>NC_139765.1:18256953-19674165 GCF_965231275.1 Zosterops lateralis
ATCCAAGACAAGCTCAAAATCTAATAATTTACTGAGCATAATGGTAAGAGGTATAGTTTCTAGAGAAAAAAGCTGGTTATTGTGATACTGTTGGCTGTACTGTTATTGGTGTATCAAGAAGATCTTATGCAGGGTAGCAGCAGAAAGCTTCCAGACCCAAAATCATTAACCTCTGCACCACTGCAGTACTTTCATTGTCTGTGTGACTCCATCCGACTCTTAATCTTATGGTAGAACACATGGAGGCTGAATGGAGCAGAAGTGAAAGAAACTTGTAGAGATGCAACTGACCAACCACATGTTCCTCAACAGCTGTATTATTCTTTTCTGTTTCTGAAAGGTGGGAATATTACATTTATAGCCAAAGTAGAAGCCAAAGATCTTCTCCGAAAGCCAAATGTCAAGTGGTTTAAAGGAAAATGGATGGATCTGGCCAGTAAAGCGGGGAAGCACCTGCAGCTGAAGGAGTCATTCGAGCGTCACACTAAGGTGTGTCTTTACCTTCTCTTTGTGGGGGCAAAGCTCCAAAGAGAGCTTAAAGATCAGTTTAAGACAACAGATAGAGTTTCCAGAGCAGTGGAGTCCAACCCTGTATTTCCCACATTGATTTCAGTGGTGATCTCTGACCCTCTATAGAAGCAGATTTTCTGCTCTCCTAGCACAGGACAAGGAATGGTGGGGAAATCAAAATTTTCCAATGCCATTTCTGGGTTCCAGTTTCTTTTCAGAGCCTGTTATTTGAGTTATTCCTTGTTTCTGGTGCATGTCTGAAAGACTCATGTTTTAACTTCTGCTTTGTGCAAATGCGTCCTCCACATTAACAAACAACTATGCTTGATTTTTAGATTCATACATTTGAGATGCAGATCATCAAAGCTAAGGAAAACTATGCAGGGAACTATCGCTGTGAAGTATCTTATAAGGACAAATTTGATAGCTGCTCTTTTGACCTTGAGGTCACTGGTAAGGTTCCATTTATATTTGTAAAGATTTATAAGGATTTCTTTTTTTCTTCTTTTCTTTTAAAATTTGAAATGACACTTTATTTTGTTCAGACCCTTTAAATGAAATAATACTTAAAGTGAATGCTTTTAGCACAAAGCTCAAATTTTCTTGTTTCTGTAATTGATTGTATAAATGAACACTGGGATAGATACCATGAGACATTTATCCAAAATTAGAAAAGCTGGCAGGTAAACTCAAATTGAACTCAAATCAGGCTCTGGCACATAAAACTCAGGGCTTTGTGTGTGTGCTTAGAGGTCAGCAAGGTGGGGGCCAGCCTGGTTCCATCCATTCACTAGCTGTGGATCAGAACCACTTAATCTGATTCAGGCTGTCTGTCCTGGTTTAGGGCAAATTTGGGAGGAAACCTCTGAATGGAGTTCCTCTGGAGAGCAAACCCAAATGACCCTTCCCCCCAGCCGGTCCGGGAAAAAAATTTCCTCAGAGAAAAGTGGGAAAAAAATTTATTTAACAAACAAACTGCCCACAAGCATAAAGAATTAATAATATGAAACAATAAAACCTCTCACTGCTCCGAAGAGAGATGGCAAAACTGAGAGAAGTCCTTACCGTGAGTTAGCTCAGCTTTCTCAGCTCTATCAGTCCCAGTCCCTTCGGCACTGGAAAATGCTGAGGTCCAGGCCCCGATGGGCCACAGGTGCAGCTCCTGGTGCTCCTCTGGACTTTTCAGTCCAGAGCAGATTTAAACAGTCCCAAGAAAAAGGAAAAAAAAAAAAAAAAAAAACCAGTCCAGGAAGCTTCTTTGCCTCAGTTAGCTAGACTAACTAAAAGGAAAAAAACTCTCTGGCTGCTGTCTGTGCATCCGATGAACACACAGTCCAAGGACGAAGAAGAGATGCAGAGGAGTGAACAGTTTTTCAAAACAAACTGCGTACTTCTTCTTTCCCTGCTCACTCTCAGAGCCAGTCTTAAAGGTACAGAGCACACAGCGCACACAGAATAGACGACTGAGGATACAGGCGTCATAGCCATCTTAGGACACTGTCCCAAAGAGGTAACTCACACAAGGGTAATTCACTTGAGAATCAACATGAGTCTGTAGCTGTGGAGGAGACTGTCTCTGTATCCTTCCTCTGCTGCTGAGAGTGCAAGATGCCAGCAGGGAAGAAAGCATAGGAAGTGAGAAGACAAAAAGTCCAGAGCCTGTGAATAAAGCAGGAAGGGGAACGGAGAGAACTGCAGAAAGTACTTCAGAGAAATGTTACACTTAGCACTGAGCATTGAGCATCTTTGCAGGAATCAGAACCTAATGCCAAAGGGGAAGCACAAATGATAGTCAGTTATCAGGAAACTGAACAAATTCCATATTCCAAATCCCACTGATTACATTAATGATTCAAATTATCTTTTTAATTCCTGTATTACTGTTATTTCATAGAATCTTCCCAAGCTGCTGCAAACATTGACATCAGATCTGCTTTCAAAAGAAGGTAACTTCAGTGATCCTATCAAGCTCTTCAGTAATGGATACTGGTAGCATGCACAGAACTTGTGTCAGACAATTGTATCAAGTACTTTATAAAACTGTTTTTATAAATATAGACTAAAGAAGTGAGATTTAGAGTAATTGGTTGGTAGAATGAAATAGTTACAACACATAGATACTAGATATGATATTAAATACCCTACTGTGAAACTACAAGTGTCATTAATTTAAAGGAAGATTGAATATTTAAGTCAATTAAATATATGTTGCTTTGGAGGTTTTTAAAAATGTATTTTCATTCACTAAAATATTTTACTGCGTGTTTCTTGAAAGCTGTCAGCCACAATATGAAAGTTCCTGGTCCTAATCCTGCACTGATTAAAGGCAGAGAAAAAAATCCACATTGATTTCAAGAAGACAGAATCTGGCTTTGTTACCTTACAGTAAACAGTAAATACCATCAGTAAGGAAAAACAACAAATAGTATAGTACAGAGAATGTAAGATAAAGCATTACGTCTAAAGGTTTTTAACCTTTCTGATAAAGTAGCAATTCTAACTAGTACAGGTGTCATCCTTTTGTGATTAAATATATTAAAAAATATATAGAATGAAAATATTTTAAAATAGGTAATGAATGCAGTTTGTTAATTTACAAGTAAAGCTGTAATTCAGAGATAACTTTTTATTTTGAGGCCTTTAATTTAAAGATAAATACAAAAGATATTACATTCAAGGTGCATTTCCTTCTTTAGCACATTTTAAAAAATGCAAAAACTACTCTGCCCAAGCAGGTGAAGCTATCTCAGTATTTTCTGATTTTCTAAGTAATATTGTGCATGTAAAATCTTGATTAAACATTGGCTTCATTTCAGTTAAAATTTACACTATTTTTCCCTTTTTACAAATATTTGGGGTATTTCTTTTGTCTATATGTGGTCTATGATAAGATAATTCTGCTGAAGATTACATCACAGAAAGAAATGCACCTTCATAAGACTGTGATTCTGTCTATGAAAATGGACCATGTACTGTTTTATTCTTTTTTATAAATGTTTTCTCCCTTCATTTAGAGAAAGGTTAAATCTTTAAGGTTAAGTACTTTTCAACCAGTATTTGAAAGAGCTATGCATTGTTAAAAGCATCACCCAGCAAAGCAAATCTTTGTTTTGTATTCACAGCAAGAGATCAGCACCAGCCCTTTGTTTTGTCCACTACGGAAATGAAAAACAAAGCTGGTTGTGTTGTCTAGCTCCCATTTGTTTGTGTTACTGAAATTTAACACAAAACTTGGCAAATTTATGTGCTCAGTTACAAAAATTTGCCATCAAAGTATAAGAAGAAGCAATACAAACCTTTGTGTTATTTTTCACAAGTGCCTACAGAAACATAATCTGTGTGAAAAAGCATACAAGTTTGTGTTGATTTTATACAATTATTCGTGTGTCTGGACAGTGTTGAGTGTATGAGATGTGTAGAGCATTTGCAATGTGTTTTGTCTTAATCTTCCTGTATTAAACAAAGATTTGATCTTTTTTTGTTAATAACAGTGGTGAAGGACAAGAGGATGCAGGAGAACTTGACTTTAGTGGTCTCCTGAAACGTAGGTGAGAACCAAGTGATGCAGTGAGCAGGTGTGGATTGCAAACCCTTAGGTTCACACACAGAAACCGTCAGGTGTAGCATTAATAACTCCTTAAGAATTTTGTGACCTTTCAACTTTTAAATGATTCTAACTATTATTATTATTATTCTCATAGTATAATATGCAAATGTTCAGTTAATTTTACCTCTAATTGTGCGGAAAAGAAACCTCAGATTTGAGTGTGCTGGGGAAAAAAGTGAGCCTCAGTCTAAAGAGGCCAATAACGTTTAGTTCACTTGCTATTTCTTTTGTGTTTGCATGAAAGGCAGAGGGGGGAAATTTCCTATACAGGGATGAGCAGTACAGAAAATTGAATCTGGTGCAACAGTAAAAAAACTGCAAGGTGCAAATTTATCTTTGTGGGTACATTTTCACTTGATTTTATAAGCTTCCTGATATGAAAAAATCATATATCGTGTTTTCAAGTCATAAATGTTGGTATAATTCTTTGCAGCATTTTTTTAATATGTCCACACAAATGTTCAGTCATGTTTTATTTAGCTCAAATGTTTTGATGGAGAAAAACTGGGATATATGTTTCTCTGATTTGCATTGAAAATCTGGTGTTATGATATGTTATATCGTATCATATCATATTATATAGTTATGTCTCTAGTTATCTCCGATCTTAAACCCAGTTTAGTCTTTTACCAGATTAAGACAAGGTAGTTAATTCATCTTCTTTTAAAATCAAACAGAGAAATTCGATATGCCATGGAAATCAATGGTAGCTGATCACATCCTTTATCTCAGTGACCACTTACTCTGAAAGAGGAAAATCTGTAGTATTAATTACATTAAAAGGTCATAATGGCTCATTGGGTATGAGGGTGAGGATAACATTCAAGCAACTAAAGCACACAGGAAAAGCTGAAGCTGAAAGTAGACAAATTACCTGGACCAATTCCAATCTACCAGGTCTTTGGTTTTTCAATCTTCTCATCCCTAATTAGGATCTTTAGTTTGTCTTTTCATCCTACTAGTAAAACTTGCCATGCCAGTTCTCATGACCACCTGTGTGGTGTTTCAGTAGTAACATCAGAGTTGCATGTGAGAGTTCTTGGTGTTTTTGTGGAAAGATAAATGTGATTTAAGATTATCACTTTATTAACAATTAACTCTTAAGATCTGTAAGATAAATACTGTACAGCCATATAAACATGGTATACCTCTTGTGTGTTTAGTGGATAAAGGAAATGTTTAGTTTTTAGACACCATCATTTGACTTTGGTCAAATTGGTTCACCTTGCTTCAGGCCCTGAAATGCAACCTCCTATTTCTGAGCTTAATTGAATAAATTGTCAATTAAGCCACAGTGTGGATATTAATATTCATGTGTGTGGATATTAACATCCATTATTACGAAGACAAATCCATGGTTTCATTTCAATTTGTACAACAGGCAATGTTGGAGGTGCATTCTTTCTCTTTTTTTATGGTTGTATGACCAAGGAAAGACCTAGAACTTTTCCCTTTTGGTTCATACTACTTGAAACATGTTTTTTTTTAAGGAAAAAACAAGCCTAAATGCATAGAATCAATATACTGTCTATTTTCTAATTTTCTGCTGGTCAGCAGGCAGATGTATCAACTCCTATCTCAGTAAGCCAAACCATGAATGCTTTGTCAATGTAGTCGATCAGTAGCAGCATGAAATTCCAAGAGGCACAAGATCTAAAAACCTCTTAAATACTTAGGTCCTTGGTTTGTTTGTTTGTTTTTTGGCGGGGGGTTGGTTGTGGGTGGGGTTTTTTGTGGGTTTTTTTGTTGTTGTTTTTGTGTGTGCGTTTGTTTTTTGGTTGCTTGGGGGTTCTTATGGTTGTTTGGTTTTGGGGTATTTTTTGGGGTACATCTTGCAACAAAATGCACATATTTAGGAAAGAGGTCTGAATTCCTGGCCAGGTCAGTCTGCTTAGGAAATACCATGCTCTGTTTGGCCTCTGGCCCCAGCTCAAACTACTGAGGTCTCAGAACAAAGCTGGCTTGCTCTAAGCATCAGAATTTGTTCTCCGGTTATGCAAAAGGAGAACAGGCTTGAAATTGATTCTTTCAGTCTGGTTGAAAATCAGGATCCTCATTCTCAACCTCTGCCTGATTTAAAGGGGAGCTTTATTTTGATTCCCACGGAGTGCACATCTCCTTGGCATGGGCAGACACTGGCAAGCAGCCAGTCCTGGGTGAGAACAGTGCTGCCCCATGGCAGGGTCTCAGTTTTTACAGGTGTTGAGGGCTGATCACCATCTGCCCCCACACAGAAGGAATCTCACTGAAATGGGAGCATTTGCTGTGCAGTCACCCTCTGGAAAGCAGGAGCATGGATAAAAGGAACAAAATATAAAATTACATACCTGAGATTGTCTACCTTAGCACTGCTGCCTCAGAATTATTGTATTTGAAAGACTACTCAGGGAGAACCTCTCTTACTTTTTGAAATAACAGACATATTATGAAAATTAATAAATGTCATGGACTAAACAGCAAAGTGGTTTCCATGGTTCCTCATCCAACCATGCAGAAATTCTCAGGAATCTTTAGTGCTATTTCTGTACATGTCAAGGAAATTCCTCTCTTAGACTCCATAAAGCTCAGCTCTAACAGTGCCTCACTGCAAAGATGGCTATATTTTTTATTTCTCAAAAGTACTGATTTTATTAGATAAGGTAAATCAAATTGGAATGATCCTGGTTTGATCCAAATGATTAACAGGAAGAAAAATCTAGATTTCTTCTTCAATTCCGATATTGTTCTAGCAGCGCACTTTTTTGAGCTAAATTGTCAATCTGAAAAATTATAATTTTGTTTAGGATGCTTCCATTGTTCTATTATTTAATGGCTGCCATTGTGAAAGTAATTATACTTTTCTTTATTGGTTGTCTTAGCCAGGAGTTGCAGATAGTAAATACAGTATTGAAACTTCTGTGGTGATTTCTCACACAGACCTCTGAAAACATTTCCTGCTCTTAAGACTGAGATACACATGGAAGTGAAGAGATCCATCCTTCAAGTCCAAGCTGGTGTGGAAATCTCCACTTTCTATTCATTTGAAAACTTTAAGTAATACTGAGAAGTACTGGTGTAAATAAAAGGAGACACAGATTCCCCTGTATTTCAATGTTCTGTTGTTAGCCACCCCCAGTAGCAGTTACAAGGACTCAGGGTTTGAAAACATTTTTATGTAATTTTGAAATGTACAGATTAGACTCTGGTGCCAACATAAATTATGATTTATTTCACTCAAGTTACAGCAGATAAAACTGATTTAAGTGGGATTAGCCTGTATGCTATTACATTTTCAAACTGTATTTTTTTAAGCATTGAAGCAATATAAAAATTCTCATAACTGATTGTATCAGAAAAATTCAAATTCAAATGCATTCAAATTCTGCCTTGAAGAAGTGTAAAGTAAGGTGTGAATGTCATTCTGAGCTATTCCACTAATACTGAATGAAATAAAAAGAATATGATGGTAGCCTTCAAATTTTGGTCAAAGCATTTCTAGCCTCACCATATATTCAGCTTCACCCGTTTTTTTATGGTGTGATAAAGCCTCACTGACTCTTCCTCCACAATTTTATTTTGCTGATGTCAGGGAGGTTAAACAGCAAGAGGAGGAGCCTGAGGTGGACGTGTGGGACCTCCTGAAGAACGCGAATCCCAGCGAGTACGAGAAGATTGCTTTCCAGTACGGCATCACTGACCTCAGGGGAATGCTGAAGCGGCTAAAGCGTATGCGCAGGGAAGTGAAGAAGAGTGCAGGTACGGATGTGGCAGAATATTCCTGTGCTCATTAGTCACACGTTTTAAGTTCACCTTAAAAACCCAAATATGTTTCACTTCCACACAAGGGAACTTTCACACTACAACTCATTACTGCAAGGAGTTAGTCAGAAGGCAGCTTTGGTCCATGGTGGAAATGCAAACACCTTATCCAACTCAGTGCTTGCCTAAAGCATCCCTCCCCCTCAGACAAACACTGGTTCCATCTGGAACAATGTCCCCCAGGTGTGTGGAAAGGTGTTACATGATCAAACAATACAGAAATTAGACCTTGTGTTACCATCAATATCTTCTGCTCTAAAATGAGGTCACTCCAAACACATGCAGTGTTTGCTCTTCATAATCTTGTTTTGCACTTAACCTCCATTACTCAGAAATCCCAGCTGTACTACAGACCCTACACTCTGCACTGGGTGAGGATGTTCAGGCCTGTCTTTCTGCATCTACCCTACTGAATAGTATGAGAGATGTAATTACATACAGAAATATACATATACATGTGTATATAAAATACATCTATATGCCACAGGATATGTTTGCACACACATATAAATACAATACACTGCCCATTATACTATTGTGACACCTACTTGTTCCTGGACAGCATTTCAAAATTGGATGCAGTATATACTCTGCAGTGTATTTGATGTGCCACTGGTTTCCTGGAGATGTCCCTTTTATGTAGGTGAAGTCCTCCACAAATCCAGCTGTACTCAGGTTCCTGATACACCCTCTCTCCTCATCCATTACCTCACCTCATAACATACATTATGGTACTACACATTAATCTTTATGTATTTAATTTGATGCATCTACCCTGTCCTATTTGGAATACAGTCACACTGCAAAGTCTTGAATAGATACCAGCTTGAACTTGGTCAGGATAGCCAGGTCTGCACAGCTTTGTGCTTATTCTAATGTTTCTAGATGATTCCAGGCAGACCAGTGTGAGAATATGCATAACTTTGTGTACATATATTCTGACAGCTTTGATGATATTTATGTAATGTCATTTCAGCATCCATATTCTTGTTTTCTGATCTTATTTTATAATAACATTTGACTTCCACAACAGCTTTTGCCAAAGGCCTTGATCCTGCATACCAGGTGGACAAAGGAGGTAAAGTAAGGTTCATGGTGGAGCTAGCAGATCCAACCGTGGAACTCAAGTGGTACAAAAATGGCCAAGAAATACGACCAAGTGCAAAGTAAGTGATCTTAGCATATATAAGCAATAAAATGGATACACATGTACTCCCTTGAAAAGTGTGTTGTATAGATCTCTCTTTGCTCAGGTTGCACCAATTTTATTTCTGAATTTCATTAGATGTGAAGAGTATGCGAATGATGCTATATTGCCAAGACTCAGAAAAGTCCACTGTAGGCTAAATGTAATATAGATTGTCTCCTTTGTGTCAAGACAGAAGTCTTTGAGATCCTCAAAAAAAGTGGCAGAATTTCCTACTCAGTCATTTTTCAAAAATTGGGAAGCAGTGGGAGTAAATAAATCACTTGTCCTTGGTCCTGTGTCTGGAGGTAGACATAATCTTTCTACAGTAATTGTGTGCTAAATGCAGAGATGTTGACATCACACACCCACCTGGCTCATAAACCACCCAAGAAAAAGGGTGTGAGGTTTGTCTCAGCTTCCACCCTGTTAACTTTAACACACTGAAGTCAACAATCTGCACCATCAGTTATGAGCAACAGCTCTAGTGTACACAAGCTTCTTCACCTGTACCACCTGCATATTTGTTTATTCTCTGACTTTTCCTAGAAGAAGTGCAGGGGCAGACATTTGAGTACATGTAGAACAATGCCTGGAAGTTGACCCCAGTCCTTTTTGAGGACATAACCAGCTTTTACAACCTGCTGCAGAAAACCCCATTCCACAGTCAGATACAGCCAGGGAAGGTGAAGATATGCATAACAATGTAATGTTCCTCAAATGTTTCTCAGCAGCACAAAATCCTAGACAGTTTTTCCTCTGACCAGGTTAAAAAAAAAAAAAAAAAGTAATTAACAAAAAGCCTTTTACAGTAATGAGGCAGATTTCCTTCATTCTGTTGAAGTCAATAAAGGATTTTGGTTAAAACTCCTGATTGACAAAAAAATGGATAATAGAGTACCTTTTCTTTAGCCCTTATATCTGGCATGCCGAATTCAGAGGTGTTTTGCTGGCAGCTCTATGGCTTCCTCTCCAGCAGAAGGGGTTGGATTGAGTGCTCCAGTGCATTTCTACCAGGCTGCTGAAGCAGCTGCCATATGCTAACAAGCTTTGGTTATTTCAAACCTGGAACAGATCTAAACTGGTGACATAAAGGTGAAAGGCTCCATATCCCATTACTGATATCTTGTGCCATCTGGCCTACCAATAATATTAACATCTTAGCTTTGGCTATTATTACACTTCACAAAAATGTTGGAATGAGTGAGGGTGTCCTCTTACTGGTTATTTTCAGCTTTACTCATCTAGAGTTTCAGACTCCATTTTATTTGCCATCATTTGACTCCAGCTTCTTTTTTTTTTTTTAATTTCTTCTTTTCATATCACCCAGACCTGGGATCTTGGAACAAGCCAGAACCAACTTATTGTCAGTCTACACCACAGCTCTTTTTTTTCTAGAAGTCTATAACAGCTCTGTTGAAACTTGGAAATTGCTTCTAAGGACAATTTTCCCAGTACTATGTAAACCCCAGAAATTTTGCCTCAAAAAATCCCTACAGCACTTTCTACGTGAAACAAAAGGGGTCCAGAAGTTTTGCTAATATGTCTTTACTGAATTCCTGTCCAAACAGATACATTTTTGAGCACAAAGGCAACCAGAGAATTTTATTCATTAATAACTGTACGATGACAGACGATGCTCGCTATTATGTGACAGCTGGTGATGAGAAATGCTCCACAGAACTCTTTGTGAGAGGTAACTATGTCAGCTTGATGCTGTTTCACCTGCCCTAAATTCATGTGGCTTCTTTGGCTGCAACAGAAATTAACAGGGAGGATCTGGTTTGGTATATTTTTGAATTTGTATTAGCAGCTGTTAGGATCACTTGGTATTTCTGTGATCCCAGGCCATTTTTTTTTCTCATCCTGTATTTAGCAGCTTAGTTAAAACCCTGAAATGGGGGTATAGTTGACTTGATACTGTGCATTAGGATCTAGTGGGGCTGTGGTGCCCTTCAAAATTTTAAGCCATTTTGGAGATCTATGTCTCCATAAATAGCACTGGCTTCCCCTAACACCACACTTGGTACCTGAGGACTCTGGTATTATCCAAGTGCCCTGAGATCAGACTTCCTAGAAGCCAGTTTTCATTCCATTTGCACTGATTTGAGGGAAGACTATCAACAGTCATGAATGGGAGGCCATATCTTCACTCTCTTTGCTCCCATGATGTTGATTACCAAAGCAAAACCACTATTAATATGAATAAATGTCACTTTTATTGAGCAAATTTCCTATTAGCATTCTAAACAGCAAAACTTTTCAGATTTAAGGCAGAAAAGGCAGCACTGATATTCATATTAGAACTTGAAAGTTATATTGCCTTCTACAACATAATTTAGAAAATCTTTTTCTCTTGGTTTTCCCTGTCAGATTATAAATTTGTTATTTTTTCTTTCCAAAGATCCTCCAATTTTGGTGACCAAAGGCCTGGAGGATACCAGCACCTATGTTGGTGAACGAGTAGAACTGAGCTGTGAAGTGTCTGAGGATGATGCAAACGTGAAATGGTAAGACAAGATTTAAACAGCTTCCATGAAAATAAAACCCAGAAGCTTTTAATCATGGGCAAAATGTGGGCAGATTTTCCTACACCAGTGAACCTGAAAACCATTAAGAAAATCTCAATAAAACTTTATTCAAAAATATAGCAACACCAAAAATACCTTATACATTCATAGATGACTTTGTTCACCTTTTCTAGTGCCTTATAGTCTTGTAAAGTCTTCTCTGGGAGTTTCAGCCTATGGAAGTCTTGCTTGCACAGGACTTCCTTTGTAAAAATAAAAATTCTTTATTTTCCATTAGGTTTAGAAATGGCGTAGAACTTTCCGATGATCCTAAATCTCGGTATCGAATTAAGGTTGAGGGTAAAAAACACACTTTGATCATAGAGGAAGCTGCCAAAAATGATACTGCAACTTACTCAGTAATGACAACTGGAGGGCAGTCAGAAGCCAAGCTTTCAGTTGACTGTGAGTATTATCCACCTTGATCTTGAATTCAAATGTCACAGTGTGCTGGCATACAGAAATTAACAATTTTCTTGCATTTCCCTGGGGGTTGAAAAGGAGACTTAACTTCCATACCAATTTTTTTTGCTGTAAATTTTCAGAATAGTGACTTCTCTTTAGACACTCTTTCCAGTAGCAGGCAATGAACTAGTTCTGCTTGTTAACTTCCTGTCACTCTGTTAAGATGGAAAACAAAGCGATCCATCCAAAGGTACAATAGGCCAACAAAGTGAATTGTCATGGGAAATATCTGATATTCTTCAGTCCTTTCAGGTTTTCACAGGAAAGCCAGACCTAGGCATATGACTCTGTAGCCCTTTCCGCTTTGTTTGTGCAGTATCTCTTTAAAGTGCTTGTGTTTTTAAACAAAATGTATCTAAACCATCCTCTGAAGTTATCTTTCATTATGCACAAATGTACATTTTAATTTGTAATATTCATGCTGCTCTTGACTGTTTTGTACAAATTGGCACCCTGACCAATTCATGCTGCTTTATTATCAAGTTGGAAATTATCCCCCATGGCTAATGATCTCCATCATCTTTCTTTAATGTACCTGCTTCTGTGTTCCTAAGTGAGACCACTGAAGATATCACTTGCATTAGAAGACCAGACTGTGAGGCTGGGACAGGAAATCCACTTGAAGTGTGAGATATCTGAGAATGTGGAAGGGAAATGGTACAAAAATGGGCAGCTGATTGAAGCTAGTGACCGTGTAAAGCTTTATCACAAAGGAAGGTAAGCCTTTTGTGTATTGACTTGGCTTTTGGTGGAATGAAGCAGTGGAGATGTATGTGGGTTACTTAATGAAAAAATTATCTGCTAATCAAGCCCTATCCCTCAAGACATATTTATTTCTGTCACTTTAAAAGCCATGTCTCCTTGCTTCCTTTAATCTTGTATATTTTAGCTGTGGAGGACAATAATCAAATCCTCAATCCAACTAAGTTCAAGCTAATGATTTTTCTTGCCATTGATGTTGCTGTGGGTATGTGATATTAAGCAGAAAAATAAAATTGTTAGACACTATTAAAAATATACAGCACTTTTTCTGTTTTCTTTCTATGCCTCTTTTTCTCTCACAAAGATGATCCAACAAAAGTCAGAATATGCCCACTATGGGATCACCTACAGACTTTTTCTTCAACAACCAAATTGCAATTGAATAGCAGCAGGATAGAATCCCCTTGTAAAAAAAGATTACACTCCTGTATCTTTCTTGTTCTGTGTTCAAACAAACAATATTAAAATTGGTCACATTATTTGATGGTTATCTCAATAATATTTTGTACAAGGCACACAGTATTTAATCACCTAAAATACTACTAGGGAACCAGCAAAGGACTTTTTTTGTCACTAATATTACATACTTACACAGATTGCCTAAAATTTTCACAGATTTTTCCTTATCTCTTCGAGTGGTCTTCAAAATTAATTTACATTAATTTCTTTTTCAATTCTTTTACAGAATCCATAGATTTGTTATACCAGTTTCTGCTGTTGATGATGAGGGTGAATACATGTTTGTGCCAGATGCCTACAACATTAATATTCCATGCAAAGTACATATTGTGGGTAAGTGTACTGCACAGTGACCTGTATAGAACATCTTTCTGTGACCTTTGGGAATTAAAGGCAGTCTGAAGCATCCCTGATTGCAACCACTTTGTATCCTCTGAGCAGGCATCCACCAGAGAACACAGACCAGCTGCTTTGGCAAAGTGCAGTTGAGCTGCTGGGAGAGTCCTTTGCCTGTGCTCAGGATCTGCTCATAGTTTATCTGCTGGGGGAGCTCCTGGGGGAGGCTTCTTGAGGGTCAGTTCCTAAACCTAAACCACTATGAAGAGTTTCTGTAAAACACCTGCTGCTACCCACTTCTCAGATATACACTGCTGTCTTTAAGAATGGCTTGCTAATATTGCAAAATGTGATTTAGTTTGATAAGAGATTTGTAGAATAAGCACATATTTACCTATTCACTAAAAACACTAAATGCTATCTAGAGGGAAAAACTGTTCTGCCCAGCTTTGAATCATTCAGCAAAGCAGAAAGCTTGTTAGTGAAAAGTAAAACAGGGCATTGACTATTCCCACAGCAGTGCCTCACCAGCTTCTAACTGCAACCAGCAACTTGGAAGTCAAAAAGAGAGGAATATAAATGACCAAAGATTTAGAAAACATATTTTTTAATTGAACCTGAGAGATGTGGGATATCTGTATTAGAAAAAGTGTTGGTGAGATTTAGGGAGACTGAAAAGGGAAGTGGTACTAGAGGGGAATGACCATTGTTAAATTTCTAATATGTTTTTAAAAGTTACAGGAGGACATTAATCAGTTGTTCTCGATACACACAGTGTATAACAAAGGTGATCATTTTGTTTTCAGAAAAGGATTGGAGTTAATAAATTTTTAAACTGTAAGGACTGTAAGGCTGAAGTGTGGTTAAGTGTGCCATTAAAAAGTGCACAATTGAAATTCTCAAGAGCCACTTAGAGGAAAACGCTCTCAGAAGTTACCTGAATATACATGATTCTGCCTCAGGGAAACAGTTGTGGGGTTTTTCATATGGTCTTACTATTCCAAAGTGTCAGTAGTACTATGACTTCTTTTTCATCAGGCAACTATTTTCTTGAATAGATTTTTTTCACAACTTTTCTTCGAAACAAAATTCAGTTGCTTAAAAATACCAAGAAAATAAAACATAGAGCATGTTTCCGTGTGTTGCAGACCTGTGCCAGGTCACTGAACTCTCAGAGCAGCAACTACATGTCTAACTTGGACAATCTCTCTCCTTTTTCAGATCCTCCTAAACTTCACCTGGATGGTCTTGGGGAAAATAACACTGTGACAGTAGTGGCAGGAAACAAACTACGACTTGAGATCCCCATCACTGGTGAACCACCTCCAAAAGTCTTTTGGAGCAGAGGGGACAAGGTACATTGTCATTGTAGATGTTTCTTTAGCTTAATAAGGGGTCTTTTCCTTCAAAAAAATATCTTTAGCCTTTTGAAGACTGGTTTTAATGGCAGAAAATAAGGGGGAGATGCCCTGTATTTTAAAATGCTCCTTCTTCAAAAAAGAAGGGTAAAACAGATAATATTATTTAGTATCTTTTGGGGTCTAATAAGGAAAAAAATATATGGGTTTATTGTGAAAAATAGTAGAGGAGAAGGATATATGAGGTGCAGAAGAAAAGCAGTGAAAACTTACCAAATGGCTACTTCTTCTGTACATTCAATGCCCAGAATGGCTGCCTGGTTTTGGCAGGTTATGGCCTAGTTTTGGAAAATGAGTGATGAATTCTAATGGAGTTCAAGCCTCAAATGAAACAATAGGCTGGGCAATTGGGGTCTTGCATCTGGTGTCTTAATGCAAAACTTTTGTTTAGATAAATCCCTGGCTGTGTAAATACCAAAATAGTCACTTTTCACATTTAAATTTTCATTGTGATATGTGGAAGCTGGGACATGTTAACACTGCTGCATGCATCAGACCTATCTGGTCAAATGTGTGACCACTATTTTTCAGATATTAATTGTACTTATTTTTCAGATATTAATTGTCACCACTGTGGTCCTGTTCAAACAGGGAATTATTCTAGGAGAGCTCCTACTCCAAAATATGTAACAGCATTTAAAATCTATCAGGAGAAACTACTGATCATTGCAATCACTCTTTAAAGTGAATGACTTACTTTTTATCTGACTTTTGGAAGAATCACCTATTGTTTTTCAATCAAATTAATGATACGTGGTGTGTTCTTGCTCACAGGAGAGGCCTAGTGCCTCATCCTTTGTGATGCAATGGCTCGACTGAGTAGCAAACCATTACTATATTTTTCTTATTTTAGTTATTTTGTTATTTTTCCTCATCATTAGGTGACTAAAATTCTGAGGTCTGGTGTGTTTTTTTCTTACAGTTGGTTTAATGTTTTTGTTGAAGTGACCTGTACTACTTTCAAATTTTGATATTTGAGTATTTTGATTCTCAAATCCAGAAAATATGACTTTTCTCTCTGCTTACCATGGTTCCTAGATGGTCACAGACAGTGGAAGAATACGGGCAGAATCGTACCCAGACAGCAGCTGCCTGGTCATTGATGCAGCTGAGAGGGATGATTCGGGTCCTTTCAGAATCACTTTAAAGAATGAGGCTGGAGAGGACACAGCTCTAATCAACATTAAAGTAGTTGGTAAGTCGTGTGAAACAGTGCCCATGAACCATGTCTTTTTTCACTGTGGTAGAGTCCCAGGAAACTTCAATTTTCCTATTTGTCCCCATTGCCAGGCGTGGAACTGAGATGCAAGGGTACTAAGGCTGGGTGTTCCTGAAGAGAGTAGGAGCTTGGATGGGATTTAAGTAGGAGTTAATTATCACTGCTTCCAGAGGACAAATTGCTCTGGTTGCCTCAGGTTGCCCTTATCACTTGTGGTTCTCCACTCTCCTTGTGGCTGTGGGCTCTGTCTTAGCACATGCCCTCGGGAGCCTCTCAAGTGTCTCAACTCTGCAGAGGACTTCGGCATTCATCCATTCCTAACCAGCCAGGATCCACTAAATTTCTTTTTTTCTCTCTCTCTTCATTAGGAATTCCTGTTGCACCTCAAAAACTTATTTAATTTGTTTCTTATTTGACATTTTTAATTTCAACTTATGCAAAAAGAAGAAAGTTGGGGGTTTTTTAATAATATTTTCTTTGTTTACAACAGATGTTCCTGATCCTCCTCAGGCACCAAATGTGACTGAGGTGGGTGAAGACTGGTGTATTATGACCTGGGAACCTCCAGCAAATGACGGTGGATCACCCATTTTAGGTACATACTTCTCTCTCTCTCTCTTTTTTTTTTTTTTTTTTTTTTTTTTTTTTTTTTTTTTTTTTCCCGGTGGTGACTCTCTAATATAGACAAAAGAAGCAAATGCCAAATAGTGGATGCAACAGCATCAGAGTTTAGCTCAGGCCCTGGAAACTGGCACTGGGAATGTCCAGTAGCTAGAATATTCTACCTACTCTATGACTTTACCAGATACTTGTTTTTCTAATGCTTTGAGATTTGTCACTTTGTATGTTACCACAGTATAAATCCCCCTGCTTAAAAGACAACCTCTTAAAAACCAGAACTTTGAACTATTATCAGCCAGTTGGAATGTTAAAAAGAATTTCAGAAATAATTTGCTGAGTAAACTGTTTTAATGCATGGAACCAAGATGAAAGTCAGAGGGGCCCAGAGTTCAGTAGAACCAGAGTTCAGGTCAGTTTTCACTCTGAACTAAACACAGCAGTCTTCTGTAAAGTCCAAAAAAAGCTCATGGTTTTTTATGGCAATGAAAACAAAACAGGTGACTATCAGATAGCTGGCAATAGCGAAAGTTATCTCTAAATCACTCTGTGCTAGAAGGGGATATTGAAGTGTATCCAGATAAAAAAAATGTCATTGGGCAGTCAAAAATAGACCCTTTATTACTGATCTTTACGGGCTTATATATAATAAAAGCTTACTTACTATCAACTTACTATAATAAAATCTTTTCTGGTCAAAAGGATATTTCATTGAGAGGAAAAAGAAACAGAGCTCCAGGTGGATGAGGCTTAATTTTGAACTGTGTAAGGAAACAACTTTTGAGCCAAAGAAAATGATTGAAGGTGTTGCTTATGAGGTCCGTGTGTTTGCTGTCAATGCCATCGGCATGTCCAAGCCAAGTATGCCTTCCAAGTCCTTTGTTCCTTTAGGTAAGTAACCAAGAACACAGAGATAGGTATGCATTTAGAAAATAACCATTAATACGTTGTTACAGTCACCTAATTATATAATTTTTATATTAGTGTGACAGCTAGAAGGCTTTGTCATTCACATAGTGACAGGCTAATTCAGTGGCCTTTTCATATAAAGAAATAGATTTTCAAACTATTCTAACAACCACAAGTCCCTGTAAAAGAAAGGTGTCTTGTTCTGTAGATCAGCAAAGGTTCCCCTCTTGATCATCAGCCCCCCCACAATGCAGAGGAGGAGGAAGGAGGGGCTGTTACAACTCCAGCATGCTCCCTTCTTGCCAGAACATACCTGCTGAGGTAGAATAAACTGCTCCCAACTTCTCTGCTCTATCAGCCACAGCTGCTTGTTCTTCTCTCTCCTCAGCAGGAGAAATTTATCTGTGGGTCAGGCTGTGAGCAGATATGGGATGAGGTAGCTGCGTTCTCCCTAGTGTGGTCCTAATTGGGAAAGGTGTGCCAGGGATGATGGGAAATTGTCCTGGTAGGCAGGATAGACTGTCAGCTGTGATACTGAACCAGAGGAACACAGACCATAAACATAAACCTTCAATTGTAACAAAGTTCTGCCTTCTCCCTGCTTGCTTCAGCTGTGACCAGTCCCCCAACTCTGCTGGCAGTAGACAGCGTGACCGACACCTCGGTGACAATGAAGTGGAGGCCACCAGACCAGATTGGGGCAGCAGGGTTGGATGGCTATGTGGTAGAATACTGCTTTGAAGGAAGTAAGTGAGAACACTCGGGGTACCTGGCTCACAGGGAAAGTGGGTGAGACTTTCTCCATTTTTTCTCTGCAGGTATCAGGGGCTCTGGCTGTCAGGCAGAGACTAATCAGGCAGAAAACCTCAAGGAGCAGGGTTGTGTTCAGGCTTCCTTTGGTTTGTATTCCAGATGCCACCCACTGACTGTGGTTCAACATATCTTACACTTGATTTGAAATCCAAATCAAAAGCCATATAATCTGTTGTAATGTACCATGCTAATAACTATGCTCTTTCAGATGCTAAAGGAGATTCAGGGCAGTAAAGAATTCATTGGTGGATAAAAGCATAGGAGATAATGAATGGCTACAAGTGTGGCTCAAAATATGTTCAGGTTGGCTGGGTTTTAGAAGCAGGAGGTCCTCAGTGTGGTAATCCCTATGCTGAAATATTACTAACCAGCTACTTCAAGTGCTGGCTGCCAACACTGAGAAGAGCCTCTCCAACAGTTCCTGTAGAAGGAATGCAATTTTAATTTCTCCAACATTTCAATGCTTTTTTTTTGGATCTTTAACTATGTTTATCTAAGACAAAAATATATAAGAACTGAAGGAGGAAGATAAGGAGACTGGATTAACTTTTGAGACAAGAAGATAAGAAATAAGAAGGAGCAGGGAAATATAAATTTTATTTTACGACTAAGAGTCTTCGGTGATCAAGCAGCAGAAACTTAGTATTTTCCAGCAGATTTTCTTCTGAACTAGTATCAAATGAAACCTATTTTCAAAAAGTAAAATCCACCAGCACCTAGGTAAGTATTTAATAGCCTGGAGTGATACCCAGCCTCTGTGGACCAACAATAACAGCTGCAGCAATGTGATGGGTGTAGACAAAGGGGACACAATTATCTTCAGCTCCACTGCTGTTGCTCTTAACTGTGCTGTAAATAGAGTGATTGAACACCTTTTTTCCATGAAGGCATTTATTTCAATGAAACACAGTCCATAGCCTGGAGACAAAAGGTAGAGGACAGAACCTGTCATTCACTCTGTCACACGTTTCAGATTTAGACGATCCAGGAAAACAGTAGGTCATAAACGTGGTGCCATGGTATCAGAGTACACTCAGCTCTCTCTCAGGCGAGTGGGAGAGGGTGTTAAGAACCACTGGCTTTTCTCAGGAGCAGTCAGCATCTTGTAGTATTGAGATGAATATCTTCAAGGAGTAGGACTGCAAGAAGCTCGGAGACCCGGAGAAGAGTACCTGAAGGCAGACACAGCTGGAATGGTAGGAAGGGTTTTCCTTGTATATTGGGAGGGAGCTGCAGGAACAGCTCAGAATGAGTAAGCATGCAGTCTTCCATCAAGACACAGTGTTCTCATTTTGTTTCCACTGCACAGGCCAGGTGTAGGGGAATATTAAGGGTACTGTCAATGTGAGGACTTCAGTATGTGCTGTATATTATGCTTTGTTTAGCATTGGGTAGAATGGCAGGGAAAAGTTAAAAGTGCTTGACATTACAGTATGTGATATCCAAATTAGGTGGTAAGAGAGGATCAGAAATACAGATTAATTTTTGAAAAGGAATCTTCTAAATCTGTTTTTAAAGGGCTGTTAGACAGAAGAACATTGTATACCTGTTAAATGGAACCAAATCTTTACTTTTTTTTCCAGATAGGGTTTTAAACATATGAAGATACAAAATGGCCGCCAAGTCTGTCATTTTACTGTTACCCACCTCAGTTAAAATACAATGGGTACAATGTATTTTACATAGTTTTGAGTGTTTATGTATATCTATATATGCATCCTATATATGCATATACATCTATATATACACAATTGACATGTATATATGTTATAAAAATGCTTAGGAAGAGGCAAGATATGTAGAAAATGCCAATTTTAAAATGCTAATTTTAAAATACCAATTTTAAAAGCCATGTTATTGGATTATTCTTCTTTTTCTCTCTGTTCAGTTTTTTTTTTTTTTCCTTTCTTGCAATATCTTAGTGCTTCTTTTTTTCTCAGTCCTTTTGGTGCCTGTTTTGCCTCAAACTAATTTTTCTGTAATGTTTAATAACTCTTTTTTAATTTCAAGATACTTTTTATGACTGTCTATATTCATTCTGCTGCTTTTTTCACTTAGTTATCTGTTTGTAAACTCATCGGTATTTACATTCTCCATTCTTTCATTGTTGTCACTGAAGTAGTTTTCATGAGGGTTTTATAGATTCTTCCTTAACATAGCAATCATTAGGAGAAATCACAAGCTGACAATAGGAAGACAAAATATATGTATACAGATAATTTAGAAGAATAATATATCATAAACATTGGTTTGGCTTTGCAAAATTGGTATTTCCCTTTAGTCAGAACCACATAACTCAATCAACATGGTGGATTCTTGGAGTCCTTAACTATGTACCACTCCATGCATATTACTGAACTGGAGTCTCATCATGAGTATCCTGATCCAGCATTGCATAGGTGTGAATAACATAAATATAGAATGTACATATATATAGATACAGAGAGAGAG
The DNA here is from genome assembly GCF_965231275.1 of Zosterops lateralis. NCBI lineage: Eukaryota > Metazoa > Chordata > Aves > Passeriformes > Zosteropidae > Zosterops > Zosterops lateralis. The sequence continues at coordinate 18,278,075 of NC_139765.1, forward strand.
AATTCCCCAGGCCTAGTTTACAGTATCCAGCTTTGGCCTTCTTGCTATGGGGATGTTGTGTAGACCAAATACTGTTGACACTGGAGAAGTAAGTCCCTATTAAAGTGTGTTGCTGACTGGTTCTTGTGGGGCATTTTGAGGGCAGCCTGGGAGCATAGCCTGAGTGTTCCCCATGACAATATGTTTATCTGCTTGTAACAGGCTGTTGTACTGCAGATGATCTGTTTTTATAGCCAGTAAATAAGTACTTCAGAGAGTTTCTGTTAGCTGAGATTTTTGCCAGTGTACTAATCCAGGACCATACAAAGATGCTAGAATAGTAATTTTAGTACTATTTTTAGTATCCCAAAAATAGCCAGATCCAGGATTACAGGAAATCCAGGGCAGTGATAACTTTGTCCAGGACATAAAGCCTTAGGGTTTACATCCTCTCTGTCATCATCTATGGGTCTGGTCTTCTTTAATCTTCTATCTATGTTACCTTTAGCTAAATATCTTCTCTTCCTCTGTTTCCTGATTTTTTTTTTCCAAGACCTCTTTTTTACTGTCTCTCTTACTCAGAATTTATCCCTGAATTTTTAATCTCTTCTACGATGTGTTTTCTTCTTCTACACTTTCTCTCATTATCATTTTGTTTCATTTCTCTCTTCCAAATGTTCCTTTTGTTCTTTCTTTTCATACTTCTAGGGCTATTCTGGGGCCCAAAAAACTCATGCAACTTTCTGTCCTCCTCTTCTTTCATCCTTTATCTTTCCTGTGGGCATCACATATAACTGTTCTGTGATCTAGATGCCCTCTTTCCATCTCTTTTCTCCCTGCAGTCTCCCTAAATATGGGTTCCCTAAATCTGTAAAGCCTAGCATCTATCTTTGCATACTTACTAACAGGAATTGCTAACCACTGACAAAATGCTCCATCTGTGTGAAAGTGGGTGTCTCTGATTAATTTTAAAGATGGATTCTCTCAAGGTATATCGACAGATCTGTCTGAGGAATTGGGGGAGCCACCTTTTAACCTGGAAGGTACAGTATTCCACAAAGGATATAAGTCTTCTTTAATGAAAGAAAAACTCTCTTCATAAAAATAAAGATAAATTCCTGATAGTGAATTTTAAGGGCAACAGCCTACAGAATTTTCTGTAGTACAGGTGTAAGGGGAGGGGAAGATACTTGGAAAACAGTCATTGATTGAAATCCTTTTCTGCTAGAAGCTTGAGCAAAAACTTAATTCCTAAAAGCAAGACACTCAGTTCTGAAAACGTACCACAGCACTATGCTCTAGGTCTGCAGGGCTCTCCAGCTCATAACAGTTCTCTTATCTTCTGTGCCCGTTTTATACTGCTAGTTTTACATAATGTGGGAAGTATTGATCCTGACTTGCTAGTTCATAAATCTGTCTCCAGTGCCCAGGTGCCAGCAGTGTTAGGGCAGTCTATGCTGGGAAAACAGGGTGGATAAGAAAGTATGGTTTTTAATTGAAGCTATTCTGAAAGAATGTACTGTTACGATCCTTCTATGAATTTCGTGCGACTGCCTGGGTATAGGAATAAAAATCCAAGAATGCTGTAATGATGTGAATAATTCTGACACAGCCTTCCTTTTTATAAAGGCATGAGGAGAGATGGCATTTCATTGCAAAGTGTAAATATTCTGTGTTTCTCTTATTTCTCAGTTATACTTTTAGGGGTACTCAGCACTGGTTGAAATTAATTGCAAAACCCATTTCTCTCCAAGGAAGCTGTTAAAGCAATGATGAGTGCTTTTGGAAATATATTCTTTGTCCCCCTTGTTTTATTCTAGCTGAAATAAAAAAAAAAATCTAACCAGTTTTCTCTCTGGTACACCTAAATTATAGACATATTCTAATAATATTTGTATAATTATATAAAGCTATATAAAGATAACAATATTTAATCAGCAGAAACCCTTTAGGGTTTGAAACATTCTTCCTATATATGAAAGTGAATCTATATTGTGTTCCAGCATAATTAGAAAAACAAAATAGAGTTATTCATTAAAATCAAACTAAACTATTACTGTTTTGTAATTTTCCTCATCCATGCTCTGGATGTATTTATAATTCCCTATTCTTTGGATTTGTCCTCCTTCCTTCACTTCCTGAAACCAGCCGATGAATGGATCGTGGCTAACCCAGAGCTGACAGACAAAACGAAGTTTACCATCAATGGCCTTCCAACTGGCGCGAAAATCCTTGTGAGAGTAAAAGCGGTGAATGCTGCTGGTGAAAGTGAGCCCAAGTACCACCCACAGCCTATTTTAGTCAAGGAAGTGATAGGTAAGATCCTGCTGCGTACACTAACTCACAAATACCCCCTGTTTCCATACGAATACCTGGGGTTTTTTTAAGGCTAATACTTGTTACTGGTAACTGATGATATGGCATTACAAAGCCATTGTGTGGTGGCTAGAAATCATGTAACTGTCTTTTAAAAATGTCTTCATTTTGTTTTATTTCTGAGCCATTATTTCTCAGTTTTTCAGGGCTTTTTTTTCTGCAGAACTTGAACTTGATGGTGCTTTTTTAAAGTTCCTCTAAGCTTCCTACCTTGTTCTTCCATTGTAACCTTTGGTGTTATAAAAGCTGATGATGTCCTGACTGCAAAGCTGGGGGAGCAAGACATTTAAGACACCTCACTCATCAGGCACTTCTGGGAAATTTAGACCACACTGTCTCCTTTTTATACTAATGCACACCAGTGCTGCATCAGTTAGAAAAGAAGATTAATGCTTAAGACAAATTTTTCTTTTGTTCAGAACCACCAAAGATTCGTCTGCCAAGACACTTAAAACAAACCTATACTCGAAGAGTTGGAGAAACTGTGAATCTTGTTATTCCTTTCCAGGTAAGAACTAAAAACATGGATAGAAAAATCCTCTCTGCTTTTTTTTTTTTTTCTTTTCTTTTTTTTTTTTTTTTTTTTTTTTTTTTTAATACTGCTGCTTTTTAACTGATTTCTCAGTAACTTTGTCCAGCGAGCTAACTTAAGCAGATGTGGGAACACTCTGAAGTTCAGAGGTGCTTGAAAGTTTTTGGTTTGACATCTCAAACAAATGGTGTCCTGCCAAGTAATGAACTGGGTAATTTGCTCAGACAGATTGATTGGTCATCTATCATCCAAAGGGCACTTTCAAATCTCTACAGTAGACATTGCATATGAGATAATTGTTAGCACAATGCAAAGGGGTTGCACTGGAAGCAGTTAAATATGGTTATCAACAGTGGAAGAGTAGCATTTAATAACTTTTTTGTCATGAGAGAGGAAAAGTGAGGGGAAGATTGGACAGACTGCAACTGTTAAATTCCTGAGATCACAACTGCAATATGACTAATTCTAAAATATGTAGCATGTTTTCCCACAGCATTGTGTTAACTTTCGTTCCCATATCTTTTAAACAGCACCTGCCTCTCTCCTTGCAGGGTCCTTCTTCTGAATAAAAGAATTATGGCAGAATTCATTTCTGTGTCATGTTTGCACATTTCAAGATACTGGGTGAACATAACTCAGCTTCACAGAGGCTGTTAAAAGCCTCATAAAAAAAGCTTGATCAGCAAATACACTGCAACATATATTTCTCTTGAGAAATTAAAGGAATATTCTGTGGTTATTCTCTAAGATAAGGTGTTCAAAATGGTGTGAGATTACCCTTTTCAGACAGCATCTGCCATCTATGTGCCTGTGGAAGGCAAATCCCATGGACAAGAAGGTGAAATTCACTCTACTTTAAGTACCCGTATTGGGCACTTAGACACACAAAAAATGGCACATAAAAGAGATCAGTCAAGCCTTCCTAACAACTATTACAACTTCCTTTGCAAAGAAAGAAGACAGTTTAGGATCTCTGGAAGTTAAATCTATTACTTTCTTCTTTCACTGGCAGTATAGAGAATGTAAGCATTTCCAGAGAGTGAAATACTTTGTTCTATATTTTCTGGGGGTTCTATTTTCTGTTTTTTTCTTCCATTTCATTCAGAAAACTGGAAATTATTTGTCAAATTTAGCCGGAAAGATAACTGTCCAATATAGCCAGAAATTGCAAATATTTTCAGTCTCCTGGACAAAAAAAAAAAAGGAAATAAAGTTATACCTTAGGTGAATTGGTATGATCGCATCTCTAAATGGTGTATAATTTTAAAAATAATTCCGTTTCCTTCAGGATATTTTTATTTCCTGTTTGGGAAAAATGGGAAATAAACCTGTTTCCTTCTCTTCCCTTTTCTCACCAAAAACTGTTTCCTTCTCTTCCCTTTTCTCACCAAAAAAATCATACAAAAATTGTTTCCTGGCTCCTTGCAGGGAAAGCCAAGGGCAAAAGTGTCGTGGCAGAAGAATGGCTCTCCGATCGACAAGAACGACATCAACATCCGCAACACAGAGAACGACACCATCATCTTCATCCGAAAGGCAGAACGGGGGCACTCTGGGGAGTATGACATGAAGGTGGAGGTGGAGAACTTGGTGGACAAAGCCACAATAGACATTCAGATCATTGGTATGTTTGGAGAAACAGAAATAAATCCAGCTGTTCCAAGGGATTTGGAGGCTGTACAGAAAAATGTTAGGGAATCCTAACATCTTTCTTGGCAGTGATATCTCTCCACATCCAATTACTTGGTTGTAGATTTGTGGTCTCTCTGTAAACCTCTGTACACGGTAGCATTGTTGGAATATGTCAGTCTCTTTTTTTCTCTGTTGAGCCCCTCATGTTCTTGTCTATCCAGGATGCGAGATTTTTCTTGTTGAATGATACCCATAGACAGAAATGGTAGCAAATTCATAGTAAGTTTGTCACAAATGCAGTGTGGAAGAAATCCTAAATGTTGAAAGTACATGAAGGTGGGAAAGACAGAAAAGAAAACACATTTACTTTTTGTTTTTACAATCTATTCCTTTACATAATAGGCAAAACTGGCAGCACATCTTTAACTATTAAATTTATTGTAATTCTGACATCCCTTCACTTTGGAAAGTTTTATTTTGCAACCACATCTTTCTTTGACTTTTTTTTTTGTAAGAAAGAGAGAGAAATCAAACTAATTGGAAGATATGTGTGGGGAAAAGATAAAGAAAGCAAACAGTAGAATATGTCATGTTTTCATTACAGATCGCCCAGGTCCACCAGAGGTCGTAACTATTGAGGATGTCTGGGGAGAGAATGTAAATTTATCATGGAAGCCACCAAAAGATGATGGCAATGCTGCCATTACTGGGTACACTATTCAAAAAGCAGATAAAAAGAGTATGGTAAGTAATAAGGAGATGTTTAAAAGCTGGATGTACCCATGATTCTCCCTTTTAGAAACAAAAAAGCATTACACGCTTAAAATTACATAGGTGGACAAAGCACTGATTTATCAGCATTCAAAAAATCTCTAAAGGGCTCTCTAAAATCTCAAAAAAAATATTTTTCACTGTAACTAAAGCCTAGAAATGGGAATATTTTTAAATTATACCAAAGAGGAGGACTTAAAAAGGAAAGGATAGGTGGGTTTGAGAGAAGTAATTCTGCATTTTTCCTTTGCCTCAGGAGAGAAAATAAAACCTTAAAATATTAGTTCTGTATTCAGTAGGCTGCTACCAGAACAGAAGTGTACCACTGCTGCTATTTTCAAACCTGCAATGTCACACTGTGTAATTCATTGCCACTCCTTATTACCCATGGCAAAACAGTACATAAGTAATTCTGAAACCGCTCTAAGATTAACAGATGAAAAGTGCAATACAGAAATATTTATTATTTTCATCAAACTAACAAAAATTTTACACATTCTTAAAAGACAGAGTCAGATTCTCAGATTTAACATTTACTGCAAATATAAACACTGGAAATCTAGGACAATATTTTGGGAGCTGCCTTCTCCAAGAAAATCTTTTGCTGTCCCCTCCTATCCCCCACATTAATATGTTAATCTCCTTCATGGTCTGATCAATTCATTCTTCCTATGCCACTATTTTCCTTCCCATCCTTCTTTTTTTTTCTTTTTCTCTCTCTCTCTTTAACTGTAAGAAGATAAGCTTTCTGGTATGTGATCAGAACTATGTGTCCTCTAAATTACTGTGATAAGGAGAAAGGAACAACAGCAAGCAGCACCTACAGTTCAGTGTGACATGGATTGTTCAGGTCACTTTCCTCACAGTATCTGTGGTGGCGCATTTTGCAATTCTGGCACAGCTGGTCTTCTACAAAAAAACTGTTTTCCCAAAGGAACTTTGGCTCTTAAAGTTGACCAAATATAAATGCAAACTGTGGTACAGGGAACTCAGCACAAGTTCATCTTTAGAAAAACAAGGAAACTATTTAGGGCAGAGTAAAGAAAAGCAAAAACGTTGCTGTGGTCATATTGCACTTAATATTAATTGCATTTTTAGCATTAACCTCTTTCATCTCAATTTGTTGTTTAGGGATTGTGTAATAGGACAGAATTCACATGTCCCATTACTGCTGCAAGACCAAAGCACTAAAACCCACTTGCCCATCTCGGCCTTTAGATATCAGAGAACCACCAGCACAGAACTACATTTCTCATGAAAACTCAGCCTGTGATAGAGATTAACGCACTGGCCTCTCATGAGTGCATATTACTGCAGAACAGGACATGCTATTGCCTTTCCCACAGCAATGCAGCTTTGTTATCTGCAACTGTACTTTCTCTGTCAGCAGTGTGGATTAGGAATGAGGGAGCCTGCCTTGCTCACACAACACAACCTCTGTAATACTGTAGTTGCTAAAATGAACCCTTCCAGCTGCCAGTGTAACAATTCAGCAGGTTTCACTTTCCATTCGGCCTTCACTGCTCAGCAGTGAGCTCTGCAGTACTGCCATTATCAGCCATTTCATTATTAATTATTGTTAGCTCTATCCTCTTCAAAGAAGGACTTATACCCAGAAGCTTGATGATTCTTGCAGTGGATGTCTGGGAGGTGCAGGGTGCTGGGGGGAGCTCACCCTGTGTGTCTGTGCCTTTCAGGAGTGGTTCACCGTGATCGAGCACTACCACCGCACCAGTGCCACCATCAACGAGCTGGTCATAGGCAACGAGTACTACTTCAGGGTCTTTGCTGAGAACATGTGCGGCCTCAGCGAGGATGCAACCATGACCAAAGAGAGTGCTTTGATTGCAAAGGATGGTTAGTTCATTATCCATGCCTCATCAAGGGGGAAAGGGGTGCTCAGAGGCTGGAAGGTAATAAGGGTAATGGCCATATCTCTAAAGCATTCAGAGGCATTCCCAGCCCCAAGGCCAGGTACAACAGCCAGGGCATTTCCTATTCAGACTTCTTGGTTTGTCCACATAGCTCAAAGTCACTGCTTTTAATCGGGAGTGGGACATTTCTCCCAGGTTCTGAGATTTTCTGGTCTTTGGTCTCAGACTCACATCACCACTGGCACATATGCATTGACAAGAGCTGAAGAGGACTAAAGCAGCTGTTCTGTTAGAAGCAGTGGGTCACTGCCCTCCACTGGAGACTTGGCATCAGCTGTGCAGGTGCTCCTGTTGCATTTCAGACAGGATGCAACAGAAAAGCATAACCCCTGCTTCATGTCTCCTGAGGGTGAGGTTGGGCAAATTCTGATTCTGCAGTTAAAAATCCTGACATTTCAGAAGATGTCAGTTGGAAATGGCACTGTAAACTTAAAAACCACAAAACTTTCCTATGGCAAGGAAATTCTAAAACCAAATAGCTTACAGGAAGAAAATCAAAACAGTTTGTCTGAAAGAAAGGAATACATGACTGCCATGATGCAGAGGACAGGCAGTCTGTACAATGCGCACAGCCAGGCTGAAAGACTCTGGAGTCATGAACAAGAAAATGGCTCTAGGAATTCTTTTTTAGCACTCTTTACTTGTCCTTCTCATGAGAGCAAGTATCAGGCCTAAGCTGCAATGAAGTCAGGATGAGAGCTTGGATCAGCTTTCAGTGAAGCAAAGCTGCTTAATGATACCTGTGCATAGGAATAGATGTCTGTCTGTCTGGCCACTTTAAATGCCAGATGAGTGTGTGGCTCAAGAGGATTTGTTGGTGGTTATCTCCATTGCAGAGTGGGGATAAACTGGCAGTGAGAAAATACATTTTACTACCATGTTTTCCTTGTTCAGAAACTGCATCTGTGCAGGTATCTGTATTGTCAGTGTACTGTTTGAAGCAGAAATAAAAATGGATTTTCAGATAATGAGACAGTTTATAATCAGAACAAACTGTAAAAAATAATTGGCAGCAGAGTCAACAAGGCTTGCCAAAGACAGGCTTCCTGCAGTACATGGGTCAGGGTCCATCCTGCTCTGTAGCATGCAGGGAATGCAGGCACAGACATGGAAGAAACATGTATTGCTTTCTGTACCACCTGCACAGGAAATAAAGAGGAGCTCTCAGACATCAATGCCATTGCATGACCAAGGGCTATAGTCACTGTGCAGACCCACCTCCAGCCTCCCCTACAAGTGCAGTTAGTGGAGTCACGTTGGTACCTAAAGCAGTGCAGACCACAACTGACTCTCTGTAGCCATTTAATGTGCTTGGCTGTTGAGCTATCTGCCAATACTCTTTTTATAAATGTTTAATTTTCACTTCATAGGTAAAGTCTACAAATACCCAGTTTATAATGACTTTGACTTCAGCGAGCGGCCGCTGTTCACTCAGCCCCTGGTGAACACGTTTGCTGTGGCTGGTTACAATGCCACCCTCAACTGCAGCGTCCGGGGCAACCCCAAGGTACAGCACAGCTCTGACTGCAGCGCTTAAAACACGAGACAGTTTAACCTGACAGTAAAAATTAAATGCCACTTTTACCATTTAACTCATGAGCCAGGCTGAAGGCAAACAGACAGGTGTGGGTTCTAAAGAATACAAGAAGAAAGGAACTGCTTACCTGTGCTACAGGCACTACAATAGTTAATGCATAGATAACTCAGGAAAAGGCTGGGACTTCACTGGAACTCTCACTGACAACAGCTGCACAGTTAATATATCAGTAATTTGTTACCAAAATAAAGCTATAATTTTTCTATAAAGAGCTAATTATTCTCTAAGTAAGCACATTACAGGAATGCTCTGGGTGCCACGTTGTTTCTCAGACCCACTGCACAATGTGTCTTGTGGTTTCTTTTGAATTAGGTCTTATTGAGATAATTTTTCTGGTGTGAGAAACTGAACTGGCCTAGTAAAATGAGAAATCTGGAGTACTGTTCACCCTTCACCTTCACATTTTCTGACTGTGCAAATTACTGTGGAAAAATGTTTTTCCTATTGACTTAGAGTAATTGGATGTCAAAAGCTGATGATCAGATGTTTGCCATCATTACACAGCCCTTGTATTGATAACAGGCTTGTACTTATGACTTTAATTAGGTGATAAGAGCTGCACTGAAAAAAAAGCGCTAAAAAACAGATGTATGATGCAGCCAATGCTTATCTTTGAGTTAACATTTACAGTTTCCTTTGTATCACTAGTTCATCTATTTTTTATAATTTCTGATTACTCAGCTTTAACTGAACACCACAGAACAGGGGATAAAATATCTCAGTTCACAGGTTTGTGCATTTGGGCTTTTTTGTTGTTGTTGTTTGTTTGTTGTTTTTTGTTTTTGTTTGTTTTTTTACCACAGCCCAAAATAACCTGGATGAAAAACAAAGTGCTGATAATGAATGACCCAAGGTACCGGATGTTCAGCAACCAAGGAGTCTGTACCTTGGAGATCCGCAAACCAAGCCCCTACGATGGAGGCACTTATACCTGCCGAGCAGTCAATGAGCTGGGAGAGGCAGAAGTGGACTGTAAACTGGAAGTAAGAGGTAAGGGCTTTTAAACTCTGCAAACACCTTCTTTGCCTGAGCACTGTCTACAGAGCTGAAAGAATGCAAGGCAAATGCAAAAGGGAGTTTGACTTTCCTGGATTAAATCAATAGCTCTGTTAGGACAAAATAATATTGGTTGCTTTCTTTTGTTTTGTTTCTATTAATGGATATTTTTTATGAATTTCAGGTAGTTTAGAATTAACTGGGATACCATGAATGGCAACAGGACTTGGATAGGAGAGCTAATGAATAATCTCAGGACCATATTTTTCAGAAAATTCCGTCCTAGGAAAAGATAGGGTAATATTTAACTGGAATAATTCCCACCAAAGGTTTAGTTTCAACTGTGGAATAAACTAAGTGTTTCTCAAAAAATTATTCCAAGGTTATAAGTAAGGAAAACTGTCTAAAGCCAGCTGATAGGAAGTGTCTAACTAAGGAATTCAGAGAGAATTTAAGTGACATCAATATGGCTTTAATAACATTACTTCCATCATGCTAGTCTATAATGAAAACCTCATTTAAAATTTTTATGGATTGCCTTGGTGTTAATTTTGCATTTCAGTTTCCATTTTCTGTATCTTCTGATGTATCTCGTCCCATGGCTCAGATTTACCAGCAAGAAGGCATTTTGATAAATGTTTGGTCTATTTTAAGTTTAACACTTAAAAAATGTAATGGAAATATGCATAATGTATTTCTTAGTTTTTATTTTTAAGATACTGTCTTTAAAAGGCAATGTCCTCATCCTGGAAGTAAGATTGTTTTCCTTAATCACAAGCAAACTTTCTATTTCACACCATAACAGAAGATCTCAACACCTGAGAAAGTTGCTTTGTCTGGTTTTTTATACTGAAAAGCCAAATTATGTTACTAAGTGAACACAGCAGCTGAAGCTTAGCAAACCAGGATAGGCTCAGGGTTTGCTCTAGGCAAATATAGCAAATTAGTCTAAAACAGCCAGAGTACAAAGACATCATTATATCTTATTTCTCTCTTTTATTGACTTACATGTTGATTTATCATCCTCTTAAGTTTCCCAGCCTGTTTGTTCATTTAGGAGGGCTCCCCAGATGACTGCTCACCATGCTGATGCAGAGCAGAGACCTGCGGATTTCTGACTCTCTGGAAATGAATTGCAGGGTGTGCGTGTATGTGTGTGTGTGTTTGTTTTCTTATGTACAGCTTTAAACTGATTCAGCTTTATTCCAGCAAGTAACTATCAAGGTCTGGATTTGTAAGATGATGAGATAGAGTTGACTGTTGTCTGAATAAGACTAACAGGCTCAAGGCTCTGCAGCCTATCTGGTGAACGTACAAGCTACAGTGCTATTACTACAGGTAGTAGGTATGACTTACGAGTAAGTCCTGCTAGAGATCTCTATGCCATGCAAGAATATTTATTGTAGCAAGCTATGTTTCCTTATGTTGGCTAGAATTACTTTTAGCCATCCATCTCTGACATATTGGAGAACTTAAATTATTGTGCCTATATAAATGCTCAGCTCCAAAAGTATCTGAACAGCCTAGGATTTCAGAGTGTGCATAATATTCGAACAACTGACTAGTTAGGAATACACTGGCAATGAATACTATCAGTATGCTACAATTTTCTACATTTTTAGCCATTTCCTTACACTATTTTAGGTATAAAATTAACCCCCCTAGTTGTTGCTAAATGTAATGCTCGTTTCCTGAAACCATTTTAGTGAAACTTATAAGCACAGTAAAAATAATAAAAACTTATTCTGTCCTCATAAGAGGTTTTTCATTTACTGATGTTATTTCAGACATACAATCTTTTGTTCTTTGGTTTTAAGTTTTGCTTAGTGAATTTAAAGATGGAAGTTATATGATCTACTCGCTTACTATTGCACATATAGTGGCTTTTTTTGTAAACATGTAAAAAGTCATGTAATAGATGATTCTTTCTCATCTATCTTCAAAGATAACAACATATGCAGAATCTCATTACAAAAATTAGTGTATATATCTTTTGAGTTTGTTGAAATTGATCACTATATTTGGGTCTAAATCTCCCATTACAAGCACTAAAGAACTGATTCCTTATTAGCTTCACTGAGGTCGATGAAAAGAATTAGATAAGGTGCTGTGCTTCTTTTATCATGGAAAAAACAGCTTTAGAGAACCTTTATCTTAGAAGTGAAACAAAGGTTGGTGATTCTAATAATAGGTTAGTGATAGCAAAGTTGCTGTATAAGAAATTTTATTTTTAAAAGGTGTTAAGATCAACTGGGAAAAATTTCAAATGTGAATAAATACCACTATAAATATTCTAATTCTGCAGTGATCTATCATGGAGTAATTAACCCAGGAGAACCACTCAGCTTTGCGGGGGATAATCAGGTTTATAATGCGCGTACTCCTCTGGACGTTCCATTTCATTCCCACCCTCTCTTTCCACATGCAAATGCATTTTCTGCATGCAAAGTGTGTATTTCTTTGCTTTTTTAGATTAAACTAGCTAGTGACTCATGGCATACATTGTCTATGTCACATGAGCAAAGAAGGCCAAATTAATCAAGAAAATATCCAATCATATGGATATTTAATATCAGAATTACTGAGGTTTTAGACATATTGCATAAAAGTAGATGTATCTATGAAGAATTTATTTAACGACTGTGAATATGTTTGACCACAACACTTAGATCTTAGATCTTTCCAGGAGAAAGAAATATCCATTTCAAAAAAACAGCTCTCATTTAGTTTGTGGAATTATTGAAAGACCAGAAGTATCATGAAGTCATTTGCTGCACTAAAAGGCATTCTTTATAACAGATTACTCTGTGGCTGCAAATTAGTGCTCAGAATGATAATCCATGTTTGAACTTAACCTACCAATTCTAAGGATGAAATCTTGATTTAATTACTTAGAAGCAGAAAATTTGACTTCATTTACTTCATTTCTTCTAGAGCTTATTTCACATTCAAGTTCATTGGAGTTCAGAAAATTTTACTCTTTCTACTCTTTCTAGAAAATATCTCTCTCCTTGCAATCTTGCCCAGAGTCAGAATATTAACTGTGCAGTTTTAAAATGACAGTGATGCCCAGAAACTGGTCTGCAATATATTATGCATCTAGGCTTACAATTTCAGTCCTTAAATACATTAGGAGGTCAGACTGGATAATGTTTCTGCAGCTTGTGAAGTATTGGAGCATTTTTGTTAAAGGCTTCAATAGGTAAAATGTTTAGTGCTTTTACAGACATACACATAGATAAGTGTATATATATGGGTGTTTTATAGAGCCAAAATATTTAATTAAAGGCAAGGGCCCCTACAGAGTAAATAGCATGCTTTAGTAATGTAAATGTAGATATATGACAAAGTACATACTTTAGCAGACAGGTGTGTAATTAGTCTGTACTTGATTATTTTGCCTTACAGAGTTTCAACATATATATATATATGCTTAGGTGTTATGTGTGTGCCTTTTTTTTTCCCTGGTGGAAAATACTGTGTATATATATATATATGTGTGTGTGTGTGTGTGTGTGTGTGTGTGTGTGTGTGTCTGCGTGTGTGTGCTAGCTTCTTTGAAGCTACATTTTGGAAACTTTTATTATAAATATAATTTGGTTACAATCTATACTTTAGACTAATTAGAGGTTTTTATAGTTACTTGTACCTATTAATCTAGCTTTTACATATTAATGATAAATTTGAAGTGGAACTGGATCCCTACCTTTTACTCTTCATGTGCTCCTATTCCCACATATTTTACATGACTAAGGATTAAATTATCATCTTGACATAATTGCAATAATAATTTCACTCAACATTTTCTCTCCACTTTTGTGTTTGCAATTAAATTGTTACTTCTCTTTCTCTCTCTCCCTTAGTTACACAGTAAGGATTTTTGAATGTATATTGTCATCTAAGGTAAGCTTTCATATGGTTCTTGCATATGAAGCTTATGTCTGTTTATACGTCATACAATGTCTGCCTAGTATGGCATGATTTTCATTATGTCACTTAATGAAAATGTCTTTATAAGTTAGCAGCATGATGGATTTAAGGCATATAAATTCAGATTCTAGTAAATGCTTGTTATGGTAATTCTCAGTAGTACATCCCATATCTTCTAATGGTGCACGTTTCAATGGAATTTAACAGTGCATGACTTAGCATGATTAATTAGCATGAATAAAATGCAAGTAATAAAAAGAGCATTATGTATTTTCAGCAAGTTATTTTTATAGGAATATGCCTCTACATAAACAAAATATTTATTCCAGCGTTAACTTCTTTTAAAAATGAGTGATTTGTAGCACAACTTGCACTCCATGAGCTGAAAGAATGCCAAAAAGCATGATTTTTTTTTTTTTATTTTTTTTTTTTTTTTTTTTTTTTTTTGTCTGTATTGTGCTTCTACCTAGGGTTGGAAGCAAACTGTTCTGCCACAATGATGACAATTAAATGAGACAGCACAGTCTCATAATCACTAGTAACTAATAGCATTTTAATTGAATAATCCTTGTGTTAATAAAAGTTATAAGTTCTTAAAAATCTGTACTCAGCATAAAAGTTGTAAGTATCAGCTCAATTGCATTTAGCTGAAGCATTCAGAGAGTGTTATCTTTACCCTGGCAATGTACTTTTGCTTTAAAGCTTTTGGTGTGCTCCAGAGAAAGCTCAGAAGGTAAGTGCAGCTATCAGTGAATGGTTTGCAACTTGCAGAACACAATATTCATGCAGATTTGTAAAGAGAAAAGTAATGGTATATAGCTTTCTTAAAGCAATTCACACCCTTTGTCTGGAGAAAGAGCAGATTCTAAAGTTTTTAGCAAAATATTTATCTTTTTTGCACTATTTCTTCCAAACATCATTTGATTTCAGTGAAACTAACAGAAATACTTCCATTCAATTTTCATGGCTTTTATTTCAGTTTCATGGGGCATCCAAAACCTCTGTGGGAAATGTGTGCCAGGGCCCCATCACCTTCACAATAAAGAATGTCTTCTTTTCATCTAACCTACACCCACCCTTTCCCAGTTTGAAGCCACTACCCCTTGTCCTGTCACAATAGGCCCTTGTAAAAAGTTCATCTCCAGCTCTCTCCTAAGTTCCCTTTAGGTAATGGAAGGTGCTCTGAGGTCTCCCGAGAGCCTTCCCTTCCCCAGGCTGAACAAGCCCAACGAAAAGGGAAATTTTGAAGTGAATTTAAAAGCAAATCCAAAATGATTAGACTTAGACTTAGACTTCTCCAGCAGATGAAAATTTCAGCTTTCATTATCATCTCTCTCTCTGGAGACTGTATCTGAAATCCTGGCTTTTTTTTATATGATTCTTTCATTTATGGCATCTCGATTGTTACTTCAAGCAACATGGTAAATATTTTGCTAAATACCTAGAAACCATTTTAAGACCCAAAACTAGAATAAATTGAGTATCTCTGCATGTTTTCCACAACTCATCCTGGTCAGTGTTTTCTACATTGTTCCCCCTGCACTGACTTCCATCTCTGACCATACTCCACCCAGTGCAATGGAAAGCCAGGAGAGTTATTTGAAGTGAAGCTTATCATAAACTATTGCACGTGGTGAGATAAATGACTGAATATATGATAGCCTAGAAATGAAATTCACCCTGCACAAGAGGACAGAAAAGGTCTGTCTAGTACCAATTAAATAATGGTTAGATGTCATACTGGACTTTTGAGCAGGGCTGAATTTTACTACATCTCAAAGTATGTAATAGGGACTGACTAAAACTTGTCACTTGCGCCAGAGAATAAAGGTTCAAATCTGTTGCTCTAGGGACCTTCAACCTGAAGATTACCTGTTTTCCTTGCTTGCAGGTGGGCTTTCATTCTTCAAGCTATTAATGGATGGAGTGCCTCCGCATATCATTGACTCGTATATGCGTGAAGTGCAGGCAGAGAAAACTGAAGGGAAGTGAGAGTCCATCCACAGCGCTTCCTCCCACTGCACTCGAAGCTGGTAGCAGAATAACAACATTTTAGTTCTTGCAACGACAGAATAATATGTGCGGTGGGGGATTTTATGACCTTTTTTTTTTTTTTCTTAATTGTCCTTTTGTTTTCCCTACCTGCTCTTACTGAAAAGAAAGAATACGCATGGATTGCTTTGAGGTTGAAATGAAATGAACTGAAGACAACACATCTTTTGTAATGTTCGGCTTTATTTTCTGTTTGATATCGTGTTCTGTTTTTTAATGAGGAAAGAGGGGAAGCTGTGTAACAAGCATAAGGAGGCAGTTAGTCTGTACTCAGTGGTACAAAGCATATCTTTTTCAGACTGGAAGTACATGGGTTAGCCAGTAGATGTGCAATAAGATCCTTGGAAAACATACCTCTGATAATGTATCTTATTCACCAGAGAATTGTTTAAAAGAATATGGTTTTACTATAATGTAACTAATGCATATGTAATTGATGATCATTTAAGCTGAACATATCTTCCTATAGAAGTTTTGATTTTCTAAATCTGACCCATCAGTCTCTCAACTTAACGGAAATTGTTTTATTTAATGTACAATAAACATGAAGTGTTTAAGATCTATTAAGTTCTTGTTTACTTTTTTTTCTGTCTCATTTTACCACATTTCTTGTTTTATTTCCACTTACAATAAAACAGGAACTCATGCACACCACATGGAGCGGAAAACAGTATCAGCAGTCACATAACCCAGTGGGCTTACACCTTAAGATACATGACACAGAATGTGAGTGGAGATAAATGCTGCAGATACATGCAATTTTTAATCAATGGGTTTTCAATATTTTAATGTGATAAATGCCAATCACGACAGCTGTCACCATTCTGGATCCACTCCCTTTCCCCAGTAATTCATGGAGCTCTTGCAGCTGTCACATCAGAAAAGGGACATAGCACTGGTGAATCCACTGTGTGTGGCAAAAGTGCCTGAGATAAGGTAGAATGGCTACATTTCTTCTCCAGCTCCAGCTTCATTAACATCCAAGTTCTTTAGGAGAGGGGGTGATTGTCCCTAAATCTCCAGCAAACCCTGAAGCATGTGAGACACAAGGTCACACATATTTTGGCCAGGTTGTCAGTTCCCTATTGCCCTGTCATTCATTTACCAGTTCTCACTCTGGCTATACAAATAGGGCAGGTTATGTGCTCACTGGCTAATGACTGATCCCCAGTTAGGGTTTTTAAAGATAAAGGCCTACTTAGACCAGTAGTACATCACAAGATGTTTATTTGATGTCAGTGCATTTTCAAACATTCAGCAGTCAGTAATTATGCAATAATAAAAGAATGTGTTACTCTGAACTGCTACAGCTGAAGTGGTGTTTTTACAGTTGTGCTCCCACTTCTTTTGCTTTGGGGATCTGAGTGCCTTTTCTCACATTGTTCTGTGAATCTTACTCTGAGAGATAGATAGATAGATAGATAGATAGATAGATAGATAGATAGATAGATAGATTAATTCTTTTTCTTTTCTCCCTTCTTATCTTTGTGATTTCTTCTGTGGTGCTATCTGTGCAGGGAAGCAATTCTGCACTCCCAGTGATCCCGGACCCCCCCACACACCCACCTGCATTTCACCCTGCTCCTGCCAAAATCAATCCTCTCATACACATAAATGTGCAAGAAAGCAACACATCTACTAGGAAGAGAATTTCACACAGGATTAATAATTTCCATTTATTCTGTATCTCACCAGTGAATTGAGACTCTCTCCATCTATTCTGAAGCACAGAAAGCTGCAGGAGAAGGTCAGTTTTATTAAATGCCAGAGGTTTTAAGCATTTAAGCACATGGGCCTCATTTTAAGTAGTATCAGTCTGTTATAGTCAGCACCAGAAGCTACAGTTATTGTGAGTTTGTGCTTGTCAGCCCAAAAATGAGGCACACAGCCATCTGCACTTTGTATGAATAATGTTTACAACTTCAAGCTTACGTTTATCTGCCTCCTCAGTCTTAATATTCCAAGCATAATAACCTGGAAGGCAGCATAACCTCAGCTTCTGTGGGCTCTCTGTGGAAGGAATTAAGTTACTCTAATTTCTCCCAGATGCCAGCGTTGTTAAACGACAAGCTGAACTAAGCTCCTTTTCCCCGTGTGAACAGTGACCGTTGTACTCGGCTGCCCTCAATTCCTCCCTCCTTGTGCTGCCCAGCATTTGCCATTGGCCGTCCCTCGGGCTGGGAATGCACCAAGCGAGCAGGAAGCGCAGGGCACCAGGCCGTGGGTAGGGCTGGCAGGAGGGGGCATTAACGCGCTCTAAATGCAGACTACACTGAGCAGCCACCACTCTGGATTAAGAGTTAACCGACTCACCGAGAAATGACTGGATGGCGTGGGACAGGACAGGGATTTATAGTGATTTAAAACAGGCTGCAGAACCTTATCTAGAGAATAATAGAAGGTAAAGTTTTGATTTATGATAATTTGCCCTATGGGATTCTCCACGGGTGATATTTGATGGATGTAATAGTTACCAAACCCACAGAGTTAGGGAAATGAAAATGAAATCTGCAGTTAATACCATCTTGAGAAAATAAAGAGGTACCAAAGACAGCAACTACAGGAAAAGCAACTTAGAGCAGAATATCATGCTGTAGAATATGGGACACAATGCTCCAAAGAAATTTCTCCAATGCCACAGGGATTTTGAAGTAACTAGTGAACCTGAAAGAAACCTAGGAGTAACAGAGGACAGCAAATACATGTAAACACATATAGATGGACACACAAAGATAAATCAAAGTTAATTTCAATTCTTTTTTGTTTGTTTTTACTGCAGCCAAAGTAAAATATTTGTTCTTATCTAGGTTTCTATTTGCTTTCTTTGCCCACGGAAAGTTATTTGGCATGCAAATATAGAAATACAGCTCCATTCTCAAACTAGTGTACATGGAGTTTGATACAGGCACTGCAGTTACCCATTTGCATTCAAAGAGCAAGCCTGCCAGCACACTTTTCCCTTACTGAAAATAATCTCACAAATATAAAGGAGAGGAAGAAAAAAGAGACAAGTAATCTTTAAAAGATTATTTGATTGGGATATACTGTTAATAAGGTCTTTATGGAGAGTCAGAAATTTTAAGCAGTATTCCTTTTATAAGAAATATTTCAAGCTTCCTGAATTTTCTTTTAGGGGGAGAAAGAAAAGTGTAATAGTTGTATCTTTTACAGAGCATTATGAAGGGACCCTTACTTTATGAAAGTCTCTTGTTGCATTTGGAGATTCTGGGGCAAAAGGCATTCTATTTTAAGCACACTTACTGACATTTGATGTTCATGTCCTGCTTTCCTGACTGACAGGTAAAGCTGCTGCTTTGGAAGCAAAACTATCCTGAATGCTGAGGAAGCACTGGAAAACTAAACACACTGGACTTAAAATTCTGTGTTCTCTTATTCTATGCTTTGTTGCTGAATACTTTTGAAATTAAAACAACCCTTCCCCAAGCCCAGTGATAAATTCAATAGGGAAGGTTTCTTCCTCTAATGTGTCCCTTGCTTTTAATGCCAATTACTTTTGCCTCCACTTCTTTCCTTAGTTTCTCTTTTTTTCCTCCAGGTATCCAAAGAGCTTGAGCAATTTCTCCACAAATAGCAGTTCTATTATGCTCATTGACCACAGTGATGCACAGGATATTAAATTAAACAGTTTTACCTTCTTCCAAATGTAGTGATTCCAGTGGACTGGGGATCTGATTGGTTGTCAATGTCAGATTTCCCTTTTGCCATTCTCTAGTTAGCTGTAACTGAACCTTTCTTTACTGTATTATACGCTACCTTCTCTTTTGCTAGCAGTTCCTATTCCCTCTGCTTTGGCCTCTAATGACAATTGCTGCATCATACTGGTTTTAATGATCTGTAAATTAAATCAGCTGATGAAGAATGTAGCACTTGGAATGTACCTAGCATATAATGGGATTTGGAAACAACCATTTAACCTGTGTCAAGCATTCCTGACTCTTGCAGTAGAGACACCTACTCAAACTCGTATCAGTTGAAGTGGATCAACTCACTTTGAATAACAGGAAGTGGCTCTATCCAGGAAATTGTAGTGTCTGGAGAGAAAGATGCACCCTCTGGCTCAGAGTGAAGTAACTTAGAATTTCCAATACTAAGAAGATGCCATTGCAGATCGTATTTTTCACTTTCTACTTCAGCTACACAGCTTTTCCTTGGCCTCACTCAGAAACCACACACCTTCCTGGAGATTCAGGAATACATCTAAAATCCTTCATATGGCCAATTGAAATAATTTGATGTGCCACAATTTCTGAAAAGGCGCATTTGCTTTGAAGCACCCTCTCTAAACAAGTCAAGGTGGTGACGTAAGTCCTGTCTAACACCGTGTGCAGGTGTTAGACCAGAACTCCCCAGGCAATGGGTCTGCTCCGGGTGGTGGAGGGATCCTTGGATGATACCGTGGGGTCACCTCCCTGCAGGCACGGCTCCCCTGTGCTGCTGGCTGCAGGGAGCCCACTTGCTGCTCAAACCCTGCCTTTATGCTTTGCTCCGGCAAAAATCCTTCTGGCCACCTGCTGCGTGCACCCCACTGCGGCCACTATCTGCATGATAAAACTTGTGAAAGGCAAAGAAGCCGAACAAGGCAAATCACCGGTGAGAGTGGCTCTCATTCACGCCGCGGATGAGAGGTGCGCGCACGGGCGCATCTCCCCGGGGACAGCACCGACCCTGAGCGCCCGCGGCCTGCGGAGGCGGCGGGATGGGCCCTGCCGGGAGCACCCCGCCACGACCGAGGGCTTCCCCGCCGCCCGGGCATCCCCAACCCCACGCGGCGAGGCGGGACCGGCGGAGCCGTGCCCGCTGCGGGGCTGGGGCCATGAGGGCGCCGCGCATTCGGGGTGAAGGAGCCAAAGCCGGGCCGTGACCGAGGGCGTTCGCCGCGCGTTGGCCGAAGAAGGGGCGGCCGTTCCCCTCCGGCCAAGCCGCTGTGGGGCGTCGGCCTCTTCCGCCGCTGCCCCCGGCTCGGCTCAGCCCCGCCCCGAGCGGCGGCGGCGACAGCGGCTCCTTGACCTCGGTGCTGTTCGTCTCGGTGGTGCGGGCATGGCCGTGTTCTGGGCGCTGCCCGCGCCCCTCAGCCCCGCGCAGCTGAAGCGCCTGGAGCAGCACCGCTACAGCGCGGCCGGGCGCTCGCTGCTGGAGCCGTGGCTGCAGCCCTACTGGGGCTGGCTGGTGGAGCAGGTCCCGCGGGGGCTGGCGCCCAACGCCATCACCATGGGCGGCCTCCTGCTGAACTGCCTGACCGTGCTACCGCTCATCGCCTGCTGCCCCAGCGCCACCGAGCAGGTACCGCCCGACACAGCTCGGCCCCGCTGCTGCCTCCTGACAGTGTCCAGAGCCGGGGGGCCGTGCCCGCCGCGGGTGCGGTGCCCTGCTCCTTTGGGCTCCACCGCAGCCACACGCGTGGCCCGTCCCTTGGCAGGAAGCGCTAAGGCAGCGCTGCGGGGTTGTCCTGAGAAATCAGGGGAGCGGTGACGAGCGGCTAACCCTTTGGGGCAGCAGGGGTCAAGCTGGAGACGGGTGTTAAGGTTGAAAGCCAAAATGCTGTAGGGATCACGTGGAAGGGCGAGGTTCAGCAGGCGAACTGCGGCCCTTCGCTGCCCAGAGGACCCCGTGAGGCCGGGGCTTTGGAGTGATGGGCACTTGGCCTGCCCTGCACGCTATGGTGCGGAGGGCACAGCCGGCCTCACCTGAGACGTGGGACACCCGCCTCCCCCTCGGCCCATCCTGCATTCCATGTGCATGCCTCTGGCTGGGAAGGGAATGCCACCCTCCTCAAGAATGTGGTTGTCACACGGGCCGTGGACGTAGAAGCAGCAGCTGGTCATGATAGAGGGTGCGGGAGGTGCCCAGGAGCAGGGCAGGGCTGGGCCAGGAAACACGGCGGATGCCGCTTCGGTATCCGAGCTGCGGCTGGGTTGAGTAGTAGATGTGTTAGCTGACAGTAGCTCAAATGGTTCCTGTCCTTGTGTGGGAAACATTTGATTGCTTTAACTTCTGGAGGGAAGACAAGCTTGTTAACGTGGGCTGGTGCTGCTCTCAGTTGAACTGCAGTACCTACAGTTTCTCAGTCAATTTCAGGAGCTCTATCAGAGCTTCCCAGCCTGTTGCATGTTTCCCATTGCAGAGTCTTTATGGTAGTTAGGGTGGGAAATTGCTTTATGTGGGTAAAATACCTTGAAAGGTGGCCATTGTTTTTCTTGTGTTCTGATGGGCTTAAATTCTAACCGCAGAGGTTGGCAGTTGGTTGGGACTTTTTTAATACCACAGCTTTACCCTGATGAGTGCTCCTGCCTGAAGAACATTTCTTTTTCTCTAGTTGCTTTGTGCTTTGTGTTTGCAGAGGTATTTGCGGCAGACATATCAGGAAACTGATCCAGATAGAAATTAACTTCGGTTTGGTCTCACCCTAATCACTTCCCTGGTGCACATCACCAGGTAGAGGCATTCGAGCGTTGCAGGTAGTAGAAGGGAAGACAGAGATGATAGCGAGTAGTTGGAAGCTACAGATGGTCTTCTAGTCCCACTTTCAGAATTAAAATGCCTGTATACTGCTACTGTTAGCTTAGTTTTGTGATGAAAGTATCAGTTGTGCCAGCTATGTGCCTGAATGCTCATTGTAGTTTTTCCTCTTTGCTATTCAAAACTAAAAGCAGAAAGTAATTTTTACTTAAGTTATTGTTCCCTTGAGGACTCTTGTACAAAAAGAAAAACGTTGTGTTGCAGATATACAGGGAATTATTCCTTCCAGGAAAACTTAGGCTGGGATTGAGGAACTTTTCTGTCTAAACGGTCTTTAATTTTTTTTTTTTTTTTTTTTTTTTTTTTTTTTTTTTTTTTTTTAAATTTTGGAAGCTGGATTTTTTAAGAACTGAAGCACTGATTTAGAAGAATTAAAGACTTTAGTCAAAATAGATAGTGCTGAGATAATGTAGCTAGGACTTCCCTTTTTGTTAACAGAAGCCGGACTGAAGGAAGTGATAAATCATGGAAGGAACTGATAAATCATGGAAGCTGTCAAACTAGGCTTTTGCATCCTGAATAATCAATAGACCCCATGAATACAATACAATCATAAATCAAACAGTCCTGGAAAAAAACAGGATTCAGCTGTCACTAACACTAAAGGTTAAAAAGTCAAAGAGAGGAAGACCCATCTTACTTCATCATTTTGGGACTCCACCCTATAAAAAAGACCACCGACCCATTTTAAAGAACAAACTACGCATGCTTAATGGCTTTTTGGGCTAATTACCATACGAAGCGGGGAATGGGATGTACCAGAGTTATGAATATGCATTTGTGTTTTGGGTATTCAATAGTCCTGTACATAAAAGACCCTGTGATCATCTGTAAATTGCGTGTGTGTATTTGGGAGCGATCCCGCACGCTGCCCGGCGTCGTAATAAACATACACTTTCTAACTTTAAACTGTTAGAGAGTCTTTGTCCGTCATAGTTGGATATTGGTATTAGATCAATATCCATAGGTTTTTTTAATAAATCAGAACCTATAGTTTGGACTATACTTTCATGTTCAGATACCAGTATATCCTTTATAAATATGCAGTGTGGACCCAGCCTGTTACTTTGTTTGTTGCCCCTGCTCTGTGAGAATAGCCCTGATTGACTCTTGCTGCATCACTTAGAAGCATCATTCACTCTCCAGCTTGTTTAATGACTCAGTTTATCTTCCGCCTAAGCTGAGGTCATGTTTCTGGATAGCTTTTTGGAAAAGCTAAAACTGTTGCAACACTAACAGGTGCTGCACGCATTGTTGTAATACCTACTTAGTAGTTTTGGCCGGGCTGCGTGGGCTGGAAAGGATAGGTGGAGCTGAAAATTACGTTAAAGATGGTTGAAATCACAGACTGAACTAATACCATAGTTCACTTCAACAGCACCTCTTCCCATCCTGAACATGTCTTGATCACCTGAGGGACAAACAAGAACTTGTTATAGTTTCATAGGTAGGAGCACTGAATGGAAGACTTGAATAAAATTACAATCAGGTTTGGGTTTTGGTGCGTGGGGGGAGGGGTTAGAGTTGGTTTATGTAGTTGTTTTTTATTCCCTAACCAATTTTAAGTGGGTAATTTTGGTTAAACCTTTATTGAAAGCACAAAAGTCTTGATGTTTGTACAAACCATCCAAACCAAGTTGTTGAAATTCCTGGAGAGCAGCTGCTAACAAATGCTTAGAAAAGAGATCTTTCTCCAGTATACCAGTCTTCCAGCTGCCAGAAGACTGTGGTTTAGCAGTTTCTTTGCAAGGGATTCTGCTTGGATTACTTGCTAAAAAGCAACTGATGGATCTCTTTCCCCACAGACACTTTCCACCTCATGATTTTGGTTTTTGAATTAGTTGTTTTGAACCTATTTGTACTTTCAGTTTCCATTTTGTCCTATTGCAGTGATTTCCATGACTTCATACTGCTTATTCCCAACCCCAATGCAATTAATGTCTCAAACCACAAAATGCTCTCTTGTTCTCCTAACATAGAGCTATTATTTCCCTATACACTCTCCTTTTTATCTTCATCAGGATCAGTAGCCACTAAAAGCCAGTTTGTTACTGACTAGCACAGTAGGTTTTGGAATTATAAAATATTGTCTGTTTCAGTAATGTTTCCTTGCCTACCAGGAACATGGCTTGTACCACTGTCTCCTGTAAGTGCGTGTTTTGATACAAGCTTTCTTATTTACAGCTAAGCCATTAGCAGGTTGCACCCCTCAGGCATTATTGTAACCATGATTCACGTGTACATTTTTATTGAGTGTTCATCCAGTTTCCTAATCTCTGTAATTTAGGATGGCAATCTATAAAACAAGTACACAGGTGTGGTGGTGGTGATGATACCACCGGCACGTTTCATGTTCTGTGGAGCACTGAAATATTGTTTTCATTGTGACTGCAGCCTGAGTTGTGTTCCTATTTTTTCCTTTTTTTTTTTACACTCACTAGGAAGTATTTAGGAATAAAAACTCTTGCTAACATTAAGTAAGACCAGTGTGTATCTGGTGTATTAGAGTGTGAAAGAAGCACTTTTTAGGTGAGGATTTCGATTTTATCCCCACCATAAGACAGTGAATGTTGTTTCGCTCTACTGCTGGCAGACTTCTTTGAAGCAGCAATTCATAAGGCTTTGCAGGGGAATCTTGCATATCCTTCGCCTTTCTAGGGAAAACCAAGGAAGAAACATTACATTTTTTAAAGAGAGAAAGGAAACTTTGATCCTCTGCTTTCATGGCTCCTCATGGAGGGGTCTAGCTTTGGTAATCCTTGAAGATCAGCCACAGGTCTCTCTAAAATTATAGAATAGCTGGGTGGAAGAGACCTTTAAAGGCCATTTTGTCCAGCCTCTCTGCCATCAGCAGTGACATCTTCAGCTAGATTGGGTTGCTCAGAGTCCTGTCCAGTTTGACCTTGAATGTTTCCAGGGTTGGGGCATCCACCATGTCTCTGGACAACCTGTGCCAGTGTTTCATGACCCTCATAAAAAAAAATCTGCTTTATATTTAGTCTAAATCTGCCCTCTTTTATAAAGTCATAGAATTGTGGAATGGTTTGAGAAGCTAGAATTTTAGACAGAAGTGCATGCTAACTGTAATTATTACATTGTTAAAAATGGGGGGAGATAATATTTTTCTCCTTAAAATGCCTTTATTAATCAGCTCTTACAAGGGTGGCTTGAGGGATTTCGCAACCGGGTTCGCCCTTGAGGAGGAGGGTCCTGGTCAGCTCTGCAGCAGGAAGTTCAGCAGAGCTGGAGAACTCTTCCCTCGCCGGGAGTCTCCAAGAAGTTCTGATTTCTGTTTGTTTGCCTCAGGGTCTCACCTTTTGTTTGGTATTTTTAGGTTACAGCGAGTTACAAAAATTGTATTAATTAGCTCTATTGATGCTCTAGGGTATATACAGCTTAGTAATGGTTTTTGTGGGTTTAAATCTTACTTAGATTTATCTTTATAGGGGGTTTTTGGTGTTAAAAAGGGTCCCAGAATGCATTTTGGATTTCTAATCTACATGTTCTACGGGGTGGTCCCGGTGGGGCAGGGGCTCCAGCAGCCTCATGGTCATTTCGCAGCTGGTATCAGTGAGATGGCCGTGCTCGGGGAGCGGGCGTCTCGGAGGTCCCGCGGGCTCGATGGTGGCGGCGGGGGGAGGGGGAGGGCGCCAGTGGCGGCGCTTCAGCGGCGATCCAGTGCGGCTCGGGGAGCGGGTTCTTTTTGGAGCGGAGCCGGGCCGGGGTGGGCGGCACCCCATCGGTAGAGTCACGCTGCCGGCGGTGGCGGTCCGGCGGCGGCTCGGGGAGCGGGTTGGGTTGGGGATGGGCCGCCCTGTCGGCAGAGCTGCGGCGGTGGCAGCTGCCCGGGATGGGAGCCGTGGGCTGCCAGCATTTTGCAGGGGTTGGGGCTGGGATAGCCCGCTCCAGGGTCTGTGCAGGTTTTTTTAAGGTGGTCCGGGGTCTGGGGGGGTTGCAGGCTTTTTCAAGGCAGCAGGCAGTTCACTCCGGCGTCGGGGGGGGCCTGCGGGCGGCCTCCAGTGACTAAGTAGCCCCCCCCCTCACTGCCCCCTCCAGGGGGACCACGGAGGTGGCTCCTTACTGTTACATTACAATTTAAGATTATTACATTTAAAATATTAATACACTTATTCTATGACAATCAAGGGTTTCAACTCTTCAAATCTTTAACATTTCTAATTTTCATTTTTATCAACATTGTATTGAACTATAACTATTTGAAAATTAATATTGTAGCACTTACAGCATGATCTAAGCAAAGAACTGGGAGCAGAGGAAGACAGGAAGATAAAAGCATGGATTATGGATTTGCTTTTTGGGCAGTAATAGGAAAAGGGGGCAGGAGCCCAAGGGTTTTCCTGCAGAAAGCTAAGGGAAGGAAGGGAGGTTTGTGGTGGCTAGCTCTGTAAGATTGTTCAAGGAGTGGTGTAGTGAGTTTATAAAGGGTATCATACCTTGCTGAAATGTGCTGCTTTGAAAGCCATATATCTAGGAAGACCAAAAAGCAGGGAAGGGTCTCAATGACTTCACCTGGCTTTACTATCAGCTGTTTGGAGGGAGAGGAACACTGGTGAGATGCTGTTTCTGTCTTTCTGTCTCTTAAAAAACACAACAGCAAACCCAAACAACCAACCAAACCACCTTTAAAATTAAAGAGGCCTGCCAGAGGGCAAAATGAGGCAAAGATATTGACAGGTATGATATTATGTAAACAGCAGGAGCACTGCTGAACTTCGTGGGAGAGAGAGTAGAGAAGTAGAAAAGAAGTTGAGCTGGAACAGCTGGTATGAACAGGGCATGTGTGGGGGCGGGAGAAGAGCATGAAGGAAAAAGCATTTCTCTGACTTGCAAGAGAAATGTGAAGCATGGAGTGGGAAATTCAGCCAAAGCTCACGAGTGTGGGGGGACAGATCAGTTGTGAATGGGAGAAGGAGGTTATTTTGCATAAAGTAAGAAGGTACTGGAATCATGACACAAGGATAGGAGCTCTTTCAGACAGGGCTGGTTGGAGAGATGAGGATGCTAAAGGAATGCAGAGAGTCCTTGGCATGTATGGACTATGGTATGATTATTTGATTATTATTTTTATTTTTTTCATCCCTGCTGTAGTTCAGGTTTGAACAGCTCCTTCCCTCACCTTGCTGTTAGTACAATTGCAGCAGTGCTTTGTGCTGAACAGAAGCATGGGAAATGATCCATGTTTAGGGAGTGGAGGAGAAGGAAGTCCAGTCAAACTATCTCCCTCTGTTCTGGATCTGATCCAGAGAGGAGCCATGTAAACTAGGGCAACACTGTTAAGCATGGATTGAGGAAGCGAGATTATGGGTAAATGTGATGAGTAATTAAGGAACTGAATCTTTAAGTACTGCAAAACCTTTGCCTGTTGATCTCTCTGGACTTGAGAGCTGTGCTTTAAACAAGTTCTAAGAGGTTTCGCTGACACATGTAGTCTTTTGCAGCTGTTAATGTTCTTTTGTGGGGTGGAATCATGGGAGCAGAAGAATGCCTGCTGTTCAATCCCCATTTTTTTCCTGAAGGAAATGCAACACTACATGTACATGGCTTTGTTTTGACATGCTCTGGGTCAGTAAATGACCAATTCTACTGTTCCCAGCCTGTGTGTGACAAGATTCTGGGGTTGTAGTATCTTCAGACATCCCTTTGAATTGAAGCACAGAAGCAAGGGGCAGACAGAGTGCTTTAGTTCTGGAATCTGGAGGGACTGTTGCTTGCATTTGTTCCAGGAGGAGCTAATGCAAACAGACTTGGATCAGCCTGAATAATCATACCTGTACCATAACTTGGAACTGGAAAAAAGCTACTGCTTTGTCAGAAAGACCTAATAGGAGAAATCTGAGTTAAAGCTGATGTATGTGTTTGGTTTTGCATATGTTGTGTAACACTTGCTTTGCGGGAAGCTAAATGTAGATCTCAAGCTATCTTTTCATAATGAATGGAAGTATGTTGCTGTAAGGACATCTCACAAAACACTGCAGATGACTTTGGTGGCACTTCACAGAAACATTGCTGATAATTTGGCAATGTCTTTCCTTTCAAAGTCAGCAGTGAAACCACTGATTTCTCATGGCCTTTCTGCTCGTAGGTCTGGAGCTGCAGTGTTTGAGATTCTGTTATTCTCCATGTAACAAAGTTAGAGATTCTGTTATTCTCCATGTAACAAAGTTATTCTGAAAACCAATGCATATACTGCGGTAACTTTAGTATGTGGATTATATCACGACTAAAATTATCTCAGCTTCAGCAAAGTCCTAATTGTGCTTTTATGTTCTGAAGTACCTGAGCAATGACTGACAGCCCTCTGTTTATGAAGGGTGGAGAGCAAGTGGAGGTAGCCACAGTCCCCTTGCACAATGTGAGACCAAGTGAGCTTGTGCCATGAGAGACCCTTGAGTTCTATGTGCCTCCATGGGGCTCTTGGTGATCCTCACTCCTGGGGTAGCCACAGGCACCTCCTGTTCTCCTTGCAGGCTCTATCCTTTCCCCTTCATTAGAGGAGTGAAACTTTTTCAAAAGGTGGCTAAAAATTCCCTCCCTTGTTTAACCCCATCCCCCAAGACAAGATTCCTTTGTGTAAGTAGACTAAAAGGGAGAAGAAACCTAAGAAATTTGACTAATTCCATCAGTAAGCATCGAACATGTATTGCTGTCATCACCTGACATGGTTTTCTATAGTGCGATCTTTGCAGGAGTTACCAAATGCCAGTATATTAAATGTCCATTGGAATATCTCCTCTTTCACTGCTTAAGTCTTCCTACATGACTTGTGATAACAATTTTTCTTGGTTTCTTTGGATTAAGAGAGGAGACAGCCTTGCCAGTTTTGAAGAATGTTTTAAGTTTTCTAGATTTTCATTTGCATACACATGCAGAGCTTGCACCTAAAGCAAATTCCTGATTCTTTGACTGTCTTTTCCTTCAAAGCTGGGTGAAGCAGCCAACCATTTGACTTTGATAACAGTGTGTCAGCCAGCCTGAAATACATGAGGAATTCTTAAATAATAGCAAAAATGCTATTCAGAACTGCACTTTCCTTAAGCATGTCGCTGCTTAGTGTGAAATCCTTTCCCACTACCTTAGTGTTTTGTGATCAGTCTAACTGGAGACATAACTTTTTTCCTAGCTCAAGACAATGAGTATAATGATGATGAGACAATGGAATGTCTGCAGGAGCAGCTGCACCTCATCTGCATTCTTACTGCTGCCTTTGAACTGACAGATGGCTGCCATTTTCCCTTCTTCCCCAGCAGTGACACTGGGTTTACTTGAGTGTGGATAAATGTCAGCACACTGAGATCTGATCTGTTGTCTAATCTGCTTAACAGCCTTTACTAGTGTTAGGAAGTAATACATGGACACATGTTGATCAATTTCTGCTGCAGGAGAGGAGTTGCAGAGGTGTAGCTGCACCACAGCTGTCGCTGAGCAGGGAGTGGGAAAGGATTCATGTGACTGCCTGTGGGTGTTCACTTGTTTACCCTGCAAGTTGCATTTCCAGCATTTTTACCTGACTTTGTTTTCATGAATGGTATTTCTGAGTGCTAAGGGTACCTCTGGAAACTACATGAGGCAAAAATGTTGCCCGTGCTTTGTTCCAAAGGTATTTTAAATAATTTTAAACAAAACCTAATTCTTAGACAAAGCCAGACTGAGTTTGCATATGAAAGTAGTGCTTTTGAAAGGAATTACTGCAGAACAGTTCCTTTGAACCTAAGAGTGATGTTAATGTGACAGCTTGGTTTGACAGTGATGATGTACATTAAGTAGATAGTTTCTCCTTCATGTTTAGTGAATTACTTAATTTTTTGAGCCCTGTCCAAAGTGCCTAGGTAGTAATTTTTTGTGTGTTGGAAAAAATATCTTTCCCTAAAGGCTGAAGTCTTTATTAAATAAAAAAATTAGTGGGTTTTAAATATGAATATAGTGCGTTGTGAATATGAACAAATCGTCTAAGTGTCTGTCACACAAACTGCTGGAAGCTTAGCAAGTGCATTGCCAGTATTTTTTTTATATATGATGTTTATTTTTTTAACTTTTCAGCACAAAGAATGCAAATAATTACAGAAATACTGTGGGTTTAAGGTAGAAAAAAAAGTCAGTTGATGCAGAAGAGAGGCTAAAGTTTTGGATTTGTTTTTGTTTAAATAAATAGAAAGACCTGTGTTCCACTGGTGTATCTGGAGTAGTTAATTACAGTAGTTACTACAATCCGTGTAGAAATTAGTGCAAGGTGTTTGGTTTGTCCATTAACTAAGTAACAAATAGCACAATGTAGTGAAGTTTTGTGGTGAACATTATTTTACCTTTAATGAAACAAATTATCACCTAGGAAGTTGGGAACTACCTGGTGACCTTTTATGTGAATCTCTTTCAGGCACCTTTTTGGGCATACATCCTGAGTGCACTAGGACTTTTTATCTACCAGTCTCTGGATGCCATTGATGGGAAGCAAGCCAGAAGAACAAACAGTAGTTCTCCTCTCGGAGAACTCTTTGATCATGGTTGCGACTCTGTTTCCACAGGTAGCCTTAACCTACTGTTGCCCATCCTAGTTTGTAAGTTACCTCTTTCCAAGAGGAGCTGATTAATCATAATTTATTGAAGTTGTAAAGGACTTCTGGAGATCATTTAGCCCAAACCCTTGCTTGAAACAGAGTCTTTTAGAAGTTCCTTTGGCAGATGTTGGGTAAGATGTATTCTGCACTTACTTAAGTAGTCCATCTACTCTGCTTCAGGAGTAATGTGCCAAAATATCAGTTTGGTAATAGGGTATCCAGCCTGGCACTTAGGAGAAGGGTAATTTATATTCCTTAGAAGAAGCAGTTTTTAAAAAGTTGGGAGTCCTTAGAAAGTAAGCCTTGCTCAGTTTCACTTTCCGTAACTGAGCATAACTGAGCTTAGTTTCACTTTCCATAACAACTGCATTGGTGCCAATGCCTGTAGTTCTGTAAAACTCATGGCTGAAACAGTTGCTCTGGGAATTGGTACTTCTTTATGTCTCACTTCCCAGAGAAGTGCAGCTGCCATTCTCCCTGAGCTTGGTCCTTGAGCTGAATTCGTCAGTGTTGCCAAGAATACAAGATGACAAGGCCAGGAGGAAGGAGAGCAACCACTGTAGGCTAGAGGGCAAGGCCCTGTCTTGGTAGAAAAGGAGTGTAATGTTTTGGTCTCTCCTGCCAGGACTGCCCCTGAAGGTCAGCTACTTAGTTATCAGTCATAGTATTACTTTGTTAGAGTGATGTACATTGTCCTGTGTTTTTAATTACTCTTAACTTGAAGCAAAGACTAACATGACTAACATGTTCATTTTTGCTTTTCAGTATTTGTTGTCCTTGGATCCTGCATAGCAATCCGACTAGGAACAAATCCTGACTGGTTGTTTTTCTGTTGTTTTGTGGGACTGTTCATGTTCTATTCTGCTCACTGGCAGACATACGTATCAGGCATACTAAGGTTTGGAAAGTAAGTAGGTATCTTTAGAAATACATGTGGCTTAATGTCTGAGGCTGCCAGCTCCTTGATTTCAGTTTCTTCTTGGTTTAATCCCTGCTTTCTCTTTCTCTCACCTTCTTTCTCATCTCCCTTCCAATCTAGCAGACTTGTGTTTTGCCTGACAAGAACTTGAAACTGCATAATACCGAGGGTTTGTTGTTTTAGCAGTTGATTTTAGCTCTATATGCTTTGTTTGCATGCATTTCTCTCTTTTTTTTTCTGCAGATTTGTTGTCAGAAGCCATACAAGCACCATGCAGGTTCAGGCCAGAGAGATCTTGTTTACATTGCAGACAAGTGCCTTGTGTAGGAGTAGGGACAGAATAAGCATCTGGGTATCTCCCTTTGTAATCTCCCAGTCACAGAACGGTTTCAGCCCCAGGGCTGAAAACCACATGCATTTTAGAGAAATTCCCCTGCTAATGGCTTTCCTTTTCATAGACATCTTCAGTCTTCCTTGGAATGAACTCTGTGCACCCACTGCATCCTCAAGGACTTCCACAGATCTATGGCAATGCTTGAAGAATTACCCCATGTTTATGTGAGGGCCTTTTTTTAATCTGGCTCATACTGGCTTTGAGATTTTATGTTAGGTCAGTTCTAGAGACTGCTGTGGTGCTGTTCATGACTTGATAGAAATTTTATCTGTTTATTCTGCAGCACAGGAAGAGAAGTCATGACATTCATGTAGAAGACAATAATTTCAATTTAACTGCTAATAGTGTGGGGATTGCTCCACCCTCCTATAGCTGTGGTAGTGCTTGACCATGGCTTTTTGCTGATTTTAAGCAAGGAGCTTCACTTCAGTATAATTACTTCTGAAAAGAGGAAAAGGTCTGAGACTTCTGTGGCAGCAGAGCTGAAAGGAAGTGATACATGAAGGCTGTCCTTCTGCTAATCCTAGTCACTTGCTAAATCACCTGTTCATAGTCCTACTTAGCTCTGCCCTGCAAGAAGTGCCTTAACAGGCTAGTGATCCCTGCACACTGCAGCAAATGCAGCTGTCTCTGCAATATTGATAGGAACTCTTTTTTATTTGCTGGTAATGCATTTTACCACACAAACTGTAATTCTTCTGCCTGCCTGCACATCGTATTGTTTTTAAAGGACATCTTGTGCTATAAACAAAAATAGGTGCTTTACAGTGATGGCTGAAATAGGATTCTTTCTGTCCATGACAGTAGGCTACTTTGAAGGGAGGTGGACTAGGCCTTGAGCTCTGGCATTTTGCAGACATGAGTGCTTTTCTGTACCTTTTATTCTTGCAAAAAGCATGAGAATGATTTCCCCACATCAGGAAGGCACTGAGACTTCTTTACCACATAAAGATTTTGTTAAAAAACTTGGTGACTTATACTGTACTATAATGATAGTGCGTAGTACAAACAGCTCAGAATGGCCTGGTGTTCCATGGTTACTGTTTAAAGTTAAACAGACACAACTTTTCCACAAGATAACTTACTTCTGTCCAGTGAAAACAGGTCACAGTTTTTTCAAGGCTCCAAATTTTGTTTGTCTTAAACATAGAGGTGTGAAGAAGCCATTACTATAGTGCTCCAAATATGATGGTACATAATAGATGGATGGAAGTTTTCACTTCATGCTATTTCTCAATTAGCAGCACTTGATTTTAGAAATAAATCACAAATGAAAGATTGCTAGTGCTGATGGCCAGGAAGGATCAGAGAGCTGAATAATGTGACACTGTCAGGTTGTGGAATACTGTGCAGTATCTGAGTAAAGTCTTTGGACTCTGATTTTGGGCTCTATTGCCACCAACAGTTTTGAGCCACTGTAAAATTAAGTATTAAACTTTGGCACAACTTCAACTTTGAGCCTCCTCCCACCACCAGCAACAGCAAAGGCAATGCAGATTAGAAATCCTGGTGTTAATAGTACTGAGTGCAACCTCTGAACACTTGCACATGGCTGCTTTTGCATAAGGTAACTGGCAAGTTCAGCAATGGCTGGGTGGATGTAACACTTCATCCCTGGCAGAGAAGGAAGAGCCTAATCCCAGCCCCACTGTTCCCTAACACTCTCATTTGACCTCAAACCATTTCATGAAATGGGCAGAAGTTAAAAAGCCTACACTGGACTGGCAGGCTGGACTGGTTCACCTTACAGTCCAGTGTACAGTACAGTCTAGCAAATAAAACTGAGGGAATACAACACCTTAGGAAGACGAGGACTCTGCATGCTCTTGGCTTTAAGAGGTGATGAGCACCTCAGCTTATCATTTAACTTGTTGAAACTCTAGATCCTCTAAGAATCACAAAACTGTGATGAAATTTAGCATATTTTATCACCATCTTTCTGATGAAAGAAGAGAGTTTTAACTGAGCTTATCAAGTTCAGATCAATTTTTTCCATTGCCCAAGAGGTGATTGCTATCTCCTTTTAAAAATCCACTGTTTCCTGTGCAGACAGGTCATGTGCATAAGTAAGTAGCAATACACAGTGGTCATAATACCTTAAAAAAGCAAATTTATTCCAACAGCTAAAAGAAAACTTGAACATTCATTATCACTGTTTACTGATAATTTTAGTATGAAGATAAGGCACCTGTCTCAAAACTTTTGGTACCATAAAAGGTACCTTTGATATGCACCTTTTTTTGTCATTATTTTAATTATTTATGTTAAAGGTTAAAAAGTACTGATTTATTTTTTCTTGAACCTTGGCTTCATGTGAGGTTTCATCAATTAAATACAACTATAAAATGTTGTCTATCTTGTCTGAGAACAAAAGAAGGTGAAATATGGAGTCTGGACTTCACAGGGCATACAAGGCCACCTTTCCTAAAATAATGGAGGAAGGCAAGATAGCAATTATATGTCTTCAGAAATATAGCAAATGCTTACCTATCCACTGACTCAGTCCTCACTTGTTTTGCAGGCTATTTCTGTCAAGTTTTCATTATATGAGGCTTGAAGAAATCCTTTCTTTCCCAGCCTGCTCATTATAGTCTCTGCTTTTATATGCTGTGCTTTTAATGGAAATGTTTGATTGTGTTTACTATGAGTTTACCTTAAATCTTTATTTGACACTTACACATCAACAAGTCTAAATTTGTACAGAATTCTCAAATAGTTAACAATGTATTCATTAATGAATCCCCCTTTTAAAATAATATGTAGCTTGCTCCAGAAGAGGAGTATAGCTTCTATTTTAAATCTTAGCCAGAGATGTGTGCACCATATAGAGTAACTTTCTCAGTCAAGAAAAGTAATATTATATATATATATATATATATATATATATATATAATTTTAACTGCAGTTACTGGGGTTTTGTTTCCCCCTCCCTCCAGACACACTTTACACTTACAGTAAAAAGTCCTTGAACTAAATCTCTTTTTCTTCCCCTTCACAGAATTGATGTAACTGAAGTTCAGATTGCCATAACAATGCTGCTCTTGATATCTGCCTATGGAGGAACAGCAATATGGGACTATAAGGTGAGTGTGTTAAGTGCTCAGAGTTCCTGTTCAGTATTCTTGTTAAGTGTCCACACTTCCTGTGGTATTTGAAGCTGCTCTGTGCAAGTACCATCAACACCTACTAGTTGTGTAATGTTGTTTTAGCTTATTGTGTAAGTGTAGGTTATTTTAATGTCATAGTTAACTTAGATCTATTGGTGTGACTCCCTGTGCACAGATTTATACCTACATAGAGGAAAAAAGACCCCATCTGCCACATATAAACTTCTAATCTGGAACTAGTATTCCACACATACTTAAGCTTTAGCAAATAGTTTTTGTTCTGGTTTTATGTATTTTGTATATTTTATTGTAAGGCATACATTTCAGTTAAACAATTTATTTAAAAATTTAAGGATTAAATGCTTCAATCTAATGAAACCATGGGATGAAGCCAGGGGGTTTTGGTTTAGTCATCCATATTTGTGTCAGTGCAGATGTACTGATTTTTAAGAATTATGTCACAGCCTTGTAAATATTTATATTTAAAACACTGTTTTCTGTCCCAAAACTTTTTCATAGCTCTGGCTTTTATTCTGTTTAGTGGGCAGTATCAAAAGATCTTCAGCCTTTCTGGGGCCTTTACTCAGAAATTTATAGTTCTGCTTGGTTGTAGTGTGAAGAACTGAGACTTACTTTTTCCATACTATTGATAACCACTAGAAATTAACCTAAATATAAACCACCAAGAAATGAAAACTATTTCAAAACTGGACTCAGCAATTAAGGAATGCTTCACTAAACTTTGTTTCCCTTTCCCAGCATTTTTTTTTCTATTTTCAAAAAGTTTGTATTCGTGTTGGAAAACAATGTAGGTGGATTAAACTTAAATTATGATTAGTTTTTCCCTCACTGTTAGAATCTGTTGTACTTATGCTGTATCTCAAAAAACTATAAATTCAAAAAATGTAGTTATGCTGTACCTCAAAAAACTATATATTCAAAAAATACAGTAAATGGTTTCTATTTATCACTTTTTTTTTTAAATCCTCTGCTGCCTTTGGAAGTTTCCTTGAAACTGTAATTGATTCCAAAAGGTAACTTTTGATTAAAATTTGTATTTGGAGACTATTCATTAGAGTCTTGTAACATGCAAACATACAGCATACAAATAACATGCCAAAACACACAGCAGGCAGATGGTGTTTGTGTTTCCTGTGGATCAGTGTTGTTTTATGCAGTGGAATAGAAGGAACTATCCCTCTTCCTGCACCTCTGTCATGGTGATTGATGGCAGTAGTCTGTGATGTTTTTGTTTATTTGGTGAAAATATCTGAAGAACATATTAAGGAGGATGTCCTGGGTTGTAGTGTAGGATGTACACAAAGTATTTATTCTGTCACCATCTTTATGAACTGTTGAAACCAAGTGTTTGCAGGCCCTCTGCCTTTGGGCTGTCTTCTGCTAATGGCCCATCAACGCCTTGCCCATGACTCACAGATAACTCCCTCCAGGAGTTATCTCTGTTTAATGGGCCATCAAGGACCCACTTCACAACTCATCATCCCATTGTGAGATGCTGCACCCAGGGGGAGGAGCCAAGCATTCTCACCTGGATATAGTCTGGGATTTGGAACAGTACAAACAGCCCTTACCTACTGGATTCCCAAAGGACCAGAGCTACCATACCTTTTCTACAGGATCACTGCTTCAGGAAGACCACCTCATCTGGACTGCTTCCACCATCCTGCTCAGGTTGTATTCTAACTCTGTCACTGGTCCTTTGTGTTATTGCATTTATTTTATTTTATTTTATTTTATTTTATTTTATTTTATTTTATTTTATTTTTACCTTTTTACCTTTCTTCTCATTAAATTATATCTCTGACTTGGAGCCTCTCACTCGTTTTGCTTTCAAACCACAACATTTTTTGGTGCCCAACGTGGGGCACGAGGCACTGAGAAAAGTCAGAACTACAGTTTTGTATTTGAGAAGACACATGTTTGCTATGATGCTCAACATGCTTACATGTGTCTTACACCTATCTCTCTATATTTTTCCACACAAGGGGCACTGTCTGCCTGTCTTAATGCTCCTGAGTAGACCAGGGTATGGTACTAAGATTGCCTTATTGGTCTATTATGTCCATTGCTTGATAAACTCTGAGGCAATGAACAGCATTCAGAATATATACCCGGTTTTGGATTCGTGTTCTGGTCTAGGATGCTACATCTGGGGCCTCAACAATCTCACTCAGCCCCTGTGGGGAGGAGTAAAGAATGATTTTTTTCCAGCTTTTCAGGCATAACACAGCAGTTTTTGAAAATATTGAGTACCCTCTTGATACCAAGGATAGTATGATGTTGTTAGTCCTGCTTTGTCTTCTCTGCACAGCCCTTTGTTTTTTCTGCACCATGCTTAGGATCAAAACACTACATGGTGTGATGCAGCGTGTTCTTAAGGAAGAGGAAGAGGGAAAAAGAAGCAAAGCAACAGCATCAGCATCTACACAGACTGTCACAGAGGAGAAAGAAGCCAAAGGTGAGGCAACAGTGTCCACATCTACACAGACTATCACAGAGGAGAAAAGAACCAAAGGTGCCATCAGCATCTCCACACAAACCGTCACTGAACTGGAACCACCTAAACCAGCAGCAGTTGCCACCACTCAGAAGAAGAAGTCAAGGAGCAAATCAGTCCGCGTAGTGACTGACGAGGATGCAGCAGGACCTTCACAGCCAGCAGAAGAGACAGAGATAGAGATCATTACTCGCTCCCTCTCTCTGGGTGAGTTGTGTGACCTGCGAAGGGAATTCACCCGCCAGACCAACGAGTCCATCCTGACCTGGCTGCTCTGCATCTGGGATGCTGCAGCCAATGACACCATTCTGGATGGAACTGAAGCCAGGCAACTGGGATCGCTGTCCCGGGATGTGGTCATTGACCAGGGGATTGGGAAAACCCAAGAACCTTTCAGCCTCTGGCAGCGACAGCTAACAAGTTTGAAAGACAGATACCTTTGTAAAGAAGACCTCCAAGTGCACCAAGGAAAATGGAGCATAATAGAACAAAGTATCCAACACCTGAGAGAATTGGCTGTGCTGGAGATCATTTTTGCAGAACACGAGAGATTTCCTAGAAGCCCAGATGATGTCCAGTGCACATCATGGATGTGGTTGAGATTTGCACAGCTTGGACCAGAGATGCACTCACATTACCTGGCAACACTGCAATGGAGGGAAGGTGAGGACAAGGTGGGTGTCTTGGCTAATAAATTAAGAATTTATGAGGACACTGTCACCGCCCCAGTTCGTACCCACGTCTTGTCTGTGGAAACAAGACTGGCTGAGCAAGTCCGGAGCTTGATTGAAGAAGGCCATCAGAAACTGAAAAAAGAACTTAAGGAAGAAATTTACCATATTTCACCAGAGCTGACGAGAGTCTCTGCCATTAGGAGCAGGTGTCCCCCAGCCAGGGAGAGAGGATACACACCACGGGGTAACCTCTGGTCTTTTCTTTGGGAACATGGAGAAGACATGAAGAAGTGGGATGGAAAACCCACCTCCTCCTTAGCAGCCCGGGTACGTGAACTGAAAAGAGGAACACCTACCACAAGAAGCCCATCTAGAATCAATGTTGCCCCAGTCTCTCAGAACTCCAGATGGTACAGGAATGATGATATGACTGATCCTCTTGAAGGGACCTCAGAAACATACGTGCAGGAGGAGAACAATATATGCCATGACCAGGAATAGGGGGGCCCTGCCTCTAGCCAGGAAGAGGAAAGGGACAATTGGATCTACTGGACTGTGTGGATCCGATGGCCTGGCACTTCTGACCCACAAGAATATACGGCGTTGGTTGACACTGGGGCCCAATGTACCATGATGCCATCAAGATATGTAGGAACAGAATCCATCTCTATATCTGGGGTGACAGGAGGGTCCCAGGAACTGACTGTATTAGAGGCTGAAGTGAGTTTAACTGGGAACGAGTGGCAAAAACACCCCATTGCAACTGGCCCAGAGGCCCCATGCATTCTTGGCATAGACTATCTCAGGAATGGATATTTCAAAGACCCGAAAGGATATCGTTGGGCTTTTGGGATAGCCGCAGTTGAGAAAGAAAACATCAGACAGTTGAATACTTTGCCTGGTCTCTCAGATGACCCCTCTGCTGTGGGACTGCTGAGAGTCGAAGAAAAACAGGTACCAACTGCCACAGCAACAGTACACCGCTGCCAATACTGCACTGA
The DNA here is from genome assembly GCF_965231275.1 of Zosterops lateralis. Lineage (NCBI taxonomy): Eukaryota > Metazoa > Chordata > Aves > Passeriformes > Zosteropidae > Zosterops > Zosterops lateralis. The sequence goes on from NC_139765.1 coordinate 18,317,597, forward strand.
CAGAGACTCTATGATTCCCATACATGAGATGATTCGTAAACTGGAGAGCCAAGGGGTGGTCAGTAAGACTCATTCACCTTTCAACAGCCCAATATGGCCCGTGCATAAGTCCAGTGGAGAATGGAGACTGACAGTGGATTACCGTGGCCTGAATGAAGTCATGCCACCACTGAGCACTGCCGTGCCAGACATGTTAGAGCTTCAGTACGAGCTGGAGTCCAAGGCAGCAAAATGGTATGCGACCATTGACATTGCCAATGCCTTCTTCTCCATTCCTTTGGCAGTACAGTGCAGGCCCCAGTTTGCTTTCACCTGGAGGGGCGTGCAGTACACCTGGAACCGACTGCCCCAGGGGTGGAAACACAGCCCCACCATCTGCCATGGGCTGATCCAGGCTGCGCTAGAGAAGGGTGAGGCTCCGGAACATCTGCAGTACATTGAAGACATCGTCATATGGGGGAACACCCCAGGGGAGGTCTTCGAGAAAGGAGAGAAGATTATTCAAATTCTGTTGAAAGCTGGTTTTGCCATTAAATGAAGTAAGGTTAAGGGACCGGCTCAAGAAATCCAGTTCCTGGGGGTCAAGTGGCAAGATGGACGTCGCCAAATCCCCACAGAGATAATAAACAAGATCACTGCCATGTCCCCACCTACCAACAAGAAGGAAACACAAGCTTTCCTAGGTGCCATAGGCTTCTGGAGGATGCACATTCCTGAGTACAGTCAGATCGTGAGCCCTCTCTATCTCGTTACCCGCAAGAAGAACGATTTCCACTGGGGCCCTGAACAGCAACAAGCCTTTGTTCAGATCAAACAAGAGACTGCTCACGCAGTAGCCCTTGGCCCAGTCAGGACGGGACCAGATGTGAAGAACGGGCTTTACTCTGCAGCCAGGAGCCATGGTCTGTCCTGGAGCCTGTGGCAGAAGGTGCCTGGGGAGACTTGAGGCCAACCATTGGGATTCTGGAGCCAAAGTTACAGAGGCTCCGAAGCCATCTACACTCCCACAGAGAAGGAGATCTTGGCCGTCTATGAAGGAGTTCAAGCTGCCTCAGAAGTGATTGGCACTGAAACACAGCTGCTTCTGGCACCCCAATTACCAGTGCTGGGGTAGATGTTTAAGGGAACGATTCCCTCCACACATAACGCCACTGACACCACAAGGAGCAAATGGATTGCTCTCATTACACAGTGCGCCCGTATTGGAAACCCAAAATCGCCCTGGGATTCTGGAAGTTATAACAAACTGGCCAGAAGGTGAGACTTTTGGATTATTGTCTGAAGAAGAAGAAAAGCAAGTAACACGTACCGAAGAAGCCCCACCATATAATGAGCTACCGGAGACTGAAAGACGATACGCTCTCTTCACCGATGGCTCCTGCCGAATTGTAGGCGCTAACCGGAAATGGAAAGCTGCAATTTGGAGCCCCACACAACAAGTTGCACAGGCTACCGAGGGACAAGGTGGATCGAGTCAGGTTGCAGAGCTTAAAGCTGTCCAGCTGGCTTTAGATATTGCTGAACAAGAGAAATGGCCGAGGCTCTATCTCTACACTGACTCATGGATGGTAGCTAATGCTCTGTGGGGATGGCTGAATCGCTGGAAAAAGGCCAACTGGCAGTGCAGAGGAAAACCCATCTGGGCCGCTGACATTTGGCAGGACATCGCTGCCTGAGTAGAGACCGACCGTGAAGGTTTGACATGTGGATGCGCACGTACCCAAGAGCTGGGCTAATGAGGAGCATCACAACAATGAGCAGGTGGACAAAGCTGCCAAGGTGAAAGTATCACAGGTGGATCTGGACTGGCAGCACAAGGGAGAACTGTTCCTAGCTCGTTGGGCCTATGATGCCTCTGGTCATCAAGGAAGAGATGCAACATACCGATGGGCTCGTGACTGAGGGGTGGACCTTACTATGGACAGCATCTCACAGGTCATCCACAACTGTGAGACCTGCGCTGCAATTAAACAGGCCAAGCGAGTGAAGCCTCTGTGGTATGGTGGACGATGGCTGAAGTACAGGTATGGGGAAGCCTGGCAAATTGACTACATCACCCTTCCCCAAACCCGCCAAAGAAAGCGCTACGTGCTGACCATGGTGGAAGCCACCACTGGATGGCTGGAAACCTACCCTGTGCCTCATGCCACTGCCCGGAACACCATCCTGGGCCTGGAAAAACAAGTCCTGTAGAGACACGGCACCCCTGAGAGAATTGAGTCGGACAATGGGACCCATTTCAAAAACAGCCTTATAAACACCTGGGCTAGAGAACATGGTATTGAATGGATATATCACATTCCTTATCACGCACCAGCTGCTGGAAAAGTTGAACGGTGCAATGGACTACTAAAAGACTGCCCTGAAGGCACTTGGCGGGGGAACCTTCAAGAATTGGGAAATGAACTTAGCCAAAGCTACTTGGATGGTCAACACCCGAGGGTCTATCAATCGAGGTGGTCCTGCCCAGTCTGAACCCTTGCACACAGTGGATGGAGATAAAGTCCCTGCAGTACATATGAAAGGCATTTTAGGGAAGACTGTTTGGATTAATCCCACCTCAGGAAAAGGCAGACCCATCCATAGGATTGTCTTTGCTCATGGACCTGATCACACTTGGTGGGTAATGTAGAAAGATGGGGAAACCTGTTGTGTACCACAGGGAGACTTAATTTTAAGTGAGAACAGTGTGTAACGTTTTATTCTCTATTTGTATGCATATCTTTATAAGAATGTATTAATTTGAATATGATGTAGATGGTAATAGAATAAGGGGTGGATTGTGTCCTGGGTTGTAGTGTAGGATGTACACAAAGTATTTATTCTATCACCATCTTTATGAACTGTTGAAACCAAATGGCCAATCAGCGCCTTGCCCATGACTCACAGATAACTCCCTTCAGGAGTTATCTCTGTTTAATGGGCCATCAAGGACCCACTTCACAACTCATCATCCCATTGTGAGATGCTCCACCCAGGGGGAGGAGCCAAGCATTCTCACCTGGATATAATCTGGGATTTGGAACAGTACAAGCAGCCCTTACCTACTGGATTCCCAGAGGACCAGAGCTACCATACCTTTTCTACAGGATCACTGCCTCAGGAAGACCACCTCATCTGGACTGCTTCCACCATCATGCTCAGGTTGTATTCAAACTCTGTCAGTGGTCCTTTGTGTTACTGCATTTATTTTATTTTATTTTATTTTATACATTTTTACCTTTCTTCTTATTAAATTATATTTCTGACTTGGAGCCTCTCACTCGTTTTACTTTTCAAACCACGACAGAGGAGCAGAATAAGATTTAGCTGGATTTCAAGAACACAACTTAAGTACTCAGTAGTGGAGTTTAAGCATTAGAAAAGATACTTGTTGTTTCCTTACTAATGAAAGAAATTTTAAACACTGTTGTCCTGAGCTTGTTCCCAGGAAAGTGAAGGTTCAAATAAAACATTTGTTTAGTAGGTAAGAGCACTGCTTTAATCACTTCTTTAAAAAGATAGTGTGTTCTTAGCTTTTAATATACTTCTCTTGTTTTGTTGTGGTTTGTTTTTTCTTTTTTTGTTTTGGTTTCTTTTGTGTTCTCCTAAGGTCCCTTTGCTGGACTTAGAACTGAAGTTCTTTGCAGTTATTGGCATCCTGTGTGGAACAGCACTTTCTTTTTTCAATTACTTCTGTGTCATCTTTGGAGGAGGGGTTGGAAAGAATGGATCTACAATAGCAGTAAGTTATTCTAAAAATCCAAATGGAGTTTGAATCATTTATGCCCATAATTTATTGTGTTTCAAATGATCCATAAGGGTTTTATTTGTTGAAGCATTTAAGCAGATAGGCGTGTGAGTGTTAGATGGCTAAAGCAAAGTTCATTATCTGTCTTCTCTCTGCCTGTTACTGGATTTCTTCTGTCATGGGAAGCAGCAGTGAATTTTCTCTAAAAATGGATTAGTGGTCACTGCAAAGTTACTAAGAGCAGTGGCATAATGCTAATGGATTTTGACAAGTTTGGACAACTCTGGTTTTGTTTAGTGGGATTTGCAATATGTATAAAAATTGGACTTTACGGTGTGACTGAATTTTATGACAATTTTTCTACCCTTTTATATCTTAGGGAACAAGTGTTCTTTCACCTGGCCTGCACATTGGACTGCTTATCACACTGGCCATTACAATTTATAAAAAGTCTACAACTCAGCTGTTTGAAAAACATTCTTGCCTGTATGTCTTGACATTTGGGCTTGTGAATGCCAAAATCTCACAGAAGTTGGTGGTAAGTCAGTCCTAAACCTCCTAAAACTAAAAACTGGTTCTTGGCTTAACACTTACTGGATCAGGGGGCACTGTTTTCCCATTTTTCTTTGCTACTGTATTACCAGATTCATTGTGATTAAGACACTGAACTAGACTCAAAGTTCCCCAGAGAGATTATATGTGACACTGATACAAACACGTATTTGCCACTAAATAGACTGGTTAGGACTTTCAGGTTTTTTTAACTTCTAGAAATGCACTTACTGCATTTAATAATCATTTATGAAATCATCTATAATGCATTTAACATCCCAGTTAGGATGTTAAATGTCATTAACATCCTAACTAGGGTCTCTTTAGCCTTACTAACAATGCTGTGACTTCTCATTTAATTATCCGAAATAAGAATTTACTGTGATCATTAAAATGAAGAAACTTTTCTCTCTCTATTCTGTCTTTGGTCTTTGCCTTTTTTGTACATAAAACACTCCTCAATGGATTAAAAAAAGTTGCCTTACTACATACTTGCTAACATCAGTAATCCAGCCAGATGCCTTTTTTTTTCTCCAAGGATGATACTTTTCAAACACAAGAACACAAGAAAACAGGTATTCTACAGATTTTCTTACTAAACAGTGAGAACCAGTGTTGCCACCTAAGAAAAGGTCTGCTTCCTAGTTAGTTTTTTGCCAGGGAAAGCCAAAATTCTTAAGTTAGACTTGAAAACAACATTTCAAGTGGATAGTGTTTGTTTTCAGTAATACACTTGCATAGTCTTAACAGTTTGAATACAGTGCAGGAAAACTAGACAGTGGGGAACCCCTGCTGATAGCTGAAATGCACAGGTATAGATGTAACTTGCAAGAGGACATTGTTGGGCAAGGATGTGATGCCTGTTTGCTGGTAGTTACACTAATCTTGAAGGGATGTACTTTTTAATTTATGTTTTTTTAAACATAGGTGGCTCACATGACAAAAAGTGAAATTTGTCTTCAGGATTCAGCATTTATTGGGCCAGGACTTCTGTTTTTGGACCAGTACTTCAACAGTTTCATTGATGAATATATTGTTCTCTGGATAGCATTGGTAAGTGTTTAATACTTCTTGTTTGAACTCTGCTTTAAGGAATGGATAGAGAATTGTCCCTGCTCTGCCAATTCTGACTTGCTCACATTTCTGCTGTTACTGCAGAGGGACTGCCATGTAAGTATGTTTTTGGGAGCTGACTGGCTTGCTTTCCTCAGAACAGAGATGTGAAAGTAAATCTATAAATCTCTCCTGAAATTATGCTTTAGTTCATGTAGGTGTTTTGAAGTCCTTCTGTGAACTGTGGATGAACTTTTTTTTATCAGATCTTGTGTTTAGTGCTGTTGGGGTTTTGTGATGGTTTTGTTTTTAATTCTAAACTACACTATATGTTTAATTCTAACATACACTGTGTAGCTGTATGTTACAATGATGTATGTATGTTACGCTTGTCACTTGCATAAATTCTGATTAAAGTATAGCATATTTATAGTAGGGACAATTAAAAAAACCCGTATTTTTTAACCTGTTCTGTTTTGTTCTTTTTAAGTTCATATCCTTGTTTGATATGCTGAGATATGCCAGTGGTGTGTGCGTACAGATTGCTGCTCATCTTCATATACATGTCTTCAGAATTTCATCTCATCAAGCTCCTGAGCAGGTTCAAAACCATAATGACTGATTAAATAGGTCAAGGACAAGAGAAGAAGCAGTTAGGGGAATGAAGCAGCCTGTTTTTTGGGAAGACAGATTAAGCTTTTGAAGAAAACAGTTTTATGAGAAAGTTACTGTGTTCCAGATATTACCAGGTGTTAGAATTAGTAGATACAACATTGTGCAGATGCTGTTGTACTTTTGAATGAGTACGTATTTCCCTGTGTTTCAGACCACAAATACTACATTTGAAAATGTTGCCATTTCCTGTTAGGTAACTTTAATTCGGTACTTCTCTTCTGGTGAATTTAGATGCAAACCAAGGTGCTACCAACCAGAATTTGAAGAGGAATTTCTTATTTCCCTAACCCAATTGTCTAATCTTGTTGCATTAGTTTCTAAAGTTATGCTGGAACTGCTCTGAAGTGGTTGTCAGATATACCAATGAATTCAATCCTGCATTATTAAGACTGGTAAAATGAGGCAGCCATGAGGTAAAAATCACTCAATCTCTTCTGGCACTTCTAAGGAACAAGCTGTTAGATCAGTAGATAAAGGAGGTACAGCTCAGGAAAATTTTCTTCTGCTTCAAAGTACCATTATGAGTGCCTTTAGAATTCATGCATTCTCTAAGTACATGACCTACTGCTACTACATAAAACTTTAGCTTGCACTTTTTCTTTCAAGGCTGGTTTCTGGCTTTGTGGTCTAGTCAGGTTAGTCTCATTGTGCTTCACCCTTATCTAGACTACAGGTAGCTGTGTAAGGACAGGACTCTTAACTTTAGGCACCCTAACTTGTATCTGTAAGCCTATGCAAGTGAAGGACAAAAGTCATTGATAAACTTCAATGCCTGTAGCTCCAGCACTGCAGCCCACCTGTAATTGCCTCTGTGGTGTTTTTGCTATCGCTGTGTTCATTTACCTTACAATTGATCCTATTATCTCATAGCTACCATTGTACTTTATCCAAACAAAAGAGCACAAAACTGAACCATAATGTAAACCTCTCCAAAACAGGAACTCAGGCTCAATATCAGCCTTTCTCTTCCTTTAAGAACTGGGCACCACAATATGTCCAAGAGGACTGTTACAATAAAGAATGCCATGGTTTGTTTTAAAAATACTACCACTGCAGCTTCCAACCTGCTTATTAATTCAAAAATACTTCCTGCGGCATTCAAGGAACTTTTAAGGTGATGTGTTGTCTGGAGGGAATAAAATAGCATCGACCACCTTCCTGCTTAAGAAAATAATGATCCTTTTGAGGGATAACTGTATCAGTTACTGCCAAAGAACTACAACTCAAAGTGATTAATATCAATTCAGAATGAATCCTACTACTCCTGTTTGAGGCTGGAAATGACACTGCATCTACACATGAATTTAGCCTGATGAAAAGGCACAGGCAATATGTTTAGAGTAAAATGAGTCAGTTCTCTACAATGGTCAAAACTGTGTCCTGGCATACAAGGTAGAAATAGTTTTGAGGATATGATTGAAGTAGTGGATAACAGGAAACTAATGCAGAAATCACCCAGAAAACCAGAACCATGACTCAATACTAACAATTAAACCAGAACCAGGGGGTAATGCTAACAAATAACGTATTGAAGATCTGAAGCAGAACCTGTCACCTATTTCATAATTGTCCTTAGAAGGCCAAGACTCAGTAATTACAAATCAGCATTGTTACTAGTTACCCATGAGAGGCCCATATCACCTCATGCATCAGTGTAGCAGTGTGACTTCCATGTTTGCTTTTGTCCTGAATCCTTAGCAGAGGCAGATCAAGAAGTTCCATACTCATTACAGCCAAACAGCTGAAGTTACTGCAAGTTGGCCATTATTAAGCTGGTTTCCAGACCTGCAGAAGCATCATCAAATGACTTGACTCTGACCTAAAAAATGCTAGTAGGCTGAGAAGAAAAATATAGTTTTGAAATACATTGTTGTGAAAGCATCACATTATGTGTGTGGAGATAGTTTTTGTTTTATCTACTGATGTATTAAAAGCATTAAATATGTTGCAAACTACCTAATTTTTAAAAGTAGATATTCAGGTGTAATGGTTTTCTACAAAAACAAACTGCATGCACATTAAGCCAATTTAGTTTATACTTATTTACTGTAATGAGGTACATGAAAGATAAATGCTTTACCTTTAAAACTCAGGCCTCCCTAAATTGCTAGTCATTTAGAATTGCAAAAAGTTATATTCCGTCTCAAAGGCTTGTAACAGCCTGTACCAAATAAGTGAGGTAAATTTCTTCCAGCAATGGTTCTACAAAAAGTAGACCCCAAAATGCATAATGTTTAATTATTGTTACTTGAGCTGATACATTAAGCTCATCATTTAACTAAACCCACAGTTTCTGGACAAATCACAGCAGTTTATAAATCTCTTACTAATACAAAGATAGTACAATCTCTGGATTAACAAAAGAATTAACAAAATGTACTGTAATTTACCGTAATACACGTAATTAAAAATAAATAATTAAAAATTCTATCTGAGCTATGTCATACCCTGTGAATTTTTATAACAGCAAATATATCAGCAGACTGAATGTTGAAACTGAAGATCTTCAGCTTGTTAGAAATGCTTCTATTTGCACAGTGTACCTAAAGGCCTCAAGTTATTATGTAAAATTAGGGTAATGCATGTTACATTAATTCTTTCCCTTGTTAAATTTTTGTATTAGAAAAAGTGAAACAATTTAAACAGCCCAAAGTTGGTATGAAATTTTGGAAGTTGATATGAAATTTTTAAAAATCAGCTGAACAGACAGTGAATGGTTTGGGGTCCATACTACCCCCCAGTAATAAAAGTTTACTAAGGTATGTTCTTACAACATTAACAGACAAGATTAGAACAATCCAGGAAAGAGTTTAATAGGAACCTTGAAAGATTTAAATCTCAACATCCTTCTAATGGCTGTACTTGTATCATGCTACTTAGGTACGAGCTGCTCTTCCACTGAGCCATCAGAATAACATAGATTGAAGAGACTTGCGAACAGTTGCCATCTCCTGCTGTTGCTGTCACAAGAAAAGGAGATAATGCTGAACAAATGCTGTATCAATATGATTCCTTTGAATTAAATGAATGTCAAATGACTTCTAATTGGATGTTCTATTTTTGCATTTAATTAACTTCATGGATCTGATACTTACAGTGTCCATCATAATCTTCTTCTGCAACATTGCCATTTCCTTGCGAAGTTCATTTTGGGCACCAGCCAGAAGATTTTCATTGCTCTTCTCCAGCTCTTCCATGCTCTGAAGTTAAGGATAATAATAATTCTGAACTCCGCAATGTCAAGGCATTCATTTAAAGCAACTAACCAACCAAATCATTACTCATACTACAATTTAATTTTTACAGTGATCACAGATAATTGATGAGTTTGTCACAAACTTGGCAGAGGAATCATACAGGACTTCATACTCCAGTCTACATTCCTATTTAAACAGTATGTACCCAGAGAGGAAAATAGAATCCTGCAGTCAGCCTCTGAGGTCTCAGCTACTTAATTCTGCATTTCAATTAGGATAAAAGTTCTATAAGAGGAGATTGAAGAAACATCTGTCAGGAATTCTAGGGGTTCAATATTATGACAAGCTTGTGGGAATCGAAGTGGGAAGTATAAATCCCAGTATGTTTCTTTGCACAATTCTCCCCAAATAAGCTAAATAAAACTCCCTGGTTATCTTCCCTTTTTTACATACAATTACACTTACCTCTGTGTATATGTCTAGTTGCATTTTCATTAATTTGTATTTATTTAAGCTTATTTGAGGCTTGACTTCTTTTGATCTTCTTTGAGGAGAAAAATCAAAGTAATACTTGACCTTCTGTTCAGTTTTTCCTCTTTGATGAAAACATTTTTGGCCTTTTTTTAAAATGGCTGATATTTATTAATGCTTCTGTAATATACTCAGTAAATTCTGACTATTTTAAACTAAGAGTTGCTCCATTTCAGATCATTTTTATCAACTACTAGGCTTGAAAAAAACCCAAACCAAACACCAAGCTTATCATAACTGAAATTTCAAAACCAGCTAGGAAATTACTTGGACTGCAATTAAGATTTGTCAGAAACTGACAGACTTGAATCTGTCCCATATACTAGGGGCCACACAGCTGGTGAAGCCACACCTGGAGTGCTGGATCCAGTTCAGACTCCTGAGTACAAGGGAGACACGGACATACAAGATAGAGCCCAGCAAAGGGTCATGAAGATGATTAAGGCACAGAAGATTCTCTCTTGTGAAGAACGCCTTTAACTAAAAAAGTAAAATTTTTGTGCGGTTGTACTCAAAACAGGTTTTTTTTTTCTTGCTGTCTAGTATGTTAGTTACTTTGTTAAAGAAATACCAAATAACTTAAAACAGTGAATTAATACAGCTTTCTTAAGTGATGTGATAAGGATCAGCTACCTGACAAGAAAAAGATTTACCTTTAAGAATTGCTCATAGAGTTGCTTAATGGTTTTCAGTCTCTGACTTTGAACTATTCTTGCCTGTTGAAAAACTTTTTGTTGCTGACGAAGCATATTCTGAAGCACAAGCAAAAGAAAAACATAATTGCATCAGTTGCTAACCAGAGTGCTTGGACAACACACCAGTGTAATTTTTCAGAATCAGAAATTCTGCCTTCATTGGAAAACTGTGCCTTGTAATGGGGATCTCTGCCTGGAGAAGTCACCCCGGCTGTTATTAACAAAAGTAAGACTGAAGACTGGATAAAGCCCCAAGTCACCTCCTGAGGTCTCTTGCAACCTAAATGATCCCTGTAAAATCCCATGAGAATTGCTATGCCTCACAGCTTCTTTGGGTATCCCAGAGGAATATGCTACCTAGGGAAAAGCAAAATTTGCAAATGTGCTGGAAGTACAAACACAGCAACAACACATGATTACATTCCATTGTATAGCTCCTATCCTCTTTCAGTGATCAAATTCTCTTACATTTACTATATACAGGCATATTTTAAGCAGTGTATGCTAAAAGACAACTACTTTCCTTTATTCCATTGTTCCCTGAACCCAAAGACTATGAATGGACAGAAACAGCACGTCTTTCTTCTCCTTAAATCGTCTGTGCTTTTCTCAATCTGTATGATGGCTTACGGCATCACTTAATAGTGTTTATAAACTTTATTCCAAGTTTATAAATGCATCCCTCTTCCCAAACTTAAACAATCATATGTTTAAACTACATAAAGTGTTTTTACATTTCTTGAGTATCAAAACAACAGTATTCCCCCCTTGTGGAAAATACCGTGAAACTCCTGCCAGCCATGCTGGAAACTCACCGCTAGTTTTTCTTCCTGCTCCTCTGCCTTTTGCACATCTACATCCCATTGCTGAAATAAAGTCAGGAACTGCTGGGAGAACTCATTGTTGAGCTTCTGCCTATAAACAGACACTATTTGTAAGTACGACAAATGCTACAGGGAATTACAAGGAAAGCTAAGGTTCAACATAACCATGGAATAGAGTAAAAGCTGGCATAGATGAAGAAATAGGCTATTTTGACATCTGACTCCATTTAAATACTGTATGTTTTGAAAAACTGAACGCACATACACACACTGTATTCATATACATATACATATACATATGTATTCATAACGCATATACACACATGTGGAATACATCTATAGACAGCACTCCCATAAAATACTGGTTAAAAAGAAATTGTAACAATTCTTCCTAACAGTGTCAGGTTTTCTGAGATTTACCATGTTTTTCTAATCCAGTTACAGATGCTTGCTTTAACACAAGGGGTTTATGATGCAAAACTGATAAGCTCATTTCTTAAAATTCTCTTCATACAAATTTCAGATGCAAATAAACGCAGAACAACACCAAGACAGTTACAAGTATTCCTGACTTTAGTTTTTAACTGTCTCCTTTTTCACTTTGCTCTATCTCTGGTATCAGATGTAGTAATTAAATATGCCTTAAGAGGTGAAAGGAATGTTAAGCAAGGTGAAAATTACTTACTTTCTTAACTGGAATGGTAATAAAGTTTTACTGAAGATTTTTCAGTTTTTAAGTAGAAACAGAAAATTCCAAAGTGGGACCCATCCCCCCCCCCCCTCCCCCCGCATTGTTTTAAAATACATAAATAACATCAAAGGTCACTTTCCATAAAGATAAAGGTAAGCCCCCCTCTTTAATGTACCTTGCTTTCAGAGTTCCAAATCTTACATTTGTCTATTCAAAAGAGAATGTGCTTAACTATTACTGTCAGATTAACAAAGTGGATGCAATGGGAGGCAGCAGAAGTCCTGAGCAGATATTTAACATTAGACACAGTACTTGCTATTGCAAGGTGACAGACCAACTATCCATCCTGTGACCCAGAAGGGAACCTAGTTTCCACAGGCTTAAAACCAAGAGTAAAGGTCACCTTTGCTCCTGCTGCGTTTTCCAAACGTGTTCAATCTTCTGGTTACTGGTTTTGAGTGAGGCTTTTGTATACATTTCTAATCGTTTCCTCTTAGCTAAGAGAGCCTTGTTAATGTCAGCTGAAAGTCAAAGAATATTTAGAAATTAGGCATACCGGATACATTGTGCCATGTATTAAAAAGGCTGATCAGTTACACTTTGGAGAAGCAAATGAGGTGTCTTCTAGCAACAAAAAGCTCCTGTGAACTGATGTGGTGAGTGTCCCTCAGCCTGCTGGTGGCACTGGTGTGAACACTGCTTCCTTATGCCCCCTCACATGCCCTAACCAACACCTGTTTCAGAGTCATATGCAAATTTCTTGAATTTCAGAAATAAATTAAGGTTAGTATGTGGTTACTATCCCTGTGAACATACTGAATAAATGAGTAACTATTTTTATACTTCAGGGACACAGTACTTTTTAAGTATTAATGTAAGTTACTGTGTTTGTTTCACTTCAATTTACATTTGGAGATTTATCAAGTCATAGCTTGAGATTAATACAGTAATTTTCTTCTTGCTGCAGATTTCAGAGCAAACCTCTAATTTGCTGAGGCATCTGCCTCTGCTAATGCCAAACCCACTATTTTGTGCAGACAGCATCCTCTCTCTGATCCATTAATTTTCCCTTCTTCCATCTTCCCCTTATTTCTCACTCAAGTCCTGCCATCCCCAGTATCCTTTATATCAGTGTAACAAAAAGTTAAATGAGACCAAAAGTAAACTGTTCTTGTCCCTGTTCTCTACGATATATTTACTACATCTTAAATTCATTGTAAAATTGGAATTGATTATACAAAGCACTCATGCATCTTTCCCTTTTCCTTTGTAATTATCTACACTTACAAACTGTGACTCGTTAATATGCAATTATTCCCTCCTCTTCTTTCCCTTTGCTGTCCTTAGCTGTAACCTTTTTTTTCCCTGAAAACTGGCTTTATTCAGAAATGCTGAAAAATCCTACAAAAACTGGTCATTTTATGTAAATCTTGAAAGTTAGTTATGGTAAGTGACTACTTTCAACTCTGCAACTTTTTTTTTATTTATTAGAATATAAATGTACTTACCTCCAAATCTCTCCAACATATTCTGTACTTCACCCCTACAAAAAAGTGTTTCAAATTTTTATTTGCCCATTTTCTGATTTCAGAGTAAGACCTGTTGAATATGCTTAAAATTTAATTTTATTTACATGCCTATTACTCTTAAGCATTGACAGAACTGCCACTGCCATAAGATAATTATATTCCTTTTCTCCTCCTGTGAAAGGGGTTTTTCTTCAGACTAATCTGCTCTTAAAAAAAAACAAAAACAAACAAACAAACAAAAAAAAAAACCAAACCACCACCAACTAGAATCTATTAGCTTACTCTCCAGTAAAGAGGCACTATTAGGCATTTAAAAGGGTCTTGAGTGATGGCCGTCAGTAAATAAAATTAATTATTCTCTATAACAAAGAAAACAAAAAGGCTATTTGGAACACCAAATGAAAACAAGTCCATCTCAGTCAGCATGACTAGCACAGTAAAAATATCCAAGGCAAATAATATCAGGGTTGTTTTTACAGCATCTTTAAGATGATAACACCAGTGTGCAAGGCAGTGTTACAATACAGTAAAAACAGTGTTTTCAACTTAACAGATATAAGTTGAAAACTATTTTTTGCTTGAAAACTATTTCAGCATATACTTCTATATTACATTTACTCTGCCCATGAATATTAAATTTTATAAAATTTATCTGTAAAAAGAATTTCTTTTTCATGCTGTATTTGGATCATTTATAGTATTAGTAATATCTTCAAACAACTAAAATGAGAAGAAAAAAATTAATGGAATTTAATGAAACTACCAACAATCTAGAACAAAACAAATAATCTTTTAAAAGAAACAAAAATTTGTAAGAACACACAAATATATAAAATTTTTCTACATGTTAAAGAAGTATCTACAAGAAACTGAAGAATTGTAGTATTAAAATTGCAGTATTTTAACATGGTACATTTTCTTTTTTTACCTACAACTACTGTATTATCTATCACCCAAACAAAGCAAAAATAAGCGTAGTGAATAACTGAAGTTGGTACCTATTTAAGACCTGCTTATTTTGGAAAAGGCCCCAAACATCTAGCCTTACCCCACATCATCTGGAACATGAGTAGTCATGAGAGGTCTTTTCTTTCCATGCTTGTCCATTACTGGTGTTTCACCTTAATAATAGGGATTACAGAAATATTTACAAAAATACATTTTAAAAATGTAATTACTTTTCTGTAATGCCATTTCCCTGATCATGTCTCATGGTCAGTTGCCATCAGTTACACAGGCAGCTCCTATAACTTTCAGTCTGGAGTTGACAGATGGTGGTGAATTACTCTGAAAGGCCAGATTGGAGCTGGCACTGCTTTGAATTCTCTACCCTGGTCCCAAACAGTTTTACTTTCTCTGTCCACTACTACGAACTGTCCATTACTTCCAACTCGCAGTATAGCAACCATCAGAAAGCTAAAAATTATGAAGTCTCATCTGAATTTTACTGTAAAATAGGTACTGTAATTCTGTACCTTTAAAAAGCAAAACTACAAATAGCTATTTATATTATTAGTCTCTGGTTGACTCAGAAGTTCTTCCCTTCTATTCATAGTCATAAACGTGAAAATCTTCCCATTTTACAAATGTGTTAAAAAAGTAATATAAGCACCTTCTCTAATATCTTCCTCTGATCCACTCAGTTCTTTTCTTTCCTCCTCAAAGTCGTAAGCTGGTATGGTCTGATCTTCCTGTGCTGGTTTACCAGCTTTTCCTCCATGCTTTCTTCCCGATGGTGCCATGGTGAAATCTTTTCCTACTGGAACAGTATATTGTATTTGTGAAATAACTTCCCTCACAATAAATTGAAAATAAATATGTTTTCATGCTTACATGGACCTATTATGGGTCTTCAACAGTTTGCACCTGTAAAGAAAGATATGCAAGCAGTCAAAGGTTTAGTTTTGAGGTATTCCACAGCACTGCCCATCAGTGATGCTTTTAAGAACATGCTAGCAAAATGCCAGGGATATTAGGAACATACTTGATTCTGCTGGAAAAAAAAGATAAATTATCCATTTTCTTAAAATGTCTGCCAGCTTAGCTTCCATAAGGTTTATTACACATTTTGTCATATCCAGTACTGCTTTTCCCAAAGACTGTGCCAGTATTCTACTGTCCAAAATAGAGAAATTATAAACCACAGAGAACAATGTGATTCTACATGTCATCCCACACTGAAAAGACAAATACACATAAGCTTATGCTGTTTTTTAAAGTCCTAGGCAACTTCCAGGTTCTGATTTATCTTTTTTTATAGCTTCTATACCTCTACATTCTGAAATGTAAGTAATGCCATTTCTACACTAGCAAACATTTTTACACAGACTATCCTCTTAAAAAATTATTCATTTATTTTAGTAAACCTCTCATTCTAGACACAATCCAACACAGCCAGAAATATCAGTAGGTTTTCTATTATCCAGGGCAGAGACAGATCTGAAAATTAAGCTCACACTTGAAAACTGAGAAGTACTGTGACGTGCCCCCAACATTGTCAACTCTTTCACACACCTCAGTTTCCTATTTCTGGTTTGGTTTGGTGATTTTTTTTTTTTTTTTTTTTTTTTTTTTTTTTTTTTTTTTTTTTTTAAATTTTAGTTATTTGTCAATAGCTGTGAAAATGTTTTTTAATCCCAAATTCCATGGATCTGTACAAACATGGCCACACTATGCTAAGGAAAGAGCAGTGCTTTTTAATATCGAGCTTTTTCTGAGGTTTCTCTATCTTCTCTAGTATGAAGAATTTTGGATTTTACAAGTGTCTTGAAAAACAAGTATCTTTATTGACTGGAAAATCAAAAGCCCTTGCAGTAGAATTATCCTCAAATGAGAGAAAATGGTCAAGACTTAATCTGCTTTTTGACTACTGATTGTTGAGGGTATGATATAAAGGAGGAGATGCTGGTCCACAGTGTTTGGCTGTGCCTGTCCCTGTGCTGCCAAGTCACTTTAACTTTGAACTGCAAGCATCTGTTTTTTCAGA
Source organism: Zosterops lateralis (assembly GCF_965231275.1). NCBI lineage: Eukaryota > Metazoa > Chordata > Aves > Passeriformes > Zosteropidae > Zosterops > Zosterops lateralis. The sequence goes on from NC_139765.1 coordinate 18,334,060, forward strand.
CATACGGACACTTTTCTTTGTGTCTGTACTAAAAATCAGTTTACAAAGAACTTCTCAGTCCTCCTCAGCCTGTTGTAAAACACTCCTGCCACCTCACAAGCCCACACAGCCCCTGCCTATCCCTCATGTGTAGGTACCTGTTTTAGCCGATCTGAGCGTCTTCAATCCACAGCTATGTATTTTAACAGTGATTTTTATAGAAACTCACCTCTTTTTTTCCACCGTGCCCCAGAAAGATATTAAACAAACCGGTGCTTGTGTGAATTTCCTGTGTGGGACTTTTCACCGTGGGGACCCACCTCAGAGAAGCAAGGGAGACTTGGGCCCTGAGCTGCACTCTGACGGGACTCACAGGCGGCAGGGACAGGGCTCCTCCCGTTGCATCAGAGGGAATCCCGCCGGCCCCAAAGGCCCGCGGCCCCGGACAGCCCTCACGCTCGTCCCGCGCTGCCGCCTAAGCGCCTCCCGCCGCCGGGAAAAGGCGGGAACGGGCGCGGCAGGGAAACGGCCTGCGGGATCCTCAAGCTACTCAAAAGCTTCGTTCCACTCTGAGAACGGAGCCGTGCTTCCAATTATTATTGAATTATTAAAGCTGGAAGGTTTTAACGGAAAAAAACGAGAACTTTTGACATAAAGATTTATACAGATTCCCAGCTAATTTACGAAAATGTGTGAGCTTTCATTGACTTTGAAAGAGAAACAGAAGACAAAACTTTCATCACGTTTTAATTAATTTCAAAGCAAGCCAAGTATCTTACAATACATATGCACATATATTTTGTACATCATCCGATTACAAAAAATTAATGCCTTTTGAATACTGCTAATACAATTAAGTGAAGATACACCACCAAAATATCTGCTTGAAAAGGTTCAGTACCCTTTCCCACATAAAACCACACTACTCCGATATCTCAGCAAAATACAGGGCCAAACCCTGTTAAATTTAAAAACACCACAGTTTTTTAAGTCAGTACAAATATTGTTTTATGAAGTGAAACACTGCTCCCCGTACTTTTCTACTTTGAAACAGTTTGTTACTCATTCATATAGAGGCACTTTTGCCTTTTTGTTTACAACACTTATAAAATATTTTACCTTGATCATTTTTATTACAACCCTCTCTTTTTAATCAAGCCAGGAAATAATACCATTTCTTTGTGTATTCTTTGGACTATAATACACCAGATATTTTATGTGGGAATACACGAGACCGAGAGTGAGACAGACTTAATTAGCGTATCTAGTCTGGTGACTAGGATGCCATTGCGAGGACAAACAGAACTTTGAGCTTATGAGAAAATGGGATTAGAAATCTGCTTAAGGGAGAAGATTCAATCAACCCCCTACGATGAAGATGTTGTTAAATGCATGAGTTGCTTGTATGATCTTTTAACCTAATTATTGTAGTAGAAATTATTAACCTTACTGAAATGGTATATAAGTTCTTGGAAAACCTGAGTAAAATCAAATTCTGATCATGAATCAGTCTTCCCGTCTCTCCATCAATCACCGATAATTTTATATCTTTCAAATAAACCATTAGATGTTGTTACAGTGTAATTTTTAGTAGCATACCTTGTCTTTGAAATCGCAATTATACACTACAAATAGGGAGAGGAATTGTCACTGTGCTTTAAAGAATGTCAACATCTATAAACATATTCTAAATTTAAATGACAAGTTACATAATTCTCAATTTTCTCCTGAGGGCTAAAAAAAGCAGCAATGACAGAAATTTGCAAAATGCTTTGGAATGCAAGATCAAGGACTTCTTAAGCTGATCCCAAACAACTTTTCCTTCCAACATTTTATCTAGTTGGCAACATCCACTGCAATAAATGCAGTTACATTTGTTTAGGTAACCCTTTTTATAAAAAAGGATAACATTGCCATGAACTAAGAATTGTAAAGTAAGATCTGTTGAAAACTGCCTATGTACAGGTGTTCTGCAATTATTTGTTGTTGTTATTTTGCATTGTCACAGCTCCAGCAGCTTTTATATCATTAAGAGTATTGCAGAGATTTGAATGTAGGTGCATGATTTTTTTTCTTCATATCATATGAGTTTAACAGCAAACCAGAAAAGACCCTTATGAAAGACATTTAAAATGCTTAATCACAGCTTGAGGTAGACTGATCTCCAAAATAAAGCTCTTCTACACTTTGATTTGTTCATGACCAACTTCTTTTTGGATCCTTCTCCTTGGAAAAATCTTTCGTTTAAGTGCAATTAGCTGAGAAGAGAAAAAAATACAATATGTAGTTCTCTGCTGGGCTAAAGGTCCACAGCTGGTCAGGTTTTCATTCTAGAAACTATCAAATCTATACCACTCATGGTAAATACTCAGTACTGTACTTTTTTTTTCTGATTATACCAGAAAGGCATTTTTTACTCCAGTTCATCTAGTAGATGGGCACACTTCCACTAGACTTCTCAAGAATCGGAATACAAGCAGAAAGTGAAAAATACACCATGCCTTTATTCTGATTATTTAAAAGATAATTTGTGTATTTAAATTAACACCAGACTACAGTCTGTTTTTAAAAGATCAGCACAAAGCTGGCATCTTAAAATGGTATTTAATTCCTAATTGTACCACTGAGTTCAGTATCCCCTTCCAAAACCAAGTTACTAATGGAGTTTTCTAATAAAAAAGGCTGAAAATCAAGGGAAAGAGTCATGCAAAAAGTTACAGGTAGGAAAAAATAATAATCAAAAGCCAACCTTTCAAGAATTACACCCTCTTCATCAGACCACGGAAAGTGTTACTTAAGGCCCCAACCTGCAAAGAATTACCCATATGATTTGTTCCATTGACTCCCTCTGAGTTTAGTAGGAGTAATCATGTTCAAGAAAGCCATTTTAAGTGTGGAGAAGTCAAGCTTTTCCTGTTAAGTCAGATTCAAAACCTCTAGAATTCAGTAGGAGTCCTTGCAATTACTTGGGGAAGAGATTTTGATAAGGTCTTTAAGTAATTTAAGATCCTCTTCTGGACTAATTTTCCTTCCTCTTAACTTAATATATTCTTCTACCAATATCCATGTTAACAGACCAAGAATTTCAAAAACAATGACTGAATTTGAGCATTCAAATTTAGCACACTGGTGATGAACTTCACTGTCCCCTGAGAAGGTGCCACTCTCCTTCTCCCCATATGACTCTCTTTTCAAGGAATCTCAACATGGTGACTTAAAAATTAAAGCAACCTAATCATGAGTCATGTAACATCTTTACTTCTTTTATGAAGGGAAAATCCTAGCTATTCTTCAAAACCTATTTAAAAAATCCATCCAGTGCGGAATCCTGAGGATTCCAAAATCTGTTAAGTGTTATACAGGTTTGATAAGAAGACATTAACTTTACCTGTTCAGCAAAAAATGAGATGACTGTAAATACAATAAGTGCTACTAGAACACAATGGGTCCAGAATTTGAGCTTGTCTCTATATGCCCTCCTGGACAAAGAAAGAAGGAAACAGAAAAACAGCTTTATACATCATAAATGCAAATATTTAAAGAGTTTCCAAGAAACAGGCAAAGAAAGATTTTTCCAGTTCCTAAAGGCTGACTAAAAGGAGGCTCTCTCTTCACAAAGAACCACATAGAGAGGACAAGGGGCAACAGCTATAAGTTGGACTGGGAGAGGTATAAGGTATTTCCTGATATAAGGAAATCTTTTTTACAGTCAAAACAATAATTTCTGGAGCAGTCTCCCCAGAGACAGGGTGGAGTCCACACCACTGGAAGTTTCCAAGATATGACTGCTCAGGGTGCTAGATCACAAAATCTTTTAGGCTAGAAAAGATCTCAAAGATCAAGTCCAACTGTTAAGCAAGCTCACACTGCCAAGTCGACACCTAAATTGCATCTCCAAGTGCCACATCTACTTGTGGCAACTATGGTTTTGCAGTCACACTAAGTCCTTTCTGACCAAACTGCAATTCCCTTATGTACTACAGTTATATACCTGCAGCCAGGACTTTTGAGAGCTGGCAAAAGACAGTCTCATCTAGGCACCTTTTCCCATAAAATGTTGGACCAGATGATCTTTCAAGGTCCCTGCTAACCTGGGCTGTCCTGTGATTCTGAAAATACTTGGATTTCCACCATTACTTTACAGCCTTAACACACTGTGGTAGAATCATCTTTGGCTACAAACAAGTCAAAATAAAGTGTCTTTTTGAAGCTACAAAAGTCTTGATGGAGAGTCTCTAAAAGGGAGCCAACACTGTGTCTACTCCTCCAGCCCAAATTTCTAAAGCTAACTGCTGAAATAGGTTTGCCCATTAACTAAGGTGGAACATACCATTCTTGGAGTTCATGCATATGAAGGAAACGATTCCGATATTCTCTTGGCAGTTCAAATTGGGAAGGGATGGGAAACATTGACTCATAAAAATCCCTAAGCTCCCTCTGCCACTACTACAGCAGGGCTTGTAACACTATAGTTACATCTACAATCCTTCTGATTCCTTCTACAGTTCCTCTAATGTTTTCTATTTTCTTATTTACAGCTATTTTTCATGGTTTGCTGATCAGCAAGAGGTTTACTTATATTAGTCTTGTGTCATTTTTGTCACTGTATCTGTCAAAGTTTTGCTTGTCTTCTCAAATCAGCTACTCCAATTTCTTCAGTTGTTATTTATAAAATGATAAGAGATAAGCATAGACAAAAACTTCACATATTATGTAACAATGTGACACACACATCTTTTCTGATTTTTATCCAGATGGTTATTGTTATGTGACAGATTGAAAAAAAAAAATCACTTAGTAAGAAATAACAATGTTTTGGGGGTTTTTTGCATTTAAAGAAAGAGTTCCTGTTTTATTTAAAAATAAAATAAAATTTAAAAAAATAAAAAACCAACAGCTTTTGCTTGCAGTAGGTTAGGACCAATTGATAAAACATTGATGACTATTTAAGCACTGGAAAAACCCAAATCCTGCAGACCTCTTATTTTAGTCCATTCACATCTCACTATGCTATTTTCACAGTTAACTCTTTCATGACAATACTGAGGGAAAACCAGCTTGTTAGCAGTATTTTAGGTGATTATATATTACTGCACTACAGTAACTTCAAAAGGTGGAACGTACCATTCTTGGAGTTCATGCATGTGAAGGAAACGATTCCGATATTCTCTTGGCAGTTCAAATTGGGAAGGGATGGGAAACATCGACTCATAAAAATCCCTAAGCACTGCTTTCACTGTTTGTGCATCCTTATGATTATGATCAATATTGTCATTTAGGCAAACAAATTTTCTAGGAAACAAGATGACGCTGTTAGACTATTTCCTTGATAATATAGCAACAGTATTGCCAAATCAATAACACAAACATAATCCTTTAAAACAAAATTGAAATCATATTATTTTAAAACCAAAAAGATTTTTTTTGTTGTTGTATTATTTTAAATTAATTTTATTTTAATTCTAGGAGCATTAGGATTGACAGCAAGTCAAAACCTCAGAAGAATCCAGTGACGAGCCACATTTCTAGTTATATAATGCTGCCATCTAATGGGCACTAGAGTTTGCACCATCCCAGAGCCCATTGCACAGAGCATTACAATCTGGGTAAGGATTTTTATACTTTTGAATTATCATGAGTAAAGTCCCTTAAATAACAAAATGAGCTCTACTGTAGGAGGAAAATATACTTAATTATTAATATTTTGGAATGCATGCTGAATTCTTTAGAGAAAATCAACATAAAATCTATATTAGATTTGTGTAAGAGAGGACAAAGCTTGGTCCCTAGGCTTTGATTTACTGAGAACATGATATAAATTGGTCTGCCAAATCACAGACCCAAAGCTAGACTTGTATAACCAATCACAATACAAAGAACAACAATCTGGATAGAATTTACATAGAAATCACTAATAATAATAAGCATGCTTCCAATAACGGCTCCTGCAGAGGGCTATTTCTCATGTATGAAACATGGAATTAAGTTACTGTAAATAACTGAAACTAAAGCAGCAGGTAGTGTTCTAAACTAGTATGTACTCTTGGCCATTCTGGCCTGGTGCTTGACAAGAAAAATTCCCGTTCCCACGTTTGGGCAAGGCTGTGTGCTTTATTTATATTGTGAGATACAAGACCCCTACATTTTCCCCAGAGGCAGAAATCGTATCTGGTGATATATGCCTTGTCACTGCTAACCTTTGTGAATAAGCAGTTCTGGTCAACTGTATTCTCTATAGTATGGTGTGCTCTTTCAAGGAGCAAAGTTCAGACTTCTACAGGAATCTGGAAATAAGCAGAACTCTGGAGCCTGTACATGATCCCACACAGGGAATTAGCACTGAATGGCAACGTACTGCATCTGGCATAACTGGCAACCTTGCTCTAGACAATTATGTGCAGGGGATAACCAGACATTCAAATTGTTACATCCGAGAAGAAAAAATATGCCTCTTTAAAAACGAGCAAGCTGTATCTCCTGTATCAAGTAATACTATGCAAAGCAGCTGGTTATGGCAATCATGGCTACACTCTAAGCATTTTAGGAGTTTACTCTGGACTATCCCTGACCTCATCCCTTGGACTGGCAGCTCATTAGCCTTGGGAATGCAGTAGCTGTATTCCTAGAGTGTATATTCCTGTTAGGCTTCATCAAAAAAATATACAGGTTACAGACTGAGGGGTTGCTACACAGAGTAAAGTATGAGACTGATGAGGATATTAGCCCATTTCTAATGGAAAGACTGTTTAAATTCATCCAAAAGAAACCAAACATGACACTCCTTTGGATATTCCAGAATTAATGCCTAGACAATTAATGCTCACTTTGCCTTAAGGGGGCTGCCAAACATTTCTGGGGGATCAGTAAGTGACTGACACTTTTAGTTCATTCCAAGACAGGCACTAAAAACCTGCTTTTAGAGACTGGTTATAATTATTGGTTTGTATGCAAGGAAAACATAGAAAACATAGCAAAGAGAAGGAAACGGCATGCCTACATAACTGTGCCAGCTCTCCTTTGTTAACAAGATGACTACAGTACTGCACTGTACTTGGCAGCAATAGAGCCCAGGTAATCAACTCCTCACTTTGTGAACACTGAAGGTGAGAAACTTACGTTACTCATGCCTCTCTGAGCCTAAGCAGACTTGAAATCGCCTCTACCTCTAAAAAAATCCAACTTGTAGCCAGTAGACAAAGAAATAGAGAAGGAAAAGAAAGCAGAAGGATAAGCTAGAACACTGCCTACATTTCTTTTAATTGGTCATTGTGGCAACTGGAATGCAGGAGTTATGTGGCCAGAAGGTATCTTTGAAAGGAATAGCAATAGATGCAAATCACCTTCAGCTGTAAAATGTCTCAAGACTAGTATTTCCCTTTCTGAATAAATAACCCAGCAAAAGTAGTACAGTGTTGAGAGAAAAGTAGAAATCTACTCTTTATCTACAAATATGAATTATGCTATAGCTTTACAGGCAGCTGAGATTACCCAACAGCTTTCTGTGACCAAAAGAGGAGGATTCACTTTCCCTGGCCCAAGGTACCTCTTTGCTCTGCCTTTTGACACTTGTCAGACCTCTTCTTGCATCCAAATTCATTAAACTGGCAGAAAACTCTGGTTTTCTGAAGACAAAAGCAAGATTCTTTCCATGTAGTAAAAGAGCTTGAAAGCACAATGAATATGCAAAACTGATTTAGTAACAAAATAATCCACACCTAATTCCTAGTAAAAAATACCTGCATAAAGCAGGTCAAAAAGTTCTTCCTTTAAAATAGAATTGTCTGCAATATAAACTGTATGCTCTCTAGAATGGCAAAAATGAAAGCTTCTAAAATAGCTGAAGTTTCTATGTTTTCAAAGATTTTAAATCAATAAATATGTAACAAAGTATTGAGATAACCTCTGCTATAACAGAGAGAGAAGTCAGCTTCAGTCAAACAGAAAAAATCAGAAGTACTTTTTGTTCAAATTTGTCTTACTCTGTAACACACAGTTTTACATGATCTTACATGACAATAAGTTATCTTTTAAATACCATGACAATAAATTATCTTTTAAATGCAGAAAAAGTTTAAAAAGTCAAATCAGAAAATTAAAACCATCTCAGCCTCACACAAATCATGAAACAGGATACCTGGGATTTTTTCGTATGTCATCCAGCTGACCAACTACGTGAGAAACATTTGTGCGAATCATTTTGAAGGCAATTTCCTCTTCTCCCATGATTTCAAACCTTATTGTTGAAATAATATTTATACATTAAAACAGCCTAAAGTATGGTTCAATAAGTATCAATCCTTTATATAACATTATTGAGAAACACTTCTAATCTGACTGGCCAACCTTCATTAAAATTTGCCATTTTCTTTCTATCAATACATTTAAGCTTTTCAGCTAATGCTCTTGAACAGAACCACTTTTCTGAAGATTTATTAATAACCAACTATCAATCATAGATCTGAATTTTAAGAGAAAGAAAATGAAATATGATCATTTGAGTTGAGGTTAACAGTCTTACTAGTGGTAGATACCACATTTATATTTTTCACTTCTCTTAATATAAGAAAGCACCCTGAAGGCTTCTTCAAGTCTCACCTGAGAACCTCCTCTACTTAAAAAGCTCATGCCACTGTCACTCCTCCATCTCACAGGAAAGGTACAAGGTAGTTAAGACTAAAATGCTTTTTCTGTTCTTTTCCTTTTTTAAGCTTCAGTAGAAGAAGGATGAAGTAGATTTACAACTTCTAGGTACAGGAAGGCTGTTTCCTTCTTTATATGCTTCTTGAACTGCACTCACTCTCTAGCCATGCAAACATACTCTGGTTTACTGCTGTACTACACAAATTAGGAAATGGCCCAAGATGACACAAGTAACATTGAAAGTATTTAGTCTTGTAAACAAATTAAGAAAAAATGCACATCACTCTGCACAATGAAACATATGTAAGTTAACAACAGTATGTTTCTTTAGTTCCACTATTAAAATAGGTTGAGCTAAGACTTGCTAGCACGCACATACAATCTTGGGTTATGTATGTATTTATCCCTCCTCCTATGGCTTTAAAACAATAAGCATCTCTTTTCACAGGACTGCCACAACATACCTGTATTTGGTTTTGTCTTTGTAAGCCTTATGAATTCTGTCAGTCACAGGTTTGCAATTAGTCACTAGGTTTTTGGTTACTGGAGGCTGGAAGAAAACACTGTTTAGATTATAGGTTACTAAAAATTACAGAGCGCTATAAAGGTGTATTTTGTAAGAAAATTTGTATTACAGCTAGAGAGGCCTGCATACTTTACTCTGCTGGAATCAAAAGCTATAGTTTTGTTATCAGCTGTGGAGGGAAAAAAACAAAACAATACTAGTGCAAAACATCACAATTTCCTATTTTACAAATAATATATGAAAAATACAAATTACTTTTTGGCAAAACACTGCAACTTCATTCTCAGTAAAATACTCAAAAATTCTAACTCACTTGACAGCTATCTGATATTCCTCTGACAAGAACCACCAGTAAAACTGGCCAGGCAATCTCTGTACAACAGATTTTTGGATTTTAGGGTGATTTTCAAATACATGGGTTATAATTCAGATGAAGACTTATCAGGAAGCTCTAGTCAGAGAGGTATTGGGCTTACAGTCTTTTTGTTTCCAACAGTAAATTTTCTTAACAAGAATGACTTTTTAAATACCAATTATAATAACATTCTAAATCTCAGTTTTTCTCTGCTTTTAAAGAAAATTAAGGGTTAGTAAGTTAGGAAGCACCCTGTAAAATTTTCATTTTGTACCGCTTACTTCATGTACATACAAGTAATAATTTTTGTGACTACTTTCCTTCTAGAAACCAAAACAGCTTTTAAAGTAAAGTAGATACATACTCAGGAAAGCAAATAAGCATCTTTTAAGATCTGTGTTCCTTACCAGATTTGGATCATAATATGCTTCCTGAGTAGGAGGAATAACATGGATCTGAGTGATGTTGGCAGGGAGAGCCTTAGAACAATTTATTAGCATTTGTTCTAGACCCGTCAAATCCTAATAGAAAGAAAGGGGGGAAAAGAGACAGTTAAAATCCTACTGATTTTTTCACTGATCTAGTTCTAAAAACCCAGGGTGCACAAATGTATTTAATGTAATTTACATAACAAATTTCTATACTACTGTCCACAAAAGAAGACTTAATATTCAGCAAACTGAATTCCCATTTCAGTAACTGCTTAGTCAATGGGACTCGCTATAAAGTAAAAAATGCTCAGTACAGAGTTTAATTGAGACTAGATAACATATTACTTAATATAATTTTTATTTAACATTAAAAGCACATCTCTACTAATAATGTCAGGACAGCACAGAGTTCCCAAATCAACACTGGCATATTAAATTCCAAATCAAGCAAACAAACAGAAGAGTTAACTGCAAGGACAGGAAGATTTTCTGATTAAGGTACAGGACAGGAACACACTAAAGTGGGGCTGTGTTCCGACTACGCCAACGATTTTGTGCCCTGTGTCACAAATTGTTTCACTGGTTTGTGTCATTCCCTCTCTGTAAAGTAAAACTAGTACACTTCGTTCTCTACCTGTATGTTTAAGAATGCAAGTCCTACAAAAACCATGTCTCTGTTTACGAGGTTCCTAACAGAACAGAAGCATGAGTCTTTGTATATGATCATACTGTTTACTAGGATGACTTCCTTGCTATCCTTTTTGTCAGTTCTTTCTTAAGCCATAAGTTCCTCAGGGCAAAAACTATCTTTTACTATGTACAGAAACTACAGTAAGCACATCAGGATCCAACTCTTGGCAGTGAACTTTTTTTGAACAAACTCATACAGTTTTCTTGAACTCAGCAGTGAGCTGTTTTCTGAAACTGCTAGAACTCAGTTTAATTGCAGACTCCACAGAAAAAACAATCAAACAATGGTAAATAGAACAAAATAGAACACAATGCTATATTTTCCAGGTAACATTTAAAAATTGCCAAATGTCACTGACGCTACAATCAAGGATAAAAATTTGACTCATTTTTATTTTAACCATTTTGGACTTTAAAACTGAAATTGTTCTAAAAGTTAATCAGTATGGAAAGAGTACCTGCAAACTTAATGGTAGTTCATGGATCCTTGTGGCCAGCGTGCGAATCTCTCGGTCAGACAAGATGCCTGACTGGTCTGTATCAACCTCATCAAAGATCTGAGAGATGTTCAGTGGCTGAATTGCACTCATAAGATAGTAGAAATATGAAAAAGCGAACTGCATATCTTCAGAGTGACGTACTTTGTGAAATGATGTCTTGTCAAACTCCTCAGAAAACCTAGATAAGAATGAAAACTCATTTAGCACTCTTATTTCTTGAAGGAAACATTCCTTACCTACAAATAAATTCTTATCCAGAATTCTGAAAGTGCCTCAAAAATCTCATTGTATCCCAACTATCATGTTGTAATAAATTTCTTATTTTCTTTTCCAAAATATAATTTTAAAGAGTAGCTATTAACACACTGGAAAAGGCTACAGCAAAGCAACAGAAAGGTAGAATTTCCCACAGTTTTACATTATTCCAAGCAAAATCACACTCACATATCCTGGAGCTCTTGCATGACAGTGCGGTCAATCATGTGAGGCATATGAGCAGGGACTTTACGAGATGTAAATCCAAACTTGCTGTTTAACAACTTATTCACATATCGAAGGGAATCAGCAAATGTATCTTTCAGCTGCCTTCTAAAATGTTTGCCTTCAGTAAAGTATGACATTTGTTTGAGTAATGATTCTTCTTCCTAAAGAGCAGGACAGGCACAAATCTAGGTTACATTACTGAAAAAGTCAGAAAACACTAGACACACAGAAAAAATGACATTTCAGCCAGCTGCCAACTCTTTCCATATCTGAAAATGGGAAGAGAACTTTTTAATATTTTTCTTCATATTCCTTAGATCTTCCATTAAAAAGATATAAAAGAAACTTTTCCTTAAAGCTTTCATGCTTTGAAGAAAACTATAAAAACCTTCCTTAGTATTTGTGCTCTGAAACCTCACACACACTAAGGGCCCTATTTGTCATCAGATTTATTTGTACTACTGCCTTTTTTTGCAATTATCCATTCATATTTGATAAACTGAAATCCTATATTATGAAGATGCTTCATGCAAAATTCAATCTCAGATGAACAGAGAGAGATAGTCTTTTTAAAACATAGCCCTTTGCTATGTGAAATAGGACAAAGCAGCTGCTACCAACTGAAACACAGTATCTTCTCTTCAAGAGCTTTTCAAAACTGCCAAAATGCTTTGGATGGAAGCAGAGGAAATTTTCTCTACATTTTCTTGATACAATCTAGATGAGCAGTTTCTTTGCAGGTTTTCAATTTAACTTTTAGAATTTAAGTATTTATCATTATACCTATTTTCTGCATTTTTTAAACATAAACTGAATCCATACCTGCATCAATGCAATCAAAACAAAATTTAAGCTTTTGGTTTTAGTGCTATACGTGTCTGAGCAATAGCCCTGTGACAACATCCAACAAACAAAACATGAAGTTGACCAAGAAAAGATAGTAGAAAGGAAACAGAAATAGTTATCTGGCTTTTACCTCCTAGCTAAAAGAGGCCCAGATCATAAACAAGTCACATTTTATGTAAAAAAAAAAATCTTTTAAAAAACTCCAGCATTTGCCTCAAAGACAAAGCACATATCAAATGTCTAAATCATATTAACAGTATTCCAAGAAATGCAGAAAGATGCAATATTTCAGTAAGGAATGACATTAAGATACCCACATCAAGAAGGTCTTGGAAATACTTCTTTTTCTCCCATGGCAAAAAGCCTTGGTAGCTTCCTGCATAAGACTGTAATTTTCTTCCCACTAGCCCCTCCTTTATATTTGCATCCACCTGCTCATGTCCTTTTACTCCTTCCATCTCCTGTGCACCTTCTCCAGGAATAAAATTCCCAGTATGTTTTGATTTCTGTGTTTCCCTTAATATGAGTGCATTCAGTACTTTTTCTCGAGTTTCATTTTTTTTCCCCATGCTCTGGGAAGGATGTATGGCTTTACGCTGTACGTTATAAATATGTTTGTTTGTATTCATTGTCACAACAGTCTCCTTTGTTCCCATAAGCCTCGAAGGAACTTCTTCCTTTGCTTTTACTGAGTTTTTTTGTCCACCATTTACATCTTTATAAGGCTTATCCCAGATGCTCTGGTTCTTATGATTTTCTGAATGATTATGCATGCCCTTTTCTTCCAGGCCTACAATACTCTTTGCTGTGGTTAAAAACTGGAAAGGTCTCAGGAAAGCAGCCTTGGATAGGTTATATCCTTTCTGAGTTATATCACCATTTAGTAGTTTTAAGTCCAGTTTCCGCAGTGCTAGTTGGACACCCTCAGGAAGAAGAGACACATTTACTGATGGGATTATCAACTCTTCAGGTGCACTCTCTTTTGTGCCATTTTGACGTCTCCTGGCTCTTGGAAAGCGTTTTTCTTCTGGAATATCCTCAAATATCATTTCAGCTTCTGGTACTGAAGTTACACTTTTAAAATCAGAGTTAGATTTTTGCACGGAAGTTGTGTTCTGTTTTGGTTCCTCCCTAGTATCAACTTCAACAGCTATTTGCATTTTAAATTCTTCATCATTTTTATTTAGGAATGTAAGGTTAAGATAGATCACAGTTGTGTTCATGCCATTATGCATGATTAGGTGGATAGTTTTCCATTTGTTAGCAACTGACGCATGTCGGATAATTGGATTATCACTGTATGAACCCTCAATTCCTTTCTTGGCTATTTCACTGAAGCTGAAGTAGGGCAAACATTCACCTTTGGGAATAACATAGTAGGTCTGATTAAGCTTAAGCACCACCTTGTACATCTCTTCAAAGTGATCTGGAAAAAAAACAAACCCAAGAAAGAAACAAAACAAATTTCTGTCAATTTTCAGCATAACATTTATCTTTCACTCTTTTTAAAATAGTAATATGCCCAGCTACAGTCACTATATTAACAGCTTTCTGAAGGAATACTTACTCTAGTTTCCAGCTTCTTGCTTACTTATCTACAATAAAGGATGACTAGAACATACTCAGAAATATAAAGCTACCAGACACTCCCATGCTAATTCTAAAAGCCAGTACAATTCATCACTTTTTCAGTCTCTACCTGAAGAGCCTGAAATGTCTTATTATCATGTCACTTAAGATTATGTATCAGTCATAAGTAGCTTGCCCATATTACATTTTTGCCGTATTTTAGGAGAGTAATGTTACAACAGCTGGAGTTCACTGCTGCAGTACTGCATCTTGATTTGAAATTTGCAAAATCAGATAGGCTGAAAGGAACTTCTCCCTCCCACAGCAGAATACAGATTATCTGTCCCCTCCAAGTTGAACAAAACCTCACTGCTAGCAATAAAATCACCAGAAACACATTTGTTCCAGCTGAAATGCAGAGGAGCCTCTGCTCCTCCAAACAGGACAAATTCTTCTCCTGCATATAGCAGACAGCACTTCCAATCACTTTGTTCACTCCTTGCTAATCTTTCATATCCAAATGAACTTCAGATAAGTTCACTTGTGACTGAAAGTAGCCTTTGGCAAGAGCCCAGAGCCAGACTTGAACTCACACTGTCAGCAGAGAGGTTCTTTAAACTTTTTAACTGCTACAGGCATCATCAATTCAAGCTGTCCTTAGTCAGGTACTTGTACACCTTAGCCCTATTTGAGAGTAATGATGAACCAAGAAAGGTCAGGCAGTTGAAGAGAATAGGAAGCTCATAAGCTGTTTACATACCCTGGCCACAGTCACCAGCATCAAATCCACATGAGAGGACATTGCAGGCCTGGTCACAGAATTTGTCTGCTAGCCAGGAATTAGCACAGCCTTGGTTACAGTATGAAACACCACTTATTCCTGCTCCAAACTGCCATGGTGGGCCATTCCCAATACCTCCAACTGCACCTCCACCAGCAACATAGCGATTACTTCCACTGTTACCTAGAGAAAAAAGAAAAACCAAACCCACCAGAAGTAAGAATTTCAAATTCTTCTTACAGAAGAAAAGCACATTTAGGCCACCATGTTTAAGCTAGACTGAAGACTAAACAATCATCAGTGAAATTAAAAAGGGGAAAATCCTAACTAGACCTCTGTGAGCCAATCCAGAAGTACCACTTCATTTTATTACACTACAGTCCCGAAAATTTTATCTTGGAACTAATAGTGCAGCTTCACAATCCATTATTATTTGGATTCTGAGTCCAAATAACATGTAATACTGTATATTATTAATATATAATAATTTAAATTTCAAAACCCCTTCTTTCAGCTAAATCAAATTTGATATCTAAAGAAAGATTATCCTATGCCCTACTATTTCCTGTCATTTTCCATAGAAACTTGTAGTTTGCAAGGTATAAGGTAAGTCTGCAAGTCAACTTTTAATTTTTTTTTTATTACTAAAGAAGGTAAATTCTGTAGTTTAATGAAAAAGACAAATAACAGAATTATCCTTGTAAGAAAAAAAGACAGTTCACTATTTCATAAATTAAACATTGCTGTTTTACCGATGCAATCACCTCCATCCCAATCACATGCTGAGTTATTACAGGCCTTATCACAGTAACCATCTTTAATCCATGAGCCAGGACATCCCTCAGCACAGTTTGGCACAGGCCAAGTCAAGTACACCTGGAACAACATAACAGTTTGAGACAAGGACTTGCAAACAGAAGTCAAATGAGCTTGTTTCTTTGACTATGGAGACTTACAATGATGTCCCCCTGTGTACAGGGCCTTTAGATTCCACAGAGCTTGGCAAACAGCATTCACACACCATAGCCTGTGAAGTAAATGTTATCTCTTTCAAATTGAAGGAAGAACTGAAGAATTCCCAAGGCCATTCAGCAAATAGCAACAGCCAGAAATGGCAAGTGGGACTTCCCAAATCTACTTCTGCAAACCATATTCCAATGACAACTAATATCTTCTCTTTTATCAGATAGGAAGGGTGAACTTAAACTCTGAAACAGCTCTGCTTTCACTCATTCTCCTGACTCAAAATGTTTCTTCATTACTAACCAGTCATGAGATAAGCAGCACATGTTGAACATAATCCCTGAAGCATCTCATCCTCTATGACTTAAATAATCCTCAGAATTGGTATCATAAAAAAAAAAGTAAGTGTGTGTGTGTGTGTTTTCTTTCAACTGAGGAGACATTAAAAATCCCATACATTTTCCTTCAGACTTTATTGTTTAAAGGTTTTAGCAGCACATTTCCTACAAATGTGATCACTTGCTGATCAGGTTATTACAAACAACACTGCACCTAAGATGACTTCATCATCATAACTGGGATGAATAACTAAAGAACAGTACAAATGCTGTAACAATATGGTTTTGCAGTTATATGCCTCCATCCTTAAGAGATTTAAAACAACTAAAAGCCTCCTAACATCCCCAAGTACTGAATCAGTTATTTTAATGTAGCTTAAACTAATTTTGCTTAACCCTTCTGTACGCAAGTGTGCATATCTGCCAGCATAAAATGTTTAATTCATTGGTCCCTGGTGCCTTGTGTACTCACTGCTGTAATAGAAATAATAATATATAAATCTCCAATTTTTTCCTCCATGTCACTCTTGTAGATCAAGCTAGTGGATGAAAACCCTCCTGGCAGCCAATGTTTATGCATAACTATTGCTCATGTTTCCTCAGCCTGCTTTCCTTCCTTAAACCCCAGTTGTTGATAATGGGTTTGTTGAAAGATTAAATTCCTTTACACTCTTAAATGTGGAACAGTATCTATTATTTTAGAAAAAAAAAAGTATATTTGTATTATATGATTATATATAAATCAGCCATTATGGGTGTCTGAATAGAGGCAATTAATGTAAACTTCAATATTAGACCAGTTCAAATGTTATCTGACCTCAGTGTTCCCACAGAAAAGTTGATTCTTGCTTGTTTTGAGTATTTCACACAAAACAAAAAGAATTTACAAGGAAGGAAGACTGGCAACTGCCAAACACCACATGAGTTTTACCAGTGCTCCAACAGAAAGCAGGAGAATTAGTGAATAACACTGAAACTAAAGTGAATCCTGACAGAGAAACCATTATAACCACCCAAATGTTGGAGTGAATATGAAAAAGAGTAATCCTACAAACACAGCACACATATGAATACAGAGAAGAGCCTTCCACACCCTCGATCTTAGCCAACGGTTCTCTGGTTAAGAACAATGAACATTTAGAGATAAAAAGGGGACTGAGTGCTCTCCCTTTCAAAGTAGCATTCCTTTGGCTTTTATCATTAAAGTAGAGAAGTTCTATTTCCACTGAAATATCTTTTCATAACAGCTTACCTTTTGACCTTTAGAGTGACTGTAAAAATCATCAGGCCAAACATCCTTCCCAAACATGACATCATCATTGAGATAAATAAACTTCTGAGAAAGGCCACTGATACGATGAATATGACTTTCAATAGCTGGTGAACTGAAGGTAGGCAAGTGACTCACATTCTGAAATATTTCCTAAAACAAGAAAATCCCCAACAACCAAAACCTGTTTCAGTCAGGCACACAAATACTTCATACTGATCTACTAAAAAAAACTTTTCAAGAACAAGGATAGATACAAAACAAAAAATGTATTAAAGCAAAAAAACAACAACAAGAAAGACTTGAATATCTCTTTCCCCACACAAAACCATCTCCAGTTCTGCTGCTTAACTAAGAAGCTGCACCTGATTTGACAAAGTCACAAACTTTCACACACTCCTCTTTCAGTGAGACTGGACCAGTCTCAGAGTACACATTTAGAATTCTCATGAATTTCAGGCTGCACAAAATTTCTAGCCAACTGAACCTATTGTAGCATTCAAAAAGTCAGGGCTGTTCCATCTTTTTCAAGTAACTTCACCAACAGACAGCAGAAGAAGTTGTTTAAATATCTCTTCAGCACTTCAGTTGTCCAGAATTCCTACGGCATGTCCAGATACCAAAACTACTTCTCAGTTTGTAACAAGCTACTAGGGAATTTGGTTTCACTTATTCAGGAAGCTTGAACAATTCCTCTTCTCTTTTTAAATAACATTTTTAGAATGCATAGCTTCTTTTTTTGTAGCCATCTTCTTAGTTCCAGTAATTGTAATCCATCCTATCTCAACACAAGCTTATTAGGTTATTACTGGTTCTGAGAGACTGTTTATAGATTCAGATTACATTTTCTTCTCCCCAGGGTTTTATAAATAGATGTTATAAGGGAAATTAGACATGCGTATATGTCAGCTGAAGCCTTAATATTTGGAAGAGTGTGCTAAATACAGGCTTTACATATATTCAGCTATCTGGTTAATCAAAGTATAACGACATACATATAAAACCCTGGGTGAGAGAGGGAAGAGGTTGTCACTTCTTCGAAATAAAGTCATCCTTTTGCTGCAAGAGAATAACTGCATTTCAAATCAAACAGGATATCTTTGCTGGCTCTTTCACAGTGGCAGTTTTGTTGAGTTTTACCTGATGTGTCACAATAGTTATCCGAGGATTATCTAGGTTAAGCCAGGAAGGAATCTGCCCATTGGTGACAATGAAAATATGCCGTACCCACGGGGCGTGTCTCTCTATTGATCGCAACGAGTACCGCAGCTCTTCGTTGTCCTCAAAGCGGCTGGCAGAAACATCCTCATCCTGCTTGTACTATAAAAAAAAAAAAAATCCTTCCTTAGATTTTATTTAGAACACTAAAGTTCTGATCCAGCTAGGTAAGGACAGTGTGCTTTGGCATATGGGTGTATAAGCACTTCTGGAGTTAGACATTCAAAAATAGAAAGTACATTGATTATAACCATTATTCTTACAAAGAATCCTATTCTTCCAAATTATCAAGGTGAACCATGCAGTGTTCTGACATCACTGGCTGATCACCAGGTATCATTAGGATGTCTACTGACCATGCTGAAAGAAGCTCTTGAAGTATGAAGCAGAAAAAACACCCCCTCCTGCATTTGAAACCAGTAACATCACTATTCAGAAATCCAGTTTCAAGAGGCTGGGGCCTTTTAAGTACATTGCATCATAAGCTGTATATAAATGTCACCTAATATAGATATTCTGGAAGTGCCATGATGCAGCTGCTCTTTAATTATCCCCTGCTCTATTATTTTTAAAGAATTTAAGCAGGAGAAAATGAACAAAACTTAGCCTAACATTCACTATCAAATAGCTAAATGTTTCCATAGATTTTTATTCAATAGAAAATGTTTCCATTAGAAATTCATCAGTTAGATAAAAAATTTAGGTTATAGTACACTGAAACGTATATTTCTTTCCCAATTCATGAGAACTTAATGACCTCTCCTAAAACCAGCAAGTAAGGCTGCCTAAAAGGAACTTTTCTAAAGCCCAAACGAAACAGAAAACTTAAGAAAATAGTTGAATGTTTAATAATTACCATTTTCATTGCAGATTTTACACACTGTATGTAAATGTTCTAGTATGTACAGTAATGCAGCTTTTAGATTCACAAAAAGAGTAACAACTGATAACATTTTAGCAAGATCAGCAGCCATTGGCTAGGTGCCCATTCACAAAATAAAGTGTAATTTCAACATGAGCAAATGTAAACTTTGAGCTCAGGGTTGGTAGATTTCCCCAAAAGTCCAGATCACAGGATATGAAGAGAGACTGCAAGCTTTTCAGGAGTGGGCACACTAACCATGCCACTTGACATTTACCCTTAAATTAAATTCCAGCAGGAGGAAAAATCCCAAGATTACAGAATATCTTATCTTGAAACAGACACCTTGTTATTTAATTTCCTGTTCTTAAACTAAATATCCTTCATTGTATCAAAAGCATTTAAAATAAACCTCCTTTCTTTACAGATATCTGTATTTCAGGATTTCAACATTTTTGAAAGAGAAGCAATTAGCACTTGCTCAGCATAAATGATACTGCAAAGCAAAAAAATGTTTCAGAAATATATTGGGAATGAGATAATCATGTTTGTTAAAAAACCCTCTATCTCCCCATACAAGAAGCCTGCTTATCTGCCAGTCAGGATCAGTTAAGCTTTTCAGGACTTGAATGTATACAGCTTTATCAGAACATGTGCAGAGGGCAACATTTTTCTCTTAGTAGAGAACATGAAAATTTAAATTAAATATCACACTGTTTGATTCTTATTTCCTTCCAATTGATTTGAGAACCGGACAGTGTTCTTGTGATGTTTTCTTACAAGCTAATAAATATTTGATTCTTAATACTTCCAAGCTTCTGGAAAAAATCCCATGTTCCTTGTCATTGACTAGTTAGCTTCTACTTGAAGTTTTGAAATGTTGTAACATTTACCTGCTGTAAGAGAATTTACCCACCTGACTGACAGAGCTGAGGTCCCACAGTAAATAAGCAGGATTAAGCATCAATTCTTTCCCATCTATAGTCATATTCTTCTTCGCTTGCTTGCTCAGTTCTTGGAAACCCTTGGGGTTATTCAGTTGCAAGAGAGCCACACTGGCTTCTGAATAGAGCTGCAACTATACAAGCAGAGAAAACAACTCCAGAGCACTCTTCAATCTTTTTGTTGTATTATTCTTACTAGAGTTACTTATAAGAATGACTGGTAAGCACTGTTTTTAAAGAGCTACAATATTGTAAAAACATGAAAAGAAGTAGTAAAATGCAAACCAAAAAATATTTAAAGATATAAAACATTATGCTTAATTTTCACTTTGCAAAGTAAATGTCTCTTTACACAATGATCCAGCAAGAGTAAACCTTCTCATGTTTTAAATACTTTGGGTGTAAATAAATAGTAAGTCTCCATCCATTCTCTGTCACTCCAATAATAAAAATCATGTTTTATTAACACTTTATCATATGACTGAAAGAATTGCCCTTTTTGTTCTCATCTTAAACAAGGAACAATCTTCCCAGAAAATTAGGGCATTGATGTACCATCACTGTAAGAAGCATGAAATGTTCAGAATGGTTTACAGTTAGTTCAACCTACAGCTCTGAAATCTGAGATACAAAGGCCTCCAGACTTAATCCATGTGGATCTCCAAGTCCTTAGTGCTGGTTGCCAATATGCTGCTAAGGTAATTTCTTAGTTGCGGACTGTTTGATCTGTTTGCTGTTTTTATCTCTTGCCACCAGTAAGTCTGTATATCAGGTTTCATAATGCACAGGATCAGGGGCTTGCACTACACACCCTAACAGCAAGTATAGTTTACAGATCACAGGGCATCAAAGCAGCTCCCTAGGAATATAGCATAATCCAGTAAATGCTGTGTTTGCCATACAAAGTATGATGAGCAGACCCAATCAAGCTAAAAGCAGGACTGCACTCTGATTTTCCAAGTGCATGCATTCAACAATATAATTAAGAATAAACACAGTTAATCATTATTATTTATTTGATGCTATGCTTAATTTTTATTCTTTCAGGCAACATAAGACAACCACATCTACCAAATTTCCAGTGTAAACACAATTCATAAGCTATCTAATTTGAATAATCATGTTCAAAACAAGCAAAAACATCACAGTTCCCTTCGTAACAGCTGTAAGTGGTTTTATTTATTTATTAAATCTGACCCTTTCTTCTCATTTTAAAACAACACTTGTCCCAAAGTTAGCAGCCCTTCCCTTAGCAAGACCAGCTGTTCCACTTATGACATTTTAAAGCTGTTGATGCTTTGACTCATATGCTATTTGAGATCTTTCAATCTGACTTATGAGGCCTGTCATTAGAAAAATCTGATAAATCTCAGACCTTCCATGGAATCATCTGAACTTACGGGTGGAAAGGATGGCTTCAGTACCTAAATGTCTGAGGTATAGTTACAGACTGCAAGCAGCAACCTCCAAAAATACCAGCACTGAAATGCTGCAGATTGCAAAGCTGCCAGCACTGGGTATGTGCTTTATTTAGCAATACAACGGTGTCGTACAGTCCCTTAGAATCTGTCTTGTAAATCATACAACAAACCAAAAATATTACCATCTTAGAGCTTTGAAAGCATGTAAGAACATGTATTTTCTCTTTAACTTGCTCCCAAACTTGGCAAAATAAGTACCTGTACTACAAACTCCTAATTAGAGTTATTACAAACACTTACCCCCCACTAACAAAGCATACATGCTTGTAGGTTTTTTTTTTTTTAATTTGTAATATTCCAAGCACACACAGGAAGCAGTGGAAAAACTTGCTCCATTTCTCAGCATCAGTTTAGCTAACCCCTGCACTGAAGAGATCATTTTTATGACATCAAAGTAGGTTTTTTCCTAGTAATATCTTTTGAAGAAACCAGTCTTTTCCTAAGCAGGTTATCAATAAATTAAACTTCAGTGAAATCATCAGGTGAAATAACTACCTAGATTCTAATAAATTTCAAGCTCTGCTCCAAGCATTTTGTTGCTGGTACATTCAAAATGGAATTGTCTCCTCGCAGACTTTTTAACGTATCACAGGTAATCAACCTCCTCTCTGTAGAGATGGATGCCATCACCCATTCCCTTAAAATATTACCTTCCAGAGAACATCTTCATCCTACCACAACAGGTCAGCAGATGCAAAGGTATTGTCAAATAGAACAGGAGAACAAGAAGGTAGATGGAGAGAGTCAGTGACCAGGTGAGCCTCTGCTAATGCAAGTGGGTAGAGAACACACCTTGCAGGCACACACCCTGACCACCACTGGGATACATTATTATCACACACTTGAAAGAGAGATAGGAAAACTGCATTATCTCTACCAGGGAACTTGAAATGCAGGTTCTCCAGCAAGGAGCCAGCATGTTGCACTTCTAGCTTACTAGACTAGGAGCCAGGTGAGCCCAGACACCTCATGGAAAAGTAAATACTCTCACTTCCGCTTTCTCAAGGTAAATGCTCTCAAGAGCATTCTTTTTTTTTTTTTTCTGAGGTGTGACTTAGATTCTTAACCAGTCCTTAAATTATTATACTTTGTCTTCTAAATGACCAAAGCTGATTATTAAGGAAATAAGAAGCTCCCCTTTTCCTACTCCATTGTGGATATTGGGAAAACTCATATGTCGTCCCTGAATTTCTTGCCTTCAAGTGTTTGAGTCTTTGCAGCAGCTTTCTCACGCTGCTTCATGTAAACAATATGTATTCTTAGAAATTATCTCTATGTTTTGCATTCTTGTTCTCTGAGAGAGAACTTGACTGATGGTCATATTGACCAATGGAGTCAGGAGGTTGTAACCTCCTTGGGCCAATCTTGGCCCTCTGTACAAAATGTATATAAGCCTATTGGAGTCAGATAATAAAGAGCTTTCCATGATTCACCAAGCTGCTGCCTGCTGTCCTCTGTGAGGCTCCACTCCCACGTCTCAACGTGTTGCCCCTCTAAAGGCTTGGGGTAACACTCATATGCCTACATAGCAACGGAAAGGAAGCATATGCTGAAGAATTACAAAAAGGTTTACAAATACAAAACACTGTTGTATTTACAAACGTCTCAAGTGCCCCTTATAATATGACATAGTAGGAGGGTAATTTCTGAGTCAAAGCTAATGCAATGCCTTACATTTTTTTTCTACAAAGAATCAGAATCATTAGTTTGGAAGAGACCTCCAGGATCATCAGCTTACTTGCTACCTCTGTGTGATCATAACACCATCTCCTGGAGCCACCTGTTTGCTCCAGAAATGTTGATGAGCAGCAGTAAGAATGCCAGACCCCATCCCATCCTCCAGTGAGGACAGCGAACACCAAACATCACTGTGCCTGCAGTTTCCCATGTGGATTTACTTCCATTAGTAAGACAAGGTCATTAAGACATCCCTAAGTTTCCAACATAACTTGTCTATATTATGTATGTGTGTGTGCATGTGGATTAAAGGAGATGATATTTTGCAGGGAGGGAGATCTACAAGTTTTTAGTTGTCAATGAAGCAATCAGGATATTAAATCTTGAAGAAAAAATGAACTGTCTCCAGAAATTTTCACTACTGGGTACCATTTCAGTAAAAAACTGTTAGCATGACAGACTCAAAAAACCCAAAATCAAATCAAACAAATCAAGTTCTTAAACAAATGTAGTTTTTAAGTTACAAGCATCTCTTTATGCTGAATAATAGTCTCCTTTAGAAATGTAGTTAAGGTGGGGGGCAGGAGGGAAGTGAAAATGAAATATTCAGTTATTCTTCACATGTAGGTCCAAGATAAGGTCTTTGGAACCCATAAAGAAACAGCTCAGCAACCATCAGTTTCACAACCAGAGTAACACCTCCATCTAGTGGCGTTCTAACACTCGGTTAAGAATACATGGACAATAAAAAGTTGTCAAGTATCATTTTCAACTTCATCTGTCATAACACACAACCTACAACAACATGACCAGGAGACACGCTGCTGCTCAATTTTCATCTTGAAATAAACTTCTGTACCATTATATTACAGTGCAGGCCATAAGTAAAGAAAATCAGTAGACTCTAACAGATATAATTCACTTTGAAAATAGATCCATTATATCATGAATCTCCAGATTTTAATCACCTCTAGTTGAGCTCAGCTGCTTTGCTCAGAGATTTAGGTTTTTATAACTATCTGGTCTAGATGAATAATTTTTGGTCTTCCTTGGATTTAGAAGTTATTTCAACCAAACTAAAGCAATCAAACCAAAATAGCATTATCAACATTCAACACAAATGCACCAATAACTACACTCCTCCCTTTCTCACATTACTTCCTTTCTAACAGCAGCATTGTTCAAAGTTTTTATTATTATTTCTTTGTTGTGGTGTTGAAGTAAGAAACAGCCACTTAAAGCACACAGAAACCCATTAAGCATCAGAAGGCATCTGTGAGA
The DNA here is from genome assembly GCF_965231275.1 of Zosterops lateralis. Classification (NCBI taxonomy): domain Eukaryota; kingdom Metazoa; phylum Chordata; class Aves; order Passeriformes; family Zosteropidae; genus Zosterops; species Zosterops lateralis. Next base: position 18,358,894 of record NC_139765.1, read on the forward strand.
CATAAGTCTAGTTCAAGCTTAGTGCAACTTTCTTCCTCGCCACCAAGCATCTCACACCACTTCAGAGATTCCAGAAATTATAGCAAGAGAGGAATTGTTGCAAATGTCAGTGGAGACTGTAAATAATCAACCTTTTTTCTACTTAACTGTACATTAACCCTTTGGTAAGAAGAAAACCACACTTGGCTGTGTTTACTATTACTGGCTACCTACCATATCCACTGAAAGAAGAAAAGACTCTGAACTTAGAATCTACCAAAGGCTTCTATAGAAATAACCACATCCACACTTGATGTAAAAACCAAAATAAAACATTTCTTACATTCACATACATAAGTTTCTCCATAACATACAAGAATTGCTGCTATCAAGAATAGAGGGCTGGTTGGGAAAAAATTCACAGCTGTGACCAGGCAGGGTATAATAATTCCAAGTTAATTGCTCTGAAGCATCCACCACCAGGAAAAGAAACACAGACAGCAAAGATGACTGGAAAGAAAACCACAGAATATTGTGGATACCTGAGAAAAAAATTGTTTATACAGATATATATATCTGCCTGACCAAATTGCAGAAGAGGAGCTCTTAGGAACAATCACAGTGGCAATGTTTACACACAGATAACACAGCATGGAAAAGGAAGTCAGCACAAACAGATGACACATGACCAATGACAAACCAAAAAAAACACAACCAAGACAGGGTAAGAAAAAAATCATATAGAAAGATAATAGGCACAGGATGTCACTTCCATAAAGACACACAAGGAGATGGGAAACATGTCTAAGACACACCCCAGAGATGCAGCCTTTATGTTCATCTGGACAGGAAGGGGCCATATGAATATCTATTGTTATTTAACTGCCATGACACTAGAGATGCAAAGGCAAAAGAAAATACCTATTTAAACTTAAATAAGTGCTTAGAAACTCTCTCTATTAATCTGTTTTAGGGCATGTAGGAAGAGAGGCACAAATGTGTTTACTTTGCAAAGTTTCTGCCATTAGTAAAGCTCCAAGTCAGCTAACACAAGTCAAGACAAGAAAGAAGAATTTCAGATTGCATTATGTTGGAGTGTGACCAGGCTTTCTGTGACCAGAAAGGAATTACATAGGATAATTTCTGCAACAGAGTACATGAGTTTTTAGCCCAGCCTACCAAAGGAAAAAACAGAAGAAAAAGGAAAGGGACTTCATTCTCACCTGAGCACCAAGAACAAGCTGCAAATGAATTAGTCCATATTACAGGTGTACATCAGACTAATGGAAAATGAATTACCTATGGATTGCCATCCCATTATCTCTGCTAACTCCTTCTCCTCAACAAACTCCTTGGCCTCAATCCTTTTCACCCCATGAATCACGTCTATCTCCAGAACAAAAGCCAATGCTTTCAACAAACTTCTTAGACTTTCACCTATCCATTAAACCTGACTGGAACTTTACAGATTAATAGCAGGGAAGAACAGAGGGCACTAAATGGCAGTCACACAAGTTGCAGCTGGGTCAGCTGACGTGCAACTTGCTTAAGACCCTAGAGAGCATCTGGCAAATAGAATCGCAGTGTTCAGTACTGTTACTGTTAAGAGAGCCAAGAGGAAAGAAAAAAGCTAAGAAGCTAGATAAACAAAATTCTCTCACATTAAACAAGCCAGTGATCTAGAATTCTACAGCAAGAAAATAGCCTCCTGTAAAAAGCTGATAAGGCTGCCTTTTAATCAGCTGCAGGCTAGCAAATGTAATGCCTAAGAACTTGTAGTCACAGAATGGACAATTGGTCTTGGCAGGCAACTCTTTGAGTCACTATTTGCTACTCTTCACTACTCAGGGAAGTGTCACACAAAAATCCCAGATTACTCTCAGAAAAATCCTAAGTCTCCTAGGTGACGAGACTCCATACCTGAGCCATTCCAAAAGACCCTAAGGCACTCTTTCCTCCAGAGCCTTACCAGTTTTACTTTAGAGGCCAGTCTCTCAGGCAGTTTTGTTTGTAACTGGTTTGTTTCTTTGAATGTAGCTGGAAATTCACTAAGAATGGCCAAGTCTTGCATTAATACCAGACCTGGAACTTCTTTGTCTGTAGTCTAAAAACAAGAAAACAGGTTATAAAGACCATTTTAAAAGTAGAATAATTTACATAACAATAAGGATTGCTCTGAATGTTTTCACTTCTTACTTCATGTGAATTATGGAAAGAGAATAGCACAGAAACTTTCTATAAATATACAGAACATTTAACACATACAAAAACTAATCAATAGATTGTCCAGATACATACCAAGTAACCCCTCCATGCTATCTGTCTGCTGTTGTCTTTTAACATTCCAGAATGGGCAGCTTCAACTAGAATACATAAAATTGCAAATCAAAAATTTCTTCCAGTATAAAGTCACTTTTTTTCTGTTTTGTAGTAACCAAGAAATACTTTTGCAAATAAAAGATATTTGAGTATTTATAGTGTGAAAAGTTGTCTTTATAAATAGTAAATAATTCTTGGTGGTAAAATAAAGAACAGTGGTTGGATTAGTGGTCAGGCACTCCATATTAAACAAAATACAAAATTCATACCTGCTCTAAGACCTAAGATGTTAAACACATGAATAATTTTGTTTTACAGTTGCCAATCCTTTGAACAAGGTCAGAACATGCAGTAAGCATGTTATTCAAACTAGACTTCACAGCAATTAAAAGAGGATTTCTAAAACTAATCTTCCCCAGTGTAAACCGCAGCCTCTTGAAATTATCAGAGCATCACAGATATTCAGATATCAAACCTGTTTTGCAATAGCTTTTTAAAACACAGTACTCTAATCATCTGTAATCTGTTGTCTGGGAGGTAAGCAAACAGTATCATTAATGTCAGCATTTAGAGAAACAGTTTGAGGGCAAGAGAGACACTGAATGACTTGCTAAAGTCAAACAAAAAATCAGCATTGAAGTCGGTACTGGAGGAAAAAAAAAACCCAATCCCAAAATTAATTCACAGCAGCTTACAAAACTTGCTCTAGAAAACCGGATAGAATCTGACAAAGAGCTTCTTACCGTCCTTAGGACTATCAAAAATAATTACGGTCACATTGGTGGAAGGATTTTTTGGTTTTGCTACAAAGAACATATTGTTAGCAGCTTGTAAAGCAGGATGCATGGATGGCAGGTCTTTCAGCGTGAAGTTGGCAGGCAGCGCAGGATCCAGGACAAGCATGGGCACTTTGATGCAGTGTGTCAGCAAACACTCCAGCTGCTTCTCACTATAGCAAAATACCAAAGGCATATTTAACACCACTAGAAAATTTAAGACAAAAATCAATTTTGGATGCAATGGGAAAAGTTTTTGTAAAATCTGATTAATTATTTGTAACATTTGCTGTGACAAGGGGAAATTATTGAAGAGCACGCTTATTTTCCTGCAGAAGGCAAATATCTGACTGGTAGTGTTTAGTCCATTCCCATAACTGTTTTTTCAAAAGTTTCCAAGATTTCCAAGTCTGCCCCCAGAAGAGACTTCATAAAAATCTCTAAATAACGAAAGGACCAAGTCAAATGACTGGGACAGACCTGGTCCTGCTGCTTCCTGGCAGCAGAGCCACAAGAGGCCTGGACCCTCTACAGAAAATTACTTGCAGTGCCATGGATACAAATCGCAGGTGGAAGTGACATTGAATTTTTAATGAATATGTACCTGGAGTTTTATGATTCAAATGCATGACAAATTTTTCATACTCGGAACAGGAGCTAACCCTAAACACTGAGAGGGATATGCATTCCAAACATTCCAAACTGTTATTTTTTGAGAAGCTCGTTCATATATGTCACAATAACATTACTTTTATTCAGCACATATATTATCATGCTGTCAGCTCTTGAAGTGACATAGCAAAGCCTGCATAGGCTATAGAAAACCAAACCATCCCTCCAACCAGCATCTGCTTTCAGCTAACAATGAGCAGAGTATCATTTATTCCAATTTGTGTCCAAAAATCCCAAAAACTCACCTCTTCTTTGTTGGTTCTGTTGCATTCTTTCCAAGGATTTCCCTATTACAAAGTTAAAACAAGGATATTAAATAACACCGAATAGACAGTGAGGAATTTCAAACTAAGTAAGTCTAATTTCAAACTGTTAATTGAGTCAGGGACACATTGTCAAAGCACCAATAACCCAGACAAAAAGCTGCCAAGGCCATGTCATTGGCCTTGCCAAGGCAAGCACAGACTGACACGTGCCCTTCACTGCTCATGGGCAGTATGGAGCTCAAAGATGCATGGCTGTGCTGAGAACTGTGGCATCAGGACTCCCTCTGCTACTACAACTTAATGGGTCATTATTAGGTTACTTAACAAAAGCAATGTTAATGTGAAAAACATTGATAAGAAATCAGGATGAAGTAACCTGAAACTAGGTTGACTTGATTGTTTTGCCTAACATAAATATTCTGATAAGGTCTATAAAACAGTTCTTTTTATAGCAATGCTCATTGATTTCTAAGGACATGAAAAAAATTATCTACAGGGGAGGGAATGAGGTCTCCCTGTAGATAGCAAACATGGTATAAACAGCAGTTTTATTCATAAGGTAAACTCAACTTTCCAAATCGTATTATGGAAAAAAAACATGTGCTTTTCCCTTCCTGAAACAGGAATCACAGTATGAGTAATGGCAAAGCTGAATCCACTAATATTAGCTATAGGAACTGCAAAGAAAATATTAGCATAAATCTGAAAGCTTTTCAGAGCAGAGACTGTCTATGTTTAAGGTCACTGAATTTAAATTTTTAATATTTCCAGTATTTAGGTAACAAAGAAAAGATCAAGAATTTCCCTTGAGATCATACTGTCTCATCATACTGCAGATGTACCCAAACTGCAAGACATAGCATGCCAAAAATCAGATCAATCCGCTTACTTGTGGACTTCTCATTATACTGAACTAAATTATTATAACCCTTAAAATACAGACTTGTGTTTCCACTTGGAACATTTACTGGCAAAAAACAGATCATATGAGTGGAGTTGCTTATCAGAAACTAAATCAATGCTTACAAGACATAATCCAAGGTATCTGCAACAGCTTGTGCTTGTAGGCTTAGATCAGTAATTTTGCAGAACTCTATAGCACAATTTACAACAGCATATACAGCAATGCATGTCTTTGGTTCTATAGATAAAGGCCAACTCATACCTTTATAACATGCATAAATTATTTTCCCATTTTCGGTTTCAGTATTTGTGAGACTAGGAATCTAACTAATCTAAAAATGAGAACTTAAAAAACATGCTAGGTTTTACGAAGCCTATTATAAAAGGAAATACCAGGGGGATGGGGAGAGAAAAAAGGGATGAAGAGAGGTTATATATCTGAGGCATAGTTTTATTATTATTATTTACAAACTGTTTTAAAAATCAATACAAAATTACATACACAATGCACAGTTTTCTACATGGCATTTTACAAATTCATAACAGAACAGCCTTAATTATTATGCTTATCTTAAACAATTTTCTAGTTAGACAGTACTTGACAGTTCTAAAAGTAGAACGGAAACAAGGTTTTGAGAATAATCAAATGAAAAAGTGTGAAAATGTGCTTTTAATTTTCATGTTGAGTAACATGGGAAAAAATAACAACGAAGAAAACTAGTACAGCATTAGATTGCTGCTGTTAGTTTAAGAGAAAAATAATCTAAGATTATTACCTCATTATTTTCTGTTCTTCCTCCATCTGTTCCCTGACCTGTTGCAATTCTTTGATCAGTTCCACATCTGTGCCATTCACCCAGGTGTACACTACATCAATTGGCATGGGTAAACAAAGCCTACATAATTCAAAGGAAAAGCTACATGAGCTGTTTAATATTACAAGTGTTCATGGCATCCTACAATAGCAATTTCTGTCTAACAACAGAAGTACTCGGTGTCTGGGCCGCAAACAAGACAAAACAAAAAGGTTCATTTAACTATACGTATCATGTCTTAATTACACACAAGCCTTTGACAAAAGAGCACAGACATCAACCAAAAGGACACAAAGTGGTTTTAACTGTTTACTAACTAAAGGAAATCCTAACTTTATGCTCTGAATTTCACTGACTCAAACTCATGGCCCACCTTCTTTAAACCCATCAAATATTTTTCAAGCCAGTACCAAGACCTACTTGTAGTTCATCAACTAGTAATTCACTAACTACTTCAGACAGGACAGCATAAAGCATAACTTAAATCATACTTACTATTATTTAATTGCACAGCCAGTAAGACCTCAGCAGGACCAGGTCTCTACCCTAGGAATGTCTCTCAGATTGTATTAACAAGGCATTTCATAAAACAACAATCTCATTTGGGTACATGAATTCAGACTCTAGACATGGCAGACAAATTCCTGACACAATTAAATATCCTGGAACTGTTTCTGGAGAGTTACAGATTTCCTAGCATGTATAAGGCTAGGTTTGGATACCTTTTTCCCATTTTTTAAAATCATAATCCCATCTCCAAGGCCCACAGCTTTGTGTCAGCAGGTACTCCAGGCTACTGCCATGGGTGAATCTGAGTCCCATATAGCAGAAGTATACCTCAATTATTATTTTATATAAAAGTTCAAGTGTCAAGATATTTAATACCTTCCTAAATTGTAGATGGCCTAGTAAACATTGGAAAACATCCTCCTGTGAACCCATGCATCTCAGCATTAGAGAGGTTCGAAGAAGTTCTCTCTCCACCCACTGCATTCTACCAAAAGCATTCTAAGAGAGACAGAGCTTACAGGCAGGTATTTTGCCCACCTGCCCTTCCACAGCATGCCATGCAGAGAGCTTGCACCCAGCTTCATTTTCTGCTGGCTCAGGCTCAACAACTGAAGGACAAAATTTGGTACAAGGTCAGCCAGTAACTCATCACAATACAAGGGGCAGGAACATTTTGTACTCAATTTATCGCTGCTCCTAACTGAACTGCAACACTCAGAGGGTAACAGTGGGGCATTCTGAAACAATTAGAACATTTCAGCAGCAGCGCTGCCCTCCTCAGCAGCACCACCCAGAATGTCTCTCACATTTGCAGGCAGATACTCTCTATCCAAAAAAAGTCAATTTACTGAATACAATTACCCTTCTATTCAATTATTTCACTTGTTTTTTTACCAGAGATAACTAACTTCTGGTTCATTTACAAGGCATGTTTTGAACTAAAATGTCCTCCAGAGGAGTAGAAATTCAATGGCAGGAGCTCTTCCAGCTTTTCTGCATTTGCTGTGATCAGTTAAATTACTGGTTTGACAGTCTCTGGAATGCTACAGCTCAAAAAGGAGTGTTTTAGGAGGAAGCGTCTGACTCAAGTCAGCGTATTTCAAAAATGCCCAACCTTCAGTCTTCTGGACAAAGTGCAGAGTTTATTCACCCAGGCTTCACTGAAGAACACAGCATGTCCAAAAAACTCTGACTCTTTCTATGGTATGAGGCAATTTTGACTTCTGTAAAGCCTCTCTCCATTTTACCATTTCCTAAGTGTGTCTCTATGCGGCAGCACATATACCTATGTAATTTCCTACACTATGCCACATACAGCCAAAAGCTAGTAAATTCCACAGAGGAAAAGCATTTTTGGTCAGATGCAGGCATTTCAATTCAATCAACCCTGGCACGGCAAGCTCATTCTTCATTACCAGTAGCAATAGAGACAGACCAGTTTAAAAAAAAAAAAAAAAGTGAATTGTTTGCAGATCTGCTAGTCTAATTGCTTAAAATTTATTCAAATACTCAATAAATTTTCTTAATGCACCTTTACAGCACACACTATTTCAGAAAGTAATGTTTATCAAACATAATAATAAAAACCAGATATGCCAAGTCAATTTGTTGTTTCCAATTAAGCCAAGTAACTCTTAAAACGGTACCTTTCTGGACTTGGCCAAAGCTTTCTCCATGGTTTCATGGCTTCCTAAAGTACACTGAGAGTTTATATTTTCAGAAGTATGTATTGGAATTTTGCTGTAAAATGGTTTAATTGAAAAGGAACAGATACTACACTTGAGTAGTATGGCTCTCAAACACTATTTTAACATTCAGAGTCTTTTGCAGATAGTTGAAGTTTAGAGAAGTTCAAAAACTCTCTCAAATTCTGTAGCTGTGTTTCCTTCATATGGACTTATACATTCGGTCTTCATCAGAAACACCAGTCTGGCAAATGGGTTAAGCCCAAGATGACCTGAGTTAATTTACTAAATACAGCCACCATTCTAATCAGCTATTTCCCCTCTTTGACATGACTACTGGTTCACTAACAGATGTGACTCAAAGGTGTAATTTGATTCCAAATGGGAATTATCTTAACATCTTTCCATAGAAAATCAACACTTTGGAAAATTGCTTGAAGATTCCCAAACAATTATTGAAGTTTTTACAGTTTTCTCTTTACAAAATATACCCATTTTTACTTGCAAATCTAAAAACATCATAGGCTCCTGCTGGAAGACAAAACCAGAGCCACCAGTCCCCCAGATAGGGCAGGGGAACACTTGCTGGCAGGAACTTCCCATACCCATGGTGTGTTTACATAAGAGAATCATCATCACAGCTGAGACTGTAGGTAGAAGACAAACTTTTGCCTCGACATCCACTGTTGCTGAAGGAGTACAGCAGATTTTGGATCCCTCCCAATATACCATATGGTGATCTCCAACATTGCTGAACCACTTTATGAACAATAGAAGTCTAAGCTGCTCATAGTAAACCTGTTCCAGCTCTGTAACTACACACTAACAGTAGCCGAGCTGTTCCATTGCTATTCCTGCTCCCTGATTTGTACGTGTTTTCCTCTCTCCAGTTTCACTCAGCTCAGCAGTTAATGGCTGGCCAACCACTGACAGCTCTCGCTGCATCATACTGAAATCAGTCTGCACATTTTAAAAGGTGGAGATTATTCCTGCACATCTTCCCATACATATTTTTCAGTTTTAAACAGGACATCCTGGAATAGTAAAGTTACATTTTACAGTAAGTAAACTATACTTACTATACCATTTGCAAATAGATAAAATAAATTGCAGTCCTCACTCAAAACACTCATTGATGGACCTCCATTATTTAGTTTCCTTTTCTCCTCTTTTATTTTCATATCAAAACTTAGTCATCAAAAATGGGTTTGGATAAAGTGCCTTGGTAAAAAGCCCTGGAATTTCTAGTGCATTCTCTCAAGCTGTGTAAGAGCCCAAGCTTACACAGTTTAGCAACTGATTTGGCTACCTGAAAAGTTCTACAGTTGGGATGCCAAGAGTTTGCAACAGAAAGGAAAAACAACCAAAAGCAATTGCTAAAATCTAAGGCAAAACCAGAAGTCTGCCTTCGTCTGGCAGAGGAGAGTGTTCAAAAGGCGTTACTAATGATGACATTGTTCCTGTGTGATGAGCTTTCTGAGTTTATCGTCACAAGGAGCTTGCCCACATACACAAATTTGTCTACAACTCACACTGAGGTTTTCTCCATAGAAGTTGTAAGCTTCTATGGAAAGAACAGAGAATCTCACCTGCAAAGCTCCTAGAGAACAACACAACTCAAATTCAATTAAAGACCCGCTAATATTTCTCAAAGGCCATGCAGCTTTTACTTTCCACAAAGCAGTACACCTGCTTAATTTTATAACCAATAAGCCTCTTGCTCTCCAATTCTGAATATTTTTTCTAGCACTAAAATAGGAACTGATTAAAATCACTGGACAAGCTAGATTCAATCTGGAAGTCCTCATTTTATGCGTAGCTCTATATGTTGCATTGACGCCAGCCTAAAAAACCCCACCAAACCAGCCCTGATGCAAGTGCCTGCTGCAAGACAGGGTCCATTACTGCATTTGTGAAGTTTGACAATAAAAATTAATTGAACCCCTGCCAAGGGACATCTAAAAGTTAACAAATGCCTAAAAGTATTGCTCCACAAAGGTTTCTTGTTGGTATGAATCATTAGAGGAAGTTGATAGCTGCACACAAATATTGCAGCAAACTTCCCTTTTACTCCTGGCATAAGATTGTTAAAGGCATATGGGTGAACTGGAATAATTTAAGCACCCATCATAAAACCTTAAGCTTTTGCTTAGGCAGCCAATAGTTCCTTACCAGGCACTGGATGTTTTGCTCACAATCCACAGAAATGAACACTAGCAAAGAAGTACTTTACACAACCAAAATGGAGTAAGGAAACACTGCAGAAATGGGAACAGACTAGATCTACACCACAACAGTAAGATCTGTCGTTTTGTTTTGGAAAAAGTCAATGGTTTTATAAAAACACTCCAGTTAATTATCACTATGCCAGGCATTTTAGTAGTGACAGGACCAGACTACCATGTTTTACTTCAGTACAGCTAAAACATGTAAGCATTAAGCTATCCATCCATATGAGCTACATCATTCCTCTTTTATCTGTCATCCGTTGGAAAATGGGGGAGAGGAGTAAGAGAAGAGACTACGAAAGTTCCTAGCATTCACCAACACCATGCAATGCATTTTACAGAGTTATCTCACAGCAACTAAAGCATGACAAATTGATCTGATAATTTCTACTGTTCCACAATGCAACAAAGGCAGATTAAAGCTTCTGCTTTCAGTGTTAGTTTTTATCCTGGTCAAGTGTATCAATATTAAGAGTCAAATGATACCTGCTTAGTAGCTTTCTTCCACCCACCAACTCACAGTCCACTTCCTCCCTGAGCAACAGACCCCATGGTGATTGTCCTGAGTTGCAGTGTAGGATGTACACAAAGTATTTATTCTATCACCATCTTCATGAACTTTTGAAACCAGGTGGGGCAGTGTTTTCCCAAGCCCCTGCCTTTGGGGTGTCTTCTGCTAATGGCCCATCAACGCCTTGCCCATGACTCACAGATAACTCCCTCCAGGAGTTATCTCTGTTTAATGGGCCATCAAGGACCCACTTCACACTCATCCCACTGTGAGATGCTCTGCCCAGGGGGAGGAGCCAAGCATTCTCACCTGGATATAAGCTGGTATGTGGGACAGTGCAAGAGCACTTATCCATTGGATTCCCAGAGGAGCAGGGCTGCCAGACCTTTCTACAGGATCACTGCCTCAGGAAGAGCACCTCACCTGGACTGCTTCCACCATCCTGCTCAGGTTGTATTCTGACTCTGTTAGTGATCCTTTGTGTTATTGCATTTATTTTATTTTACTTTTACCTTTTTACCTTTCTTTTTATTAAATTATATCTCTGACTTGGAGCCTCTCATTCATTTTGCTTTCAAACCACAACAGCTAGATAATGATCCTCATAAGACATCACAGAAAACATAAGATAATTTAAAAACAACTTCTCAAAACACTGAATATTGAAATGTTAAGCACATAGGAACAGTACTTATGTTTTCCGATCTTAACTTAGAAAACGTGTCATGGCTTCCCTTCACTGTTAACACTGTCACCATTTTGATATTTCATTAGAGACTGGAGGAATTAAACATATTAAAACCATAAATTTATTACAAGACTAGAGCTTTCAAAAGCCAATACTCCAAACTGGGAGATTATGCACTAACTAAGCATTCACTAAGTTAAAAATTTGCCGCAGATTTAGAGTCCATACAATAAGGTTCTAGTCAACAGTATGTTACTTCAACTAATATATTTTATTTAAGTATTTAACCAGAAAGTAAAATATGCAATAGTGTCAAGTGTAGGTAAAGCTCACCGATTCTGAAATGATTTGCCAGCAACGTTGTCTCTGTATGAATCAAACATAACATGATACTGGTCTCTACTCCACTCCAAGACAACCTGCAGAGAAAAAAAAACAAAACTACTTGATGTCACCACCTTCTATAGTCAGACACTAATTTTCATCTTTTGAAATGTTTAACCACAATCAATTTCATTCAAATTGATCCATGCATTAATGAACAATCCCACAATCCCAACTAAATTATGTCACTGAGGCAGCAATCGGACCCAGAACTGAAGAGCACTGAATTTAAACAAATCTTGCTTTTCTCTGCAACAAAGAATTTCATTACTTACGTACACTCTTTTTAAACTACTTTTTTTTTAGGTCACCTCCCTCTTGTTTCTTAGCATTTAAAAATTCAGGAACGTTTTCGCAAAACTGAGACCTAAATCAAATATACTTTGATACAAGCAGGAAAACCCTAAGACGTACACAGCCCTGCACAATTTTGCTCATCTTTTTCTATTCTCATAAAAGATATACTGAAGTATACACACCTCCAAAATCTGAGCTTTGCTAACAAACAGCCAGGAAAAAAACCTACAATTTTTCAACACTGAAAGTGGTAACTATGCTTTGACAGAACAAAGAAGTCCAAGTATTTCGAAACAGAAGTAATATATATGTTCTCCTCTGAGATAAACTTGATATGACATCATTTACAGTGAAAGTCCAACCTTGAAAACTACACTAGCATTTTTTGCTGTTTTAGAGTTGAAGGCACATTCACCTAATTTACTGGGGTAACTACATATTTGTATATATTGGAGAGGGAAACCCCCCCCCCCCAAACAAACAAACAAAAACAACAAAACAAAAAGAAAGAAAACCAGGAAAGCACAGCACTTACAGTATTTGCTTTACATCACTCTTCCTAGACTTTAATGTTATTATCCTTATTTCTTGTATTGTGGGAAGTATGAAATATACCATTTCACTAAGGTCACCTTCAAAACCATAAACAAATCATCTTCCCTCTTAAGAGGCTACACATCCGTCTACTCTCATTGCCGCTAAAGCAAATGAAAGCCTTCCATAAAGCAGGGAAGTTCCACCATGTACCTGGGTGACAAGAGCACACATGCAATTCCTGCCAGAGCTGCAAGTGGTCTCTTTGCAACCAACATGACATCAGCATACTTCCATGCCCTGTCTAGAAGAAATACGGAAGTATTTGAGTAAAAATATATTATATAAATAATACATCTGTCCAGAAGAACAACATTACCCAGTCGAGCCTTTTTCTTTGTCTTTTGTGTAACTATAGTGAAAAGGAAGAGGACAGATATCTTAGGAACACATTAAGGAAGAAAGTTAAAAACTCTTCCTACCCATTTTTTCCCTGCAACTGTTTCCTCCTCACACATTATGCATGGTGAATAATGCCTGGAGGCTGTTTTGTTTCAACTTTATATACTGGTATTATAAAACCACCACGGGAACATTAAAAAACAAGGGGCAAACACACTGCATCAGACATGATAACAATGTCTCTGGCATGTTCTTGTTATAAAGCATTTTACAAAGCAGAGCTACCTATAGAAGTATGGCCAAGAAGGGTTTATAATCTAACTGCCCTAATACTTAAAGTTCATCTTACAAACAGGGAACAGGATTGATTTAGACCTGGCTGCCCTGTATGTTTTTGCAGAAATATTTCTCACTCATGTTCAATGCCCTAGTATTTCACTGAGCTCAAGGTTTTCCTTCAAATGAAGCTAATTTGCAGCTTCTGGTTGTGAGAACACCATTACCAATCTCAAATTATTTGCCCTAATCATCCATTTTTACTCCATCAGTAATACTGGTATTATCATGAATCTAAGAAATCAGACCTAATTTTGCCTACTAGAACAGAAAAAAACCCTGGTTCTGAGGATGGGGGAAAAGCAGAAGTGCAAATGCTGTTCAGACACCAGAGTCTGATAAGCGCTGCCTCACGCTGCTTTTTATTGCTTGAGTTTCCTGCAGACAGCTAGAAGTGGTTAAACTGTTAATTTATAGAAAGATTTCTTGGTTTCATTTTCCAAACAACCTCACAGTCTTTTATTAGTTGCTGCCTTGCAGATTCTGTATGGAAGAAGAGAAGCATCCATGTTCATTCTCACGAGCCTTGTCTCTCCTAAGTCACTGAACTACCACTGTTTACCAAATTGCAAAGGCAAAAAGCAAGATGCATGCAAACATCTCTCACCAGGCTTATCTGATACATTGGGGGGGAAAAAAAGTGCAGGTGGTTTTAGCTGGGGTTTTTTTGGTTTTTTTTTTTGTTTTTTTTTTTTTTTTAACCCCATTACTAGTCACATTTGTTTTTTCTTCACATATAATTTGGAAAATCTACTCCTAAATGAATCTTCCTGTTCTTTTGCTCACTCTCTAAATTGTATCTAAGCTTTCCAAGTAGCTTTTAAAGGGCTGGAAGCAGCTTTTTTAAACTAAGCTTTAGCAGGAAAATCTGAGCAGTGATTTTGACTGACTCTCACCAAAACCAGCCATAACTTAGACAACTACTGACATATTTTTGAAAATCTTCAAAGTTCTATGATATCCTAAAGTTGTGTTTTAAGTCCACATTCTGAAGAAACGAAAAATTATGTCAGTTTCACAGCATCAGGAAAACTACACCAATCCAAGTTGACCATCATGAACAAACAGCTGCCTATGAGTACTTTACAATTACTTAATTTGCTGATGGCTTTGAAGTGTTTCAGGAACTTGTGGTCCCCGCAAGACAGCAGAGATTAGTACTTTATGGAAAGATGTGTTAGTACACAAAAAAAAAATTCGACTGTGGTACATGCAAGAGTTTCAGATAATACTTTTTACGGCTCTTCTTTTATTCCTCTCTATCTGAAAGAACTCATCAAATTAAAACAGATAAGGGGGGGGGGGGAAGGAAAAAAAAAGGAACAGGTTAGGAATCACGAAATTCCAGCCTGTTTGTATTGAACACTGCCATCCTTTCAGAGTGACAAAATACTTGATTTACCTGATTCCTCACTACATTAACAAACACTGCGCTGAAGTAGGATTCATTTTCTCCTCTCCAGATCCCTTCACTGATAACTTACCAAATCGATAGGACAATGTGAAATGAAGATTTAAATATTCAACACATCCATGTAAAATCATATTTAGAAAAAGTGTAATTACATTGCATCATTTACAAAATAATGCAAGCGAACTAAGTAACAAGTAGCGAGCAAAGCAGACCCCGCTGCGCAGCTTGGAGGCAGGATACATTTAACTCCTTAAACCCCGGAGAGGGAAAAGATATTGTCACTCCCGGCCGACGTGTGAAGGTGACATCCAGCAGAGGCTTTAAAAGACTCAAACAAAATCACAGCACTAAAAGTCACCTGATGAGGGAAGCGGAAAAGAATTGTCCAAGATCAGCAAACAGCAGCTGACGAACACGCAGGGCTGTGTCACCTGTCAGACCCCAGCTCACCCCCGAGGGGACACCCGGGCGCTGCCATCGCCGACGCCCCCCGCAGCCCAACACGTGCGGCCGGGGCAGCGGGAGCGGCTGCGCTCCGGGACGCGGGCAGAGACAGCCCGTTCCCGCGGGCACGGCGGGCCTGTGGCGGCGCCGCTAGGCACAGCGCGAACGGGGCACATGGCGGCGCGATGGGCGGGACCTGTCATACGCAAGGAGCCCGCAGAGGGATCTCGCTGCTCGCGGGATACCACAAGTACCCGACTCCCCCGAGGAACAACAGCCGCAAATCCCCGCGGGGCCGTGCAGCCGCGGGGCTGCGCCTGTCTCGCCGACACCGCTCGGCTCGGCACGGAGGGAGGGAGGCAGGAACGGCAAGGGGGGCAGCCACGCCGCGCCGGCGCGACCCCGTACTGACCTCCCCGAACTGCAAGGCGGAGACGATCATGAGGACGAGGCCCCCGAGGCAGAGGCAGGGCCCATACCTGTGCGACAGGCAGGTATAGGTCTGGCGCTGCAGGAGCTTGAGCAGCATGGCCCGCCGGCAGCCGCCGCCCCGCACGGCCAGGCCCGGCCCCGCTCCCCGCGCTGCCTGCGCCAGGCGGGGCCGCCGGCTCGGCGCCCTCCCCGCTTCCGGCAGCGCCCGGCGCCGCCTGGCGGTAGCGGAGGGGCCGCGCTGCAGCGCTCGCGCCGCGCCGCGCCCCTGGCGGGCCGCGCAGAGGGAGAGGAGCTCCCGGCGCTCCCGGGGGCGGCGAATTGGCTGTTCCCATCGCTGGGGGCTTGCGGACATCACACAGATACAGCCGAGCTGCGTGCTGAGATTTAATTTAAGCAGTCCGTGCGTATTATGGCACAGAAATGAAGTGTGAGGATGGGATCGAGGAGTGGAAATCAGCAGGCTAGAGAGGGTGGCTGATGGAGTTCTTCAAGAACAGCTCTTGAGGAAAAAACATAACAAGAAACTAGTTAGCGTTCAGTAGCTGACAGCACACTCTGGATACTGCCATGAAGTTCAGTCACTTGCACAGGACGGACGCTCTTGTTACCGCCGCTGTCAAACATCGATAAGGCACCGCTGGCGGCCGGAGCAGAGTGATGGG
This sequence comes from Zosterops lateralis, assembly GCF_965231275.1. NCBI lineage: Eukaryota > Metazoa > Chordata > Aves > Passeriformes > Zosteropidae > Zosterops > Zosterops lateralis. Next base: position 18,375,151 of record NC_139765.1, read on the forward strand.
ATGCAGAATGAGGCCTGCAAGAGGCCCAGCATGTAGCCCCTGCCTCTGAAGTCTATCCCTGCATCAGAAGGTCTTCTCAGTATTTTTTAAAACTCCCTGCAGTGACTTTTCAGAGTCACAAACATTGTCCTTGAGATCTTCTATTTCCTGTGTGAGGTAACAATGGCTGACCCTTTCCAGAACTTTGCCCCAGTATATTTACACAGTGGTGGTGTGGGAGGACTACAGCTGGCAGTACTTTAAAACTGTCCAGGAGGGCACGGCTCTTTCACACATCTCCCTCAAGCCACTGAGCCCTTCTCCTATATAGTTTTTAGTGTCACAGCATTTTTGTCTTTCTCCAGGGTTAGAGTAAAGCTCATGTCCCTACAGACAATTTGATGGGTGAAGGTATGAGTGTTAACGTATTTGAAATGGGACTTTAATGTCCCTACTGACTCTGGGCAGCAGGTCTGTTGCAAAGCCCAGACAGCTCGGCTCCTGAAACAGACTGCACGAGCCTGAGTTTCTGAACTTTGGGGTAAAATAGTAGGTTCAAGGGCCGGATATGTGGTAGGTGGTTCTGGAAGGCTGTACCTTCCCTGTACCTCAGCCAGTGGGGAAAGGAAAAGGGCAACATGTGGCCTGGAGTTAGGATAAAAGGAGCTGATGTCCTCCAAAACCTTGAGAGAGAAAACCCTGTGGGTGTGTGCCCCAGTGGACTCTCTCACTTTATTCGATAAAGTTGCAGGACTCCTGTCTCCTTTTTGGACATAAACCTCTGGCATTTGTGGATTTTTCTGACAATGGGCCATGGGACAGGATGGTGAATTTACCAGGGGTTCCCTGCAGAGCCTCAGAGCCCACCTCATAGTTCTATGTTTCTCCTTAAGGTGTGTTATCAGCCTGATAATACTTATTTGGCCCTTTGTGATAACTCAGCCTTCCAGTCCTGGTACACAGAAGACTCTAGCTAAACTTTTCTCTCCTTCACATGTTCTCACCCATGTGCCAAAGTACTGCCCTAGGGGAATATAATCTTTCCATATTCCTTCACCTGCCCCTCCTGCTCAAGAAGTGTGCTATTATTATTAAACTATTAGTACTCAGCTATTATTACTGCCTAGCAACATCTCTTTACCACTGCCTACCGCACTTTGCTGTGGTACTAGTAGTTAGTTTCTTGCTAACTAGTTTCTTGCTATGTTTTCTCCTCAAGAGCTGCTTTTGAAGAGCTCCACCAGTAACCCTCTTAAGTGATGGTGTGGTATTCTGAGTCAGGAAATTGAGGTTTTCATTGAGAACTGAGGTATAGCACATATTCAGATTATGAGAATACCCCCTATTTCTGGTTAAAAAAAAAAATCTATTTTTGGTTGATAATCCAATGTAAATGCAGAAATGAAACTGAATGTGCTGAAAAGATGAAGCTGAGAGATACATCACCAATGTATCTCTCACCAAAGCAGAAAACCAGTCAGGAGAAGCTGATTTACTTCAAGACCTAGATTAATAATTAGTACAAAGTATGAGATGATAAGTTTATACAGACTAATAAATATATCCATATGATACTAGTGTAATAAAGCCATTAAAATTCACATATTCTTTAAATTATTTTATAAAGTATCAGACAAAGCATACCATTAGACACAGAGGTATAAAAAGGTGCTGAACAAATCATGATGGCACTATATCTGTCCTTTCTTGTAGAATAGTTCTATTCAAGGAATATATATTTAAATTGAAATAGGTGCATGGAAAGGAACAACCAGATCCTACTTTCTAAAAAGATACAAAAAGGTTTTGACACACAAAAAGGAGACAAAACCATGTTCTGGAATATATTTCAAATAGGAATAGCATGAATACCTAGCAAGCCTTGAGAGACAGCCTCACCAGTTTGTGACAGGAAACAGGACTCTGTATTCCAGATGTTCCCCTTTATTCCATTTTGCCATGGACACATAGGCTCTTCCTGTCTTCAGTCCATCAAAGTTTTAATTATTCTGAATAAATGAGGTTGTTTGGTCTGCAGGAGGAGGCTCAGGTGGGACCTCATTGCTCTCAACAGTCGTCTGAAAGGATGTTGGAGTGAAATGGGAGTCGACCTCATCTGCCATGTCTCAAGTGAAAGGATGAGAGGAAATGGCCTCAAGTTGTGCCAGGTAGGATTTAGATTAGATATTAGAAAGAAAAAGAGTCACTGAATGACTGGTCAGGCACTGGAATAAGTTGCACGGAGATGTGTTAGGGTCACTGTCTCTGGAAGTGTTCAAGAGGTGTCTGGATGTGGCACTTGGGGATGCATTTTAGGGATGATTATGGTGGGTTGATGGTTGAACTGGATGATCTTTAACCTTAACATCTTCCAACCTTGATGGTTCTGTGATTCTGTGAAAGGCATGGAATATGGATGAAAACAAGGCCACCCTCAGCTTGCTAATTAATGGAAAGTGTCGTCCCTGAATTTCTTGCCTTCAAGTGTTTGAGTCTTTGTAGCAGCTTTCTCACGCTGCTTCATGTAAACAATATGTATTCTTAGAAATTATCTCTATGTTTTGCATTCTTGTTCTCTGAGAGAGAACTTGACTGATGGTCATATTGACCAATAGAGTCAGGAGGTTGTAACCTCCTTGGGCCAATCTTGGCCCTCTGTACAAAATGTATATAAGCCTATTGGAGTCAGATAATAAAGAGCTTTCCATGATTCACCAAGCTGCTGCCTGCTGTCCTCTGTGAGGCTCCACTCCCACGTCACAACGTGTTGCCCCTCTAAAGGCGTGGGGTAACAGGAAAGCTATTAAGGTACACATAGCAGATGCAGGCTCAAATACCTTTTGAGACAATCTATCAATGTTGCTGGGATTATTTTAGTCCATTACTAGAAATTATTTCCATGATCAAAACCAGAAACCAAATGAGGGGCCTTGTATCTCTTAGTAGCTGTCTTTGTGGGCATGTGTCTGAAAGGAGCAGGGCTTAGGCCAAATTCTGTTTTCACATTTTATCTAATGCACTGCTTGAGCAATTCTCCAGGTGAGAACTTTGTAATTGTATCCAAGAGAGCAATACTTAACTTACTCCATTTCTCAGAGTCATTGGAGATGCAAATGAACCCAGATATTCTGCTAGGAGCAATAAATTCCACTAGATGTCAGGATCTGTAAAAATTAGGTGCTGCCATTATAATGTAACATATACCTAAGGGCCTTGCCAAGTCGTTATCCATGTAAACCATTGGACTCTTGGGATAATCTACTTGACTGTTCTTGTATTTGTAGTAACTCAAAGGTGCACGTAGCAGCACACAACACAACGGCATGCCTCCTGTGGATTATGATGTAATCTAAATAAGCAGTCAAATAGTTATAAACACACTTGATCTTAATCTTGATTTTCTGCAAGTTGCCTTCACTAATTTTTTTTTTCTCTCTTGGCTCTTATAAAACTGAATTTTAGATGTTTTTCTTACTACAATTACACCTTTCTAAGAGGGGGTAGAAGCTACTTTGAGAAGAAAAGTAATATTTACTTTCTTTGAACAGGAATGGAGATTCTGTAATGCTCAAAATCTTGAGGAAGGTAGAACTTCTTACTGGACATGGTAAATTGGGCCAGTAGTAGTTTTTTCCAGGTCTTTTGCATTCGCATTTGCTGGGGAAGGAGAACAGTAAGAGCTAAACATCCAAGGCAACAGTGTAATTATCTTTGGTTGAGGCAGAAGACTAAAAATATTTAACTAAACATCTCAAGCTTTTATGTTAGCCAAGAATATTATTCACTGGACATTTTGTGAATCTTGTTCTAAAGAAAAGAGAATTAACATCAACATAGGTCTCCTGTATTTGTCTCTGTATAGTCTCTTTCATAAACATGAATTAAACTTAAACTTGTAGCACTTTTATGAGGCAAAAATTATTGACCACAAAGGTAGAGACAAAATTCAGCCAGTTTGATGCTTGTTCCACTTGAAGTCTGACTTTTCAAAATACAGGAGATAACTCATAGTATCCTGAAGGCCCAGCAGTTCACTCTTAGGGATTTTGGTTTCATTTGTGAATGCTCTGATCTTCTGAGCATTCAGAGGTGTCTGAAGACAGGCAAGTAAAACTTCAGAATAGAGACGTAGTGACTTGCCTGTGGAAAGTTTGTCACTACTTTGAAGAGCTGAATAAGCAGTCTTTATGGAAAGGAACTGTGAGATAACTGTGCCTTCTAGGACTTCTCTCTCTGCCATTCCACCCTCCCAAAAACTATGATATCTATGCTTCTGAAATTAATAGCTTGGTATGGCACTGTGAATTTGGTAGTATTACTATCTGTCAAATGCAATAATTAAATCACATTAGTCACTCAGGACACAAAAGAGTAAAAGACAGTGACTGAGCAGTGTTCTATCCTTCAAAACATAATCTCATTTTGACTCACCATTTATAGAGCTCTTAGGCTCTGGTGAGACTCAATCCCACTGACATTACCTCTAAAATAGAGATTGAATATAAGTAATTGGTTTCTGAGAGGTACTGTTAGACCTTGCTTCTGTGTCTTATAATGGATTATCTCTTAATCAGTCCACAGTAATTTTAGACTCATGAGCAAATGCATTCTAATTATATACAGCTAGTGAGTGTTTTTACTTAGTACAGCTGCAAAAGTGAATATTTTAAAATCGTGTTCAGTATTTCAGTACTTTTGAAAACCCTCAGATGTTCAGATCCCAACCCTCTGAACAGGTATGCAAGGAACATTTATGATGTTTACTTGAAAATTTTCTTCATAGCATATAGAATCCTGGCTTTTTTTTAGCTTTTACCCATTTCTCTACTGGAAAAAATGTCTCTGAAACATCAGTCAGTTCCTACCATTTCCTCTTCCTTTTTATTTGTCCAGATGCTGGAAAGAAGGTTTAAAATAATCTGAAGAGCATGGCTGGTAAAAATGAAGTATAACTAAAGAGAAAACAGTAGTATCTCAGAAATAGATGAAAAAGCAGTGCCTAGAGAGCAAAGGACTGGAACAATGCCATTTAAAAAATCTCTGAAAGTGAGCATCTAGATGAAGCTGAGGCAGCATGTGCATCTGGCAGCAAAATCAGATTTTCTAAGCATAATATTTGCCAACATTTTACTCTAAAAGATCTGTTATTTCCTGCACACTTCAAACTAAAATAATAAATGCTTGCAGAAAGCCAGAAGAAACCTTTTGAAACTCTGCAGAATCTGGCATTTGCTCTTGGTTTTGGTTAGTTTGGGGCTTTTGTAGTTTTCGTTGGGGTGTTGTGTTTTTTGTTCTTGGTTTTCTTTATAGCAAGCCCTTGCTTTTTAAAGAGATATGCTCTTAGCAATGTTAAACTAAAATTTAAATAGATGGTGGCCTTCAAACCAGATCATATCTGTATGTCTGTTTCCAAACTCCCTAATGAAGTGAATGAAATATCCTGGAAAATCTCTGCAGGCCGTGATTTAATATATTTAATGTATATTAGAAAATATATGAATGTAGCCTTATTTTCAAAATATTAAATTTCATCATTCTTTTTGAAAATATACAGGTAGAGTTGATTATCCTTGATACTTAACTATCATTTTAACTAGAGTAGAATAGAATAGGGTAGAATAGAATTTCTCACAGTAGTCTGGTTCTATGAAATGTTTGATTATTCTGTAGGGTAAAAAAGGCATTATTTTTTACTTTAACACTAGAAACACAGAGACTTTAGTACACCGATGGCTTTGTTAGATCATAGTGATGGAATTTTTATTTCTTGTGTTAATCCTGCCAGGTTGCAATGGCACAGAGAACAGACTATAGATTGGACAGTTGAAATGGGCAGGGTAGTCTTTTAAATCCACTCAGCAGCACAGAGCAGAAAATAATGGAGGTGCTTTTAGTGATTTACAGTGGGTTGGATTTTGTGGCTGGATCAAATAGCATGTACCTTTTACATCACAGTAGTGAAATAGAGACTCAGAACATTAGAAAAGCATCTAATTTTGGTTAGTTAGCTCTCCATCATTTGGTATGGATCACAGTATGAGACAGAAGAATTGAATAGTTAAAGGACCTCTTTAGGATTAATAATTTCCTTTGATAGTTGAAAATATACTTTTATATTTTAAAATGCTCAAGAGACTACATAGAGAGTAGAGTGGGAGTAATTGCTACAATACCTTTTTGGAAAGCCATATTAGCTTTTCTTCGTATCTATTTTATTTCAGAACATAGAGACAAAGAATAGTTTGAGCAGGAAAATACCTCTAAGACCATTGATTCCAGCCATTAACTGCTGCTCATGAGTGTGAAGGAACTGGTACAGACAAGACATGATCTTGCCTCTGGGACTCCCAAGCTGCGCCAGCTCTTCCCCAATCCAGTTTCATCTACAAAAATCCCATGGAGCTATATTAAAATCCATTGTTATTTTATATTTTTATATTGCTAGGGTTTTAATATAATTTATTGAAAACAAAATAAATTAAAATACATAGACCTTCTATGAAATAGTGTTCTCAAGTCCAGTAAATGAAACTACTCATCCCAAGTTTATGAGTAACCTGAATTTGTTACTCTGTACAGTTTCTAATGATCTTTAAAGATCATGCTTCTGATAAAAACCAATTAAAGATCACTGCTCAAATTATATGTTGTTACTGACTCCCTTCTACAATAAAGTTATAAAGAAAATGAAACATCATGTGAGCTGTAATAAATGTTTACATAGCAATGGGAGCCTTTGCTAGTCACCAAACAGTCAGTTGCCACCTGCTTGAGCCAAATGTGTCCTTTTATTCACTCCAAATAGTGTCCAGGCACTTCAGAAAGTCATGTGAATTATTTAAATACTCAACTCACACTTAAGAGTAATTTATTTACTACTTACAAAACTATAAAGGTAGTACAAGGAATTTGCAGAACTGTGGAGGGAACATTTTTCCAACAATGTGACTTAAATGTTGATGCAGTAAAATAAAGTGAATTCCATCCTCTTTGCAAGGGATCAAACCAGAATAACTAAATTATTGATACACAAAAAATTGTAAAATTCTAGTGCTATAAATATAATTATCATTGAAATGTTTCTGCCATTCATTTATTTACCAAAGACGCTAGATTTAGTTCCTCTATAGTATTTCCTTGATTTTCAGTTTCAAGAGGAAAAAAACTAAGATACCTGATATTGAGGCATGCTTAAACAGAATTTTTTAAATCAGCGTGTTAAGACAGCTCAAATATTAGCTCCCTTCCATTATTTTTGCACCTTTAACATAAAGAGAAATAAACCTGTTCTTCCAGTCAGAAATTTCTGTCACTCAAAATTACTAGAAGGCAGATTAGCTGTGGAAATGTGAAGTATGAATTTGTGACATGAACTATTATGCTTAATTTATATGTTAAGAACATGAGCAACTTGCTACTGCAAGAAGAAGGTTGTAGACTATCTCCAGTCTCAGTGGTAATTTTTTTTTTTTAAACTTTTCTGTTAACTTCTGTTAACTTTCTTAACTTGCATTAAGATATACTGTCTCTAGTCCTTTCATTTAATTTTTATCTCCCTTCCTAATACCTTCAAAGGCATGCCAAGTACTCACATTGTGTGCATCCACCAGAGAGAATGTGCACCAAAGGCAAGACCCTCAATACATTCTCAGGGAGAGAGGCAGAGTATGCACACACGTCTTTGAAGCAGAATGGTGACCTTGGGTTTAGATGATTTGTAACTACAACAAACTACAAACAATCAAAGGAAACAGAAACACCCTTGGCAGATGTTGTCAAGGCTCCAGGACATGGCTTCATGTCCAAAGTGAAAATGCTGAACACGGCATGATTTTGAATTAAACTACGACTAAGCATGTGGAAAAGTGAATCTCAGGGAAGATTTGCAAATCAAAGCTACATTATGTGTTTGAAACGAAGGTCCAAGGCGACTGAGGTGTGTGCAGGACTCCGTAATGGGACCTGCACAGTTTCTGACTCGGTTCCTCTGTCCCCACGGCCTCTCCCCGGCCGGCGAATTGCAAAGAGCACGCTCATACTAGACCCCGTTTTTAGCCCTTTTAAAGACGACTGTGAAGGCACAAGCCGCCGGTACGACCCGCAGACCCCGGCTAGCACTCCCTGGCAGCACCTCACCGCCCGCCTCCCTGCCCCGACGGGGCGTGTGCGGCCCGGAGAGCCGGCAGCGACGGGGACACGGGCTGTGGGCTGACTTTCTGCAGTCACTAACTCTCTGAAGCGCTTCAGGTGCCGGCAGCGGTGAAAGGCGAAGGGGCCCACGGCTGTCCCTGGCTCTCCGCCGCCGTCGGGGGCGGAGAGCGCAGCGGAGAACCGAAAGTGAAGGGAAGCCAGGGGCATCCCCTGGTCTGCCGACGGGGACAGACGCGGGGGGAACGCGGATGCGCGCCGCGAGTCCCCGCTCCCGGGCCGCGACTCCAGAGCGCTGCCGCCCAGCTGCCGATGCCCCGGGCAGGGCAGTCGCCGGCGATGCTGTGCTGCATGCCCGGCGTGGCTTTCGTGCCCGCTTTGCTCGTCAGCTGGTCCTCGGCTGCCTTCATCATCTCCTATATGATCGCCGTGCTGGCGGGGCACGTCGAGCCCCTCGTCCCCTACATCAGGTGAGGCGGAGGCGCGGGGGAGCGGCCGAGGTGCGGGGTTTGTATGTGACCATGGGCTATGTCCTGAGGGGCTTCCCGGAGGGAGTGTGGGGTCCCCAGGGGAGGAGAGGCAGTGGCGCCGGGGCCTCCCGGTGACAGGGGGACACGTTGGGCACTCCCGGCACCCAGCACACTTCCCACAACTCTGAGAGCCACTGCACACAGACGCTGGAGACACGATGGAAAGGACATGAAAGTTTTTTGCTGCAGTGAACGCAGGCCTGATCCTAGAAAAACTTCACGATTACCTGGTCGAAGTGTGATTTTGTTTGTATAACTCCAGAAGTAGGCCAAAGTGCACCAGTGGACCCAAAGTCCTGTGATGGCTTTTGCAGTACACACATCCCCACAAACATGCATTTTTTATATTTCACTATATGCCCAATGGGTTTAAAAGACTTCCTGAGAGATGCCTCACATCTCTTTTCTATAACCTTTTTCATTTAAGTGCAATTCTGTGTAAATCATACTTTGTGCATGGCTTATGTTTAACATTTAAATCTAAACTATGAAATTTAAACTAGTATTTATTTCTCAATCGATTGAAGGTTAGCCAGAAATCCAAAAGTGTCTCTGATATACAGAAAATCTAAACAAAATTTTAAAATATATCTTTCAAGATACATCTGGACCTAATTCCTTGAAGGACTTTTTGGACATACATCATTTTATGAAGCCTGCTAACCTGATCATCACATGCAAGAAAATTTGATTAAAAATTAGGGTTTGCCATCACAGGCAAGAGCAAATGACACCACAACCCACAAGATAGCTGAGCTTCATTCAAACTGAGCCAGAGAAAGTTGGGCTTCATGCTTATATTAGCAAACTTTTTAAGACTCTCTGCACAAATCTGGAAAGCTCTTGGAAAGCCTTGTTCTTGTACTTGAGCAAATATCCCACTGCTCATCCTTAATTACACACAAAGCTTTACTAACACAAAAGTGCTTGCCATCAGTACAATTTATCCATTATTAACTAACAAAAGAAATAATTCGATAAAACTGTACATGATGTGTTCAGAAATATTTTGAGATCCTGTAGTAAGAAATTTGACAAATTATGTTTCTTATGTTAAAGTCATGTCATAGAATAAAATATATGAGAAAATGGGATGTGTTTTTTATGTATAGTTTTGTTTGCAGTTAGGATTTTGACAGCCCAGCTATCTTAATTGTGTCATTCTTTCTAAAAGTGATGGACCAAACCTTTATGCTACAAGTGTACAACTCTAATGAATGTATCACAGCTTCCATATCAACTTAATGGAATAGCTCCCAGAAAACATTGTTTTTATCCTTTAGCTATGGAATCACAATAAAACTCCATATGCCCTAAAAAAACTAAATAAAACAAAGACTCAAGAGGCTGCACCAGTTATTCCCACTCACGTTTCAGGCCCTCTGCATTTACTAGTAAAGCTTTTTAAAACACTTTTTTTATGTTACATCCTTTCAACAGCACATTTGGACTAAGGCTGTTTGTTGACTATTGGTGAAGCACCTGCAATAATTCTAAAGGCGCATGGTCTAAGCATAAGATGGAAGATGTACTTGGGAATAATACAAGATTTTCTTCTAAGTACTCAGGACAATAGTCATACCATATTCACATTCTTAATAAGCTAGTCATTACTTTAGCCTAAGAATCTGAATCATATGATTGAGAATGTGATTTAGTAAAACTAAGAGTGTTAAAAAAGAGGAAGAATGTTGCAACATTTCAGTTGTGCAATATCTTAATATGAACTATAAGAATTAAATAGAGCACATATGGGGAAATTCCAGTTACACAAAGGAGAAGGATACTGACAAACTTTAGTTCAACATTGCTGTGATTCTTATATACATTCCCCAAGTACTCTGTGTATGTCTTGAAGTAACATGAATTTTATTTGCTTACTATGTAGCAGCTGTCACAGCCAGAGACCACACCTAGATTTGTCATTGAGGCTGTGCTAATGTCTCATCAAGTAAACCATATAAATACATTTCTTGGTCGATAAAATGAATATGATTTTGTGTTTTCTAGCAACTGAGTCCTAAAGAATGATGAGGTTGTGCCCAGGTTAGTCCTGTTGCTCGTACTGCTCAAAATCCAAACCAATTTTGATGTGCTGGGATGGCTGTTTGCTTGTTTGAACTGTCAGTGAAAGAGTAAAGGAAATTTTCCTGAAGGTATTTGCTACCAGTTGGTGCCTCTGGAGAAATCAGAATCCCTGTAGGTGGAATAGAATCTTCCTATTTTAAAAATTTGGGACTTCAGTTTGAAGAGAAATAGTTTATGATGGTTGTGAAGAAAATTCAATGATGATGAGTCTTTTGGTCCTAAAATATTTATTCCTTGTCTCCTTCACCTTCTTGTCTTTCCACTCTTGAGAAGACTGTTTTTAAAATTCTACTGCATGAGATGGTGACACAAATTGCTGTCATTTTCATACAGGGTTCCTCATCTTTTCCATGGTGATTGAGCTCACCTATGTACCAGCTCAAATAAGTGAGCACATTTTTGCTTCTCATATGCTGTTTCCTTTTATCTTCTTCATAAAAAGGAGGGGGCTTTCACTAATACTTTTTTTTGCTGGTTTTTTTTGGTTTTTGTTTTTTTTTTTTTTTTTTTTTTTTTTTTTTTTTTTTAAGCAGCAGACTTGAAAAAAAATTAATATGAACCCAAATCTTCATTTAGCTTTATGGATTTTTTAGTGGAAAATATAGCATTAAGAAGATTGCATCCTTCAAAGTCTAATGCAGTAATTTGTAAATAGATTGTGATACAATATTCCTAGTATGAATTTTATTTACAGCATAATCTAAGATTGTTGAGTTTAAAAATCCACAACAGCAAAAATCACCTATAAACCTTTAGCTTGAGAAAATATTTTATTTAAAAATGGAGATCAGTGCAATTTCAGGTTATTTGGATTGCTCTTAAAATGTATTCCAAGAACTTCAGATGGTTTTCTATGTGTGTGCCAATTCCATCCTCTTCTCACCTAAAGCCTTTCAAAAGCTTTGAAGTGATTACAGTCCTGTACTTACCACAGAGTGGTTTCTGATTTGAGAAAGTCCTTGAAGATTGTCAGAAGTGGCCCACGTTTTAAATGGACTTCTTTGTCGTGTTAATGAAAACACTCCTGAAACAAAAGGAAAATATGAAGTTCAAGGTTAAAAAATGGGCTAAATGAAACATGAATTAAGATGATTTTAAGGAGTGTCAAACAAGCAAAAATACTTAGTTTATTGTTTTCATCAATTTCACTGTCAAAGAGAAACAAGATTAATACAGACTGCAAGCTGGAACAAGCTTTCAGAAAGCATTACAAGAAGAAAATTCAGGTGAATAGGGATTCCTAATGCCTGACAAGTTGAAGAAACTTGTCTAGAAGCCTCGTGCAAATTTTGTTGTCTGAGAATTTGGAACTAATCTAGTAAAAAGAAATATATGCATTTTCTCTTTTTTATTTATTTTTTTTTAATCAGCTTTTCATGGGAAACGATCCTACCTTTATTCTAAGATTCCTCCTGTTGCTGATAAATCATCTTAGCAACTTTTGTTTAACAAATTCTTCTATAACATAGAAGGGAGTGGAGAGCAAACATGAATTCCTAAGATAATCAAGTAATTTGAGATGGTCATACTTTTCTGTCCTAAACTTAACAAAATTGTCAAAATCCTTGAGAGTGATTGCTTAAGTAGAGAGTGCTTTCTCTTTTGCATGTGGAGAGTGTTCATGCTGGGGTCATTTTGGCTGTACTCAGTGGTAGCTTTAGAATCTTAGCACTAAAACCTAATCCAGCCTCCCTGTTGGAATGAAGAGTATTCATCTTCTTGGATGACAAAAAAAAATCCCCTAGCTAGTACCTACTTGTCCCATTATACACAGAATCACAGAATCAACATAGGTTGGAAAGGGACCTCTGAGGTTACTGAGTCCAACTTGTGGCTGAATTCCACCACATCAGCCAGACCATAGCCCTAACTCCAGGCTTTCTTTTAGCATTTCCAGGGATGGTGATTCTACCACCTCTCTGGACAGTCCATTCCAAAGTCTAAACACCCTTTCTGTGTGGAAATTTTTTCTTAACATCCAATTTAAATCTCCCCTGGCACAACTTGAGGCTATTTCCTCTTGCCCTATTGCTTGTTATCTAAGAGGCCAACCCCCACCTGGCTACAGCCTCCTTTCAGGTGGTTGTAGAGAGCGATAAGGTCACTCCTGGCCCTCCTGTTCTCCAGGCTAAACATCCCCAGCTTCCTCAGCTGCTTCTCATCAGACTTGTGCTCCAGACCCTTCACCAGCTCTGCTGCTCTTCTCTGGACATGCTCCAGCCTCTCGGTGTCTTCCTTGCAGTGAGGGGCCCAAACTCACAATAGCACTCGAGGTGTGGCCTCACCAGAGCCAGCAACAGGGGAACAATCACTGCCCTGGTTCTGTTGGCCACTCTTGCTGATACAAGCCAGGATACCGCTGGCCTTCTTGGCCACCTGGGCACACACTGGCTCATTTTTAGCTGCTGTCAACCAGCACCCCCAGGTTCTTTTCTGCTGGGCAGCTCTCCAGCCACTGTTCCCCAGCCTGCAGTGCTTCCTGGAGTTGTGGCCTAAGTGTAGGACCCAGCCCTTGGTCATGCTGAACCTCCTGCCATTTATCTTGGCCCATCAATCCATCCTGTCCAGGTCCCTCTGCAGAGCCTTCCTCCCCTCAAGCAGATTGACATTTCCACTCTAGGAGAAAGGTTTGTTCTCAGAATCTTTGCTCAGTGGCCACTAAACTTTGGCATTAGCTAAAATCCTTATGTGTTCACATACCTGATAGTAGAGTTTTTGTATGCTTCTGTTCAAACACACTATCCTGCCTCTTGGTATTGCCCAGCAACTGAAAACTTAGCTCACATCCAAGTTATGTAAAGATTGAAGAACATGATGTTTTCCGTGGGCTTGACCAACAGAACCTGATCAAATAGGTATAAACTGGTTGTATGTAAAACAAGAAAAAGTAGACATCAGAGAACAAAAAATAGTACAAAGAGGTGGCAAGATCACAGTACTGTTCTTTCAACAGAGCACTCACCTTCCACAGAAGAGTTCTGCTTGGGGGGGCTTGAGCCCACATACTCCCAGGAACATATGTTCATTCTGTGAGGAAAAGGCATTCTCTGGGCGGGTGTTTGCATATATGTAGGGAAGAGAGGGAAAAGGATTCTATGGTGAAGATGTTCCATTTTGTACAAAAAAAAAAAAAAATTCTATACATTACATTTTTCATATATATAGACATGCATGTAGATATATATAAAAATTCTGTAAACATTCTCTCATGCTCCCTCTCTCTGTCCCAGCAAACTTCTAATAATACCCTATAAAGGTGAATTGTTTCATCAGAAGAGACTTACAACACCTTGGAGATAGAGTACTCTTAAGCTATATCTATATTAGTAAATTAAATAGTTGCTAGGAACATTCCTGGGCATTGGAACACAGTTTGTTTCATAGCGTAAAGTCCTTTTAAGGAAATTAAACCCAATTCTCTCATATCTTAAGATAGTGATACCATTAGATATATTTTTACTCTATCAGAGTGTTAATTCAGCAGATAAAAGAAACGTTAATTCTAAAATGTCATTCATGTAATCATGTCATTCATGAACAAAGTACGGGTCTGTCACATCATTGCATATTGCATACAGAAAAAGAAGAAATACAGATCAAAGAGTATGCTTTGAAAATATGAGAGGTTTTTTAAAAGAATGATTCTCTACTACAAATAAAGGCTAAGAGTGCAGCAGAAGATTAATTGTCTTACATACAGAGCAGCAGTTCACGCAAATTATATTTCTCTTGGGATTTCAGTTGTCTCATTTATGTTTCACAGGTCTCAATTAACTTTTAATTTCTCTTTTTGCTTTAGCGACACTGGAACTAAACCCCCGGAGAGCGGTGTCTTTGGTTTTATGATTAATATTTCAGCACTTCTAGGTATGTATCAGGTATTTGAGTTGACCAGAATGAAGAAATGAGAATTAATGATAGCTCCCTGCTTTAATTAAAGAAATGTATTCAGTATTCTACAGAACAACTTCTCCACAGTCAAATGGCATTATCAGGTAGATATAAGTAATACCTGGAGAGTTGGGTCCTTAGGAGCAGTTAGTGCAGGCTTAGAGGCACTTGTGCATCTTCAGAGCACCTCGTCAGAGCAAAGTAGTCCACATACTTAAGAAAAAAGTGGAACAAAGATGGCATAATTACTCTGCAAAAACTCTGATGTAGGGAAACTTTAGGTTCTAAGATGCTGCAGCAAAGGAAAGAGCAGTGTTGAAGCAACACCTGGTTTTCTCCACAATGTGCCTATTTCTCCACAAAATGACTGATGTAAATCAGGAAGTTTGGCATTTTTCTATTATCTTTTAGAGGATGGAGGATCTAGAACTGTGTACCTCTGTATACATGCAGCTATGGTGGCCTTAAGGCAAAGTGAAGATCACATATTTTGCCTTTTATAAGAGCCTCGTTCAGTCACACTATCTTGGAGTGTTTCATGTAACCTCATAGTGCCTGGGCAAAGTTACCTGATTTATTTTTCCAGCTGTAGATAGGCTGAAACTGTGTTCTCTGTTATGGAACTGTGGAATTCAGTATACAGCTTATCTTCAGCCTGAAGAACCATGATTTCCCAATTCAGTACAGGTGTTTTCCAGGAGTGAACTGCATATTAGGGCCAGGTATGCAGTGACTCTGCAAAAAGGAGTTAATTCTTCAGACCACCCATTATAAGGAGATGTAGTTCTGGTACAAGACTGCATCTGAGAGCAGAATAAAGCTTCCCACTTCCAGCTTATGGTTCTTATATCCCTGTAACATCTGCTCCTAACGTGGAATGGCAATGCCTCTGTGCCCAAAACACCCAGGAGAATGGGATTTAAATTAGTGCTTTTCTTGAACTGATGTGCAGTTAGTTCTAGAGAACAAGAATGTGCAATTTTAAGACGAAGATAATGTTGAAGTTCTGTCTGAAAGTTCATCTGAATTATCTTTTTCATTCTAGTAGAGTTAAAGGTACTATTTTTATTATATTGTGTTTATAATTCTATTCTGCATGTCATGTGTTACAGGAAAAGGTGTTAAAATGTTACCAATATATGATCATGGAACAAAACACTTTTTGTTGTTTTTTTTTTTCAGCTGCAATTACAATGTACATCAGATATTTATTAATAGAGAAACAAAATGAATCATCACACTTTGTTAGGTCTTCATGCAATATGTTTACATTATGTATCGGATTGATGGGCTGTACTGGAATGGGGATAGTTGCAACTTTTCAGGTATGACCATAACTTTCGTAGCAAAAACAAAAATAAAATAAGATTGTTTTACCATTAAAAGTTTCAAATAGGTAACAGTGTTTAATATTATCCCCATGTGGATCCTTGGAAAATGGAGTAAAAATGCCTTCCTTACTCTTGCCTTTTTTCAGTAGTTTTACTGCAACAGATTTATTTCCTCCCTATACATGAGAATGTTTGCTTGTGCAGTTTTGCTGTTAAGGAGTTTTCTGTGTGCTTGTCTTGTAATAGGTCTGTACTATACGGGCTTTTTCCTAGAAATCTTTTTCTGCGAAAATTTGAATGTAAAAAACTTTGCTATTCCAAGTTTAGTTTGCCTATAATCAGGTAGAGCAGAATAAGTCAGACTAACAAAAGCATCTGCATTTTTGGATGAATGATGGTACACTCGCAGCATTTTCTACAAAATAATCTTACCTGAAAGGTTAGAAGATTGACAACAACATCATCCTGTTAAACTTTTGAGTCTGTAGGAGGTGGTGTAGAACTAGTGCTTACTTTGCCAGAAAGGATTAGACATCTCATTACAAATCAAAGTCCACTTCTCGGTGTCTGAAGGAAAATTCAAGAGGCAGAAAAAATTACTGAAGCAGATTATTAATTTCACCTTTTCTAGTCATAAAGTACATAATAAGGTAGATTCTAACACAAGTATTAGGACAATTGCACTGAAATCTTCAGCCTAAAATCAAATTAAATTTAATTGGCAGGCAGCTTGAGATATTGCCTTAAAATCTGTGGAGTTGCATTATTCCTTTTAAAGGATGGTCTACCTTGGAACATTTTGTTAAATACTATTGTGCTCATATAGTGACATGATGACATACAGAGAAATTGAAAATAAGGATCGTTGGGGCTTCAACAGCCACTACAGTTTTACATGTAATGGAAATGCTATTTTCAGACAAAAAACCCCTCTGCCTTAAGATGATAACTTGTTCTTTTTAGCTTTGCATCCAGGCAGTGTGTGCAGATTGCAAACATCACAAGTACTTCAGTCTATTCTAATCATATTTTACTTTAAAATATCTCTGTTCTTATTGATAAGATTTATATGTAGTACAAAAAAAAACCCCAAAAACCAAAACAAAACAAAACAAAACAAAACAAACCAGTTGAATGATGTCTGACTGAAATAGGAAACAAACTTGGCTTCAATAGGGAAAAGACAAATCAGGAATACAAAATAATTTGTGAGAGTCAGGGAAGCAGAAACTTTTATCCTGATGTTTCCAAAGGGATTCCTTGACATTTATAACACTGGTTCTAATCTAATCTTTGTTGTGTCTCATTGTCAGTCCATAAACTCCTTCCTGTTGCAGACAGGTAGAGATATTATAAAAGAAAAGCCTTATAAAATATGGTTTAGGCCCTACTACTCTAGCTAAGCTACAAGTAGCTTGTAAGTTTCCATAATGAAAAATTATAAGAATGAACACAACAACCTATTCTTGGAGAGAAAAACAAGTCTGTACCTCCATAAATGATAGATCTGTCCCATGAGAATCCACAAAAGAAAAATGTAAACCCTTGAATCATAGAACATCCACACAAATCACCTGATGGCCAATGAATTAAATAGTAAGTAAACTACTAGCCAATTAAAGTTGCACACGAGGTCTGTGAAAACTGTATAAAAGTGAGTTATGTGGATAAAGAATAGGCTTTTCTTGCATGAAGAAACGAGAGTCCTGGCTGTTTATTATTACAACACCTTCCTCACCTAATTTTTATTTCTTCTGCTTTGACCCCGCTTTCCATATTGAGTGCAGTTTGTAGAAAGGGTTCTGAGCATAATAAGGATCTAATCTAGCTAAACATCTGACCTAGCAGATTTTCAAGCATCCTTAATTGCCCAGGAAGTTGGAAATGGTGGCTTGCAAGTCTTCAATCTTTTCACTGTACAACTAGTACAACTAGTGATCAGTACATTCCAATCCCCATTTGCCAATAGAATAACTGAGACATGAAAACGATGTGAGATTTGCTCAAGGTCAGGTGATGTTTCAAGTCAGGAGACCAAAGCAAAGCTGGAATTAGAAATTACTTCCTTAGTATTCAGTCTAGTTCCTCTAATCAGTGTATCATACAGAAAAATTACATTCATGTTCACTATCTGCTAGTTTCTTCAGGTAATAGCAGCTAACCATTGTGCTGATTCTCTTTCCAGGAGCTGGCTGTTCCGAGTGTCCATGACATAGGAGCTTTGGTGGCATTTGGCTCGGGTGTTGTATACATCACACTTCAATCTCTAATCTCTTACAAGTCCTGCCCACGATGGAACACTTACTTTGTGTGTCACATAAGAATGGCCATATCTGTCATATCATGCATTGCTTTCATTCCCAGTATCCTTTACAATGTATCCCATGGTTTTCCCTTTATGTGTTCATGGTTTTCCTTTTAAGTTAAATCATTGCTGATAAAGAATAAAAATAAGGTCACATTCTTTACTTAGGGCTCTCTAGTATATTTAATATAGCATGTTGAGACACCATTAATAGCATAAAGATGAGTTTGGGGGGCTTCTAAAAAGGTTTATCTCTTATTTCAGTAGTAAATTTAAAAATAATGCCCTAGAGTTCTTCACAGAATCATACACTAGTGAAGCTAGAACAACTTTCTAGCCTCCTTTACTTGAAGGAGTGTAGGGAGGAACATCTGAAAAAGGGAACCACTGCTTCTACAATGAACACACAGAAGTTAAAAACATAGGTGGCATACAAGCCTAAGCAGATGATTTTGACCATGTTGCTTGTTTCTTGACCTCAATAGCCTCTTCTAAAGTCACACTGCATAACTTCCCTTGGCATGCTATAATTAGAGTCATCTCACTAATTTTATAGGCCTTGCCAGTGTTGAAAACTGATTGCAGCGGCTCATTGCGTGAGTCAGTCAGCTACAGCCCGCTTTTGGTTTCAGCAGCTGTGAAAGGGCTTTGAAAGAGGGCCTCAGTCGAGAGAGGAAGTTGTACAAACAGATCAAGGCACTTATTGTGCATCACTGGAAACCACTTGTTCCACTTCTAACAGTGCAGGACTCTGCTCCCACAGTTCTTGGTCACAAATGTCAGCCAAGTTTTGGAGTGTCTTCCTTACTGTCTATACTTTGAAAGAACCTATGGAAACCTTCATTTGTGGAGAATATGTGTTTTGATTGCTGCTACCACTCTACCTTGCAATAATATGTTTCATTTACTTGTATTCTTAATACCTTGATCTGATATTCTGGTTGTTTCAAATCTCCTGTGCTACAGAAAGGGAAGATGGTCTGGTTTGTTTAGAATCTCCTGTGCTACAGAAAGGGAAGATGGTCTGGTCTGTGTTTTTGTAAGCAGGCATTTTCACTTTTACTCTACTATAGACTACATTGTATAGTTTCCTTTACACTGTTTTCCCCAGTGATTGTGTTTGCTTCAAAAGTTTCCATGACAAAAATTGATTGGACTCCAGGTGAAAAGGTAAAATCTTACTAGGTAGCCAATTTCCCTTGTGTGATTTTATTTGGGGAATGGTGTTATATTTATCTTAAAGCATTACAAACATGTCAGAGACTTCAAATAGTACATTATCATGAAGAGTTTTGTGCAATGCTGGTTTCCAGTCACTTCTTTATTAAAATGATGTCTTTAGTGTGGGTAAGAAAACTTGTCATGGATGATCAATCTTCAAAGAGTTAGACTTTCATTTTGACCAAGAATTTGAAAGTTTCCCATAGAAAAAGACTAAAAAAAAAAAAAAAAAAAAGCCTGGAAATTAAATGTTTTACTTCCTTTTGTAGTCAATTTTCTTGGAAATGAACTTCTCACATGAAACGAAAAGGGAACCAATTTAATTCTGTAGTTTTTGGGGTTTTTTTACAACATTGATTTTCTCAGCTTTTTTTTTCTTTATTAAATGATCTTTGATATTGTCATAAATTTTTGGAGTCTGACCTAAACCCTAAATCAATTTGAATTGATTTCAGTGTTTTCAGAATGCCAACTATGAAAACTAATTTTTCTTTTTGGACAAATTTTGCTAAAAGAGTGTATTCAAAAAACAGGTTAAATAATGCAGAAAGTATATCCTGCTTGAAGAGCTTAATAAGAGCACACTTAGTAAATGTACTTCAACCGAACAGTGGCAAGGCAGCTGAGATAAATCTTTACAAATTAGACAATCTTAGTAATATCTTCAAGGATTTTGTGGGTTTTTATGAGATGCAAGGATGAAAAAATGGTTTTACTGAAACAAATGGTATATTTATTGATGACATGTTAAGAAACATTTGGAATTCTGACATAGATTTTCTATGACAGTCTTAAAAACAAAAATCTGGTCAGGAACTGTCATGAAGGGTAGCCCTCCATTTCAAAACCCAGTGAGAATTTGCTCAGGATTACTGAGCTCAGTGGCTTTGAGTGAAAGTTTGGATTGTGGGCACTTCTGTAATCTTAACGTAACAACTGAATGTTTTCAGGTTTATATTATATTCAACCTTTGTTTTAATACTGTGCTAACTGCAGTTTTCTTGCTCTGCCTTTGATGTTACTGCACAATGTAACATGTGCAACCTTGATAAATTTACTCACCATTCTGTAAAAACAAAATATGAATTGACTTTTATGCAACAGGGATGATGAGTTATAAATCTTACTTGTTGAATTTGCAGAAGGAATTGTCTATATCATTCCACCCATATTTTGTTTAGCTGTTTTATCTGATTTTTTTTTCCTTCCATCAGGATTATACTTACCATTTTATGAGTGCAGTCTGTGAATGGACAGTGGCCTTTGGTTTCATCTTCTTCTTTTTAACATTCATTAGAGATTTTCAGGTTGGTATCTACATATTTTAGCAGTTACTAAGTGCTATGAATTGTGTAACAACAAATGCAATAGAAAATTACCATTCTTTACCTAGATAGATGCATCAAAGCTATAGAGAAACAAATTTTACCAGCCACAGAACTGATTTCTGTTTACATAATGAATATTATATCCCTTGATTATACAACATAAAATTCAGTTTATTAGTTCAACGTGTCTGTTCTTGAAAGTTACTAACAGTCAATTAATATATTCTTCTTATTTACCAATCTTTTCATAGAAAGAGGCCCTCTAAAGGTGGCATAATATTAAAATAAAT
Organism: Zosterops lateralis; assembly: GCF_965231275.1. Lineage (NCBI taxonomy): Eukaryota > Metazoa > Chordata > Aves > Passeriformes > Zosteropidae > Zosterops > Zosterops lateralis. The sequence continues at coordinate 18,396,262 of NC_139765.1, forward strand.
GATGCAACTAAAACTTCCTTTCGTTCTACCTGAGGAATTTTATATACTAATCCAAAGCATTTCAGCCATTTTGCTATATGTTTCCTCACAGCATGAAGAATATGAAATACTTTTTGGAAAAGTATTGACACAAAAAATGTCTGGTTTGGGTAGCTAGATTCAGAGTTAACATATATTTTGCTAACCAATAGCAAACATTTCCATTTCTGTTTAGATTTGACTTACTACTGAACAGACCATGGCTGTAGGGCTTTTCCTTTAAAAAAAAAAAAAAATCTAGTTTCAGCAGAAAAAAATCCCTTCTTTTGGAAAATAAATAGTTGTTCAAAATTACGCAACATATGATCTTAAAGGTATATAATTGCCTTCTAAAACTAACAGCATTATTGAAGAACCATTCCAAAATGTATGCATCATTTGCATCATTTAATGCATCATTTTTGGAGGGAGGTATTCATTGCCAGTCCATCATTCTCTGATGTCTATGTATGTGATGGCATCTCTTTTATCAAAAGTCAGACCCTTCCCTTGTAGATAGAGATTTGCAGGGCAATGCAGTAATTCTGAGAATATTTATCAACAATCCTTAGTTGATAATTCTGCTTTAGACACGTAAAAACTGTTACTAAGAATAGATATTATGAAAATAAGAGAAAGTGATGAAATTAAACAAAATAGAATCATGGACATTTTAAATTACAGGCTATAAAATAGCACTAATCCAATGTTAGAGTTTGACAATAACAGAAATTTTTTTTAGATTGTACGGTCTTTTTTCTCAGTGCTCAGAGAAAACCAAACTGTTGATTCAGTAAAAACCCCCTGCTACACTCTAAGAAAACTAAGACATTTTTCTAATTTTTTCCCACAGTATTTCACTTTAACAGTTTTTTCTTTTGTTTTGTTTTATCTCCTTTTACTTTATATTGCAGAACCGTAAAATTAAATTACCTTAAGCTGATCTTGCTTTATTTTTCTTTTAGAGATTTTCTATAAGGATATCAACAGAAATACATGAAGACTTCTGATAGTGAAAAACCAATATTTTATACCTGTGAATATTCTAGGTTTCTTTTTACATATAGAAAAAGTGGCAGAGGGACAGGGATTGATAAGGTTGTATTAAGAACCCATGCCATTAGCTTTGCACCAGCAACTACTAAAAGGTTTTAAAAACTCAGAGCAAGGTTTCTCTTGCCTTTTTGCAATATTTTGTAATTTTATATGGTTTGGTATATTAAAAATACTGTAACAAAAGCAATATCTAGAAGCACATTAAAATCACTCTAGGACTTGATCTCCTCAGCTCTTCAATTTTGGACATATCTGTACTTTTTAATTTGCTGTAGTGTGATTAGTAGCATTAGTTTTAAACTTCAGAAAGTACATTTTGCAAAGAGGGAAGTGTAAAGGCAATGGAAATCACTAGGACTGAATTCCTACTCTGTTAAGTTGCAAGCGCTGGAAAAAAGGGTGCGAGCAGGAGTGGGCACCTTTGTTTGAAGAAATTTGAAGTTAGTAGATGGCAACACTATGCTACATATTTGTGATACTGGGCACTGTACTGGAAATACAAATCCTAAGAGAAATTTAAACTATATTGCTTGAAAAAAGTTTTGTAATTGTAACTGCACTACATGTTGTAAAAATTCACCCCTTTTTCCCTTTTATGCACTGATGGCCACAGGAAACATAAAACGGAAGTGGGAATAGAAACTAAATGTATATTTAAGCATGATGTGCTAGAGAAATCTTATTACAATTTTGTTAATATAAGCAGAATTTTCCAGCCTGTGTTTTAATCTACAGTGGAGTGAAGAAAGTCTAAAAAAAGTCTTTGGGAATGAATGGAAAATAAGAAGAGGCACCAGTAATTTTCAGGTGCTTAGAAATAAAATGTATGAGTATTATATACATATAACTGAATTAAAAAACAAACCTGGAGAGCATCGGTAATGAAAATATTTGCTGCTATAGAGTTACTTCTGTAATGAAAGACTTGGAAAGGAACTAATTGAGATGTCAGAGGTTACAAGTATCTGCAGGTTCTTTCATGGACTGATTCACCACCTCCATTCAGCAAGTTAACCACTTGGCTGTCAGTTATGTTCTCTGAAAATTATATTTTCCAAGCTCTATCACAGTTTATGCAGAAATATTGTTGATTTTCTGTAGCTAATATCCACTAACTAACGTGTGTTTTGGAGAGTGATGTCTTAAGATTAGTCAGCTGTTGATATTTCTTTTATTGTGTATTTTAAACTGTATTAAATTCAGCTGTTTCACAACTTAAAGAGTTGATGTTTTCTTTATAAGTTCTTCTAGATAAAAACAGTAAAAGTGTTTTGTAGCTGAATTTCTTAGGGAAAGAAAACATGATTTATACATAGATATTGAACTACCCTAACTGAGGCCTAGCTGAGGCCTAGTTGGGGCCCAAGGCCTGTGGCACAGTAAAAATTTCTCAGTTAGTTGTGGCGTAATTAGAATTAGGTATTAAGGTGTTTGGGAAAGATAATAGGGTGTTGAAGGTCACTGAATAGAATTGTTAGTATGCAGGTGTAAGCCACCTTAAGGGTAAACCAAACAATGTATGTTTACATTCTTTCCTCTACTGTGTGCCAATTAAAAAGTTGTTACATGTATAAACAATGTAGAATAGTATATATGTAGCTGCACTGCACTTAATAAACGGACTTCATAGAATTAACCATATTGGTCGTATCTATGTCTGTCTCAGTCCAACCCTCTCTTATTATCAGGATCCCTGGCCTTTGTGTTTTTCACTGGCAGACTTGCTTTCCATAGTATTCAGGTTATCTTGCAGAGGTTCATAGCTAAAATCAAGTTAAAAATCAAATCTAGTGCTAAATAAAGGAAGGACCTTATGTCTTGCTGATTTGGTATCCTGTAAGGGACACACATTTCTTCAAGTGGAAATCATAAGGAAAATATGTGTCAACCACAAAAAGTGACATCATATTATTTTCAAAGCTCTGTTAAGAAAACACCATATTTCCTAGTGGATTGTGTACTATTCTTTTATTGCTTTTTATTCTTAGCTTTCATAAACTAAAGTATAAGAAGCTTGAAGTTGCTATTTCAAATGATAGCCAACCTTTGCAGTGCTTACATTATCCTAAAGGGAAGAAAAAAATTTCAGAGAAAGTGGCTGAATCAAGATCACTTTGTTCCCTGAAGTCAACTGGTAAATTCAAGTACTGAATGATATATTTCCTATTTTTCTGAACTTTATTGTGATACATTTTAATATGAGTTATATTTATGACTAAAAGAATGCACCAATTGTGTGCCTTTTATTAAATCTGTTAGGTCTAAGACCTCAATTTGCATTGACATGCAGATAGAAGCAATGGATTATTAGTTTTTTATTTGTGCAGTGAACAACTATTGAAAACACTTTGATTATTCTATGGCTCCAAGCAGATTTTCAGTCAGCAGCTTAACTATTTTTTTTCAGTTGAAATGTGAATTGACAAGTTGCAAGCAACTGCCAAAATAATATTCTAGCAAAGTATAATTTAGCTGTGGCTGACTCTTTTTAAGTACTGCACTTTAATTTTTTACAGGCAAGTGATCTCTAGAGGTTAACACAGATAATGTCACAGCACATTTCTGTTGCTTTGCTCTTTTTTCTATATTTTCATATTTCTTAGCAACAAGAAATAGCTATTTTTTTGTTGGAAGCTATGCTAGAAATATTTTCATCATCTAGTCTGCATGATTTTCTGTATTTGTCAGCCCATCATGAGTGATTGAGAAATTCCTTTTGCATAAACTACAGTAAATCACATGATAGTTGCTGTTATTTTTAGTGGTTATGCTAAATCATTCTACTGCTTCCAAAAGTGGAAAAGCTCATTTTTCTAGGTTGTGCAGCTTAATCTGCTGATGAAATACCACTGTTGTGGTCTCTGTCACAGTTCCAGATTGTGTAAGGATGAAACTCTATCAACTCAAAATGCCTGAAACCCCCTTTGTCTTAGGTCACTGTTACTTGCTCTGCCTTGCCTTCCAGTGTGCACTAAGACAGTGATGACCTTATCTTTGGCTTTTCTCATAAGGCACTCTAAACTTTAATTTCTAGTCTGCTCTGTTTGCATACTGCCTTACCTGTGACAGCATCATATGTTTGACAGGAGTACAATAATATTGATGGCAAGGCATTTATTTCTTGCCCTTAATACTGGTAGCAAAACTTCCAAGCAGATTAGAGGCATTATGGCAACATGCCAGTGAATTGTGAACATTCCATCATGAAGTTTGTAATGATGTTCAAGAGCTTGGTATTTGAAACTCCTCTGTAAATACAGTCTTAGTCTCAATATTGACCATATTTTTACAACCCTTCAGGCTTTAGAAGGTCTGTTTGAAGACTGCAGAGGGGTTTGGGTTGATTCCCAGTGGTTTACAAAGACCATTGGAATATTGTCTCTGGAAGAGGCTGGAAGAGCTGTTCTCCTCCAAGAAACAGTGAAAAGTAGCATGTGCATGTATTTTAAGAAGGGATAATGTTTGTTTTCTTGGAAGATGAATTAGTTTCCATTTATTTGTGAGAAATGTGGGGAAGTAGCAATAGGCTTTAATTTATAAGTTCTCTATAACTTTGACTAAAAACTGTTAGTTTTATGCAGTCTTTGACTGCATTTGTGTGTATGGCAGTGCCTGTGTGGTCACGCGTGCAGAGAGACAGAACTGGTATGATGAGGCCTGGCAGTGGTCAGAGTCCTGTATGCTGCTGAAATACACAGAAATAAAAATAGATGCTGTACTTCATAAACAACTGCAGTGATTTAATGAGCTTTGGCTATATTTTGGATTGATAATGTGATTCAGAAAGAGCATTTCTCTCATCTTAAGGAGAAATTAGGCAAGTCCTATATGTGATGTCTGTATTTTTCCCCATACACAATAGATGGCACTAGCAGACCACACGACCTGGGTTTATTTCCCACGTTCAGTCAGGCAAGTACAGTAGTTTTGTTGGTAGCTTTAGCTGATTTTAATAGTTGTCTGGAGGCCCAGTTAAATGGGTTTTGTATTGTGCCTTTGTGGAAAACAAGTCAGATCTAAGTTTCTTTGCTATCCCTTCCTGTCTTAATCTAAGTAAATATGTTTTGCTACTGTAACATGTAGTCTCATAGCAACTTCAATTTCACAATAGTTTGTCCAAGTCAAAGGAACCACTTGCTGCAATTATCACTGACACGAGCTGATATCCAGCTCTCATTACTGCACAATTTCTCTTGGGAAGGTTTTCCTACCCTATCACAAAGAAGGTACATTTCACTCGGTTGCTTCAGTAGAATCCTCTCAGTTTGCAGTGGAACTTTAGAAGACAATATAGGCCTTGTTTTCATAAGACAACAATTTAGAAAGAACAAGATTTTAACATTTCAAAATTGCATTTAGTCTGGACCCAGGAAAAGTTACGTGCCTGGTTGTAAAAAGAAAATCAAAGGTAGCTGCTGTATCTATTTAAAAATGCACTTTGTATGTAAAATGTCTTTTTTTTCAGTTATGTCCTTGCCTAACAAAACAGTTAGCATTGTGTTCTATGAAGTGTAGCAATAATGCAGGCTTTCAAACATTATCTAACTTGGAATGACAGAAATTTAGCATTCACAGTCCTAAATAAACTGTGCTGAGCAGTATGGATGTTTCTCTAGAAACTCCCATCAAATGTTGTATGGATTTTTAAAAAATAAATATTAAAAGTGCTCTGACAAAGTATGAGTGATTCATTATTAATAAACATCCTTAACACAGTAGAAATTTCTTATTTCATGAGCACTCTCCCAACACACACTCATAAAATTCATTATAGGTACATTTCAAAGAAAGTTTCTCTGATGAACATCTAGACTTTCATCATGAGACCTGCAGGAACATTCTCTGTAGCTCTGCTTTTATTAGAGATATTAGCAGCTGATGGATCTCCATGCAAAGAGGTGTCTTTTCTTCCTCTCACACTGCATCAATTGGCTGAAACATATTAGATCATTTGCAGGGAGGTATTTCTTCTGGTTTGAATTATTCAAGAGGATTTTTTGATAATAAAATAATTTGTAGGGCTTTTTCCTTTAAAAAATTATAAATAGAATTTTCTGTTAATTCCAAATTTTAATGCGATTACATATAAAATCTTGTCTACTACTTAGAAAGGATTTCGACATAGGTCTTGCTCTTCAGGCAAAAATGTAATGTTCAGAAATTCCACCAAATGAAATATCCCTCTTTTGTTTTAGAGATCTATTTAGCCTTTGAGAATACAAATTTAATAAATTTAATAGAAGATAAGAACCTTTGCTTAAAGGAAAAGTGATCTTCTTGACTTTAATCAATTAAAATCAAATTACAAGTCTTCTACTGGCTTCAGCTGTTAGTATTTCTTGCTCTGCTGAGCAAGTGCATATGTTGTTCACAGAGCCTAGGGATGTTTCCTGGATAGATTCTGGTGTCAGCAGAATAATATCATGGACAAATTTGGAAAACAAGTTATCTCCCTGTAAGCAGTTTGAAGGAGACATCAAGCTTAAGGCTCTGCTTGTTCTGCCTCTGCTCCTTAAACTCAGCTTGTTTTCTTGCTGAAGAAACAGAAATTGAGAGTTCGAAGTGAAGTATTTAGACCTGAGTTCTCAGAACCAATATCACAAGTACAACAGGATGTAGATCTGATTAAGCCTCTAATGACATTTAATTTGAAATTCAGTGCAACTGTGCGAAGATGGCACTGTGACAAGATCTGATACATCCCCAAGTAGCTGTAACAGTCTTAGAAGCAAGGAGCCAAGCTACAGCAAGCACTTGTTTTCTCAGGAGTGTGGAAGCTTTCCTTTGGCTTGGCTTCCTCTGGGTTTTGGGGGCACAGAGATGGCGCCATTTCTTATTTCTCCCTTTGTCCTCTGTCCTTCTGTGTTACCTAATACTCAATTCACACAAGTTATGTTGGCAAACAGCTCTCCCAGTATGTTAGTGTTAGGATGTGGTTTCTGTGATTCTGTTCCAGAAATCATCTTTCTTCATGACGGTCAACAAATTAGCCTTACTTTCTTCCATTTTGCAGTCTCAATCTGATGTCTGGGGAATTTAAACATATGCAGGTAGTAAGTCATGGGTGCCCTCTGACCTGACTGCAGACCAAAATCAACTCTCAACTGAGATCCTGCTACAGCTGGCATGACTGGTTAGCTTAAAAGTGTTGAAACCAAATATTTGGGGTAATAATAGTATTATAGCAGATTTTAAAGGGCGATTGCCAGTGCTGTCAAAGGGCGAAGCCGACATTTTCTCAGTGCCCCTCCTTGCCAAACAACTTTAAAATTCGAACACTATTATTGTATTAGCATAGTTCTTTTGTCTTGAACTGAATTTAAAACATGCTTACTGTTTAGGGTAGGCAATACAAAATCCTGATCGCTACTTTCCTGGAATTTCAACCAAAAGGAATAGTAAAACATTATATAATCATGTTTTTTAAAAATCAACTTGTAGTTTTACATGGCATCTTGTGTCTGCTCGTAGCAGCCAGAACTGAGCGTTGCCATTGAAAACAGAGAGTCATGGCAGTATATTCACTCCAAAAATACCTTCTGGTTTCAAAAATATTTAACAATGTTAAGACTAAAGAGGAGTGAAAGGAAACTAAAGAAAGACAGGATTGGAAACTGTTCATTGCAGTGTCAGATAAAAATTCACCATGGAAAAATGCACAAACAGACAAAAAAAACAATTATTGGAGTAAAAATGCAATCCAGCAGACCACTGGGTCTTCTTGAGTATGGTTGAAGGATTAAAACAGGTTGACCCTCAAACCACCTGGTTAAATTCACTGAGCAGAAAGCACTGGGCATTAGGCGTTCAGCTTGGGACTGGGGACAGATAAGTCTCTCATGAATTTCTAGGAAGAGCAGAAACTCTGACTTTGCATGTGCGTCTTTTGGAAAAGAGATTTAGGAAAAATAGAAGTCTTGGAAACTGAAATCCTCGCAATACCATGGATAGGTTATTGAAACCATCCCATAAATCACAATAGCAGTTAAACAGTAAGGCAAAGCAGGGATTAGTGATGCCTTTTTCTTCAAGGGGAGCTGGAGATGGGTCTTCCTCTGGATTGTGTAACCATGTTGCAGAACCAGTAGTTCCCATGTGTTTGGGGCAGTTTTGTCAGTTACTCTTGAGGCACACAGACTCAGAAACACGCCTAAAGATTGGAAGCTGAGGGAATGGGTAAGAAAGAGAGGAGTCCCTGTATAAGAGAGGGGAAGGAAGAGGTAGCAGCTAGCCTCGAAGACTGTGGAAATAAGCATGATAGTTATCGCTGGCCTCAGTGGAAGTAAAGAAATACAGACAGACTCCTTTATTACCCTGTAAATAATTACATTAAATTACATCAAATTACATAGAGGAATCAGGAGGCACTTTTCCTCCATTTTCTGGACACTAAGGATCAATACCTTGGCAGGTTTCTTGGGAGTCAACTTATACTGAAATCACAGTCCCAGGACCTGGAGAAGAGTTTCCTGCTCACAGATTGCATAAGGAGTTCCTCTTTCTGTGTATTTTCAGTGTAGAATTTGGAATAATAGGAGGTTGTTCTTGCTTGTAAAGGTCCCCACAATAGCTTCTGGTGGGAAGACACCAGATTGTTTGGCAGTCCCATAGGGAATACAGGGGAGATTTTTTTGCCAGCAAAATCACTGACTAGAAGAGGAACAGAGTCTCTGTAATGAAACACTGAGAAGTGAGCTACACAAGACAGTTGTGATGATAGGCTTTTGTCCCCATTGTCATGTAGAAGATTCTGAATAAGGTGTCACTGTGGGTACTTGATTGAGATGGGTTCTCCATTCCTAGCAGCCAAGTGATGGCTGAAATACGTCTCAAAGAAGCATGGGAAGACTGAAATCTAAGTCCTAAGTGAGGAGACTGAAACCTAAGTGAGGAGACTCGTGCTCATCACTGAAATTAAAAACAAAAAACAAAAAACCAAACAACAACAACAACAACAACAAAACCCCAACAAAACAAACAAAAACCCAAAACAAACAAACAAACAAACAAACAAAACAAAACAAAACAAAAACACCTCCTAAAAAAACCCAAAAAAAACAACAAGGAAAAAAAAAATCAGTGAAATTGGAAATACAATGAATGGCAGATCTACAAACCTCTGGTCAGTCTAATGGACCAGTACTGGTCTGGGGAGACATAAAAGGAAGAGGACAATGCTGATCCAACTGGAAGAGCCTCAACCTAAATGATCACCTTATGTAAGGAAGTCTTAAAACATCTGTTGATGATCAGGAGGACAGAGACTCCAGCAGAAAAGGGTGAAGATGGCTTTTCTTACCAATGTTTTTATTGGCCTGCATTAGGATCAAATGTGCAGTGATATTTCACCTAACCAAGCCTATGGAATTAATGCTCATCTATGAAATACTCCACACAGGAGACAGTTCTGTTGGTCTACTGCTAAATCACTGCTTAACAGAAAATATTGCTGATCTGAACCCACTCCTTAGCGTATGTTTATTGCTGCCCTTATAATTTCTTTGTGGGTTGTTGTGAATTTTCAGTATCATTTTCTTTAAACAAGAGAACACATTATTCAGAAAGTGCCAAACAATATCTTTATAATTATTATGAAATGTCCTATAGACCATTTCCTGTTAATTTTCATAGTGTTTTGAAGAAAATTCTTTTGAAGGCTTTTATAGGCTCTTGTCCAACATATCTGAGGAGTCTGTTTTTCAACATCTAGTTTTACTCCTTACCATTTATTTATGGCCACTTCAGTCCCTTTAACTTCCTAGAATTGTAAAATATTTTTTAACCACATTACTGATCTTAGATTTGCACAAATTTGGACAAAGGCCAGCTGATTCGCTAGTAATTAAGGTATAATCACAAAATTGTTCCTAAAGCAACTTCATTTACTGCTGGTGTTCTGCTTTGCAATGCTGTGTGTGAAGAGGTGCACAGAGCTGGCTTTGTTTGGGCTGCCCACAGCTACACCAGATATACTTTGTCCAGGGAATGGGAAGGAAGCTATAGAGGCTGAAGTTCACTGCAGGTAGGACATGTTTTTCAGTGAAAGTGCCTTTCAAAAACCAAGTCATTTTTGTCACCTTTTTCCTCACTATTTTTTTTACTTTGTTTTTATACCTGCTTATTTTTAAAGAATTCCAGTTGAATTTTCCCCACCCCCTTACTTATGAGCGCTTATCAGGGCTGCAATATAAGATCTATAACAAACTGGAATTATTTAGGCTTCTGGTACTTCCTGGCTGCTTGTAAAAGTGAAAGTAGCTGGCAACTTCTTCTATCTGTATTTACAGTGATGGAAGCAGCTGTTTTTATAATGGATCCTCTTAAACTTGAAATATAAATGGAAATGTCTATTCCCTTGAGATCATGTCCTGCTTGCTGCTGCTTTTGATTCTACATATTGTTCATGGCAATTCTTCTGCTGGTGCAGTAAAAACTGGTTCTCCTTTGCCTTTCAACTCTGCCCATAACACACTGCTTTGTACACAGCTCATTTTACAACTACTTCTACACAGGGACAGTCCTGTTTCAAATAGGGCAGGAATGGCTAAGCCCATCATCCTACTGCCCAGGTACCCTAAAGACAGCATGTCTTTCTGCAGATCATAGTGCAGCTGACATCTGGCATCCCACACAGAAAGAAAGGATTCTTTGGGTGAAATGTTTTCAACCAGTAAATACTTGAAGGAGCTAGAAATTGGAAGTATATGAAGGGTCTCCTCTTATGTAGGACATCTCTCTGTAGGATATTTCAAAAGAAGGCCCCAGGAAAGAAAATTATGAAGTGAGAAACTGTGTTAAGGCTAAATTGTTCAAAAAATTAGTATTGTTATTAGTTCCAAATTAGCTCCTCTGATGCTACATCAAGCCTTATTAGCCTTCTTTTAGCAGAAAATTAAGGTTATTGCTTAACTTTCTGGAGCAAGCCATGAATTCCTGAATTCCATTGTTTTTTCCAAGGCTATGGTTTGATTCCCAGAACCAAAATTAATCTGATTCTTGAGCTGGCATATACTCTTGCAGAAAAAACCCTACTGCTTACTATTTTTGGTTGAGAGCAGCTTGTGAGTCAGGTAATCAGTGGTCACCAACACTACTTTTATCTACTGAGTACTAGAGTACTCAGTGCACAATTGTTACTGGTGGGGCTGGACTGTGTAATTTCTGTTTTCTGTTTGTCATCGCCTGTCAAGCAGTTGAATGCATTAACAAAAATTTAGTTCCAGCCATACAAATTTATATGGGCTTATCATTGCCCCCACGTGTGTTTGAATAACTGGCCATGGATTCTGTACGCTGCTGTGAAACACAAATAAACATGCAATTCTCCTCTAAAGAATAAATTACCTGTACTATACAATGACATAGCAATAAGGGTATCACAGTAATCAGCTTGTTTGGCACCATGTCTCTGGGCTATTCACCCTGACACATTGGGTTAATTAGCAAATTACAACTGGCCCTTCATTTATCATTGTTTCCAATTTCTTATCCAGAAATGCTGTTCTGCGTACAGCAAGACCTATAACAAGTATTTGTGTGCAAGAAGACCCAGCAAAAAAAAGGTTTTGTGCTCATTTACGCTCTGCCTAAGACTACAGGCTTCCCTGAAGAGCTTGCTGATACCTTCATGGTATCAGTGTGGAAATGCCCAGTAGAACTGGCAGGCCAAGGGTTTAGCATTCATAAGGCTGCAGATGTAGAAGTCTGGGACAGCTCTGTTGGTCAGTCTAGTCTGCATATGTGACTCCTTATTTGACCTGATGCTTGTAGCAGTGTCAAAAAAACATATCTTACATCATAGGTACCTATCAGAACTATCTAAATATGTGCTGGACCAGGTATCTGGATTCAAGAGTAAGGACTCCTGGGTGGAAAATTTCAAAGTTATCCTTTTTAGTGACTGATGCTGCTCCATCAGATGTTATCTAATTAGTAGAAGCTTGTCTTGGTTTCACAAAATGAAATCTCCAAATGGTTGTTTTCTCCCCTGCTTTTTTTGTATTTTTTTAATCAGTCCTGTGTTTAAAATTATACTAGATTGAGGCAGAAAACTAGAGAACAGATAGCCAAAATCCAGTGTATATCAGCTTTGATGACATACCCAAACTCCACAGACTTACACTGTGATTATATTTGTTTGGGAAAATTATTTTATGTGCCAGGATGAAAACTGTTAAGTTGCTGTCTTCTGAAGCTATTTGGGGCAGCAAGTCTTTGATACTCTTGTGGAAGAAGCCCTGGAAGGCTACTAAACTATTTTGCCTTTTTTTAGGGGACATCCTGAAGAGTAGAGCGGTCTTTCTCCCTTACCCAGCACTTAAGCTCTCCTGCAGTCTCAGAACAAACTCATAAGGCACAAGTACAGGCCCTGTGAACAAACAGATCTTAGAATCCTGTTGCACAACAGTGGAAGTAGCAGTGAAAAAATTCTCTCGGGTTGTTAGTTGCATGCAATCCAATGTCATTAAGTGCCAAACCTTCTGTTCCTGTCACAAAGAGGCAAAATAATGTAGGTGACAAACTTTTCTTATGAAAATCTGCACTGTCAGCCATCAGCATTTAATTACCCTAGAATAGAAATGTACTGCAGAAGACTTATTAATAAACCCAAGGAAAGTTTTTCCTGGGAATGAGGGAGGTTTTTTAAGTGGTAACACAAAGCTACACCTCATGAGATGAAAGAGGAAAGATGTACTTATAGGAATCACTTTGGGCTTTTTGAGGAACAAGTGGCATCAATCTGGGCAGAAAAGTCCATTAATTCTGAGTGAATACACCTAAACTCAAGAACTTTTCTGGAGACAGGCCAGCCAAATGAAGAAAATCAAACTATAAACTCCGTGAACTTTGTATGATGCTGAGATTTGTTTATTTATAAAAAATGGAGAAAAAAGAGGCAGGAGCACCTATCTTGTAACATGAACTTCAAAGTGCAAAATAAATATAAAGCTAAGAATCAGTCAAGTCCAGGAATCCAAAACAAAAATGTGAGCAGAGGCACAGCTGTTACAATGCTGATTTAGCATTCTTCAGGTTTCAAAGGAAAGTCAAGCCCATCAATATTTCCATATCCAAGTAAATCTATACCTAGTGTTAGTTGCAGACACTGCTCTCATTCACCAGAGAATAACAAGTCAGTTGTCCTTAGACATTAGAAAAAACCCCAACAAAACCAAATCAACCAAACAACATGTGAATAATCACACAGTGATATCATATTTCTGCTTGCTATATAGAAAGCAAATTTAACTTAAAAGTTGTCATAATTTCAGTTATGATTTGGAAAAGTGATTCCCAAGGAGAGTTTGTGAACCACTAGTCATCCACAGCAATCCTCAGAACCATTGATAGTCCAGGCTCCTGACAGAAAAAATCTGCAGGTTGGCAATAATTCATTGCTTTAAATTTTTAAATTATTACTGACTTGGAATATATTTTTTCCCAATTCTTTTTCATAAGAGCAAATCTTTTTCTATAGTCAGTTAAGTATTTCACTAAGTTTAATCCACAGCATGCAGTTTAGGGAGCACATTTTTTGTCCTTACTACCTAATTGACTACTGCAAATTGCCTGGAGGAAACTTATAGAAATAAGACAGGTTTTTCATAGGTGAGTTATGCTTTACCTGGAGAAAACAGGCTTTATTTTGCACAGTGTATGTAATTTCTTTTTTTAAAAAGGGTGAAAGTCTACAGAGTGTATTTCTGAAATGTTAATATGCTGACAGATCAGTAAATACAAAAGCTGAGAAATGAGAATTCAAGTGATTCACTCAATTTAACCAGAAAGAGAATTTGCTCCCTGTCTCTTTGAAGTTAGAGAGGTCAGTGGAGTTATTTTCCACAGCCTTGCTGACCCATGAAGAAGGACAGGTGTTTCCATGGCTGGCCAGACTAACGGTGGCAGGAAGGATGGAACCACACTACATTGACTTCATCTTAGTTCACCAAAACAAGGTTTCAGCTGCTGTTTTGAAGAAGCAGAAGACTTGAATGGCCAGTGGCAGCAGCAGCTAATGAGAAGCAGAGCAGAGAGCAGCCTGCTGTGAGATGGATGGATAGATGGATGGATGGATGGATGGATGGATGGATGGATGGATGGATGGATGGAAGAATGGATAAATGGATACGTGGGGCTGTCTTCAGTGGGCTCTCATAAAACTGTGGCTGGAATGAACACCTGTGGGCTCCCACCTGACAGAAAGTTTCATGTCACTTGTGAAAGCTGAGTACAGGAAGGCCAAAATCCCAAAGAGGAGCCACTCTTGGGCATGATGAAAAAAAAAAGTGGGTCTTCCTCACTGCTGCCTTCATCCTCACTTCAGTTCATTGCTATGGCAGTCTTGGCATGGGAGGCTTTTACAGTGCAAGACTTGGCATTAATTCTCCCATTATTGTTCCTTGTTGCTGTTTCCAGTCTCTTCCTGACAACACTTAGCTTGGTAAAGTAGCACAACTGCTCTATAAATCTCGGGTACAGTTCTGTTGTCTGTGAGTTACACCAAATGGCAGGTCAAAATCTGGCAACTCCCTGCAGTCTGCCTGCAGGAGGACTTCAACTTCTCCTGCCTTTGGTGGATTAAAATCAGTGGGAGGTAATTATTGTTATTTTTAGCAGAAAGCTAAAGTACAGGAACTATAAACTGGCTGGAAAGGTCTAAAATGTGGAAAATCTGAAATTATTCAAAGGCTTGTTTCCAGTCCCCAGTTATTATCATAAAGCAGCAAAAGCTGATTCTCTATCACTAAAGCTTTCTTACTGACTTGTCTTCTACATTTCTGCTGGCACCTCTCAGCACATATGTATTTGATCCAGCATTTGTATCTCTGATTCAAACAGTAACAAAGGAATGCAAGTATTTCAAATCTGAATTCGTTTGGATTGAATGTGAATTTTTTAATAGTTTTGGACAGATTGACTTCTAAAAGAAGCAACATAGAAGCAAGGAAAAGGACTCCCTCCATCTTTTAAATTCAGTTTTCTGCACTGACATGGTGGTCTTCCATTCCACTCCCTCAGACACCCTGCATATTTACTCTAGTATTTGTAGAGTAAGTTCCTTATGATTTTGCTTTGTGGAAAACTACGCACCAGCATTAAAGCTTCTACAGTAAGTTTTTATTTAGGAGTCATTTGTACCAAAACCAGACACTTTTGGAATCTAATGCTGCCCAGTTAGGACATCTAAGGAAAACAAAAATGAAAATTAATATTAAATCTTTTTTAAAGTTCCTTACAATGATCTGACAGCAGGAAAGCCCCTGCCTCACATGATATCTAGAATTTCATATTTTGTCATTTACTCACCTAATTATATTGAAAGAACCAGACATAATAATTTCTATTTAGGCAGCATGTCTGCATTTTTGCAACAGCTTAGGCATTATTATACTTGCTATTTTAACACAGGTGATACCAAGAACATTTTTGGAGCTGTCACCCTTTGGCCATATGTCCACATATGCTGGTGTAGAACAAAGGTTTGCTCAGCTGGAGCTCACACTTTCTGCACTACCCTTACCTACTGGAGACCTCAAAGAACTTTTATCATGCTGATCCAGGTTGATATCTCTCTTTCTGTCTTGCCTTGATGGGTCTATGACCAGAGCAAGTGATGGAAAGAAAGAAAACATTCATACCTGCAACACACACAGTTCTGCTTTTTCCTTGAGTCTTTCTCTCCCGTGTGGCAAACCATCTTCTACACAGATGAGAAAAGGAATGAATGCAATAATCAGTAGAACTTTGTCAATCAGAAATGCCTTCCGGTGTGCAATCCAAGCCATCCTTTTGCAAGTACAAGCCTTTTTCTTACTGCAAGGGTGCTGGGGAAGTTAATAAGCAGATATTGCAGATCTTACACTGATGGTGTTAATAAAGACCAGAAAGACTCACAGCTTTTAAAATAGGCAAAATCACATAACATGAATCATGCAACATTTCCATCTCTGGCAAGGTTCAAGGCCAGGTTGGATGGGGCTCTCAGCAACCTGCTCTAGTGAAAGGTATCCCTGCCCATGGCAGGAGCAGTAGAACTGGGTGATCTTAAAGGTTCCTTGCAACCCAAACCATTCTGTGGTTCTATGACTAGATGATATTTCCTATTTGCATGTTTTAAGTAAGAGAAAAAGTATGGGCTCTCTTGTTCATTCAGTTCCTCTTTGGTAATAAAATACTTCTGGATTAAGTGTGAATAATTCTAAAAAGCTACATATATAGAGCAAATATGAGTCTTTCTACTCCTTTTTTTGAATTTAAGACAGGATTGGGATGAAAAAGAAAGCCAAATCAACTCACGGTATAGAATAAAGAGAATAAAATACATCATATCTTCTTTAAAACAATATTAACAGCTTTACACAAATATTTCTGACTGACCATAAAGATTTTCTAAAGGAAATGTGACAAAAATAATTAGTTTAAAGTTTCATATATATCAATTACACCTCCTTCCAAGTAGCTTTAAGTCTTTCAAACCCAGAAAACTGCTTAAAAACTGTTTTTTTCCAGAGTGTTTTTGTTTGATAGACAGGTGTTTGCTAGAGAAGACAGGAGCCTCTCTTGGAATGAAAAAATGTAACACCCTTCTTTCTGAATTATTATTATGAAATTAAGGGGCTCTCAGACAAAGAAATGAGAATAGGAATAACAGTTTTTTACTATTATGTATAACAAGGCAAAGGAAATAACAACAACTCCGGCATTAACAACAAACAAACAGAACCACAAACTCAGCGCCAGCCTCCTCAGCCGCAGGCACTATCCCGTCGGTGCAGTTCCGATCACAGCCGGCAGGGGCGCTGGTGGCTCCTGGCTGGGCAGAGATGCTGCAATGATTCCTCCGAGGCTGCAGGGGGCGCTGTGGCGCGATCTCAGGAATCATGTGGCAATGGCAGCTGGGCCGAGATGGGAAGGGATGGAGGAGAGACTTTGTGTCACAAAACCCTGGGGCAGTTGATCTTGGTGTCCCAGCAGGACTCTGAGGAGCACCAAGTTGGAATGGCAGGAATGAGCAAAACTCCTAGGGGGTTAGACAAGATGTATGAGGAGCTCCGGAGCTGTGGCTGGAACAGCAGAACATGTTGGCAGGCAGGGGGTGCGGGCTACAGAGTAGCGAAAGCTCCGAGCGGTGCTGAAGAAGCAGCAGGGGCAGGACTGTGATGGCCTGGCTCCCAGCAGGGCAGAGATGGGCAAGCCCAAAATCCCGGCACTCGAGCAGATGGGGACAGGCCCCTCTTTTAGTGAGGTGGGTGTTAATAGGTTCCCAGTTCAGTGGCTGCTTTTACAAGCAAAGGCTCATCCCATTGCAGAAGAAGCAGCTCTGGGCTGGGCTTGGTGGCAGCAATGAATTCCCTTCCCAAGCTGCTGCTTCAACTGTTGTCCTCTGAAGCCAAGAGTGAGAGAGAGTGAGTAGCTGCCCCAGCCCCATCCCCTACCTACCCAACTCTTGCCACACCTCTGCCCCTCCCAGAAAAACTCTCAAAAACAAGAGTAGTGCTACCAGACCCTCTTCTCAGGCTTCACCACCTTTCTTTTGTCTCAAGTACCCAGCCATCAGTGCTTCCTAGCAACTCAATGGGAAAAAATTCCACAATAAAAAGGAACAAAAAGAAAGAAATCCAACACCCAACACAGAGCTTTCTATTAAACTTTTCCATCAACTCTTTGAAACTCACTGAAAACAAAATTGCTGCACCAACATAGATGAACATCTTTGCAGTTGTGGAATTCAAGCTGCTGCCCATGTAGTGCTCAGGCAAATGATGCAGAGTCATGCTGACAGTTGTTTTGGTAGGTGTCTTGTTTGCTTGTTTGTTTCTGTTAAAAGGGAAACACTAACTTTTCGTATCTCCATGGTTCCACCTAACCAATTAGAGAAAACTTGCTAACATATGGGGCAGATGTCACCACTTCTGTGTTTAACTATTTGCTACTATCTTTTTTCATTATCAGGAATCCAAGTTACTAACCATATCAGATGGGAAAATACACATTTACTGACAGCTGCAACTGAGTTTTGCCTCTGAGGAAATGCAGTTCTAACACGTTGCCTCAAGTCTCTGCCTATATATTTGGAGATGGCCAAGATACACAATTTATACCATTCAGGCACTTTCCGGACATTTAAAGTGGAATAGAATTTTCTTTAATCCTAAATTTGCCTATTTTTCCACTTCACCAGCAAAAAAAATATGTGTTTAGAGGATGCACTGTCAGTGTCTGTAGTAACTGGGTATATTTATCAGGGCATCAGATGTTGCACGTTTTTACTGGACTGTCAGAAAAAATATTACCTTTTATTACAATCAGAGTTTTCAGTTTTCTGTCAAGAAACCCCTCCAATATTGAGACAGCCTTTCAGAGTGTACTACGAGTGCCAGAAAATAAAGTTTTACCAGACTTCTTCCCAACATCTAGTTTATATGCATCTCTGCCTATTTTTTATTAGGTGTTATTTGGTATCTTTTCCACACTATCCCTCCTCACACAAGAAGAATGAGTCAACCCTTTTCTCTCAGTCTCTGCTGCATATACATATCACAGTTTCAAGCCAAAGCCAGTCTTTGAGAACATTATACGTTCTCTTCCCCTAAACACGCAAGCTGTAAATCGTCAGTTTTAAAGCTACCTCTGCAACAGTATGACCTGAGAGTCCTCTGTAAGTGCAGTGCCATTCGTGTTTTGATTTTGCAGTCATGCTCTGTATTCCCACAGCGAACCTCCAATTTTGTTATCTTTCCTGGACAGAGGTGCAGGGAAGCCATTATTTCCATGATTCTTGTACATGGTCTTTTGATGATTTTAAGCTGAAAAGTTGTAGCAGAAAGGGACAGGGGAATCTCTGCTGTGGGCTGCTGCTCAGGTCCTGAGTCCCTCTCACTCCTGCTGTTGTGGTGCCAGGCTGGGGGCTAGCAGGGGCACCATCCTCACTGCACAAGGGGAAAAGTGGGGCTTACAAAGATTTTACTGAAGGTTGTAAAGTTCTGGTGGCGTTGGACCTCTCTGGGAGGAGAGAGACAACTGAGAAGGCCAATCACCAGTCTTGAAATTCTTTAAGAACACCCTCTGGTCTGATTTTCTAGGTTGGCTCCCTCCACACAACAAACATGCCTGGTGATCACTGCAATGTGCAATGACTGGGTGTTCTCTGGACTGGAATGTGAATTGCAAAGTCAACTTCACTTCAAACCTACCCTGCCACTATGGATTTGCCTGTGATCAGGACTTTCAGTTCAACTTGGCCTGGCATCTGGACCCTGCCTGCTCTCCTCCTGCATGGTCTGTGGGACTGTGCTGGTGCTGACCAGCTCTGCTCCTGCCTTGCCACCAGCCCCAGTTCCTGTCTTGCCCTCCCTCAGAGAAAGAGAACCTCTTCCCAGCCCTGGGTGCTGCCTGGCAAAGGCCTTCCCTCTGATCTAAATGTGAGAACACTGAAATTTTAAAAAGTACTATTTTTAAAAAACAAACAGAAAGAAAACCCTGAAATTTTCCCCCAATTTTCTTAAGAAAGCATTTTGAATCAGAAGCTTCAGAAACAAATCAAACCAAGCAGGGCACCTGGTCTGGAATATTTAATCCCAATGGTTAGAACGTGGCAGCTCTAAAAAATCTGCTCTAAGTGGGTCTGAATTTTTTATAAATAATTTTCTGACCTTTTGCAGGAAATGGTTGCAGGGGATGAGGAGAGGGGGACTAGGCAAGTCAGTGAGGCATCAAGAAGGAGCTGGAGGAACCAAAAGGAGCAGGTCAGTCTTTCCTCTCCAGGACCTCCAGTTGTTCCTGTGAAAGAAAAATGAACTGAAAATTGACTCAAGCTGCTGCAACCAGCTCAGATTCACCACAAGTGTAAGAGCTGGCAGGAATCTGAAGTGGCATCTTGACCAGTTGCACTCAGAGCTGACATACCTTTGGGAAGTATGGATAAATGCTCTGGTTTAGAGAGCTAAATATTATTCCTTCTATTGCCATGGGACTTTTTATGCAAATGAATGTAATGCAGAAAGGTTTTAGAAGGCATGAAAAACATGACAGCCTGTAAGACAAAACACTAGGGATAGCAGAAATGAAAGAGACTCTTAAGTCAGACCCCTAAACTTTAGCCTTTGTTTAATCTCAGTGACTCTCAGTGACTCATGGGGAAAAGAAAACCTTTGCTCATGATGTATTCTTTATCTTTTACTGAAAGAGCTTCTACATATAAGACACAAAAACCATAGAGAAACACTGAGAAATAATAGGGCTGGTGCTTCTTATATTTGGAGTCAACTACAAGTTCAATTTGTATGTCATCTTGGGAGTAAAATGGAGCTGATAGTGGTTAAAGCAGTTGTAACTTCCCCATCCTCATACAGTAGAGAACTAAGAACTGGAGATGTCCCTCCTTGAAAATCAAACATTTTCAAAAATACTTACTTTACTGTGTCTTGTTCTAGAAATTTTTTGTGATTTTTGTTGTTGTCTTGATTTTTTCCCATTTCTTCCTTCCTTGTTTCACATGCAGCACAGACCATTTACAAAGAGAATTAGAGGTGGTTTCTTGAGAATGATGATACAGGAAAAGAGGAAAGGGACAGCAGCCCTAGGATGGATGTTTTCTATTTACAAATCCTAACCAAGAGGCTCTGTTCCTTCTCATGCAGCTTTACAAAGCTGTCTTGTCTTGAAAACAACAACCAAACCACAAAATAATTCTGCTACTGCTTTCCCAACATTACTATGAAATAATTCAGATACTGAACACCCTAGTGCTTTGGGTCTTGTTTTTTTCTTTTTACTTGTGTTCTGTTAAAGAACAATTTTTCTAAGGCTAACCTAACATATCTGTGATTTCTTCTGGGACTCTTGAATGGAGGAGAAAATCTTTTATGTGGTTTTGACTTCTCCATTTCTTCTTTCCTGATCTAGAACCATCTGATCTTGGTTTGTGCCTTAAGGCAGATAGACCAAAGCTGTAACTGCAGTGTGATGGTGTCAGTGATCTACGGAAGGTTTCATCGCAATGTACCCCCTTCAAATCTTAAAGTAAAGTAAAAAAGAGTAAAAAACCCACTATAAACCAAAGGAAAAACCACTTCAGAGCAAGGTGAGGAGAAGCCAGAAAATAGTTTGTGATGGCAGGAATTAGTAATGTGTATTGCCACCACTCCCCCACTTAATGAACTTCAGCTGAGTATTTTTAAAGGCCCTTGGGACAGCAGTAAGACAATTTCTGATCTCTGAAAGCACCAAAGAAGTTAACTTGGGGTGGTTTCCATTAAATTACCAGCTGCTATAGTTAAAAACCAAACCTGCTATAATCTACTTTGTTAATTCTTTGTTTATAAAGAAAAAGAGTAGTCCTTGTAGACAAAGGTCATGTAGGTCACTAAGGTTGCAAAAAATACTATGTAAATGTTGTCATAAAACCAAACAAAGCAAAATTATTCTTCCTTGAATAACATGTGGTTACCATTTGTTTACAATTTATTCCAGCTATCAAAACAAGCTAAACATTTTGCTAAACAGTTCACAGTCATTTTAGAGGGAACACAGATTAGGGGAGGAAAATGCAGCATTTGCTCTTCTGGCGTCAGCAGTGCTGCTGAAGCTCTGCTCCCTGACCTGGGCATCAGGCAAGATACACAGGCTGATTGTATTTGCTGCTCACTGCGCTGTCCACTGAGCAGCTGATCCCACTGCAGCCACCCTAACATCTTAAAAGAAAAGAAAGAAGTGCAATGAATTAATTCCCTCTTCTTTTCATTTCATTCTTTATGAAAGAAAGCATAAAAAGAAGAGTGGGGTCTGGGGTTGACAACACATCATTTTTCTTAGTACACAAAAAACTTAAGACCAAGAATTGTAATTTGTCTGGAGGACAAACAGGGAAATGTTTTGCATGAAAGAGCTCTTGTAAGTGATGTGCAGAAGAGGAATGTCCGGTTGCTTATGGAGGCTGAAGGGAGGCCTGCTTCAAAGCCAAGTTTCAAATATCATCTGTTTTCACTATAACACTATGTAACAAAGCAAGTCACAGTAAAATTTTTGTATAAGTGGGGGAGAATTTAATTGTTTTGCTTTTTTTCACTGTCATTTCTTCTCTGATTCAGAAAGATGTTTGAAGGTATTCTGTTTGCTTGCATCTTGAACATAAATAAAGAATGCGCACTGCTCAGGAACAGAGGAAGTGTTACAAATTGGAACTAAAAATATAAACATGTTGGGAAGTTAGGAGAGTGCATGTGAGAAAGGGTATGTGTATGTGTGGATGCATTTTTTTTTGTGATGTGGAAGAGCTCATGTAATAAAAACTTCCAAATCTGAGGATAAAGATTCTGTCCATAATGAAGATAAGCATCAATGAATTTTTTTTTTCTCCCTGTTCACTGTGTTTGCTTATGTAAGCTAGAGAGAAAAACGATCAAGCAAAACTATTAAGTGGAGAGTGGCACTGAAGTGAATTTGCTATGCAAACCTAAAATCAGAAATGCTGTCTATCCTCTAGCTAAGCTGATGTGCATTGAATAAAGGACATGAAATGCACTGGTGTCAACTGCTTGCAACTGACAGATACAAAACCTGGAACAGATAAGCAAATGACTGCTGATCATAAGTTTCTCTTGCATGACTGGGCATTCCTCTTGGCAGATGATTCCTGTGTGATAAGGAATCTCCCACAAAAAAAAAGAGGTATACTAGAAAATGGCCAAAGAATGGCATCCAAAATGGCATGGCTACCACCTCAGTTGATTGTGTAACATTAATTGTGGCTCTAGCTTGACTGTGCGCTCAGTGTGCCAGTAAAATGGTATGTGAGTTGCCCAACAGATACATACTAAAAGCTAACACACACACAAAACCCATAACCTCTTTTCAAAAAGGAAGCCCTTTCAGGGGAAGGTGGTGCTCATGGCTCCTGAAGTCAAGTTTGTGGGTCAGCAGAGCCCCATTGTGTGTCATATGGAAAAGCCTGCCTCTGGCAGCATGTCCATTACTTATCACATTGTCCCAGCAAAGGCATCTGACAAAAGAATCCAGTGTCAAATATGAAAAAAATGAAATTCGGAAAA
Organism: Zosterops lateralis; assembly: GCF_965231275.1. Classification (NCBI taxonomy): domain Eukaryota; kingdom Metazoa; phylum Chordata; class Aves; order Passeriformes; family Zosteropidae; genus Zosterops; species Zosterops lateralis. The sequence continues at coordinate 18,419,385 of NC_139765.1, forward strand.
CTGAAATCTTTAATTGTCATACAATAAGTGTATTAATGTTTATTGTGTAAAAAGCCCGGCACCACAGCCCCCCCCCCACCCCCAACGACGAAGCGAGAGGGACCAGCGGAGCAGCCGGCGCTGCCGCCGGTGGCGCTGCCGCCGCCAAAGACAAAGAGAAAAGGCTTCGAAGAAAGACGAGGTGCGGGCCTCGCCCCCGGTCTCCCCCCCCCGCTCCCAGAGTGTGCCGCTGCAGCAGAGCTCGTCCCCGCCGGCACCGTGCTGCGGTGTGGCGGCGGCGGCGGCCTGGGGCGAGAGCGAACAGAACCGGCCACTTCTCCCTGCCCACAGCGGGGACCCCAGTGAGTGGGGCCGCCCGACTCCGACGCCCACAGCCAGCTGCTGCCGGAGCGAGAGAAAGAGGGGCCGGCCGCTCCCCCGTGCCACCGCGGAGCTAGTTCCCAGTGTCCCCGAGATTGCCGGGCCCAGCGCTGCCCGGCACGAGAAACCCCAGCCGCCCGCAGCCGCCGCCGCCGCCGGAGCGGGAGAAAGAGGGGCCGGCCGTGCTCCCCCAAGCCCGGTACGAGGAATCCCAGACTCCCGCAGCCGCCTCCCCGGCGCGGCTCCAGCCGCCATGCTACCCACCCGGCTTAAGCCCAGTCGCAGAGAAGCCCCAAAGCCCGCACGTGGCTCAGCCCGCCCGCGGCCAGCCGCCGCTGCTGGATGGCGCGTCCCCAAACGCCCCTGGGCCGCCGCCCCGCTCCAAGAGGAGAGAACCCACGCCAGCCACATCTAGCAGCCCTGGTGCTGCCCAGCCCCAAAACCTCCGAAACGCCATATTGGATACTATAAAAGCTCACAGCCCCTGCCGCCCAGGCCGACCCCGCATGCAAATAAAGGACCTCGAAATGCATCTCGGGATCCCGTTTAACACCAAAAACCCCTTATAAAATAAAACCAAGTAAAATTGAAACGCACAGAAACCAATGCTAAGCCATGCGAACCCTGGAGTAACGAAAGAGCTGATTTCTCCGTTTTTTCTTACTAGCTGTAAGTTAAAAAGACCAAACCAGAGATGAGACCCCCAGAGAAAACAAAAGAAACTCAGAACCCTGGGGTTACTCCCAGCGAGGGCGGGTTCTCCAGCTCTGCTCAACTCTCTGCAACAGAGCTGATAAAGACTCTCCTCCTCCACGGCGCGCACGGGCAGCCAAAAACCCCTCGAGCAAATATTGTAAGAGCTGATTAATAAAGGCATTTTAAGGAGATTAATATTATCTCCACCCATTTTATTCATAACAAAATATTTGTTGGGCAAGATTGAGCAATTCAGCCCCTGGGAGAGGTGAAATTAGCAACACAGGGAGAAGCATCCAGCTGGGGCCTGAGGACGGGTAGCTGTGTTTGGTGCTGCTGGTGGCTGAGACTTATTGCAATGCCAGGACATCCTGTGGAGAGAAACAGCACATAATGGAGGGAAGGGATGGATGCCCAGGAGGGACAGGTCCTGGAAAAAACAGCTCTTTCAGGGTGGGCTGATATATGTGATGATATAGACACAATAATTGAAATGGAAAAAAAACATCTCTAACAGCAGAAAGACAAGTTCAGTTATGCAACACACTCTTTATATAGCAAAAGGAAAGTTTGTACTCCCACCTGATTTCCTGAGGATTGCCTTACATAGCACCAGCACAGCATGGTTTGCTTGTGAGCACAATATAAATAATTCCCAAAGAGAACTATCCTATTGTTCCTGTCCTGTTTGCCAAGGCTACAGTCACCACAAAAGCATGGCATCTCTCCTGATCCAAGCTGGTCACATTTTGAATTTTTTTCTGGTCACAGTATCCTTAGAACAAGAAGTTCAGGGAAATGAACAGAATTTGACTTCCTAGGGAGCTCAAGCATGTGCCTGACTGGCTTTGGTTTCTAAGATGCAAATTCACGTGGGCATTTCCTACAGCAGGGCTACAGACCACTCAGCCTTATGCTCATAAAATGTTACAGGAGACCCTGGAAGAAGGAAGCTGTTTACTGCACCTCAGGTTCTATCTGCTGGTCAGACCAGTGGCCACTGGTTATAACCTCATTGATGATGAATCAGTGTTGTGGTGTTCGGCTGATTGACATGTGTCTTGAATAAAGAAAATCCAGGAGACCATCCTATAGTTGAATCAGGGCTGTAACCAGAGAGGGTTAAAGGCGTCTGTTGAGGGAGCACATCAGGGAAAAGTGAATGGGGTACTGGGTAGCATCTCTTTGTGGCATGGACCACTCGGGGTATATGAAGGCTTCAGCTAGGGATGCTTCAGCTCAAATGCTGTTACACCAACTCTCCTTTTTACTTGGTTATTTTTTATCAAATCCATAAAAACCCCTTTCTTTGGGATACCTTCCTACCCAAATTTGACTGAAACTAGCCAACAGGTTCTGAAAATTGAGGGAAACTAAGGACAGACACATGTATAAAGTGATTTTTTTTTTTCATAATAAATCAAGCTAAACAGTTCTCACAATTAAAATGTGCAGAAAGCATCACAGAGTTATCCTGTAAAATGGAAAAGCTCAAAATACAGCTTGGTTACAAATATGGTACTAGGCCAGCTCAACAATGACTGAAGAGCAAGGATGACAGGAGGATGAAAGAACAGCAAGAAAGCCTCACACAACAGAAGAGGAAACAAATACAAAAGCCAGGTAAAAGGCAAGGAGAAGCTACAGTGGCAAAAATTCTGCTAATAAATTCCCACCCATGATATTTTAACTGAATTCAGCTGTTTTGAAATTATCTTCTTGACATATGCTTTTGTGCAGGCAGGCAAGCTTCTAACATCAGTTTCCTAAACCACAACAAACACATCATAAAACATTATGAACCATTTTTTTACAATCAATTTTTTACAAAACTAGTGGCTGTCCTCCAAGGGAAAAGCAAATGATGAAACATCTGAGAAAAAGACAACTCATTTTCTCTGCTCATTTCCCTCCCTACTTCTGATTTACTTTAAAAGTAGGTGAACTGGATGCAGAAGATCAAAGGATCATCTCAGCACACGGAAGTGTTCTTTTCCAAAGAGTTGTTGGGAAGTAGTAAAGAGAAATCAGTACTGCATGATGTTAATTGCGAACAGTTTGGCTCTCACTCGGAAAGGATTCCCCATGTCCTGGATTGTGCTATACGAAATCACACCAGGATTATGCAATCTGCTGGGAGCATGGACTCAACTGAACATTAGAGATCATTTGTTTGAAAGCGAAAAGTATAATCACAGTTCTCAGGAGAGCTATTATTTAAAACGGGCCTCGGAAACTTATTTTCACTGCCCAATTCTTCACAACAGGTTGGTTCATGTGTACTCAACTTCTCACAACTACAAGTGACTTAAAGGATAAGGTTTATCAAACAATTGGTAGTAATCACCTATAAAAAGAACTGTTCATATAAATGTAAAAAAATGCTCTCAGATGCCTTTGTTCTGCCTTGTATTTTCAGCACTCAGATACATGCTCTTTCCAATAAAAGACTGGCCTATTATTTACTTTACTAATACTTCTGATTCTATAGACCAGGGCAGGATGCTATAGTGAAACCCAGGAAGGGATTTCTAGTACATATTCTAGAACATACAAGAGCTTGAGAGGCAAAGAGTGTACTACCTATTTACCAATTAATTCCTTCAGGGCACCAGTTCTGAAGTCTGAAGCAAAGAAAATCAACTGTCTGCAAAGTGAATGTTCAGTATTTTCCTTTTCGCTCACTCATTAACCTGAAAATGGGAAATAAACTGAATGAGAATGAGAAAATAATCCATTGATTGAAGGTCAAGACACAGTCTTTTCTTTTTTTCTTTTTTTTTTTTAAAGCAATAAAATGGAGTGCTTTGTGCTGCATCTGTCCTTGCCCCATGACATGCATTTTAATTTATGGCTATTCAGACTTGTTTCTTCAGAATGTGACACATCCTATGCTAAACTTGTTTCTGTCACTCATTTTTTGTATGGCATGAGGAATATTATTTTAATTTTCTGCTTCATTACCCTCATAATGAACAAGCCCATGGAACTCCCCTAAAACAATATTATATAAGCAAAGTTACAAAGTCAAACTAAGCAGGAATATCCACAGCTTCCCAAATTAATGAAATTATTTTTGGAAGCACCAACAAACTTGTAATTTAGTACTGAACATCAATCTCTGCTTGTGGCTGGAGTGAAGTCTTGGTGGCAGGAAAAGGGACTGCAGGACCACTGCGTGCTCCTCAAATCTTCCCGTAAGGCACTCGGTACTGACTTTTAGCAGAGACAACTGCACAATTAAGCAAGCCACTGGCCTCAGTTAATGTGGCAGTTCCTGTTTTGCTTGCAAAGTGCCCTGAATGGAGACACCATCACATCAGGAGAGTAACACTTTGGACACCAGTGCAGGCATTTCAGACAGCAGGATGCCAAATTTTCAGAATAAAAAAATACATGTCCCGTTCTGCAGACCAATTCATTTTAAGACTGTTACCTCGGATCAGCTTTTCAGAGAGAAAATTGGACTCCAGACAAATTGAGCCCATTATGAACTTCAGTTTCTTGCTATGTAACACTATGGAAAGCAAAACTGACTTGATCACACACAGCTCAAAGTGCTGATCTTAGTGATATTCTCTTTCCAAGTACAGGATATAGTTAGTTTGGGGTTTTGGTTTTTTTCACAGAACATCAAACTATACACTTACTCACTGGTGTAAATAACACACACTGGAAAGAAAAGCAACAGAGAGGAAGAGACTCAGCTTGGAAAAAGAACCATCAATTTTCGTTTCAAATGCAGCTGAACAGAAGACTTGTGAGGGAACAGATTAATGATTACAACTGCTAAACCAGGGCTTTACTGTAAAGTTATCATCATGTCCAGATGTTGTTTTTGCCTTTGATAGTTTTTGCCTATGAGGTTTTACTTACAAAAATACAGACATGCATCTAGTCTAAGGGTATCTACATACATTTAAAATGCCTGTAATACCATTAAGAAACAGACCTGTATGCATTCTACACTCCACCTGCAAAATGAGGAATATGGTGGTGGGGTTAAAAATAAGTTTGTTTAAACATAGAAGTAAATAATTAGTATTAACATATGCATTCATTGGTTATTCCAACAATGCTCTACAGTAGTTTTCATGCCTATAAATTGTAATACTGCCCTAGATAATGAATTTAAATCCATGCAAAATTTGAGTATATTAGATGTGTATTACTGACACTTCTTAATGTATACTGTATCTTCTAAAAGTTCGTTGCTGTTGGAAGCTTTTAAAAATAAAAATCTCTTAAAAATGGACTTTTTCCCTTGAAAGTATTACATATATCTGATTACTGTGCTGCCAAGCTGAAATACTCCATCTTCTATTCCAAAACAGATGGCAAATAACAAGCACCTTGAAATATTCTCTGCTTATAGTATTTAGCTTGCAGTTAAGGACTTTTCAGCTCCCTTGGTTAGCACCACATCTCTAGAAAACTGCTGCAGATCAAGGAGCACCAGCACAGCTGACGTAACTCAGTCTCAAACCAAACTTCCCATACTTAATAGCTCTTTGTGTCAGTGTGTCCTAAGCTGAAACATCTCAGGTTGAACTTGGCTACTGCTTAAGAGCAAAACACAAGAGCCTAAAGTGGCAGAGGCACCAAAGGCAGTGGAAGCACTATGGCTCCTGAGACACTGAATTTAAAAAAGGGATGGTTTTATCTTCCCCCTGCCCACGTCCCTCCCCCCCCACCCCGCCCCTCACAATTTAGACATTAGATTTTTTCTGTGTACTGTGTCACCACTCAACTGGGAGAGAAGACAAAGTGGCAAGATCTTTCTTAATGTTTCTGCAAGTTTACCAAAGTTACTCTACTCCAAAGTAAACTTCTACCCTGAAAAAATAATCCAATTCTTAAGCAGTTAAATTCACAATCCCTGTTAATGAACTGTTATTCTGTGACATATATAATTATATAATATCCCTTATTTTAACAAGTGTCTGTAGGCCAGAGGCTTTCTTTTTCATTCCACATAAAAGTGTATCTGCCGTGGTGTAAAAGACAACTTAGGGTTTTTTTCAAACTAAAATTATTTTACACAAAAAGTTTCTTCAGGATGTTAAACAACTGAAGCTGTATCTTCTTAAATGCCTTTTGGTAACCTTGCTTATTTCTTTAGAAGAAAAATTAACTCCTATTTCTCAGTTCAACTCTTAAAATCATGATACTTCCCTACATAGGTTCATGTCAGTTCAAAAGTATCAAACATGTAACATCCATTAATTTCAGCCTTCCTTAAATTTGCTTCTTAGAGCCGTGGCTATGGGATATTCAGTTCTCCTGTAGTCAGAGTGCCATCTGGGTTAACTTTAACTCCAAACCCAATTTCCAAAACTCTTCCTTTAGGCTAGGCAGGTTGATACAACTTCAGCGAAGTTAGTTTTGGAAAAACATGAATTGCAGAGACATTGGAAGAATTTTCATTGTCTTGTTTAGAAGATACAGGAATAAAATAAACCTGCAACTTTGGTTTACAAAGTATAGCTTTATTATACAGACTGCTTAAATGAGTTTTCAAATGCAGATTTTAAAAATGAGTGTTTCAATATATACATTCTGAAATAATATTATTACATTTACATTTGAAATACTTATTGCTAATATGTTAATATTTTTTGTGTTTTACCAAGTGTTTACTATTAAGCACATTTTAAGTGTTCAATAGTAATGACGCCATCATTGAAATGCCATCTCTAGACATTCTCTAGTGCATATATGCTTTTGTAGGGACTCAGGCATTACTCTGATTTACTGGTTATGGAGAGCATAAATATGTCTGCTAGGCTTAAATGTGAACCATGCTTAAATTACAGACAAAAAAAAGCAACCTACTGAAATGGCACAAGTAACTGAGAGAGAAGGTATTGAGTCAGTCATAAAGGCTAGAAAACTTACATACTTGGAGCTTCAGTTTTAGTCTTCTCTTTCACTGCAAGAATGCGGAATACCAGAAAGTTAATGACTGCCTGGCACACAGCATTATGGTATTATGACAACAATCTGGGGAATTCAAACAGATTGTGAAGGATTTCATGTGAAACAAATTATATTAAAGAAGATTCTTTAATGAAATATAATTTTTGAGTCATGGAGTACATCAAGTAATTTTGAGGGGAATCTTCAGGGCACATCAGGCATTTCTTTATATTGTTCCTCACTGCATGCCTCAAGAGGTGCCAAGGTAGTTTTATCCTTATACAAATTGAATTTTAGTTTCTTTGCTGAAATCATCAGAAAAGGCACCTACTTGGAGATGATTTCTTATCCTAAGCAAACTCTCAGCCACAGCTTCTTTCAAGTAAGGCCTATTAATTCAGAAAATGGTTTCAACTGACCCACATAACAGTGAACAAGTAGTGAGATTCCACTAATAATATCCCAGTCCCTTGCCTTTTTCCCAGTGTCATTTTCAAACCAACCTTGCCATGTTTGTACCTTTCTACAACACTGCAACCTGAACTGGATAAATCAACCCTTCACAAGTAGGAGTTCCTTTTTCCGCTTCATACAGACTCTAATGTGGCATTGAAAAACAGTATATGCTTTGAAAATAGATTCAAAATGGGTTTTAATTTATTTTTCACTTGTATTTTTGTTTTTCTCAAATCTGAGTATCACTGATTTGCAATCACCATAAGAGAGCTGACATATGTAATTCTTGTTTCATCTTGTTGCAATACAGATATAGGATATTGATTAGAAAGTACAGTTCATCAATGAAACACTTTAATTTTCCAAAGTTAACTTACCTTGAAGTTATGGGGCAGAAAGAAAGCAACATAGGTTAAATGTGTTACACAGAAAATCTAACAATGACCAGAATGCAGTTTTAGAGACATGGAGGTTTAGAGATGTGGAATTCTTAGATCTCTCCAAAGTAATTTCAGCAGAATCAGAAACAAATCTGACATGATGCAGCATGAACACTGCAATGATCTCATGATTCATTTTCATCGGGGAAGGGTTAAGATTGAAACGTGCTGCCTGTTAAACTTTCCAGAAGAGAACTTGGAGGATCTTAGTTCTTAAAAATGCCATCAGATAAACCATGTCACTCATGTGATGCATGCAAAACCACTGTCTGCTAAAGCTCCAAACATGAGCAATTAACAAAGGTTTCCAAAGGCTCTTCAGTCACTGAATGAAGATTCACTATCAGAAATGTCTTCTGCTTTGCCATCGTCTCCCCAGGCAGGCACAGGGGCATCTGGGGTCCTGCAGGCAACAAAAACATTCTGTGTTGTATATCGAGCTGAGAACACAAGCAGCTCAGCACGTAACACCACTGTCCTTGCATGACAACTACAAGCACTTTATTGCCACAACATTTAACACATTAGCTGTTTATGGTTCACAAACTCACACCTAAGTGGTTGCTTCACCTACAACTGAAAAGCAAATACTAAAAACTTTAACTCACTCGACATCAAAACTCTGTAGACACCAGTGTGAATGCATGCCTTTGATGCCATCAGAAATGATGACAGATCATTAAGAAGTGGTAAACACTTGTAGAAAGAGTTGAAAGCAGGCAATGATGATTAATTCAATTTTTTTTCAATCTTCAGAGGTTCTAGGGCTGAAAGGAACATTCTGTACACCACTGAGCAGTGTAAATAGCACATGAAAAAAATAAGACAGGAAATGAACAATATTGTATCCAACTAAAACTACAGGGATAATTTAGTGAAGCAAAAGAGAATTAGTCAGAGTGGAATTTGGCTAGAACATTGGGTTAAATTTGACATGCAAGAGCAGCCATGGGATTTTTATTGACTACAAATGATTAGACCTCTTGTATTTAGTTTCAAAGAGAGTATTTAGGATGGTTCTTAACATTGTGGCAAAATGTTTGCTTGGGGAATCTATTGGAAATGAAGGTGAGAGAAGCAAGCTATCTAAAACCTAACTAACATTACTGCCTGAAGATACTGGCTCTCCACGCACTCTCCCTCCTAAGTATGTAATGAATTTGACATAACAAGCAACACAGAGCCTGATAAAGGCTGAAAACAAGGTATAAAATACACACATAATTATACTTGGGGGAAAATGATATTCAGAGAAACTCACTTCCTATATGACAGTTAACATCTCTTGGATAAAATACTGCATTTTAAACTAAGTTGACAGTTGTGTGATAAATTTGGGGTAAAAATTCGTGTATGAAATAATAATAATCGGATGTATAATAAGAACAATGTTAATAAAATGTAAAATCCAGTAGGAAGCAAATCTTTCCTCCCTGCCTGCACGGCTTCAGTTGCGAAACAGGACAAGGATCATCAGACTGAACAAAGACGCTAGCCAGCCCCGATAAGAATCACTTCCTCGCCAATGCAAGGAGAATTCCTTCTTGACGACGACGCAGATTTCATCAACGCCCTGGCACGATATGCAAACTGAAATCAACATAAGACTGACCTGTATAATTGGCATAAGAAAGAACCTTCCCGGAATGGATTAACGGGACTTGACAAGATCTGGGAAGGCCATCGAAAAGAAATTTGGACTATTCAGCCCACCCTGTACACCTGGACTGCCTAAGGGCAGAAAAATCCTATAAAACGGTGGACTGAGAACTGCACGGCGTGGATTTGGGCGTCTTGTACCCTGGTGTGCGGACCCCTATCCACCCGGCGCGGGGCTGCTATTTTCCTATTTTGTGGTTTTCTCATTTTGCTGATGTTCGATATTGTGTTATTAATAAATTGTCTTTTTATTAATCTGATATTTGCCATTGCATTTATAACAGTTGTATTAATCATCCTGTTCTTATTTATCTTGAATTTCTTTTCCAACATTAGTTCTGTTTAGTGTAATTTCTCTGTTGGGAATCCCTAAGGTAACTTTAAAGTGTTTCTAAACATTTTTGGTGCAAAGATGAGAAGTGTGTTAAAGAACTGCAGGAGAGCCTTCTCCCTCCCCCCTCCACACCTCTAAAACAAATGAAGAAAGCATTTGCTTTCTCATGCAAATACCACTTCACAATATTATTCATTGTTTCCGTGGTAACGACAAAACAGAAGAGCTGTGCAAAGACATGTGATCTGGAGAGACCAGTGCAAAACCTCTCATTTATTAAGAAGAGGAAGATGGTGCTGAATTCCTTTAGTTCATGAGAGCAGGACAAATTCTTCTGGAACTGAAGACAAGCAAGAGAGGAAACAAACAAAACTTAAAGATAGGTAAATTGGGAGCTTGATAGAACAGGCAGTTAGCAAATGCTGTGAAAAGCTGAGAAAGGAGCAAAAACCGAGGTGCAAAAGCCAAGAGGAGAGTGTAGAAACAATATTGTATCATTAGAATTAGCACACCTACAGCCACAAATAACCCATGCTCAGCCAATGGCAAGGAGATGGGGGAGTCTGCAGTAAGTGACTGGGCACACAGCCCAGTTATGTGTACACTTTCCTAATTTTCTCTGGGACTGAGTGAGCAGACCTAAGGAAACTGAAGATCCAAGAAATGCAGCGTGAATGGCAAGATACATATAGAAGAAGAAGCCTATAATATCAAGACAAGAATGCAGGAATATTGAAAGGTCACCTCTGGTACCTTAATATGTTCCACATTATGCACCTTGCCAAATAATTAGCTTTCTTTAATCAGTTTTCAAACCAGTAACATTTCAAAGAAAATCTGACTAAGCATTACTGTTGCACAGATCTTTGAGGATGGATTTTGAGATCTAATCCCAAACATAGCCTGTGAGCCTCAATCCACAGTAATAATGTTTCTGTCTAAATGCAAAATAGACAATCCAAAAGCAGGCAGTTTTTTAAAAATAGCTTTTGAAATTTTAACCTATTATTTTTTGGTTTATTTACTGTTGGAGTCCAGGGCATCCCTCTGGGCACCCTGGAAAGTCACAGACCTCGGTAGAGAGGCCTGGGACCCAAGAAAGAGGGTCTAGGGTCTGTGCAGGGGGGTTTGCCTGGCACAGAGCCCAGAAAGACACAGTCTTTGATTTTGGTCAATGAGAAAAACATCCAACAGAGAGAAGAATTGCAAGTCACAAAGGTGTTACTGAGAGTAGTGTAGTTTATCACTGTGTAGAAGATTTTGTAGTTTTGGATTTTTAGAATGTAGATGCAAAGGGACAAGATGGAGATTTTAGGGCGGTGCCCTGGGTTCTTCTTCTTCTCCCTTGGCATCCATCTTCTGCAGTGACGTGGGCACAAAGTAGTTTCAGTGGATTGGGTCAAAGTAGAAATGACCCTGTTAGTATAGGTGATAGACACTGGCATAGAATTGTAATAACGGGTACGTAGTTATGTGTATAAGAGGTAGCAACCTCCCATCACGGGGGGCAGTCACCTCGTGTCTGAGCTGCTGTGAACATCTTGGCCAGACACAGGGAGAATCACATCGTGTCCGAGCTGCTGTGAACATCTTGGCCGGACACAGAGAATTGTAAGATAAGAACTAATAAACAACACGAGAAACCACAAAAACCAAGACCTTGAGACTCCTCATCATTCTTGTGCCGTACCAGATTCAGCACAAAGTCAGACCCTAAATCCTTCAGAGGTCAGGAGGGAAAAACACCCCCTTGAGCCCACACGAACCACCAGCCTTTGAAATCTCGGGTGAGAAAGAACCAATTAAACCCGAGAATTTACTATAAAAATCTGCAAAAATATGAAGAAGTAACAGCATTTATAGAAAGATATGTATTTGAAAGCACAGCAAAAAATACAATACATTTAACACACATATAGAAAACCCATATTTGCTAAACCTATCTCCAACTTGCATAGGGTCTTTTCTTTATTTCTCATTCAATGAGTTAAAAAAGATACCTGAGGAATAACTACTTTAGGCTTAGCTAGACAAGGAAATAGCTAAAGTGACTAATCATATGATGATACTTCAGGTTTATTTTATTTAACAAGTAGCTAGTTTCAGAATAAGCCTTTACAGAATGTAAAAAGGCTTCACTGGAAAGGAAAAATAGACTTTTTAACCCCTGACAGCTTCTGAAAAGAATGGAAAAATACTTCAAACATTTTGGTCTCTATAATGTAAGAATGAAAGTTAATATTTTCATCAGTTTAACAAATTCTCTGAAATAATACAGTAGAACTAAATTAAATGTCAACTGTAAAATAAGAATAAAATAAGAATAAAATTAATGGTCAGATAAGAAGCTTTGAAAATTACTATCTATTCTTAGTAGTCTTCACATCAGGTTAACTCAATCAACAGCCAAAATTTTCAACTGCTGACTTCAATTTATACTATAAATTTTGAAGTAAAGTTGTACACTCCATTTACTGAGAGAATCTGGAAACAACTGTGTTGTTCCTCATGCATCCAGGAGATTAAGATTGAGTTTGCTCTTACTACTCTAAAATAATGACATTTTTTTATGGGAGTGTTGAATGCAAGTATCTCGGAAAAACCTCACAGTCTAAAACAGGGCAGTAAAAATGGCTAGTGACCTTTTATTTGAGTCCTCATTGCCAAATGCACATTGTCAAATGCTAGTTTGTCACTGCTATAGTTCACACCACCTTGAATAACCTTTTCTAAGCACGTTTTTCCAAGTTTTTTAAACACACAGTTGTATTGCAGCTCTACTGGGAGTCACAAATTACTCACTCGAGAAGATCTGGATTTAGCCCCTCAGAAATCATTTTGTTTCGTATTGCCATTACAGGAACACCCTGTGTAGCAGGAGGAAGAAAATTATGAATAATATATAACTACTTGACACAAACAGGTGAGTTCAATAACACAGGTACTTTTAAACTACATTTTCATATAAATTTATGCATGTCACTTCTCAAACAACAGCATGGAACAATAATCTCAGTTGCCATCAGTATGAATATAGAAGCAAGAAATTACTGAGATTAAAGGGCCTTTTAATCCATTTTATATTTATGTCAAAACATCTAGAAAAATTTGCAGGGAGAGAATCAAGACTGGATAGATATATTTGCAATTCATGCAGACAAAATCATGAAACTGAAATTATCTGTATGGGTAAGAATGTGGAGAAAGCACAAAGTAGCACAAAGACAGAAGAGAAGTTGTGCTAGGAAAGACCTGGGCATGCTGAAGGTATACCCAAGAGAGACAGGAAAACCAGGGAAGTACATCTGCTACCACTCCAGAAAGATCTCTTTAGGCAGTGCTAAAAACTAGAGAAGCCTAGAAGTCATGGAGAAGAAGGCACACAGGACATGAGAACAGAAGCACAATTTAAAAGTGACTTCTCTGAATACAACTGCTTGTGTAGTCAGGCTTGAATCTTCTGCGACCTGTGCACAGATTTCAGCCTACTATGTACATATTAAAAAAAATCCTCCCCTTCACTGCAAGTCCTTCCACAGTTTCTGCATTTTATTCATCAACACCTAAACATCCTCTTATCTTGGATCACATAACCAAGACCCAGGTCCTGTCATGAAATATATTCCAACAAATTGCTCCTATGTTTCCACTAGACTTGCTCAAAGGCAACTTGCTGCTTTGCCATCTCCTTTTGGGAACCATCAGAAATACCATCTGGATCACTCCATGCCAATATAGAATATGTGAAAAAAAACCACCCCAAACCAAACAAGGATACAATTTCTGATTCAAAAAGGACAAAGCTACTGGTAGTCCAAGAAATTCTAAATGAAAAGTGGTGTATTACTAGTATCTTTTGTCCAAAAGCAAGTAAAATAGTGCTAAAATAAAGGGCAGCTATGACTAATGTTCAAGAGAAAGATCTCATTCTAGTGACAGTTCCATAGTAAGAATCACAATCAAGGCTTGTGCATGAGCACTGTGGAACAGCACACACAGAAGTACATAGTTCTAGCCATCTATCAGGCATAATATCAAAAGAGGTCACTCAGATAGTTGCAACGTAATAGCTTGAAATAAAAGAACATCTCAGAACATCTCAGTATTTCACAACTAATGCTCATTACAAAGGTATTTTCAATATTTATTTGATGGTTTAAAAATTCAGTTATTCTAGTATAGATTTGGACACCAGGGATTGTTGTCTACACACCATCTTGTACTAATGCTTTTTCCCTGCTTGACAGCTCTTAGGGTACTTTTCCCTACCTCAGAAGTCACTGATGAGTTGTTTATATGTCAACTCAAACCAGGTGAAAACAGAATTGAGTCGGATCAGGCAAAGCAGAATTCATATTTGATTTAATCATAGGGAACTTGGTATAGGACTTCTAAGAATGGGTTGTTTCTATGTTCACACTTGGAGTATGTTTTATTCCAACATTGTGTGCATTAAAATTCATGAGAAAAAATCCTCTCAGTACCCTCATATATCATAGATTCACAAAACTAATCTGAAGTTTAATCAAAATACCTTTTTAGGCTTCTTATCTGAAGGGAAACAATTAAGATTGTACCTGTATCTGTTTATAATACAATCAGGGCATTACAATTACTTTACCTTTCATACTTTCCTAAATTTTAATCTGCAAATATGGTACTGCTTTTGTATGATTTCTTGGAATATTGTTGTAAATTTTAAAAAGTAAGAATTTAGTATCATCAACTGCACTCCACCAAAATGAGTTTGTCACAATTTCATGGAAGAGCTACTTTTACTGTAGAATGGTGATCTTTTATACTACAAACATTGTGAGGAATAAATAAATTATCAGTTCAAACAAATCTTCAGCTAGCAACTTAATTTGGGCAAATAAATGACACTAACTGAAATACTTGACCGGACAAGGAGACAAATTTGGGAAATACAAAAACACACATTCATTTGTAGTATGTTAGTTTGACTTTCCTACCACACTGTTTACAACTGGCAGAGGAGTCACCAGGAACTGCCAGTACACAGGAGAAATGTGGAAAGTGAAATCTCATTCCTCTAGCAGTCACAAAAAAAACAAACCCAAAAAAACCCAATCAGAGTAATCAGACCATCCAGCACTTTCAAATCCACTTTGAAGTCTGGCATTAAATCAATACAGCAACATTCCAGTACAGTATTCCACTCTCTGCTACTATCTCACTGCTAGGTTTTCCAAATGGTTTGTAATAAGCTACCCATAAAGTGCCAACTTGTGATTCAAGTGAAAAATAAAGTTTGGAACGTCATTCAAGGGATGAAGCATACCAACTGTAATAATTTCTCTGAAGACTGAGTAAAATCATGAAGTTAGTTTTAACATAAGCAACATTTTATTAATACCATGACAGTCATACTTTCCAGAATTATAATACATATTTTAGAGGAAAATTTCCACTGAAAAATTGAAAATAAATTGAAATTAACTCTTTGTTTTCAATCTCATTTTTACGTTTGTGGATGTGACGCGACCTCTTAAAAATATCACAAATAGTCTCCCACTGACCTTCTCATTCCTTCATTAGATTTCACGCTTCTTAATGTTGCGATTACAGTAATTTATTTCCTATTTATCTCTAGCATAGACCACAGATAAAGATGTAAACAAAACCTGCATCATGAATAATGGGAAACTGGAGTGGAACCAGATAGTGAAGCAATCCTTGTATCTCTATTTTGGTCCTTACAGAAACATCAAATATTCTCGTTCTGGACTATACTTGCAAAGCTGTATTTTGTACCCTATAGTAGAATCAGACAGTAATCAGTGTGGATGCAGGGAATGACTCCAGTTTGCCAGGACAACTCCACCTGCAGTGGTATCTTCTGTGCCTCTGGCTAATACCACTTTGCATTTACACATTTCACACCTTCAGTTTACAAGTCTACCAGCATAATTTTGTAGAAAAATCTTGCCAGAAGCTGTCTGAGGAAATATATTACATTAATTTGTAATTAATTATTAGAGAAGATAAGCTAGAATATTGTGATGTTATCCTACCTTAAAGATTACTGTTGTAATGCATGTTTTCAGACATTTAAGGTTCACTTACAGCTGTGTGGTTCATTCCACCAAAAAGTAACATCCTAGTCAAAAAATGACACGAGAACTGACTTACCACTTGTACCATTTTGAGGTATCTGGCATATCTTGGATCCTTGGCCACAGTTGTGACATTTTCTGTCACTGCCTCTGTTTTCTGTAACCTTTCTTCTTGTGTATTGTTCTGCTGTATGTGAAGAACAAGCCCTTTAATGGTTAGGTGTACACACTACAGCCATGGATTCCAATCCATAAACCCAGGTATTTTAGGGTAAAGTGCAACTCTTCTTCATCAAGATTATTCTGATCTACACTCACAAATTTAGAGGTTTCCTAGATGTATGAAATCACAAAATCCAGCTATTTTGTTGTTCACTTTCTATTTTCACTTTCTACTTTTAGATACAATTTTAAGTTATTAAACAATACATAAAAAAAAAAAGCCCCTAATAACCTTGTTAAGTTGTATTTAATGAATAACACAGTACTAAATGTAAATGGTCTTTTTATAAAAAATATTTATAAGGAGTATATCAATGAATATCCTCCAAAGCCTTTTTTCCTCAAACTATTTGATTCCCTGACAAAGGTTTCACCCCTTCATACAGATCATGTAACTTCTAAACTATACTTTTGAGTATAAATAATTACATAAAGGATAATGTAATGAAATCAAAGATTCCTTGAAAGTATTTAATTTAAATAAAATCAAAATTGACAAGAAGTTCTAGTACTATTAAAAGAACTCAGAAAATTGTATTTTTTCTACAAAATTAATCACTTGAAAGCAGCATTGGGAACATCCTTTCTTAAATATATGAACTTTATATACTTAAATATGCTTTATACACTTTAGTATCTGAGAGGAGGAACATTTTAAAGAAAATGAACTCATGGTGAGTCATTCTCTAACATGGCTGGAACACTAAATGCTGTCCAGTGTCTCTCCTCCTGCTGCCTACAAATCAGAGTTACAATCTTTGACAGGCAGAGTGCTCCAGCTGCTGCTTCTCTACAGCACCTTCCAACAAATAACAGAATGAGCAGAGATCAGAACTGAGGATTCAATGAGAAGAAAATGTAAGAGGAAACTGGGAAAAGAACTCCATCTACAAATGGGCCAGAAAGCCTCACTTAGTTAAATGGTGATCACGGGATTTAAATGTCTGGGTTAAAAAATTAATTAACCACACACATTACACTCCCCCAAATGACAAAAAGTTAGTTGCAGGGATAGTATCTTAATCCTGATGGCTTGTAAGAAGCTGGCATTTTCTGTACATGGAGGATAATATACAGAAAACCTTCAATGTAATAAACTCTAGAATAAAGCATGCTAGAAATTCCAATTTGAGCTAAAAGCTCACATTCTGAAGAAAGAAGAAAAGCATTGCAATGATGTGATTTGAACTATTATTTTTATTCATGACCTTCCCAGCCCCCTGATGTAATTCATGTTCATATTTTTAGTGTGATTGAAGAAGAGGAAGGAGAAATTTAGCATTAGATTTGAGTTAGCTCTAATTATTTAAGTCACATGGTTAGGAAAGGGTATAGCTTTTTTTTGTTTTAAGTCACTTGTTCAAACAGTGCCAAGAGAGAAAAGGCTAGTCTTAAGACTTTTACATTTGATTGCTCACTTCCAATGGACTTCCTTCTTCTACTTCAAATTTCATTAAAAACTTGACCTGGAGAGCTCTATTCCTTCAAGGTATGAATTATGCTTCATTACTTACTCCAGACTGAGGTGATCCAGCTGTATGTTGGTCTGCTGCAGCCTGTGCCACAGGACCGTTTGTAACACTGTTTACATTTGCACTGGATACTTCAAATTTGACATCTTCTAAGCCAGGAATTGAGGATAACTGAATGCAAAAAACATCATCAAATAAGCAATAAGAACTTCCTAAGACTACATGTACAAGAAAATCTGCAGCACACTGCTTACCACTTATTGTCCAGGTACATTTTTCATTAGTAAAACTGTAACTCTTTGCCCCTAGTTTTGGCATTTTGATTGGGGGAAAAAAAAATCTTTCCATTCAGCTGCCTGCTACAATAAAAACTTTCACTGTTAACACAGGGTTGCAGAGCAGGAAAGGCTTCCACACCTTCCTAGCATTTTGCTACTGCACTTATCAGCTACATGAGAGCCATGCAATCTCTGCTACCTCCCCTACAGTGAAAGAAATCATGGCAAGAACAGCTCTATCACCTAACAGATGGGAGACTGGTTACAAATTTTTCAATTTTTTACATCTTTCACTTTTTTTAAGGAAATGCTGTGAGTGGATATTAAACACACCACAAATCTATTTGAAGGAAATTCTATATAATGTGATTATGAAGAATTCTGCAAAAATCATCAATTAGGATAATTCCTCAATGTTTTGAAATAAATAAGAGTTAGTAAGCTCTGTTTGTATTATTGTACTACCTTTTCCCCACAAAAATTTCCCTGATATTGTGTTCATCATTACTGAAAGGAGAACTTCTTAAAATTTTATAGTGGTCAAAGTTTTATAGTAGTCATTTTTTATATTGACTTTGGGAATTTGTTGTTTTTTTCTTCTAGTAAATGATATACTATATTCCTATATAAGACCACAGATTATATCCTTTTGTCATTTCTGCTAAAGAAGATAAACACATTTACATTAGCTTTGATCCAGTTCAGGCCACATTTCAGTATCAAAGATTTACAAGGCTTCTATCTAGTTGCTTATTTCAGCTGAAGTTCTTACAGTCCAGTAACATACAAAGATACTTTTGTTTTAAAAAGAGGGTAAGAATTTCGTTATTAGAGTCTATATGGCAAAAAGTTCTCCTTTCCTGTTCCACATGCTTAACAAACTCGATTTTTCCACTAGGTACTGTTGGTTCCTTTCTTCTGTATCAACTACATATTCAAATGTTACACAGTGTAAGCAGCAAGGCATGCAAAGAGAAAATTTTTGACATCAGGATTTTATATTAGCTCCTTCAAATTATTATGAAAACTTACTTGCTCAATTCAGAGTGTAAAAAGGAAAGTACTTCACATAATCTAAGAGGCTGTCACTGTTAGAAGATGAAGTCTATATCCATACAAACCTTTGCATCCAGAATATTAAGTGTGGTTTCAATTTGTTGGATACGGAGAGAGAGTGCTGACAATTTCTATAACAGAAAACAATTAGGATGTGAAAACACTCCGCTATGCACTTGGATATATAAAACAGTTTTCATCTAGTTAAAAAAAAAATCACTTTTGTCTTCTCCCTGCTGAAGGCACAGTACAGTAAATAAGATTATCGCATTATGAAATAAATGAAGCAATGAAAACTCTTTTTAGTACAGTAGCTACAGTGTACAAATTTTAAATAATTTTACTCTGCAGTTGGTTTTCCCATATAATGAGAGAACTGAAGAGAGACTATGTGCAAAAGAAAGCCAGAGTAAATAGGGCATTACTGTGGACAGCTGGAGAATAATGGTAGACATTGTACTCTCTGTTAACAGAAGATCTCTCTTCATAGCTTTTTTCAAATGTGGAAGATGAAAAGTGTTGGTGTGTGTGTACGTAACTGAGCAAATACAAAGAGAAAATCTGATAATTAATACGGTAGGTGATTCAAAGTCAAAATCCACAATGAATCAAAACTAAACAGATACTTTATATACTCCAAGTGCACCTCAATCAAATTTTGACTTTTTTTAAAAAACAACTTAAGTTTTTCTAAATTACTCCATTAGAACTGCTAGTCTTTTAACTAATCACTACCATACTCCACCAGACCTGTCCAAGTGAAGTTGGCTAGAGTGCTGGCTGGCAGATATGCACCATTCTGACAGCCTTCTGGCACCTTGGCAAGATTCTGCCTGGCTCTGAAGCAGAACTTTAACACCCTAAGAAAATGGCAGTTCTGCCAATACGCTAGAAAAAGTAGAAGACTGACAGGAGTTAGTCTTTTTGGATAGTGCACTGACTTGTTTACAGATAGTCCTTTGTTCATGAAGAGGAGTCAGTTCCTATTGGAAGGAACTATGTGTCCTACGTTTAACTGGATAAGGGGGAGGAAACGTACAAAAGACAATTATGCAATTTTATGTGTCTATCTGACTAGACGAGAGCCAATAAATTTAGACTTAAGGATGGTGTCAACCCTGATTTTGAGTTTCTTGGCTTCTGTTGACTTACACTGCAGATGTGGTGATGTTTTTAATGTGACCTTTCACATTAAAAACACTTCTGTACTTCATGAATACAAAAAACTTCTGAAGGAGTATATAAAGCAACTATTTAGTCTCTTGGGTAACAACACATTTTGGTTAACTAATAACTGTTTTATTAGGCAGACTTCACAGCACTCCTGCATGCTCAAGGGGGCTTTAAATATACATGTTCTGATTCCCAGAGGGTCTGTGGAAGAGGGAATACTGAGATCAGGTGACAACTGCATTTTTGGACAACTGACAACAGCATCATCAGGCAGTTACACTGTCCCACCTATCAAGTTAGAAGAAGTTTAAAAACCTAGGAAAAATGGATTTTTTTTCCTCTGAAGCTCCATATATTCAAGTAGTAGCCAAATTTTATACTTGTCACGGGTCTCGCTCTAAACTTCACCAACAAATAACAGAATTTCTCAGATTACATGGCTTAGTCTAATTGGATTTGATTGCTGCCCTAGCTCAGCTGGCTAGAGCTGTATAGCATTCCTTGTTGAATAAACTAATGAAAAAATACAAAAAACCTCTAAAGACAAGAAGGTTACATTCAAAGCCACATTAGAAAACACCCTTTTTACAAGGAGGGCACTTGTCCTGTTCAGCAGACAATTCTGATCTTGTTGGTCTGGTGTATTTCCATTGACTCTAAAGTCATCAAATAAACTTACTAATCCTATGTATTTTTATTTTTCTCTCTTTTTACAGGAAACTGAAGT
Organism: Zosterops lateralis; assembly: GCF_965231275.1. Lineage (NCBI taxonomy): Eukaryota > Metazoa > Chordata > Aves > Passeriformes > Zosteropidae > Zosterops > Zosterops lateralis. Next base: position 18,440,254 of record NC_139765.1, read on the forward strand.
TAAAGGCTTCATGTTCCATATTAATCACTTGCCAAAATGTTCTTTTTTCAACTTAAAAACTATTTACATCAGTGCTTAGCATATCACTCTTTTAAATTAAAGGTGATAAATCTGAAAGTAAGTTTTGATGCACCACAAGAACATGGCATCCTTCTTTCATAACAAGATAAGAGCCAGATATGAAGCTGCTCAGAATAAATTCCCTCTATCAAAAAGTTCAAAGACAGTTCCAAATATGAAAGTTTAAGGAAACAGGACTGAGTGTGGCACAATCAGGAGTTCATGTGGATTCTTTGGGGAAAAATCTGTCTTAAGCACTTACTCAAGAGAAACTTTGAACAGAAAGCAGACTACATTTTTTGGTTTAAGCTATTAGTATTATTGCATCAAAAATATTTAAATGAATAGTTTTCATTTCTTGAATTTTTAAAATTGTATAAAGGGACAACTGGGAAAATATTAAACATACCTCTTCACAAACAGTAGAAAAGCGGTTGAGAAACTGCACTGTGTGAACCACGAACTGGTTTAGAAATGCTACAGTTCTTTTCTGCTGAATAGCTGGAACCTGCATTAAAAAATATAAAAAAATTGAGTTATACATCAATATCAATTTTCACATTTGGATTGAAATAGCTGTTAAAAAGGCACATTTTTTTAGAAAAAGTTATTTGGAAATCTGTCTTAAGTGTGCCTGCTATGAATGCATACATACACAAACCATTTTCTAATACACATATGCATTCATACAAATCTCTTGCCACTAAAAATCTACTAACATGACAGCTGAGAATTTACAGGACACATAGAAAAGGCAACAAAACCCAAGAAATAAAGGATTGTTATCTTAAAGAAAACACTTTTAGATGAAATTGTGAATATTCCTGAAAATCAGTGTTAATGTTTTTTAAAAACAGTGAAGAAATTACAATCTTTCCTTCTGGAGTTTAAGAAGGAACAGCAAACTTGGCCAGCCATACTAATACTCAGTTACAACTACCACCATGGCGAAAAGTGAAGCGCAGTGATGTTGCTGTCTAAGTATTTAGTGGCTACCCTACTGGTTCTCATTTGCAAGTTCAGACTACCTACCAAAAATTATCTGCCAAATCAGTTTCGATGCTCATATATTTTTCAAACTAAAATATAGACTCTTATGTTTGCCAAAAAGAATGGTGGCCATACTGTAATCCAGAGTTGGCAATTTTATTTTAAACCATTACAGAAGACTGGAATCAGGAACTTTCACACAAAAGTTTATGGATAAAATTTTAGTGACTCAGGGTTAATAACCTTGGACAACTGCTTTAAGTCTTAACCTTCACAGAGAAAATTAGCCTATGAAACTGGCATTGATTTAAGTAGATTTACAAGGAATATTATTACTAGCCAAGATTCTGCTGCACTTTCGTTGTGACTACAGTGATTCTCTGGTCTCCACCTCTTCTTTAGTCGCTGATTTATCAGTGCATTCCATATACAATTCACTATGGCCATCTTAAAACCTCCTGAGTTTTTGTGAGATTTTTGTCGCTACTACCTCAAGCCTTCAGCCTTTGCATCTGTACAATAGCATCTGCTGAAGTTCAATTCTGTGGTTCAAAATTTGCCAAGCAGTGCGTACGCCCTTAGCAGAAATCTGTGGGGTGGCACAGAGCATGGAAGAATTACTGGGTCAATTGGAACTGTCCTGTCTTTATGCTCTGTATTGAGGAAACTAAGTTCAAAAAGAAAATTTCTGCAACATTAGAAGAAATGAATAAACAGCTTTGCACGGGATTTGCCTCCCAGATCGATGCTCGAAACGGCTTACTTTAAATACAACGTTATCACTGAACTTGAAGCAAAACGCCTCTGGAAAAAAGCTGGACACAGGTAAGGGCTAGATCCCGCTTGTTGCCGGATGCGAGGGCGGTACTGTCACCGCACGGGGAGCTCCCCTCGCCCACTGCCGCCGGGCCGGGCCGGGAGCCGGAGGGACGCAGGGTTCACCCAGCACCAGGGCCAGCGCAGCCGCCGCCGGGGAGGAGAAGCGGCAGCTCCGGAGCGCCGGGCGAGCGCAGCCCGTACCTTGGTGAGGTCAATGCCGGAGCCCACGATGGGCAGCCCGTCCTCGTCCATGCTCCCGGGGCGGGCGCGACGCCACTCTGCAGCTCGGCCCCGCTCCTCAGCCTCGGCCCGGAAACTAACCCCGAGCTCCGCGGGGCGGGGCGCCCTGCTGCCCCGCGCTTCCTCCTGGGAAATGCAGTCCCGGGTCGCAGCCCTCATGGCCGGCCGTGTCCCGGCGATAAACCCCGAGCCTCTCGGGGGCCTTCTTTGGCGTCTATTTTGCGGTGCAACTGATGACAGGCCGCTGAGGGGCCCCGCCATGCCAGTGGGGCTCACACTGACACCCAGCGCTCCACAGGCCTCAGGAACTGGCCTTGCATAGTGGTGTTTGGGAAGCGGTCAAATGTCAAGGAAATAATGAGAAAAGCCAATGAAGGAACTGTTTCTGTGCTCTTTCGCATAATTTGAGTGGGAGAGTGCCACACTTTGGATGTGTGGAGTAAAAATAAGCACTGAATAGCCCCGGGTTCTTCCAAACGAGACAAATTTGGGGTGATCGGGAGTCCCTGTTTACAGCAGTAAATCCAAATAGATTGTGGTGGATTTCCATATTTAGTGGAAATTCTCCACGGTTACATCTAAATACTGCTGCATTTAATAAACCCTCCTAAATTCAGCGCAGTTAAGAGACCGTCATAGTCTGAGGCTGTCAGGTGGAAACTTCTCTTGCTGTGAGATCAATAAAGACACACTAACTACTGTAATACTTTGACGGTTAGACCCTAAATGTACTATGCTAATTTTGGCTTAAAATTTACCAAAATTCTCAGTTTACTTCCAAATCATTACAGTTCGCTAGAGCATTCTACAAATCCATATACAGAATCAGTGGTGGCTATATACAGAGCACTTAGTTCTGTTCTTCAAGTTGCCATTAAATTCTCATTTATTTACTGTAATTTCTTTTTTTTGACTTTATTACTTTGACAATGTATTTATTACTAATCTGCTGTCATATACACATCATTATTACTCTCTAAGACAGCATAGCAAAGCTTTTTGTCCATACTAATTGAATATTGAACAACTTGTGATTCATAATCTGCTTTGGAGCACTGACATGTTGACTCAATTTCTCACCTCTCCCAAAGGAAAAGCAGCAGGCTAACCTACAAAATTTAGTGGGTTTAGCTTTCAATTCCTAGCTTACAGGAGTTGTGCAAATTTGTGTTGGGCAACGAAGCTGTTTGTTTAACCTAAATAAGTTATTTTGCCACCTTAATTACCTTCAAATTCCAACTATATTCAAGAAAAATTAATCTAGTTTATCATGAAGTGTCTGTAATAGAATTTTTCCAGGCAATGGCACTGAAATTACTGAAGGTTAATGTATAGTAATATATAGTCAGATCTTATCTGAATGTCTTGGTCTGTAAAGCTGGATAAGAAATCTCCCAAGAATATGCTCTTCTGTGAACTTTCTGGTACTTCCTGCTTTTAATTTGCCCAAAAATACTGCCTAGAAAAGTGCAACACAGCCCTTTTTCAGCTGGAGTTAGGAAATGCAGGGTATGAAAAGTGAAAAACAGAGAACAGAAGAAAATTATCCAAAATTTCCAAATCCTCTTTAAAAAGTTTTAATTGAACTAGTTTGTTCAGCTGTAAATATAAATCACTGAACTCCCAAGGAGAGGATTTATGAAAAATAATTGAGTGATAACATCCAGATTTATCGTGCGTACAATTTGGAAATATATTTTTTACCAGCACCTATGCTAGATGATAAATGTCAGTCTGAGGAAGCCCTGTCATGTAGCTCCACCTTCCAGTGAAGGAAAAGAGGTTAAAGAGTGATTAAGAGTTACCAATGAACTTTGGTTGAACATTAGTATTTTGAAGATGTCAACTTTCCAGATGCTGAGGCTAACTTGGAGTGGAAGAGCCATGTGTACAGAAAACTGATCAGAGGTCTAGCTTCATCATTAGTAAAAAATACCTGACTTGTGATTACGGTACACAGAAAAGTAAAGGCAAGAACAAAGCATTGAAACTGATCCGCTCCATATATTGCACAGAATTAGAGCCTCGGGTCATCTGCAAAACAAAACTGCACAAGCTGAGAAAAACTGGCAAGTGCTACTGTAGCTTACAATGTTCATATGTGTGCTTATATACTGTTACAGATCCCAGGACACCACATTCAGGTTAGGATCAGCCCAGAACTCAAATAACTATATAACTGAGAGACACGTTAAACAGAAACAAAAAGCTGATCCAAAAAACTTCCAGACATGGTGTCACCTGAGCCTCCACAAGGGGCAATAGTTATTTTTAGTAAGGTGGTCCAATGAACAGCTGAAAAGATCAGTGTGGATTAACATTTGCTTGATTTCCCATGGAGTCTTCTAAATCCACGCTTGCAAAGGGTTATTTAGTAAAATTTTGTCTATGAAACTGATATTGCCCCAATGATTTTTCTCTACACTGAATTTAAGCAACAACCCCCCCAATCTCAGTAATCTCAGTGTGCCAGAATTTGCCAATCTCAATAATTGCAAGTGTACAAATCTTGCAAACAGTTCAGAGAATTATGAACCCTTCATAGTTAAATAGACTGAGAAATGCAAATGTTAGGTATTATGTAGGTTTCTTAAAAAAAACCAAAAGAAAATGGAAACTAAATGATAAATGCATTGCAGTTCTCTGAAAATGGTTTGTTGAGTGTCAGTTTTCCAAGTAGTGTGCTAAGGCAACATGACATGATTAATAATTATTTTGTTCTGTACAAGAGCATAGAGAACATGCTACAAACATTAGCTGGTCTTTCTTATTTATTTATTTAAAATGTCCATATTACTTCTTTCCAGTATAAAATTAAGAGCCTTGAACTTGGCAAGATTATTCCCAGGTAAATAGTTTTAAGTAGTCTTTAAAAACGGAGTATGAAAAACAAACATCCTGGTTTCTAAATTAGCTATAGAACACAAGAATTTCTGCTCTTTGCCCTCTTGGGTCTTAAGCAATTCTGAACCAAAAAAGTCTCACTCAAGGGTGAGATCACCTGCACATACCTATTGCAAAATGCCCTTGTCTGAAAGGATCCTGAGTATAGTGGATATATTCTGCATAGGCAGGAGCTTTGTGAAGTTTGCTCTGAGGACAGAAAAACCCACATCTGTTTCAGTTTCACTACACACCCAAAGGATAACAGTGCTTCAGGCCAATCCTTCCTCCCAGACCCACCAAGGCTTTTAGCTGTAAATGAATTAAACCTCCCCTTAAGGCTGCTATCTCTGGTCAGACAATGGATACAAGTTAGAGCACCTTTATCTTGAAACATCTGCTTATTTTACAGTTTAGGCACACACCAGTCTACTGGAACTTAAAAGGAACTTTATATTCATTTTAGGTAAATTTTGGTGGCAGCTGGAAAGCAAAAGTTCTCAAGGATAAAGAATTATGAGAAATATAATATGGTCTTAGGTTTCAAAAAGTGACTCACTGATGTCCTCCTTCTGAACTGGTTTTGTGTGTCCCACATAAATAGGAACAAACAAACAAATATTTTAAAATCTAACTACAGCTAAAAAGGATGGCTACAATGCTAAAAAGGAGCTGTTACACTAGCTAAAACATGCTGACATCCCTTCACTTGCAAAAGCATGCAAAAAAGATACTTAAGATAGGAGGTATCTCTGTCTTCTTTTACTTCAGTTCTGGGTCTTGTATGGGAAAGAACAGGAAAAATATACTCCTAGAAAGCAGAATGCCTTTGATTTTCCTGTAAAGAGACTGGAAGTTAAAGGCTGTGAGCAGAAAAAAACCCTCACTATGCTGTTTGACAGGCTTGAAGTAAACCCCTCTGTCATCTTTAGAGAAATAAAAATGCTTCAAATTATCATTCTGATTTTACCATTAGCTTCTTCTCTAGTAGTGGTAACTAGTTTATTAAAAAACATCCAGGAACAACATTTTATGACAGTACACTACTGCATTTTTTTTTTTCTTATAAGATAGTCATGGTTGGGAAAGTTAATATAGAGAGGTGTTCTTTCTGTAGGTACTCTGCTCACTTTCAGATATTTGAGCTTTGTTAACTGAGTGAGATTGTCAGACTGAGATGCTGGGACACAAAGTCTCTTAAAAAACCCTTAAAAATTCATTTCACACCAAATACCATGTTTATAAAGTACATTTTATTTTAATAGAAATAACCAGGAACCAGATGTATGATAACCAATTTTACAAAAGCTCCTGTACTTGCGAGATAAAAATCAAACACAAATTATTTATATCTTGCTTGCTTCTTTCTTCTGTTGTCCAAGTGAAAACCATTACAAAGAGTATATTTCTTAATTTTACTAGAAAAAAGGCATTATGATGTCAAGTTTCATATTGAAGGCAAATGCTTATTTTATGTTTCAGTAACCCAAAAGAAAATTTTATGGTCTCCTCCGACTGCACATAATGGAAGAGTTCTGTGCCATGTCAAACCAGATCCTACAGCTGCAGTTCCAGTAAGAATGGGCTTTAAAAAACAAAGAGAGAGAGAGAAAAAAATATCAGTACAACTTCCTTTATAAATGATTTCTATACTGTGAATACCAAGTTGCATAGAAAAATAAGATAAAATACTCCTTATTAAATACAGTTAAAATACAACAGAAATTCTACTGAAAAATGTGATTATCTGCTACATAGTTCCAGTAGCTACTTACTACATTTAAGCAACATACAGCAAAATATTCCATAATAACAAATAGTTTCAACTCTTTACAGTAGTATAAACATTATTATTATAAGGGCATGATCTCAAACTTAGAAATCTTTTTAAATTAAATTACTTCTGTTACTTCAATGTATTTATAACTAGTAAGTTTGGAGGCAATATTTTTACTGCAAGAATTACAAATATATACTGACTCTAGCAAAACCAAAATTATTCTTATGCTTTGCATTTTCATTAATGATTTAAAATATAATTAGTTAAAACCAGAAAAATACACCAATAAGTGTTTTTAGCCTTCTTAAAACTAGAAATATTACCAGATTTATTAAATACCAGGTTAAAGCTGTTTTTCTTCCCCTTAAAACTGATACAGCAAAGCAAACAAAAATATATAGATCAAGCTGTTATAATTCTCTAGAATGGTTTCTCCCTTCTCAAGCAGCTTTTAGAATAGTAGTTTAGGTGTGCAGCAAATTTGTTTTCCTTAGCATAAATGCCACAAACCAACCAACCAACCAAACAAACAAACAAAAGAACACCACCAAAAAAAATCCCCCAACCAACCAAAAAAAAAAAAAAAAAAAGTACACCAAACAGCAGCTCTAGATGGTTTGGGCTAGTTTTTAATTGTAGCTTTTGAGTAATATGAGTCTGATCTGAAGAGAACAGATGCAACTCCAGTCAAAAATTTACCTGGGGATGTCCTAAATGATGAACCAGCAATTGAGTAGTTGTCTTTCCTGGATATCCAGTGGTTGCAAACAGATTTTCATTCACTCGGGACCACCTACGAATAAAATGAATCCACCTATGAATAAAATGAAGGTACTTTCCAAATATCCCTGTCATACCAGCAGAAGTGCACACAAAGTTGAGTTCTCTCCCTTGGGACTAACTGTGTGAAGATGTCACATGCTCAACTAATAGCAGAGAAATAGATTTAGTGATTTAGTTTGGAAATTATTCCCCAGCCACAGCCCCATATGCACAAGGCTGTAAAACAAAAAAAGTATCACATGAATGCAACACATATATACTAAATGTGAGTCATTCACAAATTTCACAAAGTTTATAGACCCAGTCGCCCTAAAAAAGACTTAATTAAGTGAGACACAACCAGGTTACTAAACTCACACCTGTTTGCATAGACATAGATTTAAATAGATAAACCCCACAAAATTGAGACAACATTTATACCTGAATAATCTGGCTCGATCAATGTGGACAGGTCTCTTATCCTGTGGATAACTAAAACAGACATTCAGGGTAAAAAACTGTTCTGCAAACAATTACAGCTCATACTATAAGTACCAAAAGTACAGTGAAGGGGACACATTGCCTACTCTCTGTGAGGCAGCTGGGGGAAAACCAGAGCATTCTTGCAGCTTTAATCTCAATTTGGAGTAGGAAAACTCCAAAATAGTTATCTATTTAAGACTTGGAATGAAATTTTAACAAACACATACACAAACACTGTGAGATGCTATCTCAAATGGACAAAAAGACAGACAATATTTTTTTAACAGAAAATATTGATAAAGATGAAATGAAGAACACCATGAAATAGTCTGTATCACTACTGTAATTCCTGAGAACTGTTCATTTATTTAGCTTATGCATTGCGTCTACAAAGATGAGTAAGGGACTGGAGCATCTCTTACATGGAAAGCCTGGGGAAGTTGGGCCTGTTCAGCCTCAAGAAGAGATGATTGAGAGGGGACCTCATCGATGTCCATCAGTATCTGGAGGGAGGGTGTCAAGGGGATGGAGCGAGGCTCTGCTCCGTGCCGCAAGCAATAGGATGAGAGGCAATGGGCACAAACTGATGCACAGGAAGTTCCACCTGAACATGAGGAAGAACGTCTTTACCCTGCAAGTGACCAGGCACTGGAACAAGTTGCCCAGAAAGGGTATAGAGTCTCCTGCACTGAAGATATTCACAATCCTGTGCCTTGTGCTCTGGGATGACCCTGCTTGAGCAGGGATGTTGAACCAGATGACACACTGTAGTCCCTTCCAACCTGATCCATTTGTGATTCTTTGACTGCCATACTCCATTAGCCAAGTACCTGCATTTCCTCATGCACTGATTAGGGAGAGAATAAAGAAACCTATGCCATGGGTATAAAAATACCTGGAGCGAGTGATATCCCAGATCAGCCAATCACTTCCAGCAACTGCTCCAATTTTAAGAGTATTTTTTAAACACCAGTCTGCTGACATCAGTGGTGTTTGTTCACACTCCAGGGAGAGAATGGCCTGCTGTGTAATCAGGTCGTAGAATCGTATTGTCCCATTCTTCTCTGCCACCATCAGCTGTTAAAAGAAATTCATACAATGTTGTAAACTTAGCATGTAATGGAAATTAATTTTTTTCTACTCTATAAGAACCTAGAATACATTCAAGTAAATATTAATAATGCTAAATGAATTACAGTTTTTACTTCATGCCAGAAAACTTTCTCCTGAACACTCATTAACCAATAAATAAAATAATTTTAACCTCTACTACTGTTACACTGCTATACTACATAATGATTACATTATTTTATTTCTATGTATCTATAGATATCTATGTGTATAATTTTGGTGGTTAGAAACACCAATTCACAACCACCAAAGCATTGTGCTTTTATGCAGCAAAAAGTTATTAAAATAACATTCAACAGCTTCTGTTCTGAGTACAAAGAACTGACTCACACACAGTGCTGTAAAAAAGAATGGGTTGTCAAGCACTGGAATGGGCTGCCCAGGGAAGTGGTGGAGTCACCATCCCTGTATGTGTTCAAGAAATGACTGTACATGGCACTTAGTGCTATGGTTTAGTTGATATGATGGTGTTCAATCAAAGGTTCAACTCGAGGATCTTAGAGGTCTTTTCCAACCTAAATGATTATATCATTCTAAGCAAAGTATTAATTAATGTGGCTATAGAATCTGTAGAATCACTCTTACTGATTTTATGTAACATCTCTTACTTCATTCTGTAACAGTTTGCAACAAGAGATTTTATCTAAATCTTTTCTGTAACAGTAATACACTCAAGCAGTTTTTTTTTAAAGTATTGTAGAAAAAGCTTCCTGATTAAATTATAGAATCACAGAAGGATTCGGTTGGAAAGGAACTTAAAAATCCTCTAGTTCCAATCCTCTGCCATGGGCAGATACCCTCCACTAGGCCAGACTGCTCAGGGCTCCATCCAGCCTGGTCTTGAACACTTTAAGGAGTGAGCCTTCACAACTTCTTTGGGCAACCTCTTCCAATGCCCAGATGATGAAATGAAATTTTTCTTCATCAGAAGAAATGGTTTTCAGATAGTCATGAAAAATAATTTAAAAAGGCAAAAAAGCATAAAAAAATACTCCAGTAATACCAGTTTGTTTGGAAAAGCAGAACTGTCACCAAAGTTAGATTGCTTTCCTGCAATCTAAAGGTCATGGTGCAGTAAGTGCTTCGACCTGCAAAAAGCTTTTCAGCAAGAACTAAGTCTATCAAGTTTTATGAGCTTTTGGAATGGGCTTTTCTTATTAAAAAAAACCAATTCTGTGCCTGTCTTTGATAATGGTCAAAGAAAAGACATACTAATAATATCTAAGACTGGCATACTATTGCAATATTTTTGGGAAAACCTATTAATTTTGTTGTGCTACCAAAGTTACCCAGTAGCAAACAGCAGCTAACCCATTAAATTCTGAAGCAACAGTTCTCTTAATTAACAGTTTCCTTTCTTAGGAAGGACAGATATTGATATTGGTGGAAAGTGTGATGAGATTAGAGATCCTCCTTCCCTACTGCTGTGTAAATATTTTGATATCTTATTTGAGTGCTTTTCTCTGTTTTAAATATGTGTTTTTGTGGTAACCTGAACAACCATTTGTATCTGCTTAAGGCAGTTATTGATAGGCACAATAGGAATAATAAATCCAAGACTGCAGGGACTAGACCATTAATGAAGCTGGATGTTTGGGTACATACCAGCTGATTAATCCTCCCCAGTACAATAACAAGATAAGTATAAAATCACAGTCTATTTGATTTGATTTTTCAGAACATTTTTCATACACTTCAAGCAAGAACAAGAACAAAGAAGTCCCTTGTTAACTTCAAACAGATACTTTTCAAAGTTTGGCATGTTCTATAAAGGGTCTCTGTTGGTGGAACCGTGTTACCACGACTGAGAAAAAACTCAAGATCTTCTCTAGTATCTGTAAGTTAATATGCAATCAGCAGAATAGTTATCAGCAACTGATGTACATAATCAAGAAGGACTATTTCTGACGAGAGGAGTAAGGGACTGAGGGTAAAATGACAAGAATGGTAATGAAAATTAATTTACAGTCACTTCACATTAGCAGATCCAACTAATATCCAGTTACAGTGTAAACTAGGTCCTCAAACTTTAATGTTACTGCAGCATCAAAGATTCACACTTTAGGTGTGTCCCCCCTCCTGTTATTTTAAAGGTGGCGAGGGAGAAAAGCTGAAAACCACAACCTTAAAAGCCTCTTCAGGATGCCAGCAAACACTCATTCCAGGAGAACGTAAAACAAAATGGGCCTTCTCATTTCCTTCCAAATCCCAGACCCTAGAGAGAGAGAAAAAAAAAAAAAAAAAAAAAAAAAAAAAAAAAAAAAAGTACTAAACTATTGCCATTTGACTGTAAATACATTAACTTTCAATATGTTCAATATGTGCCTCAATATGTTCACAGAGGAAGTGACCGAATGAAATAGCCTTCATGCTGTATCATTTGAAGAAGTCAGTGTGAAAGTGGCCAGTGCTACAGATGATGTATTTTAACACTGATGAGCTAGGCAGAGCCTTTATTTAACTATTCAAATAATTTGACATTTTAGTTATCTAGACATGAAATCTCAGTGAGATGTTCCCATTTTTTTGTAAATCAACACTACAGCATTTGTACCATACCATAAATAGCAGTAAGGCAGTAAAAAGCACGAAAGTCAGTGTTGGTCTAGTTAAAACAAGGAACCAAAGTGAGGTACCAAACAACTTAAATCATCCATGTTGCCATGGAAATGGCAAGACCTTTTATTAAAGTATTTTGGCTGCCTAATGTAGGAGTTTCCAGTATTTCCTGATAGGACAAGATTAAGTAATAGAAATATAAGAAACCTGAAATGAAGCTAAGGCAAACAGAAGGATCTGTGGCAGAGGTAACACTAGCCAACAAAGGGTCTTGGAGAACTTTCAACTGATAAATCATATGTGCAAGTTTAACCTTTTCCTCTAGAAACACCCAACAGTGCTTATCTGGCAGCTATTAAAAATTTTAAAAATCAACAGTATTTGGTCAATGTGGATTGACAAGAAAGTGTATGCTGAAACATCAAACTAGGTTAGGTGATGGGTGAATTTTCTTTGGATATGCTCAATACAAGTGGTAATGAGCCATGACACTACTTTGTTTCTAAAATGCAACAAAACCAAAACTAAGTCTATTTTACCTCACAGCCACTGCTCAACTCTCTCTCTTCCTACAAAATCAATAGCTCAGTTGTAGGACAAAGACATCACAGTTGTGAACATCAGTCTGAACCACAAACTATTTATATGCATTTGGACACCAAAACATACATATATATCCTTCCTCTCTGACATGCAAAACTTGAGGAACTGCCAATTTTTATAGTAGCATTTTGCCCAGTCTTTTGAGCTAGATGAGTGGCTATGTACTATTATTGTTTATTCTAGAGGATTTTTGCTGACTTCCTCCAGACTTTTTCAGTTTATATCTCACCAGGGTGCACAGAGCCTTACATTTAAGAGATTTAAAAAACCTCATAACTAATACATCATAACTCTAGACAAAATATATGGCAATAAAGTAAATATATTTAACAAACAATGTTGTTTTCTCCTGCCAAACCACAGTAGATCAAATATTTGTTCTCTCCGTAGAAAACACAGGCTCTCTAATCTTGAAGAATCAGTGTCCTTACTAAAAAAAGTCAAAACAAAAACCTGACAAGTGATTAAAAAATGAAATATCTACTTGATTAGGTAATTTAGAAACATACAATACTTTCTTCTACTGCCAAAAATTTTGCCTTGTAGGTTTGTCCAAGCCAAATCAACACTTCCCATGTGTATTTACTGTGCAGGGAGAAAATTATGATATAACAGAAGATGGTGAATCATTTTGGCAAAAGGAATATGCCATTATGTTTCCTTCCCTGAAGTGAGTGATATTATTAGGTGTTGAGACAGAAATTTATGTTTTTTACCTCAATAACTTTGTTATTTATAAAGTTACCAAATTTGTATTTTTACTTTGTTAGAATGACAGGACTGTTAGTAACAAACAGTATAGGGAGGAAAAGGGATAAAAGCCTCTTTTATTTTTTCTTTATTGATACCAAAGTTGAAATAATTTAGTTTTGGGGGGAAAAAACCCAAATCAAAACCCTCAAAATACAAACCAGGCAATACATACCAAAATAGATCCTTGTCTGAAGGCATCATATCTATACAATTACACGTGTTCAATTAACTCTTTTCAATATTTCTTTGTGAAAAACCCAAGTAAAAAATGTGCAAACCTCCAAAATTTAGCCAAACTGATTTTCAACAAGTAAACTACTCAGTAATCATAACCTGATCACCTACAAATGTTGCCCCCACCCATTTTGTCCACATTCCTATCATGTAAATAAATCCAAAAAGACTGAGGATTTTGTCTCCCATTCAAAGCTCTTGAAACCTTACTAATACTCCCAAGATTTCATACCAAAGTAAAATACTGTCTATTTTTCTTCAAACATCCTTATTTTTTGTAACCTTGCAATGTGTCACTCTCTTACTCCTTCTCTTCCCACCAACCATTGTGGCATAGACTTGTCACTGAGCTTGTGGTATATTTTCTCATATTTAAAAAAAATCTCCACAAAAAAATTATTGGAGAGTTTGAATAAACACAGATGAAATAAGTGCCCAAGTCAGATTGATATATAGTCTCAAGAACAACATGTAATCTTCTCAGTAAAATAATTATTTTTTAAGTAACTAAGGACTGAGAAATTATTTACTGCAGCACTCAGAAAATGTAAACCAACTTAAATACAGATAGTTACAACTGCTGTTAAAGAAAATTCTTGAGATACTAGACATTTCTCTTGTCACTCAAATCCTGTAACTAATAAACAAATGAAAACTGCAGTTATCTCATAGCTTGAAGATATTCAAATTCCATTGTATCAACTATATCTTGTATGCATGGATGTGGATGCATATGTGCAGTAATTTCATCATATAGGGGACTTTTATTACACCTGGCAAAGTACCACATTAGAACTCCGAAAACTTGTGGCAATGGAGATGATCCTTATTTTATCTTCTAATTTTCTGGATTATGAATAATTCTAACTAGCAGAAGCAACTGCTAACTGGATAAAAATAATAATTTTCAATAGTAAAAAACTAAACCAGATTGCAATCTTCAGGCACCTTTTGAATCCCCAGAATGTGGATGTAAAAATGGGAATTCTTCCAACAAAAGATTTCAAACAATTTTAGTGAGTGGGTGGGGGCTAGAACAAACCTTGACATCTGATTCCCAACCATGAAGCATGATCAACTATACTTGAGCCATTACTCAAAGATTACTTATGTCCAACATGGTTTTGTTGGTTTTTTTTTTTTTTAATATCTAACTTTAATACATTTCTTTCTCTCTCCATCAGACATATTCTGTTGAGGATGTGCAAGAAAAATTCTATCACTTTTGAAAAGCCTAGAGGACTACGAAGAAGGGCAAGATTCTTGTTCCTGAGATCACACAAAAGTAGAGTGAAGTTGTTCCTCACTGAGCACAAGGAGTGAGGAGAAGATCTCAGAAAAGGAACGTGAAAGTGCAGAGATTGAGAAATTTGAGAAATACTGCAGAGAATACAACCAACACTGGCTTTCTCTAACGTCTTCTGCCAACTCCATATGGATTTGGCTATCACAGGTCTGGAGGATACTAGGTACGACATAAAAGCTGAAGTGGAACTGTAGAAATTCCTGTCTGGTCAGAAGAATAGAAAGGTGTAATATTCAAGATAATTTCTGGTAATTAATTTTATTTTACTGACAAAGAATTTAAGTTTTTATGAAGTCTTTTCACAGAAGGAATGTACAAATATTCCTTCAGAAAGCTGACCCATGTTCACTATTTTCTCTTGGTGATCAAAGGAAATGTCACTGTTTCTGAAGAACTAGCAATTGGAGTTCAGATCTTGGCATTAAAAAACATGCTATCTCAAGCTTCTTGTAATACCCACTTGGATACACCAGCTCTGATCTATTTCTCACTGCTAACTGTGGGCTGCAATTATACTCTGCGGTGTTGGTAGAGGCAGGATATGCAGTGCAGTATCTCCACTTCACTAATACACATTTCAGGCCATGCACACTCAGAACTAAGTCCAATAAGTACGCATTTCTACTACTACTACTGAAATACCTTTAAAGTTATCTAATGCAAAACCAGAGACCACGCAGCACTTTGGAAAAAAATGTGAAGCTTCAGTTCTGTCCTTTCAACTAGAATAAAAAATGGCTGTTAAGAGCTATCAGCTTATTGTTCCCAATGTAGATATAAAACTAAATGCGTCTGTGGTATGACTGCTACTAAGAACTATCAATTCTGCTGATGGCTTTCTAAAACAGAAAGCTTCTAAACAAATCTAAGGCAATGATTTCTGTTTAAAAACAATTCATAGCCTAGACTACATTCTAGGGCTGTGTGACTCTTAACATAAGCCATAATGTGTCACAAAGGAAATTTTTAGATCATCCTCATATTTTGAAGACTTCCTAACTAAAAGTTTATTAAGACCAGACTGAAATAATGTTCCAAACATTTGATCCAGAAAGCTTTTTTTTTTTTTTTTTTTTTTTAAGCTGACAGGAGACCAGTTAATTCTTGCTGTCCAATACAGTGCAATTGGTTAATACTTGCATGGTGGCTGTATAATAAAACAGAATTTTGTAAGACTACATCTGGGGGACATACAGGGATGCATACAAGTGTGCAAATTCAAAGACTGGACTCTGAAAAAAGTTCAAGACTTCTTTATTTTCGTAAATTTTAATGCACAACTAGCTTGATAAAATGTAACCAGCATACCTCAGAAAGAGGAAGTATTTTGGTATGAATTTTCTTATATGAAGAGACACTGGAAAATCCAATCATACAAACAGATGAAGAAAGACCAACATGAAATAAGACAACTTGTATAAAAAATTTGACAGAAACCCATACCTGACTGCAGTAGGAATGGGAAGATGCAAATAGAATATGGTTTTGGTGGCAGAAATAAGTGATAATGACCACTTTTCAATACAGCCAAACTCTGAAATATTTATTGAATAATCAAGGTAAGATTGAAGTGCAATGTGTGCTGGCAATACATTAAAGAAAACGAGAACCAAAAAAAGCACCCTCCAGGAGTTACCATTGGCTTTCCTTCATATTGTCTAGAGAAAAATCTACACAAATTACCTAGGGCATGAGAGTGCCATGTAAAAAATATGCTACAGATGAACCCCCCAAAAGCCAGATGAAACACACAAAATATTCTAAAACTATAGTTAATTTAGTTAACTATATAGTTAACTATAGTTAATTCAGTGACATCAATCCTTTACCCTTAATCCCTGCTTAGGGAGCAAAACTAATCTTCTCTTGGACTGGCATTTATTCTATGTGCAAAAGTGAAGGCTGAACTTCAGAGCGACTGATAAATTCACAAAGTCCTCTACGAAGTGACATGAGCCATGGCCTAAGGAAATGAACAGAACTCAAAAGGAATCAAGGGGCAAGTATATTCACAGACAATGTGGAAGATAATTGAACTATACATTCTTCTGCACTCTAAAAGAGAGGAAGAGAATGTAGTTTAAGAAATAGTTAAAAGAAAAAGAGAGGGTGAGGGAGAGAAAGTCTCTTTCAGCTTTTTCAGCTTTTTAAAATACAAGCCATTCCAGCACTCGATGACCAGAAGAAATTGCCGTGCTGGTATTTTTAAGGGCCTGACACTGCCAATAACCTTTCAGTTCAACATGAGGAGGGAGTCTGAGGTGATTATCAATCAGATTGAATTAATCTTTTGACAGTCAAGAGGTTCATTTTTAGCATGGATATGACATTAGTGAGTTTTGACAGGATGGTATTTTGCATTAAGTAATTCCAGAAATGTCAGATAATGTCTATAACCACCAACAGCAGAGAGTGTCAGTTGAACTCACGGTGTTTTCCAAGTATTTCCCACAATCTTTTGGCTTTGTTAAGTATCAGAACAAAATGATTTGTACATCTGAATCTGTGCAGACTCCTAGACTGTGTTTCCAAGTTATTATGATAAAGATAGTAGTAATTTTTTTGGAAGAGTGGTGGACAAGGAGTTGTACACACAGATTTCATTAACACAGTGGGATGCACAGATTCCTATGCTTAATACAAATGTTCAAAGAAGTGTTCTTTATTATTTCAAGGAAGCAAATGAAATATTCCTTAAAGCTATTGTAACACAGATGACCACTACAATTATTTTTATGCAAGAGCATTTTTAGTGCAGTTCTACTTCACAGCTGAAAAAAGTTTTGAGTTGTGAGATCAAGGCCAATGAAGACCACGTGCAAGAAATAACAAGATTTCCTGAATGACACAGCAGCAATTTAAAGGTAAGAACATTGGATATAACCAGTATCCAACTTACACTGTCTGTCCTCCAACCAAAATGACTGAACTCCACTCTGAGATATCACAGTTGCAGCAGCTTGTGGCAAGACTATTTAGTGGATGAAAACTGAAAATCTTACTTCCTTAGAGGTCTCTGATGAACTTAAACTTTCTCTTGAGTGAAAACCAGGGAGGACCTAACCATATTATTATATAGTCAGTACATACTTAAGAGTTGTTTTAAAACCTTATTAAGACTTAAAAGTGGAACTCAAAACTGTACTAATTGTTCTAGAACTTTATTCCACAGGCATTAGCAGATTTTGTATCCTAAGAACAATTTCAGGATAGAAATTCAGTACAGACAGAAGAATTATTCCTCTTCTTACATTACTACTGAAGCAAATTACAGAGTAAGTAAAGAATGATTTTGGTAAGTCAGTCCCAAGGAATGCATTTTCCATTAGTTTTGAAAGTGTAACTTTTAAATTCAATAGAAAAAGTCTTCATGCCCCATATACGGGAATGGAAAAAATAAGAATTCAAGGAGCCAAAAAAATCCTACTTATTTCCCATGGCTTTTAACCAAAGACTTTATGGCATAAAATGTCTTTCATAGTTACTAAACTGAAATCTTGTTAGTATATACTAATTACATATATTTTATTTCCTTTTAAATTAGTATCAATTAGACAACTGGTTTTAAAACAGTTTTCTCTCATTCAGGATTGCTAAGCATTTCATAAAACAAAGATGGAAAGGCCACAGTGAAACAGATTTTTGCTGAATAAGCCAAATTTGAATTTAGATTTAACAAAGAAATCAAGGATAGAAAATAAATCAGAACAAGATACAGGTAAGTCATACATTTCTATTTTTCATTCCTAATGACTTTGTTGGAAATACTGACTACACATCTATGGAAAAACTGCCTACTCATCAGAGTAAAGAAAGTCAAAGATGATGCTTTCCCAGCTGTCTTGCTGCTCTACTGCAATGACCTGAAAAGCCTGCAATAGCTGCCCTTCTGATCTCTCCAACTGCACTGGAGAGGTAAAAAGAGCAGCTTAATAGATTCAGACACACTACCAGAAGTGGAAGATGGGTGACCTTTTGACAAGGACAAATTCCTGCATCAAAAACCTTTACCCAGCATGCTTCAAAGCATTCAACCATGTTTCCCTTCTACTTCCAGTTACAAATATCCAAATACCTGGGTTTGAAGCAGCTGTAATCATGGTATTTCAGCTGCCAGTACCACTGTATTAGGATGGTGCTGTCTTCAGGCTATGTCACCCCACCCCCTGGTAAGGGTAATACGTTTGGGTAAATGGAAAAGTTCACATATGTATACTGGTTTTAAATTTGACCCACCTGATGACAGGATAGAGAGGATCTGTATAATTCAGTGCTGAGCTATGCATGTCTGCTCTCTCCTATTCTCATTTTATTCCTATCCCAGAAGGGGGAAAAATAGTGTATACAAACCCAAGACAACAGTTTTCTTCATTTTGAATCTAGCTGGTTCAAAATACTGCCTTGAAGAAAGATGACCCACAACAAAAAGCCAGTCCACAACCTAAGTTAACAAGAATAGTCCATTTCTTGTCTTGTTAGTGGACTAGTCTTGTTAGAGAGCCATGAAGGAACACTAAAAATGAAAATATAAATTCTTATCTATTTAAGTGGATATAGAAAACATTCTCAGATATAAGAAGTCCAATACTAGTTTTTCAGTAGTGTTTTGAACAAAATGCATACCTGCAGGTGTGATCATCACTTACACTTGCAATTTCTTGACCTTCGTTGGGAGCAAAGACCAGATCATTAATGTAATCTGAATGGCCATCAAATGTCTGCCGAGCAGAAAAGAGACATACTTTTACCTTAGAGCTGACTGTTCCACCAATATATTTAACAGACCTGCTAATGGAAAGATGTTTATTAAGATAAAACTATCACTTTAATAGAAGGTAAAAAAGGTTTTAATTGATAATCCGATTTCTTTAAAGTATCTAATTCATGTGTAGATTCATACTGGAGGTGAAAAGACCTCCCTACTACTCCTTGTAGTTAGCATAGAGGTCAGTTTGATGCTTTTGCTTGACAGAGATTAATGAATCACACCAGAGTTTTTTATCATTTTTTCAACCACTGAATTTTGAAGGTAGAAGATAGTAAATCTCAGGAAAAGAAGAATGACCAGGAAATGAATCATCTACCTACATTAAAGAATTCTGATTACTGGTATGTAACTCTGATCTCTGAATCTCTCATTAAATACATCTATGGTGTTTTTGACAGAAATCTCACAGAATTTTTAGCAAATGTCCATGTGTAGACATATCTGTTACTGTTCTACCCTCTTCTATTCAGTCACACTGATCAAGTGTCAAGGCACAATTGCTTTTGTTTTGCCCAGCAAGGTATCATAAAAATGAGACAAAAATATCCTTTTGATAACAGCATGAGACCGAGAGATTGCATGAAATGAAAACAAGTTCCACAGTTTTCTGAAAAAAAAACCACATCACCTTTAAGTGCAGCTATTCTGAGGAACTGCTGAAAAAAAAAAAATCTCAACCACACACAAGAACTAAATCCCCCTCTCTAAAAGTTTTAAGAATGCCTCATCAATTCAGTACAGAAACATTTTCAGCATCTAGCTTCTTTTTTTCCAGTAAGTCATTATTTTATTAAAACATAATGGATTATACTAGAACTAATAGGCTCTAAGATGATGCTAAACTATTTGGACAGAATGCCAAGTCTTTTGACAATTTTCAGTATTCTGAATTCAAATATCCTGCCCCATTTTACTTCTACAATTCTGATGAAATATGCTTTTTATTAAGCAAAATGTGAAGCAGGACAAGGAAGCCATAATTCATTTCCAAATGAAAACCTCAAAAGAAGAAAAAGGTTTCATGAAGATCCATCAGTCATACTTTACCTTTTGTTTTTTTGTTCTCGGCTTGATCCAACCCATAAATTTTGGATTAGTTGTGTCGACAAAGTAATGGAAAACTTATGTTTGCTTCAAGTTCCTTTTTGATACTTACATCAAGATAGTTTTCCCACGTGGAAAACAGAGTAAGATTACTCCATCTATCCCTCCAGAAGCAACATGTACTAATTGTTTACTATAGAAGACAAAATGTTCGGAGATTACATTCTGAACGTAATCACATACTTCCTTCAGCTTTGTTTCCATGTTCTGGACCTCTCCTGAAGAGCCCGCATGTCAAGTGTGCACAGTATAATGGATTCAAAATTTTCCATGTATTCAATGTGAGTTCAACCTCAGGTTTATGAAATGGGTTTTCTGAGGTTTCAGTTAACTGTTAATAAGAAGCCACTGTATCACAATTTGTTGAAAGCCAGACCAGCATAGCTCACCGAGAATTTGTGAACATCTGGGACTTTGCACATGCTTTAAATCAGAGTTAGGTGTTGATTTTCTTGACAAGAAATCTAGAGTACAATGATTGTTCAGATATAAGAAATTAAACTGATTGCCAGAAAGGGTTTTCCACACTTTCTATCAGAAAACCCCAGAAGACAGTCTCAAAGACAGCTTTTACTGACATAAAACACACTAGTCCACATTGTTTCTTTTTGTTAATGAGTTCCTCACTAATAGGTAATAAGATCTATTTGTAGCTGTTTTCTGATTATTTTTAACATTAGACCAAGCCCGACTCAGTAACAATATGTATTTTACTTTTCCTCAGCCAGAGTACATCCTTAATAAAGTTCTTGGACAGCTAATTTCAGTGGTGGAGCTGGCATAAACAAAGCTAATAGTTTTACTGTTAAATTCAGGCCAATACTTCTTATTTGTATTGCATACGTACCAAACAATCATAGAATCGTTATGGTTGGAAAAGACCTCTGAGATGACTGAGTCCAAACACTAATTTAGCATTGCCAGGTCCATCCCTAAGTACCACATCTATAAGGTTTTTGAACACAATGCTTCCCTGGGCAGTCTGTTCCAATACTAGACCACCCTTTTACAAAATAATTTTTTCCTAATATCCAATCTGAACCTTCTCTGGCACAACTTGAGGCCATTTCCTCTTGTCCTATCACTTGTTGGCTGGGAGACTGACCCCCACCTGGCTACAACCTCCTTTCAGACGGTTGTAGAGAGCGATAAGGTCCCTCCCGAGCCTCCTTTTTCCCAGGCTGAACAAACCCAGTTCCTTCAGCTGCTCCTCATGGAACTTTTGCTCCAGACCCCTCACCAGCTCCACTGCCTTCTCTAGACATGCTCCAGTGCCTCAATGTCTTCCTTGCCCTGAGTGGCACAAAACTGAACAGAGGATTCAAGGTTCCAGGGACAGAGGGGCAAACACTTCCTTACTCCTGCTGACCACACTTTTTCTTGTGGCCTTATTAATCCAAAATAAATTAGAAAGTTAGAACTTAGATGTTAAATTAGCTCACTAGAGTCTGTAGCACCAAATTTATCCCATTGTTTCATTGTTTCAAATAATTATCAATCTATTAGCTAATGTTAAAGAAACTTTACATTCTACTGAGTTAAAAGATTTAATTCACAGCTCAACATTAAAAGCTGTTGTCTGAAATTCACAGAACTGGCACATATTACATAAGTAGATAACTTTAATATGCAATGACAGACATCAACTCACAAGCAAAGACCATAAAGAACTTTCATAACTATTTTGTCATAAATCCCACCAAGCTGACTAACTATGTCAGTTATCCTACTACTTAGTGGCAAAATCACATAAGATGACCAACACTGAAAGGAGGAAATTAAAAGTATGTGCATGTATGAAGCAACACAAAAAGCATTTTTTTAAAGACATTTAGTAGCATCTTTCTCTACTTCTTATGCCCTGCCTTTATTCATCCTGTTATCAGTATGGCCACATAGATGACAGCCACAATTCACCTAATTTCTGTATGACAAATCTCATTGTCTTACTAAAACAAATTACATGCCAAAAATAAAAGCCTATTTTTTTCTCCTTGATACCCAATAAGCCACTATCATCAAAACAGGCATTATCATATTCTAAAGCAGTAAAAGCCAAGGAGGACTCTCCCCCAGTTTTTGGGGTTTTTTTTGTTAATTATCTTTGCTTATTGTTAGCTAAGACCTCACCAAAAAAACTTCAAACTGGATAGCACAAATATCTCATTAACAGTAGTACTTGGACTGGGACATTGCTTCAAAGGAAGAATTTTGAAGGAAAATAAGAAAATCATATAGGTGATAATTACAGTTATTCCCACTTGAAAGACAGAAAAGTATTTACAATACAATGATTATCCCTAGAGATGATGGATCTAGGCTCTGTCACAAATGGTGCAGAAGGATAGTTGAAGATTAGACTTCACTAAAAACTAAATAATCTTTTAAAAACCACATTAGCTGCCCTTACCTTAAATTCATTCTTGTCCTCTAAGTCGGAAGTAAAGAGCCTTAACTTCCTATCAGAAGCCGCAGTACAAAACCTACACCCAACAGACAAAAAAAACCCAGGCCCTTCAGTCAAACAACCTTGCAATAGTTGATTTTTTATCAGTTTTCTTTCATTTTAAAAATGCAAAGAAAAAAACAGATTTTGAAAAAATAACCAAAAGCATCTATCTTTTCTGCTTTGGCAACAAGAAGAGTTGTAACTGGAGCTTATCTGTAAAACAGTGTGCATCAAGTGCCAAGAATACTTATTCATAGAAAGAAATGCAAGACATTTTACAAAGCTAAATCTGGATCAATTACCAATTATCTGAAATATCTCATAAATGCTGCTGAAACTTTCCTTGGAAGAAGTTTAGTGGTAGGACCCAAAAAACAACCCTCATTATCAGTGTTTTAAAATACTGAAATATAAAATTCATAAACCAATTTCTATTCAACATATTTTAATCCAAAAGACTATACAAAAATGGAGCAGTAAGCAACTACGGTAATTTTGAAGAATCATACAAACTACTGAGTACATTTTAATTCAGAAGTCCATATTTAACAGCTAACTATCTTCCTAGATTTTCTAGATATACACCTCAAAGGATCTCACAAATAGTATCTAATCTACTCTGAAACACAGCACTTACTATGCAAATTACTACAAATAGCTTTATAAAGGAGTCCATTCAAGTGATTCCACATTTACTAAAGCTCTTAAAAGAAATGCTTCTTCACAGATGTACAAAGAAAGAAACTATGTCAGAGGTCCATAAAAATAATGAAAAAAAAAAGTTACTTACTGCTTGTTCACTGGGGAGAGAGTCAAGGGGCACAAGGAGTAGAACAAAGAACAAGCAAATGAACAACAGAAAAAAGACTATAAGAATAAAAATGTTCTACTGAAGAATTCAGAAACTTCATCAGTGAATTCTAAGGAGCTTCACTCATAAGCTTTGAACAGTCCAATATTAAGGACTTAGGGAAAACAGGTAAGAGACAAGGATTCACTATAGTTGTTTATTGTTAAGTACCTTATTTGGGGAGGTATAGCATCAAGTCTAGTTTCAGGACTCCATGCTATGGCATCAACTCTGATTCCATGGTGAAATGTTCTTAGTGTCTTATATTGCATGCCTTCCACTTCTGCATCCTCCTCCTACAGAAATATTGCAGTTAGCTGATTCAGAATAATGTCTTGGTGACTTTTGACAGATCAAATGGCTATTTAATGAAAAGGCTTTCAAAATTACACATACTGAGAACTTTTCAGATCATAACACCTTTAAAGTGAAAACCTGGAACATACAGAAAACATTGAAATATTTAAATACTTAGAAATACATTAAATGATTGCAGTCTCAAGTCAGAGGCCAATGAAGAGCAGAAAAATCAGAACTGAGCTACGAAGATGCTGAGATCGTTCTCTGTACAAGTAGTATCTTCACAGATACAACTAAAGCCACTTAAAACAGCATGGCTATTTAGCACACACTGCAGTGAGAAGAAGCAATGGGAACAAAAGCAAGCATGTAATTTAAGGTGTCTGCTCTCTGAGTTGTTTTTACACCATGGAAAAATGCTGTCATTTCCAGAGCATTGCTTCTCAAAGAGCAGGAGATAAAAAGGTGCCCTGTGTCATCTAATCCTAATTACAAACTAACAGGAAAATAAAACAAGAGGTGGGATTGTGGACTCCCATCAATAAGCTGACCTCTAAAAAGCTTTTAAAGGTTTTCAGAACATACAATGGAGCAGCTCAAAGGATATTCCTACACAATTTTCTCTATGTCACAACTCTGCTTTAAGACAAGGAGCCTCTCTGTATGCCCTCTATATAATGTAGAGGCCAAGCAGAGAATGCATGAAATCACCCACAGTTTTTCAATGCTTCTCAGCAAGAAGAAAGAATAACATTTACCTCTCCTACTCTGAAATACTCATAGACTCCACATGTAGAAGTCAAGGGAGGATATGAAAATCATAGAAAAAAAACCTTGTGCCAGTGGTTGTCAAAATTTTAATTACTTCCTTTTCAAGGCATACCCCAGAAACAAGGTAGAGAGCAACACAAATGTCAGTATGTTTTTGTGGTTAGCACTAGGTACTCCTCAGAAAATTTCCAACAGTAAGACCATGGGGAATAACAATAATAACAATAACATAACAATTATAATAGTAATAATAATAATATCAGCTATGCTATTATTCATAACAGACAAGTTACAAAAATAATATTGTATAATAAAGAAGCAAGATGAAGGAAAAAAACTTAAAAATTCCAAGCAATTGTCTCCATTTGATTGTCAAACATCCAGGCAAAAAATCCCATCTAATGAAAAACACTTTTCCAGTATAAAAAAATACAATACTCAGTGTTTTACATTTTTAAAATTTTCACATAAAACTCTAAATAATTTCATGGTAAGAAATGTTACTGTTTCCAACAGTCTGTAAGGGAGATCTAGTAAAAAATCTTGGGATAAAAAAATTTAGGTAAGTATTTCTACAGTTCATCTCTAAAAAGAAATACCTATAAATTCGCATAGATGTATCAGTGTGTATTTTACATATATATATATTTATATCTTCCTGAAGAACAAGTATTCTAAACTTGTTAGTGTAATAAACAAGTAAAATTCTCCCTTGTTTACCACAAGGAGAGGAGGAAACAGGAAAGTGACCAGAGTCTTCCCCAAGTAGTGGTGCTGGCAAGATCAGTTTCAGGAGCATCTAACAAAAACAACAATAACACAGACTAACCTGAAATCTGCAAGTCCCAACAACTACATAATTGTTGCCACCATAAGCAATGAGGGAACATGAATCTCCACTGTCAAATGGATTGAATTTTACCACGTGCACATAATCTTCGCAATCCACAGTGTAAGAAGTGTTTCTAGTAGAATCTTGCTTCATTTTCAGTGAACTAAGTCAAAGTATCACAGAAGTGATGTCTTCTCCAGGATGAAAATCTACATTCCTACACAAAAATTTAAAAAAAGCATACATGACTCATTTGCACAAATAAATGTGGCACAAATTTATTTGTGGCAAAGCAAATAAAGAAATCCTACAACACATTCAAGAACACAAAAGCTGCACTTAAGCTTATTAGATGTAGCCTGTTTCATCAATCAAAATATTTACTAAACTAACATACATTCAAAACTGTCTCTTACAGACTTCAGCAATAACTGCAGATTTTATGCTACCCTTGGCAACCTAATGTCAACACAAAAAACCAAGTAACTGCACACACCAGAAGAGTCAGACAGCATTTTAACGTTTTCAACCAAACGACAAGGAACAATACATTGCTACCTTCAAATTCTCTTTACTTGTCTACCTCTTTACAGATAGTGTGTCTAACTAAGAACCAAGTTAACTGCAAAACTGTAAATGAAAACACTGTTGTGCATCCAACTAGTTTTCATGAAAGTAAGGTTTCTGTGCTAGAACACAAGAGGCCAAGATATACCATTGATTTAGAATCAATTCCTTCTAGTCCCAGTACAGATTTGACATTAGTTTATGTCTTTTTGGGAAATCAGATCTTTAACTACAGACCATGTGGAAAACTAGCTTGAAATCTCAGACCTTTGACAGATTTTGGTGTGTAAACGATCTGAAGGTGTCAGCATCCAAGACTAAACGTTTTCCTTGGGAGCCAGCCAGGTCTGACAGAGGCATCACTCGAACACAGAGAGGCTCTCATAGCTGTGTGTTTATTTTTAATTCATACAGACATTACCATAAATACTTTAGCCATACAACTTGCATAGCTTTGCTCCTAAAACCAATTGCAAGTTTTAACCCTATCCATAGTTTTCTTCCTCTTAGGCTTCCCATGAACACAAGCCATTATAGAATCACAGAATGTTAAAGGGTTGGAACGAACCTTAAAGATCCTCTAGTTCCAAACCCCACTGCCATAGGCAGGAACATCTCCCACTAGACCAGGTTGCCAATGCCTCATTCAACCTGGCTTTTAACACTGCCAGGGTTGGGGCAGCCACATCCTCCTCGGGCAACCTGTTACTGTGGCTAACCATCCTCATCGTAAAGAATTTCTTCCTCATATGTAACTAAAGTTTCCCCTCTTTCAGTTTGTATCCATCGTATCTCGTCCTCTCACTACAGTTCCTGACAAAGTCCCTCTCCGGCTTCCTTGTAGTGCCACTTAAGATGCTGGAAGGCGCTATGAGCTCCTCACGCGGGCTTCTCACCTCCAGGCTGAACAACGCCAACTTTCCCAGCCTGCATTATCGGTCACCGGACCAGACTAAAAATACCAAGAGTATTATTATCTTTATTTCTATAGGAAACGCGATTAGGGCAACTAAGCCCAGTGCGTGCGCGTTACCTCCCTTCATCCATGCGCATCCTTTGCCCTCCTACTCCCTCTTTTTCCGTTCAGGGCCTAGCTGCTGCTCCCCAGTCAGGCTGCCCCAATTCCCCTGGGCCGGGAGCAGCCCGGCCCAGACCCGCTTCACACGCACCTCCGCAGCCCCAGCTCCCGCACCGGCCCCGGCGTTCCCTGGTAGCGCCCGCCCTCGGGCGGCGGGAGCGGCGCGGCTGCTTCCGGGGCAGCGGCCCCGCGCCCATTGGGCCGCGCGGCGGATTTGAACGCGGCCGCCGCGCCCTGGCCTAGCCACAGCGGCGGCGCTCCGGGACCGTGCTGAGGGCACGGCGGCGGGGCCACTGGGTGGCCGCAGCCGGGAGCGCTTGGCGGCAATGGTAATGCCGATTCTGCCTACTGGGAGTTAGAGGTGGCTTCGCAGGGGTTTTGGCTTGTTCGGGCTCTTTCCCTGGGCGCGACAGGTACGGTCCCTCGGAAAGCTCGCCGGGTGAGGAGAAAAATGAGCCTCCGGAGAGGTTTTACTCTGCCCCACGCTGACTTGCAGCCTACCTGTTTCATCCTCTTTGATTCCGATGTGACGTTCACATTAGAAATTGGGTTGTCCCCCTCAATCGTTTTGGAGAGTGTGAAGTTGTTGTTGCAGTAGTGTTTGTTTCCCGGTGTCTTCTGTTCTCCTTGCCCACACCTCCTCACATTTTACAGTCGTGCCAATAACCGAAAAACAAACGCGCTGTGGGCTCTGCTTCAGCTGTATGGAAAAAGGTTAAAGATTGAGTGTTGTCTTCTGGAAATAAATGGAATGTATATTGAAACTTCGCTGTCACTGAGGTATTAGGAAACTTTGTTTCAGAAAAGAACAAGTTTAAAGGCAAATTTGCACTACGTTGCCATGTACCTTGTCTCTCACCTCCAAATGCCAGGAGGTGAGAGCAAATCTTGAACTAGTCCAATTATTGCTAGAAAAGATAGTGGCTTATAGAATTAAAAAACCCCAAATTAAAAATAAAAAAAAGAGATTATATTGGTAACAAAATTGTTTAGAGTTGTCTGTGTTAATAAGTCTTAGAAATATTAAATCCTTTTTTACAGGTTTAGAACATCCTCGTAGACACTCATCTGAATGTACAGCGAATGCAGAAAGTACTGAAGACACTCTGAGGCTGCTTTTGGAGACAAAGGCTGTCGTATTTGTAATAACATTCCTTTATGTTGGCATAATGTACAAGGAAAGTAAAGGCTTCATGAAGGCGTGACATACACTTTTAACCCCTTATCTTCACAGTTGCTCTGTCACAGTAAGGCAAGTTAGGTTTAGTCGAAGAGTTTATTCTAGGAACTTGGTCTTTAAGAAGATACGACAGAGTTTGTTGCAGCTTGTTGGGAGGTGAAGACCTGCATATGCCTCTGGCATAGTGGTGTTCATTTTTCTCTTGATTATTTATATCTTCTACTCTGGACAATGGTTACTTTCCAGCAAAAAATTTTACACTTAGTCAAATGTTTCAGAAAGCAATGGCCTTTATTTTCTAACTCTGAAAGGACTACTGTATGTGGAGCAGACTGCATGTTGATGGCGTTACAACTGTCCATGGCTGAAGTCAATAAACAGGTTAGCATTCTTTTCGGTATGTTCTTGGTACGTGGTACACCTCAGACTTGGTTCCCTTGCTGCATTTAGTGCTTAGGCACCAACTTGAAATGACTTTTTTGGTCACTTTGTTGCTGTTTGTAGAAACAATGTGTGTCTGAGGGCCACATACTGCAAGGCAAGAAAATTAATATGACTAAATGCACTATTGAAGCAGGGTTTAGAAAAAGGAACTGCAAGAGAGATGGGAGGATGGAAGTGCTTTATATGTATATTTGAGCTCCAAACTTTAAACATTAATGTATTTCTGCTGACCATGTAACTTCTGTTTATCTCCATCCAATATTTATTTTGTGCTATATATAGATCAAGCTGGGAGAACTATGGCATTTGGGGTGCATTTTTTTCCTGAGTGCTCCAAAAGCATTTTTGAATGACATGTGAAGAACATGAGTATAAAATTTATTTGGTATAGTGCTGTGGTAACCCGGTGTCGCTGGCTCCGGCCAGCCCTGGCACCACCGCAACTTGGGGGTCTTTGAGTCAGTGAAACAGAGCCACTGCTAAGGCGCAGATGAAATGAGAGACGGGACTTTCCGATGAAACAGCAACTGAAGTTTTATTCCAACTCCAGGGCCGAGGCTCCAAGATGGAAAGTAGGAGAGATGGAGACACGGAGAGACCTCGAGCACTTGAAGGATTTGGTTTTTAAAGGGGGAAAAAGAACACGTGGGACAGCAGAGCATGGGGACCAATGACAGGAATTCAGGGTACATAATTTAACTTGTAGGAGGGGGAAACCCTGGCTCCAGCCAATCACTCAGGACTTTTCTTAGAATCTTCCAGACACTGGGAGAGGTCTCTGGTTGACTGGCAGGAGCAGGTGCCATGTAAACAATAAGATTGACAGGTAACTGCCATTTGGTCTTAAGAATAGGAAGAATAAGGGGTAACAAGGCATGAACTATTCAACTTAAACACATAACATATTGGCAAAGGATAACCATCAGTGCTCATCAACCCACTGCCACAGTATAGTTTGCATGAGTTGTACTTGCCACAGTCCATTCTTGGCTGCTGCTTTTCCTGACACTCATCAGGTGAAGATCTGCAGCTAGCTAGCTAGCTGTAGCTAGCTAGCTGTATCTAGCTGTAAGTTGTGAATGTGTACCCAGTACCAGTAAGAATTATGAGTTATATGGCTTTTTTTGTATGTGTATATGAAGCGTCTGTCAAATGGTGAAGAGGAGGTATAACCCTAAAGTGTCTCTGGTAGAAGTGCTAAGGCTTGTCAGAGCTGGAGGATGTCTGAAACATACCAGAAGCAGTTGCAATATACAATCAGGCCTTTGCCTGTGTCTCATCTAAGGAGAACTATTGTAATACTTGTTTTAATAACCTAGAGATACCTTTTAAGGTCAATTAACCTAATTATTAATGAAAACAATACTGACTATTGTTAGAAGACTTACTAAAGTGTTGCATAGTAAGTCAAAAGTGTAGTACAAAGCTTTAGTTTAAAAAAACCAAAAACATACCAAATCAACAAAGATACCAGAAACAACAGAACTACATCAAAGTGAAATCCCTAAGCCAGTAAAAAACCCAAACAAACAGAAAACCTGCTTCAGTATGTGCATCAGAAAAAAATTTGTAGTCTATAGTGTGCAGACTGAGGATATTTCTTGTATATTAAGTATAAAACTGGTTTAGTCATCTCCCACTGTTAGAAACATTACAGTAAGGATACTAGAATGCCAAGATACTACATTTATACTCCTTGGAATGTAATATATTCTAGCTAGGAGCCTGGTGTCCTCACAATACCTGTGAAGGTTAAAATGAGAAAATTAGTGTGCATCAAAATTAACTTTGGAAAACTGATAAAATTAATACAAGACTACATATGGAGGTGATCACTGTTTGTCATATTTGTTGTGATTATCAAGGGAAAACTGCAAAATTTTCCAAAGCCAGCTCTGGGAACTAAAATGTGTTGTTCTGTTTTATGCCAAAACTTAGACATGAAAAAGTTATGGCTTATTGCTCCCTGTTTTCCTTACAATAACTTTTTTCCTTCCACTAGAGGTAATTATTTTATTCTACTTTCTCCTTTTTTCCCCTTTTCCAGATAATATTCCTCTCTTCCAAAAATATCTTTTCTTTGAGAGATGATCTAACAAAAATTGTAGCAGTTATTTTCAACTGATTAAATTTTGAAATGCTTAGCTTCTTCAGATCTGAAGGAAGAACCAGTTTTCAAAAACCTGATTTGTTTTTTCTGGTTATACTAGTTGGTCTAATAAGACAAACCTTGGCTTGCATATATGGATTAAAACTATTTTAGCATTTGCGTGTGCCGCCTCTGAACCACAATTTCTTTAGATGGTATCCATTTTGAAATTCACTCTCTTAAAGCAAAAGATATCTGGTTTATTTTGCTCAGCACTGAAACTTCAAAACAAGATGCAGAGCGTTACAGTTGTAGGCATGTCCCTTGTTAGGTTTCTGATTTAAATACAATAGTTTTGAATTTTAGCACCTGTAGAATGGAAATATATTTTGAAAAAGTCAATTACTGCAATGAAAATAATGTTAACAGGCTGTTGAGTGGTTGTATTGAGGAAAAATACAACACGTTCAAGCTATCGCAGACAACCAAAATAGATTTCTCTTCCTTTACGAGCCTGAACAATTTTAATGGGTTTGGTATTTTAACTGGTACCTGTATCTGCAGTGGAAATGAAAAATAAAAAAGCTTTTTGGAGAACTCTAAAAAAGTTTAAGATTAATAGATTATGAAGCTTTTTAAATTTCACCAGAATAAAGGTAAGAAAAAGTTTGGTGAACCCTGATCAAATAGCAGGGATGAAAGAGAAAAAAAAAAATCTATGCTCTTTATCCCTCTGAAAATACTTTGGTTTGTAGCACAGTTGCAGCCATGTGGCATAAAGACAAGTGGCATGAGGTCTGTGGTGGGAACAAATACCTTTCCCCTAGATTGATTAGTACAGCTCTAAAATCTATGAACATTTTCAAGGAGAAGAACCTTCCTCAAGATTTGAAATAGTAATAACAGTTTTCAAGATGAAGCTCAGCTGCGAACAATGGCTTTAAGTTGACTGTTTCAACCTGTGGATCAGAAGTTGTAGAAGGTGAGTTATTAGGTCAAATAATCACCTGTCATTTTCAGGCTATGGTTGTTTTAGCTGGTGGGATGGGAAACTGAAGTGTATGAAACAATTATTTTTCCAGAATCTGTGAGTTTAAGTTGTCAGACATAAATGTGTTGTAAATCTCCTCTAGAATGAGAGCTTTGATACTGGAGGAAAAACTGCTTCATTGTTGATTTTACAAATATATCTTCCCACTAGAGATTTGTTTGTATATTTCTGTTTTCGTATAAAAGCAATTTTGGTGTGTGGTTTAGTTCTATTCTGTGCTTCCATGAGTGCATTTTCTATGCTGACTGAAGAATATTATGTTCTTTTTAGTGTCTTGTATTTCTTGAAATGATTTCCCAAATTGTCCTGTTTCCATGTTGACAAATGAAGAAAAATGCGGGGAGTGTTACTCCCTTAAACCTTTCTGTCTCCCTTTTGGTAATGAGATACTCCTAACTAACTTTGTAGATTGGAGTGCATTGCTACAAACTTACATTTAACTTTGTAGCAATGTTATAGGATATGTTGATTGTATTATGTTGTAATGATGCTACTAAGAGAGGTTGTCTTGGCTATTCTTCAGCATGATTAATTTTTCACAGAAGGGTTGAACTTGGAAGGGAGCTCTGGAGGTCATCTTATCCAGCCTCCCTCAAACGGGGCAGCCTGGCAGTGCCAATTGTCCAGGACTATGTCCAGGTGTCTTTCAAATTGTCTCTGAGGATGAAGCCTCCATAACCTCCCTGAACAACCTGTACTCAGGCATCCTTGAAGTAAAAAAAGTGTTTCCTGATGTTCAGAGGGAACCTTCTGTGCATGTTTCAGTTTGTGCCCATTGCCTCTGCTCCTACCACTGGGCACTTTAGGAAAGAGCCTGGCTCCATCCTTTTTCCACCCTCCTTTCAGTTATTTGTATTCATTGACGAGATCTTCCCTGAGTATTCTTTACTCCAGACTAAACAGCCCCAGCTTTCTCAGTCTGTCCTCATGTGAGGTGCTCCTGTCCCTTAATGATGTCTGTAGATGATATGTGAACTTTGTTGGACTTCTCTCCAGTGTGTCTCTGTCTCCCTCATACTGAAGAGCCCAGAACTAGACATAGTACTTAAATGTGGTCTCACCTTCTCTACAAGGGACAGGCTCTTCTTTGGAAAAGAATTTGGAGTAATAAATATTTCCCTGGATTTTATTTTAAAGGAAGTTATATATTGAGGCTGTTCTACTGTATTTCCCATACCCTGTGTAATCAAATTGTAACTCTAAGTTAGTTTCATATATTTTTGTTTTGCTTAACAACTGGGTTTAACTGTGTTAAAACTCTTGCTGCTTAAGTCTTGATGCAACTTCCCTAGCTTACCAATAGGACCTTTTCTTCTGCCTCCTACCCCTCTCTCTATATGTATACTATATGTGTCTGTTTTGAGGGGTAGAAGAGGAAGCAAGGATGTGTGGGGGTATTTTTTTTTAATGAGCAGGGTTCTAAATTTTCAATCTTGTGTTTTTATTACCACTATAATTGATAGTGGTGGCTTTAGAAAGTGCTAGTTTGTTGTTTGGGTGAGTACAATTTTTGCTTTTCCTATTCCGTGATTCTGCTATTCTACCAACCCATACATCCAATATCTCTGTAGTCTTCCTTTAACAGAGCTTACCTCTATTCTCTTGTGCCCTGGTACTTTTTCCCTCAACACTGCCTCTTCACCCACACAAAGAAAAAGGTGTTGAGTATCCATGCCATTGTAATTTTATTTATTGTTTTATAATATTGTCATTTCTCTAAGCTTGGTCTGTCGACCTGTAACTTCACTGCTTCTGCACTTTGCAACCTATCAATTGTCAGATGTCCATGTGCTTATATTCACATGAACCAGTTTTTCAGTCTGTGCACAATACTATCAGCATGATGAGAAGCTTATTAAAAATGTTGCTTTATCCTACTTAATGTGCTTTATGGACCACACTTTGGGAACTCCTCTGCTGCATAAGAGTATGAGGAAGCAAGGAAAGCTGAGCAGGACTAGAGGTGACAAGAGTGCAGAATTGGATGACTCAAGGACAAAGCTGGAAAACAGTGCTGCAGTCTAGGAGTATGTCTGGAAAGAATAAACCCTACACAGAGGTGGTGGTTCACACAGTAGTCTTTTACATATGTATTCCTGAAAGGGTTGGTGAGCCTTTGTTTAGGGAATGTGGAAGCCAACATTTTGATGTTGAAATGCATAACTTTCTGGGTTTTAAAACAATTTGCTGTCAAAATAGAAATTGATTTGATATGTAGTTAGCAGTAGAAAACTTACAATGTCTACAAAACAGTAAAAAATGGTGTCTTAAAGCATGAAATGTCTCTACTGAATTTCAGGCATTCTAAAACAAGAGTGCCAAGGTAACTTAATATGCTGCACTACCAGGAAGTGAAGATGCTTTATAATACCTTGTTGGTTCTATTCCTATGAAATGAAATACTTGCTTTGTCTATAATAGAATGAAAACATGGGACTTTTTGAACTTCCTCAAGCTACTAGCCAGTTGATAAATGCTTACTGCAAAACACCACAGTATTTTTAAAATGAATTTTAAAACCAGAGACTTGAAAAACTGTGTAAGTAATGGAGAATGCCACCACAGTGAATGCTGGATCACTAAGGTTAATATCTGGAATGCAATATTTGGATTTAAAATATTTTTGCAGCACTAACATAAACTCTTCTAATCTCTGCAGGCCCTTGATCTGGTGAGGAAAGTTTTTGATTTATTAGATGCCTTATGAAGTTATAATTTAACTTGGTACTCCTGAAAGATTTTGATTTAAAATAAAGTGAGAAAATAACTTTTTTTTTTCCTCATCCACTGCTGCTTTGATCTGTTTAAGTTGTGTTATAATATGTAAACATGTTTAATTTTTGGGAGGGGCTGAAATGAAAATCATGTGCTTTTCAGAAAACAAATATGCTGTTTTAATATTCTGGTGATGTGTGGAATAATATGTAAGTTCATAGTGCTGATTTGTCATAACCCATGCACGAATTAGAAGGCAGAAAAGTGCTCTGAAGCTAATATGTATGAATGTTCTTTAATTTTCACTTCTAGTTCTTCACCTAGACAATATCAAAGTAGTTGACTTTAAGGATTTTCGAATTGTGTATTTAATGAGGTCTATTGAGAAAGTATTGCCAAATATGTTAGAACCTAAAGGAGGCATCATTTGGGCCGGAACAACTTAAATTATTAGAATTTCTCTTGTTTTCTTATTTCATGTGTTCTATTGCTAATAGTGTTTATAAATAATTAATTTGCCTTATATAGAAATGTCATGAAATAGATTTAAACATTTGCTCTAGACAAGAGCCATTTGCTATTATTGACAGTGGAAAGCAAGGTTTGTTACTTGGTCACAGGGCATTTTATCTCATGTTACATAGTAAAAAACACCTTTTTTCTTGATGCCATATATTGAAGAATGCTTTAGATACCAGTAGTGTGATAACAGTTCACCAGCAGGAGTTGGGGACTGGTACTCAGTTTAAAGAGCAAGGTGTGGATAAAAATGAGGACAAGTTGTGAAAGAGAAGATGGTAAGAGCAAGTAGTTGATGGAGAAGGTAGAAGGGCATGTGGGACATCATCCAAAAATTATGACAGGAGGAATGTAGTCTATACTGTAGAGTTAATCTTAATTATAGTAGTAGTAGTAACAGAGGAGTGTGCATGGCTTTAATGTATTTATTAGAACTGTATAGCAATACTGTCAATGTTATGATAGAGCATAACTGTATTAACACAAGAAAGAAAAGCTCCTTTTTTAGATTGACATATATTTTCCCAGTTTACTGCTTGAAACAAACCAGGGGAGCTGTATTTACTTCCTTTGGGAAGTAAATGCTTGCCATGCTGAAAACTATTTTTGCAAATAAAGAACTTTTATGCAAGAACTAGTCCTGCAACATTCACCGTATTTTCTCATTAATAACATTTGATATACATGCCTGGTATTTTAAAGATCAGGAACAAATACTGACAGAATATAACAAAATTCAACTGTAAATGCCAGGTGATGGGAGAACCTCAACTATAAGTAAGACTTTGTTTCCAATCAATTTAAATTTTAATAGGCTTTCAAATATATATTTGTTAATTATATATTTGCAGCTTGTTTTAAATTTATTTTCAAACTATGCTGAATATGAAACATACCTTTTTGCTCTTTTTGGTTCTGTTAGCACTGTGGAGACTTCACAGTATCACTTAGTGATGTGTTGAAAACATGGAACTACTTGTTACATGACAAACTGTGATTATGTAAAAACATGAAAGAACCTGAAAATTGTGCTGATGTGAAAAAAGCCTATCATGCCTTCTTAGCAAGAAGCAATATGTTAGATTTAATAGACATATATGGGAAGTGCTATGGTCTTGGACTTTTAGCTGAAGATGAAAGCATATCCCCTGTAAGTATTATGTTTGTTTGACCTCTTGTGTTGTTTTGACATATTTTTGGTTCCGGTTGTGGATTTATGACATTTAAAATTATGCACAGGAGCTCTGGATTATTCACAACTTGGGGTAAGAATTTAAGTTTAAATTACTAAATTTTGTAAAGAGATTTTAAATTTACTCAAAAATTATTTCTCTCTTGTCCTGTTGGATTGTGAAGTCCTACAACTCTTGTATGAATAATTGCCTCCTTGCTATAAATTGGACTGAGAAATAAACTGTAGAGATTTGATAAAACTGAAGCAAAGCTTAGTAATTAACGTGTCATGGAGTTTTTGTTGTGTGTTGATGTGCAGTTAAAGTATTTTTAATGATTACCAATTTGAAAACACTATGGTCTTTAAATAAAACTTCTAACATGCAAATACATGTATTATTCAGTTTTTTTTTTTTCCAGGAGTTCCACTTCAGCCACTCAGTCACAGCTTCATTGTAGTTTATTGCAGGTCTTTTGTTTGTTTGGGGGTTTTAATGTGTTTTTCTTTTCCTCCCACTTTTTGTGAGGAAGGTAGAGAATTTGTATGGCTTAGTGAGCTTGTCCTAAACCTGGCATAACATATTACATTTTATCTAAAATGCAAGCAATGGATTTCAGGCAAGTGTGTAACATAACTGTTTGAGATATTTTCTAAGTTAATTTTAATCTTACACTTCATTTCTCTACTAGAACAGCTGCACTTCTAAGGACTAAAACTAAAAATAGGTTGTAAGGGCAGTGCTAACCTTAAACATTAGCAAAGTGACAGATAGGTTTACACCAGGTTTTAAAACTACTCTTGCTTTCTAGTTATCTTCATATTTAAGTGTATTCTGATGTTTTTATTAAAGGTTCAACTGTTGGAATTTATTTCTGGTGTAATGAATGCACAAGAAAATGATTCTGTTCTTTCTTCTCCTACACAAATCAACAGACAGGGCCAGGAGCATATGAAGGTAAAAATTATTTTTCTCTTGTAATGTCCTGTATTTATTGAAAAGATGAAACATAACATAGTTTTGTTTTCCAGTTATTGTTATTCAAATGTAGCTGGGTTAAAAAAAATAAAATCTGTGTATCCAAACTCTGTATCACTTGAGTATATTGTAGGTATGTATGGGGCTATATGCTGAAATTTATATTCCGGAATACAGTCCAGAATGGCAGGCACTTGATGTAGAATGAATTTTTCTGCAAATACACTGTCACTTAAATGTTGTCTTGACTGGGCATTAAATAAATGAGGTAATCTCCTTTGATTTCATTTTATTAGCTTGTACTCCCTTACATATGGAAGAAATCTGAATATCCGCTGTAGTGATGGCTGTAGCAAAGCAAACAAGGTTTGGCTGTCCCAATAGAGGACTTGAGGACTCTCCCGTTACCCTTTCAACTATCAAAATAAGAATCTCTGAGTACTTTCTAGCAGTGTTTGAAATGCTGGAGCTTTAGTCGTTTGCAAACTTGCTTTTCTCATAATAAATGGCAATATCAAATCAATATTTAGTTATAACTCAAAATATTTCTGAACAAGAAAATATTTTCTGAACTGGGGTTCTCCCCTAAACAGCACTCCTATCATTACCACAGTGGCTTTCTTACTGGTCTGACTTGTGCAGTAAAAATATTCTTTGCTCTTTTTGCCTCCTCTAAGGACTGGCTTTGCAGACTCTAACATGGACACATTTGGTTTTGTAACTGTATTTTGTTGTATACGTACTGAGGTATGAGAAGATATTCTGTAGCAGATATAATTTTTTGTTATATGTTCTTCTGTTTATGACCTTTGTTTCGATTATTGTTTTTTCCTTTGCTTGCGACAAAACTGCGAATTTTTCTGTTCTGGGGCTGTTGTTTTTGCATAGTCCAGAATAGAGCTGCAATATTAGCAACCACAATGTTATATATTGTGATGTGGGAGGGACTGGGTCACAATTTGTATCCAAACTGAGTCAGTGGAGTTTCTTTGATTGAAATCCCCTGGAAGCCAAGAGAAAAAATTACTGAATCTGTGACAGAGCTGGCAAGTAGTTTTAAAATCTTAGTCTTTTTGAAGTTAATGACAAATTCTTACATGGTTTAATGGTTCTAGTGTTTGCCTTGAAATAGGAAAGGGATGTCTGTGAGGATGTTTCTAAACAGAAATTTATAACCAATTTTAATAACCCTCAAAAATCTTGTGAATATTCAATTCTAACTTATTTACCATGATTGTTTTCCTCAAGGCTTCCAGAATCCTCATGCATAAAGTACTATTTTGAAATGATGCAGGTGAATTCTTATTCTTCCAAAAATTACATCACTACATATCTAATTAACTTTAAAATAAAAGGGAACAAAATTTAGCAGTGGGATGACCAATTTGTGTGATGTTTTCTCATGCAGGTGACAATCCTGGCAAAGAAGTCTGTCTGTTCATATTTAAGCCTTTTGGTGAATTCTAAGGATGATCTGTCATTGGCTCATGTTCTAAATGTTTCTGACAGAGGGCTTGGTAGAGAAGCCTTCACTAACCTGAAACATGCCTCACAGGAGAGAAAAATGTCCATTTTCCTGGTATGTGTGTTAAATGAATCTGGAGGTCAGGGTCAGTGAAGTAAATCTCTAAATAGAGAATGTGGCTTAAATCTAATATGCAACATTGATGTTTGTAAGCTGAGTCAAATACCACCATGAACATGATTTTAAAGCTAAAATAATAGATTCTGTGGGGAGAAATGGGTACTTATTTGGTCATGGGATCTCAAAATGGACAGAAAAACAGTTTGTGTTTATCTCAAGAGTTCTAGAATAGGATCTTGCAGTAGTTATTGGCACAGAGCTGTCTCAAAAATAGTTGAAATTAGGTAAATAAGAATTCAAAGAACCACTGAAGTCCCTCATACTCAAAATAGTAATTAAATTTTACATGCAGTGCAACCTCAGTATGAACAACAGTAGTCTGAGTTATAAACAGTATGGGTATGTAGTCACTGAAGCAGCTGCATTCTTAAACTTTTATGGTTGAATAAATATGGAAAGTTTGTGAAATCTCAGTTCCAGGTTTTATTATTTTTGCTCCTAATGCTCAGTTAACATTGTATAAAGAACTGTATGTTTTTGGACTGGATTTACCGCATCTTCACAGTTGCCAGAGAGGAAACTTCTCTACTGTGTAAAGAAGTCACCTTTTCTGGCATCTGTGTCTTGTAGAAATCTTGAAAAGTAATTTTCCATTAGGAAGGCAAGGTCCTATGAACTGTGTACTTGATCCATAGGAAATCTTTAGCACAAAGACAGGAATACTGGCAAGTTTACTTCCTGTGATAGAGTAATTTCAGTTTTTCTCTTTCCAATCCAAAGAGCTTTATTATTTAGCTCTGTACTCTGAAATAAAAATTTATGTGTAGAATTAACATTACTGCATCTGTATCAAGTGCATTGGATTGTTATCCTTGCTTTCACCTTCCTGGACAACTGCTAGGGTTTTTGTTCTTACTATTGCCTTAAAACTTTAGGGATTGTACTTTAAGGTGTGCTTTTGGCACATCTTTTCATTGTCTTACAGCATATAAAAATATATGGGCACCTTCAGAATGACAGAAGCCTTAGCTGCCATTATTTTTGATAATATTTGAGTATACATTATTTGCATCTCTGAAAATTGATATAAGCTGAAGTCAACTTTTACATGCTTATGTTAAAATTGTCCTTGGGTCATAGAGAACACTCTAAATATGAGTAGTTTTTGTGAGGCCAGCAGGAGCATTTAAACAGCCACAATAACAAGAGAGTTCTGTGCCAAGTTTTAATAAGTTTTTTGTCCTAAGCTTTCAAAAAGTTGATGCAAATATCAAATTAGCTGGTTTATTTTTATTTTGGCTTGTGTTTTCTTTTTTTGAATGCTACTGTACTATTTAAGTATTGATCTTGCAAATATTTATGGTGAGATGTACAAAGCTCGCAATTAAGAGCCATTGTTTGATTTCAGGTAAGTTATTTATGCTATCAGCCAGCTGTTACACAATTTGCAGACCTGTAGGAAAGGCTTGCTTCAGCATATGTACAGCCCATGTTTGTCTACAGCTTGATATTTCTAACTATTTCTCCTAATAGATGGCAACATCTTTTATCCGGACCATGGAACTTGGAGGAAGAGATTCTGCATCTTCTTTGTATGATCCTTTAAGAGCCCATGTAAAGGGGCTTTCCAGCTTTGTTAGTTTTATTACAAGCTGCAAGAAATTGTTGGTGAAATCTTAAATACAAGGTAATAGATTTTTCTGTTAGATTTTTGTCTTGGTGAGCACCCCCTTTTCTTGTGCTTGAACAAAAAGAACAAAAGATAATCAAATAATGTACTTGAGAATTCAGAGTAAGTGTTTAAAAATTAAACCTTATTTGAAAATATAATTGAAAAACAATTGGGGTAAGCTTATGAATTCTTGAAGGGGTTTTTGTATTAAATTTTAATCAAATCTATGTATGTATGGTGGTTTGGTTACTTCCCTAGCTATAAATGAAGTTGCAAAGATTTCCATCTTGTGAGTCTGGTAAGTGTATATGTGCTCTATTTCTTGCTAGTTAATTCCTTCCTGTTGGTTATTTAATTCTGTTTACCCTTATGTAAAGGAGTCCTTATTGCTGCTGACAAATGACAATGTTGGTTATTTAGCCTTTGCTTCCTTTCATTTTAACTGTATAACTGAGGCATAAGAATTATTTCTTAGGGATGCTCTGGTGGAGTTGCTGATTTTGAATGTGTTTGAGGAATTGAAGTTAGTCTTTTGGGCAGGCTTATGAACGTGTGATTAATTAGAGAAGTGTAAATGTAACACAGGGGTTTGAATTGGTGAGTGCTGGCATTATTACAGAGAGAAGAGCTATTTTCTTAAGTTTCATAGAAATTCGTAATTTTTTCATTTATAATCAGTAATTTTTCCATACAAAACTTTGACCAATCAGCTATAATAGTGCTGTCCTTGATACTAAAGAATCTCTCTTTTTAAGTTTGAATTGAGTCTAATCCTCACAGTGGAAAACAAAATGTTATAAGTAAGCTTTATTTAAGTTAATGTTCAGTTTCCATTGAAGCTGGATGTGGGAAGTATTTCTAAAGTTGTTTTGCAGTTTTGTCTTTTTTATTCTGCTTCTTTGATCTTCCATTTCAACATCCTGGATGCCAGAGACATACTGTCTGTGCTGGTGATTAAAGAGAACTATTAGTTCAACATATGTATATGCTATTTTTCTTTGTTTAAATCATATCTGGCACTGTATATTCATAAAAAAAAGAAATGAAAAAACTATTTATGGGCATGAACTTCTTAGGATGAAAATACTTTTTTGGGCAAATACAGTTCAGAAAAGCACAATATAAAATGCTGTATCTTGTTAATTACTCCTCTGTTTAAAAGAAAATGTTTAAATGTGAGAAAAATCAGAGTGGGATAATTGCTGTGAGTTATCAGATTCTCACTTGGGTGAATTCTCTAGAGTCTGGAAATGCTTTTTAGCATTCAGTTATTTACTGTGTAGTTTTCCCTGCTGCACCTGCTGTGTCATTTATTTTGGGATATAAATCTTGTTAATGTCAGGTTTTGGCATGCACATTAAGTTGGCTGTGCACATGTAAGTACTGCTGTTTATCTTGCTAACCAGGAGTGGAAGGTGGCTGTACTGTGTCGTTTGTAGTACCTCTCATACGCCATGTGGGCTTTATACCCTTGCAGTGTAAAGTGTTTTTATCTATGTATCTGTAGATGTTTTCAAGTGTTTGGTATGTCACATGGATGAGGACTGTCTCCTGCCTGTCATGTAGCAGTTGTTGGGAGTTCCAGAGGATCCAGTTCTATGCAAATTTTTTTTCTCTAGTTCTGTTACTGCTGCAAAATAAAGACCAGAGGAGGAAAAGGCAGCAATGCAGCAGAATCCTGAGTTAGTTCATCTGTAGAAGCCTGCTGAGAAATCTAAGGGCAAACTAGACAACCTGTCAATGAATGTCTGTCTGCAGCATTGCTGTTTCTCTGATAAGGAGATTAGCAACCTGCATTAACCAGGTCTCTGTACTTGCTATGCCACAAGGAAAATGATCTTTTTTTTTACTTAATGATTGTATATCTGCTATTTTGGTTTAATTTTATTACAATGGAGATCTTAAACTTGTAATTGCACAAAATACAAAGTAGCCAAATAAATGATGGGTTACTGTAGGACACATGTTAAAAAGAGTTTTTCTTCATCTGCCTGATTCCTTTGCTTTGGGAATCTAGAAACCAGATTGAAGATCTTGGACAGTGGTGGGAAGTGCTTAAGAATATTTTGAACTTAGTAGGAGATATTGCACAACTAAATATCTACTAACCTATGGAGAAAAACAAAAATGTGTTTCTCATCTCCCCATCATTCAGCTAGGAAAGTGAACAGTAGATTAGATGAACAAAGGGAAATCTGTCAAACCAAGTGGAAGTTTAATGAAACTATGATGGTTTGGTTCAAATCTGGTACTTATAGCAGGAGAAATGGAAAAACAAAGTGGAATTTGGTAGTTTTGAGATGTTTTTCACTGAAGACTTGAACATTCCTACAAATCTCTAGCATGTTGGAATTATTTGCCTCCCCCCATTCTCTAGATGTCTCATATTGGAAGACATCATTAATCTTTCAATAATCAGTAGCATGAATATTTGTTAACATTTGGAGGTGCTGTAAAACTTGTAATGCTAAAACTATTTATAGATTTGTACTTATAAGACTTTGACAATATTGATACAGTAAGTGAGAACTTGGATGTTTTACTCTTTTACACCTGTTTCTTGACAAGGAGCATATCAATGTTGTATTTGTCAGTGAAATGGATGATTATTATACACCTTAGGTGTAATTTATCTCTTGGTAAATTACTAGCCTTTCCTGTTGGTATAAATGAAATGCTGCAGGTCTAATCCCTCATTCTGGCCTGAAGAACTCCTGAAATGACTCTTCCCAAGTTTAAGAAAGTGTGACTTAAAACTAAAGGACAGAAGGTAATTTGTCCTGTTGCTAACTGTGCTAGAGTGTAATATGGGGGGATGTGTGGAGTGTGTGTACATATACATACACTTTAAAAATCCCCACTAATTTTGTAGAGTAGCAGAGCTGGGAGGTTGGCAGCATGCTTTGCCCTCAGTTGGGCGCTGGCTTCGGCTCAGGCAGCGGCCACTGGGGGTCACCGTCGCCCAGCTCACGCCGAAGCTGGGTCGCGCTCACCGTGTCCCGCTAGCCCCGCCGGAGAGAGCGCCGCTCTCTGGAGCGGCTCTGTCTGCATCGCGGGCCCCTACAGACTCCGCAGCCCGCTGGAGCATCACACAGCTTGTCTTCACCATGTGGATTAGTGCTCTCTGCTTCCTCTCGACAGGGAAAATGCTGTTTCTTATGTGCTTCCTTTGGGAAGCCGTGACTGCATCTCGAAGCGCAGTAGTATTTGGGGAGAGAAAGCACGTTGGACTCTACCTAGGCTTGTGTTCGCTGTTTGAATTAATTGAACAGTGTTCATACAACCCTGGAGGTTTTTGGTCTAAAGCTGCTGGAAAGTTGTGCAAGCACATGCAAAACATTGTATGTAGGATTGCTTAAATTTAGGATTATAGAATAATTGAGTTTGGAAGGAACATCAGAAAGTTTTTGGTCCAACATCCCGCTCAAGGCAGGGTCAATTACGGAGTCAGCTCAGGTTAATCAGGGCTTTATCCAGACAAGGTTTGTACAGTCTCCATCCTTGGAGGTTTTTAATCTCACTCTTGGCAGCTTGTTTCCACTGCTTTTGTCCTCACAGTGAAGAGTTGTGGGGTTTTTTTTCTTGTATTGAGTTGGACCTCTCTTGTTTCAGTTTATGCCTATTGTCTTTTTTCACAATGTCTGTCAACATGAGGAGTCTGGCTCCATCTTCTTGGTTACCACCCTGTAGGTATTGGAAAGCTGTTAGTAAGCCTGAAGCTGCCTCTCCTGCAGCCTGAACAAGCTGTTCCCATAGCTGCTTTTCACAGGGCATGTCTCCCGGACCAGCTTGGCAGCATTCTGCTGAACTTGCTCCAGTTTATCAGTGTCTTTCCTGGACTAGGGGCCCAGAACTGGACACAGTATTCTAAATTTGGTCCAACAAGTGCTGATTAGAGAGGGAAAATCACATTCCTCAGACTACTGGCTACGCTACTGTTGATGCAGCCAAGGATACTGTAGAACTTCTTTGCTGCCAAGGCATGCTCCTGGCCGGCGGCTTGCTTGCTGAACATGCACCAAGGTTTTTCACACAGAGTTGCTCTTCAGCCTGTATCATTGTAAGGAGTTATTCCTTTCCAAGACTT
Source organism: Zosterops lateralis (assembly GCF_965231275.1). Taxonomy (NCBI): domain Eukaryota; kingdom Metazoa; phylum Chordata; class Aves; order Passeriformes; family Zosteropidae; genus Zosterops; species Zosterops lateralis. The sequence continues at coordinate 18,485,068 of NC_139765.1, forward strand.
TGCATGTCTTGTTGAATTTCATATGGTTCCTGTCAGCCCATTCCTCTTGTCTGTTTGGGTGTCTTTGCATGACAGCTTTGCCCTCAAGTGTATTGACTGTTCCATCCAATTTGGTGTAATCTGCAAACTTGATGAGTATGTAACTTTACAGAGTCACTGCCAAAAATAATGAGAAAAAAAACTCAGCAGATTTCAGGATAGGCTCCTATGTTACTCCATTGTTACAACATGTTTGCTGCCTTCTGAGCATGATGGGCCAACTGGTTGTTAACTCTTCTAATTGTCCATCCATCCAGACTGTAACATCAATATTCCTATGTTGAGAGTATTCTCTGACAGTGTTGATAAGCCTTGCTACAATCAGGTGAAATAGCACCCACTGTTCTCCTCTGGTCTGCAAATTGAGTCTTTTTATTATAGATGAAAAACAGATTGGTCAGCCATAGTTTATATTTGATAACTACATGTTTATAGTCACCAGCTACCACCTAATCCTTCATATGCCCAAATATATGTTCCTAGAAGACTTTGCATTATTTTCTCAAGGAACAAAGTGAGGCTGATGAACTTGTGGGGTCCTTTTGGGGTTTTTAGGGTGGGGTGTTTTTTTTTTGTTTTTTTTTTTTTTTTTTTTTTTTGGTTTTTGGTTTTTTTTTTTTTTTTTTTTTTGGGCAATGATTTGCTTTTCTCCATTTGTTGGGGACCTCACCTGGTCACCATGACTTTTCAAAGATGATAAAGTTATCTCATGAGGGCATTTGCCAGTTCTTTTAAGGCTCTTGGATGCAATCCATTTGGTTCAGTGTTCTTGAACATCCTCAGTACTGTCAAGTGGAGCCTGATTTGATCTTTATCCACTGCTGGCAATGGATAAAGTTTTTTTCTGAAAGATTTCTCTAATCAGAATGTTGATACAGACTGAGGCAAAGAGGGCACAGAGTACTTCTGTTTTATGTGCCCCCACTGTTGCAAAATCTGCTTTTCAGCAAAGGTCCCTCTTTTTTCTTTTTGTTCAGCAGGTAAGGCTCCTTTACATTCCTTGTAATTCTCAGCTCCAAAGCTGAGCTTTGGTTTTCCTGATAACATCCCTAAATGCTCGGGTGATGTTTCTAGATCGTTTGTAATCTGTCCCTTCTTCTCCATTCTGTGTGTAGCTCTTTTGCATTCAAGCTCTGTCATCAGTTCACTGTTTAGCCAAGCTAGTCTGCTGATATTTCTGCACATTTTCCTAAGTATTGTGATGGAATGGTCCTGTGCTCATAATATTATTGTAGTATAATGTAATTTATGTTATTATAATTAATAGCAGCTTGTCTGAGTGCCTTTGCCTTTTAGAACTTTCTCACAGGGAATTTAATGGCTGCTTATCAAGACTCATTCTGGGAAGAATACTTGCTTACTTTTATAGTAACTTTGTCATCAGACTTGGGTAGCAAAGCTTGGGATGGAGAATATGAAGAGTCACTCTAGTTTCTTCCACCAAGCTGAAAGAGAAATTTTAGCCAATAAAGCAAAAGCAGCAGAAACAAGATGGAAAAATACACAGGTTTCTTTTTTTGCTGTGTTTCTGTTATGGATATAATAATCTCTGCAACTCCAAAGGGTCTAAGGAAGAATATTCACTTAATTTTGATATCTGTTAGAAAATTAGATTAAAAATCATACTTTCATTGCTGGAGGTAGAATTTTTGGGTACTATGAGTGCTTTGATATAGTTTTTTCTTTTACGACATATTTAAAATCTAGATAAGTTCATTGATATGATTTTATTGTTGAAATTTTGAAATCTAAATGAACATGAGCTGCTAATTTTTTAAAAAATTAATGCCTATAACAAAAGTAATAGATCTTTAGATTTGCTTTAAAAGCATGGTTCCTGCTCTGTTAGAAGCATTTGTATTGTATTGCTTCCTAGATAAATTTTGTCCTGCTCTTCTACCCAGGTAGATTGAGCTCTAGTTGACATCTTGCTGCTTTGTGTTTGAGAATGGGATTACTGCTGCTCTCTTCCTATAGCTCTAAATTAAAAAAAAAATCGGATAACTGATCAGTTGCTGTAAAGTTCTAAAGCATCTTAGAAATCCATAACAAGGAAAAAAGGTTGTGATTTCCTCCCACCCTGTGATCCCTGGGTGTATGTGGTTTCTTTTAAGACACCTGTTCCCACTGCCTAGGTCAGATAGCTATACATTTGTCATCGTTTTTTACCTCTGTTGAAGTTAAAATGAATGAATGAAAAATGTTGACCTTAGTGTAATAGAATTTTGATATATTATTTTCTGTTCTTGGAATAGACTTCAGGACTCTGTTCTGCTTATTATCAGGTTTTGAATATTGTCCATATCCTCAACGTTTTTTTCTTGTTTATGCTATTTTAGTCTTTTCCAAAAAAGACATATTTCCAGAAAATAAATAAAAGTGCTCCTGCATCATATTCACTCTTCACACTAAGGCCTGAGTTCTGAAGGAAGAGCTCTGGCTGATGTCATTTAGATTTTTAGTAAGCATAGGAGCTTGTTTATGTGACAGTCTCAGTAGGAACAAAATAGACAAAGTGTGCTATTAGTTTCTTATAAAGTAGTTACATCTACATAAGAAAAGATGGTTTGATAAGGAAAATGAGATAGAAAATGGTAAGGCTGGGACTCAGATGATGTAAGGCAAAAAGGGTTCAAGTGGGCACAAGATATGTGAATATTTTTAGTAGAAGGAACTGCTGCCCGATCCCGAGAGAAAACACAAACCAACAGAGTGTCAGTTTATGCGGTGCTTTATTCAGGGCCCTGGGGACCTGAGGACTAGTGTCTCAAAGTCAGTGTCCCAAGTTGGTTACAAAAGATACTCATCTTTTATACCTTTGTTACAAGTCTTACTTCATCAGCCTACGTGCAATTTCCTACATACTTCACTCCAAACATTCACATTCATCTTCCAGGTAACCTTTCTAACGGCTATAAATTTTGCACGCTTGCTTTAGCTAAAATTAAGGTTAATTTTCTAAGCTTAACTCCCATCATAGAAAACATTTTATTGGTAACCATGTAATCATATTTCACAAGTAATTTGTATACCTATATGTACTACATGCTCTACTAAGTCTTTTAAACATTGTTCCTTGTATCTGCAGATTCTCAGGCCTCATTTCTGAGGTTTGGTTCCCATGGGCCTGCACAGGAACCAACTCCTTAGCCTAACTACTGCTAACGGAGGCCTTATGGCAACAGAACCAGTGACAGAAGATCAGATTTGTCCAGTACTTGGGTAACAGGTGGAGTTTTACATTGCACTATTTTTTTCTATACTCTCTTTAGAAGCATTTTAGAAGAACAATGCATTTTTAACATATTAATTATTTTATCTATATGTAGAGATTTGTTTTTCTGTAGCTATGAGGCAGGTGGGCTAATTCCTGCTTGAACTGTCTACTGTTTTAGTGCTGGTTAAAGCTGAAGAAGGTAAGCCACTCCTTCTGTCAGTTGGTCTAAAATATTTGTGATTTTTCATGCTGATGGTCATGTTTGGATTTGACTGGATCCATTCATTGGAGGATTGCCACTGTACTACTGTTGTGGTTTGAAAGCAAAATGAGTGAGAGGCTCCAAGTCAGAGATATAATTTAATGAGAAGAAAGGTAAAAAGGTAAAAATAAAATAAAATAAATGCAATAACACAAAGAATCACTGACAGGGTCAGAATACAACCTGAGCAGGATGGTGGAAGCAGTCCAGGTGAAGTGCTCTTCCTGAAGCAGTGATCCTGTAGAAAGGTCTGGGAGCTCTGGTCCTCTGGGAATCCAGTGGGTAAGTGCTGCTTGCACTGTTCCAAATCCCAGCTTATATCCAGGTGAGAATGCTTGGCTCCTCCCCCTGGGCAGAGCATCTCACAATAGCATGAGAAGTGTGAAATGGGTCCTTGATGGCCCATTAACAGAGATAACCCCTGGAGGGAGTTACCTGTGACTCATGGGTCTTTAGCAGAAGACACCCCAAAAGTCATTAGCAGAAAACACCCCAAAGGCGTTAATGGGCCATTAGCAGAAAAGGCAGGGGGCTTGGGAAGACACTAGCCCACCTGGTTTCAACAGTTCATGAAGATGGTGATAGAATAAATACTTTGTGTACAGCCTACACTGCAACCCAGGACAACTACTGACTTCAGGCATCTGTATTTAAACATTCTGTTGGATGGTGGAAGGTGGTTGTTCCTAAAGTGTTGGGGTTTTTCTTGCATTTATAATTACACTGAATTTCCTTTGGTTATTTCTGTCAAAGAAAAAGATAGAATTTGGTTTTCTACTTAAGTTCTTTCTGTTTGTAGCTTTTGGAGAGAGAAATGTTGCATGTGACTCTGAACAGAATCATATTACTAGCTTTAAAAAAAATGCTATTTTACCACCTCTGCCATAGTGGCAAGTGATGACTATATGTGCTGACTGGATTTGGTAAGAGTCCTCCTTCAAAACAATTTAAAAGACTATGGATGTGATACTGAAGCACTTTATCCTAGAGTACCTTATATTAGTAGCCTGTGATCTGAATGGAACATCACAGAAAGCTTTTTAGCAGAAGCACTGTCTAGAAGGGATAAGGTCTTTCCAATTGCCTTAGACAAGTGGCATTGCTCTGTTTAACGTATCAAGTTCATTCTTGAATTCAACTAGGTTTTTTGCTCCTCTTTCAGAATTAAAAAGAACAAAAATTCTTAACTTCTGCTGCTGTAAAAATTATAAGAGAATGTAATTTCATATTTGAAATTTCATGTAATTTCATATTTGAAACAAACCTTTTTGGCCCTTCTGGCTGTTAGGGGCTGCAAAGTGGATAACAGTTTTCAACTTTATTTTATTCCTGTAATTTTTTTAGTGCAGTATCGGATATTTCGAAGTTTGTTCAAGTTCAACTGATCTTCTGAGTAATATAAATCTATAGAGGAGTAACATCAGAGCAATCAGTAATAGGGTGTCATCTTTGTAAAAAACAAAACAAACCCCCAAACATCTCAGATACTTTACCACATTTTCCTTTTATCATCATGCTTTTAGTTAATCTTTTTGAACCTCACTAGGAATGGATCCAATAACTATATTCAACATTTTATTTATATATATGAAAAAATATATATGTAAATGATGAACTTATTTTATGTTATGTTCTGGTATAAAATCGTATAAGTTGTGGCAGGGTATTTCTGTGCTAATCCACACACATTGAATCAGCATTTTATGTCTTGACCTGTTGACATAAATTTTAATTGAAGTGTAAATAAACTTTTTCTTTTTCTTGCCCTAATTAGTATTCTGTATGTCTGATAGGAGACTGGGACTTTCTCCTGGAAAAGGAGAAGGAATAAGGAGAGAAAAAGAGAGCAAATGAACTTTATTTCTATTAGCAAATATCTTTACTTGCCGTTGGGCAATAGAAGCAAAAAATGAACATAGAAAATGTTTTTGTGAAAGGTTTATTTTTTCCCCATTGAAAATCTATGAATCTATAATTGAGTTACATGCAGAGCAATGCATTTAAATTAAGGGCATGCTCATGTTAATTAACTGTGCTAGTGCCCAGTACTAGTTGTATAATATTTTTTTCTTCCAGCATATATATGGGTATATATGTTAAATGTGCAGAAATGATACTTTTATTACTTATTTATAAATAAGTTCAACGTGTCTTTAGGCAGGAATAACTGAACCTGGTTTTCACAGGGAATTTCAGTCAATCCCTTCACCTGCTTATTTATCTTGAAGTTGTAGGTTCAGTTCTCATTTAGTACAATACTTTTCTCCTTTGAGGATATGATTTTGGAAAATGAAAATTTGGAGTTGAGGAGAACAGATCAGTCTGGCAAGAATAATCAGGAGACTTGGCTACAATTTCTATATGCATCTCTGAAACAGAACTCTTCTTCAACAGTGCTCTCCCCTTACCTCTTGACAACTTGGAGTGGATTTTTTTTTTCCTCCCTTTGATCTTTTCATTCTTTTGTGGTTAGATTGAATTGTGGGATTTGGAGAAGTGGTACAATAGTTTTAAAATTTTTTTAAACTGTCTTTTCCAAGATCTGGATGGGTCTTGACCTGTCTAAAGAAGGACTTGACATGGTAATTTTTCTTTTGGCCAAATGCATATGCTGTGCTTAAATTTCTTCAAAGCAAAAGTTTTTCTGTTTAACGAGCCCTGAAAATCTAATGGGAATTGTATAATCTTTAGTCTGTAGAAGTTGAAGTTGAGAATTGTGTGGAAATATTTGCGTTTTTCTTGCTAAAAACCAAAACAACAACCCCCTCTCAAAGTTTCATGTTAATGTCAGGTTTTTCAAGTGTTTTATAGCCAGAATAAGCCAAAACAGGAACGTCTCTGGCCCAGTTCCCTCTGTATATTTTAAGTGGAAACAATATAAACAAACTGTTTTTCCTCTGACTCATTCCTATTCTTACCTAGTTCTGCCCAACTATTTTATATTTTTTTTGAGTGTCGATATACAGAGTTTCATTTGGTGAAGGTTCTCCCAGCTGGAATTCTAAAATTTGTATTCAGAATTTACTGTGTACAAATTACATCTTTATTTGTATTTGTGAGATATCCATTTAGGGCAAGCGTGCAGGAACATGAAGGAAAGCAGTAAAGCAGGAAGTTGAAAACTGAGTCATTATGTCACTCTTGGCCATGTGACCAAGAGTAATGAAGCCATTGCTTTGGGGTTTTGACAGAACTTTGCTATGTCATTTGCAGCATCATGAATGTATCTAAAAATTCTATTGTAGGTGCCAATAGCAGCTCAGGATGTTGCATGTCTTCTTTGATGTGGACTGTAAACCTAATTTAGGAAAAGTTTTTGGTAAGAGGAGCATTATTATTTTATAGGAGGGCTGAGTGGCTCTTGTGATGCTTTATTTCCTTTGTCCAAGCTCAAGCGAAGGTAAAACCATTTACTGTTTTATTTAGGTACTGGGAAGAGTTAAACTTTTAACTCAAGGAACTTATTCTCTCTTTCAAAAAATCTTAATTAAAATAGTCAGACATATTTGCTGAAGGAGATTAATGGAGCGTGCCTTTATAGCTAATAGTGATGTTTGTGTGGTCTAATTACTATCTATTTAAATAAAATTGAAAGAAGACTGGGATTTTGAAGCACCTTCACAAACCACAAAAGACTCAAATCTAAAAAGGTATTAAGTAGGAATATATGTTTGAGTGAAAAATTTTGTGCACACTTAACAGTTTATGAGCAAAACCATAAATGTAGATTTAAAGAAAAGTTCAAAGAAAAGTACTAAGGAGAAGTTAGTTTTATATTGCAGCTTAGAGTATTACTAAGTGCTAAATTCATTACCTTTCCTTATCTTTTTTTTTTTTTTAGCAAACTATTGTGTTGGACAATACATGTACGCTGCTGTTTGATTTAAAAGATTAAAGCTGTTCTTTCTGATGAACAGTGAAGGCTGACTATGTTCAGCATTAATAGGTATACTAAAATGTGGCCAAGATTAATGTGGAGATGACCCTGTGCCTATTTTCAGAATTGCAGGGGGGCGAATTCTGTCAACAGTGAAGATGCATTTGATAAAAGGCCGAAGCAATGGGGATCCTTTCTGTCAGGCAGTAGGGGAAGTTGTAGAAGATTCGGATTTGAAGATTAAAAATATTATCGATTCACAACAGGAAACCTTGACTGCTAGCACTACTGGAGTCAGTCCAGCATGGGTGATGGGACTTTTGTTCTTTTTACTCTTTAGCTGTATAAGAAAGCAAATATCTTTTGCCTGCTTTGTGTAAGACTATAATCTTCTTCCTAACTATATAAAAGTAGTCATTTCCTCTACACTGTGATTTTAAACATGTTGAAAGACTTGAGGATTACACTGTGGATATTGAACAGCTGATTTACATAAACTAAATTTCTTACCTTAAAATTGCAAATGAAATACTCTTCAAAGCTTAATTTGGTTGTGTAGTTATTATAAATGTAGATACTTGAAGTGTCAGATTTGCCATTAATTTCAATGTAGTAAATCTATAACAAATTTCCAAACAAAAGATCCTCATGAGAGTAGAATTAAGATTTGAGAACGTGTATTTTTAATATTTTATTCAAATACACAGGTTTTAATTAGTACAGCATCAACTATTTCAAAGAGTAAGGCATTCAAAGTAAGGTTAAATGTGTAAGAAATCTAAAACATGGTAAAATGTGAAGTAGAAAGAGAATTAAAGCCCCAAACATTCACGTGAAAGAATTTCTCTTTCAGTGTTTCAAGACACTAATGAAACTAATAATGACTGTTTTCATGGAAGGAATAAGGATATTTAAAATTCTGTAAGTCAGGTGCTGAGGGCATAATAGCAGATTTCTATTTGTGATTCATGTACTATGAATCTACTCAGGTTTAAATTATAATCTTTTTGTGATGAAAAAATCAACCAATTTCAATTACTTTATTTTACATGGTAGATGTATAAGATATCTAGTGTCATTTGCTTTTCTAGCAAATTTAAAAAAAAAATTAGACACCTTAAATGTGTTAAGAATTGTTAGGATTCTTGTTTTGTGAAATCATTGGATTTATGCCATGGTAGCAAAAGATTATTAACAAACTTTAATCAAACCTTCCAGAACCTTTTTGTTTAAGACAGCTAAAACCAGCCAGACCCTACTGGGGCCAGAAGTTTGTAGTTTGAGTCTGTAGAAACATTTATCAGTATCCTTCTTGTGGCAGAAGATAGCAAAGATGGTTGTATCCTGATGATGTGGGGAGGACCTGCAATGGAGATTTCATGAAGGGTAATATTCCACTTAGAGGAGTGTAATGAAGAAGAAGCAGAAGGGACAAAGTGTTAGGAACTGGCTGCAATTCTCATTCCTCATCCTCCTGTGCCATTTGACAGAAGGAGGTAGAAAAGTTAAGAGTGACGTTGAGTCTGGGAAGAAGGAAGGGGTCCCATTATGATTAAATGTCAATACATGTCAATAATTTCATAGTCAAATCTATAGTGTATGATTTGTAAGTGACCAACCTGTCTTCATCTTACTCCCATGAGCTTTTTCAAGATTTTTTCACTTCCTGTTCTGTTTAGGAGGAGGAAAGATGGAGCAGCTTGGCAAGTACCTGGCAGCTAACCAGGGTCAGCCAGCACAGTCCTTTGTGGGGCCTGAGGCTTTAGAGATAAGGACAGTGGTTGAGAGACATAATGGGCAAGATGTGGACTGAACATTGGTAAAGAACAGACTAAGTGTGGGGAAATGTTTTTTTTTTTTTGTAATTGTGGAGGGGTGAGGGATAGAATGTGTAAATTGTTTGCCTTTGTCAGTGTTGTGCTTGTTATTTTGGTGTGGGGAATTCTTTTTGCTGATGTAAGTGAAGTCAGTGAAGATTATGATGAATGTCTATTTTAACAATTATCCTTAAGCATATGATTCAGAGAGCTGAGTGGAATAGGGAGCTTAGACAAATATTAAGATAGTGATATCTAATGGCGTATTTTAGTGGAACTTGGTGTGGAGAAGTGTTTTACTAAACATATGGAGGGATAGGTTGCCTTTTATAATGGAAAAAGAAGGCAAGATTGAAAAAGACGAGTAAGTTTTCCAAATTAATTCAAGCTCTGTTAGAAATTAGAACATCTGTATTGTTCTGTTAAGATCTCAGGACAGCATTAATGCTTTGTTTTGATTCTTACATAGAGCTTGGGGGTTATGTTTTGATTTTACTTAATAAGGAAACCTCCTGATGTTATAACTCTTCAGAAAAAAGTCTATATTCAGATTAAGGTCTGGTGTGATAGGATGTTAAGGTTTCTTTTCTATGCAAGACATTGAATGATTTTTTTAAAATGCAAATTTAAAATATTATCTTAGGTATAGAGGTGAAAATTATACCTCCACTACCTCCTGGTAGAGCTGCTTCCTCATAAAATATACCTGAAAAGCATAGCTTCATTAGAAAAATATTTGCTTTTCTCCTGCAGTGGCAGGTTTCTTCCGTTATTGCTCAGTTTTCCTGCAAATACCTGGTTTATAAGAATCTAGAGGTCCAGGAAAAGTTATTACTTTACGCAGCAGGAAGCACTAGTTGGTGTTGAAGCCTGCACGAGTGACTAATAGGAATTATGATTTATTTCTTCCTAAGAAAATTACTACTGTAAATGGAGTCTGGCTGGTGTTTCTGGATGGAACTAACCAGGATAGTCTGGAGTAGCTAATGGTCACTACCCTTGAAAAAGTAGGCAACTATTTTATTTTAAAAAATAATTTGATTCATCATTAAGCTTATTTATAAACAAGATTTTTTTAAAACTGAGATCTTTTTGTTGTCTTACGTAGAATTCTTATTTTGCCTTGGGCTTTTGTTCATGGCTAGTACACAGGTTGTCTGGTGTTGTAGTACTTGACATTTCTGGAAGTTATTTCTAAAGATTTTTTTCTCTTTGTGTATCATCAGTCAAGATGATGCCAAATTTGTACTCTTTGCATTAAGACAAATTCACAATAACACACATGACATTTAATGAAAATCTGTGTTATGGTGATATAATGACTGAAGAGGTTCAGAATAAAATTTGAGGAAATTAAATGGCACTGAAATAGGCCAATTCTGTAAAGCTAAGTAACAACTATTTCTGTAATTGCTATTTCTAGCTATTGATTATAACTTATAGTGACTGACTGACATGTGTTGCTATGGTTTCTTGAAAGCTACATATACTAATTGATGTAATCAAATAGAGAGAAAAATAGAATTTTATCTCTCCAACACTGTGTTTAAAAGCAGTTAACTAATTAGATAAATTGCTTGTCTTGCCCTTCAGAATAAAGTCAGAGTATTCAGTGTTTCTGTGTATTAGTAAATGAGAGATGCTATACTTTTTAAAAAACTACCACTGTGTATTAAATCCTAAATTTCTCTGTGGAAGTCCTGGTACCTTTCAATTTAAGTCCCACAGTGGCTGTAGACTTCTCATTCTGTACTCTGACTGTTGCATTGAGCACTTCCAGATACGCATTGTTTTGGTTTTTTTAAGGAATTCTTTATTCTTGTGGAAGATTGTGAGGAATTCACCTAAACAACAGGATATTGTGCCAAGTACCTCTGTTGTCAAATCTTGATGGAAATCTCACTTTTAACTGCTTTAGCAGATTGTTAGTCAGAGTGGTTGAACTTTACCAGAAAATAGAATGTTCATTTTTCTGCACAGTTTCAACATAGATTTATATATTTTTCTGTGTGACTTTCTCATCAGTATACACATGTAGCTGTCAGTGATCTGAACTCCATTAAACTTTCCAGTGGAGAAATTCCTCATAAATGCTTACTGCAAAAGGGAAGGAGGGGGGATCTCACACCTTGTGCTGATGTGGATTCATTTTGGAGGCGAGCTGTTGGTCTGGCTTGTTGAACTTTGCTGTTTTATGTTCCTTTTCTATTTACTCTCAGCCAAAATTGCATTCCATAAACCAATGGCACTGCATATTGTGGCAGAGATACTGTAAAGGTCTTGCTAGTTCTTCTGGATGAAGAAGCTGTCAATCCTCCTACCCAGAACAAAGCAGACCTGTTGTGTGACAATGAAAGCTTAAATTTGTGTGGCATCACCTCTGTTTTGACACTCTTCAGGTGAGTATTGGGAGGTTGCTTTTGTTGTGTTACTTTGGATTTTTTTAAAGGATCTGAGAGTCTAACAAAGCATTGATACTATTTACACAAATGGCATCAAATAACCAGTGTGCAGTCTGCTGTGAATTTAGGTGTAAAGGAAAAGCAATTTTAGAACAGTTTTGAGTTTTCAAAAGTTTTCCAAGTCTTCATTTGCATTTTCTGTATTTTCAAGACACTTTTGTAGCATGGATTTTTTGAGATAGCACATTTCTGGGCTGCACAAACTCTATGAAGGACACTCAAAAATACATTTCTGTGGGCACCCACAAGGAGACTCACCTGTCCATGCACTGAAGAAGCAGTGATGATTTATTTGGTCACTGTTCCTGAGGAGTCATCAGCTGTTGAAAAAAACAGGATGCTGAGAATTTTGACATTGTTGATTACAAAGAGGATGCATGAACCAGAACGATAGTGTAGACAGTAACATGGTGAAGCTCTTTTGAAGCTATGTATTTTGGCAATTAAAATAGGAGAACCATTGCCAGGCTGGAAGAAATTTTGCACCACAGACAGCTAAAAATAAATAAAATAAAGAACAAGCTAAATAAATGAAATTTTATTTATTACAAAATTGGATAAACTGAGCTAAATAAATAATGGATTTTTGTTGAAAAACCTGTCCTCATATGCACATTGATCTGCCATGATCTTAAACAGAAGTAATTACTTACAAATGCATAGATTAGTTCGTATTTCAAGAACAAATAAATCTCCTTTATATGCATCATTATTTTTTTTCATTATAGGCATCAATTTTTTTCATTGATGTACATAACTGGTTACATAATGATGTGTGAGTGGAAACATTTTGTATGGATACTTCCATTGAGAAATCTGCAAATATGTGGAAAATTATACTGAATATCTACCAGATGCTATTCAGGAGGGTGCAAGTAGAACAGTGGCTTAGAAGATCACTAGCATTACAAATAATAATAATACTGTGTCTGCAGAGCTACAGTGTTGGAAAATACAAAATGAGTACCAGAAATTAGAACTGTAGGTATGGTTTCTTTATGCTCTCTTCAGTTGTCACAGTACATGTGGTTCCTTAGGAAGGTAGAAAATAACATGAAGTTTGGAGAGTAAAGGTACTTGCCTTTCTGTTTCTGAGGAACTTGATATGGCAACAATTTTTATTAATGAATTGCTTTTACATATTCTAAATTCTTCTCTTTTTAATACAGATCTCCAGCGCAATCCAATGGATCTTCTCCAAAACCTCTTAGACAATGTATTCTGAAATCGATTGATGAAAAAGTAATTAAGGTACTCTGTAGGAATTGCTATGCAACTAGAGGCATTGTAATAATAGTGATAAAATAAAAGTAACAGTGTTACATTTCAGTCAGGTATTTGAGATTGTCATCCCACAACTGTAATTGTGATTAACTTGCGGTAATTGGCCCAACTAGAGCAGACAGTAGAAAAATCTAAAACACTAGAAGAGAGAGCCTTTAAAACTTAAAAGTACTTCCTAATGAAGAGTTTGTAGTGAAGGTGTACTGCATTACTCTCTCAGTTCATTTAACAATCTGTATTTCAAGACTATAGAAATAAACCTAGCTATCTGAAAACAGAGATAAAACTGATTTTATTTCTGATAAAATAGATATTGAAAAGGTTTAATAATGACCGTTTTATTGCTTTTTTTATTTTGATGCTTCTTACTTGTACCAATCTGAGGACATTTCTATAATGTTGCTTTATGAACAATAAAATAAAGTTGCTAATGTTTGCTTTTTGTAGATGAAATTAACTTCACAAGAGCATGTTGGTATTGTGAGGGGCTCTATTCAAAAGGACAATATTTCTGAAAATTGCTCTTTTTCAGTGTACTGCATTTTATATAGTATTTTTCATTAAAATTGGAAAACTTGAATGTTGGGAGTATGGATGGAGGCAGAGCTTGTCTTCTGCAGTATTTCAACAGAAAGCTAAATAAAAGTAGTGGCATAATTTTTTAAAGACTTAGTCCTGGCAATATGTCAAAACACAAATCTAATTGTTATGTAAGGAAGAGGTGTTCTAAGCCATCAGAACTGGTTCTAGAACAGCACAATGGAAAATACCTTCACTGGACATTAGATAAACTTGAACACATAGTGCATGTCTAAGAAGTAGAAAGGTATCAAAATGAAAAGCATGGTCAGTATTTCCAGCATGTATTTAAAATATTCTCCAACTTCATTCTGAGTCCTTTTTTGTGGAGTGGGTCAATGACAAGCATTTTGGATCCATACACTAATTAGGGTGAAATTTAGTTTAAAACTCGTAGGCAAATTATGAAAAACTGATAAAGGATCTTCTTTATTTTATGTAAACAAATTTAAATTGCAGCTTTACTCATCAAATAGCAAAAATGTGTCATGATGTTTCCATAAAATGTTGAAATACATCATTCTCTTAATGAACTTTTTGTAATTGGATGCACAAACAGTTGTGTTCAGTATCAAAGTACGAAAATTATCTAAAAGTAATTACCTGTCACGTTTGAGACATTTGCTGGTTTGACACATTTTTGACAGAAACAAGCAAAAATGAGTCAACTAAAATGGTTGTTGCTGAACAACTGACTTTTATAATTGACTCAGTTCTCTGCCATTCATATTTGATTTCTGCCCTCTCACATAAAATCCTACTTCTTTCTTAAAATGTCAATCTTTCATTTTATTTCTGTTTTTTCCTCTACCTCTCTAACAATTTCTAGCTTCTTTTGCATGTTTCTACTCCTCCATATTCTTTCTCTTTTTTTTATGAAGATGTTTAAGTACCTATCTTTCTCTAATTTTCTCTTTCTATACCTTCTTTGTAACTGCATACATCAACAAACAGAACTTCAGCTATCAACAATTCACAGATCTGGAGTGACCTAAATGTCCCTTTTGTCAAAATTGATATCTTCTGTTAATTCTACACTATCCTGTGGATACCTAGCTCTTGATTTTGGGGTGGTAGGTCTGTCTTTCATGGTATATTTATATAATACAGAAGAAGTACATGTTATATTTTCACTACATGACACTTCTGGAATATTTTTCTCTATCTCTGTCTACTCAAGTGTAATTTATCAGGTGTTCATTTTACTTTGTGATGTCCTGCTTTGTGTTTTTCTTGGACTTGATAGTTGCGACTTTCTCCTACATTCCTTCACTAAGATTGGTGTTCAAAAAATTGTTATCAAAGTGGTTAGATGCTAGATGCCATCCTACTGTTTTTGTATATCAGTCTGTTCCTTTAAGTTCTGGTTCATATAAACTACATGTTTTAGCCTGTCTGAATCCATTGATTATTTGATTTCTGCTTTTTTCTGTCCTTATATTCAGCCTGCAACATCAGTCTTTGTTGTTCATTTGTTAATTTTCAGGCGAACCCTTTTATATTCTTTCTTATGCCGGAAGGGATTTCTTATAGGTATCTGCAGAAGTCATTATACTTTTTTTGAAGCTTTTTCAGTACCTTTAAATCAACTTATCCCTAAATCTTAGTAGTGTTTTTTTGTTGAGATAAATGCCCACTACAGTGACTTATTTCAGTTCCTTTCTCTGTGAATCCATATATTTCTTGTCTAGGATTGTAATGTCTCTTGGCAGAAATAAATTTTGTTCTGTCCTTAATGTGCAGCACATAGCACAAAGAATTCCTTGTCCATGGCTATAGATCTCAAGTGCTGTAGTAATGTTTACCACCTTCTTACACTGAGTGTCAAGTGTCCATTATTATTCCATGCAACCATCATGAAATGTGTATAGAGACTGACCATGATCAGAATCTGATTTTACTCAGGTTTTCCAAGAACTTATATACCATTTCAGTAAGGTTAATAATTTCTACTACAATAATTAGGTTAAAAGATCATACAAACAACTCATACATTTTTCAACATATCCATGTAGGGGGTTGATTGAATCTTCTTCTCTTGAGCAGATTTCTAATCCCATCTTCTCATGAGCTCAAAGTTCTGTTTGTTCTTTCCAGGGCATCCTAGTCACCAGACTAGATATGCTAATTAAGTTTTTCTTACTCTCATGAATCCCCACAGGTTCCATGTAAAATTCAGTTACAAATTTTGTTACGCATAGTGCACTCATGTTAGCAATTAATTCACAACAGATATCAGATATTTGTGTTTTGAATAAGGAAATAGCAATATGTTTCTTGTCAATATCTGTGATCCTTCAGAGAAGTTTCTTTTGCTGTGTTTGATGGTAGCTTCAGTTCCGAAAGATTGCCTTAAGGGCTTTTTTACCATGCTGCCTCTGATAGCTGTTAGGTAGTTAGTATATAGTATAAATTAAGGATGTCGTATTAGGACTTTTCCCATAAAAGTTACCTTTTCCATGATATTTGAGAAGGGAAGAAAAGCACAGTAGTGGTGATAAGTTTGGTTGTATGCTGAATCCCTATATCTAAACAACGAAATTTAGGAAAATTTAGAGAGAAAAAAGAAAACCACCTAAATAAAAAAAAATTAAAAAGAGATAAAAACCTGTTGTCCTCTCTTTCCTTAAGAGGAACTGATTTCTCAGCTTCTTGGGAATTATGTGGAGGAATGCAGATTGATAATATTTAGACCTAGGGCACATCATCAGAACGTGTTTTAGTATCTAAAAATAAGGACAGTCGATAAAATAAAAAGGTAGCTCTAAACTGGAATTGGTGTTCAGAAATAAAATAAACCTTGTGGATATTTCCATTGTGCCAAAACAAATTCCTGGCAACAATGAATGACAAAGAAATATTTTTTGTCCTTCAATCCTCATTAAATACTCGAAGAAACACAGAAAGATCATCTAACTATATTGGCATTTGTTTGGAAGCAAAGCTGTTGCTCTTATTGCTTGTTAAGAAAGAAATCTAGGGAACAAGTGCATTGCATTGTTTCATTTCCTCTAGCAGAAGTAGGTAAGAATAAGAAACTTGGTTTTCTTTTTGGAGACAATTCAGTTTCAAGTTAATCTATTGTTTAAGTGACGTGTCTTCTGGTGAATGGTATTTTGTAGAAGGAGTCTTTAATTCAGAAAGGTCTGTGGAATATGCATTGAGTTATGTCTCTTGTCAGCGGTCCTTACCACTCCTTTCTGCTTTCTAGGAATACATAAGAAGCTTAATTGGACAAGAGGGAGTTACTTTATCTGAAAAGGGCTCATCCAGCCTTATGTCTTCTTTTTTGCATTGTGTTTCTATTTATGTGAAATGAATAGATATGATAGATACCCTGTTGTTGAGTAGTTATTTTGTTGATTTCAATGGGTTATTAAAGCCTTGTTTGGTGCTGTGAGAAGGGAATGAACAGGTTGTTACAATAACCTGCTTTGTTTAGGCTGAGGAGCAACTTAGGACAAAAAAATGTTGCATAGTAAGATTTTCATCTTTGTTCTGCACTGCAAAATATTAATGAGACTTTCAAGGCGTAGGTGTAATACTTTTCCTGAACTAATGTAATTGAGTGAAACGGAGATCTTTAGGAGTTAAGAAGGGAAGAACCAAAATTATTAGGCTGTAAGCATGCAATATATCAAAATTTAACAGATTTTTTTTTGTAAAATTAAGATTGTTTTGGCCTTTTGGTATATTGTTTTAGAAATCCTGCTGCATTGTTAGCAGACTTACCCTGAAACAGCTGCAAGGACTTTCAGTAGTTTGGTGTGGTTTCGTCTCCAGTTACACTAAGAAAACCTTTCCTTTATGAGGCACTATTTCCCTCCAGTTGGGAACATAGCTGCAGTTCTAGTTTTAAGAAGAATTTGTGGCTTAACAACTCTAACAAAACTTGGCATGCTTGAAATTCATTGTAATTCTACTGTATATAGAGATTCTTCCAAGGAAAAAGCTCCACAAAGTAAAAATCCTGGTCTACCTTTCTCATGTGACCTTTTCATGTCTCTATAAAATGACTTAATATCTAGCTTCATGCACTGCTGTTATTTTTCATTGCTTGGTTCTCTAAATGCTGTTACTTGAGAGAATTGGTCTGCCTATTTGTGATTCCAGTACAAATAAACTGTGACTTGGAAAATTCTCTACAGGAACTTATCAAGAATTTTCTCGTATGCTCACTGTATGTCAGTTGTGAACAAAAGTCATAGTAACAGAGAAAAAAATCTTCTTCAGGTAGTAGTGTCATCTATTGTTGCAAGAAATATTTATTTCTGAAGTGGAATATAATTATGGAGGACACCAAAAGTTTAGTAGAGGAGAGAAGTGAAGGGAATGAAAAGGTTATATGTTCAGCACAAAATCTGAGGAAAGAGTTGGTGTCAGTTGATAAACCACATTTGTGTATAAAATACCATTTTTATTTCTACAAGACTCATACATTTTATTTAGTATCCATAGCTGTGAGTTTTGTTTGGAAGCCAATAACAAGGTGATTTGAGGTTTATGTTCTCAAAACAGTAGCAGGTTATTTTGGGAGAGCAAAAGGCTGGTACAATATCATGGTAAAAAAAATAAAATTGGTAGTTTCAATTCAATAAAACCTTGCTACTATCTGAGCTATCCAGGATATTTTTTAAATAACATGCCTTGGTTTGGCAAAGATAATCATTTTATTGTTTTGTTACTCTTCCCTTTGTACTCCTTTCCCTTTTTCAACTTCCTCTTTCAACTTACCTTGAATATTATTTTTTTCTCAAAGGACAAGGGTAAGGATGGAGAAATAAATTTTATCTCCTTTTCTCTTCCAAATAGTACTCTAGTTGTTTGGCTAGAAAATAGAAACATGTGTTTGTTGTTACTGATGTATGTTTTCAAATTCTATTCTGCCATTCCAGTGTATAAAAACCAAATCACAACATTTTTAGTGACTAAATATTGGCAGTACTGTCTGTATGCAGATGCTGGAAGGCGATCTGGAACAGATTATATTCTAACTTTTAGAAATAAATAGAGCATGCACCATTAATATTTCACATAAAAGTGATTGTTTAATATGGGCATCTTGAATAACTGAAACATTTCTCTAGATACAGATGTCAAGGTGGGAGAACGTACTGCTTTATCTGCTTATTAGGACTTCTAATCGACCTACTTGCGCTGAAACAGTTGTAAATTCTATCCTGCTTTCTCCCAGCTGAAGAGTGCTAACAGTGAACCTCTTTTTTCTGAAATGCAGCAGAATTCCTTTCTTTGTATGGGGATAAGAGCAACATCTGACTTGCTTGTGAAGAGAAGGAATAGTAAGGCTAACTTCATTGTGTGCCGTTTGTGTGCAGCTACTCAGTTAGCTGCACTCATCTCCCAACATTTTTTCTCTCCCAGAGCTGTGGGTCATTGGTGTGTTGCTCTTAAAGCAGTGAATTTTATGGAATTTAATGTAAAAACTCTAAGGGCTTTCTTTCTGAGAGTTTTTTTCAAGCTGTTGACAGGCTTCATTGTGTGCTTCAAGTAAATTTTAGTTGATCTTTTTTCTTAAAAACATTCCAGTGAAGCTCTACTTTCTAATTCAGCACTAGACATGTGCTCCTTTGTGCTCCCTTCAGGCTGTTAAAATTTGCTTATTGCTACTTCATCCAATGTAGTACAGTTTTGTACGGAACTGTAATACAATTCTTTGTACTAGTGAATATACATTCCTAGACTAGTTGAAAAGTTCAACTGCTTCAACAAGTTGTCTTACATTATATATACACCCTGTAGATTAGTTCTAGCATCCAGAGTCTGATTTGGTAGAGCTTTGTGTGCTGTTTGCAAATGCCTGAGTGGTATGTGATGCAATCCAGCTGCAGTGAAGTTGAAACACAAATGGGTCTGTTGTGAGTTTTTTAGTATTTGAGCCTGAATTCTGTCCTTCGACTCCACATATTCTATCCCTACAAACTGGATTAGTGAAGTGTCAGATGGAAGTGGTAAAAAGAAATAATGTTTATAAAAAATAACTGCGTATATTGTTGGTTATAGAATGGTAACTATCAGGCTTTCTTGCTCAAATTTTGTGTTCTTCATGCTATATTTATTATAGATTCATCAACTTTGCAAAATTGTAGCTTATTTGCCTCTTGTAATGCGAATGTGATAAAAAGCTGTTCAAGTTATCGTTGCATAATTTTTGATGTGTGTCATTTACTGAACAATAATTGAGCATTGAGGGATTTGCAAAGGATTAAGATGAAATTTTTCAGAAACTTATCAAATACTGGAAAATGTTTTCCATTAATATTACAGTAACCTGAAGCTTAAAGGAAATACTAGCCCCTTATCTTCTTAATATTGTACTTGTACAATATGATGTGTATTAAATTTAAACTAGACAGCTGCTCTACCCTTCAAAATATTTTGTGAAGTGTATAATGACATATGCAGTCTACAGCTTCCTCACAAGGGGAAGAAGAGGTGCAGACTCCGATCTCTTCTCTCAAGTGGCCAAACAGTAGGACACAAGGGAATGGCATGAAGATTTTGAGTGGGATAGGTTGGATATTAGGAAAACGATGTTCACCTGAATGTTGATTGGGCATTGGAACAGACTCCCCAGGACAACTGTCACACTATCAAACCTGACAAAATTCAAGAAGTGTTTGAACAATGCTCTTTGGCCTGTGGTGTGATTCTTGGGGTGTCCTGTGCAGAGCTAGGAGCTGGGCTTGATGGTCCTTGTTGGGTCCCTTCCAATGCAGCATATCCTATAATTCTACTTAGTCAGTGAGCTGAGGCATAATCTTGAAGCAAACAAACCTTGTAAATGTCTATGTATGTAGTCTTATTTTGTGGTAAATATTTTAAAGTACAAATTAGATTAATACTAGG
This sequence comes from Zosterops lateralis, assembly GCF_965231275.1. Classification (NCBI taxonomy): domain Eukaryota; kingdom Metazoa; phylum Chordata; class Aves; order Passeriformes; family Zosteropidae; genus Zosterops; species Zosterops lateralis. The sequence continues at coordinate 18,505,472 of NC_139765.1, forward strand.
AAGAGATTTGAGTTGTTGAGAGTCAGGCTTACTAGTTTGCCTGTAAAATCTCCTTTTCTTTCCCAGTCTGTTATCTGGCCCAAATGAATTGCAGTTTGGGAGTGATAGACAATAGGGAAAACTTGGTCTTTTTGACCCTTGAAGGGAACACTGAGGATTAAAGTAAACCTGTATACGTCTAGGTGTATTAAACCAGAAAGAAAAACTGTGTTTCTGTAAATGAATGTTTTTTTCTAAATACTCAATGTATTCACTTGGCCAACAGCAGTACCATGAAGAGATATCTAGGTTACATCTCAGTGATAGGCTTGAGTCTGTTACCCTATATGTATGAAAGCAAGATCTGATTAAAGTGATATCAGTTGTGACTGAATTTTGTGCATGCAGTCCTCTGTGAAAGGCGGTTTCTGGGAACATTATTCTTTCCTTCTGTCTAAATCTGAGAATTTGAGTTAGAAAAAATTTATATCTCTAAGGCTCAAATCTGAACTGTAAGGTTCAATCTTGCTTGTGCTAAGAAGAAAAGTAGACTTGCATAATGCCAACCTTTTAATCAGAAAAGTATCTGTAAACCTCTTATTCAACAAATCACTCCTGCTATCTATTTATGTAGTAATATTTATTTTGTAACAGTGTTTATTACTTGCTCTTTTCTCTGATGTTTTTACTGTAGCATCTGTTCAGCTCAAATTGGTTTAAATTTGCCCATGCTGTTGTGATAGAATTATTAGCTAAAAATCCAGATGTATTGTAGTTACCTGCTCTGTGCTACGTCTCTCAATATAATTTGTATAATCAAGTGCACTTTGAAATGGGAGTGAGGGCAGAATTTGTCTTGCAAAACCAATAGCATTTATGACCAATTGTACCAAAAATATAAAGCTTGACCTGAAATTCTCAGCTGATGCAAAGCTGTAACTTAAGAATAAGGTGAGGAAATTTTACCTGTACTTGAACTAAATGAGTAAGTTTTGTCAAATGTGGAGTTAGACATTGGCATTCATTGGTAAAATGGCTTTGTTTTGTGAATAAGTGGGAAATCTGTACATAGTACTTGATATTCCCCTTTCACATATAAGTATAGCTGATGAGCCACAGAAGTATGAAAATTGACTGTAGTAGGTACCACATCTATTCAAAACAGTGGTGTCTATCAGAAGATGGGGCTAACTAAAGACAGAAAACTTTATTTTGAAGCTCAAAAAATTAATGTATACCTTTCTGAAAGAGCTGAAAAAAAGATTTTTGAATTATTTTAGTACTTTTATTAGAATGATAAATGATTATTCTTGAAAGACCTTATGCTTTGTAAATAAATATCTATTTTTCTTTTTTAATGTGAGCGTATCCATTTTTCTGGTATTTTATATGAAAAGAATGGGAAAGCTCATTATTTTACAAGTCTTGCAGGTGTTGTCTTTCACTTTTGTAAATAATTAAAGCTAATTGTAGATTGGTATTTGCAGATGAAGCAATCTTCAATTAAATTTCAGTTTGCCTGGACATATGAAAATGATTTGAGTGAAATCAGTGGTCAGCATTCCCATGCAATTCCAACCTACAAACATCCTGTACCAAAGCAACATTTGAAACCTGGAGAGCTCACAGGTAAGCTCTGTGGTAGGATTGAATAAATAAATGTGATGGGTAATACTTTAAATTCTATTATCTTCAGTAGAACTCAAAATAAATATTTTCAAGAAAAAGAACAAAAATATCTCATGGTTTTCAGTGTCTTATATGTCAGTTAAATCTTTTTGCAATAAAACTGTAATGCCAATGCTTTGAAAATATAAGTGTTTGAAAAATGTGCTGATGCTATCTTAAGGTAAAAAAAGTGATATATGCTGCATGTATGACATATTTGTTCTTATTCTACAAAAGTAAGCCAAATGAAACTTATGTTTTTGCCATCAAAAGGGGGGAATTTTTTTTTACTGCAAACTATATAGTGTATAAAATTTCTATGCCCTTTAACCCTCCCTTTCAATATCTTAAAGTTATAAATCTACTCCCCTAAGTTAATTATTACGTTTTTGAGCAATGTAATTTTAAATTGGCAATGCACTTACGAACACATAGCAAATGTAATAGCAGTGACCAGCATAGCTCTGTTTTATTGATAATACATTACTTTTGATTAAAAAAAAAAATAACATGGCAATCCTTATAGAAAAAGGATGTAGTTTCCCAGGTAACTTTTTATTTCCTCACATATGTTTTTGATATTTTTGCATGACAGAAGGTACAAATTCATGTCTTGATGTACCAGGGCTTGGCACTGTTTCTGAAAATGTTCACCAGACTAGAATTTATACAGAAATGGGAAAGCTGAGTTGTCAGCCAAGGAACAAGAACTTTGAGAATGAACAGATGGATTTGAATAACAACAAAATAATCTGTGACAAGGAAAGTGAACCATCTTTGCAAAAAAATACTAAAAGACTTAAGACTTCAAGCAGCTCTAAGAAGGAATTGGACAGCAAAATTGGTGGAAAAAGAAAACAGACCAAAACCACAAGTAAATTGATTGCTGGTCAGGCAAAACTAACTCGCTTTTTCCAACTCTAAGTTTTTGTTTTCACATACATGGTATGTTGACAGTTGTAAAAGTTTGCAAGAAAACAGGTGAAATTCATGAGTTAATTTCTTTCATACATAAATAATTGAAAATTGGTTGTGTATTATATTAGACAACTGCTTACAAGTCTGGATTATGCTGAAATATTTTATTTTTTAATAACAATACATTCTTAATAATTACACTGTTATTTTTGGTAATGAATTATGTATTCCTCTACGATGCAATGGGAAATCATTCTTAGATGTGTATGTACAGCTCCACTAACACTCAGTAACTTCAAATCACATTAAGTTCAGAATAAAATGTTTAATCTTCAAAGAAGGCGGTGGAGATGAGTAGTTTTCACACTTGCCAACAAGGTCGATAGACTCTTCCCAACATACACCTGAGGACTGCAGGAGGGAAAAGAAAGAGCCTGAAAGTTTAAATTAAACAACCAGAATTGTTATGGCTTCTGGAAATACTAATTTAACAAATGCTCCCTCCCCTGTGCACCAAATCATAACAGTCATAGAATCTCTAAATGAACCTTTAGCAAATTGATGTATTGACACTGCAGTGTACTTTACCAGTATGAAATAATTTTTTGTATAAAAATAAAATATATTTACTGTCAAAATCTCTTCTTCCTATAGGGAATTTAGCTGCGTTTTCTTCATCTGTGGTCTCTCTCTCCTGTATTGAGTCAATATTTTGAATTTCAGTGTCAGCTGGAAAAGCCATGGCTCCCTTCAGTGCAGGATAAAGTAGTTGCTTTCTACCAAAATTGATTGGCATAACATAATTGAAGAAATCATGTCTGTAACCTCTGTCCTGTTTTGAGGGAAGACAAGAGGTTTATCTTTATTTAAAATCAGTTGTGTTCACATTTTGTACTTTATACTTCAACAGTACAGTTATTTTATCTTTCAACATCATATCTTAAAAATAATGACCTGCATTACATCTTTGGCCAAAATGGTTTAATGGTCATAATTAAATAATGAGTCTTGTTTGGCAAAGTCAAGAACCTGTTGCTGCATATAGGGACATGCCTCAAATATAAATATAGGTTTCTACCCCTCTCCATTCTCCAAGTTTTGGCTACTGTCTAAAAATCAGATTTAATTCAACTCTCCAAGTTACACATTTAGAATCTTGGCATTAGATAAAGAGTTGATTTTTTTTTTCTTGACTGTTTTGTTAAACTGATATTTTTGTATATTTACTATATTTATTGATTTAAATTGTTGTATTTGTGTTCTAAAGCAGTATAAATGAATTTTAATTTTACAATTAAGCCAAAATTTAAAATTGAACTCACCGAAAACTTCATGTTTCCAGCATTCTTATCATTGAAAACACTGCTGTCTTCAGTCTTGTAGTGCTTCAGCAAAGGTATAGCTCCCCTGTTCATAGTTTTGTCTCCATTTTGTAGAGTTTTTCCTAGATTTAATGTGGCTAGCAACATATTTTCATCTTCTACCTCTTGCAGAGATTTTGAAACTGAAAGTAGAAAACCTTGAGAAAAAAGAGAGAGAAGGGAGAGAATTAGGATATATGATGAGATGCACATTTTTTAGTTATTTAACACTTGAATAGAGGTTCAGCACTTCTCAAATTCTAAAAAAGCTTTTCCAGTGGTAACTAATTGTTCTCCATTTCTGGAATGGCACAGTTTATATATTTTACAGGTTCAATGGAAACTACTTTAATGGCTGATGAATTCATTCTTTTAAAATGACTCATATTAAGGAGAACCTTTTCTATAATCCTTCTAATCCCACCTGTTTAGAACTAACACATTTCTTTGTCATACCTAATTTGTTTCTTCATATTTTTAGAACAGATTAGTTCCTTTTGGTGGATCAGTATAACAAAGTTCACAGAAAAAGTGATGTCCATTTGTGTTGTTTATAAAGCCTTACCTCTGGCTAAGGCAATTTAATAAGAGGAAATAATCTACATAAGTAAGCAGGACTGTTGTAAAAGTGTAATGCATCATAGCTTGTGATCAAACTAAACAGATGAAATTCTTGAAATTTGATGATAGCTTAGACTGCTGCCATGTTAAAGCTGAAATAATTAATTTGTATTTTGATGTCTGTTATGTCAGGTTGCATTATACAGAGTTAATGGCTAGAAATACTTATTAGTACCCTATTGACTGTTTGTGTTTTCTTACTGGAAGTGGACCTTTCTCTGCTGCAAATATAACAATCAAATTAAACTTTGGTTTTTCATTTAAAATGCCTTTGAAATGTATCAATTATGCTGTGGAAAGAAATGTAGAAGTTTGTGCATACTGTTTTGTTCTTGTTGTGGGGGCCATTGAGTTTTTTTGTTGGTGGAGGCTGGTTTGTTGTTGGTTTTTTTTTTGTTTGGGGTTTTTTGCCTTATCTGGAAAGCAAATAGGGCCAGCTGAAATTTAGCTAATCTCTTAATGCCAATGATACAAACCACACATTTAGTAGCTGTGTGTCTCTTAGCTAGTACTTTGTGGTTTATCCTTTAGCTTAGTGCACAGAACCAAACATGCTGCTATTCAAGGCAAAGCACTAGGAAATTGGCCACTGTTCCCTGCTAAACTTCCTGGAAAAGCACCTGACTTGCCAGAGTAACTTCTTGGTAAGATATTTCTTAGGAAAATGTCATGCCAGACTAAGCAGATTTAGACTGAGAAACATTTTTGGTGCACCCTCTTTTTCTCCAAAAGACGAAAAGTGCATCTAATCTTTTCTGGGCAAAGCATCTCTCACAAACAGAATTATAGCTTCCCTTTGTTTTCATTTCCTTGCTGTAGAGCCTGTAGAGCCTTCATAGCCTTTGGGCTATGAATTGTTTTCTTTCCTTTGACTTTAATTGCCTGGCTACAGAGGAGACAAATTTGATAGTTGATTGTATGTGGAAGGTTTAATACTTCTCATGCAATCTTTCTTTGCTAATTTGTGTTTTTCCCTCACATTAAATGTTTTTACAGTTCTGTTCAATTAATAAAGCAAAAGCCACGCGTGCTCTGTTGCAGGTACTTTTCATTTATCTCAGCCTTGGCAGGCAGAACAGGAGTGCTTTGGAGCTGTGTTGGCAGCAAGCTGTTCTTTGTGTTGGTCCATCATTTAAGAGTTGTAAAACAAGCTATCAACCCAGTAACTGGGTAGGTGGCAGGAGCTTCTGCTCCTCTGAAGCTCTGGCATCCAGAGCTGTGCAGCACCTCACACAAGGCTTGCTTTCAGATGCTTCTGTCTTTTAATACAAAGCACAGCTACAATGAGTACAACTGACCTGGATCATTCAGAAAGTCTGTCTACAGTGTCTGTCTAGTCTACCATGAGACACAAGCAGATGCCTGTGAAAGAATATGAAGTCAGGGCAAATTTATGGTACTTGCCCCAGAATCTTCTACTGCTTCTTGAAGTAGTTGTTAATTTTTAAGGTTTGTTGAAGATCCAAGGTGATTCTAGTGATAAGGAATACAAGCTTCTAATTTGACTGTTTAGAAATCCAGGGCACATGTCTGAAAATTCAATGACTTATCAACTGCTCTGAATAGACAGAAAAAATTTGTACACCTGCAGATTTGCAATGTGTATTCTGTGTACAGCTCTTCCTAACGCCTTTGGGAATCCTAGTACTCTGATGTCTACACTTTTATTTCTTTATCCAGCAACTTTCAATATTAGTAAAAATGTAAAATGTTTTAAAACATCAGCTTCTATATTTTCCTATTATTTGGGATTTTAAAAAAAAGTATCTTAAATAGCATATATTAACCCAGTGGTGCTTTCAGAACAATAATAATTATTTTGATAAATTCTTCTTGCTTCTACTTTGCATCTAGTTACAACAAAATATGAACTCTTAAAATCTGAAATCTCATGTGGTATATGGAAGAAAATTAAATCTAGGTGATAACATGCCTGGAATTTCTCTGTAGTCATTTTGAATTTTTCTAGGAATGGGTTACAAAACAACTGTAATAGTTTCATTTGGTCTTGTAACTACTGTAACTGCCATGTACAGAGGCTTGAACCTAATGCCTAGTACTGACTGAAGAATAAATAAAGCAGGTATGTATTGTATGAAATCAACTATTTTCTAGTATCAGAATTGAAAAAAAATCACAATGTAAGGGAAACTGTTTAAGCAACCTTAATAAATCACTTTAGTGAATATTAAAATAGCAGAAAAATATTTGGTCAGTGTTAATTTGCCCAGTGGCTTACTATTGGTTTTAAAAGGTGTATTTGGCTTGTTTGTTTATTTTTAGTTGGGATATTGTACATTTTATACAAACAGCTGTGTTTAAGTCTGAGTTGTGGAAATATTGATGCCTTCTTCTGTATTGGTCTGTCTAAATACCTCAGTGTTTTAGTTCCAAACCCCTCCCACCAAACCCAACAAGCAGGTGTTAAAGTGGAGATTCTGTGCTAGTAATGCAAAGAATGTGTCAGCAATTCACGCGGCAGATAAAAGGTAATTACCACACTTTGCTATTGACTAGAGGAAGTTAAGACTCTTGCCTAGCACTGTTTTGTTGTTCCTCCTGCTGAATTGATAGTCACCTCAAATCAGTAAATTGATTTAGCATGAAATAGGCACAATGCTGCACATAACAGGACAGCTCTGGACTTGTGCAGGAGCACAGCTCTAAATGTTTGGAGAGCTTAAGTCATCCTCTATAAATGCATCAGGAGAATGTGCAAGAAAAGTGGGGGGTGAAACCCCACAAGCTAGGTGACTTACCAAATTTCTGCCCAGGATCCAAGCAATCCATTTCAGTCCTCCTTTGAATTATAGTTTGTGTATTTATGAAAGGAAATGTTACATTTTTTTGTGTTACAAATTAATTTTGCTGTCGGGAAGACTTTGCAGTATTTTCTGCTGTTTGTTTTGAAAGGCATTTCAGAATTTCATTTGGAGGAAGTGCATAAAAATGCAAATATTTCTCAAGGAATTGTGCAGCAGCAGCTAAGAACAATTTATGTATAGTTTCTTCTAGCAAAGTTAGTGATAAGTGTATTGGTCACTGTGTCTGTCCTTCTTCAGAATTTTTTCTATCATATAAAATGGTCTGTTCTTGTAGGAATAATTTGCTAATACACTATATTTAAAATTAACTGATTCACTGTTTAAAAACAAATTAATCCTTCCTAAAAGATATCTCCCTCCAACAACTAAGTTTCTTCTTCCGAAGGACCCTTTGCAAAACAGTCCATGTCTAAGTCTTTTAAGGATGCTCAATTTAATCAATGAAGTGGAAAGAGGAAAAGAGGAAGCAAGTTTCCTCAAGCCATAGTAGCTTCTTAATTAAAAAAAAAAAAACCAAAAAAAAAAAAAAAAAACCAAACAGTGGTGATGAAGCATTGATTTAGAAGAATTAAAGACTTTAGTCAAAATAGATAGTGCTGAGGTAATGTTGCTAGACTTCCCTTTTTGTTAACAGAAGCCAGACTGAAGGAACTGATAAATCATGGAAGGAACTGATAAATCATGGAAGCTGTCAAACTAGGCTTTTGAATCCTGAATAATCAATAGATCCCATGAATACAATACAATCATAAATCAAACAGTCCTGAAAAAAAAACAGGATTCAGCTGTCACTAACACTAAAGATTAAAAGGTCAAAGAGAGGAAGACCCATCTTACTTCATCATTTTGGGACCCCACCCTATAAAAAAGACCACCGACCCATTTTAAAGAACAAACTACGCATGCTTGATGGCTTTTTGGGCTAATTACCATACGAAGTGGGGAATGGGATGTACCAGAGTTATGAATATGCATTTGTGTTTTGGGTATTCAATAGTCCTGTACATAAAAGACCCTGTGATCATCTGTAAATTGCGTGTGTGTTTTTGGGAGCGATCCCGCACGCTGCCTGGTGTCGTAATAAACATACACTTTCTAACTTTAAACTGTTAGAGAGTCTTTGTCCGTCATAGTTGGATATTGGTATTAGATCAATATCCATAGTTTTTAAATAATTCAGTGATAGTGAAATATTCTGTTTTCATGTAAAAATCTGCATTTCTGAGAGAAGATGACAAAACTGTTGTGGACAAGGCACAGTCAATTATTTCATAACCAGCCAACAGCAGGAACTTCCTTGTGAGAACAATAAAGTGGATAAGAAAGACTAGGCCCTTTTGCCTTGCAGGCAGATGATAGGATTTCGGCCAAGAAAAAATACTGGAGAAAGCAGAAGGTGCAACTGCTATTTTCAGCTTCATTTGAGCACAATGTCTGGGAGAGGCTTTGAACCTGACTATCCAGTGCGAGCCTGCTAAAATTCCTGTGATTTCTACTCTCCACCATTTACTGTTCAAATGGTTTTGATAGTGCTGTGGTGAGTAACTTGTTTTGCATAACTAACATGAGGGCAAGAGAACTTTTTTAGGAATATTGATTTTTGACAGTTTTTTACCAATGGTGCTGGAAACATTGGTGGATTACCCTCCTAAAGGGCAGTGAATGCTCTTGATGGTGCACAATGATTGTAAGACTGACCAGAGCTGGCATTTGAGAGGAGCAGCTGTTTTCCTCTTTGCTATTATGTGGAAGGGATCTGGATAAGGTAAAGGAATGTTGTTCTCAATATTGTTGATATTATCCATGGATCCTATTGATGATGTAGTTGTGTCCCACACAGCAGTCCAGGTTCTCTTAATGAGCTGGATATTCTGTCAATTTGCATGATAAGATGCTGCTCTTGTGGAGATAGAAGAATGAACCCAACTCTATCCGATTTCTTTTTAGCAGAGCAAGTGTTCAGTTAATTGGCTTGTCATCAAAATATGAATAATTTACTGTTTGTCACCTGGGTTTTTTACCAAGAATGTCAATTTTTATTTTGTTTGGTTGGTTTGGTTTTGGGGGTTTTTTCTTTATTTTTTACACTTTAGTCTCTTTTAATCACAATTGCATTTTCAAGTGAATTGTTTCTACTGATGCTTTTTTCTTATGACAGAGTATAAGCCTCAGTGTTTGGCAGTCTTGGTAGTTATGGAACAATAATGTTGCATTATGAGTCCATTAAATATTTTTACACTCTTTTGGATGTCAGGTGCCTTTCTGAGATCCCCTATCTTTAAGTTACTCTTTAAATAAACACAGAAGTCAGAGGTGTTTACACATAGAAATACTCTAATATAGTTTTCACATGGTAAGGTGAGCTGTAGTGGTGTGTTTTTGGTTTTATCAGTTTTATGTATGTATTTGTTCCTTGTTTTATATTACTTTTTATAAGTTGTAATGGTTTGCCCCATGCCACCCATGTTCCACCGTTTTTGGTTTTACCCCAACCCCAGTTATATGTCAGTCATAAGTTATACAGCCCCTGGGTCTTGTCTGTCACTTTGGGGTCTCTCCCGAAAGTCTGGAAAGTTCCAGTAAGAACCCCAAGTGATTGGACAAGACTTCAGCTGTCTCCCCACCCGAGTTATTGATTTGTTACAATGTATGTCATTTACCTAGAGAGCCATACCCCCTTGGCCCCTGATTTGTCCCCAGTTAAACGCATCCCTGAGTTCCTCCCCCAAATAAAAGGTGTTGCATTGGGGGGTTCCCACTTTTTTTCCCTTGCCTTTCTTCTCCGCTGCTTCTGTTGAAGGATGTCTGCTGGGGCAGATACCCTGATGAATAAAGCCAGCAGTTAACAGCTCCTCTTTTTTTCCTGCTGTCGTTGCTGCACTCCTTCGGGCAAACAGGAACTCACAGGGGTCAGTGAGGTTCATCCTGCTACCGAGCCGTACCCTTTACTGTCGAGCTGTCAGGGCTAGCTGAGGCAGAGACAAGACACCTCTTCAGTGAGCCACATACCTAAGGTGTGGGTCTGGGTTTCTCCTCACGCATTCTGGAAAAAGGATCAGTTATCTTCTAATTCTATTATTATGAAGTAAAATTTAAAACCTACAAAGCACCCACCAGGTATTCTCTCTGGTTTGCCATACCAGTTTGTGATTTTGGGTGTTCTGCTGTTGCTCTAGCAACAAGGGGTTGGAACCAGATAGTCTTTAAAGTCTTTTCCATCCTGAACCATTCTGTGATGCTACTCCTGCTACTCTATGGTATTAGCACAATGGCGTACAGAATGTTACAATATGTGTTCTCTTAATTATTGCAATGCTTGTGATTGTTATCCAAGGACTAGGAATGACATTATGATTTAGTGACTCTTATATCCTTGAACGTATTTTCTTTATTATCTGTGCCAGCAATCTAACCAAACTGTACCTGCTTCTGTTATATCAATTCCAGTCAGGTCTTTTTCATCCCAAGTATGTGAACTTTGTGTATGATTGAAACATCTGTCTCACAGACTCTGAGGAAGAGAAATTGCAGGCTGTTAATCACACAGTTTCTACTGTGTGTTACCTTTGTTTCTAGAAGAGACTATACTACCATTGATACTCAAAAGTACAGCCAGATACTTATAAAAGCTCTCAAGAGTTCCTGCACAGAATGGCAGTCACACTGGAGATTCTGATGGAAGCTATCCTGGAGAAATCAACTAAGTTTCTGGACGAACCACATTCCTCTATGCCAGCATGCCTGGTAATTGCCATAAATGAGGGCCTGTCAGAGTCAGCCAAATTACTCTGGCAGATGTCTGCTTCTTTAGTGTTGACAATCCAGATGGGTGGATTGTTCTTATCCAGTGCTTTCTGCAGGCTTTGAACAAGTCTATATACACTGACGCCAAGACTTTTAACAATGGCAGAAGTCCACTGGACAGACGAGCATCAAGGTCTACAAAGAACAATGCCACAAGGTTAAGAATTACACCAGATGTTTTTTATTTAGAAACAAAATCAACCTGCTTTAAATTGTCTTATTCTAGCTATGGTATAGTGCTGTTTTAATCAGAGATGTCTTTTATGGAAGATGGCACTACTGTCAATGAAATATCAATCATCATTTGCGTTGATATAGCATTGTGAAAGGTTTACCTTAGCCAGAGGTAAGGTAAGACTCAGTTTATAAGACTCAGTTATTTCCAAACAAAAAATTAAAATAGTGAGCTTAGGATATCCATATGCTCAGAACTTATATTTTGAACATTAAGTGTCATTTTCCCAAAGGGAATCAACAAGGTTCTTTGATAAATCTACTGCTGCAATAACCTTTGCCACACGTTATAAATTCAACTTCGTCATTGATTTAGTAGCCAGGTTTTGGTTAGAAAATATTATTTGCAGCTGAAATTATTCTATCTCACCATTTTGGAGGATGCTGTCTGCCATTCATCGTTGTGTCCACATTGACTCATGTTCAAAGAATAATCATTTGCTAACAGCGTGTCTGATCCTCTGAGATGCTATCAGCACACTTCCCATATTGTTGCCATAAGGCCTCCGTTAGCAGTAGTTAGGCTAAGGAATTGGTTCCTGATGCAGACCCATGGGAACCAAGCCTGAGAAATGAGGCCTGAGAATCTGCGGATGCAAGGAACAATGTTTAAAAGACTTAGTAGAGCATGTAGTACATACAGATATACAGATTACTTGTGAAATATGATTACATTGTTACCAATAAAATGTTTTCTATGGTGGGAGTTAAGCTTAGAAAATTAACCTTTATTTTAGCTAAAGCAAGCATGCAAAATTTATAACCGTTGGAAGGGTTATCTAGAAGATGAATGTGAATGTTTGAAGTGAAATATGTAGGAAACTGCAGGTAGGCTGATGAAGTAAGACTTGTAACAAAGGTATAAAAGATGAGCATCTTTGTAACCGACTTGGGACACTGACTTTGAGACACTAGTCCTCAGGTCCCCAGGGCCCTTGAATAAAGCACCGCATAAACTGACACTCTGTTGGTTTGTGTTTTCTCTCGGGATCGGGCAACAGTTTTCTGGCGACTGCAGCAGGACCTCCGGAGGTGGCTGGGGCGGTTTGCGAGCTGATCAACTCCACGCCGGCACCAGGTGATTTCTGGGGAGTCATCTACCCGCGCCCGGCCCCGCGCCTGATGGACAACTGTGGAAAGGTAGGCCCAAAGGTGCTTTATTCTTTAGGTTTGGGTGCCTGCCTAATAAGACGGGGCGGCGATCCCCGCAGGGTTGGGCAAAAGACATCTATGGTCTGGAAAGCCTAGACGCCGACCGTCAGACGAGGCGAAAGTCTCGCAGGATCGGCACTTGCCCCTCGCGGCGACGAGAAGTGGCAAGATTGGTATTGGTATTGATATTGGCACTGGTATTAATATTAATATTGGTGTTTGGGTCTATCTATATTTAGTGTGTGTGTGTGTGTGTTAGTGTGTGTAAGCAACTAGAAGGAGTGAAATATGATGCTGTTTAAAACCTTTAAAGCTTTGGTACAATCCAATGATAAAATCCCCGGGAATTCCCCTTTGGGATCTCTACTGGGAAGGTGGAAAAGGGAAGAATTCCACCAAGAGTTACATAAAGGTAAAATAGTTGATTATTGTAATCATTGGTGGCCACAATATGAAACTGGTGGCCCAGAATGGCCTTTGAATGAATCTGTTAACCCTGATGTTATAACCCCCTTGATGTGCTTTTTACAGAATAATGAGAAATGGGATGAGATACCTTATCTTGATTTGTTTTATGCTCTCAAAAACAAACCAGAGATGGCCGGAAAATGGGTCTTTACAGTCGGAACTTATATCACAACTGATGACACATTGTAAACGAGAATCAAAACTTGATGAATTGCCATACATAGATCTTTTCTTTTATTTAAAAGAGAAACCGGCATGGTTGGTGGAATGTGGAATACAAGCACTGATCTTAGAAAATAATCAGTTTGGCTTGCGTCCAAGATAAATGTTGTAAAACACCTGGTTTTGGAAAAAAAAAGGGAGGAGATGATTTGGAAGCTGATTTATTTGTAGGACCCACTGCCCCTACCAACGTTCCCTCAGCATTAAGTTTTACTCCACTTACTCTCACCCACCTGATTCTGTTTAGTCTCCCCTGCATGCGCCTATCCAAAATGCTTCTCCTGGCTATCCCCCTTCTCTGCTGACACTTGCTCAAAGATTTATCCCTCTACTGACCCTCCTCTCCCACCTACGCCTATGTCATCGGCTCCTGTCCCCTATCCCCAGTCCTCCTCTGCCAGAGTTGCCCACTGCTTCTATCCCTGACAACGATCAGGATTTGACTGTGGGGCGGGGATGAAGAGGAGGGAGATGCAGAAGGGACAGAACAGAAAGCAGTGATAGTGGAGAGGATAGCTCAGATGCAGCCAGGAAATATACTGGTCTTCAGATAGATAGTGAGCAAGCAAGGATTCAGCTCGCCTTTATTTTTCTAGACCAATCACAGGAGGACATTAAGAAAAGTTACAGAAACTGGAAAGCGGAAAGTTAAGAAGTTTGGACAAGCTTTTAGAGGTGGCAAAGACGTAGTGGCAGAACCGGTCGGGACAGTAATAGAAATGGTTTTGGCAGAGGCTGTGGAGTATTAAGAATAAATAAATCAGAAGGACATTGAAAGCGAGAGTGCCCAAACAGGTTTAGTCAGTATGTTCAGCCTCAGTTGGATAGCATAGCCAGAGTCATGGATCTGTGAGGGGAAGCCAAGATCAAAGGAACAGATGGTCACTCTGCGCTTAGAAGGGAAAGATGTCACTTTTCTTGTAGATATTCCATATTAAATTATGTAAAAGAGCAGATTAGGGAGAAATTGACTGTAATTATTGGAGCCACAAGGAAGGAGGAGATCTGGCCATTCCTGCAACCTCTAGATCTGAGCTTTGGAAATAAAACTTTAACACATGAATTTTTATGTATGCCTGGGTGTTCAGCTCTGCTCTTAGGATGTGATTTTCTGGCAGCTCTAGAGGCAGTGATTACTTTTGAGAATGGTGAGCTTGTAATGAGGATACCCGAGTCTAAACCAGGAAAGATTTTAACGGTAAAAGAGAAACCAACTCCCAATATTCCTAAAAAGTAGAAGAAGTAGTGATTCCCTCTGTGTGGGAAACGGATATACTAAGGAAATCTAAATTGGCACAGCCAGTTCAGGTAGAATTGAAGGAAGGGGCAAGTGCCATGCAAATTAAATAATATCCTATCAAAGCAGAAGCACGACAGGGAATAATAAAGACCATTGATAAATTCCTAAAGTACCAAATTCTAGAAGACTGTGAATTAAAATACAATACTGCAATATTCCCAGTAAAGAAATCTAATGGTGAGTATAGACTTGTACAAGATTTAAGGGGCATAAATGAGATAACTAAAAAGACATTCATCTAGTAGTTGCTAATCCTTATACATTGCTAGCATCAGTGAAAGAAATATACAAATGGTAAGTATAGACTAGTGCAGGATTTAAGGGCAATAAATAACATTGTCAAAGACATTCACCCGGTGGTGGCCAATCCATACATTTTGTTAACATCTGTGTCAGAGAAATTCCAATGGTTTACAGTTATCGATTTAAAAGATGCCTTCTTCTGCATCCCACTGGCATTAGAAAGTAGGAAATATTTTGCCTTTGAATGGGAAAATCCGGATACCGGATGAAAAAGGCAGCTCACTTGGACACGACTTCCCCAAGGATTTAAGAATTCTCCTACAATTTTTGGAAACCAATTAGCCAAAGAGCTAGAGGAATGGAAGATGACTCAGGTAAGAGAATCACCCTTCTCTTACGTTCTCCTCCAGTATGTGGGCGACATCTTTTTGGCTACAGAACAACAGGAAGTCTGTTTAATCTTAACCATAGAACTACTGAATATGCTGGGACAAGGAGGATATCGGGTTTCAAAGGAAAAGGCCCAATTAGTCCAAGAGAGTGTGATATACCTAGGCTGTGAAATCTCAAAGGGGGTAAGGAAATTGGGAATCAATAAAGTTGAAGCTATCTGTGCAATACCCACACCCCGAAACTACCAAGAATTAAGATCCTTTTTAGGAATAGTGGGTTGGTGTACACTCTGGATACCAAACTTTGGACTAATGGCCAAACCCCTTTATGAGGCTTTAAAGGAGTCTCAACTGCAGTGGAGCAAACCACAAGAGAAGGCCTTCCTAGATCTGAAACGGGCCTTGAAAGAGGCACCTGCACTCGGTTTACCAGACTTAAATAAAGACTTTCAGCTATACGTCAATGAGAGGCAGCGACTAGCCCTGGGTGTACTAACCCAAACCCTCGGATCGTGGAAGAGGCCTGTTGGGTATTTCTCTAAACAACTGGACACTGTGAGCGCAGGATGGCCGGCATGCTTGCGGGCAGTGTCAGCCACAGTAATACTGATCCAGGAGGCCCGAAAATTGACTCTGGGGAGAAAGATGGAGGTGTTTGTGCCCCATATGGTACTGGCAGTTTTGGAACAAAAAGGGGGGCATTGGTTGTCCTCTAGCAGATTGTTACAATACCATGCATTGCTCAGAGAACAGGATGATGTTGAGCTCAAAGTGACTAATTGCATCAATCCAGCAGTTCCTCTGCAGTGAGCAGAATGAGGGCGAATTAACACATGACTGTGTGGAAACCATCGAACAGGTATACGTTAGCCGACCGGATCTGAGAGATGTGCCCCTGGAGGTGCCAGACTGGGAACTGTATACCGATGGATCCAGCTTCGTAGAGAATGGAACCAGGTATGCCGGGTATGCGGTGGTGACCCTCACGCAGGTGGTGGAAGCTAAGGCCCTCACCCCAGGAACATCTGCACAGAAGGCTGAAATTATAGCATTAACCAGAGCTGGTCCTGAGCAATGGGAAAAAGGTAAATATATGGACAGATTCAAAATATGCATTTGGAGTTCTGCACGTCCATGGGGCTTTATGGAAAGAGAGAGGACTGTTAAGTTCGCAGGGGACATCCATTCAACATCGGAATGAGATCCTGCTGCTACTGGAAGCTGTGTATAAGCCAGTGGAAGTGGCTGTGATGCATTGTGAAAGGACACCAGAGAGATAAGGGAAAGATTTTTCGAGGGAATCAGCTGGCTGACTTAACAGCACCAAAACCTGCCAGAGAGGTCTGGACTGAAATGGCGCTGATTCCAACGAAGGTAGGACCGGTACAACCTTATATGGGACAAAAACCCAGTTATTCCGCTGAGGATGAGAAATTGGCACAGCTGGTCCAGGCCCAGAAGAATGCAATGGGATGGTATGTGACTGGCCAAGTAGTGGTCCCTACCAAATTGATGAAGGTGATTTTAGAAACTGAGCATAATAAGTGCCACTGGGGAGCAGAGGTATTGGTAAAATTTCTGAAGAGGGAAATTATCTCTAACCAGATGTTAACAATGGCTAAATGAGTGAATGCCATGTGCCCAGTGTGCCTTAAAAATAATCCAGTAGTGAGGAAGCAGATACAACTAGGGAAATTACAGGTAGGAGCAGAGCCAGGAGATTATTGGCAAATAGATTTTTCCGAATTGCTCCGATCACAAGGATACAGGTATCTGCTGGTGTATGTCTGCACATTCTTGGGATGGCCAGAGGCTTTCCCTTGCAGAACTAATCAGGCCAAAGAAGTAGTGAAATCATTAATGAGAGAAATCATTCAGAGAATTGGGGTTCCATTGGGAATCTCTTCTGACAGGGGACCTCATTTTGTGGCAGGAGTGGTACAGACAGTCGCACGACTGTTAGATGTTACCTGGAATTTGAATACCCCATGGAGGCCTCAATCCAGCGGGCAAGTAGAGAGGATGAATCAAACCCTGAAAGGACAGATTAAGAAAATCTGTCAGGAGGCCAAAATCCAGTAGCCTCAGGCCCTGTCATTAGCCTTGTTAAGAATTAGGATTAAACCCCGGGAGAGGATAGGAGTAAGTCCATACGAGATACTGTATGGCAGACCATATCATGCTACAGTATTAAAGGGAGACCCTCATGTAGTAGGGAATGATGTGCTCTTTAATTATGTGTTGTCTCTGAATAAGGTACTCACTGCCCTAAAAGGAGCTCTGCAATGGAACAGACCCCTGCCGCTGGAAAATCCTGTCCATGACATCCAGCCGGGAGACCAGGTCTATGTGAAAAATTGGAACACAGACCCCCTGAAAGAAACATGGGAAGGCCTGCAACGAGTGATCATGACCACCTTCACCGCAGTCGAAGTCGAGGGGATCGACAATTGGATACATTACACCCGAGTCAAGAAGGTGCCGACCCGTTGGGAAGTTCAACCATTAACCCTCACTCGAATGGTGTTCCAGCCCAAGGTCAAATTCTGACAGTTGGGCTCTTGCTGATCTGCTTATCACCTTTAACCAATGAATTTTTAGTTATTACAGAACTCGAACCCAAGATAGTGATGATGGAAGGAATGAATGTGTCTATGACCTGTCTGTTTACAGACAACCAGAAAGCTGGATCCAAGGAAGTCCATGTAAAGTGGAGAAAACAGGGGGCAGAACAAATTCATACAGGTACAACTATGGTTTGGGATAAGGATGAGCAAAAAGGAAATACCACCCTGCAACTATCCAATGTCATGATAAATGACAGCAACGTTTATCGTTGCGTAGTCTGGATAAGAAAAAGTTTTGATTATAGGAATTTCAAATTGAAGGTTTTACCATGGGATTCTGAGAAAATAAGTAAAGAAACTGTAATTGTAAATGTAACTCCAGTCTCAACTCAGGTAGATATGTGGGACGGACCTCCTTTGAGAATAAATTGTATCTTCAAATTGGAAAAGAAATGTTATCAAGATATCCAAGTCAAATGGTAGAAACAGAATATACATCAGCAATGGGAAAGACAATTGAAGAATATAAGTTGGTGGACTCTGGGAACTTATGGGAAAGGGTGGCTGAATTATACTGATCCAAAAATAGGAGAGACAGAAAGTATATACTTGTGCATAGTGTCTTGTGGAGGGAAAGGGAATTTTGGGTTACGAAAGGTGGAGGCAAGGGCCCACTTAGGCTCTGAAATTAAGGCCCAACATGGAGAATACCGGGTAACCAAAGGGAAGGATGTGATTCTTACTTGTGAAGTTAAAGAAGGCCAGCATTTTTCCGAGTATGGATGGTGGTTTGGGAAAAATTTAACATCTGGAGGAAAGTATCAGATAGAAGATTTGGAGAATCGATTATCCTGATAGTAAGAAATGTGCAGCCAGGAAAAGATGAAGGCATTTACTGGTGTTGGATAGCACAGGATGATTGGTGGGCACATACAAGAATGACGATGTACCTAGGTGAGATGAGAGTGACTCGGCAGGTAGATAATGAGGTAGTTTTACCAAGAAACTCTAAACAAGAAAATCTGGTAGTAGGATTGATACAAGACTTTGGAAAAACTCAGAATGTATCATCCATAACTGCTTGTCTACCTTTACCCCATGCAGCAAGAGTTCCTATACCCTGGGGAATTATTCCTATCACTGAAATGCCCCCGATCACCAGAAATGGGACAAAAGAATGTAGGAAAGAGTTGCATAATCGTACTGAGTGAACAGTTAAAATAACGATTCTCTGTAAACAGTGGTCATCACCTGGAAGCAGAGGGGATTGTGAAGCCTTAACCAATTCCAAATTTATCACGATTGGACGATTCAAAAATGTAGGATGGTGTGAATATGATGAGGTACAATCGCATAAAATGCCCGCTACAAAATATTACTATTAAGTGATTTGCCAGGATGGCAAGGAAGAGTGGACTACATGGCAAGCAATTTGGGGGCCAAGCTTGCTGGAAACATAGTTATCTAAGGAAAATTGGATGGTGTATACAATGGACTGGTGAAAAGAACCAGACACACGCCCATGTTCTGACAGCAGAAACAAGTCATAGGAAAATGACAGAGAAAGTAGAGTCATGGAATTGCACAAGGGTAATTACGTGTGATACACCAGGAGAGCAGATAGGGCTGGTACCGGTGAAAATTTTGCTGAAATGGAGATGTGAATGTAGAGGATACAACCACTCTATAAAAGGAGAATTAAAAGGGCAAAAGCAGGTGAATTGCAAAACTACTACCATAAGGAGTCCAAAGAATTTAGTATGAGTCATGGGACATGGAATGTAGACCACACATATACCTATAGAGGGATTGGTGACCCAAAAAACGTTGGGAGGGCCCACATTATGCCCATTCTGGAAACAATCAAGATTGACAGATTTGGACAGAGGAAGGAAAAATAAAAGAGAGGTCATGGAAGAAATAAATCCAGAAGATGAGTGGCATGAACCATCAGGAGGGGTCAAATTAAGTTAGATGTTAAAATCATTATTTGTTCCCATATCGACCTATAGAAATAGGGAAATGCCCTACCGGCTTTTGAGACAAACTGAGAGATTAGCATCAGCCACTAAAAAGAGGTTTAAGGATTTGAATTTGCAGCTGCAAGCAACTAGTAGAATGACTATACAGAATCAAATGGCATTGGATATGTTGTTATTAAAGGAACATGGTGTCTGCGGGTACTTACATGATAAAACAGATCATTGCTCTATCCATATCCCAAACGTTACAAAGGAAGTAGAAAAAGACATAAGTCAATTGGACGATATAGAGTCTAAGATATAGGAAACCAAAGAAGATGCTGAACACAATTGGATTGGAGCAATATTTAGCTCCTTAGCGATCCAGGTTTCTGGTTGGATATCCTCTGTTATTCAATATGTAATAATGATTATAATCTTGGTTGTGATTATTTTTGTAGCATATCGTTGTTTCTTAGGAATAATCTTTAGAGAAAGAATGCATACAAGAAAAGTCATGAAGACCATAACCCAAAATGAAGTCATGACAAGAATTACTCCACCACCATCTTATATAGAGACTGTTGCATGAAGAAGAAAATTGAGCATCCTTGCAACTGGTTGAAGAATGCTCAAAAGGGGGGAGTTGTTGCCATAAGGCCTCCGTTAGCAGTAGTTAGGCTAAGGAGTTGGTTCCTGATGCAGACCCATGGGAACCAAGCCTGAGAAATGAGGCCTGAGAATCTGCGGATGCAAGGAACAATGTTTAAAAGACTTAGTAGAGCATGTAGTACATACAGATATACAGATTACTTGTGAAATATGATTACATTGTTACCAATAAAATGTTTTCTATGGTGGGAGTTAAGCCTAGAAAATTAACCTTTATTTTAGCTAAAGCAAGCATGCAAAATTTATAACCGTTGGAAGGGTTATCTAGAAGATGAATGTGAATGTTTGAAGTGAAATATGTAGGAAACTGCAGGTAGGCTGATGAAGTAAGACTTGTAACAAAGGTATAAAAGATGAGCATCTTTGTAACCGACTTGGGACACTGACTTTGAGACACTAGTCCTCAGGTCCCCAGGGCCCTTGAATAAAGCACCGCATAAACTGACACTCTGTTGGTTTGTGTTTTCTCTCGGGATCGGGCAACAATATCATACTCTGTTTTCATTTCTGCTGGCACAGCCTGCTGTGGACATCGAGTTGTAGGTGATTTTTAAGTGAGCAAAGTGAGCAAAGGCTCCTGCCCTTTATGCTTTACTTATTGGTATGAGGCAGCTGAGCACTTACAGTTCTGTGCAAGATCATGATGTTTATAAGTAGAAGTGCTACATGTATGCAAAGAATAGAGCCAACGAGGATTACAGCTTCAGCCAGAAGACGTATTGTGATGTTGCATGGATAGTAGTTCTTTCTGGATGTATTATGATTGGCCAGTGTCATTGTACTTAGGATCTGAATGTTCCTTACCACATATTGAATCCTTGTTTACAATATCACACTGGAAACCAGCTAGTCCTTCAAAATAATGGGATTATTGAGGGGAAAAAAAATCCCACCAGTCTTAATTATGTAGGAGTATATTATGTAGGTACAATCTTGAAATCTCATGTGTGTTTTTGACAAATGTTTTTCTTAACCAAAATGTGAGGCAGAGGTTACATTTACCCATTGCTTACCCATGACAAAGTAAAAATATTTGTAAACTTGAGCTACTAATAATTTAATAGATTTTGTGAATTCATGAATCTTAGTGTTTATTGAGTCTTCAGCTCTTACCTACTTTTCCGAATTGCTAAGATTGGATTCAGTTGAATTAGTTTACAGTTTCTAAGATGTTACTACTATGCAGTCATGATCAAGTTTGGTGACCACTACCTGTTTGTTCAGAGTCGCCATCTGCAATTGGAAACATTAATTTTAAATAGACATGTTAGGACATTTCTAGCAAGGAACAAGTTTTATAATTGGATTTTATGATAAAATCCATAAATTCCTTCCTACTGCAAGAAGAGTCAAGCAAGTCACACGCATTCCAGGAGATATCTGGAGTACGCTGATGATGTCTTCTTGA
Organism: Zosterops lateralis; assembly: GCF_965231275.1. Taxonomy (NCBI): domain Eukaryota; kingdom Metazoa; phylum Chordata; class Aves; order Passeriformes; family Zosteropidae; genus Zosterops; species Zosterops lateralis. The sequence continues at coordinate 18,527,267 of NC_139765.1, forward strand.
CACAGGCTGATTTAAGGCCTGATGAGGCAAAGCAGTCTAATGGATTTGGTGCCAATAATTAGGAACTGGGTATGAAGATTGTCTTAGCTTTGTCTGCAGCGACCATAAAATGATGGTGTTCAGGAAGAAAAGAATGGGGCAGATAAGATCACAACTTTGAATTTCAGAGAAATGAACTTTGCTCTGGTTAGAGTTCTGCTTGGGACAAACCCATGTGATAGTCCTGGAGAGAAGAGGGGTCCAGAATTGCTAAATTCGCTTTTATACCACAGGGCAATATGTTTGCTAAATTTCAGTTTTCCTAAATATTAGTATGCCATTTGTTTCACTTTCATTTATATCTCCTGTTTCAGCAGATACATATTTAACCTGCAATGTCTATCTGATTTATTAGTTCATCCAGCAAATAATTTGTAATATTCAACAAAAACACTTTCTTTGGGGTGTAAAAGTGAGTAGAAACAAGTTTAATAACATTATCTGTAAGTGGTCAGAATTAATTGGTTTTATTTCTAATCTTGTAGAGAAAATTATTCTAGTTCACTTAATGAATAAATGTCTGAGTTTAACATTTAGCATAAGTATTTTTAACCTGAAGTGATAAACTTGTACTGTCTTGCAAATAAAAAAATCTGTCTTGCAATATCACCAATTTCTGCATGAACAGTTTTAACCATTAAGAACTTTTCTCAGTATTTATATTTGTGGGTTCTAATTAATACACATTTATCATGATGTTTATTTTAAAAAGTAATTTCATTTTAACGTATTTTATTCCTGTATTTAATAAAGCCATAGAGCATTCCAGAAAACATAAGACTTTTGACTAGTGTAATATGATGATGAAATTATGAAGTGCCACATATTTAGCCATATAGTCATTGGTAGAAAGTGGTGAAGAGCTTTTTTTTTTTTTTTTCGTATTTAATGAATGTGCAACATGTTCATATTTATTACATTCCATGGAATTGTTGAGCATGAATAGAAACAGAAGTTGAAGAAAATAAAGAGAATTTAATTCATGTGGTATAGTTCTGTGCTTCTGAGCAATTTTGAGCAAAGAATATGCCATAATTGACTTCTGAATTTGACTTTATTTCTAATTTATGTATAATACTATAACACGGTCTATAAAGTGAATAATTTTTTTCTTAGAGTTGTGGAGTAGTATGTTAAGAACTGTGGTAAGATATGAAAATGTCCAGGTTAAATGGCAAGCTGTTTTATTTGCCTCCTCCTTGCATATGCAAGTTGAAAGAGAAAAAACGGTTTCTAAACATTATGATACTTTGATAGTAAGCTGCTGCTTAAGCACAATTAATCCTCTTTTGGCACTCTCCTTGCACTATTATTTCTGATGACATAATCTCTTGACTATTTTTGTAGATGAAGTCACAGATAATCCCAAAAACCAACAGTGTTTTTATATTAGGAAAATGTCAATTGCAATCATCTAGATTTTTTTCCTGTTGAATTTTCTTTCATAAACAGGCAAACATTTCTAGAATGGTAAGGAAATTGTTTATCATCAGCATTATCATGGGTACAAAAGCTAAACAGTTACATATGACATCGATTATATTGAGCAAGATCATCCCTGCAGTATTTTCCACATGATCATTATGCAAAATCATGCTTCCGATGACTTAATTACAGTTCTTTGCATAATTTTTCATTAGAAATAATCAAGCTCTACATTTTACTAAGTATTGTCATTAACTTTACATATTTTTGTGAGAGCTGTAGTGCTTAATGAAAAATTGGTTTTAATTATCAAGAGAGGCAGAATAACATTTCCTTCCAATTTTAAACACTAACTTGTTTCTTCTTATAATAATTTAGAGATGAACTTGTCAAATCAGTAAGCATTTTAACAACCAGAAGAGATTACTGAAGTTAAACTTACAATTAGACCTAGATACATACCTGTTCTAGGAAACAGTAGAATTTGACCATCAGATATTAAACTAGAATAGTGAAAAGGTAGAGAAATAGTAGGGCTTATCAATGTTCAAGTAATTGTGAATTATAGTTTAAAATACTAATATAAGAAGTTTATGTGGATGATGTAGTTCATGGTTTATTTTGAAAAGTATGATAAATACTGAATTAAGTCTGCAAATGAAAATGCAGTCTTTTGTAATCTGTGTGTATGTGCCAAGATTTACAATAATTTGCAAACATAGAGGGTCTCCTTCATATAGAAATTTCATATGTTGGAGGCTGAGGTCTCAGGGTCTCACAAATGTCAAATCTGTGACGTATATAAGTGGGATCGTTGAATGCATTTCCTATATACCATCTGCTATAGAACAACTGTTTTAAGAATTAAAAGGTCTGAATGCCTCTTTCTTCCATTCCTTGCTCAAAAAACCTGACAGGATATTTAATTAGTAGTAGTCCAAAAGACCTCATAGGTAGAAAATGAATATAAATCCAAAATACTTCTCGTACTGACCAGCAATAACTTTTCATTAAAGTAAAACCATCTGTGTCCAAGTGCACATATTAAAAAGCATAGTAGCATTACTTTTCTTTGAGTATTCTGGGACTGAAAAACTAGTCTCATTGAGATTTTTAGCCAGACAATTAAATATATCATCTTACATGTTAAAATGTCACAGGCTTAATAAGCAAATGTTGTTGGCATATGACTGAATAGAACTCAGGCTAGACTCAGAGTATTTGTGGGGAAATTCACATGGAGAACTGCCATGTAATTTATAAAATTAATAACAGCAATTATTAGAATCCCCAAATGCTGAGCATATTAGTGTTGACAAAGGGCATCAAAAGGTAGATAATGCAGTCAAAGGTCAGTAATAAATTGTAATCTTGTATCCCCTTTGGGTGTCTGGCAATACTGGATCTTGGAGACAGCTGGCTACTTTTTAAAGCCATGAGTAAGATAACAGATAAGTGTGTAAGTGTTGATGGTAAATGTGAGCAGTCTGGTTTGTAGGAAAGGGTTATGTTCAGTACTCTGGGCACAAGAACACATGTGCTTGGAGGCTTCCAAAGGGAAGGCCTAGAAGATCACTTCTCCCAGCTGGTGCTGAGTGAAAGCATCAAGTCAGGAGCTTGTAAAATTAGTTCGTGATTTAGAGAGGCTTGTAGGTCCTGCTACTGTGGAGTAAATGTAGCTTTTTCCCTTTCAAGCTGTTCATATGCTATGTCCTATTTGCAGAAGAATGCTTATGTATTTTTTTTTCTTGTTTGAGTAGAGTAGCTCCAAAAACTGATGAGATGTGAGCACTTTTATGCTGCATATTTTACATGTGCCTCACTAGGCCTAAGTAATTTATTCACCTGTAGATTATTCACTGAGAAACGTACTTGTGGCTAACATTGTATCTGAATAGAAACTGAATTTGTTACCTGATGTTGTCTGATCTGAAAATAGTGGGAAAAAGACACAAAATTAATGTGATGCTAATCTTCTACTTGTGGCCTAAGAGTCAGGTAACCTGCAAGCTGTTTAGTTTTGTTGGAGCATCTTTTACTTTTCACTGAGTGAAAATAGTACCCCTGATCAGAGCTCCTGTTCTAGCTGTTTGCAGAAGGTCTCATGTGCCTGTTTTCCCTTGCCAGGTAGCTTAGAGGACATCCAATAGGTCATCCACACTGGCCTTCTCCTTAATGCTCTCAGTTGCCTCCACTACCTCGTCTTCATGGCTTGTCCTTTGCAGAGAGGCTGCTTCCATCTGTTTCAACACTGTGGATGTATGAGCCATCATACCATGTCTCCATGAACGTAACAATGTCATGGAACTGCAACTGCACACAGATCTCTTAACTCCTCGTGTTTATTCCCAATTCAACATGTATCAATGTACAGGCTGATTTCCCAGAAATTGTTGCTCACAATGAGGCAAGTACTTTAAAATGGTAGTTGTAATAGAAATATATTTTAAAAGGGGATATTCTACTGATACTGAGTCAAGTATAAAAAAAGTATGATCACTCTGAAGCAGTGTGCCATATGCAAGAATGTTACTCTTTTCCAAATATTATATCACAGCTATTTGGTATGACAATAGCTTTAGGCATAAGATAAGACTTTGAGTGCCATTAGTTTAAACTTATGTGCAAAGATGTTTGACACTTCTGGAAATACTGCATTGAATTGCTTTTTTTTCCTAGGTTTGTATTGGGCTAAAAGAAGTCATTAGTAATTTGCATTTTGAGAGCATTGTTGGTACAATATGGTGGTGTGAGTCACCGAGAGATTAGTGGCATAAAGAATCCTAGCCTGAAGGCAAAAATAATAATAGTTGGCCTAGGGTACTGCCTCTCATTTAGTATATTATAATCATTGCCTTTTTATGTTTTGTTTTTCCAAACATGAGTTTAGTGCTGGTAAAAGGTACTGACTCAGTTCCGAAACTTTTCCTCTGTCCTTGAACAGACACAGCACAAGCAGCAGAACTGTGACCTTCCCCCCACAGTTCAGCCCTGTACCTTGAACATGACTTTAGGTTGGTGATAAATGCACATCAATGTCTGGGTTGGATTGCAAGTTGAAGTTGTCATGTGTTCCCATGGTCAATAGGATAAAGTGGTACCTCTACTGCTGCTGTGTTGGGGTTCACTTTTCCATTTTATGTTGCTTTAATGTGCTAAATGGACTGGTATAATCATGCTGGCAGTATCGACAGGTGGTTAAATAAAGTTAGTGCTCAATTAACCCTGAGTTCATTTATGTGACAAGGTAACATTTTAAGGAAACTGGGCATACCTCTATCTCTGATTTACTGTTTTCTCTTTTAGGCAGCCTTAACTGGGAATATGAGAAGTGTAACCTCTATTGCTTTCTCATACACACAGATGTTTTCCTAGAATTCACTATGTATATAGTTTTTCAAATAAGATTATTTAAAAGAAAGCAAGCATTAATTTGGAAGTGAAGAAGTGAAAGAGACTGTGATTTCATTTATAAGGAGCAAAAAAAAAAAAAATTAGGGTCCATTCCATGGAAGTATCATTTCTGTAAATTGAGTAAGTTACAATACTTTAGCCAAATACCGATAAAACAAATTCTTTTGGCAAAGTTAGAAGTTTTGATTATCCTACACTACGATTGATGCAACAACACCATATATTATGATTTTTTTCTAAATAGGGAATATTCAGTATAAATAGATGTGAACCTGATTTAGTGGCTGATAGTTCAGGATCTTGAATCAAGATCAAGTTGCATCTAGAGTTTTGTTTACTGAAAGCTGTTGCATATGAATATGTTTTAGATTCACGTCTTGTGAAAAACTAGGACGATATTCCCCACACCAATTTTAACCTCTCCATTCTACTCCAAACTTCACAAACTCTTATTCTGCTCAGTGTTCGTAACACTATCATGGTTAGTTCTCTTTTTTCCTGGACACTTCTTGTGCTTGCAGCCATATAGAGCATGAAATAAGAAATATATCAGCCTTTTTAGTTTAGCCTAGACACTTAAAATGCAAGAAGTTATACTATCATAACATCTCTTACAATATGCTGATGTGCTGGCTTATTTTAAAAACAATTTGAATTTGTGAAACATGAAAACAAAAATTGTAACCAAATCCCCAGAAACCCAACCTTTACTGCGTAAGCCTGGATCAGTGTAGCTTGGGTAGGCCAGAGCTGCTTAAAACTATATCTAGACTGGATCAAAACTGGGCTCTAAATCTTGTATAAAAATGCTCAAATATAGTCCAAAAATGTCTTTGGAACTTGATTAAACTCACAGTACTTGGAAGCATAAATAATTACTCCTATTGAAGTTACTATGACTTTTAAATATATTACTTTTACAAGAAGGGATATTAATGTCTCTGTAGCTACTTGCTGCTATGTAGTGGTGAATTTGGATGACTGTCAAAAATCTATAAAGTTACTAGAAGTCTAAGAAAGAAAAAGGTATTCCTAAAATACTGAGTTTTTCAGATTAATAGCTGCCTAAACAGAAAATCCACACCAGATTTTTGTAAATTCTATGTATGATTTATGACTCTGAGACTACTTGATCCGGGCAACGAAACTAATTTTCTTCATGGACTGTTTTTTTGCTTCCTATCACTTAGGTTTGTCATGGTAGTATTTTGATAGCAAAAAAGTTAGGCATTTTATTTATTTAATGATGATGAAAAATTTATTTAATTTGGCAATCGAAAGTAAGAAGTTTGTTTTCTTTCCCTTTTGTTGAAATCAAAACTTTTTCCTATTTAACAACAAAGAACTAGTCAGAAGAGCTTACATTTGCACTGATTATAGCTATTTTGTACTTGGAATAATGTATTTTGTTTTCTTGCAGTAATGTGGATTTCTGTGTGATGGAAAAACACTGAAAAGGATTATGGGGGAAGGATTGTCTTAGATTTTGAATTTTTGTGCCAGAGACATTAATACCTCTTTTCCAGATGAATGCATAGTTATGACAATTAATAAATAATATATTTAACCATACTTTGTGTAAAAAATAATTCAAATAACCCTAGTTGGAATGTAGACCCAACTACTAGATTAAGTTTCTTGCATTGTTTCATAATTCTGACTCATTATGTCCTCCCTTTTTTAAATTTTGGATGCAGGCATTAGAAGTTTGTCTTGTCTGCCCACAATAACCTTTGCTAAGCAAATGTCTTAAAATTTAAAGAATTGATTAAAGCAGCAAACAATTCATTATGCAGTAAGAATTAATTGTGTGTGTATATATATATATATAAAAAGAATGAATTTTTTAAATTAAAATCTTGACTTTTATGAAAATGCAGTAAGAAACTTGCAGTTGGGGAAATATTTTAAAGCATTTTAAAATTAACCATCAATAAGACAAAAAACTACCTTTGACAGTTTCTCTTTTAGAGTTACTTTGTAGAATTTTGTAAGAGTAATTCTTTGTTTCTGCTGAGAGCCACCTGCTTCTACTGCATGATCTGATTTTGGACGGCAGCACAGGGATTTGGGTCCCCAGGCAGGAGGCAGGCTCTGCAGTTATAATACATGTAAGAGAATCCTGTGGAAATACCAATTCAATAATGGAAAGCAGGTAACAGGTTTGAAAAACAGAGTTCATGTTTTCAACCAGGTTTTTTTTGTTTGGTTTTTTTGGTTTTTTTTTTTTTAGAATTTAGGAAGAAGGCCCCCTGTGAACAACTAAGTTAGCAAGTATATTGGTGTTCTGAGCTGCTTTACTGGCTAGCTCTCTGACCAACATATAAGGAAGGTTTGGTGGGTCTGAACCTCAGGCTGGCATGTAGTCGACGGCGTGGAAGAAAAGAGTGGAATCTTATGTGGGTTTCACCAGGCTTTATTCCATCCAGGGAGCTGCCCACATGCAAGAGTGAGCTCTGGCCCTCTGTTCTTGCCTTAAGTACCCGGGGATGTACCCCAAGTAGGGGAGAACCAAGAACCAATCGAAGAGGTGTGGGAGTGTGGCCCAGAACAGGGAAACTTAACAGAACAATGAAGAAAGGTAGTACCAGAGTACTTTGCCGAGTCCTAGGGCTTTTTCCCCAGAATCTTCCAGATCTTACAAGGTAATTGACAAGGTCTATCACCAGGGAAAGACCACTGGGGGGTTTAGGGATGGGGGTGTCAGAACAAACCATTATAAACAAATTATAAAAATATACAGAACTTTAGAAAACCCCAAAATGCACACCACAAGAACCAAGAAGGATCTCCTGCTTTGGAGCCCTTCAGATGGTGAGTATATGTAGCTACCAAGGTGGACTTTTCCTGAGTGAAGCAGAATTATTTAATGTCACTGAAGTTTTATTACATCTCGTATACAATCAGCAAATGGAAAAAAAGATCGCCAGGAACAGAGGAATATAAGGTCAAGTGAGCCTATCAAAGAGTATCTAGTTCGGTATGATGGCCAAGTACAATCCTTACAACTAAGAGGCAAAAGAAAGTTTAAAGAATTTAAATCAAGCTGCAGTTTCTACCTGCTGCTGTCAAGATCTGTATAAAGTCTGATAGCACCTTTGGCTGTGGTGGTAATGGTTTGCCTGCACACCTACCAAAACTGATCTAATTTTGGGAAGTTCATATAATATGGACCTTTCCAAAACAAGCACTGACAGCAAAGAGGTGATATTTCTCTCAGGGATAAACAGTACAGTTTCACCCCAAAGGATCCCTGATCTTTACCTGTTATTAGAGTCAGTGAATTGAGTGTTAAGACATTGAAACTGCCCCAGCTGTGACATAACTCAGTCACACCAAGCTTTAAGAGTTCTTTTCTTGATTTGACATTCAACTATTATAGTAACTGCATCTTGGGCTCCAATGAGCTTTAAAAAGACTACCTGTCAGGTTTGTCACTAATCTCAAAAATGTTGCTCTTCCCCTCTTATCAGTTTTATTCCCCTTAAAAAGGGTAAACCAAGTGAGGATGTTGCTCAGTCATGCAGCTGATTCCATCAGGTTTGTGCGTTATCACCTGCATTAAATATACGTTCAGAAATGAAAAATTCCGATTGTAGTTTGTATTAGGGTTCTGAAGCCCAAGAGTTAGGAAGATTAATTCTTTACGTGCCATTGGTGACATGATTTTATTCTTGGTATTTGAGTTAGTCTGAAACAAGTGTTCATGTATTCCTACTTTTTGCCCTCCCTTTTTGTTATTAAATGTGCTTTTGTAGGTTAGCCTTGACTATTCAGAGATGGTCCAAACTTGGTAATCATCTCTCACCAAGGAATGTGAATTTCTTTTCTATAAAACTATTTAACTACCTACTCAATTCTGTAACTTCATTTTCCTTTGTACAGAATGTAAGATCTGTGTTTGTGAACAATTTACCATTCCCAATTTATGAGTTATATATTTCTTCAGAGAACTGTCACTTACAGCATCAATGGTTGTAACTCTTTGCAAATGTACCTTCATTGTACAAATGGAATAAATTTTGAAAGGCTTCGCAAAGGAGTTTACTTCAGTGTAAATAATGTTTTTTTAAAGATGTTAAGTGTTATTGTCAGTGTCAGTATTTCTAAGTGTGTAAAATTTGGCAAAGAGATTAATTTATTTATTTCTCTTAAAATGGCTAACATCTTGTATTTCCTCCAAGATCTTAGTATGACTTCATTCTGACCATGTCAAATTATGGTTTTAGTCTGTGCCAACTAACACTCTGTAAAAACACTTTTTTCTCTACTGGAAAACAGAAATCCTGTGTGATTAATTCTTAATTGGTATTTATATTGTTCTTACCTGGATTTTTATTTTCCTGGGGTTTTAGGTATGGTAATTTTTTGGTTGTGGGTGTTATGGTTTTTTTTTTGTTTGTTTTTTTTTTTTTTTTTTTTTTTTTTTTTTGGGGGGGTTTTTGGGGTTTTTTTGGTTTGTTTTTTTTTTTTTTTTTTTTTTTTTTTGGTTTTTTTTTTTTTTTTTTTGATTGGTTTGTTTTTTGGGTTGGTTTCTTTTTTAAGTTGTCAATTTCTGGGCAGCAGAAAACCTCCAGTTTGCAATCAAATATCCTTGCATGTTTTAATGTTTTAAGAAAAGTTAATATATCTTTTAGAACACAGGAAAGTAAGAAAGATTTGTAGCTGTCAGTAGAAATGAGTCTCAAGCAAAAGTTAAAGAAAATAAAATAACCTCAGTAAATCAACTTAAATTTAAGAAACTGTACGTGGATGTTATCTGATTGCAATTCCCATTTCCTGCTAGCTAACTGAAAGCTTTATATAATTTCCACTAACACTGGAGTCTCAGCTCATATTGTTTGGCCCTTAGCTGGATTTCTTCTAATTTCTTTTCAATTTAATCAGAAATCCTGTTGGCTTTTTAAGAGATTTGCAATGTGTAGCAGTCATATTATACAGAACAAGAAGAGGAGTCTGTGCTTGGTCTTCTGTTGAACAGGAAGGCTGTCTTCAACAGAAGTGCTCCACTGCTATTGCTTTTGAAACATATCATTACAATCAGTATCATTTGTTCCATGCTTTTTCAGCATCTGTGAAGCAGCAGCTGGTTACTGCTTTCTTCATCATCAAAGTGCTTTCAAGGACATTGGGCTAGAAACTTCTAGGAGAATTTTATTAATTTGCAGACACAGGAATATAAATATTTCAATGTTGGTTTTAAATGTAGGTCAAGTAAGATGTTAAAAAATATTGGGGAATGCTCATCCACAGTGGGAATGTGTGTGTTAATCCAAATATGAAACATCCTCTTGGAAGCAATGGAATATTCTTCTTGTAATTTTGATGATTCTCCATTATTTTGATAGTTTTAATTTTCTTCTTTATAATTACCTTTTATTTTGCTAGGATATCAGAAATAATATTGGTCCCTTTAAATCTTTGTGTTGACATAAAATATCTACATTTGATACACTTCACTCTGGAGAGTTACATGGCTCTAACACAAGTAAATATTCCTTAAAGAGACATCTTGGCACATTTTAGCTACCTATAATTCTTCTGGAATGTTGAACATTTACAAATTGTGCTTAATTGATACCTATCAATCTACATTTCACTTCTGTGAAGTTTGACTGTAAAACCAAAAAGATGTGGATGTTTCCATTAAGAAGGCATCATGCTGTTGGCATTTCCTTTGCTTATTTGTTTTTACATGAAAGTGGGATTCCATTTTTATGGCAAGGCTATCAAGATATTTATCATGAAGAGGCAGTTGCCTTCTTAGCTGATCAGCAACCTCTTTTTAATAATAATCCAGCATAAACTTGGGGAAATTCAGATACAAAATGGTAAACAGCCAATTCTTTAAAATAGATGAGAAACTGTAATAGAGACCTTATTGGACAGAGGAATATTAGACTATCTCAGTGCTCTGTCATATTTTTAGTTTAGCTAAGGGAAACCCATTGCAGATAGTGTTGAACAGCACCATCAAATATAGTAAAAGTACTTTGAACATACTATAAGATGACATAGCTGTGCTATATGTTTAGACCTAGAAATTAAAAATAATTCTTGCTTTCATAGTTCCTTAGAATGACTGAGGCTGGTCATTTTGGAAAGAGACTCAGCAAACTTTGCTGTTGGGATTTGTCCTCCTATCCACTTCTTTTTAAAGTATCTATAATTTTATTGCACTTCATCTCATAATTATGAATTCAAGACATTAATTACCTACTATAATTTTTAAAGGAACTTAATTTATTTTATTCTGTTGTTACAAAAACACAGACTCATTGAGGTGGGAAGGGATTAACATCCTTGCTTGAAAGCAGAAGCAATTACAGCACGTTGTTTTGGGGGTAAAGCCCATTTGCAGGCGGCTTGAACATCTCCAAGGCTGAGACTTTACAACTTCTCTGGGCAACTTGTTTTGATATTCAATTCTCTGACATTAAAAAAGGGATTTTGTTACATATGACAGCAATTTTCTTTCTTTTATGTTGTCTCTTTAACTTTCAGTGGTTACTACTGAAAATTGCCTGGCTTGATCTTCTGTATTACCTTGCATCTGAGATTTATACACATTCTCCCCTGAATCTTTCTTCTCATGGCTAAATGATCCTAGCTCTCTCACTCTTTCCTCTTATGTCAGAAATTGGAAGTTATTTTTATTTAGGTGAGGAAACCATATTTTAAATACAATTCTAAAGTTCATCCCAACTTCCTTATTAATGTATTTTTTTTATTCCTTATAATGTTTCTATAGATATGCTGATCCTAAAACCATCACATTCTTTCCCCTTCCCTTGTAAAATATCTCGTAGGACCTCTGCATGTCATTTTAGTGTGTAAAGTATGTATAATGATCAAATATCTCTCATTACAGTTTAAAAAAATGAAAAAATTACAGAAGTATCTGCAGTTGTGTAATGTTTAAGGTGCAGTGGTTGTAATTAATTCTGTGGAATACTAAAGTGCATTTATTTCAAAGGTATTTTGATTTCTGCCATTAGGAGGTATGTTGCCTTTCACATAACCAGCACTAGAAAACCCTTATCTTGTCTCACCCTGCTCATACATAATTTCTTTTTGGTTGATAGACTGTTATTCCCTCCCTCCAAATGGCCGGAAAGCATTTTCTCTCTGCCTTTTCCAGCATGTCTGCATTTCCTTGGAAGATAAATAACAAAAAATCTCCAATCTAACCTTTCTGAACTGCAAAACCACTGACAGTAGATAACCTATGGTTTTCCTAACTTCTTTTTTCAGTAACACTTACCAGGTTCCTAATTAGCCTTCCTTCTTCAAAAATTCTTTCCCCTGAATTAGTTGGTAACCTCTAAGGATAAATGTTTTCCAGTTGCAGATTTGCACTTGTATCTATTCTTTTCTATGCACTATCTTTCAATAGATAAAGGTTAGTGAGAGACAAGATATGTGTGACTTCAAATGAAACAGTTCAGGCAAATTTTTCATGGGGCTTACATAGAGTAACAAGTGCTAAATGTTTTGGGTTCTTTCTTATTTGGAGGCACTCACTCTAGACAAGCATCTTAGAATCTCATTCTGCAGAACTATGTGGAAGGCTTTGAGTCTTTCTTGAAAAATCTCACACGCACAAATGAAAACAGCAAAAAATCAACAGTAGAACACTTTTTTCCCCGTTGAAGTATGACTTACAAAAATCAGTTTCATATATATATGTTATACATATATATCCTGCTGTACAAATAGCAGGATATAAAAATAAGTAATAAAACACCTTACTCTGAAATATATCAAGGTATTGATCAAGTACTCAGGATGAGGGATACAGCATCCTGGCTGTTTTTTCGGATTGATTTGAAAATGAAGAAATATGAATGTCATTTAGATGTTAAGAAGAAATTCTTCACTGTGAGGGTGGTGAGGCGGTGGAACAGATTATCCATAGAAGTTCTGGATATCCATCCCTGGAAGGGTTCAAAGCTAGGCTGGATTGAGCCCTGATCTACCTCATTTAGTGGAACACGTCTCTGCCCTTGGACAGGAATGAGATCATCTTTAAGGTGCCCTCCAACCCAAACCATTCTAGGATTAGATATGGAAAGGGGGTGGGGGGTGGGGTGGGGGTGGCTTCTGTCTTATTGGCTGGTCCCATGTGCTCTTCTTATTTACTTTTATGTAACATTTTCATTTCTCAAATATAGCTTCACTTAGACACCCACTTAAGATAATGGTTAAAATCCTAAAATTCTTTTTTGCCCCCCTTCCCTTTTCCCATTCCCTATGTGTTTATGAGCTTAGTGATTGCGGGAAATGGTATGTTATCCATATAATGTTTTCATTAACTGCATGATGCTACAGGTCTTGCACCAGTCATATAGAGCCAAAATCTAGGATTTATAATCTTAAATTTCTTGACTGTAGTGGGGTTTTTGCTCAGTTTAAGACCTTCAGAATTTAGTCTGTAGTTTTCTCTGTACTAGAAGAACTTGATAATATTTTCATGAAATAAATCTAGTGTTCTTTTTGATTGGTTTCTCTCTTCCAGGATCTCATTTCCTCCAAGACATCTGGCATGTAAAATTGGCTGACAGGAATGTTGCCTGGTGCATGAGCTTTGGAATGTTAGCACTCTAAAACTCAGTGCCATATCATGAGTGTGTTTTTCATTATGTTGGGAAGGATGAGTTTCCAGTTTATTCTTGTGCACAGACTCAGGTTTTTCTTGTGACAGTGCCTTCACCAGCTGTTATAAGTAGAAGTTAAACCTATAGCTGGTATTGTACAGAGAGCCACTGTGTTCAATATGTATTCAATTAAACAGTCTCAAAAGAAGATATCAAAGCTGAAAAGCTTGATTTCCTCTCTGAATTGAATGCCATGAATACATTCACAAGGACTGTAGATGTTTTTTCCCCAACTTGTGTTTTTACTTATCTGTTACAAGGTTGATGGACTGTAAAAATATTTGCTTTACAGAATAGTCATGCTCTATGTCTTTCTAGTATAACAAACAAAACCAAATACCAGTCAACCTAAAATCATTCTTTGGTTCCACTAATGTGAGACATTTCAACTGATCATACTTTATTTTGGATGGGGCTTTTAGGCAGGCATACAGCCTTTAGTTTTTTAATATAAGGGATGTATAATTGAAATATTCCAAGCTGCTGTCATCTACTGCATATAACATATGAGTGGTATTATTACAATAGTCAGAATTACATCACATTTGAACTGTCATACACTCAGCTACACTCAAATCAGGGAACTTCAGCTTCTCTCCAAATCTTAAGGTTCTGTGTCTGTCACATTAAGTCATCAAGTGAGTGCCAAATTCAAAGAAGCTCACTGAATATACTGAGGCTAAAATTGCTGCAAGAAGTTGGAGAAGTAAAGCTAAGGAGCAAACAGGGGTGGTGTTAGCTAGAAGGGGAATAAAAAAGGCACGGCTGAAAAGCAAGCAAGGGAAAAAGAATTTGTAAGAATCAAGGGGCAGAGAAACCAAATGTGAACTCCCTAAGCTTCCTTAGAGAGAGCCTGGTCAGTCATCCCTGGAAAATTTTCCCTATGCCTCAGTTTCTCAGGTTGTTTTTTCCTAGGTGTCACTGCTCCTCTTTCTTGCTCAGAACATGCTGAAGCTTTCTCATTTGTAGGTTTCCACTACGTGTATTTGATTTTCCTTTCCTGTCTAGTTTTCCTTAATTCTGTATTATGCAAAAATTTTTGCTTTTGGCTGCTTTACTTCCTGTGGAATTCCAAGGAGAGAATTCAGATTTCTTTTTTTTTTTTTTTCCTAATAAACAACAATATAATAGTGAAATGCCCTAATAGCTGTAAATATCTTCACACTGCCACTGTAATAAATGTGTATAAATTTGTAGGATTTCCATTGCTATGGAGGTAGGAAACTTGCCTTCATTTTTGTGTTATTGAAAGATAAGTCAAAAATATGCATTTAAAAAAAATTATTTTAGAGACCCAAACATTTTGCAGACCATGCATAGCCCTGAGTCTCTGCTGAGAATTTGCTCAAGTGACATAACCTAAAATAATATAGCCATAGAAAGGATACTGCGTGAATCCAAAATCTATAACCTTCTTCAAATTTCAACTATTGGTTTTGCACAAATGAAATAGTTTCTTTTTGGTCAGATGTAAAATAAAGCTTTCTGTGTCACATACATTTACAATTCAGAGGAACACTTATGAAAATTTATAGGTAGATTATTTCTAATTTCTATTAAAGTACATTGCTTAATTCTGTGTGTAGAAAGGATTAAAAAATTTACACTAAAAACAGATTTCAACATCTTCCTTGAAGAATTAAAAAGAAATGTGTGGAATCTGAATTTTGAACTCAAGTTTATGCATATCTGTAATATTCTGCTAAATGTTTAATATTTCATGTATGCTGTATAGATTAAGATATCTCTTGCCTTTCAGACAATGCAGTTAATGGAAGGCAACAGTCTTTTTATGTGTTTCATTTACTCTGCCATCTCTTTTCAAGACTGAAAGAACCCAAACTTTTCATGTTTTCTTGTATGCCATGTTTCCTAGACTACTAGTTGTTTTTGCATCCCTTTGGTACTTTCTATTCAAGATCATATATGGAGTTAGATGCAAAAACTGAGTACAGCATTCCAGTGGAAGCCTTAGTGCTTCTGAAGTTGCTATATTTTCTTTCCATTTTCTATTCCTCCTCCTCTAGTTTTGAATATGCATTTTACTATGAATTGGCTCCATTGGGAACAAAATAAATAGTTAAAGATGGAGAGTATTTCTCCATGCTTAATGATTTTTTTGTGCAAAATATAACAGCCTTTTTCATTTTTTTCTTTACTGTGGTGATTTTGTATTAGGATGTGACAAATTTATCACTGGGGGATTGCAATTTTGAATCTATAGCATGATGTTGATGTTACTTGAGTGATAAGGTGTCCTAAATTGCTATATGAGAAAACTTGTTATGATTTCTCAGCCCAAGATTTTGTGCTAATAAGGAGGTGAAGCATTGATATTTTAAATAGCTCATCATATCTATGGCAGGATAGATTTATGATACAGAGGACATTTTTCTCTACTGCCTAAGAGCCAGGCCTGAAAATTTTAATTTTCAGGAGTTACACGTAGTTGTGGTGAATGAGTGCAAATGCACAGTGGAGAAAGAAATTTCTCTTAATTTTTTTCTATAGTGGATCAAACAGATGCTAAGCTAAAGTTGAAAACTAAAGTTAACAGAAATCACTTGCTCAGTGGTTCATGATGTCTAAAATTCTAGAGAGATAGGTGTGTGTATTTGTTTATACTGATAACCTAATTTAGCTGTTTCACCCTAAATGTGTAACTGGGTCAGCTAGCTGAACTTTTTTCAAGTTTCCGCCCTGGGTGAACTCCTTTGCATCCTCTAGAATAATGAAATGAGGAGATTGAAAGCAATGTTTCCTCCTTGAAATGCTGCTTTGTTAATACATAAATGTCACACTTGGTCTTCTATATCAAAATATTTTTTTCAATGACAGGTTTAAATTCTTGAAATATTCCGTAGCATATTTTTCAAGTATAAGTTTGAGGCAGTCATCTGAAAACTGGGACTATAATTTCTTAGTTATAAATTTGATCTTCTTCGGATTTTGAATTTAAGGTGGGATGAATGGCCCTAAAATGAAAGAGGGTGGATTCAGATTAGATTTCAAGAAGAAATTCTTTCCTGTGCGGGTGGTGAGGCACTGGCACAGGTTGCCCAGAGAAACTGTGGATGCCCTGTCCTTGAAAATGTTCAAGGCCAGAGTGGAAGATGTTTTGAGCATCCTGATCTAATGGAAGGTGTCCCTGCTCATGGCAGGGGGGGTTGGGACTAGATGATTTATGAGATCCCTTCCAACTCAAAGCATTTAGTGATTCTGTGAATATTTCTCTTCAATCAATAATTATATGCTTCCATACTCTTACTGCTTTGTCTTGACCCAGTATGTAAACAGATGTCTTTACTAAGCCTTTAAAATGAGCAAAATCTTGGTCCTCTTCTGAGCAAGAGACCATGACCAATAATTATGTGAATTTAATGTATTGACTTTTCTGTTTTCAAAAACTGCCCAAATTTAATTTGATTAAATATAAAAACCCTCTGTGAATGCCATTAGGAATATTCATGAATATTCACATTTTTGTTGTCTCCATTTGGTTTTCATAAGTCATTTTTAAATTACATGTTAGTTTTTCCTCTTATAAGAGTAAGGTTTTATTCTCTGGAAACTGAAGGAATTATAGGCACAATACAATTTTATTTAAGCCTTTCTCAATTGAAGCTGAAAACTTTAATTAGTTGGTAAATTAGAGTGTACTTGTTACGGCTTGCTTGTCTGGAGATCTTGGTTCCCTTATAATACAAGATTCTTAAATCTTACTGGCCAGATAGTGCTCAGAAGAGGAGTCTCTGTTAGCAATTCAAAAAGTATTTGTTTATTTTCTTGATCTATCTCAGGATTTTTGTCTCTTGAGGTTTTTGCCATTTTGACAACATAATCTCTCTTGTGCAACCCTACTGATAAAAAAGGGTTGAGAAATATGTAGCCATTTCTGATTTCTCCTAGTTCAATATCACTTGATTACTTTCATGGATTAAGTTCCTGTTTTGATTCCATCTAGACATAGATTTCTCAAGTGATTATTAGAGAGAGACAAAGTCCCCTTACCATTTCTCTTGGTAGTGGAATTTCTGTCTATGTTTTTTCAGGAGACCAATGAGACTCTGTTTTGAGACTTCTGTTTTGACAGAAGAATAATAAAAATAAGCCTGTTATTGGTAGGGATTTAGTTCAGATTGCAATTGAAACTAGTGCATAGTAAGTGTTTGCAATGATTGTAGAAAACTATCTGTTTTAGTTTAGAGGCTTATTCAGAAGGACTTTGTGATATCTGAAGATGGTACTAAGTGGTGTTTTCAGTATGATTTCTAGGCTGATGTGAGGATAGCAGCTTACTGACCTTCACCTTCTGAATTTGCAGTCTGGTAGATTCCAAACTCTAACTTGTAGGATGTTACAAATGAGATAAATATATTCCATATATATATATATATATATACACACACACACACACACCCCTGACATGGTTATCTAACACTATGTTCAAATGAATGCAATAGCTTAATTTTATTTTTTTTAAGTTACTCTGAAAAGTCTGGGTTGACTTTATGTGTTTGAGCACACAGATTATTTTCATCAGCAAATAAAGAATTTAGGACAGCGATTATCAATGACTAAAGGAAAAATTAAAGATAGAAACAACAAATTTAATTGAGTGAATTGGCATTGTCCCATGACCTATAAAAATAGAAAATCTCTTTGTAACTGGGTAAGGACATCATATAAATGTCAAACACCTTGACAGCACTTCCTCTTGATGTCAGTACCTTTCTTATGTATCCTACACTTGCTGCTCTATTTCCCAATTCTAGAATAATAGAATGGCTGCAGCAAAGTATTTGGTTTTAACAGTGAATATAAAAACACTGTTGGAATTCTTGATTCCTGTTCTTGGTTTTGTTGTGAATTATCTGGTTTTTAGCAAATTAGCTAGAATTCATTCTTTCTCTGTTGTTTTATGCAAAAAGAAGATAATTCTGCTGAAAACCACTGTGATATGTTCCAGAAGTAGAAAGAATTATTCTTCCATGATCTCATAACATAATTATCTGTACTAGTTACTGTCAACTTTTTTGTTATGTTCAAATTATATGGCATATCATAATGTGATAATGTGTTCAGGCTTCAGTAATCTGAGGTACCACACGACACTTTTCTAAACTGAGAGTCTTGCATGTGGCCTTTCGGTTTCCTGAAACTTTTTAGGTTAAAATTTTGTAGATTTATTCTCTTCCTGAACAGTATCTGTAATTGTATGAATATTCTGAAATTGGGCTGATAACAAACATGTCTGGGTAAGGGGGCAAGCTGGATAGGAAAGAATTCATTATATTATAAATTATAAATTGATATATTTATATATTATAAATTATCATGGATTCCTTTTAGCCAAATATTGAACAAAATTTTCTAGAATGGAAGAGACATTCCAAATAAAAATTTCATTTGTTTGTTCCACTGTTTGCACTGATAGATTGATAACCCCTTTCAATTTGTATATTGCACATTAAGTCAGCTTTTTGTGCAGCTGAAGAATCTCTCATGTACACAAGCATGTGTTGCATACATCTAATATTTCTTGCTTTTTCTGGTGCTTGAGAGAGTTTAAGAAACTAATGTTTCTTAAAGAAATCACAAGATACTGGAGAAACACTGTTTTGTCATTGGTTAAATTCTGGTTTTTATTTTTTTTTAATCAAGGTCCCAGGGACAATTTACCTATCTGACACCATTGTGCTGAATGATATTGGGAAGTTATTCTGTCCAATCCATAATAAAATAAAAACAGTGTGATTAATTTCTCACATTTAGGGATGTAAGAGACATATGAAGGAGGTTTTAAAAATATTCTTTGGAAATTTTCAGCTTTATGTAAATAAATTATTGTGTTTGCTGTTCGGAAGCTTGAAGAAATAGAAAGCACTGCAAGGAGAAATACAAAGTTTCCTGCACATGCTTTAGATTTACTCTCACACAAGAAGGTATATAGTGTGAAAAATTGAGTGATTCTCTGGATGGATGATAATTAGAATATGAGTGATGGGAAAGAATGTTTAGCACTGATATTTTTTGTACAAAGAAACTTATTCACACAGAACACAAAAGTTGAAAAAGAAGCAGAGAGTAAAAAAAACGTGCTTTGAGTACTGATGTATGCTAAAGATAATGCCAGCAAGGATAGTTTTAGAACAAGGTATATAATAATTATAATATTCTGAAGCAATAGTTTGTCAAGGTACTAGAAAATGACTTTCAGATAAAAATTCAAACACACATTTAGAGAATGCTTTTTTTCTTACAATCTACAGCTTCCTCATGAGGAGAAGAGGAGGGGCAGGCACTGATCTCTCCAGTGACAGGGCCTATGGAACTCCATGAAGTTCTACTACGGCACGTTTAGGCTGGATATCAGGAAAAGTTTTATCACCCAGAGGGTGGTGAGCACTGAAACAGCCTCCCCAGGGGAGTGGTCATTGGAGTTCAAAAACATTTGGGCAATGCTGTCAGGTACATGATGTGATTCTTGGTGGTGTCCTGTACAGGGCCAGGAGCTAGACTTTGACCCTTTCAATTCAGAATGTTGTATGATTCTATATTGTATTAGCTTAATGTGATTATATACACTCTCTAGAAAGCTGACTTCAACAAATGGTGCTGGTAGTTCCTCAGTCAACAATGTTACCTGAAAAGTGAAGATCCACTTGCATAAGGAAAACAGAACAGAGGGTGTAAGGAAATCAAAAATCTGTGTGTTGCTAGGAGTCAGTGAATAACCTTAGTCTTTGAGAAGGGTCTTTCAAAAATAATAAAAAAAAAATGCTGATTTGGGTGTGTTGTTTTTTTTTTTTTTTGGTTGGTTGGTTGGTTTTTGTTCTTTTTTGCCTTTGACAAGGAAAGGATAGAAGAAAGTAAAGGAATGGAGAAAAGTAAGACAGCATAAATGGAAACTAGCCAGACAAAATCTAGTCAAGGAACTTTTACTCTGGCAGGGAAAAACTTGAGCTAAATGAAATATAGAAAGCCTGAAGTTTCTAATTTATCTAAAAGACATATAGTAATTTAAAATCCTTAAATGAAATACAGTTTACATGTACCATGTATTAAATATTTTTGAAGAACATCAGTGAAGGAAGAAAAAAGAAGAGAGAAATTTTAAAAGAAAAAAACTCATTGCAAAGCCTTCTGTGGAAGTAGCAAGAGGCATATCATGAGCTCATAAAGAAAAAGTATAATATATCTATATTAATAAACTTACAGGGAAAAATATTTCTGGAGTAAGAATTTTAATAACTGTATCAGTATCACTTTCATTATCTAGAGAGACTTTTTGAAAATGGACCTACTTATGGTATATATTTGTGTATTGATTAAAATACCTTACTGAGTCTTAGGCAAAGACTTGAATGGTGTTTCATCCTGGTAATTCTGTTACTGCACTGGAGCTTAGAATAAGTAAATTTAAAGAACCAATCTGTTTCCCTTTAGAAAGGAAATAGAAATGCAGAAAGACTAAAAGAGAAGTCATTCAAACCAGAGATTTTCTTTATTTAGTGCCCAGGAAAGTTCCAGTCTGTGTTGTGGTTTGAAAGCAAAATGAATGAGAGGCTCCAAGTCAGAGAAATAATTTAATAAGAAGAAAGGTAAAAAGGTAAAAATAAAATACAATAAATGCAATAACACAAAGGATCACTGACAGAGTCAGAATACAACCTGAGCAGGATGGTGGAAGCAGTCCAGGTGAAGTGCTCTTTCTTGAAGCAGTGATCCTGTAGAAAGGTCTGGGAGCTCTGGTCCTCTGGGAATCCAGTGGGTAAGTGCCCATTGCACTGTCCCACATACCAGCTTATATCCAGGTGAGAATGCTTGGCTCTTCTCCCTGGGCGGAGCATCTCACAATAGGATGAGGAGTGTGAAGTGGGTTCTTGATGGCCCATTAAACAGAGATAACCCCTGGAGGGAGTTACCTGTGACTCATGGGCCAGGCGTTAATAGGCCATTAGCGGAAGAGGCAGGGGGCTTGGGAAAACACTAGCCCACCTGGTTTCAACAGTTCATGAAGATGGTGATAGAATAAATACTTTGTGTACATCCTACACTGCAACCCAGGACATAATCCACCCCTTATTCTATTACCATCTACATCATATCCAAATCAATACATTCTTACAAAGATATGCATACACATAGAGAATAAAATGTTACACACTGTTCTCACTTAAAATTAAGTCTCCCTGTGGTACACAATGGGTTTTTCCATCTTTCTGCTTTACTCACCAAGTGTGACTAGGTCCTTGAGCAAAGACAATCCCACGGATGGGTCTGCTTTTTCTTGAGGCAGGATTAATCCAAACAGTTTTCCCTAAAATGCCTTTCAAATGCACTGCAAGGACTTTATTTCTATCCACTGTGTGCAAGGGTTCAGATTGGGCAGGACCACCTTGATTAATAGACCCTTGGGTGTTGACCATCCAGGTAGCTTTGGCTAAGTTTATTTCTTAATTTTTGAAGGTCCTCCCGCCAAGTGCCTTCAGGGTAGTCTTTAGTAGTCTATTGCACTGTTCAACATTTCTGGCAGCTGGTGCGTGATAAGGAATGTGATATATCCATTCAATACTATGTTCTCTGGCTCAAGTGTTTATAAGGCTGTTTTTGAAATGGGTCCCATTGTCTGACTCAATTCTCTCAGGGGTGCTGTGTCTCCACAGGACTTGTTTTTCTAGGCCCAGGATGGTGTTCTGGGCAGTGGCATGAGGCACAGGATAGGTTTCCAGCCATTCAGTGGTGGCTTCTACCATGGTCAGCACGTAGCACTTTTCTTGGCGGGTTTGGGGAAGGGTGATGTAGTTGATTTGCCAGGCTTCCCCATACTTGTACTTCAGCCATTGTCCACTATACTACAGAGGCTTCATTTGCTTGGCCTGTTTGATTGCAGCACAGGTCTTACAGTTGTGGATGACCTGTGAGATGCTGTTTGTAGTAAGGTCCACCCCTCAGTCATGGGCCCATCGGTATGTCGCATCTCTTCCTTGATGACCAGAGGCATCATGGGCCCAATGAGCTAAGAACAGTTCTCCCTTGTGCTGCCAGTCCAGATCCACCTGTGATACTTTCACTTTGGCAGGTTTGTCCACCTGCTCGTTGTTGTGATGCTCCTCATTAGCCCGGCTCTTGGGTATGTGTGCGTCGATGTGTTGAACTTTCACGGTCAGTTTCTCTACTCAGGCAGCGATGTTCTGCCAAATGTTAGCGGCCCAGATGGGTTTTCCTCTGCACTGCCAGTTGGCCTTTTTCCAGCGATTCAGCCATCCCCGCAGAGCATTAGCTACTATCCATGAGTCAGTGTAGAGATAGAGCCTCGGCCATTTCTCTTGTTCAGCAATATCTAAAGCCAGCTGGACGACTTTAAGCTCTGCAACCTGACTCGACTCACTTTGTCCCTCGGTAGCCTGTGCAACTTGTTGTGTGGAGCTCCAAACTGCAGCTTTCCATTTCTGGTTAGCACCTACAATTTGACAGGAGCCATCAGTGAAGAGAGCGTATTGTCTTTCAGTCTCCGGTAGCTCATTATATGTTGGGGTTTCCTCAGCACGTGTTACTTGTTTTTCTTTTTCATCAGACGATAATCCAAAATTCTCACCTTCTGGCCAGTTTGTTATAACTTCCAGAATCCCAGGGCGATTTGGGTTTCCAATACGGGCGCGCTGTGTGATGAGAGCAATCCATTTGCTCCATGTGGTATCAGTGGCGTGATGTGTGGAGGGAACCTTTCCCTTAAACATCTACTCCAGTACTGGTAATCGGGGTGCCAGAAGCAGCTGTGTTTCAGTGTCAATCACTTCTGAGGCAGTTTGAACTTCTTCATAGGCAGCCAAGATCTCCTTTTCTGTGGGAGTGTAGTTGGCTTCGGAGTTTCTGTAACTTCAGCTCCAGAATCCCAATGGTCGCCCTCGAGTCTCCCCAGGCACCTTCTGCCACAGGCTCCAGGACAGACTGTTGTCTGCAGAGTAAAGCACATTCTTCACATCTGGTCCCGTCCTGACTGGGCCAAGGGCTACTGCATGAGCAATCTCTTGTTTGATCTGAACAAAGGCTTGTTGCTGTTCAGGGCCCCAGAGGAAATCGTTCTTCTTGCGGGTAACTAGATAGAGAGGGCTCACAGTCTGACTGTACTCAGGAATGTGCATCCTCCAGAAGCCTATGGCACCTAGGAAAGCTTGTGTTTCCTTCTTGTTGGTAGGTGGGGACATGGCAGTGATCTTGTTTATTATCTTTGTGGGGATTTGGTGACGTCTATCTTGCCACTTGACTCCCAGGAACTGGATTTCTTGAGCTGGTCTTTTAACTTTACTTTGTTTAATGGCAAAACCAGCTTTCAACAGAATTTGGATAATCTTCTCTCCTTTCTCAAAGACCTCTCCTGGGGCATTTCCCCATACGATGATATCGTCGATGTACTGCAGATGTTCTGGAGCCTCACCTTTCTCCAGTGCAGCCTGAATCAGCCCATGGCAGATGGTGGGGCTGTGTTTCCACCCCTGGGGCAGTCGGTTCCAGGTGTACTGCACGCCCCTCCAGGTGAAAGCAAACTGGGGCCTGCACTGTGCTGCCAAAGGGATGGAGAAGAAGGCATTGGCAATATCAATGGTCGCATACCATTTTGCTGCCTTGGACTCCAGCTCATATTGAATCTCTAACATGTCTGGTACGGCAGTGCTCAGTGGTGGCGTGACTTCATTCAGAGCACAGTAATCCACCGTAAGTCTCCATTCTCCACCGGACTTACGCACGGGCTATATTGGGCTGTTGAAAGGTGAATGAGTCTTACTGACCACCCCTTGGCTCTCCAGTTTACGAATTATTTCATGTATGGGAATCACAGAGTCTCTGTCAGTGCGGTATTGGTGGCGGTGTACTGTTGTTGTGGCAGTTGGTACCTGTTTTTCTTCGATTCTCAGCAGTCCCACAGCAGAGGGGTCATCTGAGAGACCAGGCAAAGTATTCAACTGTCTGATGTTTTCTTTCTCAACTGCGGCTATCCCAAAAGCCCAACGATATCCTTTCGGGTCTTTGAAATATCCATTCCTGAGATAGTCTATGCCGAGAATGCATGGGGTCTCTGGACCAGTTGCGATGGGGTGTTTTTGCCACTCATTCCCAGTTAAACTCACTTCAGCCTCTAATACAGTCAGTTCTTGGGACTCTCCTGTCACCTCAGAAATAGAAATGGATTCTGTTCTTACATACCTTGATGGCATCATGGTACATTGGGCCTCAGTGTCAACCAACACTGTATATTTTTGTGGGTCAGAAGTGCCAGGCCATCGGATCCACACAGTCTAGTAGATTCAATTGTCCCTTTCCTCTTCTTGGCTAGAGGCAGGGCCCCCCTATTCCTCATCATGGCATACATTGTTCTCTTCCTGTACGTATGTTTCTGAGGTCCCTTCCAGAGGATCAGTCATATCATCATTCCTGTACCATCTGGAGTTCTGAGAGACTGGGGCAACCTTGATTCTAGATGGGTTTTTTGTGGTAGGTGTTCTTCTTTTCGGTTCACGTACCCGGGCTGCTAAGGAGGAAGTGGGTTTTCCATCCCACTTCTTCATGTCTTCTCCATGCTCTTGAAGAAAAGACCGGAGGTTACCCCGTGGTGTGTATCCTCTCTCCCTGGCTGGGGGACACCTGCTCCTAATGGCAGAGACTCTCGTCGGCTCTGGTGAGATATGGTAAATTTCTTTTTAAAGTTTTTTTAATTTCTGATGGCCTTCTTCAATCAAGCTCTGGACTTGCTCAGCCAGTCTTGTTTTCACAGATGAGATATGGGTGCGAACTGGGGTGGTGACAGTGTCCTCATAAATTCTTAATTTATTAGCCAAGACACCCACTTTGTCCTCACTTTCCTTCCATTGCAGTGTTGCCAGGTAACGTGAGTGCATCTCTGGTCCAAACCATGCAATTCTCAACTACACCCGTGATGTGCACTGGACATCATCTGGGCTTTTAGGAAATCTCTCGTTTTCTGAAAAAATGATCTCCAGCACAGCCAATTTCCTCAGGCGTTGGATACTTTGTTCTATTGTGCTCCATTTGCCTTGGTGCACTTGGAGGTCTTCTTTACAAAGGTATTTGTCTTTCACACTTGTTAGCAGTCACTGCCAGAGGCTGAAAGGTTCTTGGGTTTTCTCAATCTCCTGGTCAATGACCACATCCTGGGACAATGATCCTAGTTGCTTGGCAATTCTATCCAGAATGGTGTCATTGGCTGCAGCGTCTCAGATGCGGAGCAGCCAGGTCAGGATGGGCTCGTTGGTCTGGCGGGTGAATTTCCTTTGCAGGTCACGCAGCTCACCCAGGGATAGAGAGCGAGTGATGATTTCTATCTCTGTCTCTTCTGCTGGCTGTGAAGGTCCTGCTGCATCCTCGTCAGTCACTACGCGGACTGATTTGCTCCTTGACTTTTTCTTCTGAGTGGTGGCAACTGCTACTGGTTTAGGTGATTCCAGTTCAGTGATGGTTTGTGTGGAGATGCTGACAGCACCTTTGGTTTCTTTCTCCTCTGTGACAGTCTGCGTAGATGTGGACACTGTTGATTCACTTTTGGCTTCTTTCTCCTCTGCAGTGGTCTGTGTAGATGAGGACACTGTTGTCTTGCCTTTGGTTCTCTTTTTCTTTGTGATGGTCCGTGTAGATGCTGATGCTGTTGTTTTGCTTCTCTTTCTCTCTTCCTCTTCTTTAAGAACACGCTGTATCACACTAGGTAGTGTTTTGATCCTAAGCATGGTACGGGCTGTGCAGAGAAGACAAAGCAGGACTAACAACAACATCATACTGTCTTTGGTATCAAGAGGGTACTCAATATTTTCAAAAACTGCTGTGTTATGCCTGAAAAGCTGGAAAAAATCATTCTTTACTCCTCCCCACAGGGGCTGGGTAAGATTGTTGAGGCCCCAGATGTAGCATCTTAGACCAGAAAACGAATCCAAAACTGGGTATGTATTTTGAATGCTGTTCATTGCCTCAGAGTTTATTAAGCAATGGACATAATAGACCAATAAGGCAATTTTAGTAATATACCCTGGTCTACGCAGGAGCATTAAGACCGGCAGATAGTGCCCCATGTGTGGAAAAATATAGAGAGATAGGTATAAGACACATGTAAGCATGTTGAGCATCATAGCAAACAGGTGTCTTCTCAAATACAAAACTGTAGTTCTGACTTTTTTCAGTGCCTCTGCCCCGTATTGGGCTCAAAAAATGTTGTGGTTTGAAAGCAAAACGAATGAGAGGCTCCAAGTCAGAGAAATAATTTAATAAGAAGAAAGGTAAAAAGATAAAAATAAAATAAATGCAATAACACAAAAGATCACTGACAGAGAATACAACTTGAGCAGGATGGTGGAAGCAGTCCAGGTGAAGTGCTCTTTCTTGAAGCAGTGATCCTGTAGAAAGGTCTGGGAGCTCTGGTCCTCTGGGAATCCAGTGGGTAAGTGCCCATTGCACTGTCCCACATACCAGCTTATATCCAGGTGAGAATGCTTGGCTCTTCTCCCTGGGCGGAGCATCTCACAATAGGATGAGGAGTGTGAAGTGGGTTCTTGATGGCCCATTAAACAGAGATAACCCCTGGAGGGAGTTACCTGTGACTCATGGGCCAGGCGTTAATGGACCATTAGCAGAAGACACCCCAAAGGCGTTAATGGGCCATTAGCAGAAGACACTCCAAAGGCCATTAGCGGAAGAGGCAGGGGGCTTGGGAAAACACTAGCCCACCTGGTTTCAACAGTTCATGAAGATGGTGATAGAATAAATACTTTGTGTACATCCTACACTGCAACCCAGGACAGTCTGTCTTAGAATAGAATGGTTAGAAAGAAGGTTGACTTTATCCTCAAAATTACAGAAGTATTCAGATCCAGACTTGCTGGCCACCAGCATTCTACAGGGCACAAAAACACAAGGTATAAACTTGATATAAAAGAAAACCCTACATGTCAGTGGTTACCTCTGAGGGCAGTAGAAGCATCTATATTTGAATGTGATATCTAAGTGTGTGAGATGCTGGTGAAATTCCTTGACTCATTGGAGGCCTTGAATAGGGTAAGCATGCTGCAAGTTCAGCCATTAAGTGGTCTTGACTATTAGATTCAGAACAGTATGGATGCTGACATAGGTAGAGCAAAAAGTGAGATTAAATACTGGAAGGCATGTTTTAATATTAACTGGTGGAGCGGTTCTGGTTGGCATAGCAGAGAAAAAGTAATATTTGAATGAAGATTAAAAGATGGGTAAAAAAAAAGGAGAAATGCTGTTTAAACAAAACAAGAACAGCGGGAAATGTGTTTAATAGTAAGATTTATTTGCATAAAAGGCTACTTGAAGTGTTTTGTCTGAAGTCAATTGCTTATTTATTGATTACTGAAACAACAACAGGATGTGCTTAAAGCAGCACAGGATCATTTTTAGAATGTAAATTACTGAGAAATTTATTGACTGATTTGGCTGTAGGAGTTATGCATATAAAAAATATTTGAAGCTGGGAAGTATCAAAAATGATAACAATGTCCAGATGAAGATCTGCAAGAAAGGCAATATAAAGCATAATTTGGAAAGTAAGGGTTTAAATAATGCAAAATGAAGAAAACTCTTCCCCTTGCAAGTATGAATACTAATTCTGGTAGGGATTCTGCAGGCAGGTAGTTTTAGTAAAAACTGTATGAATACAAACACAGGTAACAGACTGATTCTCTGTAATTTGAATTAGAATAAGAATAATACGTGTGCCAGAAACTTAAATAATTACAGAAAAATATATCTGAAATACTAAAGCCTAGACAAAAACTTAAAAAAAAAAATTGGCAGTTTCTCTGTGGTCTGTTAATGGTGGAAGTAACTGGTTTTCCCTGCTCTATGTACTTTTGAACCCAAAATATCTTCAAGTGATCATAGTTGTGTTGAGTGCCATGAGAGGCTGAGGGACATGCTTAAAGATGTAGCACCGGGCACCCCAAAAATTTTGGCATTGTGGCTTTTCCTCCCTGCTCCCCACCAAATTTTAAGCTATTTTGGATATGTGCAGCATCAGTGGAAGATCTGATTTCATTCCATGTTCAGCCTGATGGCATTCAAGCCTTTATCTCTCAGCATGCCCAAATCAGTAGACTTACCAGCTTATTTTTATTACAAGAACTGGGAAGACATTTGCCACTTTTTCAATGCATCGGATCACCATGTAGCAAGAATAGATGGTTTATGGAACAGAAGGAAAAAGCAAACAAAAAGAGTGAAAACATTACTTAGTGGAGAGAGCACATGTTGAGAAACAAGTCCTGGAGAGCTTGGAGTCTGATACAAAGATAATGCATTTTAATCAAAATGGTTGTTTTATTAAAGATTGGGTCCAAGCACTCCCCAAACAAACAAAACCAGCCCAGTAGTAATCTGAAAATCCCACTTTAATCTTTGTTTTATCTTAGTTTGACTAACACTTTTCTTCCTGATCTGTTTGATTTCTTCTCAGTGTTATGGTCGTCAAAATACAAAGATGACAAATTTCTTATTTGCAGAAAGCCAGCAGAAAATCTGTGTACGCCTGATGCATCGAGCAACGTGCAAACCATGGGGAATGTTAATAGCTCTGTCACCCTCTTGCTTGGGGAAACACTTCTCAGAGGTAACTCCTTTTCACAGAGATGAAACATTGGCTTAAAACTACTGCTAATCGACTTCATATTTTTATTTGTTATACCCCTTGTACACTCTTTTTAGATAAAAGTTGAAAGAGCCAAAATTTGGGCAATAATGTGAGAATAAAGGGTATTTTTAACCATGTGTAAAGCAATATGAAAATACAGGACAAAATCACATGTAGCTTAGTGAACTTACCCATGTATTAAAAAAAAATCAGTTTAGTTCTCCATATTCAGTGTAAACTTTGCACTAATAAAATAAGAATGTCTTCTGTGACATTATTAACTACTGTTGTTAATAGTCCTAATTTTCACTAAGGTTTCACAAGGCCTGCTAGCCTTCATGTAGCAATGGATTTATAGACTGATTTTTTTTTTCTTTAGTTGTGATCCAAAAACTGTTTCAAGTTAGGGCAATAAATAAGATGATTTCCAAGTAAGTCAATATCCAGATTTGGTTAATATGCAGCAACACTTAGATCAAAATTCCTAGAAACTAAATTCTCTGTATCTGAGGAAGCACGCTATTGAAGAAAGACACTGAACACAGAAGTTTTTTATTTTTTCTGAACTGTTAGTAACTTCTTGTGCATTTCTTCAATCTCTGTGTTCCTATTTTGCTTGTGTTAGCATAGCTTACCATCCAGTTATATTTATTAACAAGCTGTTTATGGAAGATTAAAAACTTGTGGCAATATAATACATATGATTAACAACTTTAAAAAACTGTGATTAAGATTACAAATAATGGATTTTTAAACTTATCCTTGGCTGCATTGCCAAACCTTCCAGCTGGGGTTTCTGTCGATTGCATCTTGTCATGAGAATGTAAGAATGAAAATAAGTTGAATATTGTTGATTGATTATTTTTAACCCAAAATCTCTCTAAATTGCTCAAGTATTAGGATAAGACAGTGTAGGTTTAAGCATTATTTCCTGTAAATGTTTAGATACAGAGGAGGTAATATTACTTCAGGGACTGTGCACTTTAAGATTGTGCATTTAGAATCAATGATGTCTGCTATGGCAGCAAGATAAAAACACAAGGAGCCAGAGTAAAAAATAAAGTGGGGTAACCAATCCAGGAAGCTATTTTGCCCTTTAGCAAAAATCAATATCTAGTGAATAATATTAGAACAAGACAACAACATGAGGTGAAACACCTACTCTCCACAGATTCACAATTTTGGGACTTCTTGGGCCAGAGGCATTTTTTTTGTCAGTTTTTGCCATGGTAAGGCTGTCCTCAGGCCTTCCAGCACCAGAGTTCACTGGCAGAGAGGAGCATTTCCCACAACTAAATTAGATGGAAATATGAAGCATTTCAGCCAAATGGAGATACATAAGTGTTTGGGACCCCATGGGATACATAGGAAGGTGGTGAGGGAGCTGTGTTGTGAGGCTGTTCTCTATCACATTAGAGATATTAAGGAAAGTATGTGAGTTTAGTGACTGAAAAAGGCAAATACTGCTTCCACCTGAGATGGCCTTAATCTGTGGAGATGCACATGAAGGACAAGTTGACAACTAACAACAGTCTGCATAGATTTACCATCATCATGCCTGATCAGTCTGATTGCCTTAATACTACCTATAAACTTTGTGTTCTTACTGTCTACCCCTTCTCTTGCTTGTTTAGGGAAAGGTTGAACGCTGGAGGTGCTGGAACAGATTGCAGCAAGGTTTTACATATAATGCCACTCCACTATCAACTGGCCATTCTTGCTGATGCCTCTCTTCTGCTTTTTAATCAGCAGTGTGCAGGTATGAAGAACTTTCCTCTCTTTCCATTACACTTTAAGTCTTTTAAAGAACTTTGGATGAGGGACCTAATTTACAGACATTTATGAAATACCAGACCACTCACTTTTTCCTTAACTAGACTCTTGGCCTTTTTTTCTAAGAAGAACTCCCAATAGATTTCAGAAGCTTATCTTCACAACAACCATCTTCCTTTTCCTGCAAGATACCATATTTATCATATAGTATTTATTCACCTACCCACAGTTTCTGCTAAGAAGAGAAGTGATAGAGATACAAGCCAGAGACTGGCTACCACTTAGTTCAGTTGTAGTGAGGAGCTTTTGAGAGACTTCTGTATATCAGAGTTTAGTCATGTTCCTCTGTGCGTTAACACAGTCAGTTCCTGGTCATTCACTGCTATCAATTTTATCTATAGGTTCCATAATTTCATCTGCTGACACTTCCTTTCATCTAGGCTCTTGAGCCACTTTCCATGCCAGTTCTATTTTAGGATGAATGGAGCCTGATCACCCTGCTAAGGTATGTCCTGATTTTGGTGTATTCCGAGAAAATTGAGATGTATATGCCAGAGAAGAGAGAGGAATAATGCAAATTGTAGCAAAATCTGCATGGATGATGAATTTTCAACACATTTTTTATTAACCATAATCCTTTATTAGACCTCACAGAGGTGTAAACTATACATACAAATACATTAGAAAGATACCCTCTTAACAGTAATGCTTCACATTTTGGACCTGATACCAAGAGGGTTGCAAACATTTCAGTACATTCTACAAACCAAAGGGTGCATTAGCCTTTATGTATACAGAGTGACAAAGCCCTTTACTGAAATCAAAGTAGATAAAAGTGAAAACCAGTCAACTACTTCTTCCAACCTTTACCTACCATAAATGCAAATAAAAGCTTTTAAAAGCATGAATACACTATTATTTATGGAGCAAAGTTTACTGTTCTAGACAGCTCATAGAGAAAAGGGAAGAGGATGGTCACGATGTCATTACATGAACTGCAAACTAGCAAAATTTCTTGAATTTTTTTAATATTTGTACATATCAAGAGCTCCATTTTTCGATTTATTGGTTGTTACTATAAAAGCTTATAAGTGCTAAATGGGGCAAATAGCGCAACAAAGACATTGTTGAGGTATTTGGGGGATTCTGCAACACAATGATGTTACATACACAGTATGAAATATTATTTGTCATCAAGTAGTGACATTGTATTATGAGTAAGCACAAGAAAATAAAAAAGAATGAATCCAGTTCGAACTTTAATAGATATTTAAATGGTTTCTAGTAAATGAACACTTAACACTTTTCACTGTTTGGTTATAATGAATTGAAATGTTAATAGTAGGACTATTCAGTAGTGAAATCAGAAACTCATGTATCCACATTCATGCTTTGCATCATGGAAACCCCAGTTTTAGTCAGGATATCAATTGAGGTTCAACACTGAAGAAAGAGCGGACAGTTACTCCTTATGAAAAGGCTGTCCTGAAAACCAAGTGCTATTAATCTCTTTGTTTAGTATTCTGGGTGGCTTTGCAGTAATTTGGAAGAAAAGAAAGCTTATACATGATTTGGTTATGAGCAGCAGGTGCTGCTTCTTCTACTTTCATTTTTTTCCTGAAATCCTTAGTCTTGATAAACATGTTTAATATTCAACCCTAAGACTCCAAGGATTAAGCAACTGTGAAACAGAACCATCGTATTTTGTTAAAAGCAGCGAAAGGTGTCAGACTACAGGTGAAGCTGTTCAGAACATTATGAATACCAGTGTGCTTTCAGTTGAGTGTTTTATGATTCATGTCTGATAAGGCTTAATTTCATCAGGCAACTATTATCATTATATATTTTTGAGAATTATTTTTTCACCTTGCTCAAGATTTCTATAGAATTTGGTTGGACTAATTCCTTAGAGATGGTAATAAATGAAAATATATTATTTATACACTGTAACATGTACTGTCACTTGCATGTGCTGTACTATATTCAAACTTATCTCTAAGTAGAAATAATGAAGAGAACCATAATTCTTATGCAGTATTTATATCAATTGCATTTGAAGTTCTAATGTAAAAAAAAAACAACACTAGGATAGAATTCATTGCTGTGCACAAAATAAGGACATTTTGCCTCTTTATTGATAACATTTTAGTCTTTTGGTTTTGGATAATTTGTCTTTGATCATTGATAAAGCGAAAGTTTTCTCACACCATAAGTAAGGTTAATGCCAGTAAACCAGGAGGAGTGGAACATATATTTGATTTTTAAATTTATGAAGCTAAATATTTCACTACAAAATGTGAGTTTCATTTAATCAGTCGTTTATGTAGTTATCTGGCTAAACCTTTTTCTTTAACACGAGTACGTGTGGCATGATCTTATTTGTCAGGATAGAGTCCTTTTTGATCTGCAGGTATTTTGTTCCTGCTTTTGAGGAATAAAATTTCCGTAATGAATGGAAAATACAATAAAATGAAGTGCCTTTGATTGAGTTAAAAATGGTGGGAAAAATTATCTCTCAACTTTGTTTCATTTCTTAAGAACTTCAATAAAGTTGAAGTGTGAATATGTAGGTATTTTAGTATGTAAAATACTCATGGGAAAGAAAGTTTAGCAGCAGAAGTATCACATTGGTGCTTTTTATGACTTTTGTGAGCCAAGCTGGCAAAATAAAAAGCTACTGAAGAACACAGAGAAATCAAGAATTATTATAAATAACTTGGGATACACAAATTTGCTAAGCCTTTTCCACTTCTGATATTGTTAAGGGTGCTGTAGAGAGGGATGAATTATTTTTACAAAAATATATAAATGACAAATTAATAGTTGAGGTGATGACAGAAATTATCATTCTGCTCTGTTTATATTACCCATTGTTCTTACTTTGAAGAGATGCTTGCACTTAAAAAAATTACACTTAATAGGAGTTTTATGGAGAAAAATGAAATAAAAGATACAATTTTAATAAAGATTTTTATAACATGACCCTCAGAGTTAGTATTTTATGTCTGTATCTAGACAGATAAATATATTTGCCTGATGACAATGAAGAGATGTCTTGTGGTTTAAATATGTGGTAATTTCTTTAGGTATGAAAAACAAAGACAGGTTCTAAATTGTGACATCTATATTACACAATGTTCTTCTAAAATTAGATTCCATTTGGATTACTGAATATAATCCATAAGATCTGAAGAGAAAAAAGCAAGCATTTCAAATTTTAGTTGACAGGAAAAAGAAAAGCGTAATATACACATGCACACACACATGCACATAGGCTTGCGCACACTGTAGCATTGTCTATATATACACATATATATGTACATGTGTCTATATATGTGTATATATATTCACAGCTACACCCTTTGTGCGACTAGTGTAAGATTTCCTAATGTAACCATCAGGGAGGTCCTTCCTATTTTGGCCTCTGCCAGAATAGTATCTCTATACTGGTGGCATGTAATCAAATTTAAGACAATCCCATAACACCCTCTGTGAAAAAAAAAAAAAAAAAAAAAAAAAAAAAAAAAAAAAAAAAAGAAGAAGATGATGATTTCTGTATATCAGATACTGTGTGTTTGGGCATTTATAATCCAGTAGAATATTCCAACACTGTCTGTAGCAAAATGTTTAGTGTAGGAGTAGAATGGGTAACAACTTTGTGTTGAATTCTTTCTTTTTTCAAGACACATTTAATCTAGTTGCTTTACTGAATGCTACTTCCACACATGAATTGGGTAATTAGGAATCTCATTAAGAAAAATTCTTTATTTTATGTGGATTGTACCCAAGAGAAAAAATATCACTCAAGAGCCTCATCTCCTCCTCCTTAACCCTTGCCCCCAGAAACAAAACAAAGTGAGTCAAAGCAAAATAACCCTCCCAAAAAAACAGACAACCAATAAAATTATCTTGAAATAGTGCTTTAACTAAGTTTGCTGGGAGGAACAAGAGGGAGGATGAAATGTTGGTTTTGATTAGAAGTTGGGTGTTTGGAAGACTAATTTCCAATGACCAGTATCCTAAAAAGAGGGACCAGTATAAGTAGATTCCCCCCAGTAAATTATTACTATTCCTTTTCAAACTAAAAATAAAACATTTTAAATATATTGATTATCAGAACAAAATAAGTATTCCATCTGGCCTACAGGTTCCAATAATCTATTTTTGGGCTTAATTTAGCATAATTTCAAAACAAAAAAATGAAATGTGAAATTTTGCACAAAAGGATGTTCATAGTGACCCTGTAAAGTAATAAAGAAAAATAATTCACAGACTCTTAGCCATATATTTCAACTTTTTCTCACAATTTGGAACTGGTGAGAATTAAAAAATCCCAACAATAACCTGTTAGGACTAATTTTTTTTATTCTGTGTTAAATTCAGTTGTGCTTGTGTCTTTTGGGGAGTTTTAAGAACATTAAGTTTTGGATTATGTGCCATGAGTGAGAAAGTAATCAGGCAAAACTAAAAATGTATGAAAATCTTGATCATAATATGCCACTGACCAAGCCAAATTCTACACTGATTTCATACTAGAATGTGGCTTAAAAATCTCTGATATGATATAGGACTTGCATGATCTGAAAGGCTTTCAGTCATATCAAAGCTTTTAGTGCCCTGACTTCTAACAGTTTTCTTCATCTGAATTGCTGACTTGGAGTAAAGATTCAGAATTTCATTTAAAGTCTATGAATTTTTTGTGACATTTTGATTCTTATTCCTGCCCCACCTGTATTGATACAAGTTTTCTTTGCTGCTTTTTGAGCGACAAAAAGTTGAAAAGTTATGGCTAGTTTTATTTCTATTTTAATAACCATACCTATGTAATCATCCTTTTCACACATTAAAAAAATATTTATGCTTTCTTTTATATTTTAGTCAAGTACTTTCTTAAACAAAAGAATAGCACCACTTTGGCACTGTTGGCCAAATCAGTAACAGGTAAAGCAAATATGCAAATACACTTTCCTGATCTTGTCACATCATGTACTTGCTTGTTGAATGAAGAGCCAAGACACAGTGGTTAGCCTAAAGTCTTCCTTAATCAGCTTTAACCATTGGTACTGAGAGAACAAGGAGCTCAGGGGGCCACTGAGCATGGCTCCTAGTTGTGTATGGAATTCACTTCTGTAAATAAAGCTTACCACTAATTCACCCTTCAGTTTCATTGAAGGAATCATCATGGTAAGCTGCCTTGGGGAAAAAAGGGAGTCTATTTTCATGTACCTATCAGGACTGGATGCAATATCACAGGGTTTGGTTTTCTTCTCTCTTGGCTGAATGATGCAAATGAGCTTGTACAAGTCCTTCATGGAAACAGAAGTGTGGGTTTATATCTACATTTTGAGCAGGATAAAGAATTTATTATTTTTCCATTTAAACACTTAATGACTAATTATATTTACTATGGAAACGAGACTTAAATTTTGTTAAATTGATGAAAGAGAGTTACTAATTCAGTGGGTTTAGATTTGCAGTGTTTTTTGGACTTACTGAAAATAATGAGGCTTAATTCAATTTTTAATTATGCATTTCAATGATATTCTGTGTAATAGTTGGAGTTTTAAGTCTATTCTAGAAAGCAAAGATCTCTGATCTCTATCATGTGACTTACATGATGGGGAAGGATGAGAAATGGGCTTTTCTTTACCATTTCAGTGATTTATGAGAATCAATAGCATCCAGTGGGAGCCCTGTTCCTAAATATCTGGAGTGCTTTTAAAAATCCATCTGAGCCTTTCAATTTCTCTAATTAGAAATTTTTTGCGACAGACTGCTTTGTCCTTTTGGGAGGGAGATGCTTTGGCTCACACTTCAACTCCTTAAAGTAGTGGATTTATTGCGACTATTAAGCTAATGCAGCCCTCTATCTTTCACACTAACTGGTTTATCATGTGCTCCCTGTTATATGACTGGAGATTCCTTATACAAAATGCATTCCCCACCCATGCATTTCTCACCTCGGTGGGGCTGGAACTACCTTCCATTTTGTGATATCATTTATTCTCTAGTAAAGCAAAGTGTTGCCTTTGAAGTTTGCAGCTATTCAGTATTTATTTTAGTTGCTTTCAAGAATGGTTCTCATTTGCTTAGATAGTTGTCAAATTGTGATAAATATTGCTATCTCTGAGTGACGTTTTGTAATTATGGTTTTTCAACAGGAGAAATATGGTGGTATGGATGTGAGTGTGTGAATACCAAGAGAAGACCAAAAATTTGAATTAATTTACAGGAATTAATTCAAAATTATATACAGTTATTCAGTTAAAAGTGCACCAGTAAATAAAGTTACCTGCAAAGAAACTTGCTGCCACAGATATCTGCAAATTTCTTTTTACACTCACACCTTTCTTCCCTCTTCCCCTTAGAACTTCAGAAGAGACAGGAGACAGAAAGGGTCATGGGGCATGAAATGGAAATATGTATTATGTCCATGACATCAAAATAATGGCTTGTTCTTAGATGCGTTGCAGAATTCTTACAGCCATTAAAGTAAAAGTCCTTCCCTCTCCATCCCCCCTGCCAAAAAATGGCCTGTAGGAGCTGTGACGGGTATCAGAATTGCTAACTCTGTTTATTGAAATTGGTGGTAAATAATTTAGGTTAGTTTCCACATCTGTTTAATTTCTTCCTTTTTCAACATAACTATCTCAGTCAGTGAGAGCTGTGACATATTTTTATTCATTTACTGTTCTACTTTTACATTGCTATGGCAGCTTATTGTGCATATAGACATCCATCTCACAGAAAGCAGAGAGTTTAAAGAGCTGTATAGGAATACATTGCACTTGTTAAAAATACAAACCGCAAATTTTCTATGGGAATAGAAAAGGAACTACAATAATTTGTTAGACTTTTATGACCTTTCCTGATTGTTTCTCAAGGGAATATTGAGGAGCTGTACATATGCAGTCTGGAGAGAGCATTCTCTTGTGTTTAAGTCAATAATTATCCACTCCCTTGGTTGCAGTAGAAAGTATGGCAGATTTGAGCAGCCTCCAAAAGGAGATACTTCCTTTAGAGATATAATCTACCACCTCCCTAACTGCTCCCTTCATACACTGTTTTCCAGGCCCCCTTTGGACCTGAGCAAGAGATGCTTCATCCCTTGCCTGAGCCTACCACATGCAGCATGGTGAGGGGAAGAAGTTGAATGGGACGACATTGGAGTTCTTGAACATGGTGGAACAGTGCATTCTCCTCTGCCTTCTCTTCTCTCACAGACAAGTTTAATGTTCACCTTGGGATACTGTTGGCTGCTTATCTCCCTTCCCTGTTTGGTCAACCTACACTGGGCTGATTTACAAAAATGCAGCGGAGTGTTGTTACTCAAGGTAGAGCCACTGCAGGGCCTATCAAAGTTACATGGCAGGGATTATCTGGGGATCTCTGTCTCCCACAAGAGTGCATGAACGGTTGTTATCAGTAAGGATGTAAGAATGTTGTGGTTAATCTCTTCTGGAGAACTCATTCTACACTAGTAATTTGGTGATTCGATTAAGTTTTCTGATTTACAGAGAGATGCAGCAGCCCAACTCACAGTCAGGTAAGCCACATCTCATTGTGGGAAGAATTAAAATGAAGGGGAACTTGACTACCCCTTTATGATTGAACAGAATACTTATATTTCAGGGACATTTAGGCCCTGGTGGACTACTCTTTGAAGTCACTTGAGAGCCATTTTTCAAATTGTCTTCTCTGGGCCTAGACATCTATGAGTTTGTGTTCCACATAATCAGATGTCAAAATGCCACCCTTCAAATATCTAAAAGGAAACAAGTATCTGAATTTTCTTTTGAAGATGGTAAAGTTATTTTTGTGTTGAATTCTGAAGCCATTTTAGTTGATTTAAGCTGAATATTTTTGAAAGTATTTTGTTATTTAATCTTTGGCTTGGTCTTTCCATATTTGCTTTTACCTATTACTGTTTTGGCCAGACCCTTTCACATAACAAACTATAAAATAGCACCGTTGTACTACAAAACAGATTTTTTTACATACTGTTTGATATATGTGTATTGTTGATATGCTAAATTTTACATACTGTATTATATGGAGGAAGAAAAAGTTTACCTATACTGTTGCAAAATAATTACCTGGAAGAGTCATTACTGGTTCAAGAGCCTATGTATGCTTTAACTGCTTTTAAAAATCTTTTGTCTCACAAATTGCAAAAAATTGCATGTTTGCATGAGAAGGAAGAATAAAACTGTCTTAAAACAAATGCATCTATAACTCATATTTTGTCAAAATGCCACAGATGGAATTAAGCAATGTTTAAAACTGTATGTGTTACCTTACTGCTGCTGTTACTGGGAATGTCAAACTGTGCAAATATGAAGGGGTAGGCAAACAATGTTTTCAGACACTGTAAAACAAACAGCCTGTTGCTTGTAAAGAAGTGCAAATAAAAAAAACCATCACTTGGACAAGGCTGATGAATGACTCCAGCAGCCAATGTTCATAGGTTAATTTAGTGCAATTGGTTCCCTCAAAGGCCCGTAAATTTGTAGGCTTTTGAGGGGCACAAGACTTTAGGTTTTTGTGCAGGACATTTAAAGCAGGTTAACAAACAGCAATATATCAACCACGGAATTTTTTAGCTCTGGGCTGTTTAAAATGTTCTGTTCTCTAAAGACTTAATATTGGAATGTTTAGTTGCATTGTTCACTGGGAGAATGCCCATTGGTTGAAATTGCACCAAGCTTTTTAAAACAAAGGGGTTTTTTAAGTCTTCCAATGTTTAACAAATAATTTATTTACAGCAAAGTATCCTGCAGATGGCACATTCATTCTTCGTTCTTGTTGATGGCATGTTCTTACATTCTGTAGTTTCTATTTCCTGTGTTCCCTCTACTTGTGTTCTTCAAGTGCACTTCCTGAAAGTTTAGAAAGAAACATTTATTACAGGTTGGTTTAGATACATTGTATGATCACAAAATTTAGAAGAGTGGGAAAACTGTTGTCCAGAGTGCTGGAACTGCTAGATAATTGTGTTTTAATCAATAATTCAGTTATCTACAGAGAACTTAACTAACTCCTGTACCTGAAATTCCCTGTTCTCCTAGACATAAACACTTGGATTGTTGTCATTCTTGATCTTGGCAGAAATGAATGCTTCTGGAATCCAGATGGGCTTAGGTACCAAAGATTTCCTTTCTTGGCTGAAGACATTTGCACAAGCAGGTTGTATAGGGGGCTAGGGAACTTTCAAGTTGTAACCACAGGATTTATGGAATCTCTTGGGCTTTGGTACCAGGTATTTTCAAAATTGCTCTGCTAACTGCATATTGCACAGATGGTATATTAGATGTGTTGGATAAGGCCTTGGGGAGGAAAAAATTGTGGGCTCACTGTAGGAGCTGCAGCCATATAATTTGTATTTTCAAAACAGACAAGGTAGTGTACCAGGCAAATCAAGAGAGCTTTGGAATGAATAATGCCCTCAGTTCCCTGTCATCTCAGGCACAGGCCAGTCTTCTTCAGGAGCAGTGATGGGGGTGATATATACATTTCAGTTTGATTTCCTTGTTTGCCACTCTAGTAAATATTAGCCAGGCCCAAGACTGCATATTCTGTATCAGACTAAAGCCAGAATTTTTAAGTTGACTCTTTGTGTTTATAATACTCATCAGAAGGCAAATTCTTAGTTAAGTGAAATTATGGGTTTTTTTCCAAGAAAGGAAAGAAATAAAATTTTAAAAATCTCTGTAAAGGATGAAGCCATGTGTGCAAAGCTCTACCACTGCATTACCTGTTATTTAAGCCCTAAGAATAAGTAGCCTCAAAAATTTAAAAAGTATTAATATTTCTTGCTTTTCTAATGGACAGAAATAAAATGGAAACTGATTTGGTGCATTGGTTTTGTGGATTTTTTTAGTGATTTCCCATAGAAAGTATTATTCTACAGATAACCTTTCCATTTCCCTCCCAGTAACTATTAAAAATAAAGTTAGAAATTAAATTAAAAAGAAAATGAATCAGAAACTTTCAAAGGATCACAAAACTTGAACTCATAGAGAGATAATTAATTTTCCCTGGCTTTTTATTTGCTTCTGATGGGTATGAGAGGAATCATTATTTAATATGTAAAAAAAAAATAGGCAGTAATTTTTAAATTAATTATACCACCACCAAGTATAAAACATTGAGCCAAACTAGGATTTATCATCACTGATAAGCCAAAGTTGTTTACAGCAACATAGTCATAATGATGAAATTATTTTTGTTAGGAACATGCCATTATAGACTAGATTAAACATCAAGTCACTGTTCTTGTGAACAGTTCAAAAGGAACTGGCTTGTCCTAATCCGGTTTTGCTAATATTGCTGTAGAATACCATCAATCAAATACAGAATCAGAAATGTCAACAGAATTCTGCTTATCTTTAAATTAAAATATATTTTGGTTTTCATTGCCTGTTTTGCTTCCAGCCTTTGCAAAATGACCTTTGCTGTCTTTACTTTTTCCTAAGTTATACCTTAGTTTTCACCCTGAAGAGTTCATTCTGAGTGAATGCTTAAATTTTCACTGATTTTCATTAAAATCATCATTGCAGCATTTCACAGGAGTCTGCCAACACTAAGGATCCTGCCTTATTCTACAAGTGCTTATATTGGTTACAATGAGCTAAGAAAACGGGAATTTCTTTACTCATTTGCCCAGGTTTTTTTCTACACAGCAACAAAACAAAATATTCTCCTCAGTGGTCACCCTAGGTGTTTCTCTTTGAAAAGAGTTTACCAGCATATACAAAAGCTACGTGCTTCATTTTATTTGCCAAAAGTCATATATTAAAGATTACAAACTCTTGATCTCTAAAATGGACAGTGAGAGCCTAAAAATGAAACAGCCATTTTGCATTGCAGTGACTTTCAAAGTATATTTAGCTTGAAAATTAACTGTATGTTTCCCAAATGATAGTATAAATTCTCTCTGCTATTGTTGTTGTCTGACTTTAAAATGGCTTTATGATTCAAAAAAAGCAGGTACTAAGATGCAGGAGTGTTTCATTTACAGATTTTAATACTGACATGTAGGTGGAAAAAGAGTTGTCATTATATAGATTAGCTTTGAAATTGAAGGAAGATAGCAGGTTGCTTTTAAAACACTTCCTTCTCCAGAATCAGCATTCTGATAAATAAATAATAATAATAAATAACAATAAGTGTACTGGTAGTAGCATACATGCGAGAAAATGCTTTGACCCACATAACAGATTTTTTTCAAGTATGAAATGCTGAGACCAGTGGGGGAAAAATCACAGCCCCCAAAACCACGTGTGAATGCCTGAATTAAATTCTCAGATCTGCATTTGTGCTGGTAAAGAAAAGTTTGGTTTGTTTCTCAATTCTTTGAAGAAAAGATAATTAGAAATAAAACTGCTCTGAGCTGATATTCAGACCCAGAAAAAGACAATTTTAAGATTAGACATGTGCAATGTATATGTCAGCTAAAGAACAGGAAGACTTCTAGCCCATCACCTTCAGCATGGATCTTTGGAGAAAAGGCATCATTACCAGTAGGATAACAACTGCCTCGGTGATGGTGATGGCCATTTGACTGAGCTGGAAGGGTATTGGGAAGCATGCAGCAGGATTCTTATCCTGTTAGGGCAGACATTCAAACCTCATATTGGCATTGAAAGTTCCCTTGGTCTACTGGTAATAAATGGAAATTCTAATGTTTGTAGTAACAGGCAGGATACCTTAGCTATGAATTCTCTGGGGTCTCTTTGAAAGCTTTCTAGTTCTGTGGGCAGTGTGATCACTGACATAAAAACAGGGCTTTCAAAGCAAGGAGTTGGAGAAACTAATTCTCTGAAAAGGACAAGTCCTTCTATCTGTTACACCTAAAAGTTCGCTCATTGGCTTGGTAATGTGGCATGGCTTCAACAGAAATTAGGATTGGTGCCGTGGTGCATATTTTAGCCTATGAATGTATCTGAGTTGATACTGAGCCAATTGCAAAAGAATCTGCCAGTCTTAGAAAAATTAATGAGAAATAATGCAATATCTTTTCTGTTTTCTTAATGGCATTTTCTTAAACTAAAAATACTTATGTCTTTTCCCTTTCTCTCTTAGTCCCACTCAGTATTTATTTAAATTTTGAAGATTAGATAAAATATGAACAGTATTTTTGGGAAAATCCACTTCGTATTCATACTTTGGTATACATAATGTATGTGTTTTTTTTCACATATGAGAGCTAAAGAAGAAAAAGGACTGTAAATCTGAGGAAGAGCGAAATTATATCTGGGTACGCACCTCTCTTGCCCTTTTGCTTAGGTTGCAAGGGCATGGCATGGCACTATGTTCGTGAGTGAGTTCAAGTTGTGCAAAGGTTGGTGTAGATTGGATGGCAAGAAAACTTTTCACAGAAAACATTGTCAAGCACTGAAAAAGGCTTCCTAAAGAAGTTGTGGAGTCATTATCCCTGGAGTTGTTTAAAATATATGTAGATGTGGGACTTATGACAGGGTTTGCTGTTGGACTTGGCAGTGCTGAGTTAATGGCTGGACTCAATGTTCTTAGTGTTCTTTTCCAACCTAAGTGATTGTATGATTCTTTTTTACTGGATTTCATAATCAGCCTTACCAGCCTTCACATTCAGTAGTAATTTTCAAGGTACCTTGTAATCTTGAACTTATAAGAACATTGTGACATTGTTTGTGACACTGCTTCATTTCAAAAGGCCATAATCTTCCCTCATGTGTACAGTTTTGGGCATTGCTTAGTTGTTTCCTTTGATAAGGCAGTTGTTTTTCAAAGAGCTACTTAAGAGTTTTCCAAATTGCCATTAAAATTCAGCTCACTTAAGGGTAATTGACTAAACTTTTAGCATTTTTCAGAAGAGAAAATTGTTAAACAAAAATAATTTGACTTAAGTATATCTATTATTTTAGTTAAAATCAGTGGCATATCAGCACTATGAACTATCTAAATGCATTCATCTTGGGAGAGTTTGACCAAAAAAGTTTGAACATAGCTGCCTTCCTTAATGGTGGCATGTACAACTGACTGCAAAAAGAAGAGAAAGAAAAAACTTAAATGAGAATATGTACCAGTTTTTCTTACTGAATTCCACTTCTCTTCCCTTCAGTGTACTTTCTTTTTCTCTGTCATAAATCTGAATAATAGTTTCTCCTACCCATTCTGTATTTTCTTTTCTCAATCTAATTTTCTCCATCCACAGATAAAAATGAAAATTTGTTTGTATTTCCCATCAGATTTGTTCTTTTATTGCCAAGGTCCTATTGAGAAGCATTTATTCTTTTAGTCTGTTCAACATGCTCATTTTTGGATTTCTTTAAAGGTGTTTAATATTAATTTGTCACTAGTTTAATATTTTCTTCCATTTTCTAAAAATTCCATCATTTATTTGTGATGCGTGTTGTTTCATTCTGTTTTGCAATATTTTATGTCTTCTTGACCTCTTTGATCTGATTGCCTCACCCCTTTTTTTTTTTTTTTTTTTTCTTGTGCTTCTCATTGTCTTTTTACTGCCCTTTTCACCTCTTGATTTTTTCCCTTTTTGATTCCTGGGATGATTTCTTCAGCAGCTATGGTCTCTCAATTACTCAGTTACATACTCTATT
Source organism: Zosterops lateralis (assembly GCF_965231275.1). Classification (NCBI taxonomy): domain Eukaryota; kingdom Metazoa; phylum Chordata; class Aves; order Passeriformes; family Zosteropidae; genus Zosterops; species Zosterops lateralis. Next base: position 18,571,828 of record NC_139765.1, read on the forward strand.
TTTTTCCTTCTTCCAGTATGCCTCCTGGGTGCTACCTCCCCTGACGCTGCAGAAAGATACGAGGTCTTTCCTGTCTGCAAAAAACAGTGCTCTCTTGCCTATGTTTTGAACGGGGAAGAGGACAGCTGCCTAAAGATTGCATCATTCCTTAGTCCTCCAAGGAAAGTGGTGTGGAGATCCATCAAAGAGCTGGCAGGTATCTTGTCTCCTTTACTCCAATGTTTTATCCATCGCCTTAGCAACAAGCATGGGAAGGAGCACATGGATTCCTGGCCAAGCCTGTTTTCTTCTTTTCCAGCAAGCCTTAAGTTTGTGTGCCCAGATAGGAATAAACCCAAAGCTGGGATTCCTTGTCTGTAGTTGAGCTCCACCTGAAAAAGTCTTTGCTTACCGCCCTGTGTGCCCTTTGTGGTCTTAAGGTGGTACTTCTCAGGAAGGATCATATAGACACTGATTTTTGGAAAACTCTTGAGGAAGAAGGGGAAAAGGATTCCATTCTGTGGATTGACTTATGGAAAAGAATGGATGCTGGAATGATTACAATAGTTCTTTTCATAAAGATGATATTTTAATATACAGTGCTGGTTTCCTGACTTCCTATGAAATCCTAGGTTCCAGGTCTTGTAAGCAAAAATTTTCAGATAACTGCAGGAGTGGTGCCAATATGTGTGTAGGGCAGACAGAGTCAACAGCAATAAAATAAATCATGGGAGACTTACAGCAGAAGACAGATAATATGTAGAACAGATGTTCAAACCTCAAAAGGCAGAGACAGTTAAACATGAGCTTAATTGTAGCCTAGTCTAAAATGGTTTTTCTGAACTATAGGCTCTGTTGATACATTTATGTACAGTATATCTGGTATCAGAGGAACAAAAATCTGGACACTCAGAACTCCACAACTATATAAATATTATCAATCAGTATTGGAAGTGGCTTGGAGAATAAACATATTGAACTTTAAATAGTTGAAATGAAGTATGCAATGATTGCAGTGACTATCCATTTAATTTAGTTCTGATTTTAAAAAGGCAAAAATAATGAAGAAAAATAATTTAAATGTAAATTTAAATGTTCATTTAAATGTAAAATGAATAGCAGAATGTCTGATTTCCTTCTTGAGCACTCACTCTATCTCTACCTATAAGGGGAGGATGAGTAAAGGGATACTGGATAGATGACTTGTTAAACATTCAATGTTTAGTTTCTCTTTTGAAAGAAGTCTTAGATGGTATTTATGATTGGATGATGTGAGTACTTGTCACTTACAACCCTATGGCAGGATAAGACCTCGCAATTACTAGTTAAGTAATTCCATGTTTTTATTCAGTGTTTTAAGAGAAGAGATGGAAGACACCACTTCCCACTTATTTTCCACCTTGGCAACTATTTTCCAAAGTTCCGCTAAATCTAGTAGGCAGAACACATCAATTGTTTTCTAAGTTACCAGCCTTGATAGAGTTTTCCTTCCTTGAAATACGTAGGGTTGGTTTGATTGGTTCTTTTTTATGGGTCTGGTTTGGTTATTTGTTGGTCATTGTGAATTTTTCCCAGCCTGGCCTACCTTTTGTGCTTTTGGCATGTCAGTGTGGCGCTGGGCACGTACAGACCGTGCAGATTTAGGCGGTTTTATTGGAGCACAATACATCTCCAGCCTCCTCAGGTCGCAACTCTGAAAGCAGCATTCATCCACTATTCCCTTGTGGTGTAAGCGTCTACTGCTGGATCCATACCCCGTGGGCTTACCTATTCAAAACACAAAGGGTAAGATTTTATGTTAGAAAGGAAATGCAAATATCTCAGTAGCAGTCATATTATTAAGATGAATTATGTTAACTGAATCACCAATGACCATTGTAGAGGCTGCCTGTGTGTATCTATTCTAAGACCCTGTTCTCAGATATACCTTTGAATAGTCCTTTCCAGATATTCCTGGAAATGGACAGCTTTGGTCTCTGTGTGGTTGGTATTTAAGCATTTGAGCAAATATATGCCTTCTTAGAAAAAAATTATTAAAATATTTTCTTGAACTGTATTAGCTTCAAAATGGAGAGAGAGTGGAAGCTGAAATCTGACATGTAGATACCTTACAAAGGAAATTTACCTTTTAGCTTTTGTACAAAAGCTGATTGTTGATCCAACTGAGGTGGCTAGTGTGTAAAAACCATAGATCACAACTGTATTGTAGACAAGTATTTCCTAATAAAAAAGGCTACACTGAGGTACTGTGTGAAGTACCTCAGAGTGTGTTCCAAAGGAGAAATAAATACTGTATACCACTGCACAGGCTGTAAGATCTGCAAGCTCAAAAGTGGGAAGCAGGAATCAAAGTAAGCAAGTAACTGTACTGATAGGAAGGTTGATGGAACAGATAAAAGTGGATGATTTCTGTATTCCATAGATTTGCACAAGATAAGAAATGGGTCTGATATAGCATGACTTTCCTGTGCTTTGCATTTGCACCAGGCATCTATGGAAAATACTCAATTGACAAATATTTTGCAATTTTCACTCAGCTCCAGTAAAGGCCAATATTTTCATTCATACAACTCTTACGCACTTACTTTTTTGTCTTTTTTTCCCCCTGTAGTTTATTACTTCCTTAGTAACTGCTGAATTCTCTGTTGTCCTACACAGAGATTAAAGGGTCATTATTTCCTGGGATTGTCTGTACACAACCAAGTCAGATGTGCAGTTGCCCTGTTATGACTAACTAGAAATGAAGGAAGAGTAAATTCACAAAAGGTAAGTTAGTTGTTACTTACTACATCTATTTTAAAATTCTGGTCAAATTTTATTTTAGACAGTAAAATTCTGAAAAGATTAAGTGTTTTGTTTTGACATTTTCAGCATTAAATGTTTCCATTTACAGAATGATCCACACTGGTTAAGAACTGAAAAATATGGAAAAAAAAATAAAAAAGTGTGCCAAGAGCCAAAAAAATGAAGTAACTCAATTCAATCAGCTCTACCAATTTCTTTTCCTGCCTTTTTTTTTCTTTTCTCCTTCTCAGTTTTATCACTGAAACCAAAAATCTGTTATTCATAGAGTTTTTAAAGAATTAATCAAGTTAAATAAAGGACAAGAATATAAAAAAAAGATTAATATTCAGTTTCTCTTTGGGAAATTATTACCCCTAATGTTTTTACAGCAAGTCTAGGTTGATATATCCATGTGTTTGTTCTGCAGTTGTCAATTTGAAAAGACAGCACTACAATTTACTGTTCCCTGTGATTAAAACATGTATCAACTGATGAAGAACCCTTGAGGCCTTAGAACATTAGTAAATTAAAAGACCCCTAGTGGTACAGTATGTCTCATATTTTAGCCAGCAATTCAGCCAGTTAAGAACTAACTATCCCTATGAGCTTTGTAAAATCAGAAAACAGGTTTTTTAAATGTCTTTCTTTTTTTTTTTCCAGGGACTATAAATTAAACTAAAAGAAAAAAATGCTTACTTAGTATATTGCAATCCACTTGGGGCCTCTATATTGTGCATTGCCTAGTAAATTATTTGTTGCATAAGACTAAGCAGTACAGCAAGGCAGGAGTAGATTACAGTAGTATTTTAGTGTGTGTGTGTGTGTTGTTTTATGTGTATCACTGAAAAGTACTACAACTACTAAGATGTGGCGTGTGGGTTTTGTTTGGCTTTTTGAGGGTTTTTTGGGGTTTTTTATGTTTTTTGTTTGGTTGGTTTTTGGTTTTTTTTGGTTGGTTTTTTTTTTTTTGGTTTTTTTTTTCTTTTGTTTTGTTTTGTTTTATTTTGTTTGTTTTTTTTTTTTTTTTTTCCCAGATAATTTTCCTTCATTGAGCTATAATATGAAGTGCAAGCTTTTCCTTGGATATTTTTCCTGAAATCTGTTAATCTGGTTGTTTTAGCCTAATACTTTTAAAATTTAGCATTCCTGATAAAGTGTGGAGTGTCATTACTTTGCAGTATACCCACAGCTGTGCCACATTTTGTCTTGCTCCCATTTAAAGCATTGAAGGGCAAATTCTATTCCTGGGTATGCAGGTGTAACTCTTCCTAAAAGATTCAGCTGACCTATAGGTACCAGAACTGATTAGTTAACCTTCCCTTTCTTTTATCAGTCTGTCAATTTTTTGTAAGCTAGCATACCCTAAAAGCTTTTGTTCATTTTATGCTTCAGTGTCCAAACTTAATCATTTATAAAGTTGATAAAATAGCTTTACTTAACCTATGTCTGCTGCCTTCTTTATTTAGTAATCAGAAGCAGCATTCTTCCACATTGTCATAAATATGCCTAAATAAATAATACAATCCTGAATCCTGGAATCTTTCTGGTGAAAATCTTCAAAATAATTTTTAGTGTAGCCAAACCAAAGATATCTATGTGTTATTTTTCTTTCTTACATAATAATAATTTTATGAAGGATTAGATAATGCCTAATAGCTCTTTAAAAAGCCTTCATGGTACATGAAACAAGATGTTACATGACACCATCAGTGATGATGTTAGCTATGAAATGTGACATTAACTTACTTGTAGGCTTAAACATTCATGCTTCATGTGGCATAATAAATGCTCATCCTTTATAAAAAGATAACATTAGTATTGAGAAGTCAGAATTTTTTCTTTCAAGAAATGTTTTCCTAAGGCTTTCAAGAAGACCTAAGCAATCAAGTGTACTAAAAATTTGTGTGATGTAGAAAGTGATATTGCCTAAAGTGCTGTACAACAGAGAGAGCAAATTAACATAAGAAATATTCCTTTTCAGTAATCATGATCCACAATCATGATTGAGAAGTATCTGATGACTGAAGTAATTTTAAAGCAATAAATTTTAAATTGCTGCTGATCCCTTAAGTGCTGCAGTATACAAAGATGCTATTACAGAGAAAGATGAGATAAAGAATTACAAGGAGATATTGCCACTTCTACTGATGTTATCACTGTTTGTCCCATCTGTTTTGGCCAGGATTGCAGGATCAGATGGTCCTAGTTCATCAAGTTACCAAGTATGCACTTAGATCTAGGCAAATGTTCAAGCTCCTATGTGATGTGTTGGATTAAATCACATATTAAACAGTGAGCACATGCCTGAGTGCTCTCCTACATAGTGGCTGATATACGAAGCACTTCAGTTACTTTCTAGACAAAAATACATAGTGGTAAATTCATGTCTGATGGTTCTGCATTTTTAATATAATTTGTCCTTATTTTTTTTTAAATAATATTGCCTTCAGTATGGACTGCACCTTCTGTGTCTCTATACTGGGAACCCATATAGTTCTTTCTCATCTTTCTGACATAATTTGAGTGCTGCCTTCCAGCTGCTATCAAAAGTTTCTTATATTTACTCAACCTTCAAAGTGCTGCCTATGGACATAGAATGGTCCAAAGCATTCCTTTTTGCTGATGTACACTGAATTCCTTGGAGGTTTCTTTCCTTTTTTTGTCAGCTGCTATCTCAAAAGAATTTCATATCATGTAGGTCAAAGTTTACTTAATATTTCACACTTATTTAATCTATCAAATCTGTGGATGTTTCTTTCAGTGTGAGACAAGCAGGTATAAAGTCTAGTCACAGTGATGTCCCCTAGAAGCAGGCCAAGGTATGGGATTCTAATAGTTAAACAGGTGGATTCTGTACTAACAGCACTTCCCCTTAAATGATGCAAAGTCAGTGGAGTAATTCACCAGGAAGGACTCGTTTGTATTTGGTTTCTTTCTGTTCTTCCTCATGCCTCCAAAATATCCTACTGCTACTGCCACTGGTTCTGCTCTACCAGTGGTTTCAGTGTGAGAAGAACAGGTGTAAGTGGACTACAGAAGTTTCAGATGTCATGTTATCTAGGCCTACTGTGTAGAATCATAACCTACTGTTGTAGTATTAATATTAGAAATTACATGAGAAATAGCCCAGGATAAATGCAAAGCTAATCTACTCTAGGACTCTATGAAAGGACTGGGATTATGTGTCCTGGGACTTTAATATGGCTTTTTGTATTTGCTGTTGTGTCTTTTTTTAATTAAGCAGTACAACTCAAGAGTGCCATGTAGACTCGAATTCAGAAATACATCATAAATCTGAAAAACAGTGGACTTGATCCTAATCTAGTATCAGAGTCAATCTTCAGCTGCAACTGCAGCTTTTAAAGTATGGTGAAAGGCCATTGACCTATTAGAGTGCTGTAGTCTTGTAGCAAGAACCACAAAATCTTTCCATCAAAACACTGGGGTAATGTACAATTTGGAAGCATTAATAGCAGCTTGCAGTATCAGGATGTATGGGAACATACTGTAAAGCAGCAGGTCAATCAGACAGGATTTTCCTGTGGCCTGCACAACAGGTTGAGAGTTTGTGCTGCAATATTACAGGACAGTAATTGAACAAGCACATCCTGTATGCTAGATCCAGACTGGGAGTTCATGGTTGGAGAGGTTTTGAGTTGCATGTGCTGTGTGTCTTATGGTGGCACAGAAGGCTAGGGATGATGAATTTGAGATTCATCTTGGTCTCTGATAATCTTTTGCTTAAAAATAAATTTATTCTTGTCCTCTGAAGAAAACAGTGTTCTTTCATCTAGTACAGATAAAACTAATTGATGTAGTCTTAGCATATAGGCACAGCTGCTCCTAGGAAACTGAACTCAAGCAAATGAATTAAATTAAAAATTATTTGTCCTAAATTACAGAATGTATGCCTCTGGTGGAGTACAAAGCCATTCTCTTTCATTTCCAATTTAACAATTAAATATAATGACAAATTGTTCTAAAGAACATGCCAGCCACTGTGCTGTTTAATTATGTATCTTTGTACCTCCGACCGCATTCTGTTTGTTACTCTAGTACTGTCTGGTATTGCATTGTAAATGCCTGCATATGCAAAATAAAAGACTATTGATATCACTTTTCATCTCCTTATAATTGAAGAAATGGATTAGTGTTATATTGATAATACTTTGTGAGGTTGCTCTGGAATTTCTCATCTGTATTTGAAAAATTATGACTCAATGTTCTATCAGCAGGAAATGCCTGGGTTTTGATACTACTATGAAGTGTTAAAACAAACAAACAAGCAAGCAAATAAACAAACAAGCAAACAAGTCCTGGAGATTGTTGTTAAGTCCCTTACCAGAAGTACCTCAAGGTTTAAATGTGCAAAGTAGGCAATCTGATTTTCATGTAAATAAATTGCATGCATTTTGAAGTGACAATATTTAATATTTAGTTTCCATTTTCCTTCAATGTTTTGTTAATGCAAAAAATTATTATGCTTAGACTGATTTTTGTTTGTATTCATCAAAATGAGCATATATTAGCATTCATAAGTGCTCAATGAATGGATGCTGTAGCTCTGAAATCTAATTTAATATGCATGAGAATGGAGGATAAGCTTTATCAATATGCACAAGTAAAATCTTTGTGAAAGCATCTGCATTTGTTAATATTGAGATATTGCACTACAGTTACTGCTTTGTGGAATACTAGATTGTATTAACTACTGAGTCCAAAGCAAGAAGGTGTTTGCTCTTGGCTCTGAAATCCTAGGCAAGTAAGACTGCAAAAACATGGACACTTAATATTGATCTGTAAGAGAAATCTGTCAAGACTTCACATACTGTCTTGCCTGAATAAGTGAGATTTATAAATTTCACCTTTTGAAAAGAAGATAGCTCTTTGATATTTCAAATGTAGAGTAAAATATCTATTTCACTTCTTTAAGGTCAGTGAGAGAAGTGTAGCTTTATTCCAGAAGAGCTTAATTTGTAATTTGTATGACTGTGTTCATTTAGTTTGTCACATAGTAGAATAATTTTCTTCGCTTCTAAAAATATCCTTCCAGAAACATTTTTTTTTCCTTCATTGTAGAATTGGGAAGGAATTCTTTTCTTCCTATAAACTTATTTCCAAAGTACAGCACTTGTAACATTTTCCTCTCATATACAGGACTGCTGTACTCTGCCCTTGCTATGGAATATCTGTTTTGGAGGCCACCAAGTGTATTAAGCATGTGATAGAGCCATTATGCCTCACACAGTAATTTCCAAGCCATTTGCAATGCGTGAAGAGAAAGCACTATAGTTTTGACTGCTGTGCTGGGATATGAAGTGGGAATTTCAGTGTTTAGATATTTTTTGAGGAAAAAAGGGAACTGGAAAAAGAACGGGAAACAATATGTCTTATTTTCACACCAATTCAGTGCTCTGGAGGGTGAAAACCTTGCCGACCTAGCACAATTTGCAACCCTAAATCAGATTCCAGGACTGGAAAGTGCCAGATGCTGCCAAAAAATATATACTTTGGCAAGGGAAATGCTTTGCTGAAGAGAAATTTACTATTGCAAGAATAGCTAAATTGATCAGGGTTTAGGACAAGATTATTAGAAGCCAGTAGGTCATTGTTACATCTGAATATTGCCTCTTAAAGTCCATTGAGTAGGGCAATGATAATACAGATATCCATCCTTAGTGAAAATACATCCTCTCCCCTTCTTACACATGCTCTCACAGGAAATAATTACTGCTTACCCTTGTGTATGATGGAAGTAGGCACAATCATGATAGAACCTTTCATATCCTTCTTATCCCAAGCCAATGTAAAACTACATTTTATTTGGATTACCAAACTAGTAACAATTAAATCCTATAACTGGGTGAAATTGTAGTATTGCTGAAGTCACTGGTAAATATTTTAGTGCAGTCAGGATTATGTCTTGATGAATCAGATGCCAGAAGTTACATACATATAATCTGATCCAAGGTCTACTAAAATGCTGGTGTTGAACACCTGCTTTTTCTTCCAACCTTACCTTTCAATAAGTAAATATTGTCTTAGAGAAGTCTAAAGCGATTGCAGGGAATGTATGTGATGAGATTCCTTGATGGAGATAAGAAGAGGATACTGATGTACAGCGTGAAGCAGAATCACTGTTTTGTGGTTAATGCCACTGACCACATAACAAGCAGTACATTGCTTTGCACCTTGTAATCAGAAATTTCAGCTGTACACTGAGAAATGAAAGCAAATAGCAAATGACAAAGATGGTGCTCTTGCATTTTTTGATATCATCTGATTAGAGGCAGAAGGTGGGAATGACTGTTCCAAGTCCCATCTAATATATTTGCCATTGTCCAGGAGTGCACATGTTGACACACATTACAATTTTAATTTTTATTTCTACAAAATAGTCCTTATAGGAGTATAAGTACGTGGGCACAGGCCAATGTCACCTACCAGAGAAGTAGACAATTTTCATTCCCTTATTAGAAACAAGTACTGATTGACAGCAGCTGAACATATGCCAGCAGTGGGACCAGGTAGCCAAGAGGGCCAGTGACGTCCTGGTTTGCTTCAGCAGCAGTGTGGCCAGCAGGAGCAGGGCAGTGATGGTCCCTCTGTTCTTGGTTCTGATGAGGTCACTCTTTGAGTGCTGTGTTCAGTTTGGGGCCCCTCACTACAAAACTGACATTGAGGTGGTGCCCAGAGAAGGAGCTGGTGAAGGGTCTGGAGCACAAGTCTGATGACAAGCAGCTGAGGGAGCTGGGAATGTTTATGAAGCCTAGAGAAAGTGAGGCTCAGGGGAGACTTTATGACTCTCTACAACCACCTGAAAGGAGGCTGTTGTGAGATGAGGGTTGGTTGATTTTTACTTCTTCCAAGTAAAAAGTGGTAGGAAAAGCGGAAATGGCCTCAAGTTAGTGCCAAGGGACGTTCAGGTGAGATATCAGGAAAAATTTCTTCACTAAAAGGGTGGTCAAGTGTTGGAACAGGCTGGTAAGGGGAGTGATGGAGTCACCACCTCTGGAAGTGCTCGAAAAACCTGAAAACCTGTTGGCACTTTGTGATGTGGTTTAGTGGGCAAGGTGGTATTCAGTCAAAGGCTGGACTCAATGATCTTGAAGTTTTCCAACCTTAATGGTTCTGTAGGTGTGACAATGGAAGAGAAAGTAGGAGGGGGAAAGAAGGTAAGGCGAGTAAGGGCCTGGCTCACTTCTCACTGACACTAATAACTTTAGTGGGTTTGCTCTAAACTCTGTCTAGTAAAATCTCTTATCATTGCCAAGGGCTTTGCCAGTGAAAAGCATATAACCTTGTACAACGATGCAGCATTGTACAAGGAATAAACAAGATTCAGTTTTGTACCTATGAAGTTCTGAATCTTCTTTAGTCTTTCAGTTATTGAACCTTTCTGTACAATGACATTAAATATTTCAAAAGTTACTTTAAGCATGGTCAGATGACATAATGCTTTTGGTGAAAGTCCAGCATGTAGTTTTCCTTATAGCCAACACTTTAGATGTGAATCATTTCCCAGAAAAAATATTTTTTATTGTCTGCTACTTTTGCCATATTGGGATGATTTTACTTGTGAAGATTGACCTGCAAGATATCTGATTAGAAAGTACAAATTAACTGCTACATTAAGAAGGGAAATTAAGACAGAAAGATTAGGAGACAGATTCTTTTATCTTCTCTGATGTTAAACAGTACTGTATACTAAATTATGAGAGCTCTTTGCAGAGAAAGATAAGAACTTAATTTGAGTAACATTTATGGAATCTAATTATCAATTATTAGCACAGAAGAAGGCTGTGTCAGTGCCAGGATCTTAACCTACATCAACAGAAGCACCAGGCTTAACTATATACCTGTCTTTCTTTAACTGTATCTTTGAGTCAGTAGGATGTGCAAAAATATAATCTTGAAATGAACATTCATTTGAGTTCATGATGCTCCTATTAAATTTGTCAAAGGAGATAAAAGAAAAGTGAAACTTTCCAGAGGAGTACAAAGTCATTAGGGAGTGAAGATGAGGTCACTGGGATGAGAAAGGGACAGTGCATTGTGGCTGGAAACAAAACCAGAACTAAAACTAGCTAAAATATGGTTATGTTTGATTCATCTTTCACTCACACTGGTTTTCTACCAGTTGTAGCTCCATCCTTTAGTGATTTAGTTTTGCAGTTAGGAGCTAGGAGAATTGATTCTAGTGAAAGGAACATAAAGAAAAAAGTCAGTGCTGAATAACAGATGAAACTATGGTTGCTTTCTTTGTCCTTCCAGCTCACCCTGTTATTGCTGAAGACATGCAGGGCGATTATAAGGGAGCACTGGTAGAGTGCAGGGAGAAATTATTTCCAATATAACACCTTAACTATCAAACTAGAGTTTCTGTAGAATCCTTCCAAATGGAAGTGCTTGTAAGCAGTGAAGCTGTTTTATGAAACAAAGAGGATGCAATCCTTCTTTTATGAGGCTGACAATGCCCTCTGTGGTCACGGATTTTAAAAGGGAATGTAGTTTGAGTACATTTTTTTTCAGTTCTCACTTGCTAAGTTCAGTGGCCTTTTCAGGGAAGTTCAAGGGTTTTAAAAGTTAATTTCCATTAAAAGAGAATTTTTTCTAAGTAATCAAAATTATTCCTTTCTTTTATTATTTCCTTTCCCACCTGTTTAAGTTTGATTAATGATTGAAACTTTTGCATCAGTTAAAGATGTTTTTGAATGGCTTCTCTTACTTTGCCGTCCTGTCCTTTTGCTTCATCAGGCTGCTTCTCTGGGTCATATGGGAATACTATAAATTCAGTTTAGCAGAAAAACAGTAGGATAAGTATTCTTAAAATTGTGTAGAGTTTTAAATTTTTTTCATAGGTGCTATAATGTGTAAGCTTAATTGTGACTGTATAAATGCTAAGTGTTAAATGCACTTTGCAAAATCATTCTTCCCTGTCCTGGGTTTTCACATCATGTCATCTATTTCATCAGTTTGAGCCTAGCCCTGTTACGATCTGTGGTGGTTATTAAAAAAAAAAAAAAAAAAAAAAAAAAAAAAAAAAAAAAAAAGTAGAAAAAATACTTTTCTTAGACATCATTGTCCAGTGGAGGACTTGCATGGTATCAGAGCAAATGAGAAAGTAGAACCAAGTAATTCCTATAAAATGCATTTCTAAAGGAACTCTTTTTATTGCCATGTTGGTTATAAAAATATCATAACCCTTTTTAATTCTCAGGTCTTTAACTCCTATCACTCATTTTTTAATCTTTTATGCACTAATAAATCTCAAAACCTGGAGGACTTTGAAGAAGTGTTTTGATCATCTGAAAGCAGAGATTCTTGGTTTTGTCTTGGACATAGGCATCAGTATGAATATCTTTGGTGTGAGTCTTTAGATATTTAGTTCTGTGGTTACAAGTTACTTAGCTTATTTCAGATTAAGAACCTAGTATTCCAATTAAGAGTTAAGACGTACAAAGGAAAGTTATGTTCAGACATATCTTGTTGGTACCCAGAATTTGACTTAATAAGATCATAAATATTTTCAAATAACTTAGTTAATTGTAGTTAATTGTAGCTAATCCTACAATTATATCTGGTACTGATATGTAGAAACTGAATCAAATAGTATAGAAAGCAAAGTTTCCACACAAGAAAGTCACCTAAACAACAAAATCCTTGTAATTTTTCATCTTTGCTTGTTCTATCAGATTTGGTATGACCAAAGGAATTGTAGGATGTCTAGGTGAGGTTAAATAATTTTTCAGATATTTTAAATGTGCAGTTTAAGGATTTTCATTTAATGACATATCCAAATCAACTTTGTCATTATTCACTCAAATGTCATTAAAAAAAAAATAATGCTTGTAACCTCCTGCACTATTAGTATTTATACAGTTTTAGTGGAGATATAGATGCCAGCAGTATAATGTTTCTTTCTTTTAGGTCTTCTCTAGCAAAACCTTTTAGAGTTCTTTCCATTAAGTGTGATTTTTTGGATAAAATATGACCAGTGCTTTCACTGAAATTTTGGGCAAAATGTATCCCAAATTAAATTGAATTTTTTGTGGTTTGGGAAAGTTGGATTAATTTTTTCCCTTGTTTTTTTCTTTTAAATTCCTCTAAACTCCTCGTTGTTTGCCAGAAAAGGAGGTGCAAAAATAACCCAAGGAGGCTGTGCAGCCTCTCCAGAAGTGAGAAGTACAGCAAGTTTAATGAGAGTGGCTGTTCACTCTTTTATCCCATTTGTGAAATTTAGAAAAGTTTCATGTCTGCATCCAGGATAAAATCCTAAATGGAAGTAAAATGAAGTCACTTTCACTATTCTTCTTGTCTAAAATGGGTCTGAGTTTTCCCTTCTTTTTTTCTAAATGATTACCTAAACTTAATCTCCTGTGATTTGGCTTAATTATTTGCAATTTCTCATCATCTCTTAGTTGCTTATGTCTCTCATGTGTTCCTTCTTGACTTCTTCTGATACTACTTCATAGCTTTTCTAGTGAATTTCCTAAACTCATTCCAGCATTCTAGGTGTTCTTTGTTTATCCCTCTAGCAGTTAGACAGCAGGGCATTAAATACATTGCTGCCAATTTAAACTTCATAGTGGTTTTGACTTTCCATTCAGCATCATAAAACTGCTATGCAATCAACTGTGAATACTCCAAAGACAAAACCCACAAAAAATAAATTATTGCATATGGTTTTCTCCACACAGCTCCAGAACAGAATTGCTTTAAACCAGATACATTTAGAATCATTTAGAATTGCTGACAATAAAATAAACAACATCCTTGCTTTTTTTTTTTTCTAATCTTAGCGATACAAAGCATAAACAAAAAGGTTTTTATGCAGAAATAGCTGCATATTATAGACCTGTATGGAACTGAATATGTTTCTCTCTTTGTCTGTCTCTCTCTACTTGCATGGCTATGATATTTTGCCATAATACCACTTGCAAATAGATCTGAGCACTGGAATCTCCTGGATATGGTTATATTATAGTGCAAACTGGCTATGTCTCTGGAAGATTTGAATGATTCTATGATAACTGATAAATTTTATCCTAGTACATAAGGTTTAAGAAAAGGCTTTCTGTCCTTTAAATCATTTGTATCAATTGTTCTTAAGGTCATGGTCTATCGAAATATTTAAACAAAATATTTATCTGACAAGAGCTGAAGTTTATTTCTACAGTATTCTCAAGTTTCTGGATCATTTTTTCAATTAAGACTGTCTTTATGGTCAGTCATACATTAGCCCTGAAATCACATTATGACATTGTTTGTTTGTTTGTTTGTTTGTTTGTTTGTTTGTTTGACTCCAGGGTTGAGATCCAGGAGACTTTGTAATTGTTGAATCTCCTGGGCAGTGTGTGCTGTTGAAACGACTGAAGACTGGCAGTGACATTGTTTGTAGTCATTGTTCTCCTGTGTTATTTGCATGCAAATTATGGGCTGTAGGTCCATTTATTATTCACACTAGAGGGCTCCTTCACACTTGCTTACCAGTTTGGCAACACCTACAAGTCAGAGCAGAGGAAACACACTGCAGTGCAAGGGTTTGCCTGCATTTCGGACATAACAGGCTCCTGTGTCTTTCTCAAGAAATTGCTTCTGCATATTGCAACACTGTCGCCTCATGAGCAGTGTCAGAATGGCCTGTGATAATTTTCTCTCCTTACCACATAACTTGGGAAGAACAGAAACACTACAGAACTATTCCTGTACAAAGAGAAGTTGAGGTTTGCTCCCTATTGAGCCTAAAGGTACTCATGAGAGTAATAAATGTCACTATCAAGCCAGCTGATCAACTGAAAATCTTACCTTGAATGTTTCCCAAAATTAGGTAAGATTGTTGGAGACTGTTGAAAATCACGTGGACTTGTCCTTCTGCCTTTGAGATGGAGAAGTTGAATTAATTTCAGTACTAGGGACCAGTGTTTTTACAGGTTGAGGAAAATGCTTGTGCTAACTCTGCATGTAGCAGTGGTCTTTACTGTCAGTATTTGTATCTTGGACTACAGTAGGTCAGATAACAGAAAAAACTAGAAAATTAGAAGAAAGCTTAACTGTTGGAAAAAGGCACCCCCATGTGATGGCTACTCTTGACCTTTTTTTAGACTAGAATTTTAGATCATTTTGTCCTGTAAATACAGTTCTAAAATTCGAAAACTATTTGGTAGAGAAGATGTGTAAATCAGGAAGCAAAACACTTCTCAAATAACTGTCCTGTTATCTGTCCTCTTTTTCACAATAGTAATAGTTTTATTAATTTTCTATACAGAAATTTCTTAGTATTAATCAGATTGGGCTTTGTTAATGTCTAATTTAAATGGAGTATCACGGCAGAAAAACCTGAAATTTACTGACAAAATAGTTGTGTGCTATAGTTCAGTAACCTTTTAATTTTCTAAAATAACTGAATTCTCTTCAGTGTGAGAGGCTATGTAGTAAACAACGTCTATTCAAGTAACACTATTGGAAATTGTTCCCAAAACACTGAATTCTGTTGGTATTTTAAAACATTGCTACTGTTTTCTACAGCTTCAGCACTTAAGCTCTGCCCTGCTCTTTGTCAGCTTCTTGCTTGGGAAATGTCACTGGAGTGACAGCTGGTGGACTGAAGGCAAAGAGTAGAGAAGAAGCACGGAAAAAGGCAAAGAGCGGAGACAAAGCACTGAAAAAATGCTTGGAACATGTCCCTGTGTTGTAGGGAGAAAGCATGCCAGAAATAAAGAAAACAGCACATGGGTTTTAATATGCACAACGTGTTCCATGCTATGTAAAAGACTGTTCAGTCCTGGTTGCATTTAAACATCCATGCATCACGTTTGTCAGGACTCCTTGCTATTCTTCAATAATGCAGCAACTAGGAAGATTATCTTTCTCCTACTCCAGGATGACGTCACTGCACTGATAAGTAGGACTTAGAGAAGGTTTATCTTCTTAGCACTAGATTTAAAGAATATAATGCTCCTTTTAATATAGTAATTTCTAGCTCTACTAATTTTTAATGTTTATCTTGCAAGATCGTTAGGAAATTCAAAAATCATTTCTCTGGTTGGAAAGGAAGAGAGTGGGGTGATCTAAGGATAAATAAGCTCCCTGCTGTAGAGTTCCTTTACCACTGTATCACATCTGGCAAGTATCCATGTGGTCTTTCAAACTGAGATGCTGTAAAATCGATAAAAATGCACTCTTTAAAAACTCAAAATATTGTTACATTTTTGTGTTGAAGTTGGTAGTAGTTATTGAGTACTCATTTTCTAATAGGACAGACATTTATTTTATTGTTTCACATATTAATCTTTCACATTAGACACCATACTGTATCAGGAGAAAGTATCAGTGACAGGACACTTGTTCTTTTCTTTTAATCAAAAGAAAATAGGTATTATTTTACCATATCATGGATCTTGCTAAGGTTCATTTTGACTCATTTCCTTATAGAAATTGCTGAAAACTCTCCAGAGTTATTCATGGACAATTAATTCATTATTGGCTCATTGCTCTGGCACAATTATATTAAGTTGTATTTAGTGGATGAATAAAAAGAAAGATGAGGAGTTAGCTCTTCTGGATGGGCTATATGGCATCTGCTATAGCTCAGACTAGAGTCAGTGGCGGGGGGGCAGCCCAGTCCCTAAAGAACAATTCATCCTGAGTTATTGTACAAAGTGCATATAAGTGTTTGAGAATTAAATACTTCTGCAAAAGCAAACTAAATATCCAGTATCATCCACTGAGCAACAGAACACAAAGTTTGGTAATCATACATATAAATTCAGATTGTTTGGCATGGTAATATTGCCACTAATTGTTGGAGCAAGTAATGACACTTAATCTTCAGATTGCCTGACATTTTCTAATTTTAATCTCTGCCTTACTGCTGTATAACTCAACCAAACCTTAACTGTCTGGGTTCAGATTTTGTGAATTGTGCATATTCTATAGGTTCATGAGGCGTTTTGTTTTCTTCTTGTGGAGGAGTTGGAAAGAAAAAGGTGCAGCTAAAACTACTGAGTAATTTCTGACAGTAAGATTGGAAGCTATATGATTTTACCCTTGTTAAAATGTAACCCACTCTTCCCTGATGTGTAGGCCTGTTTTACTGAATAACCTTTGTGCTTCCACTCAGTGGAGGTGGAATTTGGGGAAGAGGCAAAAAGGAATAATGGTTTGGGTTGGAAGGGACCTTAAAGATCATCTAGTTCCAACTGCCCTGGAGATTACTTTGGTTCAGATGTTTTTGTTGTTATATTCCCCTCATGATAATGTCAAGGAGTTGTCATCTAGCAATTTTCCTACTATTTAGCATGGCTGCTATCATTTGTTACTGCTGCCATAGGTGAAACTGCTGTGTGATATTGACATTTCCCCATCTGAACATTGACGTGAGGTTTCTTTTAAAGACATTTTTCTTGGAATCTACTGGTATTGAAGTTAAACAAGGCTGGCTGCTTTGTGGTCAGATGGGTTGGTGTGGGTGTTTCTGAAGTTCTTCACAGTCTGCAATAACCAGGACTTCAATATTGATATTTATGTATCTGTCCACTAACATGCAATGGCTACTACACGGGGCAGTCACTGCCCAATCCAGATCTGGTAAGAAAAATGTGACAAGGTTGCATGTGCTGCGTGTTTGTGAGAGGAGAACTGTCCTTGAAACCTGGTTCAAACACGATTCACCCTCAAAGGAGTCAAAGTCCTAGTTCAGGTAAGGTAGCTGCCAAACACAGAACTTTGTTAGCAACTTTTAAAGGCTCCTCTGTCTTAAATTATATTTTCTTCTGATTCATCATTTTCACGTCATTCTAGATGAAGTTTTTCCACCTTTTCTGTAACACCTTTCTCTTATTGCTAATTCTCACTTTTTTTTTCTCCTTGATGCAATCATGTTGTATAATGAATGTTTTTAAAAGAAATTTACTGGAGTATTGGCTCCTTTAAATTCATGATGAATATCTCAAAGCTCAGATGAAGGCTTTTTTTTTCCTATTGTTTCTACATTAAGAATGCTGGAAACTTTTGACCAGAATTCCTATTATATTTGAAAGAGTAAAATTATCCTCAAGTGATTTTTTCCAAGTCAAAATTACTTAGCAATTCTGAAAAATAATGCCTTCACAGCTCATCAGCACAGTATTGACCCAGAACTGACAGATGTCCTAACCACAGGGAAGTCACTGAGTTCAGAAAATTAACCTCATGGGAATATTGATAGAAATGGGGCTAGGAAAAGAGCATGCAAGGCAAGTGTGCTCTTCTCTGAGGTAGTTCTTTTGATTTATTGGCAGAATGTTGTGGAATATAAAAGAAATTGCTTACTAGGCTTTACCGCTCTACTGAGAGGATGCAAAGGAAGTGTGAAAAGTAGAATGTGGGGAATTAGAGTGAGAGCACAGTATTTTGCTGCTGGCAGATGTGTGCTAGGCTTCACCATTTTACTGGGGTGGTACAATTTAGTTGTTATGACACATCCAGGAAGAAAAACAGAAAACACGAGCTGGAGGCTTGGAGAGAATTAAATGATGATGACTCAGAATTACACCCTAAAGTAAAATGAAATTGAAACACTGCACCAATTTGTTTAGAAGAAAAATCTGATGCAAACGTGAAAAAATGAGCTTCCTTCAAGTTATTGAAGTTTTGCACTGATCTTCACATGAGGAGGGTAATATTAGAAAGTTAGCATCAAGGTGAATGACAAGGATGATTACAGATAAACTGCAAACTAGGCTTATTTGCTGTATTTGCTGTCATTCTCTTTTCAAAATATCCTTTTTGTTCATTGTGCAGTCAGCCCCACATCTACTTCTGCTGAAAAGTGAGGAAAAGTGTTTCAGTGCCTAAAAGTGTTATTGTTTGACTCGTTTGGCTGGGAGAATGAGTCTCAAGTAACCTATGAACTCTGTGCCATATTCCTGCAGTAAGCAGAGCGCCTGCTGGGGTGATCTACTTAACTTGCCATTAAGTTTTATGTAAACTGTTATAACGTTGTTTAAAACTGGTTTACAGGATTCTCTGCAGTAATATGGCATATATTAACTTCTAGACTGAAAGTAGTAGCCAATTTGTATCCCTTATGTAAACGGATCTTTTTTTTGTATTTACCGAACTGTCTTCCTAAGTTTGATAGACTATTACCTATAATTTATCATCAGTGCTCTAGTGTGACACTTTGCTTAAAACCTTAACACTTGCAGTATTTGGGTTATATGTGGATGAGGTTCTAAAAAGTAGTATTTTGTTGGACCTGAATTGTTATCTGACTCAAGGGATTTCAAAAGCAGTTTTAAAAGGTGAATAAACATAATTGCCTCATTTTCACACATGGTGAAAGTAAGACAAATACAGATAAAATTAGTTGGTTCAAGGTTATATAAACCAGTTAGTCCCATAGCCAGAAATAGTCCTAGCCCTCCCATCTGCTTACTCTTTATCTATTTTCTATCTAAAGAAATACTTTGTCTCTTCTCTGAAATATAGAAGGTCAGAGATGGGCTTCTCATATCAGAAAGTCTAATTTCTGGATTCTTGGAATGCACAGATTAGGACTGTTCTAGTCATAATTGCATACTACTGGATTCTTACATTTCAGCATCTCATAATTTCTTTTTTATGGTTGCAAAATTTATAATTAAATTGTCTATACATGTGAGAAATTGGCTAGCAACAAGATCATCTTATGCAGCATATCAATCAAGTGACAATGGGTTTAATTCTGTAAGTGATCTGTGTCCAGAAGTTCTTGTGCACTTTAAGTAGCATTTATAATTGCCTGGTGTTGAAGGGCAAGATGGTGGTCTGGTTACCAGAGAAATTCAGTATTTTTATTTTTGCCAAAGAAGCTGTCTACCCCAGATGATGATATTGCATGGAACATATCATCTCTTATCTTCTGAAAGCGTAGGTTCAAATCTCACTGAATACAGGGCAGCCTAAGGGGCACAGTGAGCTTTTATTTCATATTTTTATACATCATAAAGACAGTGCTAATGTTCTTCTTGATGGATTATCGGGAGGGCAAAGGCTACATTACACCACTGCTGCTGACTGTGATCACAGAAAGGCAAAATCAGACTGACATTAGCTCCTCTGGCTTATAGCTCCAACATGCTGACATTCTAAAAGGACAGATAATAGATAACACCAGCTACTCCGCACCACATGTCACCAGAGGCAAAAGGTGTCATTCCCTTTACTACTACCCAGCAATGCTGAGCTCTGTTTATCACCAGCCACTTGGCAACAGGGACTATTCTTGGTCAGGGCTTTGCTGTTGCCCTGCAGAGCAGCTACTCTGTAATTTCTGCAGCTAACGGGAACGAGGCAATTTCTGTTGTTTGAGTGAGAGCAGGAATAGGCTAATGATTCTCTGGAAGGGCACTTAAGGTTGAAATAAAGGAGAGCAGGATTACATTGCCAATTTCTGCTACATGTTATTCTCCGTTGCTTGTTGTTAGGTCAAACCTGTATTAATTTCACTCAGGCTGATACCTGCACCATTTATTCAGCCATTCAGATGTGCTTGAGGCTTTTTTTTTTTTTTTCTTTCTATTGACTGCATACATTTTGGTGCATTTTGGTCCATTTTTAATGTAAAAGCCCAAGTGTATTGTTGTCCATTAAAATGACCACGATTAGCTCTCTTAATAGACTATATCATTGTGAATTAGATTGGTGATGAAACATGTTCTTACTGTGTCTGTTGTCTGAATCCAGACTTCCAGTGTTAACATTACCTTAACAAGCTTTATATTTTCTCTTTCCTTTATAAAAAAATACAAAGAGCTCATATTTCAAAATAAATCTCCTGAACTGTACTTTAACAGCTCACACAGCTGAGATTTTAAGCAGCTGAATGCACATATAATGTGTTTTAAGAAGTGACATTGCTATGATTATGACTTACACAACAATATGATGTCAGCTCTTTGATTGGTGCCATGGTATTTAGCAATGCCACTTGGACAGGAAAGTTCACACACAGAAGCCTGTCCAACAGTTCTAAGAATTTTATATCTTTTGAAGTATTCAATATATTTCTTTATGTGTTCAAGCACTGGCCTTCCAAAACCCTTGTTTTCATTTTCCAGCAAACTCAGTGAACTTGGGGTCATTGGATTGTTTGCTTTCTCACTGGTTGCACTGAAATCAAGCAGCCATCAGCTAAATTACTATAGCTTGAATGTGTCTAGAAAGAATTTGAAGCAGACCTTTAAGATAGTGTTAGGACTGTACTTTTAACTTAGTATGAGGATATAATACAAACTTTAGAGGTAGTGGCGGTTCAAAGGAAAGTGGATTTTTAGTACAGATTCAAAATAAGAAATGATGGGACTTTCAGATTTCAGCTGCATGCTTCAGTTTTCTGTGATTCTAGTTGTTCCAGCAAGAAAAAAAATCTACTTTTGGTATAAACTAAGTTTTAGTTTTCCAAGCCATCTCTCCATCTCCTGAGACTATAGGGAAACACAAAAATGAAATTTTTTGCAAGATATCACTCTATACTGGCATTTTGACGATGGTAGATTATCAATTCATTTGTCTGGGAAAAAAACCCCAAACAAATTGAGGCCAGTTAAGACAGACTTGACAAACAAAAACAAAAACAAAAACAAAAACAAAACAAAAAAACCAAAAACAAAAACAAAAACAAACAAACAAACAAACAAAAAAAAAAAAAAAAAAACACACAACATATTTATCTGTTTAGGTTGTTCAAAACCACTGGGTTTCCAAGTCTTGTGTACAATATAGTGATGCAGAATGGAAAAAGGAGGAAGGAAACTAGGTGACATACCAAGTGGCTTTTTATTTAGTAGATTACTGTTCATTGCAAACAAGGTTTGGTGTGTGAAAAACACTGAATTTTTATGGTGATTGTGGAGAAATGCACTGGTGGTCTCTGCTAAACATTCACATCATAAAATCACTTGAATGGATGCTCATCTAGTTGGTACTTTCAACTGACTACCCGTGTGGATAAGCCTAATTCATGTCAGTATGGAAGACAAGAAATTGCTGAATGTTTAGAAGGAAACTCTGAGCTGGCAGTTTGCCCTTGCAGCCAGAAGGGCCAAGAGTATCCTGGGGTACGTTGGGAAGAGTGTAGCTAGCAGGTTGAGGGAGCAGATCTTCCCGCTCTACTTGGCCGTGGTGAGGCACATCTGGAGTGCTGTGTCCAGTTCTGGGCTCCTCAGCACAAATGAGAGGAGGAGCTGCTGGAGAGGGTGGAGTGGAGGGTGACAAAGATGATGCAGAGTCTGGAGCAGCTCTCTTGAGACACTTTGGGAACTGAGTCTGTTTATTCTAGAGAAAACTGAGAGGGGATCTCATTAATGCTTATGAATACCTCAGATGTGGGTGCCAAGAAGGTGCCAGACTCTTTTCAGTGGTGCCCAGCGACAGGATGAGGAGCAAAGGCCACAAACTGAAACACAAGAAGTTTCACCTCAATGTGAGGAAGAACTTTTTTCTATTGAGGCTGGCAGAGAACTGGAACAGTCTGCCCAGGGAGGTCGTGGAATCTCCCTCTTTGGAGACATTCCAAACATATCTGGACTTGTTCCTGTGTCACCTTATGTAGGTGACCTTGCCTTGGCAGGGGGCTTGGACTACATCATTTCTAGAGGTCCCATCCAACCCTTACAGTTCTGTGGTTCTGTGAACTCTGATAAGTGTTAACACAACTAAAGAACTTGATGAACTTTTAGTGAACAGATTTAGGGGTTTTCTGTACCACCTTTCATGGGGTTCTTCATTAGCTGAAAAGAAAATTTAATTATTTTATGTTCTCTCTTCATTGCTTTTAACCTGTTCATCTAAAATTAGATCTCTTGACCAAGAGATTTCAATAATTTAAAACTTAAAATATTATTTCCATTGACTTCTATTTATCAACAATCACTTGGCAGCAAATCTTGTTCTTGGTAGGGCTTGGCTGCTGTCCTGCATTGGAGGTGCTCTGGAACTTCTACAGCTCACCAGAATGAAGCAATTTCTGTCACTCCAATGAAAGTAGAAAGAAGCTAATGAGCTTTTGGAAAGGTGTTTGGATTTGAACAAAAACAGAGGAGGATCATGTCGCTTTTTTCCCAGCTTTTTTGGCAAAAGTGCTTTGTTAGTTCAGGTAGGATAGGGTATATGCTGAAGCTGCTTTTGAGGAAGGGCCACACTTGCAGCATTGGTTTTGTCTTTATCTTTCATTGTTCCCTGTATAAAAGGAAAGTATTACTTCACTCTATGGCTGTGTTAAATTCATTGACATTTGTATTCCACTTTGAACATGCAAAATTCTAGCAGAAATATAAAAATCATTTAGGAAATAGAAGTTCTTGCCATCTCCCATTGGATATGCAATCACTAGGGCAAAAAAACCTAACAAATGTTCAGAGGAATAGATGATTTCCTGGGATATTGTAGCGTATAATGTATCTGTCTGAAGGCTGCAATCACATATTTCTATGATAAGCACTTTAGAGGACTTTATGAGGAAAATATTATTTCCTATTGTCTGCAGTGTTTTGATCTTGGAAGTCAATAAGGCATGAGACCACGCATTATGTGTTGAAGACACTGATTCTTTTCCTTCTCCCAAGAAGTGTGTATTCTGTGTAACTATGGATACAATTTTTTTGTTAAAGGCTTTAATCATTTAGCGATGGGCTATGTATCATAATGTAAAATTCATAGGCCTGTGACCAAAATTAAGGCTAATATTCCATTGTTTTAAGGAATTCCTAATGATGCATCAGTTACTGGTTCTTCCATTAAACTCTTCTGTTTATGTTGCAGCATGCAATGAGCGAGCTTAATTTATATATTCCTGTATTTGTTGTTATACAAAATAATAGTTTTTAATAATACTTATTCCTTATATTACAATGTACTTTGAATTATTGCAGTCAATTTAGGCCCTGTCACATAGTCACATTACAGGGGAGACAAGGTCTAAGCCACAAGTATGAGATTCCTAAATAAGACATCCCAAAGAATTTTGTAGAATTTAAATTCAATTTTCCTGGTTAGAAGGCAAAGGAAATGATAAGATAGGCATTGCCTCCAACTTTCTGCAGTGATTATAATTTTTTCTCATGTTTGGTTTTCATACAGTATTGTTTGGGGTGCATGTTTAGTCTTCGGCATCTTGCAAATGAGGTTAGTAGAAAGGTAGTATTTGCAGCACTTATTAACCACTGTCTGTTCCAGAATACCTCTTAGAATATTTATTCAAATTCAGCCATCATTATTTTTAGCCTGCTTGGGAAATTACTAGCTTTCATCTGATGCCTCAGATATTTATGCTAGAAGTAAGAAGATTTCATACTAAGTGTATTAGTGTGTTTAACGTCAGAGAGGAAGCCAAGTCATTATGCCAATTCTTATTTTGAAGAGCTTTTAATAGTGATAGCTTTTTCACAAGTAGTCGATAAGGTCCATAAGCAAAATTTAGACAAGTAGCTAAGGACCCTGACTTGTATTTCCAAAGATGCTGAGGCAACTAAAAACTCAGGTATATACCTAGAAGGATTAAAAAAAAAAAAAAAAAAAAAAAAAAAACAACAAAAAAACCACGCAACAAAGCAAAAAACCTGCCTAGGTTCATCTATCATTGATTTTAGCAGATATTAGATAAATGGCTGCTTTGGAAAAAATCTCTTGAGTGTCCATCTGCCTCTTCAGTGCCTAAAAACTTGACTCATATGCCTTTAGGAGCTTCAAAGGTCTCACTGGCTATTCATGAGGCTCATGCTGATTTTTGAAAATACAGTAACACTTCTCAAAAGGTAGTTTTCAATCTTTTACATGTAGCCATCTACCTGGCAAAAATTGAGACTAATTTAAGCACTTTAGCAAACAATTATGTACAAACTTTGACAAATTAGAGAGATTGCCAATCACCAGCTACATGAAGTTTAACAAGGGTAAGTGCTGGACTCTGTACCTGGGATGGGGCAACCCTGGTCGTGTGAATGGACTGGGGAACAAGAGGCTGTAGAGCAGAAAGGGACCTGGGGGTCCTGGTCAATGTCATATTGAATATGAATCAGCAGTGCCCTGGCAGCCAGAGAGCCACCCATGTCCTGGGGGACATCAGGCACAGCATCGCTTAGGAAAGAGAGGAGGTTGTCCTGCTCTGCACTGGGGCAGCCTCACCTCCAGTGCTGGGTGGCAGAATATAAAACAGGTATTAAGCTGTTAGAGAGTGTTCAGAGGAGGCCATGGGGATGGGGAAGGGCCTTAAGGGGAAACTGTATGAAAAGTGGCTGAGAGCACTTGGTCTGTTCAGCCTGGAGAAGAGGAGACTGAGGGGAAACCTCATTGCGGCCTACAATGTCCTTGTGAGGGGAAGAGGAGGGACAGGCACTGATCTCTTCTCTGTGGTGACAGTGACAGGACTTGAGGAAACCACATGAAGCTGAGTTAAGGGGGGGTTTATGTGGGATATTTGGAAAAGGTTCTTCACCCAGAGGGTGGTTGTGCATTAAAACAGGCTCTCAAGAGAAGTGGTCACAGGAGCAAGCCTGACAGAGTTCAAGTAGTATTTGGGCAGTGCTCTCAGGCACATGATGTGACTCTTGGAGTGTCCTCTACAGGGCCTGGAGTTGGATTCCATGATCCTGATGGATCAGCAACTCAGCACATTCTATGAGTCTATGAAGAACTTGAATGGTAGATCTTTAAAATTACACTACAAACCTTTCAGGTTGGTCTGGATAATGTTAAAAATTAGGAGTTTTTTGATGTGCTTGTACCCTTTTCAAATCAGGAGCAAGTAGTATCTAATGATTGTTAAAAAGACACTTTATTTGCTATATTTATACATTGAAATAACAATATCAGAAGTTCAGTGAGTTGTTCTTAGGAAAAATAGGTGACTAGTAAGAAAGCAATGAGAATCTAGTCAAGGGAAAATATTTGTGTTGTAATGACACTTATGGCCGAAAGACCTCGGAAAATTGATGATCAGTGTTTTCTTTAGTGAGCATAGCACAGAGAACTTATGAAATAGATTTCCTCAAACTAACTCCCACTATCCTCAGCTAACTGAGATAAAGCCATATGAAGTTAACAGATAACTTTGAGTGAGTATCCATGGGCTCATAATTTAGGATTATGAAGGAACTTCTTGGCAGGGCCAGCCTGGATTATTAACGTTACTATTTTCTCTGGTGTTGGCTTTGTTGCTTTATTATAGTACATATCAAATTTTCCTTAACTTTGCCACATGAAAAAAGTAGAAATACACCTTAAAATATTACATCCTAAAAAAAAAAGAAAAATAAACAAAGCACTTCCACCCATTTCATAATTCAAATGTAATAATTTTGCATTCAAAATCTGTTGCAGATTGTTTGATTCTTGATGGGGGCAGGGAAAGCCTTATTTATTAAAAAAGGTTTGCTCTTTTTTTCACAGATCTGAATTTCATCTGTTTCATATCAGAGTATAAACTTCTATTTGAAAAGAACAGCAGACAGTAAGAATATCACCACTTACAAATTCTGCTCATTTTATTAATCTTCATCTTAGTGATAACAGGAAATAGTTGCACTTTATTGCATCAAGTCCTACTGCTCTCAAAAACTAAAATGGAATGACTAGGAGGGAAAAATTAGGGGAGTTGACTTAATGCCATTGTAGCTGCAGTTGTAGAATTTCATTCCATTTTTTTGCAAAAAAAAGACAAGGGTGAAATTCTACAAAATATCTTCCTTTTTTTTTTTTTTTTTTTAAGAACACATTTTCTTGACCATTCCACTTATTAAAATGTTTGTATCTTGTAATATCTATATTAGATCTTGTGTATGTAATTCCTGAAATAGTGGTGGAACTCCTTAAGCATATGAAATAATTTTCATGTCTTATATGAGAATACCCTTTAAATGCAGAAGCAAATGTGAAGTGAGAGCCTCATTTCTACCCCATTTTCCTCAAGCCAACCCAGCTGGTTTGGCTTGAGGAAAATGGGGTAGAAATGCACAATACTAAGAGCACCTTGAAATAAGCTAAGTCATATACGTATTTATTCATAGGAAGTAAAAATAATTCTTTCTTGGTTTTAGTGCTTGTTTTTACTTTGCTTCAAAACAGTACATTTACTGAAAAAGGATAACAATGTCTGAACAACATAAAGAACAGTTTCTATCCTCATAGATGGTTTGGAAATTTTAACTACTGTGATTACTATTCCCTGCAAAGGGATCACTTTAGAGAAGATCATGAAATGTGAATGTGGTTCTTTGAAGTGGTTCTCTGCTTTTCTATATTGCCTTTGATGAAGAGGGGTGCTGGAGTGAGGAAGGTAGAGATGCTTTGTGGTATTGTTTCAACTTACTGAATGGCTTACAGCCTCAGGTGGGATTCTTTTCTCAGTCACATAACTGCTTTTCTAAGTGAGCTCATTGGGTAAGCAGTAGCTATATTTTAAATATTCCAACTGATAGAATTGTTTGGGTTGGAAGAGACTGTTAAAGATCACAATCCAACCCCCTGCAATTAGCAAGAACATCTTCAACTAGATCAGGTTTCTCAGAGCTCCATTCAACCTGACTTTGAATGTTTCATTGACTGAAAGTATCTCAAAACTGTACCTGAGCATCATTCTGTGTTCTTTCTCCATGACAATACCATGATAGAAGGCACAGCCCACTAACAGAGAAAATCCTTCTTTAATGACATCTGATATTTAGCTGTCTCTGTAGGTTATAAACATTATCATTGTGGCAATTCCTTAAAAAACGGCTGGGAAATAAATATTCATGGGAATAGAAGTGGTCTTGTGTGAATAGCAGTTTAAAAAACCTGCTTCATTACTTATGCATGAAAAGTGCATCTTATTTTGCAAGAATAAAACATAAAGGAGTTTTACTTGCTATAACATATAAGGGTACATCCTTCATATTATATCAAGAAAGAAAAGATAGATAAGCTTTTGCCTTGCACTTTCACTGTGTCCAACTGGAGTGCTTTCTCCAACAAGATTCACACTTAGACTAAAGCCTGGGAGTTTTTAAGAGCTGGAGGAGCAGCTCTAACTGGTGTTACCCGCATAAGGCATTTTTCTGTGTCTTTGCTTAACTGTATTATACCATAGCAGCTGAAATAAGCTTGGATTTGCTTTGATCTAAAATGGGGTCTGTATGAGTGCATCCTTACCTCTACATGGAAGTTCATTGTGTGGTTTTAAACATATTCATTCCACCAAAATTTAGGCTCCTAATGGAGGGTCCTTACCTAACTGACTTAATGAGCATAAGAATACAATTGCTACAGCTTCCTTGCTTGATTTAGTGGAGAAGGAAAAGTATGTCCTAGGGAAAATTCATAACTTAATGAGAGCCTTGAAAATTTTTAGTCCTTTCACTGACTCCAGAATGAGCTTGAGTAGACTCCTAACTCAGAATCCTCATTTAAGTGCCTAAAAGTAGATGCACTGAATCTGAACAGGCATCTCCTTATTTCAGGTCACACTCTGTTCAGTGTTAATCATTCAGCAAGTTCATTCTGTATGGGGACAAATTAAAATTATGTATGTCTAGAAAGGCCTGAATTTACAAGTCTTTTGTCTGAAAAGACAGGAAAGGAACAGTATAGTCAATAATAAAATACAAATGAGATTTTTTTTAATATATCTATCCTTGTCTATATAAATCATGGAGGTATAATAACATCACTTATTCATACGCCTTTATCTTCTCTTGAAGAGAATGAAAAAAACCCAAAAAAGCCCCACCAAAAAAATCATAAGGAATGCTTTTATATTACTGAGTTCCAAAATATAAGTAGAATTGTGATGCAAATTGTTTCAACTAGTGCCTCTGTTTTTCATTCAGTGCCCATTGATTTAGAGTAAGATGCCAGACACAATTAAGAAAAAATCCCAGAAGTGTTCTAAAAGCAAATATATATGGTGTTTTTGCACTTGATCTTAGCTATGTATTTCAGAAATAAACATGGTTTTTATTCAGGACATGTATTTGCCAATAATACATTTGATTAAACTAGGAAAATTAGACGTACTATCAGTAGCTTCTCCCAAATTACACAAGAAGAAATTAGATACATTTTCAGTAGCTTGCTCTCAAATTTCTACAGTCTATGAGTCACCAGATTCTTCCTGCCAAACTAAATATGTCTGTGAAAGGCTGGAAACTTTAATGGAAAGAAACATAAAACTTGAAATACGTAGAAAAAACGAAGATTTTTTTAATGGAAGACCTGTTGACTAATAATTCAGGAATTTGGGGGATGTAGAAATGAAATATTGCAACAATATTATTGTTTGTCCACAGAAGTTTCAAGGTAAGAAGTGTATTCAATTTAAACCTCCTATGTTACCCCAAAATAGATATCTTTATTAGTTTTCATGTAATCTGAAGTAATCTATGATGACTTAGAAAAAGAAGCTGTAAAACCTTCATTATAAGAGTAGAAGTTCATATCCAGTCATTTTGATGCAGCTGAGTTAAAAGAAACCTTCAGTATACACTGCTTTAACAGGACACCCTTTCCCTACTTCCACACTTTTATGGGCACATAAGGAAGCAGAAGGGCCTGCTGTCTGGAAGCATCCTCTTATTTTAGAGATATATTACATAAATAGGAAGACTGGGATCACAGCTGAATTTAAAAATAAGATCGGAAATATTTAAATATGCTGTAGACTCAAGGGAAAAAAAAAAGGCAAGAGATAAATGAGCCCTAGAAACTTTCTTTGATAAAAGGAAGTTATTCCAGTTTTCACTAGCAAAGGATTAAGCATGACGTAAGCAAGCACATTATGCTCTGCCTAGTAAAAGTAAGGACATTCAAAACATAAAATTTCTCTGCGTACGGGATTCAATCAGGAAATGCAGCAAATATCTCAGACCAGGGCTGGATTTTTGTAGGATTTTAAGTAACTTTCCACAAGCTGGATTCACCCACTGGTCATTATATGGAATAATGTCTCCAAAGACTATAGATGTGTTAGAATTTTTGTTCTCAGAACCTCATTTACTGATGCAAGCATGAAATATACCTGGCATTACTTGAAAGTTAGACCCAGTATTTGGGCTTTATCTTTTGTGATGGTTTTGCACGAAATGCACCACATAGAAAGTAGGAATTAATCTCTTTTCCTTCCTCTTGGCATTGAAGTTCCTATGGTTATTACCAGAGATAAATTTAACATAATTTCTTCAATAAGTATACATTTGTGGTATTTCTTTTGTCTTGATTTTGAGATGGAGGAATTACTTAACTGTTGGTTATCCCTTGCATTTGTTGTCATATTTTTGAACAATTAAGCTTTTGTCACAGGGAAATATTGACATTAGGATATGCTTCAATAAAAAAGTCCATATCCATCCTTTTTTAACAAAGCTCTGAGGTGGCTTTAAGTCTCTGACTTTCAGTGATGTGAAAGGGTTTGAAACATGCCAAAAAGCTAAACTGCTGAATAAGCCCTAGAGTTTTGGCTCTTGTGAATTTCTGCCTTTGAATGCGCACTGTGTATAGAATGCCCTTCATGCACAGGTAGAAAATGCAAAAGGTTTTCATTAACAGAGCATGTGGTTTCCCAAACTGAATGATTTGCTTTGTGACTCCTGCTGCTGTTGATTAAGAATCACAAACACTTTATTGATACCAGAACAGACAGAGAGGTTCATACGCAAAGTTTTTGGCTGATTGCTTAGAGCATATGCCAGAGTTGAAATCAGGGAAGGGTTTTTCTTGGTATTTAAGATTCAGCGGAAAAGTAAGAGGGGCAGCTATGCTGAGAATTAATGTTGATCTTGCCAAGAGCTTCTTTGAGTGACTTTATCCAACATGAGACTAAACAATGTACTAAATATACATATATCAGTTATGAAATCAAATGTCAAGTAACAGCTTTCTGTATTTGAGACCAAATTTGAAGCTTGGTCTAGTGCATAAAAAGAAGGTGAACATCACAAAAAGCATCTCTAATATCTACCAGCTAATAAGGACATATATAATTGAACTTCTGAAGAAAATGTACTTACTTGGTTTTGATAGTAGGCACTTTTTGCAGAGATGTTTCTTCTTGATATTTTGATCAACCATTTGTTCCCAGTCACTTCATTAAAATTATCATGACTACTGCTGTCCCTCTAAAAAGCTTGGAAAATTATAAAATCCTTGGTGACCTGAGAAACTAGCTGTAGAGGAGACCTGTTTGCAGGGACTAAATTTGGTGTATATCAGAGGCTAAATCCTCCTAGACTTACTCTGCAATCCATGGAAAAAGAAGACAGAACCTCTCTCTCCATTATTGAAGAGGTAACTTGAGAAGATTAACCTCACTGGACCAAGGTTAGCCTTTATGAACAACTTCTTACCCTTAATTAATGTGATAAAATATGAGAAAATTCTTTAAAAGACTGGCTTATTTTCAGAGAACTTCCTCAGTGTTCTTTACTAGCAGTGGCAACAAAGCACACTTCAAACTTGTGTCAGCTGTTTGACTATGCAGTGATATAATTTCAGAAATCGGAGCTGTTTTCTTTCTTATACAGATATATCAGTAGCTGTGCCTATAGTTCTGCTTCCCTGAGCACTGACCCTGCAGATGTGGCTAAAGCACGTCTGAACTCCTTTCCAAGTTAGCTTTCTTGTAAGAAGTGAGGAACTTAGGAATAGATAGAGGAATGTACTCAAATCTTCCACAGGTACAGTATTTGGACATGAATGGGACATGTAGCCAGACCAAGGAACTTAAAAACACTCTTACATCTTGCTGTGTGAACACAGCCAAGGTGACCAGCATTTGTTTGCAAAGATTTGTAAGACTGTCAGTGCCACTAGTGTCTGTGTGTGTCCATGGCAGCTTTTCAGCGTGCCTCTGCTGGGCTTCTAACATTAACATTTCTTTCAATCAGGGATGTAGAGAGGAGCTAATGACTCATAGCTCGTACAGGTATGGAGTACTTAAAGAAATAAGTGCCATGCCATCTCTTGTAATTATGCTGACAGGCCTAGAAACTTTAATAACATCTTAAAAGCAGACTTCCTGAAGTAAACAAGAAGCTCCTAAATGGAGGGAAACGGGAGAAGCAAAATGTAATTGCCTACTGCTCTGCTGCTTGTTTCCTCTTTGCTAAGGCTGCAATTTCTCTACATATACCTTAGTTCTACAAAGCAATGACATCTCATGACAGCTCTCATTACCTAAAATTATGTTCAAGGGCTTATCCTGATTTTCTGATGATTATAAACTAATAGTCTTACATTGTGCACAGCTGGGGCAACACACAATTTTGATTGTCTCAGTGGACAAAAGATGTAGTAAAAATCTTCAGTAATTCTCCACAAAGCAGTTGACACACGGAACATTAAGCTGGATGCCAGAAAAACCCATCTTTTATGGGATTCACTGCTTTACACATGGAAGCATGTGCTAGGTCATTCTCCATTCTCTGAAGAATATCAGAGGAACTCCAGTGTCTCAGGTATCTCAATTAAGCTCTTCTTTTTTATGCAAGTGATGGTTCGGAAGACTCACCACAAGACTAAAGCAATTTTTTTAGCAGAAAAAAAGGGTGGAGTTTTAATTAATGAAGATGATTGTCATAGTTTCAACTAAGTGTTACCATCTAACTTGGACTTTAGAAATTAGAAGACTGAAAATTTCTAAGGAATTAAGAAATCTGTTTCTTTATTGGCACTTGTGTATTTAGCAAGACTGCTATGTATTTATTGTAAAAGGAAAAGGTATCTGTTCAAAGGAGAAGAAACGAGATAAAAAAGAATATATCATTTTCTCCTTAGAGCAAGCTACTGGTAGTAGCTTCTCATGGTAGTAATAGCCCTCAGAAAACAGCATGAGCAAGAATGAATGATTGTTCAGCGAATTCAACATTTATGAAGAAATAATCTTGTTTGTTTGTTTTTGTTTGACCAATCTACAGAGTAAATTCCTCTGATAAGACTAGGCTATTCCAAGGAAAATTTTCTCCCTCTTAGGCTTTCACTTTTGTAATTTTCCTGTAATTTCTCCTTTAAGTTTTCCCATCATTCTCTGTTCTCAGTGTTATTTTGTAATAAGCATACCATGATAGACCTTTCTGGACATTAAATTTTAAATGAATGTTGAAGCCATCCCACTTGGCTTCATGACTGTTGGATCCAGAGGTTTTGAGATTGGAGAAACATTGAGAAAAGCTGCATTTAATTGTAGCCACTTTTGTAGCTGTGGCAAGGTCCTCTGTCACCTTCTCCTAACAAGGCCTAACACACAGGAACTTGAGGGGCAGAAGTTCTCCTAGAGAGATGTCCCTAGATAAAAAGTGGCAACAATCAGCTTTTCTCTGGTAAATCACAGAAGACAAAAAGGTGTCTGAAGAATAGCCAGTGCTGATTGGAGCTAAATGTGAACAAGGAAAAAAGTAGATGCTCAGCTTGGGGATTTGTGCTGTGTTTTCCCCTAAAAAAATTTGAAAAATGCTCCTTGTCAGTCTGTCTCAAGACAAAAGAGAGTGGTAGAAACTGCATTTGACTTTCTCTTGAAGTCTGTACCTCTCTTCGTGTGTGGTAAGCAGCTGAGGCATCTCCTCAGAAGCTGTAGAGTTTCCTTTTATAGTTAGAAAGTTGGGCAGAGTAGGCTACATAAGAAAATTTTTTGTCCTCCAGTCCTAGCCATAAATATATCCTTGTGGTTGGGAAGTACAGAATTTCAACAGAAAGTAATATAATTATTTCTATCTTCACTTCCACCCACAACTCCCAAGGAGTAGTCAGAAGCTTTGACCTTGACTCTGAACCAGGAATTCCAGCTCAGCCAAAAGGTATTCTTTATATTTGGAGTCTCTAGTGAAATGCAGAATGATGGAAGAAAAAAATTTTCCTCACAGCTATTTCCTGTGCAATTTAAAGGCAAATTCTACCATTGATTAAACTTTATTTAAGGGAACAAGAGTGTGAGAATAGAAGGCTTAAAATACTACTTTTATTGACATATTATTTAGAACAAAAGAAAACTTTCATTGGGTAAAATTTCTTTTTACCTCTGCAAATGATATGGCATTCTTAAAAAGTCCTAAGAAATCAAGCAACATTTTTAACCTTTAAGCAACATTTTTAATCTTTAAGAGTATGCTGCATTCTGTAGTACATTTGATACGAGGATCTCAATTTGTTTTACCAGTGTTACTGGGCTTACTTTTCTCTAGTTTTGTATTTTAGATTGAACTCTAACAAATAAGAGGGAGAAGGTTAAAACAGATTAAATTTCTTTCTCATGAGCAAGAAGTAGCCAGGTAGAGCACACACATTACATGGCATCCAAGAGGCCGCATACATATCAACTTCAAAACATTCCTGTTGAATGATGCAGCTGCAGATTATTGATTACAACTGCGCAAGACTTTCCTAAAACAGGATGGTCACTTATAAGTAAAACCTTCAATAGTTTTCCATATAAAACAAGGTCGACGTTTATGATGGTGTTACATTATTTCAAGTGAAAACTCAGAATATCAGAAAACAACAAAGATTAGAGAGAAAGTCTAAACTGACAGCAGATAAAGGTCAAGATTGCAAAGGTAATGATCTCCTTCAAAACTTTGGAAGCCCATCCTAATATTTTAAATTAAAGATGACCTAGCTTAGGGTAGAGATTTGAAACTGATTGTGAAACCTTAGAATTATTGAGATTGAAACCAAAGAGTGTTACTGCCAATGATTAGCATTTCACATGACCTCTTACCTTGAGGATCACAAAATACACCTAACAGTAGGTCTGATAGCTGTGTAGTAACAGCTGTTCTTATGGAAAACAAGCAGAAGAGGTCTCTGAAACAGCAGCAAACATTTTGCTGGGAGAGAAACACCTGAGATATAGACACAGTAAAAGAACAATTGCTCTGCTGTTCTAAGGATATACTGTCTCATGGTTTTTTAGTGTGAAAACAAGAGTGGGAGGTGACAGTCTTTACATGCATTCCAGCAACAAAACATTTGTAGGACACTCAGATAATCTCTAACTCCGCTGCTAATAAATGCAACAGACTTTTGTGTATAAATAAACACCTGACAAGCTCATAGAATAATGTAAATTCCAGTATGAGAGATTCCAGTAATTTTAATACTGTGTTTAACACCAGCATACTAAGCTAAACAGCACCCTGAAGTCGGTGCTTATTAACAAGTGTTGAGGTGTTAAATAAAGAAAAAAAAGAGTTCTTTTGTGAATAGTGAATACTTTGCATACATAAAACTAAGGTTTCCAAAATGAATTTTAATAAAGTGTGCCAAGAAGTTATTGAAAATCTCTGCAATTTTATATGTTGAGGAAATTAGGATTTTCTTTAATTTAGAAGTGCAAGAGTCTGAATTTCTGTTTTTATTGCAAGCAAGGAAGCAAGGTGAAAACATTGAAAGAAATTACTCCATGAATAGAAATAAATGGCACTAGGGTGGGCATGATCCGAAAACCAAAAAATGGTTAAAAGACAAGAAACCTCAGTCATGAAGGAATATCAAGAATGTCAGAAAAGCACATATTGCTATTAAAAGCATGTTGTTAAATCCTAGCTTCAGAGGCCATAGGACCACCAATTCCTTCATGTTTTGAAAAAAATGTATTAATGAATGTATTTAGAATGAATATATTCATAGCTAAAAGTTTCATTAATTTTGTTAAGTGGCAAATAGCTGAAAATCAGAAATAGATTTCTATTACATAATAGTTGAGTATTTATTGATCCTCACTATTGCAGAGCTAATTTCATCTGTTGCCTCTTCTAGTGTTAGTCTTTATGATCTCATCATGCATGAGTTTTCCTCCATCATTATTTAAATGATAAAAGATGTGGATACCTGGATGTAGTAACTTTCTACTTGCTGCCTTCCAGCTCTTCTTTTTTTTTTTTTCAAACCAGATGTTGAAGCTTAGTGTGCTTTTAATATGATACAGTGTGTACTTTAAGTGTTTATTGTAGTCTGACATAACAGGTACGTGTAGCTCTGCCTCATGAGTGTGTTGCGTTTAGTATGTGCTCTTCAGTGACAAGTCAGTGGAAAGCAGTAATACAGCAGGTGGAAGAGCAACAGCTGGAAAGTGGTGAAAAACAATAAAAGTCTGAAAATGAAAGTTTGTCAGAAACTCAGAAGTTGAATACAGGCACAACTTTATTCTTTACTGAGGCTTCATGGTAACTGAAGGCTTCAGCATCTTCCAGCTATAAGATACCAGTCCTATTTGGCAGCCTGGATGATCATAGCTAAGCTCATTCACAGCAGTTGCAGACTCTGGTGGAGTACATGAAAGTGTTCAGCAGTTAAATGAAAGAAAGGGTGGACTTACTGAAGTAAAAGCCTCTGTCTCCACACACGAACTGAAGAGCATCAACCAGCTCAGCACCACAGAGTGTTTCTGGGCCAGCAGCAACAGAACTGGTTAAGGTAAGCAAACACAGGCCAAGGTAGAAGAAATGCGTGTAGGACACAGTGTGCATCTTTACCTGCCAAGGAAGCAAAAGCTGTGTCAGAATTTCCCCAAATTACTCCTGCACCCTTGTGAATGAGAATGAATATGTACTGTGATTTCTTGGACAATAAACATGGTATCAGGAAATGTCTCACCATAATTTTGCAACTGCCTACATGTTCTAATCCATGTATTTTGGAAACTGATCATTTATTCTGTTGAATATAATCACATCTACTTAGGGAATCCTGTAATAACTATGACATATATTTGCTTTTGGAAAGCAAAATATGGAAGAGTGGAATAGACAGGCAAAAGGAAGCCAGAAATAATAGGAATAAGGAAAACAACCTTGAATAGGTTTGTCTCGGACCAGAAAAGCTAAGAGGGAATATGACAGGTGCCTGCCAATGTACTGTGGGAAATAGGGGTGGCATATAATGGAGAAGAGCTATTTAAACTAAACCCAACATTGTCACAAGAATAAATGGCTCTAAACTTGCTGTAAGAAAATTTGGCCCAATAGAAAAATAGCTCATTATTAGTACTCCACAGTTCTCCAGCCACTTTAGAAAGGAATACCAGGACAAACCAAAAAGGTTCAACTTGCCAAAATTACAGGAGTTGATGTGGGATCTTCTGTAGCAGAGGACCACATTCAGTGAGTCTTACAGTCCCCTGTTACTAGCAGGTAAACATCATGGAAATATTTGACAGGTTAACAGGAGCGTGAGTTTTAATCCATTAAAGATTTGTATTTTTACTTATTGCAAGGAGCTATACTTCATTGACCTTCATTGTACCCTCTTAGGCAGCTGTGGCTATGAGATTTACACAGAGGTGATAATTATTTTCTCATTTACCATTGGTTACAAACTATATTTTTCCTTTACTTTGAAGAAAGGTCAGTCCTCCATGGGTGTAAAATTGCACCAATCCATTTATCTGCTTCTTTCTGTATCCTTTTATATTCACTTAATTTTTTGCCCAACATGCAAAGAAGATAGCTTTTTCTTTTAATACCAGGAAAAGATATATACGTATAGTAGCAGGACACCAAGTAATGTGCTTAATGCACATTCTGAACTTTAGATCACTTGCCAAAAATTATAGTTCTGAAAGGTGTAAATCTGCATTTAATTTCATTCTCTTTAGAGGTTAACATTAACATTGCAGTCAGGTAAGAAGTTACAAATCTGTCTTCCACATACAGTTAAACTTGGCTTAAAACTGCTTTGTGTTAGCAGTTTAGTGCAAAGTAATTGAAGTAAAACGATTAATCTTCCCTAAAGTTTCTTTCAGTGTTTCAGGGACTGTTTAATCTTTAATATTTCTTCACCGAACTTTTGAAAAAAGATGAAGTTATCTATTTTCTAATCAATTGGGATCTGATCCAATGGGGTATTGAGCCTTTTTAGTCAATAATTTTTAACAATCCTTGTTTTCTTGGCAAGAGATCTTAGTGCCTTGCTGGATGAGTCCCTTATTTCCACCGTGAAAATAATGAATGATTTAAATCCCATGATGTATCATAAAAAAAGAAAAATTATTTTCCCACTCACAAATGTCTTTAGCCAACTTTGCCATGCAAACCCCAACGAGCTCAAAAGCATGGGCAAAACTTCAGTGGCAGATGAAAAAAAAATCAGATTATAAATGAATGATGATAACCTGAGGTATTATTTCCTGTAATGATTCCTTATCTTAATAACAATTTCTTTCTTCTTGTGCCATGTTTTTGAATTTATAAGATAAATGTGATTCACCTGCAGTTTAAGATGGTTCCCAGTTCTGAGGAGGTAAAGCAGAAAGCTGTTTAGCACACTGCCTCAGAAAGCTGAAAGACATTACAAATACAAGAACATTATGTATTTAACAATTTGTTCTTGTATAACACGTGGTCCAGAAATAAACATAAATTTTAGACATTCAACAATTTTTTATTTTTCAAGACTTCTCAGCTGGCTTGCATTTTCAGATAAATATCAGCACTGAACTACAAAAAAACAGATTATCTACTGTTTTTACTTTAGTGGATGCCAAAAAAGGCTGCACAGAGAATTTCTAACTTTATCTCCAAAATTAACAACAGTCAAGAACTTTCAAACAAGTGAAAACTTTGCAGAAAAAAAAAAAAAGGCTCAAATGTGTCTAGGATTCAATCAGTTATTTGTTAAATTAAATACTTTTTCATCAAGGTAAATTCCAAAACATAGTTTAAAACTTTAACTTTACTTCATTATTTTAATGAAACACAGCATTCATTGATCCAATATGTTTGTGATAAAATCAAAGTACTCCTTTATATCTAAGGGGAATATTCTTAAGAAAATACAAAGTTGTAATCCAAAATTGCTTCAGGTTCTCTACAATCAAGCAGAGTACTTACATTATCCCCAATTTAACTAGAAAGTTGTGAGCTTAAAACGCATTGGCTTGTGGGTGGGGTTTATTGAAGCATCTAATTACATTAGGAAATTGAATGCAGGTTCAAGATGAGCCTGGTTAAGCACTTCTTTTAGTTGCATAGAATGACTGACCATATTTTTACAGCTGGAATTTCCTCTTTTTTCAGTAAAATAGCCAGCTTTTGCTACATTCCTCTTTTAGTAGCTCCAGAAAAGTAGCACCACAAAGGAATGCCATATTTGAACACTCTACATCTCATTTACTTCGTAATTCTTCTATGTAAGTCCCCTTCATTTAATAAACTATCACTAAGTTGTGCATAAGAATCCTTCACATGCTTGGTCATTTTAGTAACATGTAGAAACATCTGCAAGAATTATAAATGTCTTGAAGGAGGCAATATTTTTTTAGAAAGTATATGCTACAGCAAGAAATCAAGAGTTATATATTGAAAATTACATTTTATTCCAGAGGGGTTTGGCCTGATTATTAAGCCATAGTAGAAATTTGCAATTATTATGAAATATCAGTATTCACTAGTAATCGTTATATAAATAAAGCATATATACTCTAGAGTACATCAAGGTTTAAATACTGCTAACTTTGAGCAGAGAATCTGGGCTACATGCTAACCTAAATCAATATGTTCCATTGATTCCAAGGAAGCTTGGCAGGATCTGCAGCTGAGGAACTAGCACATTACTTTTATGTCTTTTAGTGCCTTGCTCAATACTTAAAAAAACCAAACCCTTCATCTCTCAAGTATATTGGAAAGGATGCCCATTTATACATTAAGGGAATGATTCCATCCCTTGCAATTATAGACTTGTAATTAGGTCATTAAGGAATGAGATAAGTGTGTTTTAAGTGTAAGACCAACTAAAAAATAATTAGGTCCTAAACAATTAAACTAACATTATTCTTTCAGCTACATAAAAGTCTTTGCAAAATATTAAGGGGGAAAAGAGTTCTTGAAGGATATAAATATGCTGATAATGGAAAGTTGGACTGGAGCCAATTGACAGAAACAGAGGTCAAAGCACCTACTGAAGTCAAATTTACTTTAAGACAATTTATATTATTGTGCAGAAATTTTAGGGTCATAACATCAAACTTCACATTCAAACTTTCCTGAAAAACCCTCTCTAGAAGGGAAAACCTGGAGATGAACATGTAAGGGAATTTCCATTTTCTTTATGTACAATTGCTTAAGCTGTACAAATATGCAAGGTCAGCAAGAGTCGCAGCTGGTTTCTAATGTAGAAAACAAACTGAACTTCTCATTTACTTTTAATTTATGAAAGCAAGAACCAAGTAAATGCCACGATGTTGCCAGAAAATTGCTGCAGTGACAACATCCCTTAAAAGTTTCCTTGTGAAAGCATGAACATTTTCTCTATAATTGTGTATAATAAATCTGCAGAAACTTAACATGTGAATAATACCTTTTTTTTCTATAAAACCCTACACCTGCAAAAAACAGCTAAAAGTTCTTGTATTCAGAAGCATTCATTAACAATATAGACAATGATGTAAGTGGACCTTTTAATAATGACATAACTGAAATATAACAAAGTTCTCTGAATAGAAGTGAAATTTAAGACATGTATTTGCAATAGTTTTCCCTCATAGTTATGTATGTAATTGCAACTATTACATACAGCCATTTTCCAGATCACATAAAATTGCATGTTCAGCAATTTATAAATAATTACCAGTTCTAAAACAATGTAATTGAAAAGTGCACAATACTCCTCAAGCCAGCAGCAGACAATACACAGCAAAATAAAGCTAAGAAATTATTTGAAATAGTAATAAAGATTTACCTTCAAGAAATCACACAAGCAGCACTTAACTAATTGTGTTGAAAGACTGTTGATTTTTTCCATTGCTTCTTGAAAGTGCAAAGTCTGGAAATGAATTTGTTAGCAGTAATGATGAGAAAAAAGAAATCCAGAGAGATGTGAGATGTTGAGAGCAATGTCACATTTCAATATTGAGGACTTTATTCCATTGCGCAGGCTCTATCTGCTCTGATTTTAGCAGTGACAGTGAGATTTAGCAAACAGAAGAGGGATTTAGAGAAAATCCTCACATTTATCTACATTACACAGACACTGTAGACAGGAAACAGCTGGGGGAGCATTTGCCTCTCTCTCTCTCCCTCTTCTGGCAAAGTTACCGAGTAAGGACTTTTTTGGGCATGGTGACAAATAACATCATACCTTTGCATTTTAAAACTGGAGCACAGAAGCATATTTTTTTTTTCCCTTTAAAGTAATGTGAATTAGTGACTGAGGGGTTAGCAGACAAAAAGAGCTTGTGCTGCCATGAAAAATAAGAAAATGGTTCTGGTTAACTTCCAGGTAGCTGTGTGTGCATTTGTATTTATGTGTGCGTGTCTGCATTTCAAATATATAAAAACTTAAATATGCATGGGCAATGATTGTATATATATATATATGCATACCTTTGTGTATATATATATATATATATATATACATTTTATTTATGCATAGCAGCATAGATATTTTATTTATATAGTATGGAAAGGCAGGCAGGCAGTTATCTACTTTTTCCTTAATGTGTCTTTACGTTATTAAACTTGGCAAGCCTATATGCTGAGTACCAATTAAAACCTCCAACTCTCTCTGAGATTAACCCTAGTTGAGAACTACTTGTAAATAGGACAAAATAGCTTTGTGATCTTTCAACAACCACACAGAAAAAATCATGTAATTTCCTAGAACTTACAGTACTATGAATATAGTAACACAAGTAGCCCAGTTTGGGGGGCTTCCATGCCATTTATCTTAAATCTGCTGTTGTAATTATAAAGTGATTGCCCTCCCCTCTTTTAGTAGTAATCTTCAAATTTCTTTTGATAACAATTTAAATGACACTGGGAAAGAGAGAATTCAACTTTATTAGTTCTGCAATACCTAACTTCTGCCTTTTTATTTTTCCTCAATTATGAGTATATTATAAATAACACCAGCTGGCCAGCAACATGCTCTCATGGGTTATGATGTCATTCAAATCCCTCAACTGTGTTAGTGGCTTGCAATGTGCTCCAGGCCAGCTGTTTTTCTATTTATAATGTATGGTTGCATTTCAATACTTAGCTATTGAGGATAAAGTTGTGATGTTGTTTTATAGATGCAGTTTATACTTGTTGCCCTTTGGGTTTGGAAGATGGCATTTAAACATAGGGGATTAAACAAGGCTGCAGCTCCAGAGGCCAAACACATCACAAGCAGTGTATGATTTCCATAAAAGCTGTTTCAGAACGTTTCATTTTGTCCCTGTCCACTTCCACTAAGTGAGAGTTGCATGCTGAGGTGCTAGCTGTACTATATTATTGAAAATAACAATTGAGATCATGTTGGCCCAGATCTGTTCTCAGTTTTCAGATCCATCTTGAACTGTAGGGTGCTTGCCACAGGCAGAAAGGACACATTTAGTTATTTGTATCATCTATGAATACCTCTGTGCAGTGGCATTTTAAACAGTGTTTGGTTAGCTAAGCTGATTAATCTTTGGAAGGGATTCCTTCTAATGTACCATAATGGTAGAAGCACAGGGCACCTTAAGGTAAGTTTGCTTAGTTCAGATAATATTAGTATTTCAAGTATTCTGATACACATTCGTACCACAGGTGCTGTATTTTAGCGTTCTGGTCTGTTTTATTCTCCCCTCTGCATTTCTGAGGCCTCTGAATGGTGGCACCATTCTGCACACACCTTGATAAAGCCTGCTGCAACATGTAGGACATGTATCACTTATTCCACAAGGCTTAGAGAAGAATGTGGGAAGACAAATTAGAAAGCTCTGATAATAATTTTTTTTCCTTTTCCCTTTACAGTACTACAGATGGGCGCACACACTTTTGCCTTTTTCTTCTGAAATAAGAGAAGGAATATACTCCTTCATAACCTTCCTGCTGCCCAGGCTCCAAATGCTCTTCTCATTCCTCATTGCTTGCTTTCTCCTAGGTTTCACCAGGCCTCTCTTGGTCATGAGAGCAGCATGCAGTAGAAGATTCAGCTTTGGGCTGCCAGGGTAATCAGAGAATCATAGTGTCTCTAAACACCTGCTAATTCTGGTTCTTTCTGCAGAGCCATTCTTAATGACTTTCCTCAATGCACCTGGCCAGCCTAAGGTTCTGTTGCACTTTAGTTCTTTCTTTTGGATCTTGTTTTAAAGTGCGATTGTGAAAAGGCAGGAAAACAGAAGAGAGTAAAAAAAAGGGTTCCATTAGGCATTTTTAGTCTCAGTGCAGTGCTTTTCTTCACTAAGAAGTTATTAATTTTTTTTTAACAGAAAATTAAAAATCCCTTAGGTCATACTGATCTGGGGATGTCTAGTTTCCTAAAATATAGCTTCTATACTAGTGTTAATATTCTAGCCAGTATAGCATTAAGTTAACTATTGGAAATTGGTTCATTTTTCCCTTGTTAAATGTAATAACTTTTTAAACCACTTAGAATAAAGTACTGTATGACCACATAATTATGCAGTTGTTTACATTCCCTTAAATAAAATGCACCTGTAAACTACAGAGTTTTTGGTAGTTTTCAAAGTATTTACAAGAGATATACAGATCAGAAAAGTTTGCTAAATGCAATGTGTGCAGCTATTCTACCTGAAAAGGCAATAGCATATATATTCTTGTTTGGCTTCTTAAGTGTAAACTTCAGTATTATAGTAGCCACACAGGCACATGAAATGTGTGAGAGATGGAATCAGATATTTAGGAATTTATGTGTCCTGATCCTCATCTTTTGTACTTTAATGATTTTACTAACATGCTCTAATGTTATGGACCTCATGTGTCAGTTTTTCCAGAGGTAAGTCTGTTTTATAGAAGATAGAAAATACACAAATATGCAATTATCCTAATTAATACATTGTGTCTACTTAAATCCTTTCTTAAAAGGTAGGAGCATTGCCACAATGCCTGAAAGTGGCTGAACCAGCATGCCTTTGTGTTGCATTCTTCTCTGTTAGATCGCTCTTACCAAATGCAATTATTTGTCGCTGTTGTTTAGTGTTTTTTACACTGGAATTACAAGTTTTCTGATAGCAAACCAAGACAGAACCACTCTAATAAACACTGCAATAGATATCACCACTCTAACAGATATCACTGTTAGAGAGGGTGATAGGGCAGAGAGCATGGTTTAGGAGAGGATGGAAGAAGGCAGTAAATACAGTGG
This sequence comes from Zosterops lateralis, assembly GCF_965231275.1. Taxonomy (NCBI): domain Eukaryota; kingdom Metazoa; phylum Chordata; class Aves; order Passeriformes; family Zosteropidae; genus Zosterops; species Zosterops lateralis. The sequence continues at coordinate 18,615,643 of NC_139765.1, forward strand.
CTGGCAAATAGCTGTTCTTCATTATATAAAATAGCAGAGACAAGTTTGTGTTTGGAGGAAGAGATGAAGGGGAGTATTTTATTAAAGTGGAATTTTGTGTAGAAGTTGGTGATTAGTCAAGTATCTGGTGGAAAATTCCTTCATCAAATTACAAGTTGGGAAGTCAAGAAAAAAAATCATTTTGCTAATTGATTTGAGCTAAAGAAAATTAAAAAAAAAAAAAAGAAAAAAGCCTCAAACACCTTTTGCAATGGTGACCTAAGCAGCATCATCACTAGACGAAATACAAGTAACAAATTTGATGGGAAGGATGAGGGCATGTAGTCTGAGCTGTCATTATTTTGTCAGTATTGTAGAGACACCAAGGAGAAAGCAGTGCCACGAAAAAGAGTTTCTCATTTGGGCAAAACAGGGAGAGTACAAGTTTCATGATTACGTTTTAGAGAGAATCACATAACTTGAAATCCTTTGTATTTGCTGATCAAGAAAAACACATTTCAAGAGCAGGTTGGAGGTGTGAGAATGTCTAGAATTATGGCTCATAGGTAGCAGTGGTAGAAAAAATTGATGTTAGTAACTGCTCAGAATTAATCCATGGACTTGTAAACTGATGGTGCATGGTGAAAATGCTGTGATGAATAATACAAAATTACATCAAAATTTTAATGTATAGCATTCATTAAAGTAGCTACTGTTTTGAATATCTTTATATTAACATGAGGGTTTCCTTGGTTTTTGAAACAAATGTGCTGACAGTAATACAAAAGCAAATATTGATCTTATTTTCCTACTCAAATGAAATATATATCAACTATTGGATATAATTGTTCACAATCTGAACAATTATATTTTTAAAAATTATAATATATTATGGAAGTTAAAAATTAAATAAGTGGCATGAGATGAGCTATAGTTATGACTGTAAAAACCCCAAAATATGAAAATTAATATTAAATAAACAAAACAAAACAGCTCAAACAAAACGTGTTTCAACATTTTGGAAAACATTTTTTAGGTGTTTTTTTTTTAATTTCTGCTTTGTGGGAAATTTTGAAATAGTTTGTTCTGATTCAGACTAATCAAAACACCAGCATTTTCCATTGAACTGGATATTCCCAGTTTTAGCTGTTTGTAGTTTTGCTCTCACTTTCCCAATATTTAATCCTGAATAGGTCATCTTTGCTCAAAAAAGTTGCTTACTTTATTATTCCTAAAAGCAGCAAAAAGTCAGAATTAGGAAAGAAATAAATTTAGGAGATATGACTGCATAAGCTCTATCCTTGCATGCATTGAAAGAGGGTAAAATAAGTGGGAATTGGGATGGGCTATCATTAACATATATGTGTATGGACCATGATTTCTATGAGTCATTTAAGTCCTCTGTCACAGAAAGAAAAACGCATAACCTTAGATATTCCCTTGATTTCCTAGACTGTTTCTTCCACATTTAGGTGAAATGTAGAGACATATTATTTTTTTCCTGAGTCATCATTAGCATCAAGGCTAAATCTGTGCTCAGAATTTTTTATAAAAGAGGGTCTAGCACATATGTTTTTCTACAAGTTAGACATATGAATGTCTATGCCTATGTGTGATTTTTTTATTTGCTGACATAGAAAAAAACTGTAAAGAGAACTGACTACTGTAAATTTTATTACAAGCAGGTTTTGTATGTCCACACAAAGCAAACAGTGTAAGAAAATGGCAAAATTACCTATTTATTTTATCTTGGCCTGAAGAGTTCTTGGATGAGTTAGACACTTCAGAAACAACTCCTTTTTTTAACTTATAAGCCAACTCTCTTTGGAGATGAAATACCCATCTGCTTTGATAATTTAAATTTTATTTAATTTACAATTAATCTGGCTCTTATTGTATGTGTTAGGATTATTTCTTCTGAGTTCATTTCTCTTCACTTTCATGATTTACTACTCAGAAGGGGCTTATCCCATTAAATTTATACAGTGTTTTGAGGACTGAAGCCAATATATACTGCATGTTCAAATACTGAGCTCCGTCACTGACATTTTTCTGTACATTTTCTCCAAATAGAAGTTACAGATAAATCACTCACCTTTAGTTTGGCTTATTGATACAGTGATACTCTGTTTTATTTTGAACAAAACATTAAAACCTAATGAAAAAAAAATTAACCCAAACCCCTAAACAGCCTCATCTAATTTTGATTCTTTGATTTTGGTCAACTATGCTTTCATCAAGAAACTACTGAATAATTTAAGTACTAAAAAGAACCCATGCAATGACAAAGTTGCTCCAAATAAAAGCTATATTGACTCTGATCCATGAGTGCTTCTCTGTAACAGACTTCATTGTCATTTTGAACAGAATTGTCTAATCAAATGACCAATTCTGATTTCCTTTCCTTATTTTATCTTAAAATATGAAGTACGTTGAACTATAGCAGAATGTTTTTAACCTATGTATGGATTTTGTGGTTCTGAGCAATATCTGCTTAGTAAGGATGATGCATTTTACACCCTTTATTTTTATCTGCTTTGCTTTGATTATATTATTTTGTCATTTGAAGTGGTTTTAGGTTTTCTGAAAGGCAGTGGCAGCTTAGGCCATTGAGACCAAGTTTGCAAACCTGTGGTTCTGGGTTTGCATCTTATATGTAAATGAATTAAAACAAACAAAAATACACCTTTGCTGCACCATGATGATCTAATAGATCTTAAGTATGGTTACACTGAACTTGGCTCTTATTACAATTTCTACTTTAGAATTACTTGAGTCACTTGAGTAATTTCTCCAACCAGTTCCATGTTTTACTGTCTGTGAGATAGGATTAATAGTTACTTTAGGTACTTTGAGACTCAAGAGGGAAAGCAGAGCAAGTCATACTATGTATTTTTTGGAAAATGGTATCATGGCTGAAAGAACACCTCTGTATGTTTATAGGAAGTGACAAGCTACTGTGTTAGCCTTGCACATTTTATGTCTCTGTCATCTTCCATATGTGTTAAGCACAGCTGGAAGAATTCCCAACAGATGCTTCCTATTACTTATTTTCTTATTTTTTCTATTACACCATTCACAAGTGTTCTTTTCAAAGACCTACTTCACAAAACTTTTTCTGGAATCGTTGTATGATACAAGTACAATCAGGTATAATAAATGTTTATGCTTCATTACTATGCTGTTTAAAAAAACAAGGCTTTTATTTAAACTTGAGTAAGAGAGGCGTAACAGCTCTAAAAACAGTGAAATGTAACTGGAAAGGGGACTGCATCCCATGAAGTGACAGACACCAATGCCTAGCTTATGTATTACATAGGATGTAAAGAAAAATTTATTAACTAATCCCCAGTCTAAATATGGACACATAACTGGTTTATAGAAGAAGGTCCTGATTCTACAAGCAGACTCATGAGCCTGATATTTTTTCCAGTCTCTGAACCTGCCTATGAGTTGAACCATGCCCCTGTACAGAAAAAAAAACCCTTTCTGGCAAGGTTACTGGCTGGGATGCTTTTCAGTGGTAATGAGCGCCTGCAGTGCTAATAGGTGGTAACTGCCCTTTAAGATTAGCAAGATAATTTTGAATCCTCTGCACGCTTTCTTGTGATAGTTCAGCCTCTTTTCCTTCAGTGTTATGTAGAATTTTAGATGAAAAAAAATCAAAAATATTATATGTTTTGTTATATGAAAAAAGAAAGAAGAAAGTAAGAAAACATGTTTTAACTTTGTTAAAGAAGGGCAAGTCCTGTGAGGAGTATGATGGGCTAGAAGTTTAAATTATGAAGAACAATAAATCATAAGCTATTTTCTTTCATTGTTTGGAATTTTAGTTTTTCTCACAAAAGATTAAGGGAAAGAGAGCACATTTACTTTGTATTCTGTGTTATCTGTTTAAGCAGGGGTTTCCTGTTTCTATGTCTACTTTACAGCTCTCATATTTCAGTTTCCTAAATCTTTTTTTTTTTTTTTTTTTTTTCTTTTTTTTTTTTTCTTTTTTTTTTCTTTTTTTTTTTCCGGGGGGGGGGGGGGTTGGTTGTTTTTGGTTTGTTTGTTTGTTTGTTTGTTTGGGGTTTTTTTTGTTACATATAAAGGATTATTAATTATTATTGCTTCTTTAAAAAAACTTACATTTTGAGAAATTTTTTTAATGGGCAAGAGCATCAGCCTTATAGTAAAGAACTGAATATTCATGCAGTTTTGAGATCATCACATATCATCAATGTTTCAAAACACTCTGAGATTTGAAAAGTCTAGCAGGCTGTGTAGCAGATTTTATCAGTGAAGCAAAAATCTTTGCTTAGTATTTGATTTTAAAGGTTTCTCATTCTTCATAAATGTCTATTTCTATCCTTTTTCTTTTTGAAATAAAAGAAAGTATACATGCAAGCACAGTATTTAACTGTATTTTGCAATGCTTGTATTTATTTGGAATTTTTTTATACTTTTCTCTCTTTTGATGAATGATTCATGTTTTAACAGACCTTTTTTATGTTGCTATAGTCATTGTAGTGGATCTGTATGGAACAAGGTCATTCAGAATCACAAATCTGAGCTGGATCAGCTGTGGACACAAGATCACATTTCAGCTAATAAGGCAGAGCAGAATTCAGCATTGATGTGGTTTTGTGCTGGTTGCAGGAAGAGAAATAGTATTTCATTCTTCATAACAATTTTGGGGTGAAGGCAAATGTTATGTGAGCTGGCATAAAGACTGCAGGTACAGAATTAACCTGTCAAAACTCCACCAATTTTTAACCAGCACACTGAGCTTTGTTTGAAGCTTTGTGTCATGTATTCTTGAAATAATTTTATCCAGAATTAAGAGTCCTAAAATTCAGTACTAATAATTTAACTGTGGACTCTAGGAAGATTGAAACATATTGGCTTGGAATCAGTTGGGTTTTTAAAATTCTAGAAATATATTTGATACTCTTTACAGAAGATTACATTATTCTGATAGGCGCATTATGTTTGTTTCTTTTATTCTAATATTTACTGATAATTTATATTATTTTATTCTACTCTTATTCCAGAAACATTGTTTACAGGGAAACAAAGAGTATGCTAGGTGCTTTTCTGCCTACTTTTTGTTGTGATAGCTATATATGATCCTAGTCGTATTGCAATACGTGTAACCTTAATGTTCATTACTGGAAAAACATTTGTCTATTTTGCCGGTATTTCTTCCATCATGAGAATCCATAACATTGCCACTGCATAAAAATAACATCCCTTTCACTCCAAATTAAGTAATGGGATTTTATGGTTGAAAAATCAACCGCAGGTTATGATAAGAGTAAGATACTGTTGCACCCGAGCACTTTCATCAGTCCCCACTATGTATTCAGCTTCTTTCCTGAAGGAAAATTGAATGTTTTTGGGGAAATACTCTGTGGCTAGGTAATAGGATAAAAAGTACAGACTCAAAGCTACCTGAGTGAGCACATGTTTGGCATCTCCAAGACCACTTTCCAGGCTTGCAAAACATCCTTCTGAATAACATGCATGTGATCTCTTTGGCTTTGAGCATGGAACTCACTCTTTTTCTTCACAGTTTACTCCTGCTGCCAAAAAAAATGGTATCTCATTACTATTTAGTAAAATTACTATTACTTCTCTGGGGGTGCACATGGCATGTAATGCCCAAAGACTGGAAAGCCATCCTGTATTGTTTTGTTCAGTGCCATACTTACCAAGAATATTAGGTTTGGGGTTTGTGCCTAAACTTCACTGGGCAGACAACCCAGGCACCACCTTTTTTTGGAAATCACACCAGAGAAGGTGTCACAGTGGGCTCAGGTATTGACTCAAGGCTCAAAATGCACATCTCATCTGGGGAACTCAGAAGTCCTTCTCAGTTTTGCTGTCCTTATGTAGTCACAGGAAACTCACTGACTAAAGATTGCTTGAGAAACAGCCTCCTATAATTTTAATGAGTCTGAGTTTTCCTGGAGGCAACCATTTCGTGACCTTGCACATCAAAAAATTCAATGTGATCCAGATGCATTGTGTACTTCTATTTGCTAACTACTACTGGGTTTTGTTGGCTCTTAGGTGAGCTGAGAAGTCTAGAGCAATCTTCATTCCAAACACATGGAATGCTTTCATAGGTCAGCAAGCACATGGCCTTTGGCTATCTCACTACTATATGTGACAAATTAATCAAAGTGCTCTCATCATACAGCTGGGAAGCTCTGTTAAGGAGGTTTGTCTCTTAAAAACAAATGGCTTAACCAACAATTTTATTCTCCATAAAGGTGTGAAGGCATATGCTGATGCCAAAAGCAGGTGCTAATGACAGGTACTAGGTCCTCCATACTATCCTTGTAGTTGCAGATGGCTGTTTTTTATTTTCCTTCCTGTCTTTCACTGGTACATCAAGCTGTGCATAGTGAAAAAAGAGCTGTCATGTTCCATTTGGGTTTTATACAGGAAGATATTTTTAACATTCTGATGTAATCAAATCTAATGACGTCTGTATTTTATTTTTTATCATGTATGCCTCTTTTTAAAAGGCATTATTCGAATAACAGGTGAGATAGAATGGTTTGACAAAAAGAAACATAGTATTTTCTCTTCATTCAAAGTGGTTGCTGGCTTCCTTACTACCTACAGATTTGTAAACATGTTTATATGTGAGCTTAAATACCGTTCATTGTTATGAGTTGTGAAATCTGTCCTCAAAACAACTGCTGGAACTGGTAAGTAATCCTAATATTAATGAAAATGTTCTCAGAATCTTGTCTTAACAATACAGTATTTTAAATATGCATATGTGTACACATCTGGCTTGAGTTGATTGTGTATTATAAGAACCAGCTGAAGTTCATGATGTAACCATGTTAACACTTTTTAATAGCTTTTTGAGAACACAACACAATTGTGTTAATGATAATCAGTTAAAGACTCTATTTGTTCCAGATGTTACTTTTCTAGGCAAAAAAAAAAAAAAAAAAAAAAAAAAAAATTCTTCTATATCCCTGCTTAGTATCAGGTAGTCAGAAAAGTCCTAATGTGAACCTAATCTCTTTCTTTAGATAACATACTACTGAACCATAGCTTGAAAAGCTTTTTTTTTTTTTTTTTTTTTTTTTTTTTTTTTTTTTTTTTTTTTCTGGCATGGATCTTCAGTTCCCAGTGGCCTGAAGTCCCACACCACAAATCACTGTAATTGGCATGGCTGGCAACTTCTTCTCTCATTGTCAAACAGATCTTTTACAGTAAATTTGTAGGAACTCTGAAATTAAGCTAATACTGGAAGTATCAAAAGAGAATAAAGAAAGCAAACCACACACAGATTCAAGCATACCATTATATGACTGACTTTTGATGAACTGTACTATTAAGTGACCTAAATTAACAAAAAAAGAAACATTTATTTATTAGTTGCTTACATTTCAAAGGGTCATCCAAGATAACTTGACATTTAATGCCTCATCAATAAGAAGGGTACATTTTAGTAGACTTATAATAAATAGACATTTTCAGGCTTGTTACTAATGTTAAATAAACATTTATCTTAAAGAATATATCTTCAGGAAAGAAAAGAATCTGGAACTTTGGAGGTGGGAAAACATTATGCATGTAACTCTGTGCTGCAGTAGTAGCTGGAAAATATCCTTAGTCATTACAGTAGACTGCAAGAAATACCTTCTTCTATGATGTTTCATTCCTGTATAAAAATAGGAATAGGTATGATGGCCCAGAAACTCTCTTGCACAAAGAAAGGAAGGAAGTTTATTATGGGTTCTAGATTCCTACAGTTATGTACTTCTCTGTATTGCTCCAGAGGATCTCCACAATTTAGATATCTCAGGCATAGGACACATACAAGATCACATGAATGTGTGACTGCATAAGGTGACCACATGAGACGACCACATGACTTTCAGCAGTGCCATTCATGCTCACAGAATGTCCTAGGCATGCAGTCACCTCTTGTAAGGATACTTCCTCCTTTCTTTGCTCTATGCCATAAACACTCTGTCACCCATCACGCTGCTTTTTATAAATGAACCTTCTCATTGCTACCCTTCAACATTGCCATTGGCCCTTCTGTGGCTGTGTGTTACTGGTCATGGCATTGAAGAGGAGACAGGAAGGAAGCAGGAGGCTCCAAGGAAGGAGCTGAACCTGCTGCCCAGAAGGAAAGCAGTGTTCTTCCCTGGCACTAGTCATTCTGGGCCATCTTCGTCAGTATCCCTGGTCCTACCCAATGAGGTGACTACAAAGAATTTAGCTACATGGAATTTTGCTAAATTTAGCTAATTTAGGTGCCACATTTGCTGGGATTTCCTATAATTTAGTCAAAGAACAAAGGCATTCCCTGTGAAGCAGGTGGACTGGCAGTGTGGAGAGTGCTATAAGGATCACTCAGGACTATAGAGCTCTTCAAAATGCCTGTGGGGAGAGTATAGATTGTCACTATTTATATGAATACAGGGAAGACCTTGACCTTGGTGGATACTGCTCTTGCAAGGTAAGGGAAATATACCATCTGTATCAACATATATTGGGCATTAGGCCAAAGTAATAGTCTCTTTGTAAACAGCAAAACTTTTTTTTTTTTTTTTTGGTCAAGTGTTAAAGTCACTTCTATTTTGCAATTCCTCTTTTGCTTTACAATTTAAGATTATTTTATTAGCCTTATATGGAGAAAAGAGTTGGAAAATATAGTAAAATCTGAAAGACAAGCCTTTTTTTTTTCTCATTTGTTAAATATAAACGCTCTTCCCCAAAAGGCATAAAATTATTTTTGGCAATACAGACAGAATCTATATAAAAAGGCTACATGTATTTATCACAGATTAAGCACGGACTTTTTTTAGAAGCACTATAACATGTTCTATAAGGATGTTTATGCCCTTGATGGGGAGCCTTATTTTGATGTTTTTATACTGTTAGCAAATTTTGCAGTTCAGGGAAAACCAGAAAATTGAAATACCAGTCATGCAACAACAAGATTGTTTTTTCCAAAGTATTTAAGAAAAAAAATCGTCCTCTAACAGTTGTATGTGTTTGTGAAAGAACAATGGGCAAAGAGTGAGTGCTACAACCTTCTGTGTTAGGCTGTTGAATTCTCCACTGAGTGTTCATTAAAAAATATCTGTTATCACATTTTCTGTATATGACTGTGAACAGAATGCCCTGCATCGGGAGCAGTGGTCATGTAGACATAAGAGATGTTCCACTGCCTTTAACTGCATCCTTGTAACTGTAGACCTGGATTTCTGATTCACTGAATTTCGCCTCCCAGGAAATTATGTACTCTACTTCCTCTTGCTTGTCCCAGGTATCATGATCACACCTTTTCTCCAAAGGGAAAAAATGCCTGCAGTGAGTTTGGTCCATTCAGCAGGGTTTTGGAAAGGACCTATCTTACATAGAGCTGCAGGGGTTAAGGAGTCTGATATGATATGGGGGCAGGATGGGCTGTGCTGTGTTAGGCGTGATGTTTTGAAATACTGGGATAGGCTGGCAGGAATACAGATCATCTAAGCTGTGTAAGGAATTCAGAGCATGCTGGAGGAAAATTCTCTTAAGGTTTATTTCTTGACATTAAAACTGCAGTGCTCTCAGTTTCACATAAAGGAGATGTGAAGTGCTAGACAATGTGGGCAGTCAGAGAGTCTGGTCTTGAGTGTGTTGCTGAAACTGTAACAAGGCAAACTGTAACTGCAACACAGCAGTTGACTTGACTCGTTCTGGCCATAGCCCTGGCATGGGTGTTTTAACATGTGCCAAGCTGATTATAGTCTGCAGGAGACTATGTGCCAACTGAGAATTGCTGGAAGGCAGGCCAACATCAAAACAGTTAGAGGGTAAACTTCTTGTTGACTTTGAGTGACTTCTGGGAAGAGGGGCAGCCTCTGGCAGCCTCTGAAATTGCTAAGAATGGAAGGAAGTAGTGTCCTCTCAGAAATGCATTTTAGGGTGGTTATGAGAAAAAATAACCCTTGAGCTTCTTTGAGACAAGAGTTGTGGGAAAGATAAAGTGAGTACATGGACTCATTGTGGGGGAAGGAATGAAGAAACTTGCTGGATTTGTTAGGAAATTGGTTCGTTTTGCCTTCTTCACTCCAGTTCAGTCTGGAGGACTGGGACCATTTATCAGCCAGTGAAGTCAGGAGGGTTTGGAACACATTTCTTCTTATTTTCCACAGAAGCCAAAAAGACAATGTATATAAGCACAGACTTTTAATAAAAATGGGCACATGTCATGCAGATACACTTGTACTTTACTCTTTCTGCTGGTAATAGGTTGACCAACACCCCTCAGTTTATCCTTTCCAGTTTTCTTAATAGTGACTGAAATTCATAAGTCATAGCTGTATTTCTTGGCTTTGGTCTGTCCTTAAAATCACTGCAGATGGAGCAGGAGTGGATAGGTAAACTTGTGGCACTTAAATCCAGGCATTTATTAATGATAAATTGCATTTCGTTCATTAGATCAATCTTCTGAGCATTTTTTCTTCTGCACTCAATTCCCTGTATCGCTACAACCAAAGGGATTTGTAGTGTCTGCATGTTTTTAAAATAAACAGAAAAATCCTTGATGGTGCTGGACTAGATGTTCCTGATAGCACGTTGCCAATAGAAAAGTTCTCATCCTTGAAGAAAGTTTTTCAAGTGGTCATGACACTCTCAGTCGTGTAAGTCTCTCTTCAGAACAGACATTCGGTGCCCTTGAATGACTCTTCAGACTTGGCTCAGAAACAGGCTGACACAAAAGGGGCTAATTAACACACACATTTTCATGTGGAGGAATCTGGTTTCCAAACAGATTTTTACCAGTAATATAGCTGACAAGCTGAATCTCCTGGGAGTGTTCCTTCCATCCAATTTGAATGAAAATGGGAACAAGGGATAGGAGAAAGAGACATTTCATTCCAGTGATGGTTGCAGACATGATGAATTCCTTTGAGCCCAAATTCTGTCATGTTACATTTCTTCTTAAATGGAGCAATGCACAAAATTTAAGAGGCAACAAATTAAAATACATATAAACTTTGCATGTACCATGTACTATCCACAGAAAATGTGGGTATGAACATTTCAGGAGTATGCACGCATTTATGGAGAAGAAAGAGAACAGGGGTAAAAAGGTGATTCTACATTATAGCACTTGCACACTGTAAACTCCATTTTTCCACTGCTGATTAGACTTCAGATCCTGTAATTCAGTTATAATGGTTGCAGCAGTATAGCCCTACTCTACACAAAATATTTTAAGACTATCTGTGTGTCTGTCCAGACAATTGTAATAGGACTTAGAGGAAAACAGTGCAATAGTAAAATCCAAAATTCAAACACTTCCCCCACTCTCTCACACTCTCCCAACACCAGTTAGGTGAACACATCTTTAATGTGCAGGGCTTTCAGCTCTCCTACTTATTGTAATATTCTCTCTGTTCCACCTAGATTGATTCTGAACCAATTATTACTTTACGTGACCTTCATGGGAAGTTATACATATACCTCTCTCCCACCATAAAAACAACTAGCAAGTGTTGACAGCTAATTGCTCCAGACTAATCCACTGCCTGTGCTCCTGTATCTGGCAGAGTGTTGTAGCAGCTTCTAGTAAAGGGCTCTGGAGATAAGAACAGATTTTCACATGTTTTGGTGAAACTCACATTGTAATGTTGTGCCCTTCGGATTAAGATTAAAGAAATTATTTTTTGTCAGTTTATCAAAGGAAAATTAAAGTTCCTTAGACATCAGTTACAGTGAATCTGAGCCTTTAATCACACTGACAAGAAAAGATAGAGAATTTGAACTAAAGAATGTGTTCATAGCCTTAATGTTGGATAGTTGATATTTAACTCTGTGTAAATACCGACTTTACTGGGAAGAGTTTTAACTCACCCAAGTTATGTATTTCTGTATCGTTTCTGTTTAAAGTATTCTACCCCATATCACTGTATACATTTATCCCCTATGGTGGACTGGATCACTCCGAAGACTATTAGATAAAATTCTGGAAATGCTTCATTCACAAACCTGTTTGGTTTGCATCCAGCAATACAAGGAACTTGAGCAGCAGTTTAGGAGGGAAAAAAAATGTTGTGATTCTCAATGACACTGCCTGAGCAGTCTTTATTCCCTGTGAAACTCTATTTGTAGTATTACCAAATATTAATATACTGAAAGCTGTTATAAATGGGTGCTGGACCAAATCCCAGAAAAACCTTTAGGAAATGCTTAATGAAAAAATGTGTTGAACTTGAGGCTTTTCTTTGAGAAAGTAAAAGATTGCTAAGTGGAAATTATATGTAAACAGAAGATGATGTGGTTAATACATTAATTACAATGCAGTTACTTCAGATTACAGGCTTTTCCACATGTGACTAATAGAAAAATGTACAAACAAATTATAATTCCAGAAAGAAAACCTCCTGGACAAACATCTGGGGGTAATTATGACACCGTGACCAAGCCATCAACAGTGTAGGTGTTACTTTCAGTTTGGAGCCAAAAAGAAAAGGAGGCAGTTAAAAAAGTGTTCTTGGGAGGAGTAGGGTGAAGCCATAAATACAATAACAGAGAGGGGCCACCTTAAAAAATAGTAGTAGCAGTAGAGAGCATACAAAGAATAAAAAATATACATGTTCAAAAGAAAAACAGAGTTTTAGAAGCAGGAAAGTGGAGAAATGGCTTAGGAGTTGTCCAAAGTCAAGCCGAATCAGATGTTACCCTCTCCACCCCCCACCAAAACCAAAATAATATATGTATCTAATTTTCTTTTCTACTCTTCCTAGAGTGGGTTTGTGACACTTTTTTCTCTTGCCCTATAATTTTTTCTCCTATATATTTTCCAGTGCACCACAAGTTCTGTGTTTCCCCTGTGTTATATGCTATTCTTCACTTTTATTAATGTGCACTTTCTTGGATTGTCTGCATCCTTTAGCATTAATTCTTATTTTCACTGCTATTTACTAACTCTACCATACTGAGGATTTGGGACAATGAACTTCAGATGGAATGAATATACTAAATATACTATAGACTTTTCTTAAGAAGAGCTTTGCTTCTAATGAAACCTTTTTTTTCTCTTTTTCTCTCTGTCTTTTTTTTTTTTTTTTTTTTTTCTATGAGGGTTGTCCAATCATTGAATGCCATGGATGTATCTTCTGCCATATAACATGAATAGACTGGAAGTCTAACATTGTGGACAGATATCTATTTTGGATAGATACAGTAATCTACTTTACTTTTCTCATGGCCTTTACTCAATAGAACAGTGTTATATTCAATATTTCTAAATAGCTGAGAGGACTGGAATTGTCAGTTCTACAGTGATGTAAGATTCAGAAAGGGATTTATCAGTGTTGTTGATCCAGAAAGAGTAATTTTTCTTTCTGAAAAATGTAAGCAAGACTGACCAGTTTCAGGCTCTGGAGGAACTATGAGATGAAATTCAGTCTCTCATTCAAAGCCAAGGAAAATAATTGTGAGAGAAGGTCAGTAAGCATTCATGCAAAAAATAGGTAATGAGAATCAAATAAGCTAAGTCCCGTCACCAAGTCTCATCTGAAATGCCTGGTGCAAGAAGATAAGTAGATCCTTACTTTTGTTACAACTTGATTAAAGTACAGCTGTCTTTTTGGTTGATTTTGAATTACAGACTTTCTGTTGAGTGTTCTACCTTCAGACTAGTTAATTTTTTTCCCATTTCACAAATTTCCTGTTCAGATTTTGTAACTTGCTTCTTGTCTTTGTACCTACTGGTTAACACTCTGAAATTCTGGTTTATAATTTGATTGACACTAGGAGCCATCAGGTGCACCATGTGTAGGTTTTGAGCATTTTTAAGCCTAAGTTCTTGTAGGAAGCACCATACAAACACCAGAAAATCTTTAGACAAAAAAAATCATGAAGGCTGTTGAAAGAAAATGTTGAGTTATGAGAAAAAAAAAAAAAAAAAAGATGTAACATTAACTTGTTATGTTGGTGTGGACTGAGAATGTATTCCACTGTTTGGGAGGTGTCAAGTTGAGCATGCTATCTTAACCATAGCCCTTTATAGTGGCTGACGTCTAAACTTGACCCAAGTGCGTGTTTAGCCAGATGTCACTAGTGATTACAGGAATTTGGACTGACTTTCAGCTAAACCACAAACCTGGATGGATGAATGTTGTTCCAGATGCATTATCTCATAATCCTAAAGAAAATAACATGTTAGATGAAAGGACTATAGAACTTTCCTTTGTATGAGCTTTGAAAGCTAAGGCTAATCCTGAGATCATTGAAAAGGTTTAACGTACCACTGCATGAAATTCTAGCCAAACAGAAGTTAAGAGCTCTAATACTTTAGAATCGCCTCAAATTAGTAAAATAATATTCAAAATTAATTGAACTGGAAACAGTGATCTTGAAACTTCTAATAATTTCTCACTTTCAAACATTTCAATATATTATATGTGTTTGGTTAGCTTACATTGCGCTAGTAACACCTTGATCATGCATGGAATATGTTTCACTGTGGGGGAGCTCTTTACACATACTCTTATGCAGAAAGACCCCAGAGATAATAAAATTCAACAACCATAGAATCTTTTAGGTTGGAAAAGATCTTTAAGATCATTGAGTCCAACCATTAACCCACTGTCAAGTCAAAATTTGTTGACATAAAGACTTGCATTGAATAGATGGAGAAAAAGGGACTGGGAGAAAGACAGCAAATGTTTTGGGAAGCTCTAATAAATAAATAGCTACTGTACTGTTGTCTTTCTGCCCAACCTGGAAATGAAACTTGAGATAATTTTAGCAAGGAGATAATATTAAAAGAGGATCTTTAATGAAGATCTTCAGGGGCAGTTATGGAAAGATGTCCACAAAAGCCTACCCCTACAGGGATGAGTACACATTAATAGGTTTTAGGAAATTAGCATAATTGATAAAAAGCACCAATTAGGAGGACAAGTAGTGATGCAAATTTACCCCAGGTCAAGCCCCTTCTCTGGAGCCCCTTTCCAGCACTAGAAATTTTGTCCATGAGAATGTATCTTGAAGAGTTTTTTTCAGCCTTGATTCCCAGGAAGAACCAAGATAGCAGAGGGGCCTTCTACCTCTTGGGGCTTGGAGCTCTGGAATTTGTTTTGTCTCTCTGCTTAGGGAAAGGCCATGGAAAAGTACTGGGAAAACTAGCTACTAATACAATGGGTGACAGAATTACAAATATATGTGTGAAGAACATAGAGAACACAGCAAAGAAAAAAGGCAAAATCCTAATGGCATCAGTACATGTCTAATCATATATGTGTGTCTCTATATATGATTAATATTGTCAATCTTACTCTTCTGTGTTTCAGAAGTCACTCCAGGTTACTAGTTTAGTTACTGGCTTTCAGCTTAAGACTTTGGATGAAATCTTCTTCTCCAGAAAATATTCCAGAAGACATGAAAATAAGCAGGGCTTTCAAACAGACATGTAAGACCTGTATGTCCAGTGCACAGCTGAAGGTCCACTGTAGTCAGTAGTATGCTATCAACCTGGATTTCAAATCAAGTTATGGTGTGTTAACATGTTGTCTTCTGTCAGCTGAAATATTGCAAATCTAAGTGGGTTTTCTTAACCTCTAGCATGAGCAGAAATGAGTATCAGTTTTAGTTGTTTTCATGTGGACTGATCTAAGTCACAATAATTTCCCATTGTTTCTGGCAAAGTGAACTGGCAAACAAAGATCGTGTGTTGTACAATAATTGGTCTAGCAATTTGATGGTGTGTCTGAGTCTTTATTGAGAGCTATCTGAGATATTCTAAAAAAAGTATGCTTGGTAAAACTTATAGAGCAAGCTGATTTATATGCAGAAGTAATGATTAACAAATGTAGGCCCATTTTCTTAATGGTGGGACAATGCGTTGGATTACTTCAATAACAGAATTAAAACAGGGAAAATAACATATATTTCCCTAAAAGACTGTATCACTGGATAATTTCTTTGGTGTGACCAGAGTGGTTAATAGTTTTTGAACTCCAGTTGCCAAAGCAGCCAGAAAATGAATGCATATACAGGTATGTGAAACAGTGATGTGGACTAAAGAAACAAGAATTGGAAATCAGTTATGCTGAAGATATTACTGTTTCAGAACATATACCTTTGAGATGTATGTATTAAGCTAATGATGAAGGATTAGGTACTAAATTAGGCAGCTAATTCATATGTGTTTGTGTAAAAAGAGGATACGAGTGTATCTTTCTGATGTTAAACAGAAATCTTCAATAATGGCCAGCAATACTATAATAAGCATCACAGATTTGAGTAGCTATTCCTTCCAAGTATACTCTTTTGTAGGAGAAGAGAGAGTCTGCTGACATGATATTCAATATTTTCCTTTCCTTCTTAAACCTGTGGCAGCCAAGTAGCTCTCTTCTCACTGACTGTTTACATAGCTAATAGTTTCCCCCCATGGACAGTTTAAGATAAATGACACCTATTCAGTGAAATAAACTTTATTCTGCTTTTGTTTCATGATTTATTTAAACTCAGGTGATGCTTTTATCATCTTGGGAAGAATAGAGAGAATAAGCAATTACTGGTTTTGCAAAGAGTAGCTAGTGCAAGAATCGGAAGTAGATTTAAATTCTTTACCCGTGCAACATAAATCAGAAAACACAGCTGTCACAAAATTCAAGGTTTGTTTTCCACATATACATATAAATTAGCTACAGGAATGCTTTGATAGTGTTTTCTAAGTGTGATGTAACACTGCTGAGGAAAAAGTCATTTAAGAGTACTGAGGTAGACATCTAATGTCATTGCAAGGCTGCTCTAAAACAATCTTTGAAAAGTCATGGCACTTGGGTAAAATTCTCAAGGACTGGCAGACAGCAAGAACACTCCTGTTTTCAAAAAGGATGAAAACAAAGTACCTGGTATTGTTTATCTTGACTTTTATAAGGCTTTCAGCACTCCTATAATATCTGCATAGACAAACTGGCGAAGTTTGGAGAACACAGTGAGGTGGATTGCAGACTGGCTGAACTGCTGGGATCAAAGGGAAGCAGTATGAAGTTGTACTGGAGGACAAGTTCTCCAAGACTGGGATACTGGAGCTAAAACTGTTTAACATCTTCACTTATGATCTGGATAAAGGTGCAGAGTGCGCACAGAGCAAGTTTGTGGATGATGCAAAATAAGAATGATTAGCACACTAGATTGTTGTGCTGCCTTTTAGAGAGACTTTTACAGGCTGGAGAAATGAGTCAACAGAAATCTCATGAGTTCTAACAAAGAGAAATGTAAAGTCCTGTACCTTTGATGCTTCGTGGTTTAGAAATGGTGTTCTCCAACTTAATTCTTCCCACTGAAAGCACTCTACCTCTCATTTGCTCCTTGCAAGGGGCTTTAGAGGAGAATGGTAGGCACAAAAGGTAAAAATCACGGGCTGAGGTAAGAACAATTTACTGGAAGCATCAATGAAATTAGTAAACAAATAGTAACAGCAACAATGCTAATGACAGAGGGTAGAAGAAAAGAAAACATTATTGCTCATTGCAGCAACACCAGATGGCTCCTGCTGCCACACTCCCCCACTGCTCTCTCTGGCTCTAACAGGCCTACCACACAACTCCCTCTGCCATGCTTTACTCCCCTGGAAGGAGCCCCTTCTCCCCAGAAGAGATTCCCTTCCCCACCTGGGGTGGTTTGGAATAACCACTGGCCAGGCCATTCCCCCTCCTGGCTACTGGAAAATACAACCTTGTCTTGGCCAGAACCAGAACAAAGGAATAACTGCATTCAGCAACATAGGCAGGAGACCAACCAGCTGGAAATCAGCATTCCAGAAAAGAACTTTGTGCCCTGAGGAGTCTGGTGGGCAAATGGACTGTGGGCTAAGACTGTGACCTTGTGGCAAAGAAGGCCTGTCAAGTTCTGGGCTATATTAGCCAAATAATTTCCAGAGGATGGTGGGAAGTGTCCCTTTCCTGTTTTCCACTCCAGTCCTGAACTCCCCTATATACAACTGCCCTATAATCTGGCATATACTGTTGTACATGCCAGTAAAGGACATGAAGATTATTTAGGGATTGGAGCATCTGACATGTGAATGAGAGACAGAGAATTAGAATTGTTAAACCTAGAGAAGCCTTAGAGGGATATTTTCAAAGTGGAAAAGGGGGAGAAGGAGCAAGAGTGAAGTAGGATTCTTCCTACTGATACCCTATTAAAAGATAGGAAGCAATGGAAACAAACTGAAACACAATGTATTTAGGTAAAACATAAGATAAAGGTTTTCAGTGTGAGAGTGTTCAAAGGCTGGACAAAGTTACACAGAGATGGCAGAGTCTCTGTTCTTGCAGACATTCAAACCCCACCTCATGGACAGAGTACCAAACAAGGATCTTTAGTTGCCCCTACTCAAACCAAAAGGGTGGTGTGTGAGGGGAGAACAGCTGATGTTTTTAGAGGTTTGATACACAATATCCAGAGGTTGCTTCCAGTTCCAATGATTCTATCATTCCCTGAAATTACTTTCAAGAGCTACCCTTTCCATGGCACTCTTCAGAAACTATGAAGTCTAACATGTCATGACTTGCATGACCAAAACAGTCAGAAAATCTCTCTGATTAAGCAAAAATGTTGTTTTGTGGGCCAGAGTGCACAAGAATTTAACCTTGACCTTTTTCCTGAGGTTGTGACAAATTGGTTGTGTACACAGGTAGCCAAGAAGTATGGCCAGGGCAGTTATTTGAAAGAAGCCCATTTTGTTTCCACTTCTATAGAGCCCGTGAGAAAATTTTGACAGTTGTCTTGGCATTCAGTTGTTTACAGGAAACCATATATGGGACATGCAAAGCTGAAGTCTCAAACAGTTGAATATTCTTCACTTTTCATGAGACTATATTCCTACAGAAAAAGTAGACCACAGAAATTGACTTATTAATAAAATTGAGAATATTTTGTCTCTTAATAAAATAAATAAGATTTCTGCTAAAGTAACACCTCCCACGCCCTGTGAAATACCTTACAGGGTATTTCAGAAATTGAGTAGAGGTACATTTCTAGTTCTCAGTATTAACTTATTTGGGATAACCCTTTTTTCTTGTATGGAGATAAATAGCTGGGTAAAGCATACTATTATTACTAATTTGGCTCAAGTCACAATTACAATGCTCAAAATTAGACAGTACTTCTACAAATACCTTGCTTTTATTTTCTGTCTGAGGTTTTATATTTTCGACTTTCAGCAGTACATCCAGAAGCTTTATCCAAAAGTCGTAGTTGGCACACACTCCATTATACCAAATAATACTAAATAATGAAGAAGAATGGAGACTGATTATTAATGCAAAATGGTTTGAATAAGCAAATTAATAGAATGACAAAAATAGATTAAATAACTGAGTTTCAGAAAGGATGTTAAAATGTAAGTCTTTCATAAATCAAAAATGAAGTGTATACGACAGAAAATGAGTCATCCCATGAATAAGAGGAAGATGAATTCAAATGTTTTTTGCCAGTAGTAATAGATGGTCCCACTCTGGTTCTGTCATTCTGCTAAACAATAAAGATGGACCTGATACAGGAAGTCAGTAGGAGTTTTTCTTGGCTAAGGAATGTAGCATAGAGCACCAAGTAATGAATTTAAATATGAAATATCTGTTGTGTTGGCCTATATTCTAGTCCTGTCTCCAGTGAAACTACTAGATAAATGTTAATTAGTGCATTGAGAACAGGGAAGGATCCCCTCTCCTCTGGTACAAATTAATTTCTTTCTTAGATGGAAAGCAAAATTTAAAGTAATCTGCAAATAGCCTATAAAATGTTGATTCTGATCAAAATAGTAAAATCTTAACAGTAAAATCTTTCTAGTAATGTCCATCAATGAAGGACAAGACAGAAATGCTGTTCATTTTAGAGTCAGTAGAAATTTAAATTTTTATCATATGCCAGAGTATACATGAAAGAAATAGCAAACCTCTAGGACAAGAGACTTTCAAGAATTGGCATGTAAATAATACTACATTATCAAATCTGAATTGTTTAAAGAGGTATTTCTACATTCAGCATTGACTATTTCATTATTGGATTGGAAAATGTAAGTTTAATACCAAATGGCATTTCCATATGCATAAAATATCACAGATGAGTATTGAAAGTTGCTATTGTTTTTAGCCATGTCCAGATTGGATCAGTTGTTAAAAGCCTCTCTCTTTGCTCTACATATTAGGCTGAAACAATAGGACAATGACTGCTATTTTATTACTCTTACTAATCTGAATTCTCAAGTTTTAGTTTGTCACTGCTAAAGGGAAAATAAAAGAAGAAATAGTGGCATGGTTTTAGTGCACTAACAGTAGAAAAAAAAAAGAGAAAAGTAAAAAGAGGCTAGAGAGACAGAGGGGAAATAAACTTGGCAAAAAAAGTCTTGAAGCACAGGAAGGTCAGAACAGGAGAGAAAGCTGGGAGGAGACAGATGTGCTTGGGAACAAAAAGGGTAAACGCAATTTCTGGAGTAGAGCAAAGCCTTGGACTCATTAAAGCAAAGAAAAACAATCAAGAAGGAGACTTTGGGGAGCAAAGAGAGCAATCACACCTTGGAAGGAAAAAGAGAAAGAAATTGGGAAGTGAGCCTGAAAGAGCAGAGCAGGAGAGAATTGAGAAATGAGGTTTTGGGGGAAGAGATAGGGCTTTGTTAGGATGGAGTTAAGCAAAAAATATTGCTAAAGGCTCCAGCTCTCTGAAATGTCAGCCAAGGTTGCTGTGTGTAAATCCCTGGGTTTATTTATTTGTCTTGCCACAATATATAAAGGAATTTATTTAGTTAGTGAAACACATTTTTCTTGCATTTTGCAGAGTCTATTTTCCCTTTGGTGTACATACTAACAGGAGATTGTTGAATAAATCGATGGGAGAACAGATGTCTTTGAGTAGTTTTCCATTGGCAATTTTTTCTTGTTATTTAGAATTTTTAAGAATACACAAACTTTTGGAGAAGTTTGCATAGAATGTGCCTAATTCATGCGGGCTAGAAATTCAGAATTTGCACTTAATTGTGAAATATGGAGGGCTGACAAGCAGCTAGATGATATAACCCTGAATCACTTAATCACTAACATGGTTAGATTGTCAGTGATGTTATTCCACCAGAAAGTGTTCCCCTAAGTGAAAAACACTTGTACACTGTATTCCAAAGACTATCTTGGACAGTGAATTAAGCAGTCTGGGTGATTAATGGATTCAGTGAGTGCTGGAATAGATTAATCAGTCTTTGATTATGGTGTTCAGAAAAGTAAAGAAGTTATGAAAAAAAGAGAGAAGTTCTGTTAACAGTATAGTTCTTCCATTTAATATATGAAGTTTCATACAATTTGTCCAATTATACAATCAGTTATGTCACATTAGGAAAAGAGTCTGTTTCCTTTGCTCATAACAATTAGTATGTCACTTTCCAGGTGGGATACCTGAAGGCAGCAGAAGGCCTTGAAAAGTAATGTACTGTTCTTCATATAAAGATGAAGTATAGATAAGGGGTTTAAAAGCTTCTTTCAGTATTTTCCGTTCTTTTCACTGTATATCAACACAATGCTTTGAAAAGTTTCCTTCTGTGTTTAATCCGATTGTTGGCTTACAACACTGAGCTGCAAACTGAGCTAAACCAAAGCAAGCTAAACCCCAATGAATTTGCAGTGCCCCATCTATTAATGCCCACCTTTTGTCACAGGTTTCATAATTAGTTAAGTACATAAGAATGTGTTTGTACACGTTGGCAAATCTGTAGCTGATCTACTCTGAAGACAAAAATGAGGAATGCAAAATGTTTTCACAGCAATGACCAAAAATACTATTTTTCTTCTAATATGAGGTGACAATTGTTTAATTTTGGAATAGAATATTAAGAACTACCTATTAAAGACTTCTTGTACTGGAGAAACACACCTTGTTTGAGATCCTTATGGTCTAATTCTGTCCAATTTAGTAAAAATATACATATCCATGTATATATAAAGTTTTCCCTCGTTGAGTGTCACACTGACACAAGCATGCATAAATTAGCCTAAAAAGAAGGCAGATGGATTGCACAAATTCTTTCAGGTTGTTGCTATGTGGGTAGAGAAAACAGACAGTTGCTTAAAACTGGAAGGATAAGTGTTCTCTGCCATGTCATTGAAGGGAAGAAAGGACAGGCTTAGTGATGTTAGATGCAGTAATTATTGAGTTCCATGTGTTGAACCAGCTGACATGAACAAAGTGGTTCCTGGCATCTGGTATCAATCATCTGCTGGTGGCTGGTACATGGACCCATACTCATCGTATCAGAAAGATGGAAACTTTATCTGTAGTCCATTTGAATGCTGACTCTTACAAAGGGTCTTTGTCTTTAGCAGGGACCACATCCCGGGATGAATAGGATTCTGAGCTATTCATTTAAACCTTGGCTGCAGGAAAGATTATGTTCCTTATTTTGACTAGTCTAGAAAAGGTGGATGCCATCTTTGGTTTGAATTTTGTCACTTTGGGGTACCCATCTCAAAACCAGACTAAGCAGCTTTTGTCACGGTACAAGTGACTGATGGACAAAAGAGGCAGGTACAAGAGGACTTGCCTTGCAGCTGAGCTCTGTGAGACTGCATCTACAGCCTCCCATGGGGATGTCAGTGAATGCTAGAGCCCCAGCAGGTCAGAGAATTCTGCCAACTTGCATCAAGTTTACATTTAAACAAAATAGGAAAAAATAAAATTTCAAACCTTTCAAATAGAGAAGCATTTTTTGAATTAAGATTTATTACTTGGTTTCATAATCTGTTACTTGACAGCAGCTGGCAATACAAAGTGTGGAGTCTACTGGATTAGCTTATATAACAGATGGTTCTGTTTTCAAATTTACTCCAAATGTTCAGATGCTTTAGTAAATTAATATTTCCCATCTGATAATAGCTCATGAATTCAGCTTTAATCTTTGGTCTTTCAAAAAAAATAAAAATTAATAAAGACCACTGGGAATCATTGACATTCAATTTGAAAATGATACCCTGGGAGTGGCAGGACTGGGGCAAAATGCATAAGAAATTGCAGTAAGAGTATTGTACCGAGATTTAAGCTAAAATCACAGTGTATGCAGTGTTAGTGTGCACTTCTCAAAATACTTTTATTGGAAAATTTAGAGACCTGTTTAATGTCTTAGTTGTGTATGTTTTATAAAAATCAGTCTCAAAAGAACATAAATAAAGCAAGACCAGGACAATAAATTTATTAAGCTTCATGAAAGCTCTGTAAAGTGGGTAAGATTATCACTGTAGTGCAACACCCTATTGATATATAATAATTATAATGAATGCTTCATCCCATATATTATTTTAATCATTGGAAGAAAAAGAAAAAAAAAAATCCAAGTCAGCTTTTAAACACCTGCAAGCAGTACAATGTTGTCTGTTTTGTATCCAGTAGACATATGGAGATATTCTATGTCTGCATGTCAATCTTATATCAACTTTCAACAATTTTCTTTCTTTGTCTCAAATGACATTTTAAAAAACCTTACTCAAGGATGTGGGGAAAATAGGAACTCCAAACAGTAAAGATTCTGTTCCAACATAAATTTGCTCTCTCTGTATAGATGTGATGGGATACCAGTTTATATTACATAGCACTTTTAATTAGGCAGCTCACTTCTACAGAACTCCAGCCTCATTAATGACTATGACAAATGGTGCTCAATGAAGATTGGTCTTTATTTGGCAGTTCTTCACAGTCTCATTTTTCAATATATATGACTGTATAAATCATTTATTATGTGCCATCAAAACCCTGTCCTGAATATAGAAATTTTACTGTGTACAGAAATATTTCTACTGGGTTCTTGCATTAGTGCCAATGGATCAGTTCAAAGAGAATATGTGACTGTAGACAGGATTTCAGAACCCTGGAGCTACATGCCCAAACTCCACATGCAATGTAAAGGAGGAGTAAAGATATTTCAGAAGACTGTGTGGATTAGCTCTCAGGTTGAGGAGATTGCTGTCAAGGGATGGCACATAGAGGGTTACTGAAAAGAAAAAATGCACTTAAAGTCTTTCCACTATGAAATCTTAAAAACCTTACTCAAGAGTATGAGATCACACATCCTTGCACTTTGGACAGAAGTCTATCCCTCATCCTTGGTGAAGTATCTAGACTAGAATAAAGAGCAGGGAACTTTATTATTTCAGATTTTGACTAGAGGAGGAGACAGTAAAGGATTTGAGGGTACTCTTACTGTGATGTTGGTTGTGCAACAGTTTACTGATTAAGCATTCACCTGACATTTTAGCAATCTAGGTTTCATTATTTTCAGTCTCACTCTGATACAGGATTAAAATGTGCTCAACAGCCATGTCCTAAAGCAAGTTCTGCTCAATAAGGCCAGAAAGAAGACCATGTGAACCAATTTTCTTTATTTAATGCCTAGAGCATGCAGTTGAGAATGGAGGAAATGACTGAGCAGCTGCTACCCAAAATATGGAATATGTATTTTGCTGCTTTTTCCTATGAGGAGTCCTTAAAAAAATAGGAAAAACCTACAATAAAGTGCAGGGATTTCTGATCCAGTCCTGCTGTTGCCTGGAGCCTAAAGCTTGTCCAGAAAGTTTATGAACATCATCCTTTCATGTTGTGGCAGAGTTTCAAAAGGAGCCAGTGTTTCTACCCTCCCTTCCTTGCAATCCCCAAAGTCTATTGTGTGGAAGCTTTGAGTATGACTCACCTCAGAAGAAAGAGAAAATTGAGACTGTACCTCCTACATCTCCAAGGAATGCCATATTGACTAGACTGTTGCCTAATAGGAGGCATCATCTTCTTTGTCGGTTAGGTTTTAACAGAAATCAGTGGGAGTAAGCTTTTTAATGGATAAAGATGGGAGTTTTTAGAGCCAGCTCAGGCTGAGGAAAGCATGTTAGATTGAAATAGACCTTGTTTATAGTGACATACCCCTCAGTGAATAAGCAGATGTAGAATTTTAGACTCTTGTTACACTGTGAACTTATTGAGACTCTTGTTGAGGTGGTTCCGGTTGAAACAGAGGGGTGTTACAGGAGCTCAGAATGATTTCATCTTAGCTACAGTCCTGTCCAGTATGGACTATTTTTATCACAGAACTATGACAGACTATAGATAAAACAGTGAAAGAACATGAAGTAGCCAGGCTGACAGTTTATTTGACATTATAAGAACAGTGTAAGTGAAGAGTAGAGCTCATCCTGAGGCCTCTTTGGTCTCACTGATCTCATTTACAGTAGTAAGAGCTCAGTACACTTGCTGTGTAGTTTCATACTTCACAACAAAGAACAACCATGTTGTCCACTTCAGAAAATTTCAGATTCTTTGACTTTCCCAGCAGCACCTGAGAGCTGCACAAGGCAGAGCCAATTTACCCAAGGGAAGCTTTAACTACTCTAGCCCTGAGGACATCCTTCTGCTTCCTGCCTATTTCAGTCTCAATGTTAGGTTTTATAGCAAAACTTGGGTAGCTCTCCCCATTCAACAGACAGCCTTGAGCACCATGCACTAAATCAGGCCTGGCTCCACTTGGAAGAACTACATTGTCATGGACTTCGGTTGTATCTATGTATGCACAAGGGAGGCACATCACAGCTTCATAAAGCATCGCATTTGTAATGTAATGCAGTAACACCGGAACAAAAATCAGACCAAAAAATCACAGAACATTTAATCTTGCCATATATGGTGGATCCTCATGTGTGTCATCAGTGGGTCTGGGTTCTTGAACACAGCTGTTTAGCACTTGACCTGGCAAAGTAATTTGTAGTAAGAGAAGTGTTTTATCTTCCACTAGGGGGGAATGGATACACATACTTTGCTGATGAGTTAACAAATCTTTGGTAGCTCATGAACAAATTATGAGGTTTGGGGGTAGTAGATTAACTAGCTCTAAGGCAAGGATTAAGAAAGTCATAGCCTGAAAATAGAAACACACCCCAAGAATGATGCCTTGTTTCCTTTTGTCTGTCTGTATTTCTGTGGGCTTTTGGAAATGTTTAGGTAAATTTCTTTTATTTTTCTGCAATTAAGAGGGGAAAAAAGATGAAAAAGTAGGACTTTAAGGAGAACATAATGTTTTTCAAGATGCACACTAAAAGTGTATGGATATCTATAGGTGAAATAGATAATTTTTGGTGACTGAAAGCTGTGTTATCAGTTCAAAAACCCTGAGATCCTCACACCATAGACACCAGTTCCTGTGTTACACACAATGGCTCAAAGCTCTATCAATACATCCACTGCAGTCAATAGCAGCTGACAGAGCAAACCATCCCAGCTGTTTATATATCCAATTACTGTGAAGCAAAGGTGACGTGACCTGACACTTAGTCAGACATCTTTCCAAATTCCAAAAGAGTGATGTGAAGATCCCAGTTCTTAGACCTTTAGTGGCTGAAGTTGAGAGAGCTTTTGAGTTTGGGTCTCAGTCAGACCCTTCACATGTGATGTGCCAAGGGCCCCTGGCTTCCAACAGCCTTATATATGGAAGCTCTTCTGACTGTGTCTCCTCGGGCCTCAGGTACTACTCTCAACTTTTAATTTCCCGCTGTGAGTTCATTCTTCTATTAATGCCAGTTCTCCACCCTTTCCCACCCTCATGGGAATGAATTTTCATTCACTGTAGGCTTCTCCAGGTCCCACCTTAGTCAACAAGTGCTCTGCCATTGACTTGCATGCAAAAAAGATCTGGGCTTTCCTATTTTTTTCTCTCTTCGCACACCCATATCTGTCGTCTATCTATTCTTATCCTGTTTCTTTAGGCTTTTTTTTTAAATTCCATGTCCAATATTATAAACTTCATAATTTTTAAAAAATATTTCTCTGGCCTCTTTATGCACTGTAATCTGAACCCTTTGCTCTAAACCTCTCTAAGTTTTCACACACCCATTACCTTGTCTCTCTTTCATTCTGTTTCTTTTCTTTTGGCTTTTGGCTTTCCTATTTTAACCTCTCTGTCTGACATAGGAAACAGAAAAATAAATGAAAGTACTAAGACTTTCATACAGTAGCTGTGTGAGGTGGTGCTTCGAATTCATCAAAGGGTATTTGTTTTTCAAATTTAATAGCCTGTGTAGGAGTCTTGTTCATTATTAATCTGTGTTAGAATTGTAATGAAACACTGTGGTGGTGGTAATTAAATTTCAAATCAGATGCTTCATAAATAAAGAAGCATTTCATAAATATCAAATTATGCCACTATCTTAGCATGTGCAGGTTCTCTGTCATTACAGAAATGTGATAATTATCTCTGGTAATTCATTACAATTTAAGAATGGATAAAGAATAGAAAATGTAGGCATGAAGGAGGGAAATACCTGCAGCACTGAGGTTGTACCTTAGCTTGTTTATATGTAAGTTTTAGAGATTTGCCTTTTTAATTCAGTGCTTATTTCAGCATGGAAAATTAGTATGTAGTTAAGTAGTACCTGTCCTCGACAGTACTATGTAGAAGAATTTAACTGTATGTTTCACTAACTGCTGAATAGCCCTTTTTCTTGCAACAGACTCTGTCTTCGAACACTACTCTGTTCCCACTGGTGCTTTCATAGATATGGCCAACTTGAAAACTTATTTCTTTGGGTTTTAAAAATCTCTCGAAGTGAGACCAACACACCTATTGTTTCCAAGGTCTCCTTCTTGCCCTTCTTGAAAACTGGGACAATGTTTGCCAATTTCCGGTGAGCTGAGACCTCTCCAGATTCTCAAGACCACTCAAAAATCATTGAGAAAGGTTTTACAATTACTAAAGTGCTGCAGTGAGGTCCATTTTATGAATTGAACTTTCAGTTATGCATCATTTGCACACAGTATTCCTCTACCATACAGCAGTAGAGTCATCCTTGTATTGTATCTATGTTGATATTTTGTATGTGCAGAGGTGTGATTCATTGTATAATTCCAAATCATGTGGTAAAGTCCAGTCAACACCTTTGTAGATTTAAACGCAAATCAAGTAGTTCAAGCATTTAATTTTTATTAATCACAAAGTACTCTAAACTTTCTCAGAGTCTGATCTTTTCATCTTAAGCTCATTTGATCTTTATCCAAGTAACCAGCATGATTCAGTGTTCTCCCAGGATATAATATTATAGTTTGTAAAGTGATTATTAAATGCATTAAAAATTTCAATGGGATCATTAATAACATCTCTTGTCAGCGACCTAGCTTGGATAATAACTTTCTTATGACTTGCATGAAATAATTTTTTTTCTGGGGGAAAGGGTATCCTTTCCAGAGGTTTCTAGATGTCTTTCAGTTGTTTTCCAGTGCCTGAAATAGCTATTAACTGTGGAATGGCTTGAGGTTTATGCATTCATTTCTAAGAAAATGTGATAATTGATTAACCAACCATTCCTCTGTAGTTGTCCTGATTGCTTAACCAAGTAACTCCACCTATATTTTCTGTAAATAACAGTAATTATACATATTTTTCATAATAATGTCTTGTTGTTACAGAATAATTTAAGGCAGCAAATGTCTATTGACAGAAGTCATATTAATCTAATAAAATAGTAGGGCAAAGACATGTCTTGTGGACTGAAAATTAATTTGGCAGAATTTCAGTATTTTCATATCAAGATAGACACTGTATTGCAACAGATAACTCTCTGGCCATTGGCATATCGTAAAGAAACAAAATTAAATGTAACTTGGAGAGAGACAGTAATGGTCGTCATCTCCCTATTTACCCCTGCCAGTCTGATACTTTGCTGTCTGGCAACATTCATCTTATAGATCACCATATCCTCTTTGAATGATAGTAATCTATCTCTGCGCATCTCTGCATTCCCCTATGTACCCCTGTCTCCTGTTTACTCTCTACAGAATAAAGCAAATCCAACTACTTGTTGGCCACTGTTCAAGCAAGGATCACTCTTCTTTATCTATCTTGCTATAATGTGTAGCGATGGAGTCAAGGGCCAAGACGTTATCCTTTATCAAAGGAAATAAGTCAATACAGAAATTGAGTTGTGGAAACAACAATATATCCTGCTAAAATAATGAGAGGGAAATCCCTGCTGAATGTTGATATAACTCACCAGCAACCAGCTCTGTCAGAAGTTGTCTTTGCGCACTGTCTGGTGTGAGCAAGCCAAATTTCACTGTCAGGAAAATGAGAACGTCCTTAGGTAGGTATGCTTGTAACTGTCCTTCACTGAAACATATTCTGGTTACTCTTCTCTGCTGTCTCCTTCCATCTGATGCATCAGTGTTGTACAGCTGAAAAGCAAGGTTTATTACATATTGTCAGCAGCAGTCCTACCTTTGAGTTTTTTGCACATATGTTGAAATGGCAGGATGAGTCCATAACTCTAGACTACAATGGTTGCTGTGATTGGTGTTCCTTTCATAGTGAATGAAGCATATTTACAAGTGCAAGATCATTCATTTACTGTCCCATCCTTGGCAGTGTTCAAGGCCAGCCAGATGGAGCTGTGAGCAACCTAGTGGAAGGTGTCCCTGCTTGTGGCAGGGGGTTTGGAACTAGATCATCTATCTACTTAGTTGGCCTTCCAACCCAAATCAATCTACATGATTTTTTAATTCTCTTTCTTCTTAAAGGCACAATTCTGTGTCTTTTTAAATGTAGAAATTTTAAATAATATTTTTCAGAAGCATACTGTTATAATTGTACTTTTGGAGGGTTATCTTGGATCTCTTATTCTTCAAGTCCATTCCCTAGGTCAAGTTAGAGCCCTCCATAAGAATCTTCATCTTAAGTCAGAAACTAGTGGATGCAACTGAGCTGGTTGTAGCAGCTGGGAAATGCAGGTATTCCCACAATGACCATGTCATTGTGTGCATTGGCATGAGCATCACTCTTGGAAATTTGCCCTATTGTGTTTACCCTCTTCTCCCAGCTTTCCCAGAAAAAAAAGTTCGCTACTTAGTGGTTGCTTTACTCTTCTGAATCATTTCACTGAAGCAATGCCTAAACAAAATATAGGGGTACACAATTTGGTAGAGATAGAATTTTCCAACAAACTCCAGCTCAGACAATGATTAGTAGAGTGGAAAGAAGGATATTCAATCTGGCCTTGTTTTACACAGTCCCTATAGGTGCTATTTATTATCAAGGTGCTAAACAAGATGTTATTCAAGCATTGTGACTTCAGTTCTGTGAAGTATTGTATCCTGTAACTTTAATTCTTCTCTGCATGTAGACAAACTGGGTAAGTATTTATCTCTTCTATTTAGATGAGAGGCTGAAACTTATGTTGTTAGCATTACAGAATCATAGAAATTAAAGATGGAAAAATTTTATTAGATCATCTACGGTAGTAGTTAATTATCTTGCCTATACAAGCATTTTACTGTAGAACAATGACTCCTTACCCAAAGCTGCAGAGAGAATCAATGTCAGAGCCAGGATTAAAACTCAAGGAGTTTCTGGCTCCCTGTCCTCTGCTCAGACAGTGAGAGCATTCTGCAGAAACGCTAGATTGTCCAAACATTAACAAAAAACAGCAGGGATGATTTGATTAATTCAGATTTGTTGCTAAAAGGCCTGTAGTGTTTTTGATTAGCTCTTAGGCCCTCATCAGGCTTAGAGAGGTGTGTGTGGTAAATTTACTTTTACCAGTATGTTACTTACAAGATCCTGAAGTGATATGTATTCTTGAGAAACGTGGAATTAAAACACTACTTCCAGAAAAGCCCTATGAATATATGGATCAGCATCTTTATGATAAATAGGTCAGACTTAATCCTGTAAGCTCTTGAAGACAAGAGCTATGTTTTCAATATGTCCATACAGTGCCTTACTGGACACTCTGAAAAGTACCGTGATATGTAATGATAATAATAATAAATATTTATTTATTGGACATGAGATCTAAAGTTAGAAGTTATTTCTGAGGGGTAGATTTTTTGTTCATAAGCAATTGCACCATGAAAATTCCATATGCTTAACTTGCAGGGCTATTTGCAAATACCAGTTATTCTGCATCCCATACGTATTTTCAAGGATGGGTAGTACATGGGAGGTACTTAGTATTTTTATTATTATTGTAGAGCATTAAGTAAGTATATATATATAATAGATGTTTATGTAGCACCTACAGAAAGAGCACTTAAAAAGTCAGTATTTTCTGCACAGATTGGTTTTCACTTCCACACCAGAGTTTTCACACACAGGTTTGTACAATAAAAGTATTACTATTGGTACTGGAGAAACTGCCTAGTATTACAGATTTCAGATGTAGCTCATTGTAAACTCTTGTTTTCAGTAGCTAAACTTTAACTATGTAGGGAAAATTTTCATTGACATGCATCCACCTCAGATAGAATTTTCTGAGAAAATTTCTAAGAAACTTAGAAGAAAAATTGCAAGTATTTTGGTGGCATCTGAATTACTGTGTTTTGTAACAGGAATAGAAAATTTGCCAAAAGGGGATCTTTATGTTGGATGTCTGCTTTCTTTCTGTTTTGAACAAAGTTTTCAGGCTATTCTGAGATATTCTGGAAGCAGATTTTCTTCACCTAACATTTTCCCCTTAAAAATGAAGTTTTCCACTGGTTTGATTCTGTTTACTCTTGATGTTTTTGCCTCTTCAGTGCTCTTTTGGTCCTTCCCCCATTGTCAGATGACTTCTCAGACCCTAAAAAATGACACTCAGTGTTGAGTTTTGCATTGCATTTTAGCAGGAATCTGAGAATGAGTGGTTACATGCTGTGGCAATGCAGAAGATAATGAGAATTAACTCTGCATGCAGCTATGGTTGTGCTTTCACAATCACTTGAAGATGATCTAAGTAGATGCTTCTGCCAAAAGTGGTGACCTCACCTATCCCCAGACAATGGTGGCATATTCCTGCTTCTTGACTTTGAAAGAACTAATCCAGATGAGGACTACTTACTTTTCATCTGAATTAGTTTCCTAACATTGTATCCATGAAGATGGTAGCACAAAAGTGGGAGGGTGGTCGCTTACCTATGGCAGGGACAGGGAATGTTAGCTCATACAGATAGCAGCAGGAATTATTTTTAATTAGTACTAGCGTCATGTCCTCCTCACCTTTCCATTGATGATATATAATCTTTAAATTCAGTCAGCAGCCTGTCAGTATAGAGATTAGTGAATAAGACATGATTGGTAAATGTCACAACTTTTGAACATGCTACCTGAGATATTTATCTGCTACTTAAAAATTATTAGGGATATTCATAGGGATTTTGTTATATGCCTGTATTTCCTTTATTGTGTTGCAGACTGTTGTAAATGGGCGGAGATAATATTTTTCTCCTTAAAATGCCTTTATTAATCAGCTCTTACAATGGTGGCTCGAGGGGTTTTGGC
The DNA here is from genome assembly GCF_965231275.1 of Zosterops lateralis. Classification (NCBI taxonomy): domain Eukaryota; kingdom Metazoa; phylum Chordata; class Aves; order Passeriformes; family Zosteropidae; genus Zosterops; species Zosterops lateralis. The sequence continues at coordinate 18,647,912 of NC_139765.1, forward strand.
AGCCCGGTTCACCCTTGAGGAGGAGGGTCTTGGTCAGCTCTGCAGCAGGAAGTTCAGCAGGGCTGGAGAACTCTTCCCTCGTTGGGAGTCTCCGAAAAGTTCTGAATTCTGTTTGTTTGCCTCAGGGTCTCACTCCTGGTTTGGTACTTTTAAGTTACAGTGAGTTAAAAAACCGGATTAATCAGTTCCACTGATGCTCTAGGGTACACACAGCCTAGTATTGGTTCTTGTGGGTTTAAATTTTACTTATGTTTATTTTTATAGGGGGTTTTTGGTGTTAAAAAAGGTTCCCGAATGCACCTGGGATTTCTAATCTGCATGTACGGGGTCGCCCTGGGGGCGCAGGGGCTGCAGAGGCTCTAGCAGCCTCATGGCATGGCTGTGCTTGGGGAGCAGGTGTCTCAGAGGTCTCGATAGTGGCGGGGGGGTTGTGTATGCTTTTGGCGGCTTTGCAGTGGGAGTGGTGCGGGCGTCCCATCAGTAGAGACACGGCGGCCGCGGCCGCCAGGGACGGAAACCACGCCGGGGTGGGGTGGCTCGGCAGCCTCATCAGTCTGTTGTGGCGGCTGGCTGCCCGGCGGCCACCCGGGAGCGGTTCGGCTGCTCGCGCCGGGAGCGCTGCAGCCCGAGGCTGCCAGGGATGCAGCTCCTTCTACGGGAGCCTGGGGATGCGCTGTCCTGTCGGCGCGGCTGCGGGACGAGGCTGTGGTGGGGACGGAGCGCAGCGGGCCGCTCCCATCGGCTGTGCCACGCCGGAGCGGTGGCGGGAGTCGGGAGCCACGGTGCCGGAGCCGTTTCGCAACGGGGGAGGCTGGCTTGGGCCAGGAAGCCCGAGGCAGACCCTCCCCCAGTAGCAGCCGTTCTGCGGCGAGCTTGGCAGCTGGTGCCGCATGGCTGCAGGCGTCCGCCTCTCCCCTCCCGGCTTCTCGGCACTCACGGCGGGCAAACACACTCTGGCGTCGGGGGAGGCTGCGGTTTTTTTAAAGAGCTCCCCCCCTTTTGCTTACCAAGGTGGCTTCTCGTTGTTACATTACAAAATAAACATTCAAGATATTAATACACATAACAATCAAGGGTTTCAATTCTCCAAATTTCATTTTTTTCACAGACCACCTGATTTGCACATTTAATTTGGCTGTGGAGGATGGAATTAATTTTATTTTAAATGTCTGTAATGTAAAATTTGGAAACTGACCTGGCCACCTAGACTCCCTTTAATCATTAATGAAATGTTATTAGGACTATTAGGTTGGGACCTCTTTACGTAATGTCATTAGGAGTAATCATGCTCTAGAAATCCTCACCTTACTGTATTGAGCAAATAAAAAAATTAATTTTCTGTAGATGGATATTGACATGACAACATATACATTATTATATGAAATGAAGCCAATCAAAAAGCCTAACCATCTCACCTGGTAGATCCAAGGACTGATTGTGCAAGAACAGAAATATAAGGTTTCCTTATGGGAGTGTCCATGCTAACATTTGTGCCCATCATCTGAGTCTTAACAGTGCAATACTGCTGCTCCCTTCACTTCAGACCTTCTGGCTTGCTTGGAGCTGTAGTGTCCAGGTTGAGAGTAATTAGATATTAATAATAAATTATTCACTATGAGTACATTGGGACACTGGAACACATTGCTCAGAGGAGCTGCGGATACCCTGTCCCTGGAAATGTTCAAGATCAGATTGAAGTGATCTAGTGGAAGGTGTCCCTTCCAATGACAGAGACATGGTACTAAATCATCTTTAGGACCCCTTCCAACCAAAAAATTCAGTGATTCTGTGAAATTGGGCCAGAGATACTGAAATTGCTAGGCAAATTCATGATGCAGCTGGGAATAAATGGGGCTGAAGGCAAGAACAACTGGTAAGAACAATCAGCGACCAATCCACTTGCTCTTCTAAACCGCAGTAGTCTGTGCATGCAGCAGGGTGTATCAGCCCCATTTGTGATTTGTTGGTGTCAGAATAGTGCAATGTGTGATGGATGTTGCCATTTCCCTATATTTCTACTTTAAAAATATAAGTATGGATTCAAAGTCAAGTACTTGAAAGTGAGAATTACCATTAAGTTCATCCCTAAAGGATCATCATCTATGCTACATTTTCTGCGAAAAAGACATCTCAAGTGGGAATTTATACTGTTCAAGATGAGACTATTTCCCTGAATTTCAAGGTTATATAGGCCTGTGTAAAAAAACTGAAAACCAGATATGCCTGGAAAAATTAAATTTGTAGACTCTCCCCACATTTCAAGTGGAGGAAAAAAACCAGGCAAGTACGTGTAAATCAGTTAAGTATGCTGTTGCACTGCTGCATGCAAACATCTTAAAATTATTTTTAAAAATAGAAAATACTAAAAAAACAAACTTTAGGATTAAATAATCCTTGCAAAATATAAATAACTTTTTAAAACCTTTCAAAGTATTTGTGTTTGTTTTAAACTAAGTTTGATGAATGCCACTGTATACAGTAGTATTGTTACACTTTGTTTGGTGTTATGTACTGTGGAATAACTGAATCAGAGATCTAGCTACACAATGAAAATTAGACAGATTTTAAATATTTGTCAAATTGAGGCCAAAGCAAGTAAAATTATCATACAGTTCAATTAAATTCTGCTTTAAATATAAACAGCAGATATGTGTTAAGTTCAATTGAATAATATGTAAGAGATAAACAGCTCACTTTCCAGCTAGGCATTTACAGTCTTTGGCAGGTAACTAACAGTTGACTCAGAGAGATTTAAGTAGTCAGGGTAAATGCTATGCATGGGAGCATGAGGCATGAGAAGAGCTTCAGCATATGAGAAGAAGGGATGATCCCAATTAAAAGCACATGTGTTCATTTCATACCCTGTGAATTCTCTGGCTCTAGTTGGAGATCATGCCATTGTTTCTAAATAGCTCTGATATTCCCCCCTGTGTCAGTGCAAAGCATTGTTAAAGTTTAATACTACTTCTGTGCTGTTCAGTTTTTCCGTTTTCTTGGCACACTCCACTGAGGAAGAGGAATGCTCAGGGCTAAAAATGAATAACTTAATTACTGGGCCAAATTCTGAGTCCCTCAACTGAGCAGAACTTCCACTAATTTGAGAGGAACTTTTGTTCAATTGACTGCATAACTTGAATCATAGTCCCATGTTAACCTCTGGTAGCTTAGTTAGTCTCATTGCAAGATATATAGGGAAAACATCTTAATCCTGAGAAGCTGAGTCTAAAAATGTGTCACTAAAACTACAGTGGCTTTCTCTCAGGTGTTGCTGGCTTGGCCAGCCCTGGCACCATTGCAACACAGGGGTCTTTGAGCCAGTGAGTCACTACTAAGGCACAGATGAATTGAGAGACAGGACCCTCCTTTGAGACAGCAACTGAGGTTTATTCGACCTCAGGGCCGAGGCTCCAATTAACAGGGAGGCAGATGGAGAGACCTCGAACACCTGAATGTTACATTTTTTAAGGAGGGGGGGGGGAGGAACACGTGGGACAGCAGAGCATGGGGACCAGTGACAGGGATTCAGGGTGCATAATATAACTTGTAGGAGGGGGAAACTTTGACTCTAACCGATCACCCAGGACTCTTCCCAGAAGTTTCCAGACACTGGGAGAGGTCTCTGGTTGAATGGCAGGGCCAGGTGCCATGTAAACAACAAGATTGACAGGTAACTGCTTTATGGTCCTAAGAATAGGGAGAATAAGAGATAACAGGGCATGAACTATGCAACATTAACACATATCAGCAAAGGATAACCATTAGCACTCATCAACCCACTGCCACTGTAAAACCTCTCTTCTAAAACAGTTTTTATGTTCTAGCTTCACTTTGATTTAATATTCTCTGCTGCTGGTGATGCAGGATACTTCTATTCTAGCCGAGGCTTTGGTTTTGAGTTATCCTGCAGCATTGCGGGAGAGCAAGAGTAAAATTTTGGACTGTTTTTCAAAAAAACAACATATATTTGGAAATTACTTGCATATTCTTGCAAGATGATTGCTTTTGCTAGTGCTAATCCAGCTAAGTGCCTCAAATTCACTGTAATTTCAGATGGGCAAGCCACTGGGAAACTCTGTTGTGTCACATTCAAGGATGGTTGCATTTCACAGATGGGTATAACAGGGGGTCTCCCTCCTCTTCTCTTTATGACAGTCAGTTAGCATTATGTTCTGCAATATTTCTGGAAGAAAGAAATAGTGCTGCAAGAAATATGGCATAAAAGACTGTTTTTTAAAGCTCCTAGTCTGGCTGCATGCATGGTTGCTTGATTCTCAAAGCAAAAGCACCTCATGTGAGAACTATTATTGACGTTTTTATTGTTTAAAGCATTTATTATAAAAAGAAGTTAAAGGAGAAAACCAGCCAGCTTCTAGACAGTTGTCAGCTTTTGTGACAATGAGGGCAGAGCTTTCAGAAGTCCTCAAATTTACTTTACACTATGCATTTTCAAGTCAGAAGGGAAAGTAGCATTATCTTTAATGGAATTTAGATCAGAATGAACAAAAAAAAACACACTAGAAATTTCAGAAAACAGAAAATTTCAGCTTGAATTGTCACCTGTTGGTCTCATGTACTGACATTTATGGGAATATTTCCATTCTGTTTTTCATATCCTGCGACTGAGGTTATCACAATCTTATTCTAAATCTTGTCTTTATAATCTTATTGTTAAGCCCCTTTTGATGGATTTCGGAAAAACAGTTTAAGACATTTGTTTTTCTTTCAATGACTTAAAGTGGCGAATTACTTCACCATAACAGTTGTGAGTTGTTTGTTTTTATCTTGATAATCCAAAACATGCACCTTATATTGGTTTTCAATTTGTCAAACTTCAATTTCCAGTTGTTCATTCTTGATATTTATATTTTTAATTAAAAAAACAAACAAACAAAAAATCCAAAACAAAAAACAAAAACAAAGAAATAACCCCCCCCAAAACCCGAACAAAACTACTACCAAAACTATTCTTATTTAATCACGAATAAGCTATTATCAGGTCATCTAGTTATCCTTGGACAAATTGACTAGACTGATCTGTTCTGTTCTGTCACTCTCTGACTAATTTTCCATGCTATGATTCATTCCTGCTTTGCTTTCCTGAGCCCTGCACAAACTTTTAACATCTTTGTTTTAAGTCTGGACAACAAAAATCACACCCACTATTCTAGTAGTGGTCTTACTGGTGAGAATCACACATAAAAATCACTACAAAATGCATTCTTCAAATTCTATTCCATAGGGGCCAGATAGTACCTAGCTACCATGATAGATATAAAAGCTGTAATAACATTCCATTCCAATCTTTTCTTTGGTTTTGGTTCCTGTGGTTCTATGCGCTCACCATGCCCATTTAGCTCTGAATTTTGGTTCCAAAACTGTAAAGTGAAACTCATCTCAGCCCACAGTTCTTCCCTTTCTGCCCCCTGAATTTTGTGCTGAAACTATGCAAAAATATGCATTTTTGTTATTTTTATTTAAACAGCAAAAATAGTTTGGTTTGACTGTGCTGAAATCTGGGTCATGGCTTGTTCAAGGTATTTGCAGCCCTTTCAAGGAACATTGGTTGTACTTAGGGCTTGTAAAGAACTCAGAATAAAACAGTTTTTGGTGGCAGGTGAAAACATTGTCCTGAGTTACTTGAATTTCCTTTTTGATGTTTCAGAATATGTTACTATAAGATAACTCGTGTTCATTATCTTCTGGTGAGTTAGTGATTGAAGTTAAAGGTTAAAATATTTTTGTGTTCAGAAGGTAAGTGTCACATTGAATTTAAATTAGGTTTACTGCATATGAAAATATGTCCATAAGGAATTAAACTCACATCTGTTCTCCAATAACACCTGTGCCTGTGATTTCATGAAAACATTGCCTTGTTGTCCTAGGGTGACCCTATTCAGTAGTTTGCTCCCAAATTTGCCCTAAACCAGGACACTTGTACAAGCTGGGCTCAGCATGATTGGGCTGAGGGCTCAAAACAAAGTCACAATAGTTCAACAAGGCATCATGCACCAGCAGAGCAACAGTTATAGCATGGAGGATCTCCTCAGCTTGAAACAAATAAAAGGTCATCCAACAAGAATGGTCAGGCACAGGTTGAATGACAGAAGCTTTTTTAAGTCTTGGTAGCTGACTTTGTGTGTCCTCTCAGACAGACAGTCATAAATTAATAAAACCTTAACTTAAGTCTGAAGGAAAAAGTAGGAGAAAGGTTATATTGCCTTGCATGTGAAGGAGACTAGTTAACAAGAGAAACATAAAATGTTATAGAATTTCAGCTGGTATGTGGTAACTTGATTGTCTATAAGACAGTAATGCAGATTGCTGTTAAAAAGTATATCTCTTGTGGTGTGTGTTTAATGTTACAGATCTTCTGGTAAATGGACTCCAACTCAGATTTTAACAATACAATTTTTTTGGCAAAATAGGCTGGATTTCCAGCAAATATGGAACAAACTTTCCCTTGGAGTGGAACTGTGTGAAGTCTGACTATTTCAGCTTTTTTTTTTTGCTTTTGATCTGTGTCCTGGGTTGCAGTGTAGGATGTACACAAAGTATTTATTCTATCACCATCTTCATGAACTGTTGAAACCAGGTGGGCTAGTGTTTTCCCAAGCCCCCTGCCTTTTCTGCTAATGGCCCATTAACGCCTTTGGGGTGTTTTCTGCTAATGACTTCTGGGGTGTCTCCTGCTAATGGCCCATGAGTCACAGGTAACTCCCTCCAGGGGTTATCTCTGTTAATGGGCCATCAAAGACACATTTCACACTTCTCGTGCTATTGTGAGGTGCTCTGCCCAGGGGGAGGAGCCAAGCATTCTCACCTGGATATAAGCTGGGATTTGGGACAGTGCAGTGGGCACTTATCCACTGGATTCCCAGAGGACCAGAGCTCCCAGACCTCTCTACAGGATCACTGCTTCAGGAAGAGCACCTCACCTGGACTGCTTCCACCATCCTGCTCAGGTTGTATTCTGACTCTGTCAGTGATCCTTTGTGTTATTGTATTTATTTTATTTTACTTTTACCTTTTTACCTTTCTTCTTATTAAATTATATCTCTGACTTGGAGCCTCTCATTCATTTTGCTTTCAAAACCACAACAATCTGATGCAAACCCATAGGCTTAAATGAAAAAAACCCAAACAAACTATTCTTAAGCAACTGTTCAGTCTAGCTCTGAAAGCTGAATTAGTCTGGAAGAGTAGGTTTTGTACTTTATCTCTAAATGGGAATGGGAGAATTATATCACCTTTGTACTTCCATCATTTTCACTGTAAGCATGAGTGAGAGAACACCAGCTAAAATAAAGTTGTTGGTTCATTCATGTTATTTTAATCAAATAGATGGCAGCATGTTTACAAGAATTCAGTTTGTTCAAGGAGTGAGGAAAAGTGAGGAAATCAAACCTTGGGCATGTGCTTTGAGGGGGTAGTAACCACAACAATTTCAGATAACAAATGAGAGATTTTAAAAGTGTATTTCATTTATTAAATCTGTATGGCATGTCTTGAAATTGAAGTACAAAGTACAATCCAAGAAGTATGGAGCTATTGGGAATGACTTTTGCAAAAAAGATGTGGAATCACAGGTTGCTGAATTTTTCACATGAAGAAACATGGAACTGAAGCTCATTAAGTTTTGAAAATCATTTAAAACTCTAGGCCCATTCCAGCTCTTTGAAATACTTGAGAAACCTTAAAGTAACCCAAGGTCTGAATTTTTGGAAAGTGTGAATCAATTCCTGAGTGAACTTTGGGGGCCAGGCACAACATGATTCTGCTGTGATGAAGTCCCTGATGTGCTTCTGTGCACTGCAGTGGAGTGATTGAAGGGATTTTCAGTGCCAGAGTATCTACTAGATCCAAACCAGCTGTTATTGACTTCCTTAAAAATAGTGTAGAACATGAAACCAAAGTCCTGTGTAAATTTTTTTTGGTTACATTATTAAGAGTGTGGAAAAATTATAAGTCACTTGAGTTAACAAGACTTAGGAAAACCTTGAGTAGATGCCATTAAGTCAGCATAAAGGTACATTTTTCCGTGTAACTGCACCTCAGAATATAATACATTTTGAAGACAAACTAATGAAGTATGGCATATTTGCAGGGATGCAGGAATTACTCATAATATTTACTAGAATGATTTAAATGTTGGCCAAAAGCTAGTTGGTAAAAACACTGAATATTTTTAAAATTGTGATAGCAAACATACAAAACCTTTGGATGTTCCAGAAAGTAGTCACTCTTCACTTTAACGAGCATAAGACATAATTATAGATAAATAAAACATATGCATGTGTTTCTCTGTTTCTCTTTCTTTACACCTTCAACTCAAGCTGATACAAGTCATATTTTTCTTGGGTATCAGGCAAAAATCTCCTTCAACTCACTTTTTCAGCTAATTTTCTATTTCAAGTTGCTTCTTGAGCTTGTCTCTTAACTGGCTTTTTTAAGTGTCCTTTTTTTGAATCTCATCACTTTCTCAGATGATCATATATTTTCTACTAGAGAATCATTGCTAATTATCAATCTACTTTGCTTCATTGATGTTGTGGCTTCTTCAGTGTATTCTGACATCAGTCACTGTGATCCCTCAGTCCAGAGCCATGTATGTGACACAGGGTAGTCCACCACTCCTACGAGTTCCAGAAGACATCTCATAAAGAAATCACCAGTCTGAAGTCCAGAGACATGAATCACAAAGTTAATCAGGTAAAGGAATATATATTATTAACATTTGGTGAAGGGGATTATTTGACATATAGTCTTCCACTCCATGAAAAGGCTTTGTCAGCTCTAGCCTAACAAGGAACCCTACCAAGCACAGATAAATACCAAATTTTGGGCCAGCCCTTGTAAACCAATACCATCATGCTTCAGGTATCTCTCTTCATATCTGCTATAATTCCTAAACAAAATGGGGTGAGTTGAGGACAAAGCTGCAGCCCTAACTCTGAATTTCCTGGCTTTTGTGGGCTTAAATCATACCCTTAATGTTATTTGAAAGTATTTTTTTGTGGTTTAATATATACTATAACTTTTTCTTTTGTGACAACTGGATTTATACTGGCTTCATCCCTAATACCACTGGAAACTGGAAGCAGGTCATAATATGAGCCTGCCTTCCAAATATTTTAAACAGAAAGTCACCATTCAGTGCTCATCGCTCTTGTTCTCCAATAAAAGTTCAGTGTTCCACTTCAATGATACCTCTTATGTCAATACCACATCCAACTCGTAGACTATTTGTCCTCCTGAATGTTGAAGGTGAACAAATGAACAAAAATCTCATTGTAAATTTCTGCTTTCTGTTTTATTCATATGAAAAGGCCTGTGTTTAGTGAACAAACAAACAAAACAAGGTATGGGTTTTTTACCAGAAATTTTTTTCTTGTCTTTTAATTTGATTTTTCTTTGTTGATTCCATAACTATTATATGGTCAAATATTTTTTATGCTACAGACTGCATTCACATTGACCAAAATCTGCCTATCTCATCAGTAAGTACTATTTAATATCTTCAGATTAAAGCCATAGTCCTTGGTTCTCTGAGTAATTTTGCACCATATAACAAAATAAGTCCATGTGCAATTGTTGATGAATGACTTCTCAGGTCACAGAGCTGAAGTGTATTGCTGGAAGTCAAATCACTTTAATCAGAATACTCTTCCTCCCCCATACGTACACAAGCATTAATTAAAAGAAAAATCCTTTTTCACACCAGTTCTCTGTCACACTGACTGCCTGTAGAATAAAATATGTACAAACCCACATGTTTCTTCCTTGAGAAGGAAGCTGATGGATTTTATCCTGCCTTTATAGGAAGCAGAGTCATGAGAAACAAAGGAATGGAGAATCCTGTGGTAGAAAATGAATGGGATCAGTGGAAGGAAAATTGTAGAAGGTAAGATCTTGAAGAATCTGTGTGTTCCTACACAAGCAGACAACAGAAAATTCCAAACCCAAGGGTTTCCCCACCATCCTGCCATACACTTTCCTCTGAGGGAGTGATCTCATGGTGCCTTCAATGCAACATGAGTGGGGGCTGTGACTGAACCATCAGTCTCACCCTGTCCAGCCTTCTGACAGTATGTTCCTGTCATTTTTCTTTACCACTGACTGAACTATATCATTCTCATTCATACACCATTGATCCATACAGCCTCAGATAGAAGCTGGATAAGAGGAAGAATTCCATGGACAAAAAGGTTAGAAAAAATCTTGAACAGCTGATCTGCTCCCTGTCTGATCAAAAAACTTTTTTTTGACACCACTTCTGTAATTCAAAAACTTTTGTCGTATATCCAGAAAGTCAGTAGAACACTGACTTACTTTTGAACAGAGAGCTGTTGCTTGCAGTTTGCTTGGTTCTTTATGTTGCCATAAAGGTGTAATTCAGCATTTCGAATCAGTTTGAGAGAAGCAATTTTAGAATCTGTGGTTTTCAGGTCTTTGTATCTTTGTTTCGCCAGGAGAATATTGTTAGGTTTGTTTTCTAGTTTGTGTGAAAATTGATAGGATATAATTTGTGAGGGTGGGCATCGTGATAAGTATATAATTTTGGGATGTGTTAGAATCTGTCTCTTTTAAGGTTATCTGCCGTTATCTTTAATTTTTTTAAAATTGAATAATTAAGCCTTAATTATCACTGTCACATAGATAGAGGGCCAGATTTTCTTCCACTTTAAGAGGCTGAGAAGCTGACACAGTGTTAGCCTTATGCAGAATGGTCAAAATTAAGTTTTAGAAGACATTACCTCTACCAGCCACTGTCTAAAAGGGGTTGCTCAGAACACTGTATAAAGTCTATATTTGCAGGAGATATTCCTTTTACGCAGATTTGTGTCTTGGTTCAATACTGTGTAATTTCATTAAAGAACACTTAAGAAAGCTTCATTTCTGCAGCTACCTTAAGCATTTCCTTCATTAAACTAAACCTGGATAAACCCTCTCTTCCTTTGTATGACTTATCTTTCACTTTGGACAACATCTTTAATAAGGAGGAGAAACGATACCTTTTTACCCTTAAAAATCAGTTGGGAAATTTTGATATTTGGCAGATTAAGTGCTAATTTTTTGTCATCTTATTAGACCCCAGTTTTTCTCACCTGTTAGAAGATCCACACACTTACTCCTTATATCACTTGTGCTTTTCTGACAGTGCAAAGTAGTCAAGTTGTTTTGGGGGTTTTTGGATGGGGGCATTCAAATACGTATGGTGATTTTCATGGCCTATTTCTTCCATCGTCCTTCCTTTTTGGTGGCTAGCAGAACTGTGCACAGAGCTCTTGAAATCCTAGGATAGAACAGTGTTTTTCTAGTAATTGGTGTAAGCACCATTAAACTTAAGTTTTTCATCTATATGATGTTTTACAGAAACAACAAAAGTTCACAAGACTGTGAATTTGTCAAAAATAGGGCAACTTTCTCATAAAGGGGATATCTTCCCAGATTTTCAAAGTTAAAAAAAATCTCATCAGAATGACAGGAGTGATATTATGGCAGGTAAGTAGTAGTAAGGTCATTGTCTTGCTGCATCTCCAGGTGGCAGATCACCTCCTATTTCACTTTGTTTCCATTCTTTTGAGCTGGTCTCTAAGTAGCAGAAGGAGTTTGTTTACTGCCTTAAAATACAGTGCAGTACAGAGGAATGTGTCTATGTATGGACACACATAAGTGCACAAAGCCACAGAAGTTAGTTTTAATTTACTTTAAAATGTGTAAGTGTATTTGGGAGATGGAAATGAAGAAAATTCATAATATGGCTGAATGTAGTCCAGGAACCTTGTAAGATTTCCAGTCTTTCGTGTATGGAAATACCAGACGAGTCAATGGGTGTTCTCTGAGCTAGGACCTTCCAGGGCTTCTCTCTCAATGTCTGCAGCATCGCCTTATAACTTGTTTTTAAAGGCCACCCAATATTCACAACCACCCCTGATTTAACTGGAGCTTTGAGTGCCCCTGAAACTGGGCGTGGTGCTTCTGGAAAGGCAGTCACACAAAGACGGTTTAGAGAAATTGCCATCTGGGTTAATGTAAGACTTGCTAAAGGTGACAATTCCTGGTAAAAAAATTACACTAGAGATTTTAAAACATACAAACACCCCACCCCCCATCCTCCAACAAAATACACAAAACAAAAAAGTCCAGTTGAGGAAAGAAAACCTGACTTAATCATCATGTAATAACACTCTACTTTTAAAATCCTTTTGACCACAAACAGTTCGGAGCAACAAACTGCAATCTATTAAATTTCAGCTCACAGGGATTTTATTTTTTCCTCAACCTTTTCTGGTGTATTATATAAGTATTTTTAGGAAATTCACAGTTCTTATTGAGTTTAAAAGAAATATCTAGCTGTATAAGGAGAAAACAATTAATATCCATTCTAAGGTATTCTTAGACATTCTAAGGTAGACTTTGGAAACTAAGGAGATTTTTCACTATTGATTGAAGAATATATTCTATATTATTTTTTTTTTCCTTCTGGAACTTATTTCATTTTAACTTTAGGGTAAAATCCAGCTTGATTTTTGTAAGCGTTATTATGTAGAATGCTGGCATTTTTATTACATTTCTCTCTTTGGGATGAATAAAGTAAGCAGAAATTGTCTTTGAGAGTGTGTCTATCTAGAGCAATATTTTTTCAATATCTAGCTTATATGGGAGAGATTTTTTACACATAAAAATTCACAAAAGATGAAGGTGTAAGTAACATAGACAATATTTAAATGCTATATATGTATTTATAATTACAGTAATTCTTTATCCACCTTTCAGGAGTTTCAATGAGAATTGAAACCTCTTCATCTCAGTGGTCATGGAAAAAAATATTGCAAATGAATTAAAAAAATAGGTTGCTTTGTTAGAGTAATCTCTTTTGGAAGTCAGGAAGCAATGAAATCTAATTACTAAATCCTTCTTTCATAGATTTTCAGAGGCAGTCCATTATCAGGTATTTTATTTTGTAAGGTTTATCAAATATTTTATGGAGAAGTCCCATTTCACAAGGTATCAGCCTCTGTTAGGTTGGTGGTTCTTGTATTGAGGAATAGACATGTGCTTAATGGCTAGAAGTGCTCTATAATGGTTCTTGGAAGCTGATTGAAGACAATTAGTGTCTGCTTTGGAGATATGATGATTTTGAGTCTTTTTAGAGGATTCATCTAGTATCCTTCCTTTCTCCACCATTCTTTCTTTTCTTTGGCTATGCCAGATATAAGCAGATGAATGATTTGTGATATGAAATTTATGAACCAATTTTTATCAAAGTTGCCATCAAAACAATTTTGGGTGATGTCAGAAGAGATGGGGATATGGGGGAGAAGAGATGTGGGCCTTTCCTTACATATGGAGGAAATAGTGGCCTTCAGGTAACAAGTCTGAAGTGACAGGATCAGAGAGAGAGAAAGGAGCTGCTTGGTGAACCAAATATCAGTAGTCCAGTACGTGGGTCAAGGGGCAGTAAAAACAGGAGGCAGATTTAGCTTGGGAACTCTGACTTTGGTACCTGATTCAGAACACAACCTTTTTCAGTTTGGTCCTTGTAAATAACTGATGGAAGAATTAAAAGAAAATATAAGTGTTGGGGGAAAAATAATTACTTGGAAGCATCTTTGCCTACCTATTTTGCCAGGAGAATATCATTGGATTTGGTTTCAATTTCATGCAAAAATTGATGGGAAATAATTTGCAATGATGGGCATTATGCTGAGCATATAGTTTGGGGATGGGTTAGAATTTGCCTCTTTTAAGGCTGTCTGCAGTTATTGTTTGATAAATTGGATAATTAAGCAATAATCACCACTGTCGCATAAATGGAAGGCTACATTTTCCCTCACTTCAAGAAGCTAATACTCTTCAAGAGTGTTAGCCTTATGGAGAATGGTTAAAAGTTACCTGTACTTTGCCTTCCACTTGAAAACAAAAGAAAGATATTCTTGAGTTTAAAAAATAAATAACTCTGTGCTTACACAGAACTCTCTTGATTTCTGGGGAGATGCTCTGTGTAACAGAGTGAATGAACCTTAAGCCTTCAGCTTTCCCATTTGGTTTTCTGGTGATAAATTCAGACAGAGGTAAGTATGTCCAATACAGAGTCTATGAATCATGAATTAACACCCTACACAACATTCCAAATTCATATTATTATGTGAAAAATCTTGAGTGTATACTATCATAAATTAGCAATACTACTGTAATTTAGGATATCGATAAAGTAATTTTACTAAAATTCTTCTAGTAATGAAGCTATTCTTGAATCAGGCTTTGTCTTGTGTTTCATGGAGCTTTATATACTTATATAAATTATATAATTATATATATAAAAGAATGAAGCAAAAAAAAATGCTTTGCATTTATTTGAAAACAGGACTTTTGAAGAGGATCATACTATTTCTGTAAAGCTTAGCAAATATTTCTGAGATTTCCAGGAACTATCTTCCTGCATAAAAAAGGTGGTAAAGGAACATTTTCTACTGGTACTAAGGTTACTGGGGAAAGTTCATGGACTCAGGGAGATTTTCGGGGTGATTAACCTCAGGTGCCAAGGCTGATTGAGAAATAACACATGCTGATCTGATTAGACTAAAGAAGTCCAGCAGATCATGTTCTTACAACTATCCGTACCAGCACTTGTGGAAGCAGTATTGTATATTCCAATACAGAACAGAGGTCTGTATTAAACAAAGAAATAGGTGAAAAGGGCTGAATTTAAAAAGGCTCTCCAATACTTCATTCTGGGTTCTTCATGGGGAAGATGGTTGGCTGCTGGATAAACTAGATCTGCACAGATCTTCATTGCTTCATGAATTGTTGTTTCTGAAGCTTTCATTTTTTCTGTGTAGATATTAACACACTTACAGATGACTCTGCACTTACTAGTCGTGATGCTGTCCCAGGGAGAACATGGGTGAAAGTTCCATCATGAAGTCAGTCTTGCATACATTGTCTCAAAAACCCACTGGCTCAATCTCCTCCTGAATGGAAGGAAAAATACATGTTTTATTATCGAAATATTGAGTCATTTCAAGGTTTTGAGATTTAACTAGGACCACTGAAACAGACACAATGGATTATGGGTGCAATAAACACAGAAACTGTAACAGAGACCCTCTGGGACACACCAGTCTATGAGAGTTTTGTGAAGACGAAAGATAAAAGAAAGGTTAGATAAGTCTTCAGTGTGCTGAATGTCTCTCACATTTTTTAGTAAAATAATATAACTGAACTGTGCTTAACTCCATTTAAAATTTTGCTTTATCATTGACCTTTTCCAGTTTAATGATAGAGTTTCAGTGGTAGGACTCAAGAGACGCACTGGTGACAGCAATTAAATAAAAAGAAAACCATTAAGAGAAACCATATATATTGTTGTCTAGCAGAAAACTGAAACATTGTTTTCCTGAAAGCCACATTAATTTTTTTTTTCTATGTGTTAAAAAGGGCATTGGACATCAATAGAAAAGAACTGGAGGAGAGAGCTGGGTTGTTGTAGTTGTCCTTCGGATAGTGATCATATACTTATTATGATATCTCCATATGATTTTTACATGAAAATAAACGTTGAATTTGCAAAATAGTGCCAGGCTTAAATAGTGTTAAGGTCACATCACACTCCAAGTAGATATTTCAAAATGTGTTTCACTTTACTGACTTTAATTACTGTCTCTCTCTACCTATTTCCAGATGTTACCTCAAATCCGATATGGATAAATGAAAACTGAATCTTTTCCCTGTTAATCCCTTTTGCCTTCTTTCTAATCAGTATGAATAATGCTAATCTGTTTACTCAGCTCCAGAACCCAGGCACAACGTTTGGGTTGGGCTTGAATCCAAATATTCACACCCAGGCTCTGCATGTGTCTTTGCCATCTGAGGCCTCTTTTCTGGGCTGGGATAAATCCGTCTCTGACTGTATTAGTTTATATACGCTAACTATATATAGACAGCAAAACCAAGTAGTTTAGATCAGATAAAATTTTAGCAGGCCACAGCTGGATAAAGGAAATACCTGGATGAGATGATGTGGGCCTAGATAAAGGATTTAGCAACATGTAAGCATAGGAAAGGTGGAATATGAAAGAAAATCTGGAGAAGGAACTTTAAGGCATAGCATTATTTTGAGATGTCTAGGCAAAAGGCTTGTTATTATTCTATCCAGAATTAAGAAGAGCTGCTTCTTTCCTTTCTTTTTTTATTTTTTTTTTAATTTTTTGAAGAAAGGCAGATCACTGACTTTTGTTTTCTTCAAAACAAGAATTAAGATACACGTGTTGGAAGAATATTGCTGAAGTCACCCAAAGCTTAAGTATTCAAAAACAATGAGCTTTGAAGATGGCATTGAAAAACACAGTTTTTACACCAGACAAGGAATGGGTGCAGTAAATTAAACCTGAGGCAAAGAATTCTGTTAACTTTTGCTAGTGGAGGCAGTGGGCTGATTGTGATAGCTGATATTCTCTTCAGTCCTTGAACACTTGAAGCTGGAAGAGCAGGCTACCACCTGAAGTTCCTATGACTGGGAGAGTTCCTTTTGAATCAATTTTGTGAAGTACCATGGCAATTCCTACCTTTTCTTGACACTTGAAGTGAATGACCTGTCAAGGCAAATGCTTAATTTTCTAAATATGAGGTCATTTGGCATATAAACTGCATGGATTTTTGTTTGTTTCATGTCTATGACATGCAAAGTCTAAATCTATGTTTAATCAATAGAGGGGGAGGAAGGCTTCAAATTTGCTCCTGTTTTGTATTTTAAATGTTCTCTTACATCCCTGTGTAAAAAAGCAGGGTTTTAAATAATAATTTTTTCCTTTTTTACTTTTTTTTTTTGTTTTTTTTTTGGGTTGGATGCTTTTTTTTTGTTTGTTTGGGTTTTTTTGCTTTTTTGTTTTTTTAAATTATAATAATTGAAGCTTATTTTTTAGCAGGAAGTAATTAAATTTTTTTGCTTGTTTGCTTATATGGATTCCAATTACAACTGAAACAGATTTTATTTATTTGAAGAGGGCTATGAATGTTCATAAAATAGATATTTAGGTTATCTAAATGAGTGCTATATCCTCAGGCAGATAAGGTGATTTATTAAAAAATTATGGACATTGATCTAATACCAATATCCAACTATGACGGACAAAGACTCTCTAACAGTTTAAAGTTAGAAAGTGTATGTTTATTACGACACCGGGCAGTGTGCAGGATAGCTCCCAGAAACACACGCGCAATTTACAGATCATCACAGGGTCTTTCATCTACAGGAGTATTGAATACACAAACTACAAATGCATATTCATAGCTCTGATACCTCCCATTCCCTGCTTCGTATGGTAATTAGCCCAAAAAGTCATTAAGCATGCGTAGTTTGTTCTTTGAAATGGGTCAGTGGTCTTTTTTATAGGGTGGGGTCCCAAAATGATGAAGTAAGATTGTCTTCCTCAGCTGTGACTTTTTAACCTTTAGTGTTCGTGACAGCTAAATCCTGTTTTTCCCAGGACTGTTTGATTTATGATTGTATTGTGTTCATGGGGTCTATTGATTATTCAGGATGCAAAAGCCTAGTTTGACAGCTTCTCTGATTTATCAGTTCCATCCAAGGATTATCAGTTCCTTCAGCCTGGCTTCTGTTAGCAAAAGGGAAGTATCTCAGCACTATCTATTTTGACTACAGTCTTTAATTCTAAATCAATGCCTCAAAGGCACATAAATATTTCTAGACTTTTCTTCTTCCCTGGCAATTTGAAATTCGGAATTCTCACCTCCCTCTTTCTGGCCTTTACACATCAAAAGCCCAACAAACACTACTTGAAATGTTTTTTATTTTTCTTTTTGAATGACTATTAAAACAAGTTGTGTGGTCCAGATATCCAAAATCTCTATGTGCTAAGGACAACTCAGTTTCAGGAAGACGGAAGATAATAGATTTCACGGGCATTACTTAAGTAAAATTACCACCCAAGTGAAATGGGAAAACATCACATGAAAACCAAACAAAACTGCTTCATTAAAAGATGTGTTAAGCCCAAATGAAATAAGAATATCATTTATTGTTTAGTTTAACACTAAACTAAACTGTAGTTTAAAATCAAGGTGAAAAATTGGAAGGAATTTGCAGGAAACTTTTTCATTTCATTTTACAGAAAATGACTGGATATGTTCCCATTCCTGTGGAAAATTTTGGAGGTACCTCCAAATAATAATTTATAATTGATTTTCCACTAAATGGTTGAAGAATCATTTTTGCTTCTCTTGCTAAAGTGCAGCACCAGCAAAAAAACCTGCAGAACATCTTGGCAAATTCTTCAGAAATTACCTCTACCTCAAAAAGCTGAAAGTATGATTTTTTTGGTTTGTTTTTAGGGCTTCTTGGGGTTTTTTTGTATTTGAAAAAGAAAATTCTGTAAACGTGTGGAATACATTAGTTCCATAATGTATTCCTATTCATTAAAGTCATAGTACTGTACTACATTTTAGCTGAACATTTCAAATGACACTTAAAGGTAAATTTTATAGTTTTTAGATTTGAAATTTAGTAAATCCTCTTTAGAGTGTTTGGATCTAATCTGTGACTTATTCGAGCAAGTGTCAAATCTGCACTTGATTTGCTCTTTCCTAGATTTCCAAGAGTCTGGTTATTAGGAGTTTTAAAAAATCATCTCATGAGTTTTACTACCGTATAATGAGTCTCTCAGCTTTCAGTTGCTGCTGAATTTTCTGTAGCAACAAAAATGCTTTATTATCTGGAGAGCAACTTAAAGAACTCAGAAATTTCATTTAGTGTGGGAGAACTTCACCCAGAACTTGAGTGTAATACAAAGAGTCATTAGAATCAGCCTTAATTGAGAAGTTCACTAGAAATCAAGGAGACATTTATTCCTTCATCTGAAGCATAGTTTTATCTGCACTGTTTTGGTGTCTCCTGTTTGATACAGACAGAGGTGAGAAGTATACATTTTTACTGCTCATTATTGTAGTCATGCTGTGGAAGATGAAGTCTTCAGCTAAAGGTGAAGGTTTTTTGGAATGAAATACATGTTTTACTGCTGATGTCAGGGATATCTGCATTTTGCCCTTAGCTTCCATAAAAATCAGCATGGAATCATTCTCTATTGTCATGGTTTAATGCCAGCCAGCAGCCAAGTCCCACCCAGCCCCTTGGTCACTCCCCACCAGTGGGATCAGGGAGACAATTGGAAGGATGAAAGCTGGAAAACTCGTGGGTGGAGATATAGACAGTTTAAAAGCAAGAGGTGTGCACACAAGCAAAGTAAAGAATTAAGTCATCTCTTCCCTGGGCAGGCAGGAGTTGAGCCGTTTCCAGGGGAGCAGGGACCTATCACATCCAAGGATGACTTGGGAAGACAAACCCCCTCACTCCAAACGTCCCCCCTTCCTCCCTCTTCCCTCCACTTTATACACTGAGCATGATATCATACGACCTGGAATATTCCTTTGGTCAGTTTGGGTCACCTGTCCTGGCTGTGTCTCCTCCCAACCTCCCGTCCACCCCCAAGTTCCTCACCAGCCAGGCAGTACAAAAAGCAGCAAGGGCCTTGGCTCTGTGTAAGCCCTGCTCAGTAATAACAAAAACACCTCTACACTATCAAGCCAGTGCTCAGCACAAATCCAAAATACCAACCACTGAGAAGAAAAACAATTCTTTCCCAGTCAAAACCAGCATACCAGTGCACTACACCGATTTTTCAATCTTATCTCCATAGCATTTTCACAAAATTAATGGCACAGTAAATTGTAGAGACAGCTAAATGAAAGGGTTTCACTCTTTGTTCAAGCAACAGACACTAAGGTACCTTTTATTTCTGAGAGCCCTCAAGAATATATTTTAGTTTAGTTGTGGATATAGTTCTGGTCATATCACTGACATGAGAAAGAGTGTTTAAGATTAGTTTCACTGCCAGTACTCTTATTTATACATTTCACTTGACATTGGTGAGATTTATAGACACTCTTTGAAAAATATTTCTGCCAGTGTTTTCTGCTGCTATAGAACCATCATATAGCTTGAAAAATACTGCTTAGGAGACAGGTGCATACCTTTGTTTCCCATTTCCTAACAGCTGATGCATTAGATCATGCATATTTATGTTTCTAAAACCTGGTTTTAATCAAGCTTATTTTCAAAATGCCCATTTTTTCTGTGTCTGGATATACAGCCAAGACAGTATATTATCAAGTTTTTTGACCTGAAGACCTTCAAATAAATGCTAGAATATTAACTGAAAATTCTGAATTGAAATGCCATTAACCTGAAAATATTGTTACCACATGACGTTCAAGCCAGTCTTGACTACTTTCCACATGTGCCTTATGCCTTCAAATTATAGCCAGTTCTGCACTTCAAGGAGAATATTTCTAGTTTAGACATATTCTATATTTAAGAAAATGATTCCTGTCTTTGAATTATTTATTCAGTGACTGATACTGGAAATTAAACAAAAAATCCTAATTAATCTTTGACATAGAATTTAGGAGTTTTTTTTTTCCCTTGCAGTGCATATCCAATTTTTGGGTGGTTTTTTTTTGTTTGTTTGTTTGTTTTAGGGTTTTTTGGGTTCTGTGTTTTTTTTTGGTGGGGGGGGGGGGGGGTTGGGGTTTTTTTATTTTTATTTTTTGTTTTAATTTATTTTTTTATTTTTGGGGGGTTTTTTGGTTGGTTTTTTTTTTTGGTGGTTTTTTTTTTTTGGTTTGGTTTGGTTTTTTGTGATGATTGATCATTTCTTCATGTCTAAATACCTGCATATATAATGCAGATCAAATGAGTTTCACCTTATTTAAGGCAATACCTATTTTTAAGACATTGAAGGGGGAGTATGAAATCTGGCTTCAGGTTAGCAATCCATTATTTTATTGCTTCAGGTTTCAAAATAATTGTTATGCACTCTCTGGAATCTGAATTAATGATTCAAGACTTCTTTCCTCAGATATTTTTGCTATGGCAGACTTTGGCCATGAAGTTTCTCATGCTGGTATTTGTAAGTGCAACATGACTTATTTCCTGAGATGGCTTAGAAGATTTTTGATTCATGTGACTTACTTGTAATTATTCAGGATGGTAATTCTAATTCTTCAAATTTGCTGAGCTGACAAGCTTGATGGATACCATAAAAAGGAGTCCTTTTTATTTTATTTATTAGTTGTTTAATTTGGTAATAAAATGCTACTTTATAATTAAATTGACCTGTCAATCAGCAAAACTGTCAAAGAAATAAGTGGGAAAAGAGATCTCATCCCTTCCTCCTCTATTTAAAACAGAAATTATATCCATTTTCAAACTAACATATCACAGGGGAAAATTTCTGTGTAACTTCCCTCTCTCAGAGAAAGCTCTTCAGTCAGTTAAAAAATAATGGTCAAAGGTTTATTCCATAGACCCTGAAGATTACTTCAACGCATGGAAAAGAGGACGTAACTACCTTTTCATCAGCTGAGTATTAGACTTATTTTCACAATTTTATGAGTTCCTTTTAGTTACTGTTTATTTAGACTTTTTCAAGTGGGGTGATTCAGATGCAAGTTCCTCTGTGTAATTTGTTCTTTTTGGGTTTTTTTTCCAAAAAAAGAGAGAAACTTTAGAACAGGAATTATATTCTGGAAGACACCTTTGGCTCAGATAAATACACAGGTTTGGAGTAGGAGAATGCAATCACATGTAGGACTTAAGAGCATATGATGAGTTCCCCAGCTATTTCAAATACGTCTTTGAACAAATTCAAATGGATGAAAATAATCCAGGATGTAAATGTGTTGATATAAACTTTTTTTTTAGTGAAATAGTTTGATAAGGGCAAAAGAAATTGTAAATACTCCAGACTAAGTTATCTTCCCTTCTTATTACTCATATTTTCATCTGCTGTGGTGTCTCTGAGGCATACAAACTCATTCTAATTCAAATTTATTTTTCTTTCTTTCCATTCTGATTTCACCTTGCCTTTCAGCTCTATTACTCTTTTTCATCACAGAATCTGCAAACACAATCTGTCCTTTTGGAACCAGTGATTGCCTTTGACCCAATTTTTTACCCAAGGTGCTACAAACAGTAAGATGCAATAAATATCAAATAATACAATATTCAATTCTGCACTGTGATTTGAAAAATGGAAGAAAATTATTAGTGTTTTGAACAGCGTGGAAGAAATTATTGTCACTTAGTTGCATGCAGCAGAAATTTATACAGATAGCTGAAGCTCTTTTGATATGTTAGCAGCTTTGTATGTGAGAAAATTCTGACATTTTCCATTATAAGGTGATTTTTTTAAAATTACTTTTTAAATTGCTAGAATTAAACTGCTGGAGTTGACATTTACTTGTCTGACTGGAGCTGGTTCTGTTACTTTTAAGTTTCAGTTTCACAGAAAGGTTTTCCACATCATCTTACACTTGTTGCCATGACAATGATGATAATAAATATAGCCTTTGAGCAAGGACTTGCTATGTGAGAAGATGTTTTGAGTTTTAGGGATGGATCCTTTACTTGCCCTTGAAAATTTGTTCAGTTTTGGCCAACTTATAATTATTCAAATAGTCTTTATTTACATATCCTCAGCGGGGTTTTGTTAACAAACTTTCACACACATTTAATGAATACTCCTGTGTCTATGGCATGCTTAGTTTGCTCAGAGAGCAGATGGGCAATTTGTACTGTTTGAAACATCTTCAATCTCATTGAGGAATAATCTGTTTTCATTGTTTGCAGGACACTGCAAGAAGAACATCCATACCATGCAAAATTTTACTGTTTTCCACACTGGCTTGTAATAACTGGCTGTTTCTGCATTGCACACTATTATCTTTGTTTCCACATAGTTCTGACCTGTGCTGCTTCTGATCCTGCTTTAGCTAGCTAGTTTAGGTATCTGCATTTTCCTCCCTCACCTGCTGTAATTATATACACTGCCTATCTGTACTTGCCACAATCTTGATC
This sequence comes from Zosterops lateralis, assembly GCF_965231275.1. Lineage (NCBI taxonomy): Eukaryota > Metazoa > Chordata > Aves > Passeriformes > Zosteropidae > Zosterops > Zosterops lateralis. The sequence goes on from NC_139765.1 coordinate 18,670,848, forward strand.
TTGCTCCCAAAATGTCATGGAGAAGGTCGAGTGGAGGAAGGGTGTTTAAAAAAGAGACTAGAGGCTAAGGCTGATCCTCCCTAGCAAACGTAGCTTTAAGCAATTTGCTTTAGCAAATCAGACTTTTTACCAAGGTCTTAGAGGCAGGATAGGGGCAATGGTTTTAAAGATAGATTTAACTTGGATGTAAGGAATTTTTTACAATTACAATAATGAGACAATGAAACATGTTGCCCAGAGGAGTTGTGGGTGGACCATCATTGGAAGTGCTGAAGGTCAGGTTGAATAAGGCTTTGAGCAAATTGATAGTGAAAGATGTTCCAAGAAGGAATGAATTAGATGATTTTTAAAGGTCATTTCCAACTCTCATTTTCTCAGTTTCTTCTCCATTATTTATTACATTAGCTCAGATTTCAAATTACTGTGTTGTGATTCTAATAGCTGTGATTCAGATGAGGACCAGTAGACTACTTCAGGTAAGGCTTCTAGTTTAAAGATAAATTTCAGGAAATCACACTAAAATACTGCAAGAGTGTTATAGTTGAAAAGTCAAATACTTCAAAACTGTGTCAAAGGAGAAGATACTTGTTCTTTTGCAAGTAGAGCTGTATGAGTATGTTACAGTGGTACTTTTAAATGTATTTTTGAATGCTAAAGACTTTTCTTTGCTCCACTGATGAGGCAAAGTTGTAAATGAATGGTAGGATAAATGCTGGATATTTTGGCTGTTGGACAAGATAGATTAAAAATGTCAGAAAGCAACAAGTGAGAAAACAAGAGAGGAGAGGAGGGGCGTTGCTTGCTCTTTATTTCACTGGCAAATGGCAAGGGATAAAGGGGTGTCAGGGAAGAGAAGCTGGATAAAGCTAGTATTGGTTTTGCATGGCTTTGTCTAAGACAACTGCATTGACCCATCTGATTGTTCCATGTGGGTCAGAAAGGTACCCTCAAACAGGAAGCCTTTTACCTCTACCGGAACAAGAGCTTCTCTCCTTCTGTTGCCTCTTCTTTTGCTACTTTAGTGAAATGATTAATCCATCCTGTGTTTATGCTTTTGGCTGAAGCACCTCTTCCTAGAGCAGCTATGCCCTTCCAGCCTAATGATGGCCATTATTACCCCATGGATTGCATACCCTTCCTTGAAGGTCCTCACAGCTGGACCTCCTCAGCCACTGCCTCCATCCTTCCACTCACAGTGCATTCAGGAGCCAAGCTCTCTGCATGCCTATTCTCCTGCAAAGTCAGAAAGGGACCACTATTCAACAACCCACGGGCCAGGCATGTAGCTTTAAGTTACAGCCAAAAATCTGGGCAGGAGGAACCCCTGAACAGAAATGTGTCAGCACAAGTGTTCAAACAACAAATTTTTATTCCCTGTATTCCCTGAGAGGGGAAACGTGACCCATAATTTGCCAGAAGATGAGGAGGTAGAGAGATTTGGGGCGGGGGTGGGGGGGTGAGTGGATAGGAAATAGAAAAGGGATCAGAGTAGCAAATATGCCCACCACTGAGATATTCCTTAGTGAGATAGCTTGGTCCACTAAGGACTAAAAACTTCAAAATGCCAGTGTAGCAGTTCTTACACACCAGGACTGTTGAGAGGACTAGAAAGGCCCGAGCAGATGCCCTGCTGTGTAAATCCTGCTGACACGCCTTACTTCCCTGGGTCAATTAGGAACATAAGCAGTGTTTCTGAGTACTCCGGATAGAGTGAGACCCCACCTGGAGTACTGTGCACTGTTCAGGTCTTCCCAAGTAAGGAAGGACATGGAACTGTTGGAGCAATTCCAGAGGAGGCACATGAAGTTGATAAAGGGACTGGAGCATTTTTCTTCCTAAGACAAGCTAAGAAAAATTTGGTCTCTTCAGATTGGAGAAGACAAGATTGCATGGAGGCCTCACAGACACATTCTGGTATCTTAAGTGGGACTACTGGGAAGTCAGAGTGGGACTGTATTAGGAACTGTAGTGATAGGACAAGGAGTAATGAGTACAAACTGAAACAGGGGAAATTTAAGTTAGATATTTGGAAGAAAATCTTTACTATGAGTATGGTTAGGCACTGGAATAGGTTGTGGCTGCCACAACCCTGGCAGTGTTCCAGGTCAGGTTGGATGAGGCAATGACAGCCTGGTCTAATGGGAGATATCTCTGCCTATGGCAGCGGGGTTTGGGACTAGAGCATCTTTAAGGTCCATTCCAACCCCTTAATGTTCCATGATTTGATCCTATATCAGGATTCAGCTGATGTTTCTTCTCTGCTGTCTCCTGCAGCTGGCCAACACACAGTGGCCAAGGGAGTAGGATTTTGGAGGAAGACCAAAAGTGTCATGGAGACTACTGTTTACACAATTTCTCCCTGCTCTCAAGGAATCACCAATTCTCTCAGACCCAGTAGCTGTTGCAGAACTAGCCATGCTGATTCTACTGGGGAATCCTGCAGTGGGAGGAATATTTGGACCTCTCCCAGAGGACACCCTGAAGGTTCATCTGAGAAACTTGCCCTTGACACTAGGGAAAACAGCATTTTAAAATGTGATGGGAGAAAAGAGAGGATAATTAAAAGAGTCTGAGGACAGCGACAAAAATATCAAAGTCAGGTGAAAAAGATGAGATGTTGAGGCAGCAGAAAGGTTGGATAGATTAAGAAGTCCAGTTGCACAGTCTTGAGAGCTAGTGTACAGTAGCCACATAAAGGCATGGACAAATTTTGTCATTTTATATTGTATGAGAATTGATTGAGGGTTTTAGATATCAACAGTACCAAGGCATTCTGTTATTGTATGTTTCTTTGCTACAACCTGGAAGGCTTCACAATAATGCAGTCACCTCATCAGCAGTTGTTCTGCACTGGCAGGTTGGCTTCACAATCTGAATTGATACCTGGTAAGCAAGAATAAGTGGGGTATTCACTTTAAATGCCATAACAGAACTCTAATTTAGATTCTTGCGTGTTACTCCTCTGTCTGTCCACAAGGCCTGTTGGTTGATCTATTTTACTACCAGTTTTTATCTGCTTTTCCAGGTGGATGTTGCTTAGATTATTGAAATTTACCGTTACATTTTTAAGAGGCAAGGGTGTAAAGAAACAGAACATCTTATTGGATTGGTTAATGAAAAATATGCTTATATTATGTAATTATTAGAGTTGGTACTTCTTTCTCAGTTCGTTGTTTCAAATTCAAGCTAGCTATCTTTGACTACTATATAATACTAAGATGTGAATTTCAGATATTTATTTTAATGAAGCTATTTTCATCAGCACCTTTGTAAAGGTTATAGTCTATTTTGCTTATCTTTGTAACAATCAATGAGATTCTGTAAGGTCATTTTATTTTTCATTTGATTTTTTCTTCTAGAGCCAACTTATTAATTCTTTCACTTTCACTATTCAGGTGTCTGCAGTTCATATTTTGCATCTGAGATAACCTTTTAAAAGTCAGTATTTTGCCTTAGTAAATTTAATATTTTTGTTTAGAGTAATGAAGATTACCACAAGATTTTCTCAATGACAATGCTGTCAGTTTTCCAATCTTTAATTTTTCTATTTAATTACACTTTAATATTTGCCAGAAAATTATACTAATGGTTTAGAAGTTTCCTCAGCTTGTTGATGTAAGACTCTTGAACCTAAGATACCTGAGTTTGTAAATGTTTAGTTGTCACAGAGACCAACTCACATCCTCCTTTGTTATGCATGGCTAATTATTTGATCTATCAGTAACACACTCAGAAGTAACTACAGAGCTGGTTTCCTTCCAAATTCCACTGAAATATGTACTGGAAATTTCTGCTTTTCCTTGATCCCACTTCACCATCCCACTTTCTGAACCTAGCTATTGACTTATAATTAATTCACTGAGTTTATTGCTTCTGGAATAATTTTAATTGCCTTATTATTTAAAATTTATTGATTCAGTAAAATTAATTCATTTGAATTTCTAACCTCATCATCCACTTACTTCTATTTGTATTTCATAGTAATTTCATTGGTTTTAATTCCCTCTCCATGTATACATGCACATACATGTGCTATATACTTGACTATGTATGTAAATACAAAATTTATGCGACTGCTTTCCCCAAGATCTTCTTCACTCAAGTGTTTTTGGTTTTTGTTTGTTTGTTTGTTTGTTTGTTTTTGAATCTGGGGGATCTTGGCTTCTTGGATATCCAGCAAGATGCTCCTGAAAAATTACCTTTTGTTTTAGCACTTCTTCATTTAAAGAGATTTTTTCAACTCTAAACTCAACTGTTCCTCTCAGTTTCAAAACCTGCAGGTTTTAAAAGATCCAACAAAAGATGTTTCAGGTTGGTGACATATCCTGTTTGCATTAAATAAATCAAACCTCATTTCATTGGGCGATTTTTCAATTTTTCAATTTTTGTAAAAGTCATTAACTGTCCCTTATTTATCCTAATGAGGCCCATTATGGTGAGTAATTGATAATGGACATTACTGAGTTACTTGATATCCCATTCAGAATTTCTGTGTTTAAAAAATCCATTACTTCTAGAAAATTCTGAAGTCTACACAGGATGTGTAGACTGAGAAAATGATCTGCAGGATGAAAGTCACATTAGGTAACAGAATTTTCCTTTCTGCTCTTAACAATGAGATTTTTTGAGTAGAAGCTTCTCTAGTCTTGTGAAATGTGATAGTCTGTTGTAGAGACCTTCTAGTTTGATTTTGTTTGTTTAGCTAATTAGTGCTTTAACCACAAACACCGTGGAGCCCACTCAGTCATCTATGACTTTCTAATCATATAGCAGGATATTGGATGCAAAATATCACCACCACCTTATCTGATTTTCCACCGTAGCTTTTATGGAATACATTAGAAATGAAATACAATCCTCCGAAACGCACTGGACTTATCCCATCAGGTTTCTCAATTATTAATCACATAATTTCTTTTCTCCTACATGACCATTTCCAACTACCCTTATTGACTCTCCAGGCTCCACATGATAGTACTCATATTACCTCTCAGCCTATTTATTTGCTTTTTTGTTTTGTCATAAAAAATTATGTTTTTATTTGGCCTATGTGCTTGGATATGTACGTCTTGTTCTGTCATCATGATTCTCTCCTTTCATGTAGTTTGAGTAGATTAAGTCTTCCTGACTACTTCATCTGTCAACCAGAGCACTGGTACATATTTTGCTGAAATTAAAGTCATAATACCAGGCAATCTTTTATTTCTATAGAGGTTACCCTGCTCTTTTATTGAAGCAAAGTCTGCTCTTACTTCACCTACCACCCCTACTATTGAACTCCATTATCGTCAGCCTGCTTTTTAATTTCGCTTGAAACATTGAGTTTAAGGTTTTTAAACTATCAGCTGGGATAGCTTTTTTCTCCTTTTCTCAACTGCTTGGTTGATTAATATCTTTAGTGGTTGAAAATTACCTCAAATAAATAAATAAATAAATAAATAATCCTCTCTTCAAAGCTTTTTAATTGCCTTTAATGTTTCCTGTTGGATGGGAGAAATCATCCTGTTGTCTGTTGTGTATTGTGGAATACATCTTAGGCACAAGATATTTCTGGGGCACTTTTGTGTACTTTGGTTTGAGCCAAACACCAGTTCTCTGAATTTCCCTCTGTTAAACTACTAGATTAATTCTTACAGGGTGTGCTTTTCTGAAGCCTCACACACTATCAGGTAGTTATTTGATGCTTCCAGCTGGGAGCAATAGACTATAGAGACTCTCAAAATGTAGAGGGAAAACAAATTAATATTTGTCGTTTCTCACTTGACTCAGTTGTCATCGGGAAACTGGAAGGTCTACTGTCATACTGACCGAGTTGACCACTGGGGAATCCCACATATGCACAGTATACGAACCTCAGTAGCACAGATTTCTTCCCCATTTCGGCTACCATATTGAACCTCGTGTAGAGGTGAAATAATTTCTATTCACATGGAAGGATACAGATAGTACTAGATTTGGTGTTGGTCACAGAAAATGATATGACTATTCATCTTTGTTGTTATAGCAAAATCACACATTTACTTTGCACGTATATCACATGCAAAACTTATAAACACTGCTGTGCAAATTCTGATGGAAACTCTGCTGCTAACTGCTCTATTTATATTTCATAGTGTCTGTATTAGCTAGCATTCATTGTTCAAGTCAATCCCATCCTGTGTCAAGAATGGTCAGCAAAGGCCAAACACCAGAGGAAGAGCACACACCTCAGGCGGTATGCATGAGAATCAACGATGCATTCCTGTAATTGTTCATGAAACTTCCAAACAGGAGGGTTTTACTAGGCCATATATCCAACTCTTTCCTCTCATGATGATCTGCTTGAACTCTGCCTTTGGTCTCTCCCTGTTTGTCACCCTGGCTTCTCTATGCCTTGGTTCTACTCCTTGTTGTGGAAGCATTTTGAAATCATTATGCCTTTGTTTTCTGAGAAGCAAGATTTATAGGGAAGGTAATATCCTTTATTAGACTGTTTGGTTCATTTGGAAAAAAACAGGCATTTTTGTGGGGTCAGAGTCCCTTCATTACATTTGTTTTCTGCCTGCTTGGTTTTTCCATGTCTGAAAGCACTGCTTAGAGAAAGCAGGCCTGCTCATTTTGCTCTTTTTGGTTGCTACATTTTCTTCCAGAGTAATAGAGAGAGCACATGTACTTGTGTTATTTTGTGGAGACTTGTGTTCTTTTGCAGAGACTTGTATGCTTGTTTTTCCAAAATCCAAAATAAAAATAATAAAACCAATTTTAGGCCAAACATCTGTATTTTGGCCCTGGTATATGGAAACCTCACTGCCTCCAGGTTTTTTGGAAAAGTTCCTGGACTGATATGATCAACTTCTCTTTTTCTTAGAGGAAAAATTAAAATCTGCTTTACCAGTTACATAAGAGGCAGAGGAAAAACCCTATGGAGAACAGCAAGAAATATGTATTGATTTAAAAATGGCAAATAGAAACATTCCAAATATTTGCAATTTATTTCTTCTGCTGCTTACACTCCCAACTAATGGAAAAACAATCTATATTGAGTAAGAGATTGTAGGTTTTGAATATTTTTAAGGTTTAATGCAGTCCTGAATTCCAGATCTGTGCAACATCTCAGATATCTAGCAGAGTTTACATAAGTTTTGATTGTTTTAAATACCAATATATTTTTTGCTTGACAGCATGGCCTCTGCATAGTGGGCAGAGTTCTTACACTCTTCTAGTAATTCCATTCCATGCTTTTCTCTCTCTGTTTACTTCTCCCTGAAATGACTATGACCTTCTGCCAGATTTTCTTGAAGGTTATGCTAATCTTTGTTGGCCAGAGAAACAGTAGCTGGAGCAAAAAAAGTGAAAGAGAATGCCACATGTGAATGAACAGCATGCAGAGCATGAGAAGTTTCTGCAATAACTGGAACCGGAGCAGCCTTGTCAGCATGCAGTCTCAGGAACAGTAAGTGGGGATGTACATACTGGAATGTTCAAGAATGAAACCTTAATTGATATTCACGTACTAAGAAAGTCATTGGGGATAAATCCTTTGCTAAGGTAGGTGGGTGTCCCTCAGGTCCTTTCCATTAAGTTTTGTGTTTCTCACACAGCCCCTTAATTTGGCCCCAAAACTAATTTCTTTCATGCTTTAGTCCAAATGAATTTGTTTGTCTCCCTGAGAGTTTGGTGTACAGCCTTTCATACATAAATGGAAAATGTGTTTATGTGCAGGGTCAAATAAACTTACCACAATATTTTCTGACCTGATATCAAATAAGAACATCTTAAAACATGGTCAAAATTAAACTTCCTCATGTTAGATTTTTTGCAGATCATTATATTCAACAACATGGAAGTAATTTTACTGAGTGGAGAGAAAGGGTTAATGCCGTTCTCTTTAAAGAGCTGGAATTGCTACTGCTTCCTAGAAGATCCCAAGCATTGCAGTTTAAGCCACTTCAGGCTCTTGACATTGCAACATCTGTAGTGTGGTTCAGGGCCAAAATGCAAACAGTTGTGTCACATCTACTTTACAAGATGGAACGTGGTTTAACCAAGTTGAGGGGCAAGCATGCTGCAAGGAGGCCCCACAATATGTTTGTTTTTGTAGAACAGATGAACTCTGAATTAGTACCAGATGTCAGTACTAGGTCTGCTGTATGGAGAACACAGCAGGGAACAAGCAATTATGGTGAAGCCACTGTGAGGCCATACTTAAGGTTGCATTCTATTTTACAATTACAGGGAGAACTCAGTTTTTTTGTATTATATTAAAACACCATCTTGCTCTATTCAGCATTGGTCCATGTGTGTATCTAGTGGGGGATGATAAAGTGCCTTCTGCTCTCAAACTAGATTACTATCTGCCTTTGGATTGCCTGAACAGCATATACATGCCCTATTTCTATTTGTGCTCTGCAGTGAGATTGTGAAGAGTGGCGCGAGCTTCTTCTTACTTGGTTTGTTTCAACTGCCTTTGGCTTCAGATGTAGCTCTGCTCTCATCACAGGCTGCAGTGTTTTTGGCCTTGTGATCATTTTTCTGTCATTTTGCTTGTTAGTTTGTTCATTGGTTACTTAGCAATTTTCTTTGTTTTCCTAGACATTTTTTTTTGCCAAGAACTTTCCTCTTGGCAACCAGGAAAAGAGGAGATTTTCAGTTTGAGTTAAGCCATGTGGCTTCCCATAGCCATTTAGTTCCCTGCCTCAGAAGAGTTTAGTCCCCTTTCCCACATGGCTTTTTTGTGACAAGGTCTTGCACTTCCCACCACATGTGTTGAGGGCATGTGTCAGGAAGAATCCTTATTGTCTGGAAGATAATTGCTTTCAGAAAGAATTCTTTATTCTGGAGATTCTGCTAACTTGAGGTCTTTCACTTGCTCAGATAAAAGAAAATATCTTCAGTATCATCTCTTGAACTTAATTGGGAATCTCTGAGGGTTTCTTCAGACACCAGTGGGGCAATTCAGAGGTCAAGGACTCCATGTTTGGAAGACCTTTTTTTCTCATTAATGTCTGAGTAGTTTTCCTTTGGTACAATAGAGTGCATGGGGAATTCAAGGAAAATAATTTAATCCAAAGACTTCAAATAAATGTCTCTTGTTTCTTCCTTACTTTTTAAATTTCATTATTTAATGATCTCACAGGCTCCATCTGTAGAAGTATACCATGAGGGGCCATGATTTAGAATTTGGCTACCATTCTCTTACAATCCACAGTCTCTAGCTGATAGCACACACCTTTGCAAAGTTTGCATGACAACCTATATCCTCCAAAGTAGCACTCAGTCATGGCTGAGCTTATAGTAAGGGCCAGGGATGTTTGTAAAAAGCAATATCGATAAAACTACCTGGTTTGGGCTAGCTATAGTGCATGGCTAAAGGACAGAAAATGAACCCCAGGATGGTTTATTTGCTTGTGCAGCTGTAGTTGTATTGGTCCTGAAGAGATTCAGGTGTATGTTTTTAAGAATAACTCACTTCTGAGCTCCTGTGATGACATAAAATCATCAGAAACAGCAGGAAGCCTTTGGTATTCACCTACTGGAGTAAAAATTGTATCTTCTGAGAGCTGTTGATCCAACTATACTGACCCTTCTGGTCACTCCATGACAGCACAGAGACCTATTGCTATTCAGATAAAGGTCTCTACACAGTTTTGCCCACTGGAAATTATTCTTCTAGTAACATGTACTCCTTTTACAGGATCAGAAAAACTCTTTCTTTTGATAGAAACTAATTCTATTTCTCTCTTCACTGTTCTCACCGTAATCAAAGAGACTTTAGGCTGTTGTCCCTACATGCTGCTTATGTTCATTGGCACTGGGAGCTCCCTTACTACCATTTAGCCTCCTGGTTTATGACTTCTCCTTGAACACACTCCTTTAAGTGAGAAAAAAGTCTTATGGTACTCACAACTACATAACTAAATCTGACTCCTCAGTCACTCAGAACTGATAAAAAGTGTCTTTTTTATTTGAGAGTCTCAAAAGAAAGAAACTCATCATCGGTCCCCTGGGGTCAGAGTTTACTCTTACATATACCGACAGATTTTATTAGCCTAATCTTTTCCACAATCAGGCAAATTTAGTGGTACCTGTCAGGGGTCTGGGTTGAGAACACAGCCTTATAACCTGTTACCCATCTTCTTCATCCCAAATGAACCTGGAGTTTAAGTTGATTTAAAGATAAGTGCCACCTAATGAACTACAGAGTCTACTAATGAATCTGTCTTCATCTCTTCTAGATGAGTCTGTAGTCTCTCCTGATACTTAGGAGTTTATTTCTGGTGGTTCCAAAAAATCATAAAGTGGTCCAGGCTTTTGTGATCATAGTGGAGAAATGAAAGATTGTACTCTCTCTCTTTTATACTCAGTCTGTTTTTTATAGTCAAATATTGTATGTCTGTGAAAATTTACACCTCTTTAGTCCATGAATAAAACCTTAGTGGGCTGAAAAGGTTCAAAAAACGAAGTGATGACTGGCTGAATGAATGGATTCAAAATTTTCTTTAGTGTGTTACTGCATATCACTACTTCAGAACTGCATCCTTTTCAGTCCCCTTCCCTTAACATCTCAAAAAGTAAAAGGTATGTATGGAATGAAATTTTGATACATTTACTGGAGTTAAAGCTGGATTTTTTTTTTTTCTCTCAACTAAGTTTTATTTTTTTCAGTGGCAATTTTATGTATGTTACAGTAAGCTGATGGTAAAATCATTCTGCTCAACCTCTGTCCTCTGACTCAATTTCAAGAGACAAAAACCCAGCAATACATTACTTTAGCTGATATGCTCTGTATCTTTAGGGATAAAACCTATATTTTGCCTGGTTGGAGAAAAAAAGCAGTAGAGGAGTTCTTCAGTTATGCAAAAAAGACATTGGTTGTTGAACATTGCAATACCTTTCATTATTTAGGTGAGACAATTCTAAATATATGCCAGCAGGCAAATCACTTACCTTGCTTGTGGGGACAAAGTTTTGATGAATTTTGAGGAAAGCAGCCCTGAATGAGCAAAATTTACCATCAAAATTTACCATTACTATCAGGGAGACATGCTGCTGCCTGTGAAACAAAGCCATATGCCACTGGTGGCTTTACCTTTCCATGTTTCTTGGCTCTGTTTTGCATTACACAAGTAACAGGTAACATCCTTATGACTTGTGGCACATCAGTCTGAGGGGGCTATGGAAGAAGATGCTGCCTCAGAAGAGGAGCAGGTTCACCTTTAACATAAGAGATGCCAATTTAAGGAACGTTCTGCAGATTTTCAGTGAATGAGACATCTCAGCCATGACTATTCTGAAAATAAGATATCTCTATCAAGATTTGAAGGATCTTTTTCTGTATCCCTATTTTTCTAAGAGTTCTTTTAGCATACAAAGAAGGTGGAGAAATGTTTGTTTCCTCCTGCAGGAAATCATGCCTAGAATGCCAGAGCCCTAACTGCATTAGAGGTATTGTGCAGGGAACTTGCTAAATACAGACTTCATGGAATACTGGTCATTAGGTTAATGGATGGCTTTTTCAGGGTTGGAGAAAAACACCCATAACACTAATGCTGGTGAAATGTATTGTGTGGCTTGCCCTGAGCAAATGCTTCCCAGCCAAGGGATTGAAGAATGGGATTTCCTATACGTCTACTAATTAAATGAGAGGTAAGGTATTCATAATATTAATGTCTTGGATGACATTCCAGTTGATAACCATGCAGATGAATGGAGTAGGGAGCAGGGGAGATAAAGCCTTGCATGATCTCTGTTTTCTGTTTGAAACTCATGGCACAATTACAATATATTGTAAGAAAAAAGTTAGTTCTGGAGCTGTTAGAAGTTTAGAGCTCACGTAACACCTAACAGTTCACCTAACTTTTGACTTGTCTGTGAGTGAGAAAAGAGGAAACTCCCAAAATAGATTGCTGTCAGTATCTCAAATGTTTTTTGCTTTGGTTACTGTGACCTCCTCCTGTCTGACCCCATGGTTCTTCTGCTCTCTCCTTCACATCTGTCCTAAATGTTTCTACTAAAGTCATATTCGTTTCCTCCCACACATTAGCACTCCATTGATTTCCTGTCACTTGCCATCTCAAATTCAAGTTGGTCATCTGGTCATCTTTACCTACAACACCCTTATTGTGTGCTCATTCCTATATATTTAGTTTCATTTCCTCTGACTTCCCCTCCCCTTCCTCCCTTCCCCCTCTCTGATCTGGAAATGTCCTCAGTTCACAGGATTTGTGATCCACAGAAGAAAAGACTGATATGAAAATGTTTTTAATCAACATTGGTTGATTAAAATCATCTTGATTTTAGTCAACTGGTTTCTGTAGCAAGTCATACACTTCCAATAGAATTATATTGACCTAACATATTTTTAGGTCAATATAATCAAACCAGGGCAGCTTTTTTTTGGGGGCGTATTCCTCTTATTATTGTATAAGCCTATGATAAATGCATTAGTTTGCATTGGCATGCAGAAGCTAAACAGATAAAACCATTTTGAGAGCCAATATGAGTGTTGACAAGAAAACAATTTTCTTCCATTTTCCACTTCTGAGATTTGAAAAGAATAAATAAATAAATATCTTGTCTTCCAACTGAAAACAAAGCTCTCAGAGCATTTCTAAAATAAGAAAGATCTGCACCAGTAACATAATAGTGGGCCATGAAAAGAAGATTCATTCTCTGTGAATGAAACAGAAAAAAGATGATCCTCGGTGTTTCCTGCTTTCTCACACTTTGCCTACTTACTAAGACCTTTATTGGTCTGTAATCTGCAGGGAAGCTGTGCCTTCCTTTCCATCATGCTACCAGCTCCCCTTCCTAATTTTTCAGCGTGTCTTTTCTATTTTTTTGATGTCTTTGCTTATCGCCTTTTGTAGCCATGGTATAGAGGTGATGAGCATCTAGAGCAGCACTAAGATAAGACTGATATAAAGAAGAGCTTTGCCTGGTACACTTTACCAGCTGTAACTATGTACAATTTTGACCATGGATATGTTCCAATGTAGCAATCTAATTACTCAATATCCCATCTGTGAATACCTCTGTGGATATATACATCTGATCTTTGTTTATATCCTAATATGTCCTTTGCTATGTCTTTTCCTACCTGCTTCTGATGTGGGCAAAAGTTATCTAGTTAGTAGTTCCATCTAGTTATTTCAGCTTAACAACTAGCTCCTAAAATAACTCAAACATCCTCATTTCCCTATCCCTTTCTCAGAGTGAAGTCTGAATATGTGAGGGATAGGGAGACTGGCCTTTTTCTCCTGTCTGTGCTGAAAGAGAAGGCTACAGCTACCTACATGTACACAAGGAGTACTTCAACTTCTAGTAGCTCCCAGTTCAATTTTATGTACCTAGTCAATCACCTAAATGATTGTATGGAGGTTTCATGCTTAAGACTTGTTTATACTTTCTTTTTCTCATTGGCAAGAAAATACATGTTTGAGAAGGCTTTCTTGTTAAGAGAACCTAGAGTTAAACAATGGTTCAGTCAATTTGACACTGTTTTTCTTATAAATCTCCTGCAAAATGTGTCAGTACTCGGGGGAAATATTCTGACTGGTGCCATGCTACATAAGTTTGTGCAGGGCAAACTCTAAGGGTTCAGTTTTCTTGAAATAAAACAGAAGAAGAGAGAAGCCAACATGCATGTGTGTGCATGTTTGTGTGATGGCCATGGTGGTTTTTTGCTGAATTTGTTTGCTTTGAGACTGAAGATGAAAACAAGTGGACATCTCTTTTACTGAAGTCACAATAGGTCAAATACACTGATGGTGTAAAAGTGGTTTGGTTTCCTGGTTCTCCTCACCTAAACTAGCAGTGGCTGTTTATCCAGAACATTTATTTTGCTATCAGCAGAGATAAAGCAAGTTCAGGAAGAGAGGTGGGGATTACACAAGAGGCCAAGAGCAGGGAGCTTTTCATGCAGCCTCTCACACACTTTGATTGTAGTTTCGGATTTTTCAAAGCTGCACATGTTGAGTAATATCTGCCAATAAACACAGCTCAGTGGGTGAGAAATGTGTCTGTCTCTTGCTGAGGATTAGAAAAGTCACCAAACTAGCAATTTTTTCACATGTGGGTCATGCCCCTCACTCAGGCACTTGCCCCTGACCTAATCCTGTTCTACTTTGTCTCCCTCACTCCCTCCTGTCTTCCTTCTCCCTTCTACTCCTCTACTGCTGCACTCCTGGTGGTCTGGTGAATGCTGCACAGATGTTTTCCCCATGCTATTATAAGATTATTTTTCAAGTGGCTTCTTGGAACAGATGTTCCAGTGTATGCACTCTCCTTGTCTTGGCTAAAAGTGCTCTTTGCAAAGAGCAGATTGCATTGCTGCTCTCCTTTTGATCTAAAGAGCAAGTGTGAGAAAAAATCCCCACACAAATGATGCTGGGTTTTGTTTTGGGCTGCTTGGCAATAGTGCACCTGGATGTGTGTCTCCTGCTTATTTTCTCCCCATCACTAGTGCTGCTCACAGATGGTTTTTTTGGTGCCTTTCTTCCTCAGCCCACTTTTTTTTCCCTTTGGGGTCCAAAACTTTACTCCCACTGCCTTTAAATTTTCTTTCATCTAACACTCTGGTGTTTGTGCTTCCAAAATCATTCTCTACCCATTCCAGCGACTCATCTTCATTTTTTCCTTCCCTTAGCAACTCCCGGACTGTTAGGATGGATTAATCCCATGAGTTTGGGTACAGGACCTGCTCTCCTTTTGGTCTTTTAATTTTGAATTTATATTCATATTCATTGTTTAGTTTCTCAATTGTCCTAGTGAATTCACCTGGATATTGTTGCTACTACTTTTTGATTTTATTTCTCCTACAGGATCAGGAACCTTTCCAAGAATCAAATGTTCTTATAATGTCAAAGGAGCATCTTTTCCAAGTGCCACTTAATTTAGAGATGTAACAAAGGCATGACGCAAGGAGGTTGTGAAATGTATGCTGTTTTAGGACCCTGTAGTTAGACTTAACCCACTGAATGTCATGTTTTGTGATTAAAAAAAATTAATTAAAAAATCTTTATTTGCTCATATCCTGTCCTTTAAATAGACAGTATGTCAGCTTCAACTCCGTCTGTTGCCCTTAAAATTTCAACTTACATGAATTCAATCTATAGAGAGAAAATTAAATATTGTTAATTTTTTCTGAGCCAATGAGAGAGACTTTTGAGTGGGATCCTAACATACTCTTAATCGGGTTCAGTTGATTTGGGATGATTTACATCAGCAGAGAATTTGTTTTGGATATGTCTTAAAAAGCTCTGTTCATTGTTATTCTTGTTTTAATATGGCCAACACTGTATGTACTCATTAACTCATTTTATATTGTCTTCTTATGGAAATGTTCTACAGAATTCAATGGGGAATGATAACCTCACCTAGGAATGTAAAGGATTCTCTAACAGGAATATTACTATCTATTGTATTCCCAGCCTGCCCTACATTCCTCCAGAAATGTTAATACTCTTTGTTCATTTATAGACTTGCAGAGAAATTTCTCTAGAACACAGCTGGGCTAAAATTGTGAAGTAACACACCTTTCCAGGTTATATTTTTAAACCACAATTGTAACCTAGTGCACCCTTCCCTTCTCTAGCTTCCCTTATAGGATAGTACTGTGGCATTTTATTTCAGTGTGTATTAGCAATAAATGAATAAATCCCCCAAATATATGTATTTATATATATACATGTGGGCGTATATGCTTTGGCAGCATTTCCCATCCATTAAACTACTCCTGCCTGTGAGCTAAGCCTGTAAGAACAGCTGTGGTTTTGATGCACCGCTCTCAAAGTAAGAATACCTGTAAAACTGGCCTATGGGTATAAAGTCAGCTACAATCTAAATAATCCATTTCAGATAAATTATTTTATTTCCATTCACATTTGGGGCCAGACTGCCACACCTCCTTCTTCTCTGGAAACTCATAAAACTGGCCTTTCAGTACTACTGCTGAAAGTAGTAGTACTTCCTCTTGCATCTTGCACTGAAATATTAGAAATCTGCCTGAGCCACCTCTGTGTTATTAGCATCTAAAAGGGTAGTGCAAGGGTAGAAGAAGAATATTGAGTGATTTAGTGATGATTTTCAACATACTTATGAAAGAAAGATCACATGACAGAAAGCATGTGACATCAGGAAACTGGATTTTCGTGCTATAGGAAATCCAGTCCTATTTTCTGACCTTTCTATGTGATTGGTGTTGCGGGTGACATTGCAAACATATTCACACCCAGCATGAACCTGAAGTTAGCAAAAAAAAAAAAAATCCCAATTGCTATCTTTTCAAACAAAAGAAATCATTGAAAATAGGCTGAAAAAACAGCCAACCAGGTAATTTCTTTTGACCCAAGTGAGCCACATGTCATTCATAACAGATTTTGTATTGCATTCTTGTTATGATTCTTTGTTGACAGAAATGCCATCAGATTGCCAGCCTATTCCAGTGTTCAGCTATTCGTGCTGTCCATAAAGTTTTCCAAGTTTGAATGACATTTATGGTTGCCATTGTACAGGCAGTTGCAGCAGGCTTTCCAAGTGCATCCAGCCAATGAACATCACAACAAAGAAGTGATAGATCTTGGCTGCAAAAATGAAAACAAAGATGAAAACATAAATGAAAACATAAATGATTGAATCCGAATCCTTCAAGAAAGATTTTACAGGGGTAAGATCCTATATCTTCTACAATCCTGTTATTTAATAACATGGGAAACCAACAACAAGGTAATAAATTTGAGAAAACATTATTATTCACAAAAGACTGCTGTCAGTGACTTGTCTTCATTCTGTATTCATTTTTGTATTCATTCTGTATTCTTCATTCTGTTTTACTTGATCAGAGCACTTTGAAATAAGATAGAAAATCTTGTCCTATTTTATCTGAGAAGGTAGAAGGGACAGACTCTTCATTTCAAAGATTAAAGGAAGAATTGGCATAACCTGGGGTTTTGAACTCCAGTCCCTAAAGTGCACTGATACTCCTCGATAGGGGCTTCCATTAACTTTTGATAACTTTCCATCTGTGCTTCTGCCTCCTGCCCTCTGTCACAGATACACCTAAAGATATATAGGCACCTTGAACCTCAGTCCCACAATTTATAGGCTGTGGATGAGGTGGAGTTCCAAAAACTTAAGTTCCTCTTTCATGGTGACAGGTTTGTGCTCTTGGACTGAGATCTCTGTATTACATCTTCCTGAAGCATAATAAGTACTTTTTTTTCTGACCAGCATTCTGATATCTGTGATGTTCAAAATGTGATGTTCCTGAAAGACAGAAGAGAGGACATTTTGTTTGTCCTTTTGCCCCACAATTGCCTTTTTATTCTATATGCACATTTTATAACATTTACACCTTGTGCTTTGAGGCTTCCATAGGGTTACAGTCTCGGCAGAGGCCTGGAAGACTAAGTCTGATTTGACATCTAATTAAGTCTGATTCACATTAAGTCTGATTTAACATCTCTATCTCTCTTTTGTGATATCCAACTTTCTGAGCTGCCCTAGGCAACCTTATCCTGGGTTGTGGAATAGTTTGTTTGATCTGACTCTATATTGCTTAGAAGTAGGGCTATTAATTTTGGCTTGTAATTGTGACTAAATATCAAATAAATGCAATAATGTTAAAAAACTGCATCCCAAACATTGAAATGATAAGTTGATAGTAAGTACCATTTTCCAGGAAGTTTTTCTGTTCCATCAGGGTCTGAACATTCCCTTTGCTTCACATATACTGCTGGACATTCATGTCCTCTCTTTCCTGCATGCCTCTGGATACCACAGTTTGTCACACTCATCTCAGACACTCCTCCTATCCCTCTTCTTTTCCTCAGTCCAGCATAGCTCTGGATGTATCTAGATGCATCAACACTGATGCTAATCTTGCTGGAACTGTTTGCCCCTGGATATGTAAGGCTGCAAACTAAAATTACCTTGTAGGAAGGATAGGGTTAAAAAGCATCATGGAAAGTATTCTGTGGGCAAGAGACAAGACACATCTAATCTACAGGATGATTTTGCTTCATCAGTACCTTACAATTGTCCTAGGGACTAATTATAAATAGTTCAGTATTCATGAGCTGGGAAATGTTCTTAATGACAAGCTTTGGTTCCAAAACTTCTGTGTGTCCCTTCTCCCTGGACAAATATGTGTGGCAACCTCTTAATATTAAACCAAATGTTGCTTATTTAAATGATAAATGGGAACCATGTTATTGGTTAACAGCTCTGTTTGGAAACAGTTTTAGAGGTGGTCATGTAACAAAATGAGAGGAAACCCAAGTGGCAACAATGCCGGCAGTCAGCTAGGAAAGGCTGTGAGAACTTACAAACAGGGCCTCTTTGATTTGGGAATCAAGTTTTAAGCCATATTTTCTGATTGCACAATTGAATTTAACTCTTAGCTAACAGAGAGACCTAGCATTTGAAGTTGCAAAGTCCATCTCACAGGATGTTTTCCTCCTGGCTCATAAGACTTATGAAATAGGCGCTTTTGTTGTTGTTGTTGTTGTTGTTGTTGTTGTTGTTGTTGTTGTTGTGTTTTTGTTATGTTTTTGGGGTTTTTTTTGTCTTGTCACTGCAGTGCAGTTGATTTCAGAGAAGGCTTAAATAACATTGCAGAAGTCTTTCTTTCTAAAGGACAGCCAAAACTTCCTTGGCTCACCTGCCAGTTCTATTCTGACTCTTGTGTGTCACACAGCTGCTGGCTCACACTACACAGTTGGATGACTACTGGGTTTATGAGAATATTTGTGACCACTCTTAATTTAGATAAAAGCTATGACTCCAGCAGCCAATAGCAGGCAAACATTGGCTCCATGAAAGATATGAGCACTTTCTTTTATAAAAATGCATTCTAGTTTCTGGCACTTCCTAGATGGCTGAGCTCAAGGGCTGGAGAATGTGAGGTTGGGACACTGTGATTCAGCTGTTTGCTGTATAGCATTCATTATTATCTTGTGTATTTTCCCACAAGGACAGTTATAAATAATTTTGTAGTGATCAGATGGGAAAAGTTAGCACAATCTTTACTCAGCACAACTGGAGAACAAGCTTCCCATCATCCTTCCCCCAGTTTCTTTCTCCATCTGACACCCTTGTTTTTCCCTGGCCACTTTTACCCACTTTTACTGGGGTAGTGGCCCCAGCCTCAGTGCTGGTGGTACAGGGACTCTTCACCTATAAGGGTGAACAGGAGGACAAGGAACCATGAAGTGTGCAAAGAACCTGACAATGCCTCCCTATCCACATGCCAGTTGGAGAAAATGGCTGTAGGTCCAATTCAGGGTCCTCTGAAGTCCATGCAAATATTTGTGTTGATTTCATGGCTTTGGATCAGCGTCTGTGTACACAGATGAAAATAAGGGGTTTTTCCCGTAAAGAGACAAAGACGTGTTTTCCTTTCATAGAGAGAAAGGAGGCACCAATACCACATTCCCTGCTCTGCTCCTGAGATAGTCCCTCTTGATCCTGATTAGTTGTTCTAGCTGATCCCTAGAAAGTCTTACTCATGCACACACCTCCATTCTTCTTGTTCTGAGACAAAACAATGATGCATGATGTTTTCTGCCTCACAGTTTTCAGTGTTCAGGAGGTAACAAAAGGCTGGGAACATTTTATGAACTGTGTCCATTCCAAGAGAGGGAAAATTAAGCCTTTATTACCCAAGGCAACTGTAAGTCAGTGTAAGTGACACCACACCTTGATTCTTTGAAAGTGCCTTCCACTTGTACTACCATGGAATTCCTGTTTTTCCTTTAAAGCCTTTGCACCTGAAGCAGTGTGGTTTAACTGATTTGTTTGGGTTTTTTTCTTGGAAGAACATGGATGAGGAACTCCCAAGCAAATAAGTCTAAGCCTACAGTCCAGAAAAGTTTACCATTTCACAAGTCACTTAAGTTCATGTTTATGTTGCCATATTGCTGATAAAAAAAGTGTAATAAGGTTAAGCCCCAGGGACCTGAAGGATTAAAAAATAAAAAAGAATTTATAGCCCATGATTCATCAATTTGATTGACTGCCGTTGCATTAATGATCTGTGTTAAATCCATTTTCTTCACTTTAATTCTGTGGTTTCAAAGTCTGTCTCATAGGTTGATCAAGTCCCTTGTTGTAAAGCCCTACTTTGAAATTTGGACCACAAAAACTTTCTTCTACGTGTCATCAAGATCATAATGAAGATGTAATTTAAAAGATTATGGCAGTAATTCTGTGGGATTAAAAAATTATTTCATATTGTTTTTCAGCTGGAAGGAAAAGATGGCTTTGTGTATTCTTTTGAAATGCAAAGGATTTCAGTTATTCTATTCCTGGAGGATGTTTCTATTGATCTCTTATGATTCATCTCTGGAAGAAGTCTCTGGATAAAACACTTCTAAATAAAAATCTTGTCATTTGGGAGAAAATTGACATTAATTGTGTTTTGAGAACCCATGCAATGCTTTCATAAGTTGACAGTACTTTGATGTAGGCTAAGATTCTGTGTTCTGGTCAAGAATACAAAAATTTCCAACTCTTTATGGACCACCATTCCCTTTTGGGTCAAACTGGTAGTGGTGAAGCATTGCAAGAGGTGATGAAGGTAAGTATGTTTGTGTGCAATTAAGGAGAAATTAGGGATATGTTGGTAACAGGACTATGCAGCAATAACAGATTTGGAGGTCAGAGAATTGTGGAAAAGCAAAGATCGCAGAAATTTAAAGCATGTGACACAGGGAACAGCATCACTTTGCAAGCCAGGAGGATAGGTTAATCATAGAGAGGGGAAAAAGTGAATTTGAGGAATGAGATTTGTTGACTCAAGAGCCAAAATCCTGTTTAGCCATGGGAGAAACATAAAGGATGGTTGATTAAATATTAAATAAATACTTGAAGAAGGTGAGTACATAAAGTAGTGTGAGATGCCATTGATCAGAGAAGAAATTGATGCCATGTGATTTCTGCTAGGTTTCTGGAAGAGTCAGGGCAAAAATTGCTGGCAAATGACCTATATCCTTCCTCTTAGGCTACCTATAGATAATTCTTTGCAGTCCCCAGACCTTTGTGAACCACCTTCAAGGCTGTCTCTGGCACTGTCCAGAATCCCTGAGAGCTACAAAGGGTGAGGGTAGAAATACCTGCTAAGCAGACAAAAGGGGCCTGCGAAAAGGAGAGAAAGACAACTTCAGACATAATTATTGTTTGGTATTTTAATTACTTTGTATGTTAGAGCAGAAGTAAGAGTTAGAGATGAAGAGGCTTCTCTTTATTTTCTGTGGGTTTTTTTTTTTTCAAGAACAATTATCTGAGGGCCCAGCGAGACTGATTTTTAAGGTCCTTGCTAGTTCCAGAGAATTCTCAGACACATGAGGACAAATAATCTTCCTATATTAAGTGCATGGTGCCATTTTTCCATTTTTCAGCCTGGGATCTTTACTCCTCATGCTGGTAAACTGCTGCTTCAAATGTTTTGGTTGCCTCTCTGGAAAGGCTGGTTGAGACCCAGATACGTGGTGGGGTTTGGCAGACAGCAAGGCTCCTCAAGGCTACAAGGTAGCATGTAGCTGGGGTACTTACTTCACATAATTATGAAGAAACAGTTTATTTTGGCTGATGTGAATCAGCTAACAAGGTGTAGTCAAGCCGCAGGGAAGAAGGAAGGCAGAATAAAGAGGTACAGGGGCAAGCTTTCCTATCATGAACAGGGATAAGCAAGGAAACCCACTAATTTTAGTGTCACCTCTGTAGAACTAGGTGACACAAGATGTATTCACAGTCTGGTAGAGGACCAGACTAAGAGCATTGCTGACCCAAGTCCTGTACTGTTGAAGAGAGGGTGCTATTTGTCAGAAATTATGAAGAAATGGGTCAAGAAATGCCTTTGTTTGAAGCCTGGAAAAATTTTGTGTGTTGCCCTCGGAGCTTACAGATGTACCGCAGATAGTGTGGAATGAGCCTTGACAGCCAACCTGCCTTTTGCACCAGAGACAGTTCTTCTTTGATGCAAGAATCCTGGTAGGTCTGGGTTGGGTCAAACTTTTGATATAGGGCAGAGTGGGAAGTTTTAGAATTGTGAGATGCAAATATATCAGAATGTAAAAAAAAAAAAAAAAATAAAAAAAAAAAAAAAAAAAAAAAAAAAAAATTGCAGTATTGAGTGAGTAGCAGAAGTTTGGGAGTAAGACTACCTGTCAGCAAAAACAGACTAGATTTGGCTCAATTTAAGATATGCTAAAAGCCTGGACTGTGAGGACAGATGGGGCATTTCAGCCAAATACCTTAATGAGCAGTGCTTGTGAACACTGTTTTCGAGGTGTGGATGTGACCAAATGGTAATTTATGGTGTCTGCCAGAGTTCCAAGGGCTTTCCAAAGGAGTGATTTTGGAGTAGAATATCATATTACTGTGACAAAATACTTGTGCAGCCTAATCCAGCTGTCTTAGCTCATGTATAAGAGACAAAAACAGGAGAAGTAAGAAACAATGTTGTCTATGACCAAAAAAAATACTGTAATGAGTACAGGAAATAAAATTGAGCTATAACTTTATCTGATTATGGAACTACACAGTGGGAGGAGAGTGACAGTGGTAGGCTGTTATGTTCAGATGTTAATTCATCTAAGAATTAAGAGTGGCTCAAAATGAAGTTCCAACAGTAGTCTAAAATGATGAGCTGAGCCAGACCAAGCCCTTAAGATTGTTAAAATAAGAATCAGAAGGAAGGGTAGAGCTGAATGATCAAAATTTAAATAGACAGGTTATGGAAGAAGACCTATTACAAACATTACGCTCAGGAAATATTTCACATTTCAAGAGCATAGAAATACTAAGCCTGATAAGGTAGTCTAGACTTGAGTCTTATGTAGGAAATCACTGTTTCGATTTATCTTTTCTAACATCAAGATTCTGTGTTTGAGGGAATTATTCCTGAGGTTTTTTTTTTTTGGGGGGGGGGGAAGCTAGAGTCTGGAAGTTTTTTCTTTGCTAAAGAGATTTTCTAAAGAAAATATTTTTCTACACTTCTATCTTAGTTTCCCTTTTGAGCGATCTGCCTGTCATTTTGGTATTTAAATTCCATATACAAAGCAAAAAAACCCAACAATGCAAACATACTTAGGTGACATAGAACTAGTGAGTATACATGGAAAATTATGCCTTTCTGTAAGCAGAAATGTATTACAAAAACATATTTAAATGAAAACAAAAATTATGGATATGTAATTGTAGGATTTTTCCTGTTGAAAGCTTACAATTTTAGACATTTAACACTATGTAGGAAAAATGCAATCTTGATTTCACACTGCAATATCCATGAGTGGTTTTTCTCATAAGTGTCTGTATTCCAATGTACAAGACCTCTGTTCTGCAACAGTTCAGTATGCAACTGGGTCAATTTTTTTAGGACAGTTATCAACCTAAATGAGCAGCATATTTGGAGTCAAATTCCCCAAAATGGGTAGAAAAGTTAAAGTTCTTGGCATATATAATAGGTCCAGTGTAACTGCTCAGATATGGACAGATATTCATGAATTTGCAGGAGGGAGTTATTAGATCTAGATCTTATTTTAGATTTTGGTGCAGTTTATTACTTTGTGTGGCCAGAAATGAATGCACGTTTTAGATCTTAGGGATTAATCTGCAAGTATGTAATGCAGGTTTTATTTTACCATATCTGAAAAACTTTTAAGACGTGTTAATATTATCAGGCTAAGGTTCTCTGGGCAATGGAAACCTGGCTTTCTCATTGACTTCTAATTGGGATCAGCAGAGTCAGGATTTGCATTGGTATCCATGATATATGAATAAGAATACATGTATGTTTTCAAGTGTCCTTTAGGGACTTTAAGACCACTTTCCTGTAATCTTGTGCTCTCAGACCTTGCTTTCTGGCATACTTCTACTCTAAAACCAAGATGTAAAAAAGTTTAAGGGAAGTAATAGCCATCTCATTTGCTGTCTGAATGCTCATAATAATGGGTCAGTAATCAGAGGACGAGGACCATGGTTCTTGAGTAAAGGGGATACATCTGTGAATAACATCTTAGTTGGCACATCCTTAAGAGACACCAGATTGCTGATATCTACAACTGATTGTAATGCTAGGGCTGGAGGAAAATTAAGGCTGACTACCTCAAGGAAGATGGGGCTTCTAGGAGTGTTTTTAGGAGGATTGTGATGATTAAATTTGTATTTTTTCTCCAAAGTCAATAATGAAGGAGATATAACTTTATCACCTCTTAAAGTGTAGAATAATGGGCTAACTCAGGGTGGGGGAGACATCTCCTTCAGAAGGGCCAGCTCTGACATGAAACTATTTTGCTTAGAACTTTATTTAGTCTGGTCTTGAAAGCCTCCAGTCTTCCTAGGTCTCCACCACTCAACTCTCCTACTAAAGAACTCTTCTGTGAGGTAGCAGGAGCTGCTGAGCTGGTTTATGTGCTTCCTTGGGGCAAGCAGGGAACAAGAGAAAATTGCTTTCTCATATGAAGTTTTCAAGAACCAGGAGAAGGTCTCTGAAAGGGAAAGAGAGGTGAACTGCAATCTATTTCTGTGGATTCTATTTCTAAGAGTTGTGGGAGCTCGGGTGTGGAGCAATGGTGGGCTGTGATTATTCTCTGTTGTGGTATATCTGCTTCCTTCAAAATAGTTTTGTGATACCAGCAGTGTTTGTATAGTCAATTTCAAAATAATGTAACTGAAATATCTAATAGTTAACAAAATGTTAGTGGTTACTTAATATTAGAACAGTAAAATTACTTTTATGCAACAGAGATACTAGGCACCTGAGTGACAAAAATCACACTAACACAGTAAAGCTAAATGACCAGCACTCAGCTTTTAAAACATCTGAATGCCATTCTAATGACCATAAGGTGTTTGGCAGGTCTACTGGATGCACCCATTGATAGTCATATAACTGTATAAATTATAATTGTCATTTAATGGTAAGAAATGTGCCAAGGATATAACACAAAAATTTAGATTCTAGTTTTCTGCCAAAACAGACATACAGTGCAAATAATCCTTTCAGAGCCTTGTGGAAGAAAGTTAAAGGGCTTATCAGAAAGTTAAAGGGCTTATAGAATGTGCTAAATGAAGTCAGTGAAATTGAGTGATGGTATGGCCACTGTATCTATTTTGAAAGGAGGGAAAGCTATCAAGTAATCTCTTCACCTGTGAGAAAATCTGGACAGGCCAAACCTACATAATTTCTTTAAACTGTTTTATTTTTGTAACTTTTTTTTCCCCTCCAGCCTATGGTTTTGGCATATTGAGTTAGAATCTTCTCCTTGGGCAGATAAGTTGAAGTGCTTTCACTGTAGGATTCCACTGACACGTAAGATGTACCAAAATTTCTTTGACTGGAAATAATGATTGATGATGTGTTTATTTGGGAGAGAAATTATTATGTGTCATAAAAATCTACGGAATGCATGCAAAGCAAAAAAAGAAGTCTTAAATTGAGTGAGAACTAATATCCAATTGGGATGAGTAAGACTGGTTATTTAGGAAACCTACCATGATTTGTGTGTCATGATGAAGGAATTTGACTGAACATAAGTAAGGTAACTGGACAAGTGGAACGACTTCAAATGTGAGAGGCCACCCAGAGATTCACAGCCTCATTACTATTTCTAAGCAAACTTATGCCCTGATTTATTATAAATATTCCACTGAGCATGTTGCTAGGGGATGATAGTGAATGCTCCTGCGATTACATGGGGAGAGACTCAGGGGACAGCCACAAAGGAACTCAAACTAATCTTTCTCTTCTTAAGAAAGAGTCCAAAATGAGACAAGTTTATGTGTATTAGAGGCTGCACTTGTAGAACAAGGTGATCTGGGGGCATATTCCTTTCCACACACAGATTTGACTGGCATAGAACTTTACTCAGACTGCTGGTTCTTGGATTGACTTAGGAATGGTTTTATGTATAAGTTTATAAATCACTTATGGTAAAAGCAGACCATATTACCATGGGAATCTATGTGATAGAAACTACTTCACAGATCACCCTTTTAGCCTCAGAAAGTGTCCATTTATCATGAAATTGATAATATAAAAGCCTTCAATTTGAAAAGGGCATGATGAGAATATGCATGATTTTGAGAGGAAGCATGAAGTGGTCTATGAGGGCTCTTTTCTGGGAGATCCTTGCCTAAGCATAGATTTTTGCAAAGGTGTTGGAAGTGAAATGGAACATGCTAAGATCAGGAGGGTGTCACTAGGTAGTGTCAAAATGTCCCTGTGCTAACTGTTAGAGAAGTGCTAATGGAATTTTAAATAATCTTTTCTGCTCCTTAGGTTTCATAATGTGTAGCTTTCTTTGCTCCAAGGACCTGAGTACATTATCAAAGTTTAAGTATTAACAGGTTTCTAAGAAACAGAATGCTGATAAACAAACAAGAAGTTGAAACAATAGGAAAGTCTTGCTTGCTTCTGTCTGTATTTGATGCATCATTTTGGATTACATTGTTTTTTAAGGGGAAAGATTTTGTTTAAATTGCTGTATGTCACATCTCAGAAAACAACCACTTATAAATTGGTAGTATATTCTCCCTTCCCCCATATGCAGGATTCCAGATGAATTAATAACTAATTGTGTTCAGCAGTCCATAAATTTCTTCTCTTTTCAGCCAACCTTTTATGCATAGTTGCATGGGTTAGCAGAAATAGTTTGGTTATGAGGATATATTCTGGATCATTTAACAAATTTATTCACATCAAACACTGTTACAAAACACCATACATCTCACTGCACAGAGATGATGTTAGAGACTTCAGGGAAGAAGAACAGAGGTTTCAGTGCCAGAATGTAATGGGTTTCTTGAACTGAAGGTAGTTAACTATGGTTAGCCAAAAGTACTATACATCAAGAATGATGAATAGGGCAGAAAATGAACTCCAAGAATGTACAATAGTTGGCATTAATGTCTCAGAGCATATTTCAGGCAAATCCATGGGACTTCTGCTGAAGGAATAAGTTGATGATCTTAACAATGCCCTTTCTTTTAAGCACTCATGATGGTAAATGCTCTCAGAAGAAAATTTCAGGAGTCACTAGCTTTCTGTTTCTTGAGGACAAATATAAAGCAAATGCAACCCTCAAAAATGGAAAGCCCCAGGAACTAAGGGTAGGAACCTCCAGAAGTGCTCCCACTTATAGAGTTGGTTGGGGAGCCTCATGAGCTTCAGAGTGCATGGTGACACTGTGATGGTAAACCATAGGGAACAGAGGTGATTACTGCTAACAGAGATCTCAAATTCATCACTACAATCTGCTTATGACTCTGAGGAATTCTGAGAGTTTGCCCTGCCTTCTCTTCTGTAGTTATTGATTTATTCTTTACTAATTGCTTGAATTCATCTATGGTAGTTGTTAGTTTAGGTTGAAACATTTGTTTTTCTTATCTAATTTTCCAAGATTAAAAAATATCTGGAGCGTAAGTAGGTATCATTTAACTACTAAATCCAGTGACTGGGTCTTTCATGACCCAGCCCATATCTTATGGCTAATGCCAGAAAATACCATCAATCTTTTGTGTTACATTGCAAGGTCTAAAATGTGGAAAGAATATTGTCTTTCATTAAATTAAACAACCCTTCAGTAGCTTCTCAGATAAGTCATATAAGTAGTAATTTTATGTACAACATTAAAGGCTGAGATGCTCATTTTGCAGTTCAGAATATTTGCCCACCTTCCAAACTCTAATAGGGCTCTTTGAATGGGTTATCCATTTATCTAGCCAGTATTACTGGTACCCACTCACAGAGTACTACTGTGTCACGGTACCATAAATACTTATGTGAATGAACTCTTAGTAATTCCTTTGGCACATCACGTCCCTTTTCAACAAAGCAATGTACCTATCTGGAAAAAAAAAAAAAATCAGGTTTAACTCTTTCAGTGGTGTTTTGTCTGTGATGGTTCTCAGATGCAAATAACTTTGCCTAGAAATATTAAATTTTTTTTTAAGATATATTAGAACATAATTATTGCATATCAAACATTCCTGGATTATTGATCAGTATTTTTAATGCAATGAGACATGTTCAATATTTCCCAATAAACTTGCTTTTCAAAGTGTGCCTTCATGGTCTACTGCAGAACCCTGAAATTTCATTCTTTTTGTTTGTGTACATATTCACCCTTAAAGAAAACCTTTATTTTTAAATAAAGTGCAAACTCAACATTCTAGTCAAGAACAGTAGTAATTACATTCCTAGAAAATAAAAAAAGTTCAGGTGGTATTTTCTGCTTGTAAATAGAAATGATGAAGCAGTTTCACAGTTAAATTGCACCTTCTTAATTAAAATACTTTTAATTTACTTCAGTTAGTTACTTAAGACTCTTTTGATGACTTCTCATTTCTCATTATGAGCAGTGACAAAAGTGACTATAAAAGCACTTGCATGTTTTTACCTCCCATTTGTCTCTTTCAAGGCTGAAGAGCTCTAGATTTCTCCTCAAGCCTAGGCTACCTCATTCTTTTCATTCTTCTTATCTTTTTTAATACTGTTTCTAGTTCTTGGTTTGGTTAGTTTTTGTCGGGGTATTTTTGGGAAATCGTCACCAGAACAACATGATGACTTCGTAATGTTCTTTTCTTTGGTTTTGAGAGTAGATGCTTAGAGAAGTACATTAGAGAAGGGAATGGTACAGAATCATTCTATTCTCCCAGTGCCTAGAGCATACCTTAGTAACAGAAGCTCTTTTGTCAGAAATGTCTACAGCAAAGACTAACCCATTTTTTTTTATCCAAGCCACTGTGTAGGCCTGCATTTTTCAGAGCAAAAGTGGCTGGGTATAAAAAGGAAGAAAAGATCAGGGACTCCTTAATTTAGAGGGATGAAGCAATGTGAAACTCTGACCTAGGAAGTATATTCTGGATTAGGATTATAGAAGCTGTTACCTTTTTATTTCAAATGTTTCTTGGGGCTGGTGGGCGAAGGTTCAGTGGTTGAACCCAAAATAAATAAGTACTTGTGGTCAGCCCAAAATCAAATTATTGTGTGAATTGAAACAAATAGTCATTGCCGGTAGGAATGCTCAAATCCTTATGGAGAAAATGTGGTTTCTACAGTCTGATCTCAACAGCAAAGGTTCTCAACAAATATTCGCCTTTTGCACTGTATGCTTCCATGACGCATGGTAACCCCACATCCTGTTGCTGTGAATAAGAATAAAGGCTTCCCTATACGTGTTTTCAGTTTTCCTGTTTCTGAAAGAAATGGGATGTTGTTTAACAGCAAATCTAATTTGGATGTGATTATTGCTGTTGAGAGAATAAGTGCTGGCTGGCTGGGTAGAGAGCCAGAAAAGGTTTCTAGCTAAGAAATCAGCAGGATGGGACTCAGCAACTCCATACCCCTTAAAAAAAAAAAAAAAAAAAAAAACACACCAAAGTTTTGAAAGAAGGTCTCTCTCACAGACATAAAGAAAAGAATTTTGCATGTTGAGTACAGAAGTATATTATTGGGTTGTTATGGTCTCAAAGGATCTGTAAGCAAGTGGGAGAGATGGTGAGGATTTGGTGTTTGCAATGAGAAAATAAAGAAAGACACATGACTCACTTCTTTAAACTTTTGTGTATCCGCAAAAGAAGCGGGGGGTTGTAACTTTTTCTGAGGGAGAAGAGTAATGCTTTGCTCTGTTCACTAGTACCATCCTGGCTGTGGTAGGTCTGAAGGTTGGGAACAAGGACTGAGGCACTGTGTTTACAGCAATATTACAGCTGTATCCACCTCTGGGCAAAAGTGTCCTAGTAGGACAAGGGTAAATAAACACAAAAATAACAGTGTGTTGGGGCTGAGGGGGAAGAAAATGAGGGAATTGGGATATAGGTTGACCTCCCCTGACCCCTCCATCCTTGTAGAGGACCACTTCAGTAAGAACAACCAGCCAAGCAAAAGATCTCAGGCCCTGATAAGTAAATAATTTCACTCCACCCTGAAATTCCTCAGATTGCATGCAGTCCCCAGATTCCTTGGAAATTTTCTTTGGCATAATTTTTAATGACAGTAGAGAACAAGTGCAAGATAAAGTGAATGCAACAGAAGACGGGCAGAGTTTGCAGTCAACAGTTTGTATAACCTGGAACACGTTTCCCTTTATGTCGAGTGGGTTTGCTCTGAGTCTGTTACAATCTCTGAGTTGTTCACCCCTCCATTGTGTTTTGGTATCACTACCAGCAACAGAAGTAATTTCTTTTGCAAAGAAACCACGGCCTGTGCTAAGCCAGTAGCTGTTCCTCTACATGCCTGGAATTGTAGCATGACTGACCACTCCCCCCTGGTTAAGTTGAAATGGAGGGTGATCAGTAAATCTCTGTGGGACTCTGTTGCTTATAAAAATAATAATAAAAAAACATTACTTATGACAGAAATTTTCATTGCTGAAACACATTTTTTAACTTATAAAGGTTATGGAAAACTCACCATTGAAATTATTTAAGTAGCTCTGTTGGAAACCCTTTTCCCTTAAAGATTTCAGGCCAGAAAATTGGATGAATTTCTAATATTTTATTTAAAAATCCCCTACAGAAAGCAAGTATCCTTGTGAAAACTTGTTAGTTTTGTTTGTTTTCTCTGCCAAATCTCCAATTTTCTATCACATAGTTTCAAGAAATTTTTTTCTGAAAGCCCAAAGATCAAGAGAAATCCAATGAAATCTGTGAAGCACTCTTAAAATTGAGAGGAGGGGTAAAATCCTACAAAGAAAAAACATGTTGTTTGGACCACAAAAGGATACTTGAGGTGATTACTAGGTCTTGTCTATGTCTTTTTGATTTGCCCTGAAATTGCTAAAGAGCTAATAAAGCAAAAGTTCAACTCAAACAGTTTAATCTAGAGCTGACAGAAAAAATACTTGGAGTAAAACATTTCAGTATAAAATGGCTTTTTTCCAAAACCCAAATTTTCAGGAAAAGCTTTCAGTTTCTTCTAAATTTTCTTCTTTTTTTATTGGAAACAAATATTTTGTTCTTCTATTAATATTTTTTCCTCCCTCCCTGCACCCTACTTTCTTTTGCCTCTGAATGCAATGTAAAGACTGACGTCTAGGGACTGTTCACTCCTGAAATTTTCTTTAAGATTTTCTTTCTTTTTTTGTTTTGTTTTGTTTTGTTTTTGGGTGGGTTTGGTTTTTTGTTTTTTTGGGGTTTTTTTTTTTGGGGGGTGGGGGTTGTGTTTGTTTATTTCTCAGTTTTGAAAAGGTTTCAATAGAGAAATCTTTGAAAATTCGCAGATTAGATTTTCTGCTGAATAAAATTAATGTTGTCCAAAGAAAAAGAATGGCCTCAAAAATTGAAATTTAATTTAAAATTTGACAAAAGCTTCATAGTTCAAGCCACATATGAACAAACAATGTCAAAATGTTTTCTCCAGACCATCAGATGATTCTGTTTTCCTGTAGATTGCATATTGCCAGTTATTCCTGCTTGAGCTTAGTTAATGTGCCCAACAAATATGGGACTTCTGGGACTGCTTGTGGACCTCCCTTCTGTTTGTGAGCTTTCCAAGTTTGTCAGATGCTGTCAATTACCACCTGAAACTTGACTGATAATCTTGCCACTGTACAGCAAAGACTGGAAAGCTATAGATTTGCTCTGTATTGTCTTCAAACCTCACAAGGAACTCGCAGGAATGGTTTGAATTTCTGTGTAGACATGCCTGGGCTCCTTCAGAAACACCTGGATTTGACACCAGGATTTGAGGCTGCAAAACATAAGGACCTGGGCAGCTGTTGCTTTGGCATTTTGTCTGTGCTGCACCTCAGTCTGGTGCAGATGACCTCCTACCTGAGGCACCTTAGGTCTTTCTGTACAGCTTCTCTCACTGTTGAGCAGAGGTATCTTTAGATACAAGCTTAAATATTTTACTGACTTTAGATTTCAGTTAATGTGAAATATCAATCAGCGGAGTCAGTGCCTCTGGGAGCACAATCAACTGGCATAATCCACGGACTGAAGGCAAATGAAGCATGAATGCTAAGTGAACATCTGAAGCAGAACTCCAAAGAAGGACAACAAACAACTGCTGGTCTTGGGTGAAAATAGGTGTCAGACTGTGGATGGGCCAGGCTCTCCCTGAGGTCTCACTGCAAAATCTCAAAGGTTTACCAAGTTTTCTAACGTGCCAGTTGGCATGCACCAGTGCTACGGTCTCACCATGATGGAAGCCACTGGCATTGGTGTAAGAAACTCTATTCTGCTCCCCTTGGCTGTGACTAACTTAGGTGCTCTTCCTTATTGTTTTTTTATTTGAAAATGGATAAATGGAAAAGTCTGGGAGAAGAGTCCAAGGGGCACTGAGACAAGAGGCAATGGAACTGGGTTATGATTATGGAAGAAACAGGAAAGATTTTTTGTGGTATCCTGAATTTTAAAGATGGGTGCAGGAAAAGTATGTCAAGAGAAGGCAGCAAGTAACAGAGAGATTAGGAAGAAGTCCAAGAATTATTCTAGATTTTTAACAATATATGATCAAGGATATGAAAGAAAACAATTCAAAGGAGTAAGTGAATAAAACAGAAGAGTTTTTGGTAGTTTTGAGGAAGGAGGAAAAATACGTAGGAGAGGAGAATTTAAAGCAGAGAAACTTAACATAGGAAAGAAAAGTAATGATTTGAGAAATGTGTGTCAAATTTAATTCAGAAATAATAGCTTTGAGTAGGTGTGAAGGGAAGAAAAAAGATCACAGAGGAAGTGGCAGGGGCTGCAGAAAACACATGTAGATGGGAAAAGAATCAGGAGCTCAGAGAAATATAAAAATGGATTGTGAAGAGGAGTATTTTGAGGTGAAAGGCATGCAACAAAACAATTCCCTCTTCCTCATTTCTTTTTTCTTTTTTTTTTTTTTTTTCTCTGTCATTTGTTTGTTCCACTGCAAACAGTCTGGTCTTTCTCTCCCTGTCCATGCTGTTGTACCTCTGGCTTTACTATCCCTATCACTTGGTGATTTGATGTGCAGAAATTAGAAGTATGTGACTGTCCACAGTGTCATCTGTGTGTGCTTAGCTAACAGCACGGGAATCAAGCCTAGACTGACTCTAGCAAATCAAACCATGCCAGGGAATGTTCTTGAGAGCTGAAGACCACTTTTTGCTATGAAAGTTTTAGCATGAGTGCTGGCAACACTCTGACCCAGGTCAGGTAGCACTGTCCTAGATGATTCTCAAATATGGTTTGGGAGTTAGGGTATGCCAAGGGCTGCTCCCAGCAGGCAGTTTGGATGCACTCGCCCCAGTTTGGCAGGTGAAGGAAGTGAATGGGATTGAGGCAGCCTATTCTGTGCCAGATGTTGCTGTGGGCCAGGGAACATTCCTTAGCACATTTAGTTTACTAGCACAGATGCAGCCAAAGAATGCAATGTTTCTTCTCTTTAAAAAAGAGGATGCAGTTCCTCCTTAGCTTAGAACAATGGCGTCTTCCTTTAGATAGAAAAAAGGAAAAAGTTAGAAAGCTTTTGGAAGAAACACGTGAAAGGGAAGAGACAAGATACACACAAAATAGTAGAAGCACCTTCAGACAACGGAAGAATGGGAAATTACAAAACTAGAAGTGCGTGTATAGATCTGGGGTGGGAAGGGGAACTAAACTGAAGCTAGAGCTGTATCTGGATATGCTGGAACTATTGCTTACCCTGATGAAAATATCAGTGCTCTATTTGTACAGGTGATAGCATATGTGGTCTTTTCTGTGCTTATAAGCACTGGGACAGAATATCAGAGATAGGAGTGGAGAATGTTACTTGCTTATCATCCTCTATAATGGCTGTGCTCATAAAAGCCCATGTAGTGAGTTATGCTGTTGTAGGCAGAACATGCAGTCTAGAAGCAACATGAATCTAGTGGTAAATGTGCAAATGCTGAACCTGCAAACTGGCAGATGATCTTGATGGAGATACTTGGATGTTAGGTACAGCTAGACCTGGAAGTAAGTACACAGCTTTCAGGTCTTTCTTCACTTCTTGCTAGCATTAGTTAAAGTCCACATTTTGATGAAAAATGCTCTATAAAATTATAATTAATGTATCTATAAATGATTTTGTTTTACTGGCTTACCTAAATTGTACCTTTGTACCTAGATCCAACCAATCAGCTAACAGAAATTTTTGATTAAAACCAGCTTTTAATGTGAATACTCTGTCAGTGAATACAATATTCTGTTGTGCCAGAAGTGTTGCTTTGCTCTATTAGAAGGAGAATCTACAGGAAGATCCTGCATGTTTGCAGGACATTGGAGAATTTAACAATGGAGTGCATTTGGTGCTGTGATCTTGTCCGATGAAATCCTCTGGCCTTGTGTTCTCCATCTGTTTCCATTCAGGTCAAGTCCACATGCTTCTCATTTATTACTATCTGTCATCTGCCTGACAGGAGCATCGAGAGGCCCCACCTGTGGTCAGCTCCTGCAGATTCCAGGTATTGTGCAGAGACTCATACTTACTCAGTTTATAGCACAAATGGCTGGGACAAAAAAAGGCATTGAAGTAAAGTGCCTCAGGTGGAAGATCAAGAGCTCCGATGCAAGTAGATTAAGATGAAATCCTGCCCTGTCAATAAGAGTGTTGCCATTCATTTCCATATGACCTGGATTTCTACCCTGGCTGGCTTGTCCAAAATTGTAGGGGAAGTCTGCATCAGAGACAGGAATTGAACTTTGAGTCCTTGTCCCATGACATCGCCCTTCCTGATGAAGGGATGGGGAGAATGGATCTGCACTGTGCATGGTTCTCTCAACAAAATTATGCAGTTTTGAATGTTGCGGGACTACAGGCTTGATCTGTTTATCCCTTGTACACCTTTTCCCTTCACTTCTTGGTAGAACTTCTGAGTTCTGACTGTGTGAGATGAGTAAACTTAGCAGGTTCACAAAGAAGGCACATATGAACTTTCTACAGCCTGAATGAGAGCTTAAGGTTGGGAGGAATCCAAAACCTCAAAAGAAAATTCAGTTGAAATGACCAACTTTTGCCTGGTTTGGGGTTAAAACTTAGGGAAAACAACACTTCAGATGGTTTCTATATAAAAAAACATGAAGCCACCCAGGTTTACAGAAAACCACTTCAAATTTTCTCACTGTGCAGCCAGGTTCAGAAAGAAAGTATGGAAAATTGAGTAATACTGCTCAAGTTCCAGATTGATGGCACAGATTCAAAATATTTTAAACCTGCTGTACTCTAGGTTCATTTCACTTTCAAAGCTTGGCAGGAATCCAGCAGCTACCTCAAATGGTATAGTACCAAGATACTTACCAGACATTTGTAGTCTTCTCCACCAAACCATTTACTAAGCTTTTTTTTTTTTGTTGGTTTGGGGTTTTTTTGGCATTTACATTTAAACCTCAGGGATTTGTGTTGACTCTACCAGAAAACTCATGACTTCCCATGTTCCTTGGAGTTTTATTCTCAAGAATTTTAATTTCAGGCAGGTCTGCCCCAACAAAGGAGACAAAATGCTAAGGTCTAAACTATATAAAATGCAAGAGTTCTCCTTAATGATATGCCATCAACCTACAGTCCCTGTAAAAAGACAAGACTGTAGAAATGCAGGAAATCAGTAATTTTGGTAGAGTTAGACTCCATGAAGTCTTGGTTTTGCAGCAGTTGACAATTGTCAGCTTCATCTTCAGTACTATGTGAGAGCCTTTCTTTCTTGGTGAAATGTGAGACAATAATCCTCCCTGTGGACTAAAAATGTTTTTGCTAAAACTTAAGTGTGTTAGATAAGGGTCTGCAAACAATGATATATTGGCCACTTACACAGAGCAAAAGCCTGGAAAAGAACAAACTTCCTATGAGAAAATGGTCCTGATTCAAATCTCACTGAAAATATTTGCACTGCTTTCCTTATGGAATTTGAGTACAGTCCTTAAGCCTGAACTAGATAGTCACTAGCTTGGAATTAAGTCAGGTGAAAAAAAAATCACTATGATTTCAGTAAAGCTTTTCTTCTTGGGAAAATCTCCTAATGATAACACTTGAATGAAACATTCAAAACAAAATTTAAGAATTTCAATTCCCTAAATGTATTTAAAAGCTCTTTTCTAATTTAAAGCTTATATGCACAGACGTGCTTGAAGGATCTCGGGTAGAAGTTTTGTTACCTCTGGTCCCAGTGCTGCCTTTTATCCATTATGAACTGAGAAAAAATACTCTTCACAACATCTGAGCAATGCTCTTATTACAAATGTGAATCAGGATAGCATCTTTAGTCCATGGATAAGACACAAAAGCATATAACACAGAGATAAAAAGTTCTCTCTAAGACAACACATTATACTCTGTGTGTGTTTTTAGCATTACTCTGGTTGCCTTTAGCCTTCTCTGAACCAAGAACAAGGTTTTCATAGAAAATCAATGTTGTTTTCAACTCTACTGAATTTCAAGTTTACCAACTTGACTTACCAATTAGCCATGACATTACGTGTATAACATTTTTTCTGCTAGTTTCCTTTATTATTATGAGAAACAAAATTGAAATGGAGGAGGAAAAAATAAACTAGAGTTTACTAAAGTAAACTAGATAACATCTAATCCATGAGAGAAGAGGGCCCATCTTACGCCATTTTACTTATGTTTATATTGTGTCAGGTAATACAGATTCCCCACGGAATTACCTGCAATTAAATCCCACCACTGCTGCAAATGAATAATTTTGTCCAACATATGAGAGTGATAAGTGCTTAGATCAGAAAAGTTCTGATTTCATTTAAGTGCTACCATCTGGTGGGCAAAATGCAGACAGAAAAAATCCCATTGCTGTAACACTGGAACATTCTGATACAGTGAGTTTTTGTTTTAATTTGCGAAGGAAACAAGATATTATTAAAACAACTTGAACATCTGGTTTGGGGATAAAGTCATTTTGCAGTGTTGCTGCCAACCCTCAGGGCCAAGCACAAAGAGAACAACCTTCCTTCCAGATTCTCCATAATGCATAACACCAAACTAAAATTTCATGTCCAACACAAATTAAGAACAAAATATACTGGAGCTGTATCTGCACACATCTAGGGAAACTGCTGATAGCTTGAAAGCCAGAGAATTGTATGAGATTGAAGCTGCAGAATTTTAAAAATGAGCAGCAGGGAAGAGGAGTCATGTTTATTTTATTAAGGGTAAGTTAAAGACAAAGTTACATCAGGCATTTTGAGGAAAAGAAATAGAAAGGAAAATCACTAGGAAATATATGTGATTAGTTATTGAAAGGATCTGTTAAGACATCATAATGAAAAGCAGTGCTGTTTTCTTTGGTACACTTAGAACTTACACTGTGAAGGTGGAAATGAGGGTCAGATCTGATCTTCTCCAATTACTGCCTGAACTTTTGAGATCTGGAAGAAAAGAGACTAATTGTTCCAATTTTATTACTTACTTTCAAATGAATCTAGCCCAAAACCTCAAACATTTATGCAAACTTCTTGCCTATTAAGATGTACGTAACTGTCATAACCACAACACCTCAATTTTTGCAAAACTTTGAGGGAGTTTTGCTGAGAAAACTTCTTCAGGGTAGAAGTTCTGGTGTCATTTAACCTTAGTATGGCTGAGATTTTGCCCTTGGCATTCTTCAACTTTCCTATACTGTCATTTTCTCAGATGTAAATAAGAACTAGCTACTGATGTTTCAAATGCTTCTAGTCCCAACTCAAATGCTCTTTTTGGCCATCTGCCTGCATGCAAAAATGAACCAACTTTTAAAAAGTGATTGAAGATGTATTATACCATCAGGGATTACTGTCACTTTTAACCTGGCATAAATCTATTAAAAGGAAATCCAGCTAGCAAAAATTAATCAATAATGAGGTTTTTGAGCAGGTGTGAATACTGGTCTCTTAGACTGATATATCCAATCCTTTGATTTAACTTGGCAAGCTCTATATAAAAATCTTCAGTGATTAAATCCTGATATTGGTTTTTTTTGAGTCTTGGGTAATGTAAATCTACTACTTCAGAAGGTCAGCCAGTAGGTGACTTAATGCCTTTAAGAACTTCCACTAATGAGTACAACAGTAATTCATGATCATTTCAACCTTGGTAACAAGGTTCACAGAGATCTGGTCAAGCATTCCAGAACTCCAGCTTCATCAGAAAATCTGTACTGTGGTTGAACAAGAATAAATAACCTTTTCTGAGATTTGTCTCTTATGTTGTTCTACTAAGTTCCTGCCAGCTTGTCAACCAGAACAAATATTCATTTCTTCTAGTATAGATTATAGTGATTTCTACTTTTTCTACTACAGACTTGGCCCTTGAATTAGAATTGATAGAGATCAAATGCAAAACTGAGATGAGTTACTGTCTTATATGTAAAGAAATGGAAACCATTTTTTGTCTCTTGATAAAAAATATTCCTGAGGTTTCTGATGTTTAAGCCCCTCTACACATTTCATGATGAAAAGGTGAATAAATAATAGAAATTCATAGGTTTCAATTTCAGAAGAGCAAAAAGAACTGCTGTTCATTTAATCAGATTTCCTACATGGTTATTGCAAACTACCACGAAGCACTTCAAAGCATTTCAAGGGAATATGGAAGTTTGTGGAGTTTGTGGTGTGTTTTGGTTTCCTTTGTTTTAAAATGCAAGTGCATTCTCTTATGAGATATCTCTTTTTTGCAGTACCCCAGAAAATCAATGATTCAGTGATTGCTCCCATTAAGACCTTCTATACAGAGGAAATGACACATGCTGGCTCAGAGATGCTACTTCTCCCATATGTGCTGTTCTGTATTTTCTGAGGAACAACACTGATCAGAATATCTTTTGTCAAATGCTGAGCTTGAAAGGAGCTCTGGGAGTTTGACACAGTGTACTTTCCCTTCTCTTTAAAGAGTTAACTAGACACAATATCAGAGATCTGCCACTGGGCTTAGCAGAGTTTCTCCGATTGTGCTTGTGTTTATTACCACACTCATGTGAGGCCCATTTACTGCTTTTCTTTATGGCAAAACTGCCTCAAAACCCATGAGCCCAAAAGAGCTGCTTCTATTCTAATATGGCATGGAGCAGCTTCACTGCTTCTCTCCCTGGACAGAGACCTCAAAGGAATCTGGGGGTCAGGAACAACTGCCTCAGGCCAGAGGTCATATCCCAACTCAGTGGTATTGGCTCTTGGATCCAGCTGAATTCAGAGTTACCACATGCCCCAACTCCAGCACAGATGGAATCTTCTCTGTTCGAGAGGCAAATGATTTTGGATCCCCCTCTATTGACTTATATTGAATTGTTCCCCTTTATTTCAAACCCCTTCTGTATAATCCCAGCCATAAATTATTCCCTAGAAAATGCTTTATTGAACATATTTTTTCATTATGATTGCTATGGTATCTTTTAGAAGGAGATCTAGTTCAGATTTGAAAACTTGACCTGATAAATTTTCCTTCCCCTCCTCGACATTCAGTAACCCTACAACATATGTGCGCATACATTTATTTACT
The DNA here is from genome assembly GCF_965231275.1 of Zosterops lateralis. Taxonomy (NCBI): domain Eukaryota; kingdom Metazoa; phylum Chordata; class Aves; order Passeriformes; family Zosteropidae; genus Zosterops; species Zosterops lateralis. The sequence continues at coordinate 18,710,245 of NC_139765.1, forward strand.
CATTGGCTTTGAGTTAAGACAGTACATGTCCAGGGAAAAGACATAAAACCATGGCCAAAAGAAAAGGATGAAAAGAAAGCTTCAAAAAATTTCTTACTCAGGCTTTAGGGCCTTTTGAGGAAAATTCTTTTTGACATTTTTTCACAGTTTTTGGCTTGTGCTTTGTGGCAGTTTGCAATAACCATTTTGAGGTAAATATTCCTTAGAGAGCATGACTGGAAAGATCTCCACATCATGATAAGGTGCTGGTAAGAACAATATTTCTTTGAGATGATCTAGAAGGTCTGCTAGATTTTCGTTGTATCATTCAATATTTTTCTGATGACCAGCACAGACAGGTGCATGAAATTTGTCTTGGGCTCTGGTCTTCTATGGAAGGCATGATTGTCACCATTGGAATGACCTGCTCCTTAATGAAGTTTTTCTGGCCTTCCTAATTGTCTTCATTGCAGACTACTGGCCTTGCTGCTAGTGTCCATGTCATTAGAGGTACTCATAGAGTTTATTGCTTTCTCCACAGGGGGCCCAAGTTGGTTTTTAAACTGAGAGTAGCAAAGATGGAGCCCTGCAAATGCTGTGTATTTTTTGATATGTCTAGCTATAATAGATTTGAGGGAGGCAATTTCCTGTATTTAATGTTTTAGCATGCTGAGTGGTGAAGTAATGACTATTTTCAATAACAGAAATTGTTGATTTTTGGTTTTTTCCAGTGGAAGCTCATTCCCTTTTCATTCAGCAGCTGCTTCCTACAGGGCAATTTTAGGGCTGCAGACATTACAAAGAGGTATTGAAAGTGACAGTGGCTGGATGTGCTTCAAGTACATTGGAAGAGAACCCTACTTGCCCTCAACATGCCTGGTATGGGTGGCATGGGATTAGAAGGATAGGGAGTGGTACTCCTATTGGATCTGAAGAGTCCATCTGTTCTGGAATTTTGTTACTTATCCATGCATTAGCAATAATTTCACATATATTCTGCCAATTCCCCAGGCTTGTCTGGTTGTAGGGTTCCTTCTGCCAAATTTTTCCTGTCTTCTGGAGCCCTTCTCTGGGGGATCACTCCCACGTCCTTTATGTCAGAATGGATAACAAGGCACTTACCTCAGTAAGCCAGCAGAGTCTATCCAACCTTTCCCTGCAGGCTTCGCCTTGGATAACGAGGAAGATTGTCTCTGGCAAAGACTAGTGTCTTGTGATACAGTCATTTTAAAAGCTGTGGTGAAGTAGAGCTTGCAGTGATACTGGCTGCTGAGAATTTGTTTTCTCTGGTGCTGTTAATAGAGTTTTTTTCCCTCCTTCAGCTTTTTGTCTCATAGCAATATTATCCATTCATTTTATGAACATGTGAATCCTTTCATGGCCAACAATGACATCTGGCACTATAACATTTGATTGTGGACAGCAGAACAGAAAGTGAAAATATAACCTCCCTATAGAAATTTTAGAGATTTCAGGGGAGATGTATGAAATATACAAATTAGAGGAAAACCTTCCTGCAGAAGTGGCTGACTTTCCAGGCTTTTGTTATTGGTGCAGTATAGAATAAATTGCATGATATCACTATTAAACTTTTTGTTGTTGTATTTTGAGTAGTACCACATCCTAATGAGTGAAATTCTTGGATTCCAGTACTTGCTTTTTCAAGACCCAGTAGACTCTAGTGAAATTCCTTTTTCTTCCTTTTTTTTTTTTTTTTATTTTTTTTCTTTCTTGTCTATAATATTGCGCCATAGAGACAAGCATTTTCATCTGACCTATGGAACACATTCTAAGAACTTTCCTGAGGTTTACATTGCACATCAGCTCTACATATGTGAGGGGGAAAGAAGCCAGTCTCTTTTAGAAGGCTTAATTAAAAATAAATTGAATGGGTAAAAAACCACTTCTGACTTCACTGGACCTGGGATAAGGATGATGAGTATACAGTATTTCCAGTGCAAGTCTTCCTATATACCTATATTTGTAGACATTCTGTCTTCATTTGTAACAGGATTACTCAACAAGTCCCAGATAACTGTAAGACAGCAGACAAAACTGCAAGCAAACGACTGAAAAAAAAAATAAAATCAAACAACCAAACCATAGACAACACATTTCTGTAAAGGCAAGATAAAGTTCAAAGAGAGAGCTCAGACTTTCATTTATGAGAGATTTATGACTGTACTAGAGAAATATTTAAATATGACAGTTCCTTTCTTTATGGGCAAAATATCATGTTCTCATGCAGATAAATAAAATGCATTTCAATATTCTTACACTAGTCTTTGTTTATGTGAGTTTATTCCAGAATTCAGACTAAAGATAAGGATTTGCTACTGCAAATAACTAAAGATTAATCCAGATGTTGGTTTTGTTTCTTAGAAGAGTAGAAAGCAGATTTATTGAGAGCAGTGCAGCTGCTGTTGATGGTTTCTTATCGTTGGTATTACATTTTGTAGTATGTGGCAGAGATGAAAGTAGTGAATGGAATGGATGAATGATATTTCACTTATTGGTATGGAGCAGTTAGTAAAAAACGTATTTTGTATTGGATGGTGGATAATCTTAAAGTATCCAGTCTCATCTTTTGTGCTTTTGTTGAATTATATGTTCTTATTAAAAAACTGATTTTCCTTATGTCTTTTTCATTGTTTTAGGCAAAAACATTGTGGTTTTTGCTGTTAAAAGTTATGGGGTTCCTTTTTTAGGAAAGAAAAAAGGTGTTGTTTTGCTCTGTAAATCTGAATGCTGTGTTAAAGAGTGGGATGGAATGTGAGCCTTTTGACTTTGCTATGGATTAACAGATAGGGAAAAACCTGCTCACTTCTAGTGCACAGAAGGACAGCTGCTGCTCACTGAATGTGATTTCCTGGGAACTTTGAAGGCCCCATTCAGTCTGATAGCCAGTTTGTAATCTTGGATCATATTTACATAGGAGAAATACCAACAGCCACTCAGTGAGACCATGACTAGCAGAGAGTGGGGATTGCAGGGAGAGGAGCACCAAAGTTCCACTTATTATTCCAGAAATTTGAAATCTTTTAATTTCCAGCCTAACTTTAGTCCTAGCCAATGTGCAACCACTAATATTGTTATTGTCTAGATTTTCAAATTTCTTTTCTCTATCCAGTTTTACACTTCTCCTTTTGTCTGCCGAACTTTTGATCATTGGGACATCCAGCAGCCCTTGATTTGCTGGGCTGAACAACCAGTTGGTTTAGATCTTCTTCTACAAGGCAGGGTCTGATCAGCTCTGTGGCCATTCTCTGTACCTTCTTCATTTTCAATACATCTTTGCCACACATGAGTTGTCAGAATTGTATTGTATTCAGAGTAGAGGCTTGCCAAAGCTTTCTGGAATGACAACGATGCTTCATTTTCTTTAGCAAGACATGCTAGAGTCATAGCTGTCATCTTCTTTGTGGCTGCATTTCATTCATGACTAATCATCAACCATTTCCCCCTTCTGCCCTGTTAGAGCTGTCCTAACAAGATCCATAGCTATGCACTCTAGCTAATAAGATAGATATTTTTTTCTTTTGCAAAGCAGTGCTTGACTATACCCATAAAAGTTTCAAAGGGGAAGTTCATTCTCTTCACGCTTTTTAGGCAAAATTGACTGCTCACTCTGATCTCAGTAGCCAAAAGATTATTTTAATAGATGTGGTATTTACAGGTAAATAGTTAACAAGTTGGTTTGGTTTTGTGGTGTCTTTTTTCTCCCTTTTTCATGCTTTTCTGTGATTATGATGAGAGTTCCAGGGATTACGATGACCAGAGTCATCTTGTGTCAAATGGACCCACATCCTCTTGATTCACAGAGAGAAAGGATTCATCAGCTGAGTGCCAGGACCACGTTTTTTAGGTGATTAACGTTTTCCTTGACAGTGCCACTTGGCAGCTGTGCTCATGGCCAGAGCTGGAGCCTGCTTAGCCCTGCCTGCCTTCCCTCACACCACCCTGGAGGAGCTGGCTGGGCCAGGGGTCAGTTATTAAGAAATACACACAAAATCTCACAGATGTGGAGGAACAGAAAAACAGAACAACAATCAGGGGTCCTCTCATTCTCACAGTAGCACACACCTTAAATTCCCTGATATCCTAAATCACCACCTGCTTCCTGATGGACTATAGTGCCCATCTCTCAAACTATTAGCTCCAGAACGCCTAATGAGGAACTTCAGAGATCATAGAATCATATACTTATTTGGATTGGAAGGGACCCTTTATAGTCATTTAGTTCAACCCACCTGATGTGGACCACATGTTGATTTGTCATCTCTCTGGGGAACAAATTTAAATCAGTCTATGATGTTCTCTATGTTGTGGTCATGATGGTCACCATAAGCTGGACTTTGGGACATTTGAGTAGTTGCTGCAAACTTTTATCAATAGGATCCAGCACCACCCATCCTTGATTCCTGGTTGATATAATACCCTAAGACTGTTTCTCCATATTTGCAAGGAAAAAGTGTCCATGTTACTTCAAGGATTCTTGGGAAACTGATTCTTCACAAGGAAAACAAAGTCAGTGGAAAGGCAGACTGGATCTTTTGTCAGTCTCTAAAAATGCCCTTCCCTCTCCCTTAACCTTAGAAGATCTGCAGGCATTTCCAGGGTGCATCCCAGCCTGCTGGTTTGTATCCTTCTCCAAAGAAAGTAAAGAAAAGCAAGAGAATGCTTCTGGCCAGAACAACCCAGAAAACCAGGCCTGAGGATAGCAGAGCAAAAACAACATCTATTTTTTCTTGCCTTTACCTAACTGTTAACTGGTTAAAGGATTTTAAGAAGCCTGGATAATCCTCTGCCCCTGTTTCCAGTGTTAGGAGCTTAAAATCCTGACAAGCTATGCCCTAATCAATGTCTTCAGAATGGACTAAGTGGAATGCTCTAGGATTTACTAGAACTCCATTAGGAATACATTAGGGAATAGAGTTTATCTCTTCACAACCTTGATACATTAATGCTGCTACTGCTACTACTATAAACACCAATAATCATAAATATTACAGCTTATAAAGTATCTGAAGAATACCTAAGACCGATATAAAATACTGTGTGTGTTTTGAATAACACTTCATTCAATTTTTAATCTACTTCATGTTCACATTCCTCAGGCATTTGTTGTTGACATTGGTTATCTTGTCACTGTAGCCCAAGTTCCTCTTTGAGGCATAATTCTCTGTCTTCCTCTCCTGAGTAATTTGTTTTGATTTTCAGTTTTCCAGTGGGTGGAAAATATGGCTATCAGCAACAAGTGACTCTGCATGGAAGACATGTGGCTCTCTTTTTTTTGGTAAAACCACTATGGTGTGTTAAAGTGGCTTTACTGCACTGCTCCTAGTCCCATGATCCCAGAGCATTTGGTCAAGCCTCTCAGTGGTTTCTCTACCACCAGAAAGTCCCTTTCTTACCCTGCTCATAACTCCCAAAGGGCTGTTTCTCAAGCTGGAGAGCAATGAAGCTATAAGGTCTTCCCATTTACACTGTTTTCTTGCTGCCCTACCCAATGCAGGGACTTGAGCTGAGTGCTGCACTATTCCGAAACTGCCACCCTCTCTAATCCAGAGCCCTTCCCAAAGGCTATGGAGCCAGGTGTGAGGCGTGTTTATGTCTCTGAGCTGCTGCACAGTAGTCTTGCTGGAGCTGGCAGGCTGGCCTGGACCATAAGCATGCTCTGAGAGGCAGGCAATTCAGAAACTCAGGAGCCACTTCTCTGAGTGCTGGCCACAATTCCTGTTTCCCCTGCCAATGTGCGTATGGTTTGGCATTTGTAGACACACCACAGCCATCCAGTTGATAAACTGACACACTCTGGGTGGCCCTCACCTCTTGAGATTTTACAACTGCTGTTTGCTCCACCAGACATGAATTGAAGTCTTCCAAACTCTCCCACAGAGACTTTCTTGGTACTCTGGTGTCAAGTTCAGAACAAGAATCTGGAGCAGAATTTTTATTCCTAGTAACACTTGTTTTCCTACAGTGCTGCTCTCCTTCAGCTAACCAGTGCCTGTGATGAACACGTGTTTCTGTTCACTGGTTTGTTCTGCTCAGCAGAAGTCAGAAGTTATTTACAGAACCTTCAATCCATTAGCCCTCTACCCCTGAAGGAAAAAGGTCTGTGTATGTACAGTGAAACTCAGGATTAAAGATTAAATGTGCTGCTGTGCATGTTCATTTATATGACCCTTGTGACTCTTTCTGGTGTTTCCCACATGCTCATTGTCTAGGTTAAAGAAAGAGGCATCACCTACTCATGTACAGTAAAATAATATTGAAAAATACCATATGTGTAGCAGCATTCTTGAGAAATACAACTGCTGGGCTGTCTGCATGTAATGTGAATTCTGTAGTAGCTTTCAGTAAGTGGTATGTGTCTCATACAACTTTTGCTTTACTCCTGGAATATGTGGTTACTTCATCTAGTAAAAAAGGAAGGGAAAAAAAATAACACCAATAGGAGGTGATGTTTCAAGCATGGGGAAATGAAACAGTTTTATTCTTTAGAGGCCACCATCAGATTCTTGTCAGGCTGGTTCTTTTCCAGCTCCACATCATGGCATTCAGGTAACAATGAAATACATTTACAGATAACACTCATTTCATGCCAAATGGATACCATGGTGGAGCAACTGTTGGATTACAGACAGAAGGAGAGGTATTCATTTCCTTTTGCTTCTGCATTAGATTCATTGAAATGTTTAGCTCAGCTGTGTGCAGATATGCTTATGTAATCAAGCCAGGTGCATGCACAGGATTTTCTAAGAGGAGGTGGACATGAGTCTGGATCATGTAAAGAGGAGCTGGAGAACAGTGCAGGATGTTTAAAGGTCACAAGGAAGCTTAACATTTTGTATCAGACATGTGAGGAAGAAAAATAGTACAAGGGTAGAGTCATTAAATGGCAAGAAGGGTACAAGTTGGGCATTTCAAGGTCCAGAATTCCAGATTATATATGGTGCAAGGGAGAGAGGAGCAAACTGCTGTTTGCTCCTGAATTTTGATAGGAAAGGTTAAGGAAGCTGGGCTTTTTATAGGAAAGGCAGGAAATTGAGAAAGGATTATTTAGGGAACATTTTACTATGCCACTTGAACCTGACCAGATTTTTTGGTAGGCAAATATTTGCTTCAAGCAAAACAGACCCAGAAGCAGCTCCTATAAAATGTATAAGGATTTTTTTTTCTGTCATTCAAATACTGCATTCTAGTTCAGTCTGTTGATTTTCAAGAAAATGCATTTTTTTCTTTGTCTTCTCGGGAGCAGAGAGAGAGCTGGGAGAAAAGTGTATAAGAGGACAGGCAGATAAACAAGGCTAACTTTGTAGAGAAGGTTCTTCTAGACTGATTCTTGTCACCAGAGACTTGTACACCATTAAAATTCTTAGATATCTTCTCAGATTGTATAACTGAAAAAGATATTACACAAACTGCCAGCATTTTTCTCCTTTTTTACTTTGAGAACCACCCTTGTGGGACAATTGTAAGGAATTTAGTGGGGTTGGCTCTAAGTTTCTGTGGATAGTACTCTAAAAATACAGACACAAGAGGAAGCAGTATTGGGTTTTTCTGGTTTTGTTTATAAACAGTTACAGAATTCTACAAAAGGGATAGAATTCTTTTAAAAAGCTTTATGGGTAACTGCGAGAAACCTTTCAGTTTTCACTGCATTCTGTTCTGCTTTCAGTACAAAGGAGGCACTGGTAGGTATTTTCAGTGGAAGCAAGTATGTGCTTTCAGTTCTCACCAAATCCCAGCTGGATTATGTGTTTAATCCAAAAAACTTCTGTAACCTGATAACTCCAAGTTGCTTCAGTTTTGCATTGTTAAAGAGTTCACCACTTTGACAAAGATTTTTATTCCATCCCTACAAGAAATGGCATGCTGTTGCAGCCCCAGAAAGCCTGTATGTCCAGCTACAAATTCACTGAAAGAGTAGATGAACAAGGAAGTAATTCATGTCCTTCCATGATGGTCATCAAGAGTGGCCATCACAAATTATTATCACCTTTTGCCACTCTTAGCAATAACCCTTTCTTTTAGACCACAACTGCTGTCTCTTAATATTGGTGATATTATCCCAGTAGTCTGAGACAGCAATAATCTGGGATAGAAAAAATGCTTTTTTTTTTCCTAGTTTCATTTAAAGTTTTGTGAAGAAAAAATTAAATCTTGCATGAAATACAAATCCAGTTACTTTAGTTTCCAGGTTGTATGAAGTTCTGATGTCAGTTTCTCACAAAGAACTGGGATACAGGGCAAGGTGTGGTCTCACACAGAGTTCTGGCACCAGGTCACACAGGAAAGTCATGGCTCATACCTGTCCTTCTTCAGCTCCTTCTCTTGTTCCCCCATGAGGTTGCTCGAAATGAACTGACTTAAGCAACGAAAGCTGGCTGAGGTCTCTGTTGGTAAATCCAGTATTACAGGCCTTAGCATAATAATTCCAGGACCAGTGTTTCTCTCCATCTTCCAAGAAATTTGATAGCTAAAGATTATGACACCTCTGCAGAGTGATTTTTCCAGAGCGGTGACCATTCCCTGTGAAAGTTTCTTCTGTCACTTCATGTCTACAGTAACTTTGGAAATAATTTCTTGTCTCCTTTTTTACCTACACCAGCTTGGTATTGTTAACGTTGCTTCCAAGGTCAAATCTATAGCGGTATTCATTTTCATGAGGATCATTGGTAACCTCTTAAACAAATGACCTCATAAATGACACTTTTTGTCAAAGACTTTTCAGGGAGAACAGTACCATAGACACACACACACTGCAGCTGGGAAAAAAAGGCTCTTCTCAGCATTCTTCTTCATGTACATTTTTTGTGGCCAAAAACTAGAGTGGGAAAGAAAAAGATAACATCTGAGTTGGGATGACCAAAGTACATAGAGAGAACAAATTAGTCTCTTAAAACAATGCAAGAAGTTAGATTCCAGTAGTAATTCAAGTGAATTACTTGAGGTTGGGCCAGATCCCAACATCTCTGCAGTCCCAGTGACCCAATCTATCACATGTGATACACCTCACTTCTTTATTTGCTTGTTTATTCTGAATGACTACCAGGGCACTGGATGTGATAAAAAGTGGACAATGTCCTGAGTTCATCTGGAGTGAGTTAGGATATTATCTTTCTGGAGCTTCTCCCTGCAGTAATGATGATACCCGTTTTGGGGTTAATTTTCTGTTGAATAAGCATGTCAGGTTTTAAGGCAAGATTCCAGATTGTAAACAAGTCAGTCTCTTTGGAGCCTGCTTTGGCAGCTCTGCTGAGGTTGCTGTTTGTATTAAAATATTTGCTAACCTATTCTTCATCAAGCCAGGTATGTTTCTGTGAAAACAAGAGGCAATGTTGACATCTGTCCTCTTGACAGCAGCAGCAGCAGTCATATTACCTTGTTATCTCAGCTAGCCCTCCCCCACTCAGATGCCCTAAATAAGGGACTGCTGAAATTCTGACCCAGGTCTCATCACATTTCTGCTCCACACACAATTCTGAGTATCTGTGCAAAAATCAGTCCCACCATTTCAGTGGCACTGAGATCAGAAGCAACCTTACTGCTGAGAGAAATCAGTGATAGAAAACTCTGGAATGTAAATTTTAGATGAGTTAGATATTTTCACATGTGGCTGACAAGCAATTTAAAGCACTAAGGAGAGTTCAAGAGGGAGTTAAGTGGTCCATGTAGATATATGGATACTGGAATAATTTGGATGTATTTAGGATACAGGATAGACAAATAATTCATCTCACCCCTGAGCTGTTTGGGGCTGTGACTGACTTTTAGTTCTCAGGTCATATTAAGTTTTCTGTAGCAAGTCTGGCCCCAGCTCTGATAGATCATTGTCATGGCTCTGGTCACATTAAAAGGCTGGGGAGTGGAAAGGAAACAATCTAAGCAGTGTCAGACCACCACAGTTACTTTAATTGTTTTTACAGTTTACCCATAAAATTACAGTTTATCCAAATTCAGACATAGAAAATGGCATGGACTTGGATTTAGATCTTTTAGCCTAAAGCTTTAGGCCAGTGCCTATGCCTTCCTCTTTCAATACTCCCATTGATGGCAGTAGTAGATCTAGGATAAAATGCAGGAAGTTTAGGATTATTATTTATGTTCCAAGATTAAATGAGGTGTCTACAAGAAGAAAAAAAACTTGCTTCTGGGGACGGAAGGTTGCTGTCCCTTTAGTAAAAATGTGCATTCTGTAGACATAGTAGGCTTTACTTGGTAGAGGATTTGATCATTCCATTTGCCATCGGTAGAACTGTTGGTGATAAGTTTGCTCTCTTGTTCTCCATTTCTTTTCTTTTGATATACAGTTCAAAGTCTGATGAAGAAATGTGAAAGATATTTGATGTTATATGCACAAAAAAGGAGTTAATTCATGCACTCTGCTGTTTGATTTTTGAATTATGGGATATATCTATAAGTCACAGAATTTTTCTTTGAAATAGGTATGATTTTTCAAAGCTGGCCTCATCCTGCTCCCACCAAAATTATAGGTTAAGGTTTTCTTTCTCTCCAACAGGAGCAAAGATACATGATAAGCATGTTCAGTAGTATTCCCTGTCAAGGAATTAGGACTAAGAATTGCTGCTGGGCAGATTCTGAAGTGATTTATTAGCTGATGAAATTAGATGTGTGTTCACTTTACTCAGTTCAGATGGATCAATTTATATCTGATCCTTTGTTCTGGGGATTCCTAGTGACTTATTGATATAACTATTGCAGGTTAAGTATACAGGCAAAATTAATTTTGTGGGAAGTGGTGATATGCTTGTTACTCCACCTGATACTGTTGGAAATCCAAACTATCTTCAGGGCATTTCAAATCCTTTTCCCATTTCATACCTGAAGGTTGATCTATTTTTCTGAAGGCATGCTTTTAATTTCCTAACAGTATTCATTGTACTGAGGTGAGATACTATCTTTCTCTGCAATCTTAGATATGGGAATTTCTTCAATATGTGATTTCCTGTTATAGATTTTTCTCAGGTGTCAGTTTCATACACAGTTGCTTCATTTTTTTTCACTTACTACTGCTGTCAATTTCAGCCCATTTTCTTCTCTCCTTCCCAGTTCTGCCCATTCCTATCCATTATGGTTCCCTTTTGGTAATCATTATGCTGAACTCCTTTTTACTTTTTTTCCTTATTTGGTGGTATGAATGGGCTTGCTCCACAAAACACAAAGTACTCTACAGTATCTTTATTATGCATTTTGTTGTTTTTTGATTCTCATGTAATTATAGGCTGAGTTGCTTTGATATGGATCTGATCCAAATTCTGATCTAAATTCTCATTTTGTTGGTTTGCATAGACTCAGTATTAAAAATTACTTTTTCCTTTTAAAGTGACAAGCTTCCCATATTTTTCCAATCTTTTCTTATTGTAGGTCAGATTGGGTGCTTTGCCACCTCTGCTGCTTCTGTCATCTCCTAATGTTGAAATTGACTATAACAGACGCTGTTCTTCTTATCTTTGAGCTTTCAGATTAAGGTCCTTATGTGAGGTAGTTTTGTTTTCTTCTGTCTCTGTCTTCTTTGCTGTCTCTGCTTCTTGTCTTTTGGTCTGGCTTTGGCTTTTGTCTTTCTGGGTTTTTTTGGCTCAGATGTTCAGTAGTAGAGGCACAGTTATTGTGAGCTGGCTGAGAGAAAATACAAGATGGAGAAGCTCTTCCATAATTTAGTTTGATGCAAGATCTTCCATTTTAAGGTTGATTATGAACCCCACTCTGACTTTGTCAAGCTGAAATTAATCCACCTGAAATTGCACAGGGAAACATTTATGTCGGTCTACAATTTTCCAGGAAAATGTGACTAATATGAGGCAAAATATTTGGGAGATACAAAGATACTTTACAAAGTGGGGTGATCTCACTTTTTGGATAATTTCCTGATGTTTATTTTAAAGAAATGTAATGACTCAAAACTATCTTGACCAAGAAGCTCCAAACTTGGGTTACTTTATTGTCCCTGGCAAGGATTGGTACTTTGGACTTGGTTTGGAAGGTGGAGGAGGGGTAGTGTTTATAATTTAGATATTACTTACAACAACCTCTACATACATTAGAAACACATCAGCTTTCCAAATACCACATTCTGGCTTGTGCATTGCTTATAAACCACAGACCCAAGAGCCTTTGTGCTGTTTGATCAGTGTGCATCACTGCACAGTCCTTTGGAAGCACATAGCCAAAGGCTACCAGATTCCTGAACAGTTGCCATTACATCCATCGAGCAGGATGTGAGGAGCACTCAGTTTGAAGCATCTTCTGATCTCCACAGGAGTTTCTACAGAGTCTGTCAACTTCTTGGGCATCCTTAGTATTGCGCTGGCTGCCTCCCTCAGTGCCTCCCAAACATGAGGTCTCAATGAATCCTCCTCCCAGCCCTCTGCTTGACTGGGAGTTGTTCCCTGCATTAACTGTGGCTTTTGAGAAGCACTTACACATTTCTCTCAAGCCCTAGAATGCTGAAATATGTACATTCTCTAAGAATTGAGTTCAAGGAGAGAAATGTAGTTGAAAGGGCAGGTAGAAGTGCTTATGGATAAACGGATAATCTTGAAATAACATCATTATCTGAACTGCTCAGGTATTGGCAAATAAACATATGAAAAGTACAGAATTAGAGCAAACTGGACCTAAACACCTTGTTAGAGAAAATGACTTTTTTATGCCTGAATTTTAGTACGTTCAAATGCAACTTGTTCTGCTCTGGAAGGTCTGCACAGCCTCTAAATATTCTGGTCCATGTTTTCTGGAGTCCCAAACCTGCTTTTTTGTGTTGTTCTGCTCTTAATAAAACTGATGTAGGTCAGGCAAGTACTTCATTAACTGGTATTACTATGGCACATACTAGGACATCTTAGGAGTGAGTTTTGAGTGAGCTGTGATTCCACTGAAACGTGGAGGTGGCAGACTTGGCCTCCAGCTGCAGATGAGTGCCAGCAGGGCAATTCTGGTCATGGGAGCAGAAAATTCAGCAGAGGCTGCAAAACTCTCTCAAGATGGACAAATTAGCCCTGACTAAGCTCATTGCTGGCACAGTGAGTCAGCTACCGGTGTGCAAGCAAGGCAGCTTAGGTTAGATAAGTTTACATTGCAAAACCATTCCATCTGCCACGTAGAGAAATGTTGAAACATTTTGAAATTCCTCTAATAGCAGTACTTTTATTCATTATGAGTCTAGGAAATTTTACCACCTAGTAAAACCGTAGTCCAAACTTATTCAGTGTATAAATAGTCACAGTAATTAATTCAAACTAGTGCAATCAAATCCAAAATTTCCAAAAAAAAGACCACACACCTCCAAGATACTAGTTTGCATGCTTCTGTTTTGAACATCCCAGTGGTTGAGGGAAAGCAGTGAAGCTGAAATGCTTCTTTTTGAAATCCTCTGCAGAGCAGTGCAGTGACAAGGGAAAGTTTTCGTGTTGTGGAATGCATGCATTTTGCTATTTTAGACCCAAGACCTGTGTTCCACTCTGGAGGAATGAGAAACAAATTTATTACAGTAGTGAAATGGGCAATGGCTGCCTCTTCAGCAGAGACTTTGTATACTCCAGTGATTAGATTTGGGTAAGTGTCCAGGAAAAAGATACATGAAGCTAATGAATTTAAGTGCATCTTCTGAGAAGCACGAACTATGTTTTGCCCCAGAAGAGGGAAATTTTGACTGGTTAGGATTTTCTGGAACACAATATTTCCTTCAAGAAGAGCACTTCCTTCAGAATCAGTCTCAACAGTGTTTGCTGTCTGTTTCAAGCAACAACAGAAACACTTCGGGGATAAAGGATCATTTTCTAGAGAATGCTTTGGTAAAATGAGGGGTCTTTAGCTAAATACGACAATAGTCAACATAGTTCCTTGTGTAGTTCACAGTTCAGTAATCTTACTGAAAGTTCAAAGAATTGGATTAAATTCCTCTTGGATTTCTTGTGATAGTCTCAGTTGGATCATCTGCTCCTATATGCTAAAGTTCAACAATGTCTGAATCTGTTAAGGAAAAATGACATTTATTAGACACAACTTTTTTTACAAACCTTCTTTATCTGACTAGGACAACATATGCTATTTAAAGGGCTGATTTACAACCAATGAGAATTTTGCATGAATAATTAAAAAGATATGTCAGATGGGAAGTAATGAATTCCATTAGCCCTTTAAAATTAAAATAAATAAATAAATAAATAAATAAATTTAAAAAAAGGTGGTTTTGGACTTGGTTTCTGACTTGGTTTCTCCCTCTCCATGTGGTAGAGTCCATTTAATTTATACTGCAAATTTGCAGATTCGGGGGGTGGGAAGGGGTGCAGGTGCAGGGTAGCAAAGGTTAAAATTCATCCTGCCTTGCATTGCTGCATGAGTAATTTGGTGAACTTTAAAGAACAGAGTCCTTGGATGTATACTTGTACTTCAGGAAATATGGTTTGTGAGCACTGAAGGATAAAACACCAATTAAATGGGCAGATAATTCTTTTGGGCAGAAGATTTATTCTTTGACTTTGCTCTTTGTATATTTATTGGCCACCCCCATTATCTATTTTTAAGGACATCTACACTTTGAAAGGATGCTTACATGTTTCTTGTGTTAAAATCTAAGTGGGCAAGTACTAAACGTTCAGCTAGTAGAGACTAACATAATACCACTGGTATTAAATTTACTCAGCTAGTTATCTCTTCTGGTGTCTGTGAAGTAATTGGAAATTCTTCTGTCAACTTCAGAGTACCAGATTTTGCTCTTTAAAATGTTCAAACAACTATATTTAGGAATTGTGATGCTGGTGAGCGCTTTGAATTCATGTGATAATAAAAGTTCATAATGTGTTCTTCCATGTGGTGAGAATGCATATATTGTTATTTTGTTTGGGTTAATATATTTTATAGAGTATTTGAGGAGAAATACATAAATTTGTATAGTTTAATCTTTAAGTTAAAATGAGTGTAATGACCTCTTTTGGGCTAGATCTTAGTTTCTATATTTCTAATGCAGAATTTCTCTCATAAAGATTTACCTCTATGACAGAGGCAAGGTTGCTAATTCTGCCTATTTAAAAATATGTATTTTGCTTCAGCAAGGTTAAAAGACTGATAGTCATGACTGTGTCATGACATAAATACAAACATGGAAGTTTGTGCTGCCTTCCCTCGAAATAACGCCTTTGTTGATTTTTATAGGATTGATCCAAAACTCAATAAGCAAACTCTTCAGTGCCATTAGAGAGGCAGAAACATTTCCAAGAAAAAGGAAAATTTGAAAATCTGCATTTTCAGCAGTGAGTATTACTGGTTATTCCTCAGTTTCAATGTTCACAAACAGAATTCACAGGAAAATTTGGACGAAAATCCAAATGAAAAGGAGCCCCAGTTTTCTGTTTTTCAGGCTCCATTTTTAAAGTGCCTCCACCCAGGCAACTGAAGCCCTAGTCATTTTAGAACTCTCAAATGCATTCTTCTCTTTTCCTCTTCTTTTTCTCTTTTCCTCTTCTCTTTTCTATTAAGGTCAAATCCTGCTTCTCCTGATGCCAAAAACAAAACTCCCATTGATTTCAACATCAGCAGGAAATGTGCAGTTTTTTATTTACCACAACCACCATAGTGAATCTCTGGGAAGAATTAATTTATATCCATTCCAACAATGCCATGAAAAATGGGCCCTTGCTATTTTATCACATCTAAACTGTTGCTCTAACTCTAACATCCTAGCTGTTGCTAACAATTCAATGATGATTTGTAAACCAACAATTTATGGTAACCACATTCCATCCCCATTATGATGTGTGGTTTGGAAATGGAAAAGTAATCAAGACCTCCTGTTAAGAGACTTTATTTCAGTTAAGGGTTTCTGTAAATAAAAGCATTTTGAAAGGATCATTGCTATATGATTCTAACTCCAAATTGTTCATTTGATCTAGGTCCCATCTATGCTCCAAATTCCTGCCAGGCTCTGTCTGTCAGGAGTGTGAGATCCCCAACAGTGGCATGAGCATACTGGCAAAACTGTTTTTATCAGTACAAGTATTTTCACTCAACTGGATAGTTTCACTAGACTGGAACAGCAGTTACATTTCTTGGAGACAGCTATGTCCATTCCTTGGAATACTTTGTAATACTTTATCAGCACACTATAAGGGTACTCTGACATAAATAAAGGCCTCCTACTACAGTTACAGTAAGAGAGGAAGGATTGTAGTCAGACCCATGGTATGTAGTGATGCCCTGGGGAACAAAGAGTCTGCGTAGTTTGTGCAACACTTTGTCTTGGTTATAAGGATTGTGGGCGGTCGCTATGACACCGAGGAGGACTTTCCAGCACTTTGATGGGAGACCACCTAGAATTACTGGTAAATAAACTCAAACAAGGAAATTTTGTTCCAGTACTAAATTCTGGTACCAGCCAGGTTGAAAACCTTCTTTGGTACTAACACACCATGTCCCATCAACCCTGTGTAGGAAGCCCAGCAGCCTGGGTTTGAGGCTACAGACACTTTGGTGACCTGCTGAAAGAGAGAACAATTTAGGCAGTGCAATGAGTGATCTGTTAATCAGCCCTAACTATTATGTGATATGATGATAGAGATGACACTAATTAGGAGATAAAAAGCTCTTTTCCTACCTCTTTGTCTTCAACAAAAATCACTATTTGATTAGGTTACATATCCCAGAATTGAGCATAATTCACTGGGGTGGGATGTCACCTTGAAGGGCTTACTCTGGTTTTCTATTGAACAAAAGACTGACTACAATAAAACACTCTAAAAACTTTTATTTTGTGACCTAATTCTATGAAGAGGATTTGAGCATGTATGAATTCTCATGAGGTGTTCATTGGCTTGGCTATATTTTAATAATGATATGAAAATGAATAGTTATTTTGTTATTAACTTTCTAAGTAGTTATCTCTGTAACATTGAGGGGAATTACATGTTTTAAAGGAAAGTTTACCTCATATAGTACTACAGACTGAAAAGACACAAATCCTGGACAGAGAGCTTGTTCACCATCAGAAGATGCATAGGTCCATGATAAAATGGATTCATGGGCTTAGCTCTGGTTTAATGTGTTTCTCCCCACTCCTGACCCTCTGCTGTAAGTAGAATGTCTGCTTTGTGATGGCACAGCAGTTCATGAACCTGTGTTGGACTGCTTAAATTGACTGCTGGTTGAGAAAAAACAGTTTTTATACGGGAGGGAATAATAATGGCAAAGTAGTTTCCTGATCCGTCATAGTTATGCTGACATGTGGGGTGTGTAGCAACAAATGGTGAAAAGTTAGAGGAGGTTTTAGATGGGACTGTCTGAAACCAGTAGTGGTAGTAGTGCCAAGGACAAAACTGTCACTTCAACTAGTTTTAGAAAAGACATCAAATATTTCACTAGAGAGATGCCCAACTTATTGTCCTACAAGCTGCTGGACATGGATTCTGGTGGGCCTTGAAAGGGCAATCTATCACACTCTGCAACCACTTGAGTGTGATGATAGGGACCACTGCAGCCCAGATTGGTTCATCCCCTGGAGCAGTATTTGATAATATCTGGCCTCCCCAGTTCTGGAAACAAGTCAAAATCTCCAAGCTGGGTTACATGATTTTATCCCTATCAGTCATTCCACACAGTTCTTTGGGGCATGGAATAGATATCTCTTCTTTATTCTCAGATATTTATTCTTACAGAAGTATTAGGCTTTTGGCCTAATATATCACGCTGTTCTTTAATTAGAAAGTTAGTGAAAAGGAAGAAAACTGCCTGCATTTTTCCAGCAGTAGAAGTATGTCAGGTAAGAGGGCTGGCGCCCAGGCAAGCCCCGTATTTACATTAATGTAATGCTGCGCTACCACCTTGTGGGCAGAAGGTAAATCGCGCTGGGCTGCCCGGCACTCAGGGGCAGGTCCTGGCCGGGCACCGTGACCGTGGGCGCTCTGCTCGCCAAGGACGGCACAGCCTAGCTCCTCCAGGCTGAGACAGCTCGGGATTTGGGGAGCAAAGAGAAGCCGAGCAGATTGTGAAAATCTGCTGGAGCTCTGAAGTGTGATAGCAGGTGAAGGGTACCCTTCAAAGGGGTGTGACAGTATGTTATTCCTGTAAGATATAAAGAGAAGCAAGTAGGATGAAATCATGTTCCTATTATACTAGAGTACCAATGCATTTATATAAAGTATCTCTTCTGATCTGTCTGCTCTTAACCACAACCCTCAGAGCTACTTAGAAGTTCTTTGACTGGCTTCCACTTGCTAACTCCACTGACAAGTTCCTTGGCAGTGTGTTGCCTTGGAGTACCAACACCTCCATGGTCTTCTCTCCACATTCCAGGATTGCTGCAGCTCTCTTGAATTTCTGTGCTGTCCTTCAGGGAAGAATAGAAATAAGAAAGCCACCTAATCAAGTTACTGAATACGTTAATAATAAGAATATTATTGGTTGCCTCTTTATCCCTTCAGGATTTAGTACCCCATGGCATTTAATAGATTCCAAGAGAAGATGTATTCAAAACATTCTTTTCCTTTTCTCTAAAACTGAAGGAATCTCTCTGAACATCTGAGGCTGCACAATCAGATGTACTGTCTGATGTGCCTCCTCAGATGTAACTACAGAGGGATTTTAAAAACAAGTGTTTTTCTCTGACATCTGTTACATTCTTCTCTGAAATTGTTCAAAGAATGACTCGACCTGGAACTTAGTGTTGTGCTTTAGTTGATATGGTGACAGCTGGTCAAAGGCTGAATCTTGGAGGTCTTTACCAACCTTAATGATTCTATGACTCTATGATAGGCTGAAGGCAAAAGCTTTTGAGGAACTGAGGCTCCTGTTAGTCAACAGGCCAGAGTTCCAGATTTATACTGATCCCAAATTCTGGGCTGGGATGTGATTCAAAATCTTATCGAGGGTTTCCACATCCAGAGAATCTGTCTATTAGGCCCAGTTAATCTGATATCACAGAACAAGCCTTTCTCAATTGCTCTTCATTTAAAGCAGTCCTCTTCACATGGTAAATTAGGTGACTGCTGTAGCGAACAGTGAACTTGGATCTCTAACATGACTACAGGTTGTCTCAGTGGAAGGTAGTAGAATCCTTTCTGCTTTCCTTCTCTCTCTCCTCCTCCATCCTCTACATTTTCATAAAACAGTTTGAGCATTTAGTCCAGTATTGCCTCTTCCAAGCTCAAGAATGACCCATCCTGACAGACAGGAAGCCAAGGAAAGATGGCAGGAGGACTGCATGGATGAAACAGGAGCTCCAGACAAACCTCAAACACAAAAAAAGGAAACATGCAAGAAGAGCAATTAGTTTCAGATCTCCTATAAGGAATACAGACACATACCATGCAAGGATGAGGTTAGGAAAATGAAAGCCCAGCTGGAGTTGAATCTGGTGAGGGATATAAAAGAAAACAGGAAGGGTTTCTACGAGTGTATTTACAGGGGAAAAACAAAAAAGCAGGGAGGGGGAGTGGAATGTAGGCTTGCTGCTGAATGAGACCACAGAAAAAGCTGATGACTTCTTGGCGGGAGATACGGGACAACCAGAATCTTGGTGAAACAGTGCACCTGATGGTGATTAGCCCCAGGCACCAGTACAGACCAGGGAGATACACCAGCTGCAAAGTGGCTTGGCGGAAAGGGCCTGATGGCCTGTGGTACTGGTGGACAATAAACTGACTTATGAGCCAGGAATCTGCCCTGGGAGCAAAGGTGGCCAACAGCATCCTGGATGGCATGAAGAAGACCATTGCAGGCAGATGGAGTCAGGTGGACTTTCCTTTGTGCTCACCAGTGTTGAAACATCTGGAGTGCTGCAGCCACAAGGATAAGGACACAAACATACAAGGGGGCAAGGCTAATGAAGGAATGTGAAGATTTGAAGGAATATGAAGATTATCCATGGATTGGAGCATGTGACATACAGAAAGACACTGAGAAAACTGGAGCTGTTTTCAGCCTGGGAAAGAGAAAGCTCAGTGGGATCTGAACAATCTGTATAAATACTTGATGGAGACAGTAAAGAGGGTAGATAATCTTCTCAGCATCATTCTGTGAAAAGAGTCAAGAAAATGGGCACAAAGTCAAATATGTGAAATTCTTTTCAAATTTTAGAAGTTGTTTGTTTGTTTGTCTGTTAAATTATTGTGAATGGCCAAATGCTAAAACAGGCTTCCTTGACAGTTTGTGTAGTCTCTATCCTTGGAGATATTCAATGCCTGGCTAGACACAATACTGAGCAACATGCTCTTGGTGACCCTCTCTGTGTAGAGTGTTGGAGTGGCATAGACAATCTCCAGAGGTCCCTTCCAAAGTCTGTGATTCTGTTCAGTAAGACATTTATTTTTCCAGGCACAGTTTTGATAGGACCAATAATTCTATGTCCAACTTCCTTTTCCCTTTTTGACAGAGATGAAAAACATTTCCATCTTTTGATTCTGCTTTCAGGATAACATTCAGCCCATAGTCATTTTGGGACATGAGTGAGTCCTCATGCTCTCTTCAGCAGTTTTCTGTGCCCTACTTCTGTTGCCCAAGAAAACTTACTGAAACATCACAGCTCATCTCTGTCCTCAGCTTCTGTCTCCAAGGACATGGAAAAGGCCAAAGTATATATTATCTTTTCATGTGGCATAAGCACAGGATATGCCTGAGGCATGAGTAATAGTATGTACACTGCAGGTGCTCTTTCACTCCAGCTCTGTGTGAGAGTGGTCCTCTAATTCAGGAACAGATCACACACACCTTACTCTGCTTCAAGCACAGCAAAATTCTACTCAGAACTACCATGCATCCAGGACTCTCTCCTATTTTTTCCCACCTGCTGTGCTTTTGCTTTTCTCTTCCACTGACCAATAGTGTGAATTAGCAGAGCTGCTGTGGAGTAACAGGTTGTGTACTACATATCTTGAAGATGTGCTAATTTCATCTACTAAGATATCTTGTTAGTGAAAGATTTTCATGTCATGCTCAAAATAACTCCTTTGCTGAGGGTGGAAGTCTGTTAATGTGACAAATGGTGAACCTGTTTCTCTGGAGAGAAATTGCTAACAGAAGACTGTGATGGTGTTGTAGGAGAAATTCAGAGTAAAACGGTTCTTGATGGTTTTTGTTGGTGCCCTCAGCTACATGAGTACCTTCTTCCTCACATATATGAGTGCTGCTCCTTATGTAAAAGAATATTTCCTCTTGCTCCATGTTTCCTAAATGATATAATTTGTCTTGCTCTGAGTTGCACACAAATATAAACAGGATTTCACAATCTCAAATCTATTATATTAGAAAGCAAAAGAACTGAACTTCCTTGCCAGAATTCTCAGGCAACACAACACACAATACAGGATAGCCTAAGAGAGCTCTTCCGAAACTCTGTTTTTATTAGCTTAATGAGAACTAAGAATACAGAACCACTTTTTATCAGCTGAATACAGAACTAAGCCATCAGTATGAATCATACGGGGCCCCACAGTCCTCTGCAATAATTTTAGTGTCTTCAACTGTTAGTCAACACTCTAAGGCTTGGGTAAACTTCATGAATGTGAGGAAGAATTTTCAGAAGTTCATCAGGAAAAACTCTTTGTAGAGTCCATCATTTCCATCTAAGTAGTAAAGAGTAATGTGCTCTCTAGCTTTCTGTATAATGACATCATTACTTCTTTGTTTCATGTTTTCAGTCTAGTTCTTGAACAAATAGAGATGCCAAGGCAATAGGAAGTCAATTTTTTCCATGCATATCTTTTTTTTTTTAATCTATCTTTAGCTCCATTTAAGAAAGTAATATAGCAGTACAGGAATTAATGATGTATCATAAAGTACAGAGAAATTGCCCAGACAGCCAATATCATCAGAAAGCCAGTATCACATTAGTGATGGGGTAGAATCATTCTCAAACTGTGAATGCACATGATAGCAATATTGGATGATACATTTGTTACAGAAAACCCACTCTGGTGACCTTTAATTTGTTTTCTACCCAAGGATAAATATTATAATTGGGGGAAAGTTACTAAGCAACAGTGGTTAGCAAGTTTCATTTACAAGACTCCTTCCTCCTCAGCCTCCCTGCAGCTCACACAGTATTTCACAAAGGGGCTAAACTTCAGATTCAGTTGCAAAGCCTGCCTTTGTAGGACACTAGAGACACAGGAATTGAGTTAACTCATTTTTTAAACTTAGATTTAAACCAAGAAATATGAACTAATTTAAGAGTTGGAATCAAATTAAAATGTCTGAAGTACAAGAATTAAACACTGTACAAAATTTATATAGTCATCCAACACACATTCCATTTCTAACCCATCAGTTTTGGGATTAATTCAGGAAATACTGAAAACCAGGCCTTTTTTCCTTTTTTCTTTTCCCTTTTTTTAAAATTTTTTTAAATTATTTTATCGATTCTATTGAGACTGTTCCTAACAGCCTTGTACAAAACACATTGATCATCTGTGTCATCGTGTGACATCTTATTGAAAGACAGCATTTGTTAATTAACAGATTAATAGACCTTTTCCTTCCATTAATTCATTTTAATTGTCTGTTTATATCAGAGTATCTAAAGTGTGCCAGTCTACCACTTTAAGAAATATTTCATAATACTGACAGTTGGGGTTTTTTTTTCTCTGTCAGTAAATATAATAGGAAAGTACTAAATCTGCAGAGTGATATGACTGTAAATAGATCCTCTATTTTTACTTCCACATTTTAGCTATTAGCCTGCTCAACAGAAATTTAGCTGTTGATTCTGAGCTATTGATTCTGAATGATCAGTAAGACTGGCTTCACTAAAGTCAGCAGTACATTCTGTTTTATTGTATGCCATGCCCAAACTCCAACTTCAGCAACAGCTGAAATAGAACACATCATTGTATATGGTATCCAAATTTTTTTAAAGACAGGATTCTTCTAGTTACTGTACCTAACAAGTGGTAGGTGCTATGTTTTATATTTAAATGTTTATGTTTAAATCTATCACAGGTAATGTTATGAAAGACATACCTTGAAGATTTACACCACTGGTTGTGGATGGGAGTAGAGATTTTTTTTTTATTAAGGTTGGAAGAGACCTTTAAGATCATCCAGTCCCACTGTCCACCCAGTAATACCACTGTAACATACCCTGAACAGTTAAACTACGTCCCCCAGTGCAGATCCAAGTACTTCTTGAACACCTCCAGGGGCGGTGACTCCATCACCTTCCTGGGCTACCTGTTTCAATGCCTGACCACCCTAGCAGGGAACAAATCTTTTAGATATCTAGTCTGAATCTCCCCTATCTCAGCTGAATGCCATTTCCTCTTGTCCTCTCACTGCAGGCACAGCAGAAGAGACTGAGCCCCAGCCCCCTAAAGCCTCCTATCAGGGAGTGATCAGGTCCCTCAAGCCTCCTTTTCCTGATACTAAATAAACCCATCTCCCTCAGCTGTTCCTCATAAGATGTTTTCTAGACTCTTCACAAGATTTCATGCCTTTCTTTGGTGTGTTGCTTTCCACATAGCACATAAAAACTTCTTTTCTAAAGATCTCTTTTTCTGTTCTCTATCTTTTATATCCCATGTTCAAAGTTAAATGTCTTAGATGAGGCTAAGGTTCCTCAGGCAGGGTTAAAAAGTCTTAAGTAACCTTGACTCCTCCACACTCTCACAGGTAAAAAATTTCATCCTTTATGCTAAAAAGCTCCCATTCAGATAGAAATGTTTTTCAAATATAATGAAACAGCCTATGTAAAGCAAACATTTTTCAGGCATATCTACTGGTCTTTTCTGTTCTTTATCGCTTTGTTCTGCCAGTTGTCAGCCTTTCTGCTCTTTTTCTAGTCTGTCTTTCTTTCCCCTGGGGAATTTGTGTGGTGGGAGTGGATGCTAGAGATTTGCTTTCAGTTTGGGCCTCAGCCACCAGCTTTACCCAAACCTAATGTATATTTAATATGATACAGCCAATAACCCTTTCTGCCAACCTCTGACCATGTGCCAGCTGAAGAACGCTGCGAAGTAAGGTCTTCTTACTAAACCTCCATGAGTGGTGGGTGAGATTACTTGGGATGTGTGTATGTACCCCTCTGTTTCTGTGCCAACTGGAATTTCTCCATACTGTAGGATATCTATGGAAGCAGGCTTCAGAGAACCTTCTGTTTTTGCAGTAGGTATGTAAGGCAAAGGCAAAGCTGCTGCAGGGTTTTTCCTGCTAGCTTCTTCTCCTGACTCAAGAAGTCGTGTAGCACTTCTGTGCACAGTCAGTTGGTGGTCAAGATTCACTGGGGGAGTTATGGCATTTCAGTGATGGAAGTGCAGTGAAATTCATGCATGAAGTTCATGGAAGAATTTAATGATGTTTTACTTGGGAGAATTTTATGATGTAAATTTCTTTGGGAATACACTATCTTTTCCATGGAAGTTTGATTTATTTTCTTTTTTCTTCATGGATCAGCAGAGACAAAGAAGACTGAGGGTAATGAAGCTTCCTTGCTTTGAAGGTCTTTTTTCTTTTTTTTTTTTTTTTTTTTTTTTTTTTTTTTTTTTTTTTTTTTTTTCTGTACTCACCTCTCCTTCACCTCAGCCCCCCATCCCAGCATTCTTGAAGTGGTTAAGAAAGGTTTATACCAGGTAGTATAAAGATCAAAATGTTAAGGGAACTAGAGGGAAGTGATTGAGAAGGTCTTTCTGAGGATGACAGCTCTGCCTTGTAATACAATACTATTTCTCATGGGAGTGAGTGGGAGGCCAGCCTAAATTTCCTCTTGCTTTCCTGCCAAATTCCCCAAATTGCATAACTGTGTATTCTCCTTACACAGTGGTACCCTTGGCATCACTAGCAAATCTGCAGGGAAGCAGTGAAGCGGCTGGAGGCTTGAAGGTGGACCAAAACTGGTAGAAGACAGACTTGGTTGGCCAAAAAACAAAACAAACCCAAACCCACAAACTGAATTTACTAACTCTCCCATGTATAACTGAACAGCACAATACAGATTTAATAGCATACACTATTTTGTTCTAAATGCGCTCCATCTAGGAAAAATAAGTTTATCGGGATAAGCAAAGGGCCCATGGGGAGTTCATCAGTTCAGTTTCAAGTCACAAGATGTGTTTTACTTGGCTTTAGAACCTTTTTGTGCAAGATTAATATGAAACTGCTGAAACGCAAACTGACAAAAAGACGTATTTTTACTGGTTGGTGCTTTTTCCTCTGTGCCATTATTTTCATCAGGAGGCCCCATCACTGCCTTTCCCATCACTGCTGCCTTAGACTGACAGGAGGATGAGGTACTTGATGGCTTCTGTGAGGAAATGAAAGAATGACTATTGGAAGAGCAGAATGACCAGTGTAACTCAAAAGATCGTAACCCTGAAGGCTTTTATTTTGTCACTACACTGAGTCAAAAGAAAAGGATTTGGACCTTCTCATAGGGGAGTGTTAAACGTGGCTAGCCTGGGGCAAGTTCTGCCTGATCAAGGAGGGAAAGATTTACCTCCTTTGGAAAAATATTTGTGCATCTTAAAAGTTCAGGTAGTTGAGTCTATTTTTCAGCTTCACCAAGTTTCACGGCAGCCTACCCTAGCCCTGTATGCCAGCTAGCTATCACTAAGGCAAGGAAAAAGCAAGTACACCCACAGTGGTTTTGATAATCTTGCTCTTGTTGCCTGTGTGCAGCACCTTAAACAGGCTTAGTGCTGTGTCTGGGATTGCTTGAGAGGCTGGGTACTACCCAGCATGTGTAAGGGTGGGAGAATCCGGCTCCAAAATGGTTTCTTTTCCTCTCCTTGCTACACGACCTGGAAAGACAAGGGTGTGTGGGAGGGCCCGGAATCCCTCCAAAGAAAGTGTGAGGCCTTGGGCAAAACAAATCCATCAGGTCTCTCATTTCTCCTAAATATAGGCCTGTTCTGAGTAATAGCCAAACTCAAGTATAAATTCCATGTTCAACCATTTCAGAGGGAATACATGAAAAAGACCCTATGGCCCAGAGAGTCCGTCTATAGAAAATATTTTGATAGTTCTTCCGCTTTGGCATTATCTTCCACTTAAAAAGAAAGAAAAGGAAAACACACAGAATTGGAGCACATGATTCAATTTTCACTGTAAAAAACCTGATTGATGAAAATAATACTTCTGAAAGCAATCTGTTGTGAGCTATCAAATATTTTCGCCTATGAACAAATTGGCAGGAAGCAGACAGATAAATTATTACAATATGTAAGAAAACAAATTGCTCTGAGGAAGAATGGTATTTGTGTGTTTATGAGCAGGATAACTAGAATTAAACCCATAAAAGCATGCTGAGAGATCATCTTCCATCACAGCAGAAATACACTGGAAGCAAAGGAACTCACTTCAGCTCTGTTCCTGGCTGAATTTCTAGCAAAACAGGGTTTACGATATGCAAGTGTTCTCCTGGAGTCGAATTTTTTAAAAAATAAAAATAAAAAAGGAGTCTGGGTTGTTCCTGCTGTCAAGAAGGATGGGGTCTCATAGCCATTTTTGCTAAGATACTTCCAAAATTTTCAGGCATCACCACATTTTAATAAAAAGGAGCAGTTGCAGCAGATCCATGGATCCTGAATATTACTGCTCATGGGAAAATTTTCAGAAGTGCTGTAGACACAAAGCTTTAAGAACCAGCATTCTATTAACTTTCAATAAGATAGTTTCTATAGAGCCTGACAAGTGGAAAAATTATAGTAAGATAAGGTCTGTATGAAATAGCCTGTGGATTGCTCTGTACTGACTATCTGTGTACATGTTCCTATCCCACAGCAAGCAGTTCAGACAGAGACGGCAACTCATTTTCCAGTAACTCCTTTTCCATCAGGAGCCAAACCACCTCACACTTTTCTCAGAGCTCAGACTGGGTACACTGGCAGCTAGTGGGTAGCAGTGGATGAGGCAGCTGTGTACTAAATACAATTTTGAATTAATAAGTAGAGCTTCTCAGTGGCAAAGAATAAATCTATCTTTACATTTGTAGATAACTATCACCCAGTTTGAGCCATGAGATCCACATTTTCCCTTCTCATACCATGCCTGTAACCTGCATTGACCTCATCTGCTTGCACTGCTGCTAAGAGGAGAGGGAACCCTTCTGGTCTGCAGCATCATCTTCTTTTCCTGAACTACCTTCTATTTGTGCAATGTAGAGGAAGGAAGGGGACACAAACAGCATGAAAGCCTGGAATAGGCAATAATAGGACTGATTCTGGGAAATATGACCTGTGGAATATAAATAAACTTTGTGCACATCTCAGGAGCTGGAGAGGGAGACAAGATGAATTTCAGAACATACCAGATACTTTTCCCATAGCAAGGCTATACAGCTGCTAGTAGTTGATCTTAGGCTTCCCACTAGGTGTTCCATAGAGTTGGCCTTTTGATCATTGCTACAATCATCATGACATCAATTAGAGGCAAAGATTTCTAATGGTATCCAGGGGAATCTGAATTCTGGGGAAAAAAAAAAAAAAAAAAAAAAAAAAAAAAAAAAAAAAAAAAAAAACAACCACACAACAGAGGCCTATTTACTAAAGGGCTTTTTACAAATCTTTCCTTCCACAAGAATTTCCTTCCCAGAAATTAAACTTCCCAGTCAAATTAAGCATCCTTGTGTATGACAGAGCCAGAGTATCTTGGACCTTTTATTTTCTGTCTTTTCTTTCAATGAAGGCACAAATATTCTGTGATCTTAAATGTCACAAGAAATTGTTTTGTAATATTTCAAGGCTTCTGTATGAGTACTTAAAAATAAATAGGGACCAGAAGTGTTCCTCTAACAAACTCTTGCATTTGCATATTTTTAGGGAGCCATTTGCAGTTTGTGGGCAATAGCTGATGCTTATTGCTAGGAAGGAGTTAGTTGCAAGGACTACTAACTGTAGGCAGCTAGCCACACTAAGAGGTTGTGATCATGTCATTAAGGCAGCAAGTACAACACTGTGTGGATGAAAAGTTACTATGCTATTTTTGTGACAGATAACTTGAAAAGGTGGCAAGGCAAGGAAAAAATCCATGAGTCCCATAACACATCAGTATGCTACAAAGAGGTGCAGCTCATACCACCTACCAAAAACTGGAGTAAGTCTTGCTTGTCATTGAAACATTCTAAGCAGGAGTTCATTATTTCACCTAAGTCAGTAGCCTAAATTACATTGAAAAGATTGAACTAAGCTGGTTTGTACATTTAAGATTTCTGCCTGCGAGTACAACTTCATCACTAATCCTTCAAGTGCTAGCATCATTTACAAGTATGTCAGTGACAGGTAAGATGTACTGCTCTGGTTTTAAGAGACGTGTTCAAGGGCCAAGCAGAAGTTTTTCAGTTCCTCTTTTACCTGGTGGAGTGCCCTCTTGACTCTGTGGTGTGTTCAAAACCTCTATGCTGCTGGTGAAGGGGTCATAGTGCAGAGCAAAAGGCTTCTTGATCTTCATTGCATAGTTCCTGTGGGGAGACAGGACAGAGTTCTAGTTCAAAAGGCATTTCCTTAAGTGCAAAATCTGCAGGACCTCATTTCTCAGGGTGTAGTCATGGCCTGACTGGGGAGTAGATGATGCTGTAACACCTCCTCACTGCTTCTCCTGAGCTTTGCCTGGTGCAGCACATCCTACCCACAGCTGAGCCACTTGCAGCCCCAAAGATCTGCAGTGCCTCATCTCAGCCTGGCTGGCTGAGACCCGTCTGTGCTCCCACAGCTCTGCGTTCACACAATTCAGTTATTACATCCACAAGCTGAGGAATGCAGGAGCACAGCATGTCTGCTGCCTTCACTTCCAAGAAATAACCTGGAGCAGATCTTTCTCTGTAATATTCTAAAAACTTGTTGATACTAGGCATCCTGGACTATTTTTCTGTCTCTATTAGAAAAAAAAATGATTGCTTGCCACTTTTGACAATATTTCCAATAAGTACACACTGGTAGGAACCCCCTGTACTGATGTTGCCTTATATTTTCCATGCTGACAGATTCTTGTGCCTTCAGTTATTTTGAGCAGCCTTGGCTGTGCAACTGTCTTAAAAAAAAGTATGAAAAAGCTTCATGCCTGAGAGTGGTATATTCCTTGTCCTCGTACGTTCTTTGCAGGTTTGCCTGAGTCAAATGCTTTGCAAGTCCTCTCTTTTCTGCCAGTGAGTTCTCACCCACGGTTTTGTACAAATTAAAAATTTAATGTGAACATTCAGATTTAAGATGAGGAGCCTAATTAGCCATGGCCCCATGCCTATAGCCCCAGCAGGCAGTGCTTCTGGGGAAGAGGCAGGGAGAGTAGAGAAGAAGTCTGGCTCATGTTCTCTTCCTCTAATAAATTCCTCATTTCAGCTCCTACATGCTCCCCAGTAGCTCCACAGCCAACATCCTGTCTCCAGCCAGAATTGGTCATGTTTTACTAACAATTGGAGATGAAGATGAAGGCCAGAATTTTCAACTCTGCTTATTTATTAAAAAAAAAAAAAATAAACAAAAAAAAAAAAATCCTTGCTGCACAACATTACACACTGAAGGAAAACTGTTTAGAAACACCTCAAGTTAATTTGAAATAATATTATTTAGGTTGCAGACAGCTACTTTATAGAAATTAGATTGCCCATGAATGCTGATTCTGGATTCCTGTGCAGATATAATCAGAGGAGAAAGGCAATCTTGTTTTTAAGGCTCCTGCTGATCTATGTTAATTCCAGAGACTGCTATAAAATTTCCATGTGACCTTGGGTAAATCAGTTCTTCATGATCCCCTGATTGTATGGACTAGCACACAGGGTGGGATTGCACTCTCTCAGTTCAGTTAAAGAATTTACATTAGAAGGTGCCAAAATGAAGCATTGCTAAGATTAATTATGGGACAGGGTATAGCAAAAAAATAAATTTTGAATTTCTGTGAACTTTTTCTGAGATAAACAAGCTCATGCTTAACTTTGTTGCACAAAAGCCACAATGCAGATGCAGCAAGATAGCCGGGCATGGTTGTTACAATAGTAATCGATGTATTTGAGATTAAGAATCAACCCAGTGTACCCCTCCTCATTGAAAACACCCACAAACTTTACTTACTGAAGCTTGACCTTGGCATCTTCCAGATTTTCTGCTATGAAATAGACAGGCTGGAAGGCTTGGTCCTGATAGGGGTGAACTGCAGTCACTTCTGGATCAAATGGCTCGTACTCTGGCTTGTTTGACAAAGCGTACTTTGTAGCAGGAACAACATCAGTTAGAGCAGGTGAATGAAATGAGAAAGAATTAGTCCCTGCTGGGCTGTGACATTCTTTTTGGGGAATAGTTAGGGGTAATATAAACCCCTGTTCTTTCATAGGTCAGAGCTGATTTTCATAATTAGCAGTTAATAAACGAAATAATAAATATTTTTAAAGATAAATATATATATATATTTCCTGTATTACAGTGATGTACAACTGGATAGCACAGGATAGCACTGGATAGCATCAGACAGGAAGGGGAAAAAGTCATGCCACTCTTCAAAATACAAATATCCAGAAGAAGAAAATATCTTGCTACTTTTTCAAATAGTATCACAGAAGTTTCGCAGTCCTGTCTAGCATAACTTTAGAGTCCTCTAGCCCATGTTACAAATTTTATGCTTCCTGCTGCAATGAAGAATAGAAGACAGAATGCTTCTAGTATTTTATGCACAGCTCCCAGGCCAGTGTAGCAGCCTAAAATCTTCCCTGAAATCCAAGACATAAATAAACACTATACTGCATGTGCATGTTTGTATTTTTTGAACCCACAGAAGTTCTTCTACATCTTCTTCTCCAGTTCTTTTACATTGTCCCCTCAGGTAAGCAGGAGGCTTATAGAAGCCACTTCTGTCTGCCCTGCAGTCCATAGGTACATCTATATAGTTTGTTTACATATACTGGAAATGCCTTTTACATCAGTTTGCCACCTGCCCAGAGTCCTGGGAGGCAGCTCTACTTAGGCTTAAAGTGAGTTCCCTAGCACTTTTTCTGCCCCTGAAACCCAAGAGAGGTACTTTAAACCTAGCTCAGCTCCAGTGACATTTGAACTGCATCACAGATGTGACTAAAAGCTGGTTGGGGCTCCAGCTGGCCAGGTTGGTGAATTGTACTGGATACAAACCAGAAGGAAAAAGGAACTCATCCCATCAGTGTTGAGACATTTTTTCCCACCCTCAGACTGGACAGTGGGCCCCATGCACCTAGGGACCGTCTTTAGTACCCACCCTTCTCTCAGATCTGCTTCTTTCCCTTTCTCTCTTCTTCCCCAGTCCTCAGAAGGCTCCCTTCACCATTTTCTAACCCAAATGTCAGCTATCAGGGTACTACTTGTAATAACTAGTAAGAGTAGGTGATGCTTCTCAAGACTTTCAGTTCAATCTCCTAGCTGGAAAAATTAAGACAGTACTCCTAAGCACATATTTAGACATTTTGATGAACTGGTGCAGAAATAAATACCTTTAAATACCTTAAAAAAAAAAAAAAAAAAAAAAAAAAAAAAAAAAAAAAAAAAAACAAAAAAAAACCACCAAGACTATATAAAAAATGACGGTTTTCTTGCTCTTCATTTGCAGTGTGTAATTGAAGAGTAAACCTTGGATAGCACTCATACAATCTAAGATGGTTGGTATACACAAACATGAGGCTGCTCTTAGAATCTTAGAAGCTCTGGGGAATGAATGGGAAAAGATTTCAGTAATTCAAAACCTGACAGGGGTCCCACTATGCTGTCAGTGTTGAAGCAGAACTAAAATCCCATTGATTTCAGTGGAAGTTCAGCTCGAAACCGGATGGCCTTAAAGGCCTCTACAAGTTAAGTACCGGGTGTGCTGCAAGAAAAGCATATGTAGCACTGAGTGTTGCCAGAAGTGTGGTATGAACCATAGGATTTTACAGTATGCAGGACAAAGTCCAGCTGAATGTTAACAGAAGAAGCATTTGGGATAATATAGAACTGACAGAATGAAGTGAAATAAACAGTGCAATACTGAGAGCTTTTGGGGAGGAATTCTTACAGTTCAGAAGAGGCAAGTTTGGCCAGCAGTCAGACCCATTACAACTTCTCAGTTTAGACACAGGGATGGTTATCCTTCTGATACCTAGCTGCTGTTACTAAATGCTTTGTTAGATAACAACTAAGTGCAAGATTCAAGTGCAAGACTCATGGAGTGTGTCTAGCTCTACCTCTCAACCTCTGCCTTTACCCCAAATTATGACCTGAGTTTGGGCAGGATCAACTTATCCACAGAAAATATCTACCTGAAGCTAAGTTCAAACTGGTTAAAGTGGGTGCTGTGGGGAAAAGGGAAATGTTTTGAAGATTTCATAGTCAGGATGTGGTTCCCTTGGTTACTATCACACACCCACAGACAGCCAGTCCAGGCTGCAGTTCAGGGATGTTCCCAGGCTTCTTGCTGATGCTAAGTTCTCATATAACATAAGCTGGATGACAGCTGCTTGCCCTCTCCATCTGGTTAGTTGTTATCTTCTTGTAGCCAACCATCTAACCTTAGTAACTCATGCCCTTATTCCCTCCTTGGTGACTGAATCATTCTGCTACTTCTGGACTAGGAGCCTTCAGGTACAAGGAAACCCCACCCTTGCCCAGGCTGCTGCAGTGTGTCTCCTTCAACACACGATTTGCAGTGAGATTCCTACAGTATTTGTTATATTGACTGCCAACAAAGTGCCAAAACTTCACTGCCTGTACCAAATGTGTTGATCAGCTAAATGATAGGGAATCAAGTCTGGGACCTCCATGCAGAATTTTGTGTCTGGGCCCACTGACAAGCCTGGCAGATAGTTATTATGTTGGATAATGGCTTTCTGCCAAGCAGCAGCGAAACTTATCTAGAGGAATAAACTGGTCTATCATGAGCCTCACTATCTTGCAATCTTCATCTTCTCTAACGGATCTGTCTAGACACTGCTATATTTCTAAAAATATCTCCTCTACGAAACAAACACTGAACTACACATATTTTCTCTCTTCAACTGTAAAAGAAGCAGTTGGTACAGGTTTGCAATTTGCTAACAGGTGCTTAGGCATTGGACCTCACCACTTTACCCACACTGCCAGTGCCTATACTGAAGTTAGATGCTCAGGCAGACTACAATGAATAAATGGAAATATTTCTGTGTTTCAGTTTTGTCCTGAATAAAAATCAATGAGATTAAATCAATCATCTCAAGAAGGAAGCCTCAGCACTTAAGTTAATGGATAATATTAACTTGTGTACAACAAGTTTCAGGAGCTCAAGGTGAAGTGCACAGAACCACTAAGCCTTTGTCCCAGAAGAAGCACAGTGAGGAACTTTCAGAGCTCACAAGGGGATTCTGCAGAGTGCATAGCAGAACTGCTAGCTAACTGCTCATCCAACTTCTGATTTAGGTGTTATATACAAGATGAACACGCTGAAACGGGGATAATCCTATTCATTACTGGTTGAATATAAATGCTATCACTCCTGCATGTATTTTCAGTAATATGATGGATGAACACAGAGGTATATCCAGCTTTATCAAAAGTTTATCCAGTAGCTTTACCTTGCAATTACCAGGGGTAAAAGTAATGACAAGAAACTGCCATTTATCAGCTCAGAAACTATCAGGACTTCCACTCTCAGCCTCAGAGGTAGGGAGTTTGAGATGCAGTTGTACTTTTTTGTTCTATATGGCACAGTTTTGTGCACAAGCAGTCCTCTCCTACTGTTTTAGCCAAAAGCAGAAGAGCTTGTTGGTGTCTGAGGAAGAAAAGGGTGAAAATAGAGGAGAGAGAGTACAAGTCTGGTGTACTTGACTGCAGACACCAAAAATGAGCATTTCTGATGAAATATTTACCTTCATTTGAGTCAAACTTAAACAGAAAAAGGAGGTAACCACATCAGATAGATTTTGCCATGCATATCACTATGAAAGCTACATAAATATCAGCAATCTGATTACCTCTGCCCTTTTAACATGTAAATGAACTTGATTTAAAACCATAAAGTATTAAGCCTGGCAGAATAGAATAAATGTTGCCTTGAATTGTGTTTGATTGTACATTTCTGATTTTACCAGATAAATGAAAGCAAGTTTATGTTTCCTGTCTGTTGTCAGTGAATATAAGAAGTATTAAAGGATTCCCAGATAAACAGTAGCTTCAACAGTACATAGTGTGAGGTTGAAGAGCAATGAGACCAAGATCAGGCTGCTATGCAGAAAGGAAGTCACGTTTATTCCTCTAGAAGGCTAATGAACATGAAGATCATTCCACTTATCAGGAGAGAAAGCTCTCCACAGAGTTACCTCACAAAAATCTCCAAATTGCAAGTGTTGTGAGGAAAAACAGTACTAAACTCAGCAAGCGGTAAAACTAAAGGTTGATGTCTAGGAAGGTTCCTCTTTCTCTGCGCTAATTTCAGCTGTCCTTCTGTGGGGACTCCTACTTGAAACGCCCTGTGATACATCAAAATGCTGTTTTCCCTCCTGTCAATTGACTGGGAAGTTGGCTGACCTGTACACAACTGGAAAGGTTTTGTAAAATGTTTGTTGTCAGGACAACCCAACTATCTCTAGTTCTGGGAATTCAAGCTATGCTAATTCAGCCACAATTCACTGTGAATGTATCATATATATGGCTGTTGGGCTGCTGAGTGTATGTGTTAAAATATATCTCCCATGAAAAAAAAAGAAAAAAAGGGGGTTAGTGTATAAAAATTATTGAAAAGAGTGGTACTTATTTTCCTTTGTTTCTTACCAATTGAAAAAAATTCCAATATCTACACAGTTTGAAGCATTTGAGCCCTGCTGATACCAATTTAGGGCTGTTGCAATTAAAAAGTGATCACCTGCATCAGTGCTCTTCAAAATTAAGGAGAAATTATTATCTCTCCTATCAGCTGTTCAGTCAAAGGAGGGGAAACCCACTTTCTGTAGAAGTGTTCAAGTCCTCTTTCTACAGTTAAGCATGAAACCTGTGCTTGCAGATTTTGATCCGTGTAAAACTAGAGCTGACATTAGTTTTGAAATGTATTTAGGAATAAAAAATACTGAAGCAATTTATTTTTGTCAGTGTCCATGCTATTCCCAGTTTCTTTGCACTTCATTTGGTCCAGTCAATCTGTGCTTTTCTGGTTCATATGTGTGCGAATGTCAATGGCATGGACAAAATAGCCAAGCTCATAATAGGCATAATATTGCCCTCTAGTGAGTAATTCAGAAAGGAACGTGAGTTTTGTGTCAAAGTCAGCTGCAGTACTGCTGGCAGGAGAAACAAATCTAATGTTTTATGGGATGGCTTTTCCCCTACTCAGTAGCTTCTTGTGAAGGGAGAATTATTTCTTTGTAAAAGAAAAATCTGAATTTTTAATCATCTTAATTTTTTTAAAGGAAAATATAGTTTGTTTTTACCAGAGTTCAGGAAAGTAGATTATAGAAATCTTTCAACATCATGCATTTGACACATACCTTCAGCTCCCCATAAGATGAAAGCAGTCCTGCCCCATAAGCTTTGATCAATCCATTTTGCTTGCAGAGGCCAAACTCCACAGCGAACCAATAAAGCTGGGAATAAGAACAACTTGTGAAAAACAGTCTGAAAAAGCAGGAATTTTTAAACTTCCCATTTTTCTTTTAATTTTCTTTTATCCTCATTCCTTAATATCTTTGTATATTCAAATTTTATTGTTGCATATTTTAAGAAAATTATTTTTTTCTCCCAGCATACAACACACACTAAACATGTATTTTTTCAAAACTTGTTGTCCCACTTAGACAAAAAAAAAAAATTTTTTTTGAATGATAATAGATGAGTAAATAAAGTCATACCTTTTTCTTTCTTTGAAAGATGTAACAAATTACCCTGCAACTTCTTCATCCAGAGCCTCACTGTTGCCAGTGGAAGCTGATAGATTTCCACCCACCACCCCCAGAAGGGGTAGATCCTGACAGAGGGTTCAAGACCTTTGAACAGGTACTTGAAAAGAGAGTTTCTCTCCTTCTTTGTCCATGTGATCTCATTCAGAAGAATTGAAGAACACTTTTTTCCATATTGTGCCAATCATATCTTAGTCATGCTCCAGCAGAAAATAAAGATACATTTCTCTAGGCTTTTCTTGAGATAAAAGCATACTTAGAGCCATACGTCCTTTACCTGCTGGACAACAGTGGGATGAAAGCAACTCTTGGCTCTGCCAAACTCTTAGTCCTACCCATATTAAAAAATCTAAGGAAATGGACAGTGGAGGACCAGTTCTGGACACAGCCTGATGCCCTGAGAAGCTGGATAGGCATTGTGCAAAGGGAAAACATGGTAAATGAGGCATTCCAAGAATATGGCTTTCTGTCACAACTCTTCAAGGTTCCTTTAGAGACACAGCACTTTGCTGCCTCATACACAGGAATAGACCTTGGCTTCACAAGTATGGCATTTTCGGGACCCTGCTTAAAGAACTGCAGACAATTTGTAAAATAATGTGTAGCTCTGTATTATTCTGTCTATTCTGCCTCTTTCCTATATTCTCTATCCTTCTCCTACCCTCTCTCACACACCTTTTCATTCTGATGACATAGTTTTAGCCTTCAAATTTATCACAGGAGAAACAACCTGCTGGGATCTTTCTTTTTACAGGATCCTGAGTTGCTTTCTCTACAGTTCAGCAAATAATTACATGTTTATATTCTGTTAATAATCTCGATTCTAATTATTTCACAGTGAAAAGTCTATTTAGTATCTCCTCATTTTGCAGGAGGCTTTTTTGACTGCAGAATGAGACAAAGGAGTGGTTTTTAGTGTTTCTTAAGATATCCTGTATTTCACTTCAGAGAATTCATGTTGGATTTTCATGTCAGGATAATGAATACACTTCAGGTTTTTCTCTATCTTCACTTTATAGAAAAGGAGCTCAAAGAGTGTGCCTAGATTAGGTATATAAATTTTAAACATTTGAATATTGGGATGTTAATCCAGAATAGGTTTACTGTTCAGAATACTTGAATGGCACTTGCAAAATTTTATTCTCACAGACTCTGAATTGCAGGCAGCCCATTCAAAAAGGTACCCTTATTCTACCTCTCTAAACCCTAGATGATTCTAAGAAAGCTTCAGACAGGAGACCCATAATTCTTCTGCTCTGAACCCTACCTCCTGTCTAGACCTACTCAGTTCAGGGTCAGGAAGAGCTGCTTGCAGAGGAATGCTGTATAAACCACAGGCTTTAACCCAATCTCACGACGACCTAGGGAATGATACAAAATGGCTCTCTGTGACTTCGAATTTTTTAACTCTAGTAAAGGCATGGGTCTTCATATTCCTCTAGCCTCTCTAGACCCAGATAGTGGAAGAGGAAATGTGGACTGTCGCAGTCATAGTCTCCTGACATCACCAGTCCTGGATGAAGTTACAAAGGATTCAGCACTTGTAACAATCTTCCAAAATAATGGTAGTCTTACTTAGTCCTAATCCAAGGATGAATATGCACAGATGGATTTTAGGTGAGCTACAACCTCCTTCCTGAGTGGGACTGTTGACTGGGTAAGGAACTTCAGAAGTTACATTCTCTTCTCATTCACTGCCTGTACTAAATGAGTCTCACACAGCTTGATGAGGGTAAGGCTCCTCTCCGCCTCTGAAAAAATCATTAAGACTGGTAAATGACTGCCATTATCAGAAAAATAATCACCTGGCCTCTAGATGATTTTCAGAACAAGTTAAGATGATAGTAAGGGGCTGTGCAAATAATTTTGACAGTTGTAGACAGCCTAGTGACTCAGAACTGAACAGCAGTACCCGCTCTCAAGTTGCTTTTAAGTGCTCACCTATTTGATGAGGTAAATGAATATGAGGTGAACCAAATTCTGCTGGTTTTCTGCACCTTGTGTAGGAGAAAATATAGGTAATACTCTGGATATCTAGTGCTTTAGGTGAATCTGGAATGTGAGTTGGGACCATCCTGTGTCTGAAATTGTAAAAACTCAGCTTAAAAAATATATTCTTATAAAACCAAGAAGTGTAAGCATTTCCACAGGTGGAATCACACCATTCTGGGCTCCCCCAGAAGGATTCTAGTCCCTGCTCCAGGACCTTCCTAACCTCTGGAGAAGAATAGACAATCCTGCTGATGCTTCCATTTTTGTAATATTCTGAAACACAAAGAGAGCCTTCCCTGCACAGCAAGGGATATGCAGTGAATCGTTTGGGGTTTGCCTCCAATATTAAACTGCCATCTGTACTTACTGTGGCCAGTTTCTCAATCTCCTCTTCAGATGATCCAAGAGAAGCCAGTCCAATATCCTAAAGCAAGTAAGCAAACAGACAGTGTTACACTAGTGTGATTATTCAGCCCAAGGGAGAGAAAGAGGGGAAGGAGGAGGGCCACATCATTTCTAGCATGAATAACATGAACTGTTCATTGGTTTTGTCACCCAAAATGACCTTCCACAGCTTCCAGGATGCCTACCTCTCCCTGGCCCCCAGCTACATACCACTGGGAGCCACATTAGATGAGTGTTTAATCCTCAGTGTTCTTGTGTAATATTTACCATCTCTTGTCTTAATGCTGGGCTATCTACACAGGGCAAAAATTTACAGAGAGGCATGAGATGAAAGGACAGCAAAGGTGGGTTTTATCTTTGCCTTTCTGTCCCTCACTCTTTCTGACAGCTGTTATGAGTGGGTCATGTCTGTGCAGGGATGATTCTATTTATTTTCATCTGTGCTCCCTATTAAATGTTATTCTCACAACAGGAATCTGCAGATGTCTCTTTTTTGCTATCCCAGGAGCCATATCATGCAACAAACAAAATCAGGGCATTTTCACCATTCATCTTCTCATATTGAATGGAGCAAAAAAGAATTTTCATGGCGTGAATTTCAACTGTGAAAATACTTTGTGGAGACAAAAAAGTGAAATGTGAAAATTCACTGAATGTGACCTCATGTTGTATAGTCTGTCTTATTGATAGGAAAAGAAGAAAATTGAAAGCTTTGAAATTGCTGTAATCTCTTATTTCTAATGTGCCTTAAGTTCCAGTATTGAACTGAAGAGGTTTTCTCCAGAATAGATTATAGATTATTAGGATACTTAAAATACTACTCTTCTGATTCTGTTAATAACCAATATTTATGATCAAAATGGTAGCTGGCATGTATT
This sequence comes from Zosterops lateralis, assembly GCF_965231275.1. Taxonomy (NCBI): domain Eukaryota; kingdom Metazoa; phylum Chordata; class Aves; order Passeriformes; family Zosteropidae; genus Zosterops; species Zosterops lateralis. The sequence continues at coordinate 18,749,287 of NC_139765.1, forward strand.
CACGTTGACAGAACTGGAAACCACATCTTACATGGTGAACTGATTTTCTTTTAAAATATTTCTTTAGGGACCTACATCATGTTGTGATCTACATCATGTTACTCCTCTGATCTTACCACCAGTTTCCACATTGGCCCCTGATTGATAAGTCTAGACAATGAGATATCTTCTTCCCTCTGCTATGGTTTTGAGGAACATTCATAGTTTTGAAGTCTTTAATTATGAGAGGTCATTGAGTTCAGTTGGGTCTGACACTGACTGCGTACTAAATAGCCCCTTATTGTACAAAGAAGCTTTGTTTGCTTTTCAGAGCCTCCTCACCAGTGTGAGCAATGCTGTGAGAATCTGGTGAGTTACAAAGGGAAAAACACTCTGATGAATGAAATGGTGATGGGCACAATTAAAGTCTCTTGTGAGACAAGAATGTACATCCAGAGAGAGAACCAGCTTGGAGGCTCAGCAGATGCTGCTGTGTAGGTTCATCTGGTGTAGGACAGGAAACCAGGGGAGCAGCTTGGTCAGCAGAGCTCAGACTCCAGCTGTAGTTAGCAAAATCGCACGGAAGATCACGCGATGTACGAGGAGAATAGGGTCCTCCTCCTTTCCATGCTGCTGCCCCGTAACCCTGCTGTCTATCCCCTTCCGAGAGTCACGTGGGCGCACTGAAGTTACTTAAGCAGGTGCCCGTGGGAAATAAATCGCATTCCACCGTTCATCATATTGGTGTCACGCATGGTTTGTCCGGCCAGTTTGTAAGTTCACCGTGGCCCCCAATTTACCAGGTCGCCAGCCTCACACCAGAGGCAACAAGTGGTGCCGAAACCCGGGAACGCGCCCCCCCCGACACGCGGAGCGTGCGCTCGACGGGCGACGGGTGACACACTGATAACGGGAGGCGACCAGGGCGCTACGACCAACCCTGGTGGAGGAGGACGCTCCTCAGTACCGCTGGCATGGAAATGCTTAGCAACGTAATTTCAGAGATTTACGTACAGTGGGGAATTAATATTCTGTATTCAGAATGCTGGGAGAGGTGTACTAATGCACTCGCGAGAGACGTTCTAGTCTCAGCCACCAGCAAAAATCTTAAAAGCTGGGGCAAAGTGATGAAAGTGCTGCAGAAAGCACTGGAGGAGCAGGAGACGTGGGCTGCGGCTCAAAAATGCCTGAGGTTAACTCCCAGGCTGGGCATCAGAGCAGCCACACAGACTGTGTTTGAAAATGATCGGGCTGCAGCTCAAAAATGCCTGAGGTTAACTCCCAGGCTGGGCATTGGAGCAGCCAAACAGACTGCGTTTGAAAATGATCGCGATGAGAAAGGACGGGGGCTTGAAACAGATAACCTTTCGCGGTCCGTGCTCGGGAGTCCTGGCACGGAGAGCGAGCGGGCGCTTGAAACTAATTCGCGATCGCGATCCTCATCCCCGGTCCTAAAGTCCCTTTCCGCGGTCGGGTCTAACCCATCGGAGAACCCCCCAAGCCCAAGAGAAAGTGTTGTGAGTGCAGATTTAAGGCAAATAGACTTGAAGCCACCTCCATATGCGCCACAACATGGCACCGAGGCTGAAGAAGAAGGGCGGAGCTCCGTGAAATTTCGCGCCACAGACACGCGCGGTTGTGACTACAAAGGGAGAGGTGCGGTCTGCGGAGGGGAGGAGAAGTCGGAGCCCAATCGGAGAACGGGTTCCCCAGCCATTCCTTTTAAGGCAGAGATGCCCCTGAAAAGGAGGCAGAGCAGGAGGAGTGGCACACCCACCCACCAGAAACCCAGAGGGCGGAGTCAGAGCAAACAGCACAGGAGACAGGAAGTCTCTGACCAGTCCACTTCCTCTCACTCGGAGGAGGAGGAGGTTGAGCAGGTCTCAAAGCCGGTCCGAGAGGGGTGGTGCAAAGGATGTGAATGCAGGGAACGAGGATGTGAATGCAGGAAACGAGGACGTGAATGCAGGGAACGAGGATGTGAATGCAGGGAACAGGGACGTGAGTGCAGAGAACAAGGACGTGAGTGCAAGGAACAGGCATGTGGATACAAGGGACAGGGATTTGAATATAAGGGACACAGCCACACCAGTGAAGAATCTAGTGATGATTCAGATTCTAGTACAGACACAGAGGACACACCAGCAATTTTCTTTAAACACACAGGCTTGCCCATGAGGCATGCACATAGAAAAAAGATTAAGTCCATGCCCCTGACAGACTGGGGAAAGATACAAACAGCACTTGCAGACCTGCCAGAGGCTGCAGCACGAATATTTCCAGTGAAAAGACTAGATAACAATCTGCCTTCGAGTGTCTTTCCACAGGTTGTCCACTACAGGTTGCCAGTCAAACTTCCGGCTTTGTTCTTGTGTATCAGTTTTGCGCTGCCATCAGTTCACCTAGGCGCAGGTAATCATCCCTACCAGCCAAGCATTTGGACCTTTAGGAACTTTATCACCGGCGATGTGATAGGTCGGTCCGAAACCAACTCACCTGCGTGGATGGTGCGTCTGACAGACATCTTTACGAGAGACCGATCCGGTAAGGCAAGAGTTATTGAAGAAGGGACATACTGGTGTCCAAGCCACAACCCTGGAAAGAGTTATTGCACTAAATCAGGTTACTGGTTTTGTAGGTATTGGGGTTGTGAAACCATAGTAACAGGTAACCGGTGGAAACCTCCAAGGGAGGATGAGTTCCTAAAAGTAACAAGTTGGACTCACAGCTGTATATCAAAAAGTACATACCAAGGTAAATCCCCAGGAAATTGCTCTCACCTCACAGTCACAGTACTGCGACCCCAAGACCCAACATGGGCAATAGGCAGATTGTGGTCAGTGTACAGGCGTGAAGACGACCCAATACGCCTGGCCCCTGACCGTGGCACAGTTATACAGATCATCAGAACTCATCCACCCACACGATACATTGCAGTAGGGCCCAACGAGCTGATAATCTCACAAAAAGAGAAAACGCTCGTTGCAACAGCAGAGCCCGATTCAGTACCAGCCAGTCCCAGACCCGAAGTAGCCTCGCAGGGTCTGTTCGATCGAATGCTATACGCTGCGTTTGCGTCACTAAACTACTCACAACCTAACCTGACCAAGTCATGCTGGTTGTGCTATGACGCCAAACCACCCTTTTACGAAGGAATAGGTGTCAGCACAATGTTTGAATATTCTAAAAGAGCCAATCCCAAACAATGTAAGTGGGACACTTCCCGCAAGGGAATTACTCTGGGAATGATCTCAGGGTACGGACTGTGCATTGGCACCAGATCCCTAGCCACTCAAAACAAACAGCACTGTAACACCTCGATCACCCTAGACCAACAACAGTCATGGGCCATTCCAGCACCAGGGAGTGTGTGGGCTTGTCATACCACAGGTATCACCCCATGTGTCTCCATCAGGCAGTTTGATGCAACTAACGATTTCTGTGTTCAAGTCGCTGTCATCCCTAGGATCCTGTACCACACAGATGATGAGGTAATGCTCCACTTCGAAGCACGCTATCGCGAAAAGAGAGAACTGGTAACAGCTGTCAGTTTGGCAGTACTTCTAACTCTAGGTGGAACAGGAGCAGCTACAGGCATCTCTTCGCTGGTCACACAGAAACAGAATTTGTTGCAGCTCCAGCGAGCAATTGATGAAGACCTCCTTGAGATTCACAAAAACATTTTAAAACTGGAAGAATCTCTGTTCTCCTTGTCGGAGATGGTGCTGCAGAACCGACGAGGTTTGGACCTGTTGCTGATGCAACAGGGAGGACTTTGCGCTGCATTGAACAAGGAATGCTGCACATATGTTAACCATTCAGGTCCGATCAGGCAATCCATGGCAGAACTTAAAGAAAGACTTATACGCCGTGGCCAAGCGTTCCAGCAGCGAAACTGGTTCGATTCCCTGTTCAGCCAACATCCTTGGATTGCCCCCGTTGTCTCCACCTTGATCAGACCAGTGGTTACCATATTGCTTGCCCTCATGTTCGGCCCTTGTTTGCTTAACAAAATAACCAAATTTGTTAAAGCTCGCTTAAGCAGAATTGACATTATGCTTTTAGAGCAAAGACAGCTAGCTTGAAAAAACAACAACGTCAGCATTTATTGGCTAACAAGTTTAACTTGCTCGCACATTCTACTAACAAGTTGTTCCAGTTCTTTGTTGTTGTTATGTTTATGCAGTTTGTATAAGTTGAAAGTTTTATTAGTCATAGAGAGGGGGGAAATGTAGTTAGCAAAATCACATGGAAGATCACGTGATGTACGAGGAGAATAGGGTCCTCCTCCTTTCCATGCTGCTGCCCCGTAACCCTGCTGTCCATCCCCTTCCGAGAGTCACGTGCGCGCACTGAGGTTACTTAAGCAGGTGCCTGTGGGAAATAAATCGCATTCCACCGTTCATCATATTGGTGTCACGCTTGGTTTGTCCGGCCAGTTTGTAAGTTCGCCATGGCCCCCGATTTACCAGGTCGCCAGCCTCACACCAGAGGCAACATCCAGCCCCACAGAGACATCCTTCTCCAGACAGACACAGCCCTCCCACAGAGAAGTCCCACAAGTTCTGCCTGCCCTTCCTTTCATACTGTGTCCATAGGGAGCGGTGCTACCACTCCCTTGGAGGAAATGTCTCCCAGGTCACTGCTTCCCACCATGCCTGGAAGTCATGATTCAGGCACAATCCAGTCTTAGAACTGCATTTCATGGTGAGCTGTGTGTATTTAAGACAGCTCTGGTCTGCTATCCAGAGCAGCTGCTTAAAGAGCCAGCAGAAAATGTTCTTACCTGTGAGAACTGGGCAAACTCCTTGTCAGCCAGCATAGGAACATGACCCAACAACTCATGGCAGCAGTCTCTGGAACATAAGTAACCTTCTTGTTTATTAAAGACTTCCTTTACTGCCCTTCATGAACTCCCTGTGAAGGACTTTAGCCAGTAGATCCCAAAGGGAGCTGGTGTGACTGCTGCTCCACAGTGTCTGCTTCCATAGCTGGCCTGGCTTTGCAAGGATCAGAGCGTTCCCTCCTGCTGCAGGCGGGCAGCTGCCCCCTGCCACCTTGTCTACTGTCTTCTTGAGATGGCATGGGCACTAACCTTCTATGTCACAACAACTTTGAAAGGTCCCTGTTTTGTCCCAGCATACAACAAAAGTGTCTGTGCGAACTTGTAATTTCTCATTAAATATAATTGCTGTTGTCTGGCCAGAACTTACTGGGAGAGTTTCACAGCAGGAAACCAAACCCCAGCAGATGATAACTGAAGGCAGGATAAAAAAGATTAAACCAGATATTCTTCAGTCTTTTCTTTCCCAAGACAACTTTGCAAGAGAGACAGAGAACCACACCCTCTCATGCATGACTTCCCCTTCTAACTCTCCAGCTACCAGTTTCTCAAATTGTTTCATTCTGTTTCATTCTGGACTACTTGATGGAAATCCAGAATCAGTCTCAAGAGAATGATCCTAAACACATTCAAAAGGATGGAATTATGCCAGGGCACCAAACTTACAGTTCTGGGGAATGCATAGGAGAAGAGAAATGCCTTATATACTGTGTGCACTGAAAAATACGAAATGCCAGGCTGGCAAGGAAGTCACGAGCAGACAGCAGTCCTGCAGCTGGTCTCAGCTGGAAACGTGTTCTCTCTGCAAAGGGAAGGGACACCAAATTCAGCACTTTCTTGGGTTAACTACACAGCACATTTACTTTACATAGTAGTTTCATGGATTCTTCCTGCTCTGTTGGAATAGTTCCCTCCACCAACCACAGCAGGCACACCTTGGCTTGTCATTATTGATGTGCCCCTGTGCTGGTATAGGACCAGTTCCTGCAACATGGAATCATCTATCCATCCATCCTGTGCGTACTCACATAACAAAGTCATGAGGTGTGGAAGTACTGCCCACTCCAGTGCACATTTTTTGCACATAAACACACAATTATCTATGTTCTACATGACAGTGATGTCTGAGGTCATGCATGGTCCTTACAACCAAGCAGGGAACAAAACTTGCATCTTTTTTTTTTCTTTTTTTTTTTTCTTTTTTTTTTACCGTTCTGTTTGTCTAGAACTCACTGCACAGCCTCCCAGTTGATGTGATCATAGGTGTTTTGCTTTGCACATGTCCACAGAACAGGACAGAAGAATACAACACTTCTGCACTGTGATTTCAGCTTGTACATCCAGGGTTACCCCAGAGCACCCTGCATTACCATGAAAGGCCTGTGAGAGACAACCAAATAAGATAACCAGTCTGGTGGTCAATAGAATTCACACTACATTTCCATGGGAAACATGTTGGTGGTCTGCAAAGCTAAGAAAATTGAAAATCACTGTTTTCAAAGTGAGCCAATGAAAATCTTTTTGAAGTCCTATATTCAAAATCTGTCTTGCATTCTCAGGTCCCATAAATGACATCTCGTCTCCTTTAAAGCATGAACTGCATTTAAAAAAAATCAGAAATGGCATTCTTTATGCGTATTCTATTGTGTATGATGCCTATAACCTTTTGTTTTCCCTTTTTTATGTAAACAAACAAACAAAAAAAATCCCACCCAGAAACCAAGCTATTTACAAGATTTGTTTTGGTTTGGTTTTTCATGTTTCTTCCAGAATTTCTTGTTTTACTCTGTCAGGCTATTAGTACTTTTCCCATTAAACAACAACAACACCACAAAAAAAAAAAAAAAAAAAAAAAAAAAAAAAAAAAAAAAAAAAAAAAAATCACCCAGAGAAAGAAAAAAGGAAAAAAATTCAGAGAAGTGGCAAAATACATGAAGAAATTAGGAATGACAGGACAGTAAGGATGCTTCTTCCTGACATTGCGATGGACTAGGTGGTGGGCATTTGCCCCAGTTATCTTGTATGGCCCCACTCAATTCAGAGGTAATTAGTACAGAACTGCCTCAAAAAACCCCAATTTTTTAAAAATCAATGGAGATTATGTATCTACCTTTGTCTATTTGCTGGTCCAATCCAGAGGAATGAGAAAATTTCAGAATCTGGTAATCTTTGGGCTGAATTCTGAGTGAAGTGAATATTGCACTAGCTGAAAAATATATTATATGAAAATCAAGACCTTAGTAACTCAGTTTTGGAAGGACTATGAGTCTAGGGAAATTTATACAGCCTTAGCATCCATGTTGGAGGACAAGGAGGGAAAATGAAGATTACAGCTTGTGTTCCCTGAGATGTCCTCCTAAATAGAGGCCAGTGAATCAGACACTTGCTGATGGAACAGACTTGGCCAGTTTCCTTGAAAAGCCCTAGGAAAACATTATCTGCTGAAGGTAATATCTGCAAAATTTGAACTAGTTCATGACTGCACAATAAAACCAGGAATTGTTAGGGAATTGGGGGTGCGGTTGGTTGGACCTGCTGCCTAAAGATCTGGGAAATCAAAGTGCACTGCAGAGAATGTCTTGTGCAGTTGACCTAAAGTGATCTACAAGGCTTAATTCTTGGCCTAAAAGCTGGTGTATACAGGCAGCCTGTGCATTGTATTGTGAGCTTGCTTGAGTCCAGTGGCTGTAATTTCTTCCAGCTGTGGAGCACAATGACTGCCTAAATCCAAACATCTTTCCTAGAAAGAAAGATGTGCCTAAGTTCATCTAGTTAACCCTTTACAAAAACACTTTCCATGTGTAAATGATCACACTGTTTGCCACTTAACTGCCTTAAATAATTGTGAAATACCTATGAAGTACAGTTCATTTCTCTTCAAACCAGCCTCACTAGTAGGTAAAACCAGACAGATCTCATACCAAATCAAAAGGAATTGCTTTCTTATGTTCACAGATACTACTAAGTTAAAGAGAAGATGGAAGTTCATCGGCTGTGTTGGCTGGTTTTAGCATGTTCAATTTCTTTCCGGGTTATCCCTCACTCTCCCTCTCTGCCTGTTTTCAAAGCTGTACAAGGGGAGGTTCAGAATGTGAAAGAAATGAAATTTGGAGAATTGAAACCCTTGATTGTTATGTAATAAGTGTATTAATATCTTGAATGTTTAGTTTGTAATGTAACAGTAAAAAGCCACCTCCGTGCCTCCCCCCCGCCCGGCGGGGGGGGGTGGGACAGTGAAGGGGGGGGCTGCCTGGTTGCTTAGAAGCCGCCCGCAGGCACCCTCTCTCCGACCCCAGAGTGGACTGCCTGCCGCCTTGAGAGAGAGAGAGAGCCTGCACCCCCCCCAAGACCTCGGACCACCTTAAAAACAGACCCCGGGAGCGGGCTGGCCCGAGCCCGGTGCGGAAAACCCCAAAGCCCGCAAAACCACCACGTGGCGCAACCAGCCGGGTGGCCGCCAGACCGCCACCCCGCTCCAAAAAGAACCCACTCCTGCCACCGCTCCGGTGTGGCACAGTCGATGGGAGCGGCCCGCCGCGCTCCGTCCCCACCTCACAGCCCCACCACCATCGAGACCTCCAAAACGCCTGCTCCCCGAGCACAACCATGCCGTGAGGCTGCTAGAGACTCTGCAGCCCCTGTGCCCCAGGGCAACCCCGTACATGCAGATTAGAAATCCCAGGTGCATCTCGGGACCCTTTTAACACCAAAAACCCCTTATAAAAATAAACCTAAGTAAAATTTAAACACACAAGAACCAATACTAGGCCGTGTGTACCCTAGAGCATCACTGGAACTGATTTTTCCAGTTTTCGTAACTCACTGTAACTTAAAAGTACCAAACCAGGAGTGAGACCCCGAGGCAAACAGACAGAATTCAGAACTCTGGGAACACTCTCGACGAGGGAAGAGTTTTCCAGCCCTGCTGAACTTCCTGCTGCAGAGCTGACCAGGACCCTCCTCCTCCAGGGCGCACCAGGCTGCCAAACCCCTTGAGCAACCATTGTAAGAGCTGAATAATAAAGGCATTTTAAGGAGAAAAATATTATTTCCGCCCATTTATAACAGAATGGACATTCAGAAGCATTTCTTTACTGAGAGGGTGGTCAAATATTGGAATAGATTCCCTGGAGAATTGGTCAATGCCCCAAACCTGACAGCATCTAAGAAGAGTTTGGACAATGTCCTTAACAACATCTTTTAACTTTTGGTCAGATTTTAGACTTTGCAGATGCTTCTTACTCAGACTGAGTTTGGGCCTTGCAATGATGTCAATCTTCATGCTGCTCTAGGAAGTATTCTGCACAGTGAAATGAATTTGTTAGAGGAGAGCAAACCAAGATATCTATTCAAAGCCTCATATAATGGGACTAAAATATTTTCCTCACTCTTAATTTTGTCTGGCTGTTAACACAGCTCTTCTGAAAAAAATCTGTTTAATTCATGCATAACCTGTAGGCTAAAGTAATCCAATTTTAATCTACAGTTTAATGATGGTAGGACCAGTGGTCCCAAGAATTCAACACTTTCCTTAGCTGTCCATTTCAGAATGGAATAAAATGCCTCTGAAACGCTTGATACTCATTCCCAGTTAGTTCATACAATTAGCTTGTACAAGACACCTTGTGTTTGTAGTAAAGGAGCTGAAACTCATTGAGAACGTCTGTAGTAAAGGAGCTGAAACTCATTGAGAACGTCTTTCCAAACATTATTGGCTGGGTTTCCAGAGTTGCTATTTTGTTTATTTTGTTTTGTTTATGACACAGAGAAAATTTAGAACCAGAGCCTGTGAAGGTAGTGAGCAGACTCAAGGCAATGAAATCCTGTCAACTAACATTAGCAATATAGATAGAATTATGGCAGGATAGTCTTACATTATCCTAAATTCTTCTAATTTGAAATCACCTGATACACTTAAAGGACACAAATATCTGTGATAATCAGGTTAGAATCACAATTCCTGGAGCTCCCTGCTGTCAGCTACTACTGAGATCAACTACTTCAAGAGACAAAATATTTATCAGCCTAGTTATTATAAGAGGGAAGTAAGATGTGTAGTTGAATAGAAGTGAGAATACATGAGAAAATACATAATGCCTACACAGAGAAATTCCTACAGGTGGGTGCAATGGTGTTCATGGAAGATGCTTTTCACATGGCAACCCTCCCTTCCCTTACACTAAACATGCAATAAAAACCTTGTCATCAGACAGCTTAATCTTTATGAGAAATGCCAAAGTCTTAGAAAACTCGTCAGACACAGAAAGCTTATTCAAGCTAACTACTATCCCCTACTCTTATACAGAGTAGCTCACTTAATTTCCTGAGTATTGTATTTAAATACAATTTATTTAAAGTTTATCCATATACTTTTTTGTTTATTTCAGCATTGTGATAAGCTGTCCTCTCTCTGGAACATCTTTTCACTGAGAAGGAGGCTTTAAAGATCACCTTTCTTTAGTAGTTCTTGATAATCAGGTGGTTTACACAAAGCACCTGGCTTTGGAAATACCTGCAGCCTGTGGCCTCATAAAAATAGTGCAGGCTCACTTACTCTCCTGTTCCCTGCTGGTCAGCCTAGCAAACTTTTGCGTCCTTTTCCTAATATTGCCTCTTCATGCCTTTATGGACTAGCATCACAGCCTTTGTACTCTCCTGTCAGCCATGTGGTAGGCACCAGAAAGTTTTGTCTGACAAGTGGTGCTACAGAGACAGAAAGGAGCAGAGCTGTTTCAAGGCAGCTGCTGATTGACTAGCAGGATCTCCTGGAAATCATTTTCTCTAGCACACATCCTCATCCTGCCTGGTGGATCAGGATAAAAGCGTACTTGAGAGGTATGTACCTGTACTTGTGTTTGGGTCTTACTATCAGCATGGCTACAGAAGCACAAAACAGAGCCAAACCTAGTAAAGGCTGTGTGGAAGTTGTGCTGAGCAGGATCTGCTCTGACTGTAGAGCTGCTAGTATTGGGATTAGCTGATTAGCCACAGTAGCTGCTGCCACTCACAGAACAGACACAAACTTACAGCTTTGTCCCTCGATGTGCCTGGTGCAAGCACCCTGTGCTACAGCTCCTATGCATGAGGGGATGCTACAGCTCATCAGCTCTGCTCACCAGCCTGTTTCCTAGGAAAAGGTTTGTAGTGCACAAATATATGTAGGGAGCCCTAGAATAAACCACGGTTTATAATGATTGACCTTTTAAAAATCTGGAGACATCCTGAAGCTGAGGGATGTTATCCTCTCAGTAGCCACAGTGGTTCTCGAGCTGCAGGAAAGCATCCAGGTACTGTGTACAGGCGTGAGTAGGGTAAAGGTTCCTCAGCTTCCTGTAGACTTCTCTCCTGAAAATCAAAAACTGGATAGCACAAGCCACCTCAATAAAGCAGTACTTATCTGTACTATCTACAGATGTACAGAGAGGTGTAAATCCCTAGCATACATCATGGTCTAAAACTCCGAGCTTGGGACACCTGGTACTTGGAAGCTGGTGCTGGTTGGATGTAGCAAACCATAAGGGCTTTTTGTTTCACTTTTTCTTCAGAAAAAGTGAAATGTTAGAGAACTTTAATTCTGATACAGAACTGTTTCTTGATTAGGCACCCAGGGAGAGAGCTGAATGTGGGATACCCTGTTGCTCAGTTTAAGAATTGAATGAATCAGGTATTTTCCTCCTTTCTATTTTTGGGTACAACTTGAAATGCTGGTCCCTCCTTTTCCATGCTGAAATCTAGCCTGGTTTTGCCTCTGGAGAAAACACCTTTTAAGATACTGATAGGTGAAGAGATTTTTATTTTTGCAGTTCGAAATGCCTGGCATGGGCTATGTGTTTGAAAGATATGCCAGCTTCTTGAAGCATTTATCTCAGTATACAAAAAAAAATCAGCTGAAAATAACACATGTAACCTGATTTGGGCACAGGCTTTAAACTTCTCACAAACTTGATGGTACTTGGATTTAGAGTTGTAGTTTGGAATATATTTAGCTGTTGTAAAATAAGAAAGTAATAATAGGATCGCAAAGAACCTTATAGAGACGGTTATTTTTGTTCAGATGTTGCCCTAGGCTGTCAACAACTTTATAAACATTGTTTCATGAAAATTGAGATCATTCTTGGAAATGCTGGGTACAGGAAATGACCTTTTGTTGGTTTTGTAAATTTTTTTTACTACTATTATTATAATTATTCTCCTTTTTGTGATGCTCTTGTTGCTATGGAGGTGATAGCCAGTCCCTGGTAATGGCTATTTATTTGTATGAATGTCTTACACAGTGTGGGAGTAATAAACCATAATGAAGTGGGGGAGGAAAACCTTAGGAGGAAAAAAATTTAAACAGGGAAAGAGTCACTGCTGTCACTATTGCAAAAGCCGTGGGAGACTGGACCATTTCCATGGAGGAATTGGGAAAAAATGAGAAGGACTAGAGTTCAAGTGTTGCCCTGGCTTATTTCCTCATAGGATACTACTGACTACTGGAGTCTAGAGAGATCAGGCTTGTTTACACTTCTGCACATATGGTCTCTTTTATCAGTGTCATTCTGCTGTATGTCCAAACATTAGCTACAACAGAAGTGCAGGCAGCCCCAGAGACCTGTGATTAATTATCCAAAGCTAAGTGTTCCTCTAAGACAATCGTCTAAGTACTCTCCAAAGTCAAGAGAGTAGCAGGTATGAAAGAACTGATGGAAGCACATTTTATGAAACACTCTAGAAAGGAGGATCCTAACAAAAGATGGAGCCAGATGCTTGAAAGACTTTAAAGGCAATAACCTCATTTTAGGTAGGTTTCTATATTGTTCAGGAAAAATAAAATGGCACTATTCAGCTTCTTTATGAAGATGGGACAGGTGCACCCCCATAATTTTCTCCTGATTTCTCCATTTTTCTTAAACAGCTTTTACCCATATGGCACCTCTGAGTACTTAGTTTCAGGGCCTTCCAACAAGTTGTTTTGAAAACAAAAGTTCAGATCATCTGTACCCTCTGTTTTCTGAAAGTCGTAGTTCTTCACTGGCTTGGTTTTCATTTTTATAACCATGTTGCTACAAACTGAAGGCATCCAGCAACTTCCTCGGAGTGACACCGAAGGAATTTAGTCTGTGCTAAAAATTTCCCCTGCAATTGCACAGTGCTCAATTAAGTTGAGCTGCAATGCAGCTGACCTCAGAGCACAGCCTCAGGGGGCTGTGATAACAATTGGGAAAGCTAATTTTGGAAACAGCTTTACATAACAAGACAACCTGGGTTGCTGGGGTTGGCTGTTTAGGGAAATGGGCAGATACTCCTTTAAAAGCCTATTCTGTTGCCTCAATGGATCTAATTCTACATGGAGAAAAGCTGGAATGACTGAAGGTTGGCAACAAAAGAGAAAAACAGGAAAGAACACAAAATTAAATTTTCTTAAATATGACATTTCCACACACCATCCCATGCCAAGATTGTTGGCTGGTGGTAGCAGTCATGAGCATGACATTGACCATCAATCTTTGACTATTGAAAGACATTATAAAAATCTATTTGAGCCTAATAAAAATGTGTCCTCCTGGATGAGCTGGATTCAAGATTTTTATGTGGTCATGGAGATCCACTGTGCCATTTCTGTGGCACAGTAGATTTTATTTAAAATAAATTAAGTTGAAAGTGATGAGATGGTAGTGTGGTTGAGGTTCTGGCATGAGACATCTATTTCTATGGATTTCAATCCTGGCATTGAAATAAACTTTGCATGTGATTTAGGGCAAAATACTGAAGTTCTAGGGGTTTCAGTTACACAGTTAGAAAATGTGGTCTTCATTCTTCCTTTCCCCTACCTTTAGGCCTTCTTTCCAATTAAACCGTAAACCTTTCTGAACAAAGACTCTCTTATGTGCACATGTGGCACCTTGCACAATCCCAGGATTCTGATTGAGTGATTTGGACATATTAATGCTTTGTAGTATCACCCAAATGTGGAATTACTACTGCTTACTGATACGTTTTGAAGTTAGTGGAAGAAAGTGGAAACAGAGGGATTTGAAATAAGAACTCTGCTCTCATTCAAATATTCCACATACTTCATACACATACTTTAAAACGTACTTTGAATTGAATTAATTTTGTTTCATTCATTGGTTGTGTTCTGAGGTCTCTTTTTTTTTTTTTTCCCAGAATGGCAAACCTTCTGGAGAATAAAAGCCCTAGTAAAGAAATGTTGCACCCTTGTAAAAGTAACTTACCATTATTTCATATGATATCTAAGGCCATTTTGCTGTATAAATAATGTGTGCTGGAAGGGTATTTCCAAATTTCCTCCTGCTTCAGTTTGAGAAAATTATAAATATTTACATTAAAAGCAATGAATACTTGAAGGAGATCAAGTATTCACAGCTCTCCTGTGAATATTGAATTAGCCATGTCATCTGAGTGAATTTGTGTCCTGCGAGTGGGTGTTTTCCCCTGGTAACAAGTTTGAAAACGTGACATTACTGCAAGCACCACAGTTATAGAGAATTAGAGGTCAGTTACAAGAAGTTATTCTATAGGCTCCAAGTGTTTTCTGGCTTCTAACAACCTGATAGGATCAGCAGGCAGGGAGACAGTCAGGAAAATGCCTTTTGCTCTAGAAAGTGAATAGTTAAGACTAGCCCTGAGAATGGCTTTCTGCAAAACAAATGACCAAAAGATGACATTTAACTAAAGAGTAAAATCTGAAGTGGATGAATATTTTAAAAAGGTTAAAGCTGTCTCATATCGCCAGTCTTTCCTGGGACTGCTATGGAATGGCCCAGAAGTTGGAGCATAAGTACAAAACTCACCAAGTTGCTTTTTCCTGTCTTGTGTACTCAATGTGAGGTAAAGGGTCTCCTCTGTAATGAAGAGAAGAAATATGACACATCTCAAGATTTCAAGTTCGGTTTCCAAGTTGTTTTTTTTTTTTTGTCTGCACCATGAATTTTTGCTGTAGTGAAAATAGAAACACTAAAATAGTAAATAATGAACCATCTGTTTGTCTTGGTCTACTCTAATATGGGTGTTTTCTGTTACAGTGTGGGGAGGAAACAGAAGGATATGTAAGAAAGGGAGGTGTATTCTGGTTCTCAGATGGAATAAGAGACCTCCAGGCTTGCCATCACCTCTGCTGAAGGCAATCTAGCAAGCAAAACACAGTGTGTACCTGGAAGGATCCTCTCTGGAGGATATGATCAGCACAGTACCATCACAGAGAAGCTTTCATAAACCCATGAGCAGAGAGCTGCCCAGGCATTCGCCGAGTGGTTAGCACTGATTCTCTGATGTGTGGTCTTTTCTCCTCTTCCTCACTGTTGCTTCATCTGTAACTCTGAATCAGTCCAGTTCTGCTTTTGGGCTGTTCTGAGCTGTGCTGACTCTGATATTTGATGGAAGAGAGAAAACTGTATTCAGAAGTCTCACAAGACTTCAGACACTTCACCAGTTCTTGGACACCGTGAGGCTGATAATCCATGACCATTTGTGCCTATACCTTTGATTTACCTTATGAGAAAGCAATGTAGTTCTAGTGAAGGTTTACACACAAAGGTAGAAACATTTTCCATCACTTACATGAGAACTGAGAGCTTTTTATGTTAAGTAGTTGGTATGCATAGACAGAGACATTTAAAAAAGTAAACAACAAAATTAGTAAATAGCTTTCCACTGTCAAAAATATGTTTGTAAATGCTGTTCCTCAAATTTTTTTGAAAAAGATTAGCCTCAGATCAGGACCAAGTCCTAAAAAGAACTTGAAAATTGAAATAAAGGGTCATATTCTGCTAAAACAAAATCCAGAACTGGACTGGGATATGCAATCTTAAGATTTTTGTCTTAAAATATATTTGCTGTGTCATCACAAAAGTCTATTTCATATGGAGTAAAAGATTTTGTGGCTGAATTTTGTTGTCTCAAAAGTGGCCCCACATACATTGACAAAATATTACATCTCTGACACTTCTTGCATGTGAAGTCTGAAAGAACATGTGACTGACCTTTCCCTTCAGCAGCCTTGTACTTACGCTCTGTAATTAAAGGCCAAATCAGCAAAGAATGCCCTCCGTTTGTTGTACTCAAAGTCAGAGTATCCCTGGATTAGAAAATAATTAGGAAAAAAAAGTTTTACTTTGAGAGATCTGTGGGCATAAGTAGAAATCATCAGAACCACCACTGGATCTGTGGGAAGTACAGGCTCCCCACCCAATTCTCACTGCCCATTTATTACTATGTTGTGATAAAGACAGACTCAGTGGTGTCTGTTTATAGGGTATCTGTTTATCTCTTTACCTGCTGAATACTGTTGGAAAAGATACCAGCATTTTCTTTCGGCTCCTTCTGTGTTTACTAGAACTAAAACTTCAAACAGGCTTTGCCAGCTATTGAATATGCATACAGACATGGAATCACATTCCTTTTAATTTTACATCATTCATAATAGTAATTAAAACTTAAATCTGGAACTGTGTGCTAGTGCAACTCATAAAACAGCATCGATCAGCATCACTGTACAAATATTTAATATTCTAGAACATTCAGAATTTACTGGAACCACTTTGCCTTCTACAAGCCAAATTTGTCCCTTAGGTTTATTCAAATATTTTTTAGTATAGCAATAATGCCAGTAACCCTGCAGTTAATGAGTGCTGTGTGCATGAATCTGAGGAAAGCGCTGGATCCCGAGAGCATGTTATTTTGTCATGTGTTGTAGATGATATGTTCATTCAGGTGCCAGCCTTGCTTGTCAGTGGCTGTAACAGGTCCATGCAAAACACATTAGAAGCTGTTGAGCCAAACTCACACAGATGCTGTGACATCCCAGCTTTGTCTGTGTGGGCTCTGTACCCACCCTGTGACAGCAGGAGCCTCCCTGGGGGACCTGCAGCTGGTGACAGGGTAGCCTAGAAATCGGTGTCACAGTGACACCAGTTTGATTGTTTTGACCAGTAAAAAACAAACTGAAGGTGTGGAGATAAAAATCCCAAACTGTCTATTTGGTAGGAAATGTATTTACAAAATCTCTGCTGAGCTACCTGTACATCAGCTTCTTTTGTGCTTTCCTCCAACCTCTCCATTTTTGAGCCCTGCTCAGAAGCTTGGTAAATCAGCCCATGCTGTGCTCTCTCCTGCCACAGACAAGTGATGCTCAATGCCTGAGGTAACTTGTTTTCAACTTGTTAGGTATTTCTAAATTGCACTAGATTCTGCAATTTAGATTTATCCCCACTGAGTGCTTCAGTAACACAACACCACTGCTTTCAATCTCTTCAGTGCTCACACCTTCTATTTGGCAAAGGATGACAGGAAACTTAGTCCTGTTCAAAGAATTCCCTATGTGTGTTCATTTATCTAATCAGAAACAGCCTAAGAGTTAGCTCAGGAAAATTACAAACACTTGGACTGTTTAAGGAAGAATGAAAGATGTCCTCGTTAAGGATGGTATGAAGTTCTCCTAGAGCATTATAGTTGAATAAGTGATTCTCAAAAACAGAAGATAGACTTGGAAAGGTCTATTTTATATTACACAGGACCGTACATAGCTCACAACAAAACATGGTGTAGGTTAATGAAAGGGACTAAATAGAATTCAGACATGTAGAGAAGGGAATGACAAAAACTTTCTTGTAGATTGTTGACATCTACAACTTCACTGCATTTCTCAGGGTGAAGTATGTCTTCTTTTTTTTTCCTTTCTATGCATCCCTTTCATGTGATGCTTGACAGAATAAAAAGCTTCTGTGGCCTGCCTTGTCAAGGGACATATGGCCCTTTGGAGTCCTGTTTGTGTCTGTGCCTAACTCACATCTCATCTGTAGTAAAGCTGAGAAACTGATGAGAAATGGGTGTTTGATTGTTTGTTTGCTCCCAGTACTTTGCCTTATTATCATCAGTAGAGCAGGACTCTACATTGCATTTTTCTTCCCTTCTGCTAGAGCTTGTGCTCAGGGCATGGCTAAGAGTGCACACATAAAGCTGTTGTGGTCCATTCCTGCAGAGACTCATACAGTCCCTAATTCCACTGAAGATGAGCTTTTATCTGCTTCTAATTTCTTTTTCCTCTTCTTTCATGAGAATTTGTTTACTCTTGAATTTTCCCTTACAACAATCTCCCTACAGAGAGTTTCTCTTTTAAAGATGAAAGAACAGTAATGTTAAACTTACGGGGTGACCATGGTCCAAACCGGAATCATATTTAGTGATCAAATGGTGACACTTGTCCAGATCTTGGATTTTTCTGGGGAACCAGGGCACTGGAGAGAAAGCAGAAGGAGTTAGATGAGAGAGAATCAAATAAATTTTAGAAGACAGAGAAAATAAAAGCTGTGCTGAAAATTACAAATATTCTTTTCATCAATATCCAAGAATATTCATATCTACATGTTACCATAACTGTCATACATTTCAGTAGTTGACTTGTTTCCTGACCAAATTGGCAGATTGGATGAAAAATTACCTGAAATTAACTTGCTGTGATAATATCTCAGTTTTAATTAGTAGAAACAATTTTTAAAGGCAAAAATATTTTTTAGTTCAAATGTGTTTTCTGTTTGACACAGGACAGCAAATTTATTTCTACATTCTGATTTAAGAATATATTTTGATCTCGTCTAAAAAGCAGTTTTACATTTTCATATCTTTAAAAGTGAAACAATATTTTAAAAGAAAAATATGAAATTTCTAAAATTTCTAGAAACCAAACAGGTGAATATGAATCTTCATTTTTTTCCTTCTGGCTCATTTTTTTCCCAGCAATATTATTCTTTAGCTATATTTCCAAAAGCTTCCTTCTCATGAAGTGGGAAGCTTTTACAGTGACTAAAATGAAAATAAAATGTGACCATTTTAATTTAAATGCCATAATTTTTGAGTAATCAATTTAAAATAGAAATGCTGGAAAAACATGAAGTTGATATTGCTTTCTGAGGTCCGAATGATGCTGTAATCAGACTTTCTGTGTTGCAACTCAGAAAGCTCCATTTGGGATCACCTTAATCTCATACTGGACAAGATATCAAACATCTCTCTACTGAATGGTAAAATAAATTTTTGCTGTATTATATTACATCCAAGCACATCAAGTTTAGAGAAGTACAAATCTAAAAATACTCTCAGATGTTGGGGAAATTATAGTTTTTTCATGCATTATGATTGATTCTGTGACAAGTAGGAAGAAATACCTGTCTGACAGATGCCTTATGTGCACCCAGAATTTTTTCTGAGCCTTTGTCTCTGGCTGTACCAATTCAGCATACAAGGTACCTTTCCTGCCATCTACTGTCATATCCCCTCAAAACCTGTACCTGATAACAGCTGCTCCAGTGTGTCCCCATACACATCTTGCCTCTTCGTCACAGACAAAAAAAAAAAAAAAAAACAAAAAAAAACCAAAAAAAAAAACCCACCCTCTTTTAACAGTCTTTTGTTTTTATTGTAGTTCCAAATCCTGGCACATCTGAAACCTCTCAAATCCCAAGGAAAATTAAAAGAAATGCTTCTCCAGCTTCAAAAGCCTCTTTGGCTCTCCAGTTTCCCTGATAACAGTGATGCTCTTTTGATACGGACACGGTTCCTGAGAACAGCTTGGTGAGGACTGCCTCTCCTGGTTAGCCTGACAGTGAATTTCAAACAACACCCAAAGGAGCTCAAACAGGGCTGAGTAAATTAAAAGTGCTCTGGAAATATCGGTCTTGCCTTGTCAAGGGAGGAAAAATCCATAGCAATTCTGTATTCAGAGAACTCAATCTGTGAGCTGGACCCTCAGCCTCCTCATCTGTCATCCTCAGGATTGTATTAAAGGTCTCTAACAGCTGTATTCACCCATTCCTGCCTGCAAACAGGAAAAATACCTGTCTGCCTCTGTGTTTGTCTTGAAGCAATCAGTTCTCTGCACAGTTTTCAGCACACCATCCTCCTGCCATTGAGGAGTTTCTAATTTCTCCTCAGCTTTTTGTTCTATTGCTCTATCCTTCTCATCTCCCTTTTTGCTGGAACACTTCTCACCTCAGTTCCACTGGCTATGATGATGTGCTTCTCTTTCTGCACCAATGGCAATGGAAAGCAGCCATACAGAGACAAATAATGAGTGCACACTCACTGGCTTTCCAGACAAATTGAATTACTATTATGAAATGGAAGCTAAAACTAAAAAAAGTTACTCCAAAAGCACTGCACTAAGAGATGCATACATTTCTTACCTTTGTCTTCTCTGCTGGTTTTCACATCCTTTGCTACTCTCTTTAAGGAGGTGATAAGGATACCAACATCAGCACTGTGAACTTCACATTCAACAAAAATGTCAAGATCATCCACAGAGTTCTTGGGTGTTTTGGCTCGACGGGTTTCAAAGTGATAGATTTGAGTTTCAAATATCTGCAAGAACCAAGTGTTTGTATGATGAAGCTTCTCCAAAGACTGAAAATCCAGGTAAGTCTAGATACATTTCTACAATGTCTTTAAAAGGTGACTAAAAGAGATATTAACTAAAAGTAAGTGTTAAGCAATGAAGTCCAATAGTGTCTGGTTTACAATGAGCTTAAAATACAGAGAGAACTAAAGATTAAACACTGTAGCATTGGGTAGACAGAGAAGGAGATGAAAGATGAGATACTTTTAACTGTAGAATTTCATCTGTGCCGAAATAGCAAATGAGTCACCGGGTAACTTAAAACCCTGCTAGAATGAAAGCAGATCTATTGACGTATAATAGCACCATAATCATTAAATAAATGTGAAAAATAATTAACAAGTACAATAGTTTTCTTTAGAGTAATTCATTTTCCCAGACAAGAGTGAGCACCTGGTAGGGGTACTTCAAGTGCCCAGACTACATAATGCCTGTGTGGTTCACAGCTCTTATAGTCTTTGTATCTTCTGTCAAATATGCAGAGAAAATTCACTGGCTTCTCATATCTCCAGAGTCTGAGTGCTTGAAATGCCAGCCACCACTACTGCTAGAAAGAAGCAACTGATTCGTGTCTCCTCTAAACAGCCTTTGCATGAAATGGTGATCCTTCTAAAAGACTGTGCCCAGGTGCTCCTTTCCTCCAGAGAGCTCTCCTCTTTGCCATGAGACCAGACAACCTCTGAGCAGCTGGAGCAAAACCATGACAGTGAGAAAGGGGGAAGCCAGCATAAGGTGTAAGTCAGGCAAGGAGTAGGAGAAGGGTGAGAGGAGGAGAGAGGCAAACTGGGAGACATGAAGACAGTAGGGACAGAAGAGAGGGCTCAGCAAAGGAAAGGGATCTTGGGGTCTGTACCTCGAAGACTTTGGCTGCCTTACAGAGCTCAATCTTCCTCACATTGCAGAGAGTGAGGGTCAGGATGAGAGAAGCTCTGTCATCCTCCCTGTTGGAGTCCAGGCTGCCTTGGCTGTTCAATGACTCTATGCCACACATCTCCTTCTCTTTGTTGGCCTCTTCTTTTGGGCCTGACATCCCCACCAAATCAGTCTTGATTGGGAGACAGGGGAGTGGGTTGCGATAGCCAGATGTTGAGTGGAAACCGCCTGAGGGTGTGGGAGCAATGGCCAGGAGAATTGGTGGGACTGGAGATGCAGTGTGTCTGTGTGTGGTGAGCTCAAAGCTGCCAGAAGCAGGGGCACAATCTGGGTGCTGTGTGCTAGGTGTAGGGACATTTATGTTGGCCATGCCAGACACATCAAGGGCAGTCACCCGTGTCGGTTGTGCACAAGAGCCCAAGGTGGCCCTCCTCCCCTGGGTAACTTCAAAGTGCAGTCCTCCTGCTCTGTTTGAAGGTGTCTGCAAGCTGTTTAGCCTTGGATAGGGGCTCCTTTGTGGAGAGGTAATAAATTAGCCTGAGCTCCACTTACATCTCCCAGTCTGCACAATGTCTGAGACTGTCCTTTATCCCCACTCTCTCTTACCTCACTGGGACTCTCTGCATTGTCTACATCCCCAGTGAACCAACAGGATCTTCTCCCAGATCACAGCCCAATCTGCGTATTGTCCCCTCTGCCCAGACACAATTCTGGGAGTGCCAGAGAGACCTCAGCCAGAGTCAGAATTCATTGCCTACTTCTGAACTTTTCCAGCCCACAGGATCTGAACCTGTTCTACCCTACCCCTCCAAGAGAGGAGTGCTGTCTCCAGGCTACGTTCCTCCACGGGAACTTTTTTCTGTTATGATTTTATCTCCAGTGAGATAGGCTCTGCAAAAGACCAGGGTCACATCTTTCTTGAGCATGGCAGCCTCCCACAAGAAAGGGGAGCTCCAGGGGGATTTAGCTCTGGTCCTGACAGGGAGGGCACATTTTCCCTTCGCTTACACTCAACATCAAAAAACTGTCTCTGGATATGAGCACCCATATCTTCATACCCCAATTTACAGTGTGCCCTGACCCCCTGTGAAGGTCATCCTGCAGGTCCAGAGATAAGACCACCACTCTGGCCTCCCTTTGCAGATGGAGCCATTTTTATGTGCCACTTAGCTTATCCTGGCTTGGTCACATCCCTAAGTGTTATCGTGCTCTTACCTCTTTCCTGGACAGGGAAGATAAAAAAATTTTGTTCTCTAGGGATCATGACAGCATCATATTTTCCCTTGGGCCAAGACAGAGCACTAGGAAGGTCTTGATTTCCTTATCTATTTCCCTGCTGACAGACAAGCCCAAGTTGGATTTCGCAGCACCATGCCCAGGAAGGAGGTCTTAGCATCCTGAGGAATGCTGGCTCCTGCAGACCTCAGGTGCAGTGGGCTTTGCAGGGTCTGGTGAGCACCAGCCTGGGAGTGGGGTATGGGGTCGTGTTTGTTAAAGGTGTTGATAGTTATGTTTTTCAGAAAGCCCTGTGGCAGGGCACAGCAACAGGCTTGGGGGGGAGGGGGGGGCGGCGGGAGGAGGCAGGGTGAGAGGCAGCTGTGGGGAGAGACACATGGACAGCATTGATTGGGTGGTGAGAGGCATGGACAGCATGTGAGCAGGAAGCCAATTGGGTGGTGAGAGGCATGGACAGCAGCACTGCAGCTGGGCAGCCAATGGGTGCCCTTCTGTTAAGTTTTAGCAATGTCCAGTGGAAACTAAAGGTATATAAGGGAAGCGTTTTCTACAATAAAGTGATTTCCTTCGCATGCACGGGGGGGTCTGTGTGTCTTTGTTCCCCATTGCTGCACCTGGGAAGAGGGGTGTCCCGGCCATGCTCAGCCTGGGCCCAGGGGCCATGGAGAAGGCATCTTGTTATGCAGAACCCACCCCTGATGCAGAACCCTCCAAGCATGGCTTGTGTCTCAGGTGACTCCAGGAGGGCAAGGGGGCACCTCAGAGGTGGTTGAATGGCAGCTGCAACTGAATTAGAGGGGTGGAGAAATGGGCTTTAAGAGGAAAAAAAGCTCTTCCCACTCCCACTATCCCCCAGGAGTGGTGGCAAGGCTGGACACAGGAGAAGAAGGCCATGCCTGATCACCACAAACAACCTGCCCTTTTTTTAATCTGGTGCCATTGCAGGTATCTTTATCCTGTATGAGCAGAGCACCACTCATTTGAGAGGGATGCAGCATTAGTATTTTTAGTTTATTTAGGTTTATTTAGATGGCTATATCTGAACATCAAAATGTCTTCTCTGACAGCTGCCAGCACAGTTTGAAGCAGCAAAGGGAAGTTTAAAAGTAATGCCTTCCTGTGGACTGCTCCTGTGCTTAATCCCTTCTTCAACAGTTTCTGCATTCTTTGGGGAATAAAATGTCCCTTCTCCAAGGCTGCTGTCAGATGTAGGCATCTTAACACACCCAGAGAAACCCACCAGTGCCAACAAGCCCTCCCTCCATCACAATCATTAACCTGGGCCAAGCTCACTGTAAAGCAAAGGGCCTCACCTGAACCTTCTTTGATCACCTGAAACCAAGCTGGAGGTGAGGACACCAAGAAATGTGATCATAGTGGGATAGTAGAGAGGAAGATTCCTTAAAAGATTAGTTTGGGATAGGTTAGTCAGAGTAGCACTCAAAGACTTACAGAGTATGCAGATGTAGAGTAAGCTGGGCTTTGTTGTGCATTTCTAAGTGATGGCCCATATTAGGAAGTGTTTATATCAGTCTCATAATCTTGGCTAGATGAGTGACAGTAAACCAGCAGAAGAGAGAGAACACCTCAGATGGGCATTCCCTTCTAGCTGGGTATTTGGTTCTAGTTGACTTGTGTTACCATACAAGGAGGATTTACACCAGTCAGATAATGCAAAAAGAATTTTCCTACATAGCTGGAACGTTCTTTAAGCATGGAAATAAGAAGTCACCCATTATGGAGTACAATATAAAATATGATTTATTTGTATTATTTCAAGTACTAACGCACAACATTATTTGTTCTGCAAGAAAACTACTTTCCATACATTTCCTCTGCTTTTAAAATGCTGAACATTTGATTTTTTCTCATTTGTCTTGCTGAGCAGCCATGCTATGCTGCTTTGGCTGGAGCTATTGCTCATTTAAACCTGCATTAAGGGACAGAGAATCTGACATGTGGCACGAATATTCTCTAACTATTCCACTTGCACATAAAAGAAAGTCATGAATCCTGGGCTCTCGATATCATTACAGAAGTACTGCTGCTGTCATTCATAGCAGCAGCCAGAATCACAGGAGTCTGGAAAGCTGTCTGAGGATTAGTTTGAAAGACTTTACACTTGGGATGAAATTGTCTCTTTATAGCATACAGTTACTTCATGGGTCCTATTATATTAAGAGAGAAAAATATGGGCTACTGTCACACTGAAAATACATGTCAAGTGGGATTGAAAGATCTAGAGAGACAGTGTGATGAGAAAAAAAAAAGAATAAAAAGATACTGAGATTAAAAAGATTACTTCAAAGCACCAAAATTATACCATTTTTGCATAAGTATATGTCTATTGAAAAGGGTTCCAGCTGGTATCCTTAGATTAATGTTATCACCCACCATATATATATATAATGGAAAGAACTGTACTTTCTGTCTTCATAAAGGATGATGCTTACATTAAAGCAGTATTGATTTTCAAACTATAAATACAAAATTAGTACTATGAGACTCATGGGTTTTCAATTCTTTCAATCTTCTAACAGAAATGTGACCCCTGAGCCATGTTAGTGTCATGATGCAAAATTGTTTCAAGCTGGAAATGCTGTTCAGCTTTGTTTTGCTCCACTCCATTCTGCTCCAATGTTCCAATGCTGAGTTCCCTCCTTCAACCAGGGAGCTACAAGGAGGCATTATACAATGTGGACTAGTCCAAGAGAGCATTTAGCTTAGGTGAAATTTATTGGATAAATACAGAAACAGCTTCCTGAACAGCAAAACTCTTCTCCCTCCATGCCCGGCCATTGATTTAAGCAGGAATCACCTTTGGTTCCATTTGCTGACTCAGGTGAGATATACTCCAGGAAAAATAAAACTGCTTAAGCTCAGATGGGCAGTGGAGATACAAAAAGGTGTTGTTACTTAGGACCTGTCTTGAAAGATAATGTTTGGGTTTGAAGGCAGTTAGACTGAGACACAGCTGACCCAGGTCTTCCATGGCTTTGGTGGGGACTCTAGCCACAGACACAGTGAGTTAGGAGTTGGAAGGGTCCAACGTCTTCAGCTGCATTGTAACAGGCCCTTCCTCTCCCTTTCCAAGGTGCTGGTATCCACCTTCTAGGTTGTGAGACCAGAAAGTTAAGAGATGCCTCTTAGGGAATGACACACACAAAAAATGTAGCCTTCACACATCAGCCATCCACTGTGAGTAGTTGAATATGCCTGTTAAGAGAAATCTCCCTATATACCCTGAAAGATCTCCCTGTATACCTTGAAAAGTGTAGAGTTTCATGGGAACCTTGGACAACTGGGAGGCACTGAGGGGAGAATGACTGAGAGAAGGTAAGGTGGATCACTCTGTTCATCATTGATATCCCATCCCTGGTCCCGAACCTCACAGGTGCAGCAGATTATAGCTCTGCATGATGAAGATCTCCTTCTGCTAACCCTTGGCACAAAACATATACAGACTTCCCCCAGATTCCCAGGAATAAGGTAATTTTCATACAGTAGTGAGAAAAAAAAAAATGGATTAGTGTCTGGAGGCCAGAAGAGTTGAGGATCACCTATAGAGGTCTGCTTCACTGCTAATCTCTAATAATTAAGATATATAACAAAAGTATTAATGCAGTACACTAGAAGATAATAGACTGAGGCTAGATCAAGACTGGCACTCGCACATGATAGCTTCCAGTCACTAGCAAGTTACAGCAAATCTTCATCTGATCTTCTGGAGGGCATTGCAAAGGATCCCAATCTCACCTGCAAAAGGAAATAATCAGAGCAGTTAATTCCAGAACTAGCCCATTTCTAACACTCCTGTATGTTTTTTACCCTTTATATCCATTCTGTTAAAGAATAAGGTGAGCAGAGAAGTGCTGAACTAGGCACATTTATTAGGGTCTTACTGGAGTTAGGTCTTCAGAGTCATACCTTTGCCTCCGTTAGCCATAAGAAGTCTGGCTCACAGGATCAGAGGAGCTGGCTCTCAGCAGGCTAGCCAATAAGAGGGGGGAAATGGGATCAGCACCATGCTTCTCTTTCTCGTCCTTACTGAAAACAGCTAGAGCTACACATCAGGATCCACCTCAAGGCCATCTGGCATTTCCTAGCATTTCCCCCCAAAATTAGTTTTTTTAGATTTAACAAGTTACAGTAAAGTGGAAATGCTTGTTGAAGCTTGGCTGGAATTGAGAAGTAATTTTTTCATGAGAAAGGAGATGTGTGCTGCCTTATCTTGGATAGGCTTAGAGCATTAAATGCAACCAGATGGAATCCGCCTTGTGGTTCCTATTTCTGGCCCAAGTTTGAGGAATTCAAGGTAACAAATCTGCAATTCCTTACTATTGATCGTGTCAGCTAAGTTCTTCAGCTGTTTTGCGTTGTCCAAGACTTCAATCCTCTGTGTGTAGGGATTATACCGAACAGAGAAAGGACGAGGGATTGTTTCAGCAAATTTCCTGAGGGGAAAACATAAACAAATGTACAGTGAAGTTTTTTTCCCACTAACTCTTCTTAGTGTGTGCATTTGTTGATTGTGAGTATAAGAAAATCTCTGGGAGGAGATAACTGTAATTCCTACTGACTGATCTGAGACCTACAATGTTCTGCAACACACTTGAAACTGCATTTGTCTTTATCACCTCTGTTTTTTCCAAACAGGACTAACTAAGGTATTGGCATGGCAACACTGTTCCTGGTATAGGCCAACTATGTAGCAACTGGAATCTGCCGAGCTTGAAAACCTCATTTTCCTTTCATTACTGCAAAATGTAGGAATTCTAATCCAAGTCTGAGCTTCTGGGGAGTTAAGGTCAAGGATCTATGCATCCTGATATGCCAAGGAGCAAGCAGAGACCTAATTTCTGGCATGATCTAGCTCTTAAATTACCTGGAAGCTACCAGGTAATTTAAGAGCTAGGCAATAGCTAATGGAGTGAAGCAGCAGTCTGTGTTGCAAAATAGTTAATTCCATGTCAGAAGCATTAAGATTTTGGTGTCTTGGGAAAATATTAATTTGCATAACCACAGAACTGTGGAAAGAAGTGCTCTGAATGGGATGAGATGGTCAGAGCTATTGTTTCAGGCTCCTTGTGGATCCCAGCAGGATACTGGCTTATATATCTGTTTTGGATTACTGAAGTTATTGCTGAAAGAGGAAAGGAAGCATACAGGACCTGATTATGGAGCCCCACTACACAGACTGTGACTCAGCAGGGTAAATCCCATACTCCTAGAACAGTGGAATATGCTGGATTCCACCTCCACAAAGCTTCTTCAGTATCAGCTAAGAACATTGTCTCAGACAAAATTCAGTATGAACAGGCCACATGGCGTGACAATGAAAAAATATTACGTTGACTATGATGAATTTAGCAGCATTGATCTAGTTTTTCTAAGAGGAGAGATCACATTAGAAAATGGCTTTCCTAAATCTCATCTTAAGGCAGGATCCCAGTTAGGACATGAATGCCTGAAGCTGAGATCTTTTAAGTCAACCTCAGAACAGTTTTTCAGAGAGGTTTTCTGTTACCCACAAACACACATGTCCAGATGCAAGCCACTAACACAGGCACTGGACCAACCCCCAGAACCCCTATTTTAATTTAACTGCTTTTTCAATTTGGTCACTGAAACAAATTTAAAAAGCTCCAAGATTTTTTGTTGCAGCTAAGTAAGGCAGCATCTTCCTCAAGGAGCTTGCTACTCAGTTAGATATGTATACAGAGAAGATAGAAGCTCTGTGCATGATATTAATAGCACAGCCCAGAAGAGAAGGCCATCTTTCCCAGGTATTTCCCCAGAGAAAAGAGCACAAGGAGAAGCTGCAGACTTATGACAACTAAGGAAGCAGCAGGGGAGGGAGCTAGGAAGAATTCAGAGCTAGAAAGCCTGAGGTAGCAGGATATCTTGGGGTGTAGCACAATTTGTCTGTGAATGGTAGAAAGATAAGGGACTGCAGGTCTGGGACAAGTTTTTGTGTGGCATCTCCAAGTGAAATATGCTGAGTGTGAACCAAAGCAAACTCTCCCCCGTGGCTTGACTAACATCCAAAAATATGGTTGTGTGTTGGTGTTTTAACAGGAATAGAAATACTGTCAAGGTGAAAACCAAGCTGAACCCCAACATAGGCTGAACCATTCCTGTTCCAAGAATCAGAATTGAACCTGGACATACCTTCAGAGGAAAAGGAGTAGATACCATGAGATTTATATTTTTTTACAAGAACTGTTAATTCTAGTAATGGTAAAGTTGCTTGGTTTACATTATTTAGCCAGATTTGACCTTAAATGTTGGCATCACTGCAATTGAACAGATAATTATTTTTGTTGCATTTTGGTTAGACAGAATGAAGCTTTTGTATACACTAAGCACAAATTCTTGGCTTCATACATAAGATATATTCCTGTTACTACTCATTTTTATCCAAGATTCTGAGGATAAAAAATTTATTATCTTTAAGTATTGCACAGATTTTTCTAATGCCACTCAAAACATGATTGTCAACCCAAGACCCATAATGGCAATGAGATCCACTGTATTTACAGCAGGCAAGAATGGGTTCTTCTCTGGAATGACCGGAGTACCTTAGCTTATCTTTTGCATCTTTAAAACTTTCAGCAACATAGTAGACAGGCTGGAACTCAGTAACAGGGTACTTCTGCAGAGAAGTCTTCTCCAGGACAAGAGGCTGAATCTCAGGCTTACTTGACAAACAATACTATGAACAAAAAGGTACAAAATTCATTTCAGTGCAAAAGTGTTTGAACAAGCTGTGAAAGAAGTAAAGAGCCACCCCATTTCAGACAGGGAGGAGTTGCTCCTGTGATATACAGTGATAATGTCACTTACTGGGAAAGAAGGAGGTGAGAGTTCCCTGTGTTTCCATACATCTACACATTTATCAGAGCTCTACAATGAAGTACTACATTTCATGCTATTTCTATGCACAAGGTATGAAGCAAAACCAAAGGTCTGAAGACATTCAGAAAAGAAATTTGAATAATTATAAACATATTTGAAGTATTTTCTAGAACACACCTGCAGCTCCCCAAATGAAGACAGCAGCCCTGCACCATATGCCTTGAGAGCATCTCCTTCCTTACATAGTCCAAACTCAACTGTAAACCAATAAACCTGGAAAGAAAATGAGACAGAAACAAATGATTCCTCAATAAAAAGTAATATGTGTACACCATTTATCTGAATACATTTGGAGTTTGATGAAAAGTAATACGTGTACACCATTTATTTGAATACATTTGGAGTTTTCATCTCTACATAAAATGTTGCTATGTATCAAATTCAAGTGTATTAATGCAAAAAATATCTCTTCAGATTGAAATTCTTCGCCTAGGAGCTGCACAGCACTAGATTCTGTGGGCCTGAGAATAGGTCCAGTTCCATGACAAATAAAGTTGTGTTTTACTGTGCTTATCTTTGTCAGCAGGGGCAATGAAATTACAGCAATAAATCTTTACTTTGGCTGGCCAACCCAGTGGAAGTTTGAACCTTAGTTTTGAAAAGTTTGAGTCCTGCTTTACACAAGGCATCTGACTGCAGCGGGGGCATGAACAGGCTGTTGGTGCAATAGGGAAGGAAGACGGTGTGTGTGGCCTAACTCCTGGGTCTGTCATTTTGAAGGGATACCTGCCCTGGCTCAGAAAAAAACATACCCTATCTATCAGAAGTGTCAAAGCTGGTGGAATTCTTTTCATAGGTGGCCTCCATTTGCCACTGGGGACCCAAAACTCAGAGGAATATTTCCAGTTTTGTTCAAAGTTTGCAGCTCAACAGAGAAGCATCCAGGTAATAATCTGTGTTGACTACAGAGGATATTGCCTACCTGGCAAAGTGGAAGAGATGCTTGAAGGTAAAACAACTACAGAAGATGCCACTTGGAATTTCCTGTGGGGATGTAGTAACATATAATCTTTTCTTGCCCAATATGTTTTTGCTAGAGGAAATCTAGTTTGGGCTTCTGTGTTTAATCACAACTGTCACTTTGAATAAGGGGTGCCAAAGCTATTTTCCTTTAGTGCAACTGTTTCAGGGTGGGGTTTTCCAATCATGGTCTTCACTCTGATCCCATTCAGCTCTATGGGAGTTCTATCAGTGACTTCAGTGGCAGCAGAATTAAGACAACGCAGGGCACTTTGGAAAATTGAGCCCTCCTCTATTAAATTACCGTAGCAAGTTTCTCGATGAAATCATCTGGAGCTCCCAGAGATGCCAGTCCAATTTCCTGTAACAATAAACCATTATTCTTCAAGCTGTTTATTGCAAACATTCTTCCTGCCCCATCTTATGAAATTGCTCACATTTTAAATGTTACCATTGCTTACTACCACACACAAATGTTTACAGGACATGTTCCTATCACACAAGATCAATTTTAAGCCAGAAATCTCTCCAAAAATGAACAAAGCGTCTTCTCCAAATGTCATTTACAAGACCTAATCCTTTGCGCCTGGTACAAAGCCCATTGAGTTCAAATAAAATTTTCCTCTTGCTTTGACAGGCCTTTGATCAAGTCTACAATGAACATCTGAGAGAATGATAGGGATAAAAGGAGGCAAACCAATCACACCTACACACCTTATATATTTCTCTTTGTTTTGATCGGTCCTGATTAAAGGAGTTTTCCTGGACCCTTGAATGAGCTATTTTTTCTGATGACAGGGCATGATTTGAAAGAGCTTATTCATACCTTTAGAACTAATGGAGATTTTTCCAGGAGGCATGCAATAGTTGGATTCAAAAGACAGACACATGAAACTACATATAACCAGGTTCCTTTCTTTATTTGCTCTAGTGAGGACTGCATAGTGCAAAAATCAGAGGCCTCCCCACACACACAGCAAAGGCATTGGAACAGCTTATCACCATGTCAAATCCTAGTAAGCCAAGGTACAGTAGGGCTCATCTGGAAGGAAACACCAGTTCTGGGAAAGGGCAAAGCCTGAAGGCAATAATGAGAACTTACTAACTAGATCAAACTGACTTTTTTCTTTTGAGATGTTACATCGAGCCTTCCGTCCTTCCTTCCGCTCTCCCCTTCCCTATTCTTTTCTGTCTGTCAGTCTTTCTGTCTTTATGCCTTTCTCTCTTTGTGTATTTCCATGTTTTCTGGTAGGATGCAGCCAAAAGTTTACTGCTTCTCCAGGGTTTGGCTTCTTTTCCAGAGACATTAACACTACCAAAAAGAAATCTCCTTTCCAGCCTTCTCCCATGTTTTCAGCTGAGACAGTTCCTCACTTTACTCAGCCTCCAATGTCACTTTAACAGAAAACAAAACAAAATCTCCACTTTCCCTAACATTTGAATATCATGGTGAAGTAATAATCCATCTGACTAATGAGCTATGTGACATTACTCAGAACGATCAACATCTGCAGAAAGGTTTTAAGATGATGGCTTCACAGGGCCTGTCAAAAAGCAACTCACACAAGATCATGATTGGAGTTGGACTTTATGATTTCACCTATGTGAATTGTGTCCAGATTTCAAGCAATAAACAAACCATCTCAGCCATTCTTACATAGTATGCTTAAAGGTGAATCTGCACCACCCTTCACAGCTCTGGATCATCCTCTGCTTTACTGTGTGTTTAATTATATAAATAATATAACCACCAAGTAACTTACCTGGGAGAACTGAGCAAAACTGGGATCAGCGAAAAGAGGCACATGTCCTAGCAGCTCATGACAAATATCACTGCAGGAAAACCACATCAGAATAACTGATTCAGGAAAAGCCCAGCAATTCTGGAATAATGCCTTAGAACCAGCAAACGGTCAAGAGTGCAGTGCATTTGCTCCTACCAGCAGATATCATTCACAGCAAAATATTTTGCTCTGAAATTATTCTTGTGATAGAAATGCTTGCCAACCTGAAGGTTTTCTGTGCTTTTGCATCATACACCCCTCAGCAGCAGGGACTGTTGGATTTTTCAAATACAGAGAAGTGATATGATGAGATGGAAAAGGGAAGGGGATAAGATGTCCAAAAAAGACCAAGTCTGTGGAAGACATTTCAGCCTGGTATGATGACAGTGGGGTAAATAAAAGCAGGAACAAAAATCAGAAGACTCAAAAATAGAAAAAAGAAGGGGAAAAGAGTTTGTGGGAAGTAGGAAGCAAAAAAACCAAGGAAGAATTGCAACAGTATGAAGCAGAATAATCTGTTCTGAAAATGGTAAGTGGAAAAGGACAATGGACAGGGACAGAGAGAAACACTCCAAACAGAAAACTAGATGGGTTCAGTGGTTTGGTCTTCTCCTCTCTTACTGCCAGAAGCTTGCTTGCAACAGGTTGAGTCCTTGCTGCACTACTTGGATGTTAATAGCTTAGCTAAATGCCCTTGCACAATGCCCTCTTACATCCCAGCCACCACACCAGCAGGCCCTCAGTAGCAAAACTATCTCATCTGCCCCAGGAGAACTTGCAGAAATGGGTGCAGATTGTTAAACAGACTAGAAATGCTCCATAAATGTTTTCAGAAGAGAGCAGTCCCTTGGCTGCTCCTCCTTAGCTCTGTTCCCAGGAGTGCTGCAGAGCACCGTATTAACCCACGCAATTATTCCTGGTTGGACTGACCCTGACCCTGGTGGTGTGGTGCAGCTTTACATCCTTTGTGTGCCAGGGTACTCACGGCTCTGGGGTGTACATAGGCTTGGAGGCATGGCGGATGTACTGAGTGGAGTGGAACACTCGGAATGCCAGCCCAGCCAGGAAATCCCGGGAGGAGAGCAAGCCTGCAACAGGACGCAGGCGAAACCCAGTGCAGCCTGAAGGGACAGAAAGACAGCACCTTGAAAACAGCTGATATGTTTGATTTATCCTTATCCAGACTCCTCACAGTGGGAAAAGTTTGTTGATGGTCTGGTTTTGGTTTTTTTCCTAGTCTCCTTATAAACAGAGTTAAATAGAGTTTAATTGCAGGCTATTTTCTGCCCAGGTATACCAGCAGCACAGTGCCTGAGCATCTGGCCCATTGTACCTTCGAAGCATTAGAGAAGGACTTCGGACACAGTCTAAGTGATGTGCCCAAACATCATAGAGAGCCTTTGATAAATCAGGGCTTGTTTTTCTTTCTCTAGAAGCACCACCCCCACTGATAGCTGAGGCCTTTCATTTAATCTGGTTATTTTAGGCGCTTCAAACTTACTCTGCAAGAAATTTGAAATATCCTCAAGCTGGGGAATATTGTCTTCCCTGTAGCCACAGTACTTCTCCAGCAGTGGGAACACGTGGTTGTGCTCATAGCAAGCATGAGTTGGATACAGAGTCTTCAGCTCCCTGAAGACAGTGCCCCAAGTTTTCTTTTCTTCTTCTGTATAGGTGACACGAGGAATAGGTTGGCCACTAGAAAGAAAATGGATACCCTTAATAGCAGCCACAGAAAATATCCTATGCCATCAACATCATGCTCTTTGTCCTTTCCCACTTGCCATTCTCAAAACAGTTTTCTTATTCTGCTTCATGCTGCTTTACTAGGCCTGGCCAGGAGCTGCTGGTGCAAAAGGGGAGATGCTTTTGGGCTGACGCACAGGTGCAAAAGGAGCCTCACTTGTGCCTAGGCACTGGCTGGAAAGGACCGTACTGAACTTGGCTGAGATTATGGCCTTTAGACAACTCCTTGCATTATTGTGTTAAAAGTAAATCAGTGCTTATTTGTCTTTTAAAGATGTTCTTCTAAAAATACTCACTGGCTGTTGGTTTCAGTTTATTTTTCTTTCTAGATATAAAGAAATCGTATCTTTTTTGGATTTTTTTTTGTTTTATTTCATGCTCTAGTGAGCATTATATTAATTGTTTTTGTAAAAAACATGAAACCATCAACTCCATAAAACTCTGTTGCAGTGGCAAGAAATTCTGATCTGTGTTCTGTTCCATAACAGATGCAGGTCCGGCCAGTTTGACTTTTTATAACTGTAAGGAGTAATTATGATTTAAATCCCACCCTCAGGTCTCCACATGCTTAGCTCATGTTGAAATTAACAGGAGTTATACATCACAAGCAATGCAGTTTGGCCAATAATAACCAATGTGAATAACCAATTCCTTAGCAATAATGTTAAGGCCATAAGTGAATCCAGCAGCTTGGAAAAATCAAAAGTGGTTAAGTAACTTAATAGAGTTAACAACACTGTTGGAATAATGCTGAAGCTCTCCAAGCCCCAGAAATCTATTGTTGAACTCTTCATGACACCCTACCACTTCCCACTCCCTCACTTTTTCTTGAGCCTCAAGGCAGCACCTCTGGGGAACCATCACTTTCTGTCTTTCCATATCAGCTCTCCTTGATCTGTGGAGCTTTAAACATCATGCTGAATTATGAGGATTCCTGGGGGATTTTTGTTCCTATAACACTCCTAAATAATCCTCAACCACCTTCCAGGGCTACAGGGGGCAGCTATTTAAAAACCTTTCAAATTTCAATTTTAAAAAAAAAAACAACTAGGGATCAATGGGGCCAGAAGCAAAGTAAGGCAGGTGGAAGAGGCAAGTTAAAAGCAAAGAAAAGAGAAGTCAGGGAATTTGAGCATTCAACAAAAGCAGTGGGTAAATCTATCACGAAGGAGGCAAAAAAAAAGGGATATAGAAAAGGATTAAACCAATGTTAGGAAGAATACAAGGCAAGCAACCACCAACCCATCTCATTGTTGCAGCTGCGTAGCACCTTCACAACTTAAGAACCCTTGCCTTTTTAGTAAAGCCTGATAACTTTGGTTGTGCCTCTCCTCCTGCCCACTTCTCTGTATCTTCTGTGGGGTACCTAAGAATAGACATTAGATCTGTTCACATCTGGACACAAAATCTTATACAAATTTTCAAGCTATAAATTGGGTTTCTGACTTTTTTCACCTGACATTGTGTACTTTCTATCAACCAGTCCAATTTTTTCTCTTATTTTGTGATTACATTATTGGCTCTTTGGCTCAGGGGCTATCTTTTGATCCTGTACAAAGTATAAACCAAAATTTACAATATATGCTAATTTTTTCTTTGCAAACACAGTTTTTACCAGTCTCAGCAAAAATCAGGCCCAGTAGTACTGAGCTATACATGTGAGTGTCTCTGCGAACAGAATTTTTTCTCCTCCAGATCTATCATTGAAAGCAATCAAACAAGCCTGTTCTAACTGAATTTATCATCTCTATTAATTTATTTTTCTTGGGAAATGAAAGCCTAAATTGCTGATTGCAGCTGGATTAGACATGATAAAAGTAGGGTAATAGACACTGGATTAGCATCAGACCATAAGTTATTCATTATTTTAATAGTGGATGCAGATCCTGCTTTAATGTTAATGATAGGCACTCCTCCCCCAGCCCCGGTTTAATGGGGAATACCAGATTTATTCAATGCTCAGGTCTTTGTAGCAGCAACAGTCTGCTGCTCAATTAGACAACAAAGCTGGGAAAGAGGGGTGTTGTGGGGAGAGAAGGGAGATACATCCCTTCTGAAAGTGTGCCTGGAACATTTACTTTTGTTTTGCTATGACCTGGGGATAAATGCATGAACAGGAAGATTTAAACACATGGCAGAGAAAAGCCAGCAGCAGGAGGATGCTTGTGGAAAAGCAGGGATAGCCAGCAGGTTGAGCACCCTAGGAAAGGGCAGGAGATGAGGGTTTGCTTTCTGCCCCTGCAGTGGGTACTCACTGTCTGTAGTTGTAGGCGATATCAGCAAACTCCTTCCTCCGGGCCCGATATACAGGATCTTTGAACCCCTGGAGGCAAACAGCAATGGTTGGCCCACATATAAGTGCAAAAGGTGAAGAGCCTCCCTCCCACTGAGCACCCTTAGGCATGGCTGGTGCATCCAAGAAGTGCAGCAAGGTCGATGGGAAAGCTGTCTCCGTTCTGCCAGGCTCCACTCACCCCAGGCTCTTCCTGGGCTGCAGAGCCACTGGAGCAGCCATCCAGCTAAAATTTCTCACCACCCCCGACCCCAAGTTGTTTTGGTTTTGTTTTTTTTTCTCATTTCCACTTCCTATAAGATAGAGAAACTTGTTCCTTTACAGCAACAACAAGGTGCTCCTGGTAAGAGCAACCCATAATTATCAGTACTTGGATAACCATGCTCTTCTGGTTTCCCTTGAAGCTTGTTGCTAACCACACTTAAAAGTGTGGTTCATTTTCAAACTGCTAGAGGATCAGTAGCCATTTAGCAGGTCAAAAAACTCTATTTGTAGTACAAATTCAACCATTTGAAGGCAATTAATGACTACAAAGAGTGTCTAATAGACCTTGTGGCTGGGAGCTTGACTTTTGCAGCTAATTAGCAATAAAACCAAGGATAAGAAATAAAACCTCTAAATCGTCATCTGGGATCACCATTCTCCTACCCCAGCGTGACTACTGTTTAGACTAAAAGATCCTCAGGATCAGGAGTGCCTTCACCACCTGGAGTGCAGAAACATCCTCCTTCCAAGCTAGGATGCCCTTCTGCAGGGCAAATAGGAACAGCTCCCTGGGCACTGCAGCAGTCCATAAATGCTTCTCTTAGTGGTGAATAGCACAACTGGACTGAGGGCCACAAAACACAACCAGTGTACAGGAGGCACCTGAAGTGGAGTGTAAATTCAAGTGTGTTAATCAAAAAGAGGTAGTCGATGGCCAAAAAACCGCACTGTCCAAGATTAACCTGTCATGGAGGTCACTGTGATCAAATTCCATGCATCATGTAACTGCTAAAAACACAGGCTCCTTTAATTTCTCTTTCTCTGCACTCCATGGACTGTCACACCTATTTACCACAGCAGCTGGCTTTCTTCTCTAAGGCACCAGTGCTCACTAATTCCAGGAACTGGAGGAGAGATGCTTAATTCCCTTTTATGTATTTTTTCCAGTTTGTTTGTTTGTTTGTTTGTTTGGGGTTTTTTTGTGATTTTTTGTGGGGTTTTTTGTTTTGTTTTGGTTTGGTTTTTTGGGGTTTTTTTGTTCCTTTTTCAAATACAATCTTGCTCTATTCCTGCATGACACACAAGGGGGCCATTGGCTCAGTGTACCTCCTTTCATTCTGCCTTTCATATGACCACAGTGAACATCATTAATCATTGCACATGGTACATAACATGTCTTGAATTAAGCAATAAGTAGCGAATGACTAATCACCCCATCTCATTTAAACTAATAGCAGCAATTTTTGTTGCACTGCAAGTAATTTATTTATAATCATCCTATCTCAATTAAACTAATAGCAGCAATTTCTGATGCACTGCATGGAACTCAGTGTGTTTTGACAAATGAAAGTAAGTTGTTGTTTACTTGGAGAGGGAATAGAGGCAGAAAATATTCTTGTATCTGAACAAAACTGAAAAACCACAAAACAAATTTTTTTATCACCTAAGTCAATGAACAAAACTTTCTGATGTTACCATTTAAACCACAAACTTTTTGAACCAAGAACCTTTTATTTTGTTTTGTCTCACCATTAAAGTACCATACCAGATTTAGCATTCACATAACAGTACACTGAGCTAAATCATGTGTAGGTAATCAAGGATGAAAAAAGTCTTTCTTTCTCTAGACTATGATATGTAGCTTCTTTTTCTTGTCAGTGATGGAAAAAGTGAGCCTAAAATCAGTACATCAGAGCCTCCTGGGAAGACTAGATGGGTCCTTGTGGTGGCCCTGTGCTCTGAAAATCACTACAACTTTTAAGATCTCCTGGCATTTGCTCAATTATAGCAACCTTTGGGTTGATTTACTCCATGACCAGGGATTGAGCTGATTATAACCCTAGAAATGTGGTAGCCTTCTTGTTCTGTACCACATGAGATTTACTCTACTAGATCTGTACTAAAGGAGAGCAAATTTAAATGAGAGAAACATCAGTGCCAATAACTAGAAAAAATGCTAAAAATAATTCTTACAGGATGATCAGCATCCAGTTCTGCTCCATAGCTTAGGATCTGATTGGCAAACCTGTCCAGCTCTTGGATACTTCTTGGGAACCATGGCACTGCAAAATAGAAAAGAAATAGAGGCTGGTGTCCTTCTTTGTTACTTGATTTTGGGCCTTCTACTGACATTTTCACCTTTCCATCATATATATAAAAAAACATAGGCAAGGGGCTAAATTCTTTCAATCCTTTTCCCTCAAACAAGAACAAACCAAGCAAGTTTTCTTGAATTTGTGATTGCTTTACATTGTTGGAAGGACACAGAGCATCAAGAGCATCTGACCCTTGGTGCAGAGCTGGCTTGTAATGTTTAGGATTTTCTCTTTATTACTTCTGGTCTCTTGGCTTATCAAAATGCAGAAAATTTTCACAAGCCATCCCTTTCAAAGGAACGACAAGAAACCCCACAACAAGGATAAAGAATTTTTGGACTGTCTGAAACACTCTTTTCTAAGACCTACTTGGTGGTCCCACTTGAGCTAGGATTCTGAAACAAAACTATAAATGGCATCCTAATACCTCAGACTAGCAATGTATCACTGTGGGGGTGCTGGAATTGTTTTTAGGTTTTTAGTTAGAAGTTTGATGTGATTTGGACTTTAACCCTAGCCAGGTAAAGCTCCTGTCCTGGAATGTTCTTATCAGAAGTTGATAAGAGTTTCCAAGACAACCTAATCCCCTGCCTGGAGTTTCAGTCATCCCATTGTCTTTCTCCCGCATCTCAATGCATCTCCCCTCCCCACCCATCATCTCCCAGGCCCGAAACCTTCAGAGAGGTGTCGGACAGTGATTGGTGGATCTCCCAGGACCCCACCCCAATTAACCTGATTTGTTAATGTTGTGTATTGCATTTGGCATTAGCCACCTTGCTTTGTTTTCATTGGTCTTGTAACTTGTGCCCACCCCTGAGATTTCTGGTGAACAAAAACCCCTTGCAAACCAGGCCCTGGGTCACTCTCCTGAGGCACAGGCCTGGGACCAGGGACTGCCCCTGTGATCCCCGAATAAAACCTTCTTCCTGAGCCTTAAGAGTGTCCCCTCTTTCGAACCACGGCCGTGACAGCCAAGGCAAAGGTACTGCGGAGCCAAGACCCACGCAAAGGTACTGTTGAGGCGTATCAGAGCTAGCAGGGTGGTCCAGCCGACCGCTGGACCGGCCTGAGAGACAGATATGCGAAGCAACATATCACTGCAGTCATTGCACAATAATATATCAACTTTCTTGGTCGGGTTCTCTATTGCCTTGTAACTCATATCCTATACACACTGTGTCAGGCACAGCCAGCACGTGAGAAGGGACCATGGTGACCACACAGAGTGTAATGCCCATAGACCCTCTCATTACAGGACATAAGGTGAAGAACAAAGAAGAATCACAGGAATTTACAGCTGTGATGTGTTGAGATATAAAAAACCAGTTAAGTCAAGCATCTTTATGGCAATTCAATACAAGGACCGAACAGGGGCAGCCTCTATCAGTAAAAAGTTTTCAATTCATTGAGAGACTTTCTTGTACAAAATGGGTGTTGCTTGCTCAGACAGTGCTTGGAAAACAGCTGATTTCTCTGTGGCTCTCTCCTCAGCTGGGAGCGCTGCTGCTCGGCCATACCTCCCCATCTTATTTTGGGGATTGTACCAAGTGAACCTGATCCTCGGCCGGCAGCTGCTGAATTAATTCCCTGAAGCGCCTTGGTGATGGGGCTCATCTAAGACCTGATGGACCACACAAGATAGGAGGATTTCCATTACCAGGACTATTCAGCCATGCTTTGTGCCGATCCTTACAGCATGTAGGGTGCTTATGCCACTGGGGTTCTGCAAGGCACCTGCACAGAGGTGCTGGAGCAGCAACAGCAGCTTTACAGGGCTCGTTTTGGGGGCCCCCACGCAGAGAGAGTGTCCATTCCCTTGACTGCTATCCCATCGCCAGCCTGGCTCCATGCTGGGCGCCTTCACAGTTTTTTTCCAGCAGGCAGCTGGCGGCTGCTGGCCAGAAAGATCGCGGGACGCCTGAGCTTCCCGGGATGCAGGGACCCGCCGCGGCGCCTAGTGGAACCCCCTGTGGTGCCTCCCCTTCTCCCGCCCAGCAGAAGTGGGATTTGGTCCTCCCCTCTCCAGGATGCGCACGCTTCTCTGTGCCCTAAAAACCAGCCCTGAGCAAGTCACTAGATGGCAGCAGCAGACCCAGGAAGATCTCCAAATGGGTTTCCTTCCTGCTGGATGTACCGCTGGTTCTATCAGCTGCTCCAGAAACTCTCTCTCCCCTCTCGCTGTCAGAAAGTTTCCTGTACCTCCAACCCCTTCACTTAAACTAATCACAGGGGGAGTAGAAAAAGGTGTGTTTGATCCACAGAGAGGGGTCACTACTTACACCGTGTCCTGACCATTTTCTGTCTGGGTTTATCTCCTGGCTGTATCACAGAGCTTTGTGCGATGGTGAGGAATTGCCTCATTGTTTTGTGCTTCAGAGTGCCCACTACCAGCCTGGGGTGAGGCACATCGATGAATGGCTTTGTGTTAGGCACCAGGGGAAAAAAGCTGCCTGGCAGCCCCACAGCAAAGGATTTGTCAGTGTTAGAGAGTAAACCACTCTTCTCAGGGATGCATAATAACCTGAAGAGTCCAGGCTGTATAGAAAAATCAGTGGGGGCTAAGAAAGCTCTCGCTGGGCAGGATTTGAACCATTGCTGACTTACTTTCCATACTGAATTACTTTCATTAAATATTTGATTCTTCAAAGATTGCTTTTGTACTTGGTGCAGACCTCATTGTAAACTCACCTCAAACTGACTCCAGGCTGATGTGGTGTCAGTCCTGGGTGTGGAGATGGGTGGCTTGCTTTTTCCCTAAACAGGAGAAGCAACTTATCTTCCTGACATCTCGTCCTGGTCCTGCCTACCCAAACACCAGCAGTAGCTAAACGAGAGCAGCTCTGAGCTTGCAGAGTTGGATGAAAGTGGCAAGCTGTGAAAGGGAAATCCCAAGGACACTTAGTGCTGCTTGCACCAGCATAAGTCATTCAGTTGAGTCGTGGAAAGTGCTGAACTTTCTCATCTCTCACAGAAACAAGATTCAAAGACTCTGAGCACGGTTCCGGGGCAAGCACTGCATTATGTCCATACAGCCCTTACATCAAGGGCCAGGGTGAAAAAAAGCTACTAGTGGGTCTTCTGCCTAGATGTGATGTGCCAGGATGTTGTCCCCAGCCCTCCCAGAAACTATTCAAAAGATCAAATTAAATTACCCCCAGCTGAATCTATCCCATATTTTGTTTGCCACATCCTCCTCCAGCCCATTTGCCAGACTCACTGTCTGTCTGCACAGCCATTAATGAATTGCCAGGGCAAGCTCTTGCAACACTGGGCCTCTGTGAAGGTCTGAGGAGCAAATGTGGGCTGATAAGTAATAAATATTGATTTGTCTGTAAGCAAAACAGCAGCATTTATGGGATGGTGCTGGACACCCAAGTGGTGACCAAATTACCGTGGGGTCAAATGCTAATAAGCCATTTATATGAGAGGCAGCAAAGGAGGGGCAGTGAGGACTTCTGCAGAATCCTCCACTTGGACCATTGTGAGGAGGGTCAAAGACAGGTCTATGCAATTTATAGCAGTTCAAGGCCCAGGTTCAGCCCTTTCTTAAACAGTCTCAAATGCTCGGGCCAGCCTCAGGGTCTAGCAAACAAGGCCCCTACAGATCCTCAGCTCCCAGCTTGTTTCAGAAATGTAATAAATTGTCTGCATTTTCCTAATTCTGCAACAGAATAATATTTAATTACTTTTATTCATGGGCTCCAAGTGGACTGCAGATACCCATCTTGTTTCCAAAAAGAGACATTAAAAGATCCACTGTGATTTTACAACAAATCTTTCCATCTACACAAAGAGCTTTTGGCCCAGCAATCGCCAGCCTTTCTCATCTGAAGTTCTAAAGCTACATTTGGATTTAGAGCATTTTTGCTGGCCTGCTCTCACCTAAAATTGCACTGTTGATCCAAATCTGATATTTGTAATTATTTGAATGTATCAATTAAATTTTACATTTAGTTAAGACAAGATACTAAAAGCAGCTAAAGTGACTCCCCCTGCTAAAAAAAAAAAAAAAAAAAAAAAAAAAAAAAAAAAAAAAAGAGAAAGAAAAAAGAAAAAGCCATTCCTTTATTCCTTAACCAATAAAGCACATACACACAGTGTCTAACACTGAGCTATACAGAAGAGACAGAATAAATAAGTCTCCTCTGAGTGCCTGCAAAGCAGTGCCCCAAGAATAGGACTGTGTGCTTCCCACTGGAAACAGAAAAATAAGGTTTTTCTTTCTCAAATCATTAGCAGGAGCAAAATCCTCAGCAGGGAAGAAATGAGAGCATCTTAGGCAGCAGTAAAGGAATCAGTTCCACAGGATTCCAGACTGGCTCTGGAAGAAAACCTTCCCAGCCTTTACCTGCCCACTGAGACAAGTGTGGCAACATCCCCATAAACCATCTGCCAGATTTTGCTCCCTGGAGGCATAGTGCTCTTGTTCTGGGAATAAGATTTCACACAAGCACGTCTGTGGACTATGACCAGATTTGCCAGGAGGATACATTTGAAAGGCAAGCTGGCCTAAAATTGACCACAAGGCCTGTTATTTGTTAATGCCATCACTGATAAAGGACAGCATCTCACCACACTTCCTACTGCTCAGGTTGTTCCCATTTCACTCTGCCCTTGTAGTTGCCTCCACCCAGGATTTGCCACCCACAGTTCATCCCCTAAGCAGGGCTTGTTTGACCTTTCAAAACATGGTCCTTTGGAGATTTCAGTTTGACTAGACCCTTATTACTCATGAGAGGAGTTGAAAGTGAAAAAAAA
Organism: Zosterops lateralis; assembly: GCF_965231275.1. Lineage (NCBI taxonomy): Eukaryota > Metazoa > Chordata > Aves > Passeriformes > Zosteropidae > Zosterops > Zosterops lateralis. The sequence goes on from NC_139765.1 coordinate 18,792,368, forward strand.
AGAGAAAGGGCAAAAAGAAATATCAATCTGCCTCTCTCTCCTTGGCAATAAATTGTTCCCATTTTTACTATTTCTGAATTGCTGAAACTAACAAACAAACACAAGTTATCCTCTCAGACAGAAGAGGATCAAGTCCCTTTCTGAAGCACTGACAGGATAATCTAGCTCAAAAAACTCCTTTTATCAACATAGTAACATGCAGTGAAATCCTAATCCTACAGCTGACCACAAGAGTTTTGACTCTGTGAGGTCAGAATTTGACATGCGAGACTTTCCTGGATGATACTTAGAGCTATATCTCTGTCTGACTTTGGCATATGTTTATAGACAACTTTATTGTTTAATAAAGTTTATTATTAACGTCTTCATGGTAACTAGAAAAATTAATATTAAGACCTGGTAGGTGCTGTAGCTTTCTTCTGGAGATAAAAAAGCCCCCAAAAGTGAACTTCTTTAATTTGACATGATTATAAGTCACCTAATCAACCTTTTGTCCCTTTGTCTATGAATGGAGAAAACTGACTCCAAAGATAATCTGCTTTCTTCTTTTTTATCTTCAAATGTAATGTCATGGGTAGAACACAAAGGAAATGGTAAAAGGATTACCCACACTGATCTCAAGAAGCTATTAATGTCCTTTCATGTCATTCCTAGGAAGGAAAAGGAAGATCCAGACCTAAAGTATTTAAAGTCTGAAATCCTATTAAAATCACATCTGTTATCTGAAGAGGCATGTAAGTCTGTCTCAGACTATCTGCTGGACAGCCACCACTGCACCAAGCAGCCTCAACTGCAGCAAATCTCTGATAATTAGGAATATGAACAACTCACAAAATCTTTCCTTCTTTCCCTCCAAAGGCAGAACTGCAACTGACCTCTGTGGGATTTCATACAGCAATGAAGAGTTAGTCCTGTTCCCACCAAAGTGGGTGGCAGAGCCTCTCTAGTTTCCCAGGACACCTAGTCAGAATCACGGCAAAAATTTACACTGACAGAAAATCTCCAAATAAAAAGGTTTACAGTATAGGAAAAATAGACAGAGAGAAAGAAACATAGCCATAAAGATGCAAGAGGATCTCCTTTACTACTGGAAAAATAAGTAATTTCAGTATGTGACATAAATCACCTGTGTCAATGTTAACCTTGTCAGCATATCCTTACCAGTATCCTTCTTCTTTGTTCGTGAAAGCTCATGGACTGTTGCTCCAATATCACTTCTCAAGGATTTGATGATCTTGTCCAGTGCTGGGACATTCTTGCCTTCCAAGTTAATGAAGAATTCATACTCATCTTTGTTGAGACGGGAAGGTCGGGACTCAATGTGGGTCAAGTTTATACCTTTCTCCTATGAGAAAGAAAAGTTTTGGTCCCACAGTTTTTTGGGGAAAGGAATATGACACAAAGACTGGATAAATACCTGTGTCAGTCAACAAAGCATATTGTACCGTCCAAATAATTCAAAAGCGGCCACTGGACTTGAGGACTTTCACAACAGAGAAAGAAACAGAAAGGAAGAATGAGAAATATGTAGGATTCACCCTTGCACAGAGCACCATCACAAGGCTAGGCACTACTGAAAGCATAGAGAAAGGTGGAAGCAGGATACAAGTTGTAAACAGGCTTTGTATTGTAAATGGCAACTCCAGTACCTCAAGCACATAATGAGAGCTTGTCTGTGTTGACAGAGACATTTCCCCAGGATCAACACAGGAAGAAGGCATTCCACCTGCGGAGTACCCTCTTCATGGGAAACTGAATGCTGTTTTGATGAGCATCTTGATAGAAGATTGGATGAGCAGGACCTGGGTACCCTGTGAGATAAACTTCTGCCAAACTGCATAGTCACCTGCAAAGCCACCTGCACAGTTTCCAGGGCTGTGAGCAGCTGCTGGGCAAAGATCCAAAGGGAAGCATGGATCTGCACCAAAAAAGGCAGCCCAGGTTTGTGTAAATAAAAAGGATGGGTGTTTTAAATCACAGAATCAGTGAGGTCGAATGGGACCTCTGGAGATCAGCAAGTACAACGATCTGCCCAGATTGTCTGAGCAGTTTGCCCAGGGCTATGGCAAATTTTGAGGCTCCTCAGTCTCTCTGGGCAACAGTTCACAAAGCCTAATCACCCTCACAGAGAAGGTAAGGTTATTTTCTTTAGAGAAGATTATTTTCTTTAGCTCAGAAATTCAAGTTCTGTCTCACCAAATATCTTTGCTGACCATCAGCAGTGTCTCCTAGCTCTGAAGAAAGAGATAATTGACAACTGATGACTACAACATTGATGACTATAACCAGTGGGAACCTGGCCTCAGACATGCTGCCGTGTTGATATGTAAGCAACAAGTAGCTAAAAATCCTACTTTTCCAACAAAAAGTCCAGGGGGAAAAAAAAAAAAAAAAGGTCCAAAAGAAAATCTATCCCTGTTAACTGAAATGTTAACAAATGTTTTCTTGAGCACTCTAATTTAAATACAAAAATATTGCTTTATTTCCTTTTTTTTTTTTTGAGAAAAAGCTTTTAAACAGGTTTCCATGGATATTGACTCTGCCACCTGATCATCTTGTCAGGTTCACACTGCTGCTGCAGACACAGCATGCCATGGCTAGGTCTGGGCTTCTGTCCCCTGGGAGGAATATACAAATCCCTGGAGGAAAACTGGGCATGAAGAGCACAGAATCATAGAATCATTACCCCCAGAAGAGTCAGAGAGGCTGACACATGGTGATCAGCATCCCTGGAGAAACTTGATTTTTGTCTTTCAAGCTAAAGAAGACTCCAAACTGCATGGGATGAAGTGATGGCCCTGCTGCTGTAAATATCAAACCCCCTGCTACAGTGAGGTCAGGATTTCATCCACAAAGTAATGCTGTGAAGGTTTACTTTTGACCTACAAGGAAGAAAAAGGGAAATTTTTTTTTAATTGTACATCCCTCTTTCTGAGCCCCTTTAGGGTTTTCTTCGCTCCTCTCAGTGCTTGCACAGCAAGGGAGAGCATCTGGTCATCAGCAGCAAAGGCCTGATTTACTCCTCCACAAAAGGCAGTTTATTCCTTGCTAGGAAACATATATGTCATTACTCTGTTTCCTGAGTATTGCACACTACAGATGAACTCAAATTGTTTGGCTAGATACCAATACAATAAGTTGAAAAGGTCAAAAGCACATTCACCAACTGCTGCTCTTGAGACAAGCTGTCCTCACAGGGCCATCTGCAGGAGAGAATGGCCAGCACTGTCCTTGGCCCTGGGGACAGTTTGTTTTAGGCCTCCAAAGCTCTGTTTCCCAAACAGACTGCACATTGTCCAGTCTGTGTGGGTGAGGCACTGTGAGCTCCTGATAGAGCGCAGGCACAGGGAGCTGCTGTGCCTTTGCTCTGTCTCAGTATCCTCATCCTAGAATTTTTCTTCCTTAGGCCTATTCTGGATCTATACTCTTTTAGTTTAAAACAATTACCCCTTGTGCCACCACAAAAGGTCGTGCTAAAAACGCTGTCCCCACCTTTTTTTCTTTTAGGACCCCTCTGAGTACTGGAGGGCCACAATAAGATCTCCCCAGCACCTTCTCTGGGCTGAAGGCTCCTTAAACTACATCCCTTTGATTTTTGATCAAGTGACTCTTCTACTGTACCATCTGGGCTCAGTGAGCAGCTGCACAGACAGTAATGCCCCCAGAATGAATGGAATGATGCAACGGCTGGGAATGGAGACAAAAGCTGCAGGGTGGGCATGAAACATGCTTAAGGAAGCAGGAGTATCAATACCTCTCAAACTATCACAACCTAAGACAGTAAGCAAAAGAGCCGGGGGGGGAAGAAGATGGAGGAAGGAGTCCATGGAAGAAGGAGCCCATGGAGAGAGTTACCTCCTTTCTTACACCTGGGAGAAGCAGAGTGCCACACTGTTTTGCTGTTCATTTGAGGGATATCTGCCACTCAGCAACATGCAGAACCAACCTGTTACCTCTTTGTGCTGAGATTTCAGGACTTCACAATAGAGAAGCTGAAGGGAGAACTCTTCTGGTGATGGTTTTTAGAGAAAGAATCAAGCAGCATATGTCCAATTCCCTGAACTGACACTCCTGGAGATATGTGTTCTGCTGTGCTGTGCCTTGCTACTAGGCCCTTGATTTCAAAATATTTACAGTGACTGTTACTAGAGTTGCTTTACAAATCCCAATTTCATTCTAGTCCAACTACTCCATCTAGTGTTTAATCTTCATAGTTTCACACTGTTTAGAACCTTGTATCCTTGATCATGCTATTGCATCAGGTTTCTCCCAATAGTTGGCGTTTTCTTTAAAGTTCCAACTTCTGGAGACAAGTAGTTACTTGAGAAAGCAGAATGGGGGAAATTTTTTTTTGTTTGTTTAGTTGTACATTTTTGTTGGGAAAGATGAATCAGGGAAACCTTATAAATATGATTGCTTAGCAAAAGATTCTGAAAATATGAAACCTGTAATCGAAATAGAAATGGAAGCTTACTTTGAGTTGTAGGATACCGAGTCTTAGTTACTATATAACCTAAAGACAATAGCCTAGCCAGCTGAAGGAGAATCCCTTTTGATTGAACAATACCTTTCTGCTGGCTAAGGGATCCAAAGGTCAATGCAGCAAAACAGAAAAGTCTAAAGAGTAGTTTTTAGAGTTTAAAATATAACACATGGTAATGTAGTAGTTCTTATAGGCTGTATGTAAATTTTATAGAATTTTGTGTCTTGTATTGGTTGGTCACTGTAAATTAGAATATTCATCACAAAAGGAGATATAATGTATTGTAACCAGAACCTCGCTCTCTCTGGTCTCTGCTCTCTTGGCTCTCCTTTTCGCTCTTTCTCTCTGGACCTTGCTCTCCTTTCCCTGCTCATACCTCTGCTCTCTTCCCCCTGCACTCTGACCCCTGCCACGTTGCTCTAGCTCTCTCCCCTCTTCTTGCCAGCTTACCCTCTTGCTCTCTCTCATTCTCTCTCTGGGACTTCTCTTCAGCTGAGGCTGGTGGCTGAAGGGAAGGCCCTTTCTACTCACCACCCTTGCAATAAAACCACATATTCTAGAATATCTCAAGTTTGCAGAGTACCTTGTCCCTGTAAGTCACGGATGTTTCTACACATTTTAAGCAGTTTTCAATATCTATCTGGTTTTTAGTAGAGACTGACATCTTGACAACGTATGCCTTCAAAAGTCAGCTAATAAAAGTTATTCCAGTTTTATGAGCTATTTTTTGTTGGTGGAACCTAACTCCTAACCTAACACCTTTGGAAGATCTCAACTGTCACATGTTTGTGGCTGGATTCCCACCTGAACTATTAACATGGATCTCTTCTGCCCTTTCTATTTTAGAGCTGGTTGGAATCAGAGGAGCCCATGAAATGAGATTAGACGTGTCTTTGCTGAATTCACTCCACCATGCATTGCAGCTGCAAGGAATTTTGAGAGCAGGGTGGTACTTCCATCCTTCTCTACAGGTTTATGACCGGGGAGTCTCTTCCCTATGGACACATTCTGTCATACAACCATGGGTCTGCTGTAGCTTTTTTTTTCTTAAACCTTTCTTAAAATCTCCACTCTAGGGGTAGAAAAACTCAGCTTTTGTTATTATAATATCCAAGTCAGCTGTACCTCTATCACTTCCCATTAGAGAAGAAAGTCTCAAGACATGTTCTCGGAGCTCAAAAATTAAGCTAGAATTAGTTCTAACTGAGTTAGAAGGGGGCAATGATACAAATATCAATTTAAAACAGAGACAAGGTTGGATGCAGGGAGGAGATTGCCCATGTTGCTCCCTGCCTTACCTCACAGTGTTGGATCTCAGCCTTGGCTCCCTCTCAGAGTCTGTGAAGCAGCACTAGCCCCTTGCCCAGGTTATTCCAGTTGTTCCATCCTAACTGAGCACCACCTATGCTGCAGCTGCCCTACACCAGCAGGAGAAAACCAGACTGGTGTTGCACTACATCAGCACTCTTGCTGAGGTCACTGGTGAGAGAATTTAGCCCCACCCCATGTTTAATGGCCTGGTCACTGGAAAAGGAAAGTTGTGTGTTTATAGCTACACAAGGAAGCTTTCAGTAGGGATGAATACTTTCTGAAAATATTATGAGTTACTATTTCCCATGATACTCACTCATCCTTCTGTTCACTGATTACTACATGTGCCTATATATGATTCTAAAACTAAGTACAGCTGTGAAATCCAGCTGCAGCTTGTTTTCCTGACTGTTGTGATTAATGAAGTTTTGCTTCATCATGAGACCACCCATTGTTACCAAATGAAGAACTTTTGACAACACTATGATGCCACTAACTGAGAATTTGGGTAAAACCTCCCAAAAAAAGGATTTTACTTGCACTTTCTGGTACCAAAAAAACCCCTTTGCCATGGTATAGTATAGGGCTTCCTGAAGGAGGACACTTTCAGGTGCACAAGTATAAGGTCGGTGCTTCATTTTCATAGATGAGAGGACTTAGGAAGTTACAGTGATGCCTTCAGCCATGGATTCCCAAAGCAATGGCAAAGGCAGCCATCTGATTCAGCTTTACTGTCCAAGGGCCTGCTTCTCAGCTGGAGACAGCACTTCCCCTCTTCTCCTTCACAACTGTAGGGTCTTCTTTCCCAGCTCATGGAGGAAAAGTGTCTCAGAGCAGGCCCCTACCAACAAAGAGTGCCAGAGGGCCACTAGCCCTGGAGCGGTCCCTGGTGTCGTCACTCAGCACTTCTGCTTCAGCCCTGAAATTTGGCATGAGGGTTGCAGCAGAATCTGGCTACAAAATGAGTGGAGCACGACAAACAAAAAACATGTGCCAGCGTGTGGCATTATATAAGCACCTGTGAAGAGGCCACTCCTCTCTTTAAACGCATGTTGGTTCATTAGATCAAGAAGTCCTGCTCTTGTGGCTGTAGGAAGAGGAGGGATAAGACCAAGGATGTGGATTTGGAGCAGTGTAATTAGATGATCATTGCTGTGCAAGTGTTCAGTATAATGAAAAACAATCTTGTGGTAGAGGCAAGCCTGGCCTGTTCACCTATCAGTGTAGACACTTCCAACACACCCCCTGGCCAAAGTGACTGTTTTTTTCCCTCTGATTTGGAAACAACCCCAACCACTGCAGAGTCAATAGCTTCCCAAGGGACAAAGAGATAACAGTCACATAGGACTTTCTGTGGAATAAAGTTCCTGAACAGTTACCTCTGTTGACTCTGAAAGTGCCAGCTCTCATTTAGCCTGTTACTCCCATCCCATCCTTCCATGGAGCAATAACTTACCCCCATGGGACAGTAACTTACTCTGGGAGCAGGAGTACTTGGTGGAAATATATATATATATATTTTTTTTTTTTTTTTTGCTTTTGAGCTAGAGCCCTAACCACTTGTGGCTGTACCTTGCACTAAGTCCTGCTCCGTGTCTGAGAAGGTCCCATTAGTGAGAAAAGAATAGAAGACTCCTCTCTGACAATGGGTTAAGCAAACTTGTAACGTATTCCAATGTTTGCCACTTAAAACAGCTGATGATTTACTACTTGTAAATCCATTAGAAAAAGAACTTCAGAGAAGATTAGTGTATTCACAAATTCATGTGGAAAATCTGCAATTGAAACTGAAGGCGATCCTTTTTGTATATAGAAATTCTGATTTCTGATATTTTCAATGGCAAATTCAACTACAGAAAAGGCAGTCTTAGAGGAGGAGCAATGTGGGGGTTTCTTCACTTTTTTCATTCAGAATGAACTTTGTTGTTTAAAAAAACTATATCAATTTCAATGGGCTTTTATCACTACAGAGAAACAAATATTTCTACCAAGTGTAACACTTGAGTCAACACAAGGCGCTCAGTTTTGTTTTTTTCAGTTTTGGTAAGAAACCTGGAAGATTTCTCTTTATTTGGCCTTAACTTATACTCAGAACATTTTTGATGTGCCCAGTGAATGAAAACAGAAACACAATTTCATGATGACTGTTCTGTCTTCCTGATTTTAAGCATGATATTTTACTCATGTGTGCAGTTTTGTTGCAGACAGAAGTATTTCTTCAAGTTTTGGCTGCCTAGCTGTCATTTTCTACGACACAAATAAACAGCACAGGGCTGCACCAAGGAGTACCTCAGTGTACAGCAGATCCCATTAAAATGAAGTCAGTGTAAAGACCCTGCTGGTGAGTTTGTGCTGTCCCTACAGCCACCCTCAAGCCTGCAGTAAGGACAGAGGTGACAAAGGGACTTTTTCAAGTGCAAAACAACTGGGTTTGACAAGCAAAAAGTGAATGTTTGCCACATCCCAATATACAAACCAAGCAGCTAGTGTGGAAGCAAAGTGAATTCAATTTTAGCAATCTGCTTATTGCAGCGCATGATTGAGCTCCTAACACTTTACAGCACATCAGAGTGTGAATCTGGCGCTGCAGACACATCTCTCCACAGGACAGGTGAAGAAGGGGCTGCAGGGGCTGCACTGCCAGCAGTGGCATAGAGCAGTCCAGGAAGAGGAGATTCATGCAGTCAGGCAAGGATTTGCAAACCGAGAGAAGGGACAAAAGCCAGGGATCAGAAAATCTTAGAAGCCTGCTGAGCTCTGGTGTTCAGATGGGTCTGTCTGAGTAAACATAAGAAAAGTGAAAATAATCAAGTATGTTTTGGACATAAAGCCAGCAGACAAAAAGAGCTGAGTTCATTGAGGAGATTCCTCAGCAAAAGAAACACCTTCAAGCTACATAGGAAAAACAAGAGTTGTCATTGTAGCCACATACTTGTGTGCAACTGGAACCTGAACAGAAAACTAGAGTTTGGGTCTTTGAGTAAAAAAAAATAAATGTGAGAGTGCACAGTACTCTGCCAACTGCATGAGCAATCCTGAGGGATGTTGGATTAGGACAAACATTACTTTTTCAACAAAACACATTGAAATTCTCTTAAACTTGGTGTCTCAGAGGATATAATTCTGTGCCATAAGCAATCTGTAGCCCTTAGCATTGAGCCTTCCCCTCCCTGGAGGAGAGTCCCCTACCTTCAGTCCATCCTCCAGGCTCCCATAATGGGGGCTTACCCCTTCCATCTGGGCTGTGTTTGGACACTAATTCCTTTCCTGGGTGGTTCACTCTGCGTGTGAGTAGAGATTCTACATGCCATGATGCTTGATGAGCCAGAAGTCTTGGACCTCATGATATGCAGGGGCAGACCCAGGCTTGAGCACACCTTTTAGGCCCTTGCTGCTCATGGAAAACAACTTGTGACAGGGGCTAAAGTCTGGATAGTTTCACCCCAGCATAAGAGTGAGACATGGGCAGGATGTGAGCCTAGGAGTGTGTCCCAGGAAGAGACTCAAGAGTGGCTGAACAATACTCCCGGAGTAATTTTTTTTTCAGTTCTTAAACCAAGGAGAGGCTTTTATGGACTTTCTCAGGTCCATACAGAAACCTCCTCTACAGAAAGACATCCTGTGTGCTGATGGCACCTCAGGAATTCTCCTTTCTTTAGGTATCCCCTCAATTTCCCATTACTCAATCTGGATCTTGTTTCCATGCTTCTTTCTCTGGGAGAGAGGGCAAATTTTTGAGTCTTTCATATTTACAGCTCATTCAACCCTCCTCCTCTCTCCTTCATGTTCCAGACTAGTTATACAGACTGACTAGAAAAGAGGCAAAATCCTCAAAGCCAGTGCTGGAGGCACTGTCCCTTAATCACTCCCAAATCTGAGCTGGGAGGGGAGGGTTGAGCTCTGCTCTCTGCCTGCAATCCCATGCATAAGTGCCCAGAGAGGTGCCAGGAATCTGGGCAGCTCCCAGCCTCAGCAAGGAGCAGAAAGTTTACAGACATGCAACACGTGGCCATCAGCACTAGCAGCTGCACAGGGTGTGGACCGCCCCCCCCCCCCCGTCCCCCCCCCATGAAGTCTACAATTGCAGTGCCACATCTGCTCTTGGAAACAGCCTGATCATATTTGTGGCTTGTCAGTTTTCTCTTTTCCTTCTGCATGGGGCAATGACAGCTGGAGCAGCCACCCTCACATCTCCTCTTGTGAAGCCCCTCTGAGACAAATCCACCACATTTCCACAAGCCAGCAACAAGCTGATGACACAAACCAGGGGACAAGGCTGGGTATCTCCCTGCCCAAGAAGCCCACCCACAGAGACACTCAGCTAACTCCTGAAGCATCTCACAGTTAAAGTTATTAGGCAGTGAAGGAGTACAAGATGAAAAAAATCCCTCAAGTTCTTCCAGTTTGTTTCCACTCTCACCTGCACATCACCACTTTCCCTGTCTGTGCTGTGGATGTCACTGAGCACAAAGTCTGTCTCTCTGAGGCACCATAGTGATGGCCCAGTTGGAAAAGGGGAAAGGCCATCTCAGTTGTGCATGTATGTAAGACTTATACCTCTGCACAGCTCTTGGAATGGAGTTACAACAGCCCAAAAGCAGCTCTGGTTTACACCAGGAATTCACTAACAACAGCCCTGAGGAGCTGTTCTTGTACCATTAAATCCCATCCATCCATTTCCCCACTACAATGCCAAATATAAAACTGATATAAGAGCGCCTGTGTCAGGTCTCTTGTCAAGCCTTGGTGCTGGAGGAGGCTGCAAGTTAGCACAAAAAGAATTGGCTTTGTTGGGATGGAAAACCAACTGAGTCCCAACCTCTCAGCTGCAATCATGGTCACTGGGAAAAAACATGACTCAGATGGTCTAGTTTAGGTATCTGCTTTTGGCAAGAAAAGTCACATCCAAGAAATGGTTATTTCTCTCTTTCCTGTATTAACTCCTCTACAAATTTTTCTTTAGATCTGACAGCAATTTAGTTAGTAGACAGCAATGCATTTAACAAGAGAATATCAACAGTCTCATTAATTCACTTACAGACATGCACATCACTGACATATGGACATTTTGCAGGACTTTACTGGTCAGTTCACAAATTTAGACTTGGTCTTCTGTTGCTCATATGATTTTCTTTTATCTTAATGAATCAAATATGTTCTATAACTCATAATTATTTTTCCTTTGTACCCATAACACACAACTTTTCGTTTCCCAGTAAATTCAATTAATGAGTGGAAAATATGCAGGTCATAACTTCTTCTCAGAATGTTCTAAAGAAATTGCTGTTTTCAGGCACAACTATTACAAAAAAAAAAAAAAAAAAAAAAAAAAAAAAAAAAAAAAAAGACACACACAGAACCAATATAAAAGTGTATTTGCTTGGGAGCACAAAGTACACAGCTGCGTGTGTTGCAATATAACCAGTCTGAATTGCAAGGATTTCATGCTTTTCAAACAACATTCATGACATCTGGGAAATATTTCTGCAAGAATAAATAGGCACACAATGTCCTGAAAGGTAAATAGCTCCTTGTTTCCCCAAAAGCTTTCCAAAACACTCAGCATAAGTTACTGAGTCCCACCGGTGTAAAAAAAAAGTGCTGTCATTTTTGTGCTATTCTGTAGGCACCCTCTACCCACTTGTAGAAGTACTGCAGGTGGGAGATGGTAGAATTTTTTATATCAGATTTACTGAGGTGGACAAGAGCTAAGAGCTGCCCTCAGCAGAAATACCTTGTTTGATGTGCTTTGTGAGTCACATAGCTCAAACGTAACATAGCAGTTTATATTTGGCTTACAAGCTATAAGGTGAATTATTTGGTTATAAGTCAATCTTAGGGCACAGGCCAACTCACCCCTACCTCTTACTTCAGCACTTATGATTAAATATTTCCCTCTTAAGTGGGAAAATGCATTTTTTCCCACCCTCATGTCCATCAAAGGTAGAGGTTTTAGTTTTAAAAAACTACTTCTGCTCCAAGTTTTTAAGGGATTTTAAGCCCAGAAAAGAAATTCAGGCTGCTTTCCCCTGTAATAGCAATGAAATAGAATCACAAACGTCATCTCTAAGACCCTGAGAAAATGTGGCTGCAATACAAAATTGTAAAGACCTGACAGAAAATATTTACCTCAAATGTGCGCAGGACTTTAGCCAATGCCCCAACTTCTTCTTTCAGAGAGAAAATCAAAGAAATCACACCATTTTTATTGGGGGAGTCTTCAATGTAGCTAGATTCCTGAAAGGAAATAAAAAAAATACAACCAAAAATTATTACCATTCACCCTAGGAGTCAGTTTTGCCTTTCTCCATTTCCCTTTTGCATAGCACCAGCAATGTAAAGAGGGTATAAAGTAACTAAGTGGGAATCAAGGCAACTGTTGCTGCAAGAAGCAGAGCAGCTCTGAGGCTGCTCTGATTTATGATGGTAGAGGCACAAATCCCTTCTCTCAAATTAGAGCCCTCATGAGAGCAACATAGTCAAAAAGGGCATGCAAGTAAGCCTAATACCATCCTCGCCTCATTTCACCCCTTAGGGATGACTGGAAATATCACTGTACTTTGGTTTCAGCTACAGTGCAAAGTCCTTCCCTCAGGCTTCCTTTTCATCAACACTCAGGGTTAAGCAGAGGAACACAGGTGAGCTCTGTATAGAGATGCAGACCATGATTTGTGTTACCCTTCAGTTCTGGTTGTGCCTTCCAGGTATCCCCAGGAGAGAGGTAGTGTTCATAGGAAGGATATGGAAGGTGATTTAAAAACAAAATAACAACATCGAGTAAAGAAAATAAAAGAAAAGAAAAAAAAAAGTTGGATTGGAGCAAATATTTAGATCTTCCCTAAATCCCATAATGAGTAAAGACTCAGGGCAAGATGTGTTTTCATTTACATTTGTTTACTTTCCCTTATTGATTTTCTGCTCTACAAATTCCAAAAGGCAGTTTCCAGTACTTTCAAAGGTTTATTTTCATGGTTCTCATTACTAAAATGTCTTTGCATGTCTCTACATGTGTTTATTTTCACAAAAGCCCTGCTAAGCAGGGAAGAGCTATTTCACCACTTCAGAAAGAGGAAAAAGCCCTAGTGTGGGGGAAGGTCTTGAAAACTTGGCATGGGTACTTGGCAGGTAAATGCCTGCTGAGATTTCACTCACTTAATTTTTCTGATACCAGAGTAAATTTGATGCACAACCATCACAAACTTTTGGAGGCCACATTAACATCTTACTTGGTTTTGTGGTTTTTTGTTTGTTTGTTTTTTTAATAACATCTACTGGCCTTAGATAAATTGCTTGTGGTTGGTATTTCAAAGATCACACCAGACATCTGCAGCACAGATGAGTCCTGGTGTTCTGGGCAAAAGCTTGATTCAAGGTACCCATTCAAATATTCCTTATAAAGATCTCTACTTTTTGGGCAGAGCTTTCCCTCATTATGGCTATTGCTCAACTGAACATATAAATCAGAGTAAAAAGAGTCCCAGTTCCCAATTACTGTCCTCTGTAAAGATAGCCTTTGTAGAAGACAAATTAATAATCAAATGCAACTGCCCTGAAGCCATAAAGTTCTTGGTGGGCCAATATTTCCTGAGGCAGAGCTACAAAGAGCTGCCTTCTTTTGTAAAGTAAATAATTGCTGATCCTTCAAGGCTGCCACTAACAGACTGGCCACACGTTTTTCTATCTGGCTTAGTTTCCAGACTGCCAAACCAAAAATATTTGGTTTTACAAATATTTTCCAGTTTTCTGAGGGACCTCGAGTGGGAACTGTAGTAGAAGTGTTGGCTTTACACACCAGAAGGAAGATTGCCACCTGTTCAGCTGGGACACTTCCTGCAGCATCTCTGCATCCCCTGAGTCCTCATCCAGCCAGGGAGTCAGCCCAGCTCTTACATGGGGAGGATCACAAGGAAAAGCAGCTGGAAGTGATGCATCAGCTGGCTAATGAAACCCATTTACACCTCAAGCAACCACAAGGGAAAACGATGACAGGAGTCTGGCAAAAGCCAAAACAAATGTCTGTAGTACTGAAATTTTATGGCAGTGTGGCCAAAACTGTCATCTCAAATACTGTCATGCATTGCTTTTTCCTTCTGTTTTCAACCACCACAGACAAAATTGATCTTAGAGACAGAACTGGCTCCATCATTGTCTGTCCATTGGATCAAGATTTTGGTTGTCACTGGCTGCAATAAAATAGCTCTAAAAGACATGCAGTAATACATTTAAAATATTCTTACTAAGTCACAGTGTGAGGACCAACTCATAGGACAGATTGACTCAAATGTGTGCGACAAATGAAAAATTTGTGGTTTGGATACTTGCAGGAGATATAATGCAAAATTGAAGTCCTGCAATGTAATTCTGATTATAATAATTGATCTCTTTTTACAATGAGATTGCACAAATAAGCTTTCAAAAACTTTTTCAAACTCATTGGTCGCTAGCCTTGATTTGTTGATATCAGCTGCTTTCAATGTGTCCTCAGTCATTTTCCCACTCTTGTAAATGAATTTATATTGGTGCTTAGGAGAAAGACACTGCAGTAGGGAGTAGGCACTAATGCTGTGCACAGCCCCATATTTGCTTGCACATCTGCATATGCCTTCAGTTCCCTGAAAAGTCTTTTACAAGCATCATTCCATTCCTGAGCCTGATAACAGGTGACATCTTTAATTGCAAAGGGGGAGAAGACTAAAATGATTGGTTTCCTGGTACCCAGTTCTTATCAGTGTATATGAAAGTAGCCTGCATCAATACACACTGCAGACAATAAACCTCAGCATATGCACTGGATGTGATAGCAGTAAAAACACAGGTACTCACACTATTGTTGAGCTTTTTGTAGTACTTACGCATAGTTTTAACTGCTGATCGGTTTTTCTGTTCTCGCTTTGGACTTAAACTTCTTGTTCTTCAACATATGGGGAGGAATTGCAGCTTTGGGGTAGTTCTACAGTTGTGTTACTATTGTGATTTTGATTCAGAGTCAAAGAAATAATTTTATTGTGTTGAAGTATTGTCTCTGTGATATGTATTTGTGATTTACAGTGTGCAATAAATTCATCCCTAATGTTCTTCCAGGTCTGTTTGTTTCCAGGAAATAAAATAAGAACCAGTTGATGAACATGAACAACCATCCCTGGACCTAATACAGTCTCAAAGAAAATGGTGTTATATAGATGCAAGGGTAGGTTTTCCTGAGCACACAGCTGCATTTTTAGTTAGCCACTTTGCACATAGATCAGTATTGCCATTCTGACACAGGTAATATTAGGGGTCAATAACATAATCCTGTCAGCCTTCTAATCCATTCCTGAGATATTTAGCTAAAGTCCTTTAGAGTGAGTCCAACACTATTAAAGCCTCAGAAAGTTTTTTTCGCAATTTCAGGGATATAAAATTCTCACTTCTCTGTTGTAAAGTTCAAACTTACTAGATAGGCAAAATGGGGGGTAGGGAAAAAAATATTTCAAATTAAAAGATTTCTAAGTTACTTGTGAAAATAGAACTAGCTTCCAAGTCAGATTTCTTAAGGCATTTAAATGCTGATCACCACAGTGGCTGAAACCAAGCAATTACACAACTTGGATAAGCAGCAAGGTGAGACCCTAGAGAAGTATTTTGGTAGTCCAGCCTCAGCACACAAAGCAGTAGGAATAGAGGATTCCTTGGCATATCTGCTCCTATAAAAAATAGAAGCCCTTTTTTTGCACATCTGATGCAGCTTGTCTCTGGCTTCAGCAGCATTGCATAGGACACATAAGTGCAAGTTTGGTCCTAATAATTAACTATGCTGGCCTCAGGTTACATCACTTCCCCCTGCAGTAACATCAATGCCAGTATTCAAAAGGCATGATCTTCAGGTCTTTCCTGTATTTCCCAAAGCACAGAGTTCAAAGTCAATCAGTAAATGTGAAAAAAGAGGACAAGAGAGTCCCAAAATGTAACAAAAAGCTCCACCAGAAGAGCACATAACTTCATCTGTTTTCCTTTAACAAAAGAAGACAGCTTTTCTCATTACATACATTCGAGAGCTTTAACAAGCTTCTGGTTTTTCTGATTCTTTGTCTTTTTCCCATGTGTGCAAGGATACTTGCATGTTGTGATGTTTGTGTGCATTCTCACTGCCTTTTTGCGAGCACTATTAACAGCTGACAAGTATGGAGGCTGCCAAAACTGTTCAGGTACTGCAAAGCATCACTACAGGCCACCTTGATTCTTCCCCTTTTGGGTCACACTGCCTCTCAGAAAGTGGAAGACAAGCATAGGAGTGAGGCAGGACACCCCTCCACCTCTGCAAAAAGCAGGCACACACCCTATCACTTACCTGGAAAGAGTCACCATTCACTCTGCAGTGCTGTGAGTCCATGTTGCAGAGGCAGCAATGCCGACACAGAGAGATCTCTTCACTATAGCAGGTGAAGCCTTCTGACTGAACTGCAGTGGCCAGAGATCTGTGCAAAAGTACTTAAAGCGGAGCAAGCAAGTCAAAGCCAACCCCTTCCCCAGCTCCCTCCCCTGGACAACATGCCAAGGGGGCGTTCTCCCTGCACGCTCACCCCACCCACCCTGGCGCATGAACCAGCTGCTCCACGCCAGCCATCCCCTGGGAGCTCCACGCCTGAGTGGAGCGGCTCTCCAGCAGATTGCTTCTATCTACACCCAACGTGGAGGAGCAGCATGTTCCGAATTAACAGCCTTCCTCCTCCTGGTCAACATCAGCTGTTTTCATTTTTTCACATCAACACATCGTTTTCAGTTCAGCCTCCCATCCGTTCCTTCCCACTGCAGCTGCGTCTTCAGCCTCAGGTGGGTTTCCGATCGGGGTGGGGTCACTCCCCTTGAGCAGATGTCAGACATTTTCCAGGATGTGCTCTTTGGATGTCAAACATCAGGCACAGAAGGCCCTGGCAAGGTACAGCAGCTTATGGATTTGTCCTTTAGTAGGGCCTCTGGGATTGCTTCCAAGGAGGTCAGAGAGCAGGAGACACCACTCCACTCACCAGACATAGGAGAGATACACAGGAAAAGGGAAGCATGAGATATGAGTTAGCTGCATGAACCTCACACAGGGATATGAGCCTGAGAATGGGGAAAGGGAAGGAGGTAAAGGAAGAAAAGGAGCAGGAAAGAGTAGGTCAGAGCTCCAAGGCAGGAATTTGTAGAAAAACTGCAGATGATGTACATGTGCTTACATATGGTGTCAGCCATGGAAAGCACAAGGGGAACAGGGTGGGACACATAAATTATTTCAGGAAAAGTTAGTAAAGTATTGATATGAAAGAGCCCAGGTTTGGCTTAATAAGAGTCACCTAAGGGGGTAAAAAATTGGAAAGCTCTAGCCCAATATCAGAGGGCAGGTGAAAAAATGAAGCAACAAGGCAAGTATCTTGCTATTTGGGAAGGTGAAGTCTTACAGAGACAAACTGTGCCAAGGCAGGTCACCGTGCTATATTTTCATGATGAAGACAAATTCTCTTTACTGTTATTTTGTCCTTGAGGGAAGCTCTACTACACATACCTGTGCATGTGCTAGTAGTGAACACTAGCAAAGACTTACTGTAAATTGTTCATACATAACATACAAATCCCAGCAGCCTTACAGTGGAGAAACCGAGTGAAGCCATTTTCGTGGTTCTCAATCCAAATCCATGTTGGACCCCATGACTATGGAGTCAGAATCCATCCCACTGAAATTATCAATTATATAACATACATCTGAAGTAACTCAGTGCTTTGGGTGCAAATACATACCTTTTCCAGAAAAGCTGCTTCTTTGTGCATCCTGAAACTGCCTTTAGGTATAGAAAGTTATTTCTGAAGTGATCAACAAGCAAGTATGGGCTGACAGGTCAAGATAGCTAAATGTGATGCACACTAAACACACTGGACCCTGCTCAAATGGGCAGTGGGATGGGGCAAGGAAAGGCAGAGCACTAGGGGAAAGTATCCCCAGTAATTGCCAGCAGTAGAAAAACTACTGGTTTAACTACTCAGACAGTAAATTTATTATGGTAGCAAATATTTTGTGTCCTGTGTTTGTGCAGTGCAAGGCACAGCCCTATCCATGATAGAGAGACTGAAGGCCACCTTGGAAAAAAGTAACAGTGAGATAAAGATGGTGACAAGTCTGATTATATCCCCTGTGCAGGACAAGACAGACCACAGCAACTAGTCTTGTTTACTTTTCCCACACACCATGCCTTGCCACCTGGTGTATTTTTCAATAAGATTAACTATTATTTCCTCTGTTTTTGCCTTCCTCTTTCTTCTCTTGTTTCTTTTCTTTTCACTAATCTTTTCTCTCTCTTTTACTTCTTTGTGGCTTTTACTTCTTTGTGGCTTTTACATGCTTTTGGTCTTTGTTCCTTCCCTTTCTCCATCCCTCTTCTTACATATGTTCACTCTACCCAACAGTAGTGGCAAGACAAAGTCAAATATCAAATACCCAAAATACTGCTCATGCGAAATCTTTGTAGTTATCTGTTTTGCCTCCTACCCCCTGATCTTGTATTTATTTTACAAGATTATCTCTTACCCTTGTTGTTACACAATCATAATAATATCATCAGTGTATTGCCACCAGTTCACTGTTTAATCAGTCTCCACTGCTAAAGGTTGCCTGGTAGCAAAAGGTTCTAGCAGGAGGAAACAAAGCTCTGTCTTGCCAGGAGGAATTCCCAAATTCTCTTGTTTTGGAGTGAAGTGGTGTGTGGGGATGCGTATGTGTGTGTCTAGTTATGTTACTCTAGGAATATGCAGTTGCATCAGCATCTGTTACCTTGGGCCATTTCAGAGTCCAAACTGCTGGAGCTTCCCTGTCCTCTTTGAGGTACTACTTCAGCATAACAAGCATGAGTTCATCCCCATGCAGTGAAACTGCCAACCAGGTTTTCCCCCTTGGGTTTCAGGTTCCCTCATGTGCTTGATTCTCCAGCCAGTGTGAGCACCTGGGCTTTACATCTGTTAGTTCTGCTCCGGGCTTTTGCTGCAGCACAATGCTACCCCTCTCCTTTCAACTATATGCAGATATGCACTGATGTCCCACCTTGCCTTTGCCTAAAAACATGTGTTCTCCAATCAAAACACACTTTCTTTGGGTACACGCATATACATGTAGTCCTTTCTGGCTGTGCTCTCAGCAACAGCTCACAGGGCTCTTTGCACTGAAGTTGGCAGGCTCCCCTGGCCTGCACGATGTGAGTTCAAGGGGCCACGGACTTTGGCTGCTTTTCAGTCTGCTCTGCTACTCATTTGCAGAGTGGCGGCTTCTCTGGAGCTGTGAGTCTTTGTGTCTGGGCAAAGATGTCCCTTCCTGTGCCAGGACACTGGGCCTATCCTTAGCCTGCAGCTTTCTGCCTTCCCTGCTGGTTCAGGATGTCCCCATTCATGTGAGTGAGCAATGAAAGTGGGATTTTTTAATGGAAACAGAAGCTGGTGGGAAAAATTCCCAGATGAGGATTCCATGAGTATCTTAAGTATTCTGTATTTTTGTGCATGACAGGGAGACATCCCTCTTACCAATATCGTGTATGCATTTACTAGAGCTATCAGGGTGCTGTACCTCTCCTTTACACTCCAGACAGGCAGAATTTCCTCGCACCTCCCTCTGCATCGTGCTAGCAAAGCCGCTCAGCCATATCCCCGGATATGGCCTCAAGGGTGCACCCCATCCATCCCTCCCCGATTTATCCTGGCTCCTTCACTCCTGGGCGAGGTGGCCGAGAGGTGGCACTGTGTCCTCACGGATGGCTGGCGGGAGTGGGGATCCCGGCTGTCCTGGCTGCCTGCTCTCCCCAGGAATAGCGGGGGATCCGCTTCCCAGCCTGCGCAGGCATCACCCAAACCCTCTCCTACCCCTCCTGCCAGGGGACCACCGCTTCGGAGGAGCAGGGAACAAATCACCCCCCACCCAAAATAGTTGGCTCTCCAAAAAGTGGAGCTGAGGGTATGCGGGAGGATTTATCCCCCGTGGCTGTGACGGTCGCACAACTCGTGGCCGCACAATGGGGCCACCTGATAGAGCCGGCAGCACAGGGCTCCGCTCCACGGGCGCGGAGGGCAGGGGAGCAGCGGCCTGCATCCCCCGGCGGGAATCGCGGGAGCCGCGGAGGGGCGAGCGGGGGGAAGAACTGCTTCGGCAGCTGGTTTGGGTTTGGGGTTCTGTTTTTTTGTTTGTTTTTGTTGGGGGTTTTTTTTTGTTTGTTTGTTTTTGGTTTTTTGGTTTTGGTGGTGTTTTTTTGTTTGTTTGTTTGTTTTGGTTTTTTTGGTTTTTTTTACAGCCCTATATGCAAACTGTCACTTCAGGTTAGCACAAGACCTGATGTAGCTCATTAGCATGAGCTGTATCTAATATGCTTAAAACCTCTAATTATTTATTATGCTCTAATTGGCAGCCCAAGAAACGTCTGCAAAGTGATGAGTGTTCATCCCAAGATGCCTTTCGAGGAGAATTCAGCAGTGGCCCTGGTCAAACATCATTTTTAATTCTTCATTGGGGCACAGGCTTTATTCCTCTTGTAGACAATACAACACCAAGAAAACTCGAGCTTGCTAGCCCAACAACCAGCCTTCTCCATCCTATGCAACAGGATAGGCAACAATTACTCAAGAATAAGGTTGAGTTCTTATTTCCATAGAGGGACACTAAGAAAGAGCCATTAAACTTTTTCAAGTATGCAAAAGTGCCAACACACGGTCTGTAAAAATTACTTACCCAAAGGAACATCTCGCATTTTCAGGAGAAAATCACTTTCCTCACTTCTGAAAGTAGAAAATTTTGAAAATTATATTCACATGGAAACTGTTTCAAAATAAGTTTACCTCTCTGGGGTTGACCCCCCACACACATTCCAGTCTAAGTGCTTTTATTTTTCCTTCCAAGTCTGTATTATGCTTCTTCGGGCTGCACCAACTATTTATTTATCTTTATTCTTTCTCTCTTTCTTTTCATTCATTATTCTCTCTCCCTCTCTTTTTTTCACCCTTCCTTGTGTGTGTGGCTTCTCGGTCTGATCTGTAGCTTGTTACCACCCACTGCACGCTCTCTCCTGCAGCCGAGGTGTTTCTATACAAACTTTAGCGTCCAGTTGTCATATTAATTATTACACTGAGTAATGACTGAAATAGTCAAAATAAGGGGAGACTCAAGAGAGCTTTTTCTTGCTGCTCAAAGATTCAGCAAAGAAGCCTTGCAACAAAGCACTAATTGGTCCCCAGAAATACTCTGACAAGGCATGGAAGATAGGTTTCATAAAGCCCAGCAATTGTGAAGGGGGAAAAGATCCTTGAATAGACCCCACGCTTCTTTTCTAAACTCTCTTGCTGAGCAAAAAATGGACTGCTTCTTGAATACTGGACTGATCTTGAATGCTATACCCAGCAGAGAAAAAAATGCACCATTTATTGTAAGGTTTTTTTTCCAGCTATTCATGTGTTCTATGTGGAGAATAAGCTGGTTTTGTTTACCATGAAAGACCTTTTACTTTATTTTCACTCTTGGGGGGGAAGCTGGAAAGGCGAGGGGGAGGGCAAGAGGAGGGAGAGAAACACATGTGCTCAAATCCAGACGAGCTGCCTACTGTAACAAAATGGAGTGTAACAAATCCTACAGAAGTCCCAAATGTATTGATTCTTTGAAGATCTATATAGATTAACGACTTTCGTTCTGCTTTTCCAAGACAGCATTTAATCATAATGTAAATGGCCCTTATAAAAGAAAAGAAATGGCAAGGGGAAAAAAAAAAGCATACCAGAGTTGTTTTTGGTTTTGTTTTTTTTTAAAAAGGCAAGGACTTCAAAAGACCTCATGAGTGTGGCTACAATTTAAGCACACAAAAAGTCACTAGAAAATAATGACAGTTCAAGATTAAATAAATAAATAAATAACTGAAAAGTGACAAATGGAAAGGGCAAGAGCTATTAATCATTATATTAGAATTAAGAATTTTAAGGCGCAGGTGCAAGACTGTGCATAGGAGTGGGTGGAGGTGGGAAATCTTGGAACAATATTTATTATCTAGAAATCTGGTCCCTTACTTTGCACAGTGAGCAGAGCCCCAGAGCCCTTACTCTGTGCAGTCAGCACACAGAGGAGCTGGTGAGATTGGAATTACCTCACACAGGAGAGTTCATTCCCTGGTGGTAGTGGGAGGAAAGAGAGAAGGGAGGAAAAGGCTCTGCCCCCCTCATCCATCCCCCACACAAACACATACCATGACCCAGGGTAGCCAAATGGGTACAGGGCCACAGAGGCACAATCACATGAGTGACCTCTGGGACTCACCAGTTTTGCCTTTTTAAGAGCCCTCTGAGATGGAGAAGAAGGGACCCAGACCTGCCACTTCCAGGAAGAAAGGGCAGGAATGTCCCTATATGGTGTTTCTACACCCGTTCTGGAAGTGGGCTGCTCCAGAAGAACTAGTCTGTTTAAATACATATATTAGTTTACAGGGATGCAATTATTTTGATATTTCTGTTAGCTCTTCCCAAAGTCACAATGCAGAGCTGGTGATACAACCTGCTTCCAGTGCAGTCCATTCTGACATCACACAAGGGATGTTGAACAAACAGTCCAGGAGACCTGGAACGGAAGGAGAGCTCCCCAAACAGGAAATACAAGCAAACATTTCATCCTGCTAATGTCTGGCTGTTCTGCCCAAGAGTGGATAAAATAAGTTAAAACATTTCCCATGTGATGAGACAGTAGGCTAGAAGTGAGAAACTGGTCAGTGATCAGGGAAGAAGCCCCAAAATAAATATGACCACACCAAACCATTCCACATTTTTCATCACACATGAATTAAAAGCTGACATATTAAAAAAAAAATATATAAAAATACTAGCTAGCAGGTCCACATTGAGGTTCTTCTGGGCTATATTTCTGGTTAGCACTTTTTAAATTCACACACACAGCTGGGGTCAGAGATGCAGTGGCAGATGAGAAGTGATTTCTACAGCTCCAGGCTGCTGTAATTGAGGTCAGCGACAGCACAGAGCTTGCTTTTGCAGTCATTTCCACTGAAACCTTAACATGGACTGTGCAGGTCCCCTCCTTTCATGCTTTGGAGCTGGTGTGAGTACCAGGGATTAAAGCCACTTGCCAGGGGCTTCCTAGAGCCATAATAACACCATGGCAAGGCTGTCATACCATGGCTCTGCTCTTTTTAGTGAGTTAGAAAGCACACACATCTGAGTTTACAGAGTGGAAAGGTGCAGAGAGAAGTGGAAATGGGACAGAGTAGAAAGCAGAAAATTTGCTAAAGATTTCAGAAATACATGGGCATGTGGAAGGCAGGAAGGCAGGGAGAGAATGCCAAGATCAGCATTCTCCGGTGTGGAGCCTGGCCATGCCTCCCAGGCTGCTTACACCTCTGCAGCCTCAAGGTCAGTGTGACACCTATCCTCAAACTCTCAGCACCTCAGTGCTGCTTTTCCTCATTTGGTCCTGAACCACAAGTGAGACTTCACCTGGGAGCAGTGATAATTTCCCCTGCATAGACCAGTCCATCCTGACTCCCCAGTCATAGGCCAATGCTATTGCCTGCTTGGAAAGCTGGTGACATACTTCCAGTTTGCAGGATGCTATGGGAGGAGCAGGGAGTCAGTGGCTTCCCCGGTGTCAGTGGCTGTCCCAGGCCCAGAAAGCACCGTGTGGCCTGGGAAATGGGATCTGGCAGTGAAGGATGGGCTGACACCCTGTTAGCTTTGCTCAACACACCCTTACTTTATGAGGCAAACCTCCTCCCTCCCCGTGCTGGACGTACCCAAGAGCGGTTTGTTCTTTCTCTCCTGACAGGCTTACCCTGTGGTGCTCAGCATTCCAGAGGGGGAATTCGAGGTGACTTCTCCCGAGAAGTCTCTACCCTGCTCTGCTCTCAGCCGCCCTCGTCCTATCACCCAGCCCGGCTCCCTCGCGGTTGTCGCTGGCTAATAGAGCCATCAGGCCGTCTGCGAGGCGTGCGCGGTGCCGGGCACACGCGGCTGCGGCCGCTGGAAGCGGGGGGAGACGGCAGCCTCCGGCAGTGGGGCTCGGACACTCACGGAACTCAGCCTAGCAGCGCTCGGTGAGCGAAGGGAGCGATACTGGGCGTCCTAGTGCTCTCTAGGGACAAGGAGAAGCCGAGGTCCCGCACACGAAGTTTCCCCGAACGCGCCGCGTCCCTCAATGGCGAGGGCGCTCCTCTCTCGGGTGCGCACCGCTTTGCTGCCCACGGCCCGGGACGCCTCCGTGCCTACACATCCCGCACCGCGGCTCTCCCTCCCCTCCAAATCCCGGCAGGTGCCGCCGAGGTGGTCCCATCAGGGGATCCCCCGCACAACCTGGGGCTCCGCCGGGAGTCACCCGCTGCCTCTCCCGCAGCCCGGTCCGCACCCCATCTCGGGACACCCCTCGGGGGGCAGAGCTCCCTCCACTTTCCCTTTCTCCCTTACGCTTTCCCGCCCCCGCGCCCCTTTTTCCCGCCCCCGCGCCCCCGCTCCCCGCCCCGCGGCGCCCACGCGCGCCTCCCTCGCCCCGCCCCCGGCCCGCGC
The DNA here is from genome assembly GCF_965231275.1 of Zosterops lateralis. Taxonomy (NCBI): domain Eukaryota; kingdom Metazoa; phylum Chordata; class Aves; order Passeriformes; family Zosteropidae; genus Zosterops; species Zosterops lateralis. Next base: position 18,816,693 of record NC_139765.1, read on the forward strand.
GGCGCCCCGGCGCGGGTGTTTGCTCAGGGCCGGGAGTGCGGCACGCGCCGGGCGCACGCACTTGCCACAACAAACCCGCGAGCGGCGAGGGCGGCGCGCGGGGCGGGGGAGCGGCGCCGGGGGGGGGGGGGCGGGGCCGCGGCCGCGCGGCCGCCAGCGCGTGTGCGGCGGGGGGCGCGGGGGCTCGTGTGTGTTTGTGTCTGTGTGTCTGTCTGTCTGTCCCGCGCTGAAAAGGCGGCGGCGCTCCGCGCATCGCGGCCGCCAAAGCCGGGGAGCGTAAGGTGCAGAGTGTGTGTGTGTGTGTGAGCGCAGGGGGTGCCGGGGGGAGGAGTAGGGGTGTGTGTGTGTGTGTGTGTGTGTGTGTGTGTGTGTGTGTGTGTAGGGGGGGGGGGGGCGAGCCCCGTCCGCCCCTTATAAGAGACACAATCCTCAGCCACTTTTTTGCAAAAGGGGCTTTGCAAAGCAGACTGCGCACACGCGAGCGCCACGAGCCTCCCCGCGGCCGCCGCACGGAGGGCGAGAGGGAGGGGGGCGGGCAGAGCCGCAGCCGTCCCCGCCGCCTGCCCGGCTCCGCCGTCCGCTCCCGTCGGTCCCCGCTTTCCTTTTCCCTTGCCGTCTGTCGCCTGGCTCTTTTTTTTTTTTTTTTTTTAATTTTGAATTTAACTTCGCAGGTTTTTCCTTTTTCTCTTTTTGATTATTTTAGTTTTTCCTTTTTTTCTTTTGTGGTGGTGGTGGGGGGACGGGGACCAGCCGTCACTCGGGCGCCCCCGCCTCGCAGGACGTCCCCTCGCCCATGGCCAGCGGCAGCCCCGCCAGGATGTCCAGCGCCGCCGGGCAGCCGCCCTTCCTACAGCCCGCGTGCTTCTTCGCCGCGGCGGTGGCCGCCGCCGCCGCCCCTCCGGGGCCGCCCCCGGGAGCGCCGCCGCCGCAGCTCAGCCCCGCGGGCGGGCAACCCTCCCCGGGCGGCAAGCCCTCGGCGCCGCGGGCGGCCAAGCGGCAGCGCTCGGCCTCGCCGGAGCTGATGCGCTGCAAGAGGAGGCTCAACTTCAGCGGGTTCGGGTACAACCTGCCGCAGCAGCAGCCGGCGGCCGTGGCGCGGCGCAACGAGCGGGAGCGCAACCGGGTGAAGCTGGTGAACCTGGGCTTCGCCACGCTGCGGGAGCACGTCCCCAACGGCGCTGCCAACAAGAAGATGAGCAAGGTGGAGACGCTCCGCTCCGCCGTCGAGTACATCCGCGCCCTGCAGCAGTTGCTCGACGAGCATGACGCCGTCAGCGCCGCCTTCCAGGCAGGTGTCCTCTCGCCCACCATCTCGCCCAGCTATTCCCACGACATGAACTCCATGGCGGGGTCCCCCGTCTCCTCTTACTCCTCCGACGAAGGCTCCTACGACCCGCTCAGCCCCGAGGAGCAGGAGCTTCTTGACTTCACAAGCTGGTTCTGAACGCCGGCCGCCCTCCCGGCAGGTGGGTAGGCACCCGCGGAGGGCCAGGGGAGGCCGAGGCGATAGCGGGGGGACGGGCGCGGGGTGCGGGGCCGCAGCCGCCGGGGGAGGAGGAGCAGCTGGGGCTGTCCCTCGGGCTGCCCCGTAAGTACCGGGTCCCGCGGTACATACGAGCGGTTCTGCGGCCCGACGCCGCACTAGTCCCGCCGGCGCGGCTCTGATCTCCTCTCCCCTTTATTGTTACAGGACTGTAGCAAAAGGGGGAAAAAAGCCAACCAAGCAAACAAAAAGAAAAACAAAAATCAAAAACACCCACAAAAACAGATCACACAGAGAGACAAAAATCCACGCAGAAAAAGAACCTGTTGCGTTTTCAGCTTCTCTGCCGTCGGAGGGCGGCGTGGGCACGTCTCTCGGCGGGCGGGCACAGCGCTGCGCGCCGCGGGGGCCGTCGGGGCGGTCGCTCCCGGCCCTGGAGACCGGCCGGCCTTTGCACTCCGTCGCACTGCCACGGACTGCGCCCCGGCGGAGCGGGTGTCCAGCGGGGGAGCCCCGGACCGCGGGTAAGGGCGCTGCGCTCCTCGGCCGGCGGAGGAGCTCCTCTTCCTCCTCTTCCTCCTCTTCCTCCTCCTCCTCAGCAGAAAGGCGGCCCATCTTCGCACTCCGCCGCCGCCGCGGCCCTTCAGAGACTGGCGTTCATCACCTGTGGACACAGTTTCCCGATGTCTGTGGAGATGCTGAAGTCAAGCTATGCTGTACTCAAAGAAGTCCCTGGAGCCCCGTCCATCCCCCATCTCCCCGTGCCTCTCCCTCCCGTCGATCCAAGCTTTTCCTCTCGTTTCCATCATAGAATGCTTCCAGTCTTTTTTTTCTTTTTTTTTTTTTTTCTTTTTTTTTTTTTTGGTGAATTTTTTTATGATAAGAAAATCTATTTGTATCTATTGTAACCCGGTTGGGGATATATTAAGCTATTTTTGTACATAAGAGAGAGAGATTTATAGAGGTTTTGTACAAATGGTTTAAAATGTGTATATCTTGATACTTTTTTTAATGAGTAATGCTTATTACCTCTTCATGTTTAGACTCGTAGTCAACGTTACCTTACAACTGCCATTTTTGTATCTGGTTTTGTAAAGGACTTGGATTTCCTCCAGATGTACTTTAGCACCAATGTGTCTTACTTTATAGAAACTTTGTTAATGTATTAATAATGTCATTAAACAATGTTCAAAGTGAACAAAGTTTATGCAGCTATTGTCCAAACGCAAAACGGTACCCATTTGTTTTCATATGCTGCCTTTTGGGGGGAAAAAACAAACAAACAAAACAAAACCACCAGATAAGCAAACGAACACCCCCCCTCCCACTGCCTTTCCTACTGTTTTATTACAAACTTACAAAGGTCCTGTATAACCCTATTTTATACAAACTAGTTTTGTAATAAAACTTTTTTTTAATTAAAATGAACAGCTTCCTACTGCATGCAATTTTTTTTTTTCTTTCTGCCATTGACAACGATGAATGTAAGGACAGAATATTAATCGATGTTATACCGGAGCTAACTTGCATATGAAGTGTTTTTATCTGATGGATGTAACATATATATCTTTATCTCTATATAAATATGCAAAGATCTAGCGCTATCACCATTGTTTTCTTGCCCTTCTGTGTTGCAAATGTGTATCCAAATCAAAAGGCGAGGGGATGATTAATGATTGCATTGTCCTTCCTGAAAGCACTGCACATTACAAAATTCCCCCCAAAGCCCAACTATTAAAAAAAGAGGGCGCTCCATCCCGCGTTTCGGCGGTGTAACCCTGTCCTCCGCGGCTCTGAACTGACGGGGCAAGAAAACACGGGGGATGGCAAAGCCGCCGCCACCCAAAACACGGGGCGCTGTGTTGCCTCTGCGAAGACAGTGGCTGGGAAAATAAAACCGTGGCGAGGAAGACGGGAAGCGAGAGAAGGGAGATAAATTTAAATAAATAAAGTAGTAGACATCAGTGGCAGCGTAGAGATATTGGTCTTTCCAAATTTATTATTCTGCCCAAATAGCGTGATCTGCCTGTAAAAGTACCCAGTTACCAAGACTCAAAAAGAAATTGGACTCTTCCTCCATTCTCTGTTTTGTTTTTGGTTTTGTTTTTGTTTTGTTTTGTTTTGTGTTTTGTTTTTGTTTGTTTTTGTTTGTTTGTGGGTTTTTTGGGGGGGTTTTTTTGTGTTTTTTTTTTTTTTTTTTTTTTTTTTTTTTGGCTAGCCTGCTAGCCTAACTTAGCAAGGACGTGACCAGAATTCGCCTTCTTTTCGCCTGGCTCCTGCATCACTTGCGAATTCAGTTTGCGTGCACCAAGCCAAGCGGAAAGCTAAGCTCAAAATGCATCTTACCAAAAAAAAAAAAAAAAAAAAAAAAAAAAAGACCAGGGAGAGCCAGTGTGTCGTAGGGAGTTAAAAAGAAAAAAAGTTTAGTCCACTCCGCTACAAATGTGCCGTCGAGTTGCACAAAAAAGAAGAGGGAATTTTAAAAAAGATGAGAGAAAAACTTTGGTGGAGGAGCCCAGAATTTTCCCTCTGTGTGTATGTGTAACTACATATGTATATATTATATATATATGTACGGACGCATATGCACACATGGACGTTTTTACGTGTGTATGTCAATGCATAGCCCTTCCTGCATTGCTTTAAAAGAATACACAGGTCGACCCCTTCGACCTCCTCCCCCCGGGCCCTGAAATGATCAATACGTGATTTAATCGCGCGGGGGGAGGCAGGGAGGGAAGAGGAAGGGGAGGACGGGACACGATGGGGTCACGAAATCCCTCATTACTTCAGCACAAACACTCATTGTTTTAACCGCTCGTGGAACTAATGTTTAGTAATGAAAATAACAACCGTTATATGCCGCCATCCGCTCTCCCTTTACAGCATCTCCTTTTTTATTTACCCACTTTTGCAAGTGTACAGATAAGATATGCAAAGAAAGTGCAGCGAGTAATTTATAGCTATGAATATAACATTAGGATAATGTTTCATTCTGTTACAAAGGCGAAATTTCTCTTCCTTGTGTAGACAGGTGTTCTTTTTTGCTCACTTCTGAATAGTAAATATCCAGACTCATTAAACTAAATGCAAAGTTACGCTGTTGTTCGCTACAATGTATAAGACAGGCTCAGAAACTCACCACCTCCTCCCTCCCTTTTCCCCTCAGCCCCCTCCAGAAAGAAAGAAAGAAAACACACACACGCAATTTTACTGAAGATAGGGAAAGGGCAAAGCAGGATTGGGGTAAATCTCATTACATCTGCTCTAATCGCTTAGCAACACAAAGCCTTTTCTTGTATTAGTGCGGAGAGCCTTTCAGCGCTGCCTGACAGACAGTATTCAGTTAGCATTAGTAAACTCCATAAATCAGGGACTTCTTTGGGCGCAGTATAAGTTTTAGAACTACTCAGGATTTGGTGGGGGGTGGGGGAAGAGGAGCGGGATGGGGAATATGCGTGCAGATGAAGGTTGCTTGGCCATGGATTTATTAATTTATTTACCTGTGTGTTTATTTACCGTAATGCACGAAAAATGTCCCGTTAACAAATGCCCCTCCCGGAGTATGTGCCCTCCCCCAAGCCAAGACCCTCACGTAGTGGGGTAGCACGGCGAGGCCCACGGCGTTGGGCAGCGCTGCCCCCGCCTCCCCACACCACGGCCCGCGGGATCCGCGCCCGCGGAGCCGGGCGGGAGCCGAGGGGAGCCTCCCCGCGGCGTGAGGCGTACCCGCACTTCCCATTCCTATTCCACCGCTGCCCCCTCCCCACATCCACCACCCCCCCCCTCCCCCTCCTCGACCCGTGATGCGGGAGCAGCGCCGACCCCGCGGAGCCTTCGCGCCCTCCACCCCTCCCCCACAGCTAAGAAAGGAGCGGGAAGCCCCCCAGGCCCTGTCACGGGAAGGGCTGCGGACACCCCTTTGAGCCTCCTCTTACCCCCAGCCCTCCCCTCACCTTCCCCTCAGAGAGAAGCGCCGACCTGCACCCAGCTCCGCTAGTACTGGTTTTTGGGGAGCCCGGGAGGTCTTTCCCTGTTCTAAACGACTTTTTTTTCCCCCTCACCTTTTTTTTTTAAAAAAAAAAAAAAGTTTATTTGTGTCCCCCCCTTCTTCCTTTTTCTTTCCTGCCCTTCCCCGCGGCGCAGGTCCTGCCTTTTGTGTGCGGGCTAGCAGGGGCAGGCGGGGGGGCGGCGGAGGCCGGACAGGCAGCGGGCAGCGCTGTCCCCGCGCGTGTCGTGCCTCAGCCTTTATCCCGGCGGCGGCGGCTCTGCGGGGGCCCGCCGGGCTCGGAGGCGGTGTGCGCCCGCCGCAGCTGCCGCCCGCCCGCGCTCCCCGCCCCGCCCCGCGTCGCTCCGCTCCGCGCTGCCCGGGCCGAGCGGCGGCCGGGGCCGGCAGCACGCGAGGGGAGCGGGCACCTGCCCAAGTAAAGGCGGGTGCGGCCGGGCGGGGCGCGGGGGGGCACACACGGGACGCCCTGGCTCGCCGCTCCATAATGCAGCGTGTATTACTCAGCGCATTCAGGGATTAGCTCGACTTGAAGCGTGGGGCGATTCTGCATCTCCTTGCTCCTCGCCTCTTGGAAATGGGAGAGGGGAGAAGCGCCCCGCCCCTGGTCGCCCGCCCCGCTCCCCCCCAGCTCGTCCCAGCGCGCAGCAACCTCAAGCTCCCAAGTGAGCGAGCTCTTAGCGTGTCAGGCCGTACAATGCGGGGCTAATTCCTGCTGCAAAAGGCAAGTGGTGAAGAATCAATCGCAGGCTTTATACAATCAAAAGGAATGATGGGGTTGGGGCTTAGGTGGGTTTTTTTTGGCTTTTTAAGTTCCCTGCTCCAGCCTGAATTTCTCCTGCTCCTTACCCCTGTCCTATTAATAATCCCATGCAGGTGATTGCAGACTGAGGTAAAGCTATCATTTGTATGCGCCCGAAGATTAATTTCCTCCATGTACCAACTTAACGGCATAGTTATCTCTTTAAAAGGGAAAACAGTTTGGCTCCATTGTCGGGTTGCCAAGACCGCCTTTTGAGAAAGGGAGCCCGGCTAGCCTCTGATCAAACTCAAAGGTTAGTTAAAAGACAAAACCAGCTGAAAATCTTCATGAATAATGCTGTTTCCCCGAGCCCAGTGTAGTGCAAGTGCACATTTCAATGCCAGAGCATTTTGTTATGCTGCTCGCCTAAGTCAGAATTTCACAGAAAAGGCAGAGAAGAAAAGCTCCAACAATTAGAGGGGGCCTGTCAGAAAACATTAACGCCTTCCTCGCCCAGCCTGTCAAGCATGCTGGAAATAAAAAACGGGCATAGCGAATTGCACCTCCACCCTCCAGAGGGAGGGGGGGGGGTGCGGTTAGGGACAGAGAAGTAAAGAGAGAGAGACAAATGGACAGGCCCAGGCAGTTAACAGTCCCCCACGGCTTTGCAGTTCATCCAAAAGCTGGAAAAAAGAAGGGGAAAGGACCTGCAGCTGGATGTTCTCACTTGATATTCATCTTGTTTCATGCTCCAGAATTATATTTGTTCTCAGGACCATTGCACACACACACTCACACTGTCCCTTTACACCTCCAGCCCCTTCCTGCATCAGCCCTGCCAAGTACACGAGGTACCTGGTGAAACAGCAGCCTGGCAGAGGTGTTACCACTTTTTGCTCCCCCCACTCTCATTTCTAAGTGCCCATGTCTGTATCCATGCAGATGTCCAGTGTGGCCAAACTGCAGCTGGGCTGAAAGACCTCATGTCAGAGAAGCTGTGCTTATGTATAGCACCAGAGCTATCTTACTCTTTAGAATTTTTTAGGAAAATCTGTTTCAAATGTTCAGTTTTAACTAGCCAGACCAACTACCCATATGCTCGAGTCTTTTTCCCTAGTTAAATACCTACTGACAAGAACACTAAAATATTTAAAGCTTTCCCTACACTGATGTTGATTTCTGTAAGTGAACATCTAGACTTTGACTTTCCTGGTCAAAGCACAGAGTTTTATCAGTCATTTAAATAACAAGAGAGCTCTGGTTTGTCTCTTACAGTGAGCAAAACCTCAGAGCATCACTTAAATTCTTTTTTTTTTTTTTTTTTTTTCTTTTGCCCTTGTTGCCTTTGTTGTCTCATTGCAAATACATGTATATGTTAATAACTGATAAGGAGCAGATCAGCACTAAGCAGCTTCTATATTCAGCCTTCTGCTGGGTGGGAAAGAGTGGGGGAGATTACTGCTCTGCATTGTAGTATTCATATGGGGGTTGAAAAAATGAAATTCCAGCAAAATACAAAGTGACTGAGGGGAAAGAGTACCTCCAACTGTCCAGTCTGTGGTTTTCCAGGGGTTATATCTGTAAAGGGATACAGCAACACAGTTTAGACAGCATGTGAAAAACATCAGACTGCCCATGGTTAGAGAGCTGTATGATTCCTATATATCCTGTGGGGAGGAAACTCTAACCCTGGGGACAGGAACTCCAGCCCTCCATCCCATACACACCCTAGAGCAGCACAGTATATGCAGACAAAATGATACTTGCTGGTCTCCTTCAGAGAAGGCAGGGATCTCCTGTGGCTTTGGAACCAGATATGTCCTTTGAAGGATGTATGCAAAAGAAAAGCCTCACGGATAGCTGGGACTTTCATTGGCTCTGACACTTTTGTCCTGGAGAAACATAAGCAACTGGTAGGAGAGGGGAGAAGTTTAAAGAGATACTTTTTGTCCCTCTATCTGGCTACCTGGTACTTATAATTCTAATCACAGAGGCATAAGATGAGTAAAAATGCAGGCATGGGAAACTAAGGGTGTTGATCATGGACTGAAGGTATCTAGATTCATTACTGACTATGACTTTGTCCTGACTCAATCCATTTTAGCCTGAGATCCACAGGTGCCAAATAGAGACCATAAGTAATTCCTCACAGATAGCTGGGGATATACAGCATTGGGAAAACATGAGAAAATTGCCAAGAGAGAGGGGGCCTCTGATCCAGACTCTCCTTTGTGCAAGGTGCTGTGGGAAGAGCCAGTGCATACTAAGAGTGTGCCTTATTTTTCTGGGGGACAGACAACCCATGTTTCTTTTTATCCCACTGCAAACAGGATTCAATCCTGGTTTTGGTCTTTACCTAACACCTGGAAAAGGATAATTATGTATCCTAAAACATCAGAATGAACATCTGTATGTTGTACAATATGTTACCTGTAAGTTGCTTAGGAGTAAAATTCCTTTGAAAATATTACCCAACAAGCCATGTATTTCAATCTTCTCTTAGACCCTGTAAAAAATTACAGCAAATTGAAAAGTTTTTTGCTGGTCACTCCTGCTTAGCACAAGCATGTAGCTTTCTTGCTTTCTGCTTCTATATATCCCCAATAGCACTGGGGAAGGAAAGGTACACTTCACAAAACTCCCAGTAACTGGCCCCAGTGGCATAATCCAGGCCTTCGCTATAGAGGAGGGGAATTGTCTTCCTAAATGGACCTCAAACTCATTTGGTCCAATTTCACAGAAGCAGATCACAGAAAGAGCATAGGTTCCAGTTTTGGGCAGGGGTCCTCCTCCCTCCCCACCAGTCACATCAGTCCCTTCTTGCTCACTCTCCCCTCCTCCTGCTGGTCACTGCTTGGAGCTATTTTAATTTGCACTTGCTGGACTGTCAGGGCTATATTAGTCTGGAACAGGAAGAGAAAAGCCCCATATTAGTAAAGTGTGAGTGAAATGCAGTTTTGACTGAAAAAGGAAGCCATTTTGACATGATTATACCGTGACAGTGTAGATTAAAACCCTGACATATGGCCTAAGGTTTGTTCTTACTTTCAGGTAGCAACACATTGCTAATTAAGTGGTGATGACATATTCAAATGAAAAAGAAAAAAGAAAAAGAAAAGCCACCTGTATGTGAAATAAAGACAGTCAAGAGAAGAGAACACATCAATCGGTACTCATAATAGTGGAAATCAGCTCTCTTTTATCATTATGGTTTGCTCTGAATAGGAGAGAATTTTTTGATTTGTTATTGAGTAAACAAGAATTCATGTGTGCACTTGTAGATGTGAACACAGTGCTCCTGAAAGGCAACCGACTGACAGTGCAGGAGAGTAAAGTCCTGCATCATGTCCAGGACAAACACAGCCTGAGCAGCAGCACAAAGGTTCCCCACCCTGCTTTGCCAAGGGCCCGCAAGAGGGTGATGGAGGTTTCCCTGAGCAAGGCAGGAAGCCAGCCCACCTCTTAAGTGGCAGTCACATTTAGGCACATGCTTTAGGGTCCTTGTACTGGAGATCTTCACTTTTGCATCTCAGGGAATACAGCAGCAAATGATGGTAGAACCAGCTGAAACAAAACCCACAGTCCTGCCTACATCCATTACTGTGTCTCCGTAGAATAGCTGTAGCTTTAAGACAGTAAATGGAATAATATCAAACTGTTGGTTAACAAGCGAAGGGTTACTTTAACCACTAATCACCAGCCATTTGAAACTTGTAGTCGAAAAGTGTTCTTTAAAGACCCAAGACTTTTACTTGCAGTTTCTTTTACTTGCACATATATATGTGTCTATATTCCTCCATGCCATACAGACTCCATTTGGAGCAGCTGATGCAAAAGTTTGAAAAACAGGCAGTGGGACATACTTTGCTTCATCTTAAGTTTCATGGCAAACCACATTTTAGGTTACTCTAGTGCACATCATGTAAGCCTACCTAGTTATGAGCCCCAACTTAGCAAGGACACTTACAATGCCTATGAAAAAGAAAAAAAATATATATATATATAGGAGGCACAACTTCCATGCTTCCAGAGTATGGCTTCCACCTCTGCCTGGCTGTGTTGCTGCTCAGATGAACCCCAGAGTCTTACATGGTTCTCATAGACTTTGCATGCTCAATAATTTGAAGTTGGAATTCAGCAGCCAATTAAGGTTCTAGACAGATGTTATGCTTTTTGGTCTCATTTTTGCTTCCTTCTCTTCTTCCTCTTTGGCCTCCCAATTCTCATATCTGGGCCTGCACCAGCTTGAGAGTTATTCCAGAACCAGCTTCCAGGGTAAAGACCCATTGGCAAACATCTTCATGTAGACATTCTCATATCTCTCCTTAGCACTGTATATTGAGAACAAGCATGGGCTGGAAGGAGACCAGGAAACCAAGAAGAAAGCACAAATGAAGCCTTCAGAAGTATCTAATAGCAGGTACTACCTATCTGAATCCCAAATCCCCCTGGTCTTCGCAAAGGTTCGGGTTCTGCCCCTTAAGGACCTGCTGGTGAGGATGGTGGCCAACTTCTGCCTCTGAGGCCAGCAAACCTGTAGAAAATAACACTGGGTAAAAATGCTGAGAATTGTCTCTACATGTGCAGAAAGGAGGATGTCATGGACCTGCAGTGTCAGAGGATGCTATGCAAGATGCTGTGGCAGAAAGTCACAGAAGTCATGACAGGGAGAGGGGCACTACCAAACAGCAGTGCTGGCACTGGACGTGGTTCTGATGAGTAAAATGGGAGCATATAGAAAGAGCAATGCTGAGCTCCTGACACCCAGGCAGTGCCAGCCCCAGGATACTATTCCACAGGAGTCAGCAGCACCCCAGGGCTCCCACAGGTCCCTCTTCTTGCATATGTCAGAAGAGATGTATTTGTGTAAGTAGAGAAGCTTGTAGAGAGGGCTGGCAGGAGTGTGAAACAAGCACTGGAGGACAATGGCTTTATCCTTAATTCAGCTACTTGATCTGTTTCTGAAGGCAGATGTATTTTTGATGTATTTTCACCTTCTCCAAGACCCTGTGGCAATCACTGTGAAGAGATTACAATGTACAGACAAACAGAAATAAAATAGTTGCTGGAGAAAGTGAGCAAACTTCCTTCCCTCTTCCCCTACTCCAAGCTGGCTATCAGAGGACCACTGCAGCCCGAGGACAGTGACAGATCCAAGAGGGGCACTTTGCTCAGTCTGGGTTGTCCCTTGACTTCTCTGCATGGTCAACCTCCATCTTCTTGGCACTTCACTTTTAGTTACCACTACTCCTCTCTCTGTGTGTGGGGAAATGCTACTGACCAACGGAGCATTTATAAATAGAACAATGTTTAATTAATACAACAGTAGGACAGATTTGTTGAAATACTTCCCAGACAGCAGGCAAGAGTCCGGACAAGAAGACTATTATGGGAATTTTAATGAATTCTTCCAGAGTGGGACAGCTTCCATACACCTACATTGCAATGGCTAATTTTGTTTGTGAAAATTGTATTGGTAAATGATGCAGAGTGACAATAATGTTGCGGAGCAGCAAACTGAATAAAGTCATTGGGTGACTGTGTGAAATCCTGCCTACAGACAGAGCAGTACTTACTAAATGCAGTGCAATCATGGGTCCAACTGCCCAAAAGCCCAGCTATAAATGGAGTTTGCATAAGGCAGGCAAAGAAGCAATTAAATAACCCAAACAAGGATCTAACTGTGCCAGATGACACCACAGAATGAAAGAAGCAGAGGCTGAGCAACTACTTCTGTGAGACATGACCAGGAGCATGTGCCTAATTAACACCACTGTTAAATGCACGCCTGCTAGCAGCTGCTGCTGTAATTGAGGCCACTCACAGATATCCTTACCATCTCCCTTTCTAAGAAACAGGAAATTAAAATTGTCTGCACCAGTATTGGGCCTGTGTAAGGTTCCCACCTATGGTAGAGCTGCCTACTTCTTCTATCAGGGATTTGAGAAATGTGAATCAGGGGGCACTGGAAGGACAAGGTGTACAATGTCAGTGCATTCCCTTGAGCTCATCTCCTCCTAGCTCTGTAAACTTCTTACTCCTCTAGCAGAGGAGTAAGAAGTACACCATCAGTACACCAGTGGCCGTAATCAATAAGTACTAATGAGCTCAGAATTTCAGAAAGAGCTTCTTATCCTTAAAAATCTTAAGAAACAAAGCTCCCAGGAAGACAGTCTACGATGACTCAAATTTTCCATTTTAGCTCTCCACTGCTGTGCTGTGTGGACAGTAGCCAGCAAGGAACTCTCTATTCTTCTGACTTCATTGTTATACATCTGAGGTTCTTTTTCCCCAAAGATCTTGATTTTAATGAATGGATTCAAGAGATGCCTTATCTATCCAGGGAGTCTGGGCACCACCAGTTTTCTTCTCTGATTTTGCCATTTTCTCTTCCTTACAGGCATGTCACTTTTTTTCTGGAGTACAACAAATTAGGTGAACACACATTGACTACTGAAACGTGCTGCAATCCATTCCAAACAAAACTGTGTTGGAAGGTGAGCTTGAAATGGAAGTGTATGCTAGAATAGTAAGAAGAGCAGTAGAATAAAGATTTTGGTGTGTTACTTCAAAAATTCAGAGGCAAAATCATCTCTGAATTTTGAGCTTGACAATGATGTACGCAAAGTTGACCAAGAAAATCAAGAAAATTATTGCTGAAAACTTCAGTACCGCATAAGGATTTCACAGCACTGGAGTCAAACTTTGCAAACTGCTTATCATAAGCTTCGGTTTGCTGAGGAAAACATATGAGGAAGGAGAGAATATATTCTTTCTACTGCTACAGATGCTGTATTCAGAGGTGCAGGTTGCAAAAACATTGATCAATTATTATCCACACGCATCTGTTTCCTGTTGAATTCTTCCTTAATGTGGAGTCTTGCCTGTCAGATTAATGCAATGCTTCACTCCCAGACAAAAGTGCTGGCCTCTGACAAATCCATCTAGAGCACACCTAGCTCCACCGGTGGGCATATTATAAAAGGTAATGAGCTTGACACCCCCCAGCTCCAGCTGCTGCAGCAGCGTGTAATGAGCCCTGCTCTATGGGCTCCGACACTCGCATTAAAACACCATTGAGAACTGAGACAGCATGCCACTGAATTTAATTTACTGCTTAGCATTAGCTGGCCCCAGATGATGGAAGGTCATCTGTATGGAGGGTCAAGTGGGATAAACAGCTCCAAATCTCCCTTCTGCCCAAGGGCTCGGAGCTGGTAAGCCCCAGAGCAAGCAGGCACAGACCCGATGGGGGTATGTTGGCTGAGCAGGCTCCACAGGCAGATTCCTTTGGAGCATCTGCTCTCCCAGATGAGGAATTCCTCCCATTAACTATATCCCACCAGCATTATCACAGAAATTTTGAGAAAATACAATGCAATAGACCAGGTTCCTTGGAGGACTTAGTCTCCCATTGTAGGTATTTCTTTTCTGATGGAGTAACTTTCCTACCTTCATAACAACACATGACACTGAATTTTGCTTGTAAGGTATCACACATTTTCAGATCATAAAGTACCAGCATTCTGTTTCAAGAAAGCGAGGCTGGAGGGAAGGTTTGAATAGCTCAGAAAGGGCCAATGCTAGAGGTAAAACAAACAATCAAAAAAAAGTAACAAAAGGGAAGCACATGGTAATACTACCTTCAGTGTCCTATGGCTCAAGGAGCCGAGGCAGTGATACCGTATTTAATTCCTCCCAAAGATTTTTTTCTGCCTTGACATAAATATGTTGTGAATCTAAGCTTTGGGTGTATATAAAACTAAACCCAGTCAATGAGAAAATTTAAAAGAATCATTTGTTATGTTCAACCTAAGGGCTGGACCCACCTCTGCTGAGAGACTAACAAGCCATCCCATGCTCCAGAAAATTATGATCTTGGGAGAGCAGGACTGAGAAACAGCAGTCTGGCAGGGAAGAGGACCTATTTCCCACTGAGAAGACATGAAATGCTCTTTCAAGATGTCCAGACTTACACCTAGAGATGTGATTATGCAGTAAGAAACAGCACAGCCAGATTCAGGCATCTGAAAAGTGTAAAGATGCTAATGGAGATGGGGGCCTGGGGCATGGTGTGCTCCAGACAATTTTTGCATCTGCTCTTCAAAGACACAGCTATTGAATCCAATAAGACCACCTGAGGAGTAGGAAAACTTCCTGAGAAAGCAACACAGGCAGAATAAGGCCCCCAGGGAGTGTAATATAGGTCTTTAAAAATTGGCCTCACTGTGTGGTGGCAGGTTTCTCCCTGGCTTCTTTGCCTGCATGCCTGCTCATGTGTATGTACTGCATGTTACGTGTGCTTGGTTTGATGCAGCCCTTACTTCTTCTGCTATTCTGCCTTCTTCTGCTATTCACAGGACACCAGGGGCTTGGGACAGGCCACAGACACACACGTGGGGCTGGGCTGGCAGGGCCCAAAGACAGAGCTGCTCAGCAACTTCCATGTGGGCAGGCTGTGCGGCACAAAGACAGGTACCATCACTCCGCCTGCATGCTGGTACTGCACAGACATATTTATGCCCCAAATGCTTCCCTTTCTTTAGATATTGCACATCCTCCAGTGCAGACAAAGACCTGTTGTGAGGATATACTCCTTTCCTATGCAAATGACAGGTGGGAGTGGAGGTTCCATATAAATATACCCTGGTCTGAAGTGGATCGGGAGCAAGATCTGACCTAATTTTCCACCCTGAACAAACAATTTTCCTTGCTCAAAACTTTTTCTAAAAAGAATAAGCTCTATTAAGAAAACCACAACAGCACAACTTTTAAAAAATACCATCGTTATTGTTCATGTGGGTTTTGGGTGGGCTGTGGAAATTGATTTATGAGTCAACCACTTTTCTCTTTTCTTGCCATCTCTCGCTTGAGTGGTTTGTAGGCCTTGGCCCTTTCTTTCACTCAAGGAGAATAAGGTTGTCTATGGAAGAGGTCAGCATTTCAAATTGGTGGAGTTCAACTGCACAAATGACATAGAACTGACAAGAAAAGACAGAGAGTTTGGAGGTCATAGACTGCATAGGTCCTGGTTAGGGTTTTTGCTTTGTGATGGGACCTGGCACCAAAATGAATTAAATAACAGGCTTAAGGACTATTGAGGGAGGGCTGAATGCAAATCAAAGATAAGTAGAAGTTTTCTTTCCTAAAAGGGGAATAATTTTTTTTCCCTACCTCCCCCTTTCCATATCTGCACAGGCAAGGTCTGCATGTTAAACATGATTTAGCAGGCTTTATTCTGGAGCCTTTTCATCAGGTTTCTGCAGTGATTGCCTATCTTGGCCTATGATTAATGATCTGCTGTGCAATTTGGAGGCTATAATGACTCAACAATCCACATACAAACTATATAGTCGCATTCCTTTTGCAGATTTGCCAAGCTGTTACCAAGGGGCCCACAACCAAGCAGGATTGTTAGAAAGATAGCTACACATTTCTGCAAATGCCGTTCTGCCCTTATCTCACTGAGAGGTGCACTGGGCAGCAGGCTCATTTACAAAATTCAAAGCCTAGATTTTAGCGGTTCCTTTAAAAAAATCTGGACTGAAATAGTCATTAAAAAGGCTGGTATGAAAAGATTTTGGTATATGGCCTCTCAGTGATTATACAGACAAAATTCTTTCTTTGTTTCCAAATTTTGAATCTGATTAATTGATGCCTAATGCTATTAATGCAGTGTGAAAGTGAAAAAGTTAATCTTTGGAAACTCATGCCGTAATGAAATCTGAAAATCCAAGCAGACTTTTAAGTGAAAGCTTTGTCTTCATTTCAGTTTCTATACAGAAATAGGCTATGGAATTTATTTACAGACTTCAATTGGATCTGTACCCAGTTTAAAACTGTCTGTAAAAAACTGCTTTACAAACTTTTTTTTTTTTTTTTTTGAAAGCATAAGCCTTAATAAGAGTGATTTTGGAAAATCCAGTTTCTGTTTATAAGGTTGTTTTAAATAGAAAGGAAAAGTTAAGACAGCTACTGATGGAGTCTGTCTTTCAGACATAAGTTATCTTTTGAAAAATAATTTTAGGATAGTATAAATATGTTCCTGTTTCCATTGTTAGTTATAATATAAAGCCCAAATAATTCCGCCACGACTGAAAAGAGTTCCTGTATTAGCTGGGTTGCAGTCACATTCAGTTTAATAATTCATCTAGTTTTAGTTTCTGTCTTTTTTGTAGGCAAGAGAGATTGTGAACTAGAGGGGCAATATAACGTCCATGCACCCATGTCCATCTATGTCTATGTTATTGCTATTGTTGTTGTTGTTTTTATTATTATTAAAGTGCTTAGGACCTTTAAACACTGTGCTAATATTGAAGCCTCATAAGAACATTGAGTTCCCGTGAAGAATGCTGTCTCCCAGTCCAGTCCATAATGCCCTGAGACCCTGACTGCAGAGAGGCTTCATGGTCCCAGATTTAGGTACAAGTGTAAGTGATTCTCCACATCCAGGTTTAATCAAATAAATCACAGTTGAGTTTATGTCCAGAGTGAAGACAGAGATGGCTCTAAGCCTTTGGGAAAAAGGCCTTTCCAATTCCACTGTAGGCAACAAGCCTCAGAGTCCAGTGTGGTAGAGAACACCTGCTTTCAGAAATTTTTCAACACTATAACACAAACAGGAAAAATACAGTATGCAACTTGAAGACTCAGAACAGTTACAGTTTCCTACTCCTTTCCTACTGATAGGGGAAAGAAGTAAGAAACGTCCAGCTATGAACACAAGCAAGCAAAGCAACATTTACCCTCTCTTTATCCAGGCTTTCCAGTCCTTATGCCAAGAGTCAACCCACAGCTATGCACTGTGGATGTCCTACTGTTTTATAGGTTTTAAACTAATCTTTGCCTCAAATATGTACATAAAAAAATAAAATCAGCTGTGAGCAGACTTCTGTACAGCCATGATAGTGATGCTGTGCATATAAGTCTATTAACCTCTGAATGGTTGTGTAGCTGACACTGCCTTCAGGGCAAAGGATTGGAGTAGATGAGGGTCAACAACCTTTCAGCGATGCTCTTCTAGCCTGTGGTTATCAGCCCCAAAGTAGGGGTTAGGCAGGACAGACAGAGAGCTTTGGTAGCTGGAAGATATTGCCTCAGAAAGGTAAAAACCTGTTGCTGCAGTGGGATCGTTGGCCTGTGTGAGACAACCACTCTCCTGGATGAAGCAAAGGCAGCAGCAGGGAGCCCTTTCACTCAGCATGCCATGGCCTCTGGCTCTCAGCCTTGTTTGTGCCTCTATAAATCAATGACTGTCCTCCCAGGTAGATGGTGTCTCCAAGTCTATTTGGGACTCCTGTGACTTCACTGAAGTCAGGAAGCAACAAAAGTATGCCCTTTCTACAAAATTAAAAAAGGGCCAGCAAGGATCAGCAGGCCTATGAAGGGGAAATATTTTGTCTGGGAGCCCATATTCTGTGATTCTGAGAAAGATGAAAAAGTCAACAAAAAATTAATGCTTATACAAAAGCATCTTTAGTTGCTTCCTGTGTGTGAAAGTTCCTTGGCATGTTTGCATCCATATGGATCATAACTTGGATGGGAACAAGGCAAGGGTCCCCACTGGCATCAGACCTCTACCATGCTCTGTGTCACATGGCACCAAGAAGGACACAGTATCTCCACCACAGCCATGTCCTTGGCTTTTCTGTTGGAACCAGCTATTACAGATGTGGGACATGCTTCCTGTGAGACAGCCAGCTATCTGCTGGACAGTGTGATGAGCTAAACCTTATTTCACACCTCTCACCCTCTCTGTTTCTTTAGTTACCTTAGTTTGAAGGTAACTGTTGCTTAAAGATGAACTGGATGGAGATTTCCAGAGATCTTGGTGGGTGAAGACCATGGTGTCTGGGTGTGCAAGATACACACTTTATATTCCAAGAATGACTTGCATATGGACACAGAAGTAAGAATCACTCCAGCTTTGCTCATGGCATCTTTTTGTAGTCCAGGTGCTTCAGGAGGAAAGACTGTATTCTTCAGTGATGGCTCTGTATTCCTAGAGGGCCAGAGTTCAAGTGCTGGGATTCAAGTCTTAAAGAAGTTAGAGACTTTTACAGGTGTCTGCAAGGTGCAAACTAATGTGTTTTGGAATCTGAGGATGACTGAAGTCATGCTTCTCCTTTGATGAAAGTAAATTTTGTACCCTCAAGAATGCGGACAGGTGTGTGATTTTACATATGGCAGTGAGACAAGAAAGCTGAATTTAATCAGAAGCTGAAAAATCTGCCCCAGAATCACTTCAGGCACTGGGACATATATCAATGAGTAGTTGCCAAACTAACACCCACTGACTATCTCAGTTAGTAGATCATTTATTCAAAATGGGTGTAACAGACAATTGTGCTGGCCGTTGGCAAACTGTGGCTGACAATTGCAAACATTTTTATGGGTTGTTTTTAAAGTGAAAATTGTGTCATTTGAGAGAGGCAAGCAGGGATGACCACAGCTATTCATAGGTAAGCCTGTCCACAGAAGAACAGCTTACTCAGAGTTTCTGTATCCTTCTGTTCACCCAGAAATCACCATTTTTGCCCAGCTGGTAGAATCACATTTAGGATGGATGTCAGCCAGTGCAAAGGCAGGAGCTAGAAGTTAACCCTTTTAAATAAATAGAAAGTATTGAGTGATCAGTCCCTCCATAGAGAATCCCTTTCTCCATGCTTTTTTAAAGTTATTTGAGCACCTTTATGTGCTAAAGATAGGTTAAATGGGGTCATAGGGCTAAAATAGTTAAAAACTTTGGAGAGACTTAGAAAAGGAATATGAATGCCTCTTTCCCACGCTGCCTCTAGTCATGCAGAAGGGCAACAGTGAATGCAGAAATAAAAATCTTGGCTATCTGAAATATTTTGCTATATAGTTTTTAACTAAATGCAGGGCCAGGCAGAAATCTCTATTATGTCTTGTGTACTCCTTTGGTTTTAGTAGGAACTATGGGACAGACTTTCCACAGACCAAGCTGGTAGGTTTTGATGTATTTGCTCTAAGACAAGTGTAATCCAGAGATTGATAAAATAAATATCAAGGTATAAAACACAGTATTTTTTAAAGCTAAGAACAGTTGTGTTATAGAGGCTGGACCAGAAATCTGAGCTTCAGATCACCTTGATAAGGAATCAGAAATGCATAAAGGATTAATATCTGCTCTTCCAGATGTGAACTTCATTAATTTAATCTAAAACATCTTGAGAGATAATAATACACATATTTCCAATTACAACAATTATTTAAACAGCCCTAATCTTGCACTTCATGAAACCATTTACATTCACTGTAACGTCAAGCTCTTCAGGGGAATACGTTAACAGCGGAAATCTAGCATCTTCTAATTGCAGTACTTCTATGAAACGGAAACAAACCGGAGTTTTGAAGGTTGAGCTGAGAGCAGGAACTATTCCATGGCAGATAGGAATGCAGAAGCACCAGGGCTGATAGATAGCTATACTATATTTCACTTTGCTGTGGAGATGCTGGCACACACATCTGGTAAAAGATGCATTGTCATAAAACCCACATGTAATTTTGGAGTAAGCATGCATTCTCATTGACTGAGTAGCTTCCATAGTTATAGATCATAAAAGAGAACTACCGCGTTGTTATATGCTCTAATCTTTCTAAAAGCCTAACACAGCTCATCAGAGAGTCACAGCCCAAAACCATATTCATTATCCAAGAGGAGGCAGTCAGGGAACAGCTGAGATGCTTGGATGCTCATAAATCTATGGGCCCAGATGGGATTCATCCCAGGGTGATGAGGGAGCTGGCAGATGAGCTTGCAAAGCCACTCTCCATCATTTACAATCAGTCCTGGCTCACTGGTGAGGTTCCGGAAGACTGGAAACTGGCAAATGTGACACCCATTCACAAAAAGGGTAGGAAGGAGGATCCCAGTAATTATAGACCAGTCAGTCTGACCTCAGTACCTGGCAAGATAATGGAACAGTTTATACTGAGTGTCATCATGCAGCACCTACAGGATGGCCAGGGTCTCAGGCCCAGCCTGAGGTTTAGGAGAGGTAGGTCATGTTTGACCAACCTGATCTCCTTTTATGCCCAGGTGACCCGCCTAGTGGATGCAGGAAGGGCTGTGGATGTTGTCTATTTGGAATTTAGCAAGGCTTTTGACACTGTCTCCCACAGCATACTCCTGGATAAGCTGGCAGCCCGGGGCTTGGATAGGAGCACTCTCTGCTGGGTTAGGAACTGACTGAATGGCCGGGCCCAGAGAGTGGTGGTGAATGGTGCTGTATCCAACCGGCGGCCAGTCACCAGTGATGTTCTTCAGGGGTCTGTGCTGAGACCAGCTCTGTTCAATATTTTCATTGATGATATGGATGAGGGTATTGAATCTTTCATTAGTAAATTTGCGGATGACACAAAGCTGGGAGCATGTGTTGACCGCTTGGAAGATAGGAGGGCTCTGCAGGGAGATCTGGAATGGTTGGGTCAATGGGCAGAGTCCAACAAAATGAAGTTTAATGAGTCCAAGTGTCGAGTCCTACACTTTGGCCACAATAACCCCCTGCAGCGTTATAGACTGGGGACAGTGTGGCTGGACAGTGCCCAGGTTGAAAGGGACCTGGGGGTTCTGGTCAGCAGCCAGCTGAACATGAGCCTGCAGTGTGCCCAGGTGGCCAAGAGGGCAAATGGCATCCTGGCCTGTATCAGGAATGGTGTAGCCAGCAGGAGCAGGGAGGTCATTCTTCCCCTGTACTCAGCACTGGTCAGGCCACACCTTGAGTATTGTGTCCAGTTCTGGGCCCCTCAGTTTAGGAAGGATGTTGAGATGCTTGAATGTGTCCAGAGAAGGGCAACAAAGCTGGTGAAGGGACTGGAAAACAAGCCATATGAAGAATGACTGAGAGAGCTTGGGTTGTTTAGCCTAGAGAAAAGGAGACTCAGAGGTGACCTTATCACTCTCTACAACTTCCTGAAGGGTAGTCGTAGACAGCTGGGGGTTGGTCTCTTTCTCCATGCAGCAACTGACAGAACGAGAGGACACAGTCTTAAGCTTCATCAGGGGAAATATAGGTTGGATATTAGGAAGAAGTTTTTCACAGAAAGAGTAATTAAATATTGGAATAGTCTGCCAGGGGAGGTGGTGGAGTCACCATCCCTGGATGTGTTTAAAAAGGAACTGGATGTGGCACTTGATACCATGACCTAGTTGAGGTGTTAAGGCTGGGTTGGACTCGATGATCTTGAAGGTCTCTTCCAACCTACACATTCTGTGATTCTGTGATTCAGAATGAGTAGCATCTATGCAATATTTTCAGATTCTTGCTCAGAGCAAGAAAGGCAACTTTGACCTTGGCCATCTCGGGAGAGAAGCAGCAAATGGCAGCACAGCATTTCTCTGTCAGTCAGTCCCATTTCACTCCTGGGGCTTTGCTTTAGCTCTGAAGTCCTCCATGGTGCTCCCACAACAGGCAGCTGCCTCAGGCTGCCCTACTGCATGGCTCTGGGAAGCTCAGCTCTTGGGGCCATCACGGCAGAATGGAGGGTACAGCCAAGAAAAAAGTCCCAGGGCCAGGATGTCACGTTAATGTACCAAAGCTTTAAAAGACATGTCAGGAAACACAATGAAAATTTGCAGATGAGAAAAATTCAGATTATTACTGCAGACATGGTGCTGACACCACAGCAGTGTACTGTCCTCCACAGCACTAGGAATGCCCCCACTGCTATCATGGATAGGTAGGTGGACAGCTCAGGGTTATTCATGGTCCATTGAAATTCACGATGAGTTAGCTGCCACATTGCTTCAGCTGTCTTTGTAATTCTTACTTACTTACATTTTCTGGTTATCTGATAAGATTTTCCCAAAAGTGACAATAATTTCAGTGCTTTTAGTAACAACCTGCAAGTAATGTGATAGAAGCAAAGACTCCATGCTGGAACTCTTTGCATGACATCACACAAAGACTATTTTTATCAGGTGAGATGCTGTAAAAAGCTTTTCTCTCACATCATTACACTTGATCACCAAAATGACTGAAATAAAGTAAAAAAGATTCCTGGTTATATGTTGAAAGTTTAAAGTGTTAAAATCCTCTGGTTGTGTAATAAGTGTACTGTGGTACACTTGTGTAATAAACCCCTGTGGTGTGGCAGTGGGGGCCAGCTCCGTGGTCTCGCTGCAGAGGCAGGGAGCACGTTCGCTCCTTGGAAACCGACGGCCCCGCTCCCCGCGAGAAGGAAGCAGCGGCAGGGCCGCCTGAGTCACTGCCACCGCCAATACTACCGGTGCGGTCCTGCGCCCCCACTGGCGCAAGTCCTCCACCCCTGCCGCCGCTGCCACGGCCGCCGCCACCGTCCCTGGACCGCCACCGCGGGGCCACCGCCGCAGGCCTGGCCCAGCACCCCCGGCAGTGCGGGTCTGCCGCAGCTGCCGCCGCGCAGGTCCTTCAACCACTGCCGGCCACCGCGTGCGCCCCGTCTGCATTTCCGCCCGTGCGCCCCGCCGCCACTGGCACGGCCACCGCGTGCGCCCCGTCGGCATTTCCTGCTGGCATGGAAATTAGTAGAACACCCAGGAACCCTGCTGTAAGCCAGAAAAAAATCGGCACCAAAAATCCCCAGCCGAGACAAACCGATGCAAAATCCGGACCCACAAAAGACAGTACTGAACTGGCTATGCCCTAAAGTGTTGGTAAACAGTTTTTTTTTTGTATCTCGCTGTAACTTAAAGGGTGCCCGAGAAGGCGGGGATACCCCTGGAGCGGGCTGGCTAGAGTGAGCTGTGCGAACACCTGCAAGAGCGGGCTCTTGGCTCTGCAGTGACTAAAGCTGCAAAGCCGAATTGCACCTCCTCCTCAAAGGTGAACCAGGAAGAGCAGCGAGGGTTCAGACCATCCCTCGAGCTACCCCTTTGAGAGCTGATCAATAAAGGCATTTTAAGGAGAAAACATTGTCTCCTGCCCATTTTTAACAAAAATATGTATGCAACTTTTTTGAGATGCAGCAGCTTAGTTCTCTCATTGAACGACTGTCTGTAACTGACAAAATGACTGCAGAAATGCAAGCACAGGAATTCCTGAAATAAATCCACAGGTGTGTGCATCCAGCACATAGGATTACCTTAACTGTTTGGTTATGTGACTTGCTGGTGCCATGTCTATGCTGTACAGGTATACTAGTGACTCCTTTCCCACCCTACATCCCCCTTGGTAATTGGCCATTTGCTTGTGGACAACACAAGAAGTTTGGTGGTTCTTGTAAGGGTTCTGGCACAAACACAGAAATCACAATCTGTCTTAAAATAATGAAACAATCTTTTGTGCAAACCACCCACCTGCCAGTGGAAAGGCTCAGCAGTGCAGAGGACAGGGGGAGAAGGTGATGGGGAGGGATCTCTTCATTTTTCGAATTGTGGTAGTTTGGGTTTCTGATCCAAGGTAAATAACAAGAAATTGAAAAACACCTCCAACTCACATATTTCAACAAAAGCAAGTGCTTGGGATTATTTTTCCCCCTCTGTGTCTGTTGAAGGTATTCTCTGAAGTTGACAAGCACGTGTTTTGGAGACCATTGAAAAGTTTCTGCCATAAATAGAGGAGGCAGCTTGGCTTAAGTGTTGCTAGGGAATACCTGGCAACAGGCAACAATAGTCCTTTTAGAGAGCCCAGGGCAAACAGTGACCGTGGTAATGGGGTGGGCTTAAGGGAGGCTCCTTGCCCAAAGCCCCTCCACTCACACTGCGCCTCCAGCCCTGGGCTGTGTTCCGGAAATTCCCTGCACAAAGCCCGCCATTCAATGGGAGGCGGGCCTGTGCATGTGCTTTTCTGGCAGGGAGTGGGGGGGGCTGCAGAGGGAGGGCGCCTGCTTGCAAAAAAAAACCACCTAAATTTTTTTTTTTTTTTTTTTTTTTTTTTTTTTTTTTTTTTCCAAAAGGCTAAGAGAAGCACAGAAAGTACTAAGTTTGTAAAAGAAGCTGAAAAGGTTCAGAAAGGAGCATAATGGGGCCAGGGAATGCCCCATGAATTTTGAACAGAGAGCAGAAAAGAGACCCTAAAAAGCAATTAGTGATGCTGCTTGTCGCTGAAGAGGGAGCTTGAAGGAGGTGGGAAGGCACAAAAGGAAAAGGGCAACTCCAATCACTTGGTAAAGTACGAGGGAAAGGGGGGCCAGGCACAAGGAGAAGAGAGATTGGCGCCTTCGGCAATTTTTATAGTAAAAGTAGATGGAGGCACACGGCAAGGGCAGCGTCCAAGGAGTGTCTAGAGCCGACGGCCCATGCCAAGATGCTTTTTAGCTTTGCATCCCCTGCCCATTTCTGCAAAACTAGGGATCAGCAGGACTGGGCTGCTGTCTCTCTGTGAGCCCTATATGTCACAGGCTCAGCCCCAAATCATCACCCATCCCTGCGAGGGGAATTCCTCAGCTAAGGGTCTCTGTCTGACAGATGAAGGTGGTGGGGACATTTCTAAAAGATTTCCAGTCTCTCTTCCTCTGCTTTCCTCATCTCATTCCAATTTCCAGAGCCATGCACAGACACCTGTTTAGCCATACATTCCCTGCACAAAATAAAAGTAACGCTGTCTGCTCATTAGCTGGGAGTTGTTGGGGGGGCGGGGGGGGGGAAGAAGGAAAAAAGGGCTGCCTGAACAGAGCTGAATAGCTATAACCTTAATGGGTTGTCAGAAGTCTGCAGGCAGCAGGGTGAGGGGAGCCAATCCCCCTCTAGTCTTTTGTCCTAGACATTGTTTAGGATCAGTGGTAGCTCATTAGGTCGGGACAGTAATATTCCTAACGATCCTGTGGGGCTGAGGCTTCAGAATGCGTCTTCAGCTGTTTTCCTGATGCCAGTCTGATTCATGGAGAAGCATTGAGCTCAACAGAGATCTTTGGTGGAAAGTGTTATTTACCTTTTGTGATAAATTTCGGGTAAAAATTAGTGTATAAAATAATAACCTGATGTGTAATGGGAATAATGTTAATAAAAATCGTGAAATCCAGTATAGGGCTAATCGTTTACCCCCCAGCCTGCCAGTCTCAGTTGCAAAGACAGGATGAACATCATCAAGCTAGACAAAGACACTGGCCAACCTTGATAAGAATCACTTCCTTGCCAATGCAAGGAAGAAATTCCTTCGTGACAACGATGCCAATCTCATCAACTCACTGGCGATCTCATCAACTCTCCGGCGCAACAAGCAAAATGAAATCAGCATAAGACTAACACATGAAATTGACATAAGAAAGAGTTTTTCCCGGAATGAGACAATGAGACCTGACGAGATCCGGGAAGGCCATCAAAAAGAAATTCGGACTATTCAGCCCATCCTGGACACCTGGACTGCCTAAGGGCAGAAAAACCCTATAAAATGCTGGACTGAAAGCTGCATCGGCGTGGATTTGGGAGTCTTGTACCCCGGTGCGGACCCCTATCCACCCAGTGCAGCGCTGACCATTTCCTATTTTTGTGGCTTTCTCATTTTTCTTGTGCTCGATATTTTGTTATTAATAAATTGTCTTTTATTTATCCGATATTTGCCATTGCATTTATAACACCTTTCATACCCTGATTACTAAACTTTGACAAAAGTTGCAGTTGGAAGAGGGAAAGGGAGAAGCTAAGAGAGTCCTCTTGGCATAAACTGAGGTATGCTATAGTGAAAGGCAAGCTGGAAAAGCCAAGTAGCCTTGGCCTACAGTCTGGCCCTACAGTCTGCCTCCGTGTATTTCAGATTCCGTCCGTAAAGTAAGGATTATCACCCATTTTGTGGTCCGGTGGTGGTGGAGAAGAAAACACTGGAGTGTGAGGTTTCTAGGCAATGGGCCAGATAAGTAGCTAAATTAATACCTTTCCTGCATTCAGGGATCCAAAATAGCTAGGATTTTGTTGTTATTGTTCTTTTGTTGGCTTTTTTCCTCTGGTTTCTAACAAAGGTAAAACCCAACTGAATTAAATTGTAAATCAGAATGGATTTTCCAGTTTTGTATGATTTCCCTTACATCCTATATTTGTTTTCAGCCTAGAAACAGGAATCTACTGAGGAAGGGACAAAGTTAAACTCACACCTTCCCTCAGGCATTTCTGCTGAGGGAAGCAGAAATGAGGCTGAGCAGATGCTGTTCACTGACACAGGCCAAATCCCCCTCATTGGTCATTTGTGTTGCCCAACAGTGTCACAAATCCAAGATGACATACTACTGAAGTGATGAAATTAAAGAATAATTGATCACATGACAGATTTCCTTGTGATTAGGAGACATATTATATATTCATTTGCAAGCTCTGCCAAACACAGAGAGCGAAGTACATTGTCATTCTCTACCCTATCCAAGAGTTCCCTTCTTGTATTTAAGGCCTGTGGTTTTCTAAGGAAACTCTCAAACCTCCGTGCAGCTGCCCTAGATCCCTATTAAAAAACAGCCAAACTAACAACTAATGATGAATTTATTTCCTTATTTATTTTGTGTTAGAAAACTGAGTGGACAATGAACTGCTCTCTGAAACAAAGGGGCAAGAACTACTCGTCCCTTTCACTCCAATAAGAGGAGGGTAAGTATGCAAAGGTCAGCCTAGAGACACTGGAAGGTTCAAACCAAGAGCACGAGGCAATGGAAAAATCATCCCCAGATCCTCAGTGAGTGCAAAGCAGCTGCATCTCTGGTGCTCGAGAGCTGGCCAGAGCTGGAGCAGCTGCTGTGGGCATCCTGTGAGTCAAAATAGCCCCCAGTGTCTCTGTTACATTCCCTACACTAAGATCCTAGGAAAGTGTTATAAATGCAATGGCAAATATCGGATTAACAAAGAAACAATTTATTAATAACACGATATCAATCACCAATGAAAGAGAAGACCACAAAATAGGAAATTAGCAGCGCCGCGCTGGGTGGATAGGGGTCTGCACGCCAGGGTACAGGACGCCCAAATCCACATCGAAAGGCCCTCAGTCCACCGCTTTATAGGATTTTTCTGCCCTGAGGCAGTCCAGGTGTCCAGGGTGGGCCAAATAGTCCAAATTTCTTTTCGATGGCCTTCCCAGATCTTGTCAAGTCCCGTTGATCCATTCCGGGAAGGTTCTTTCTTATGCCAATTATACAGGTCAGTCTTATGTTGATTTCAGTTTGCATATCGTGCCAGGGCATTGATGAAATCTGCATCGTCGTCAAGAAGGAATTCTCCTTGCATTGGAAAGGGTGCAATTCTTATCGGGGCTGGCTAGCGTCTTTGTTCAGTCTGATGGTCCTTCTCCTGTTTTGCAACTGAAGCCGTGCAGGCTGGGGATCAGATTGCTACCTACTAGACTTTACATTTTATTAACATCATTCTTTTTATACATTGGATTATTATTTTATACACGAATTTTTACACCAAATTTATCACAGAAAGGATTTGGTACCCTATAGGACACCATCAAAATACATGGAGAGAGACACAGAAAAAGGCTTTGGGCTTCTCCATTGAGGCTTAGCTGTGATTGCATTTGGGTAATTCTTCTGGGGTGAGTTGCAAAGGAACATTGTGAATCATGAAGTCTACACAAGTAACCATCCCACCACCCCAAGGAGGAATGGAATTTCAGACCCACATCTGTATACTCTAACAGTGGGGAGCATTACTCTGCTGCCAGTGAAAAGCCTACTGGGCTAACTGTTATTCTTCACAGGTTGCTTATTTATAAGAGTGCATGAACATCAAAGAGAGCATGAACATCAAGAAGTACCTGCCATCAGCAGAACATGACAGAATGGGCAGGTTGTGCCTCTTCAATAGATCCAAAATAGTTTTCTAGCTGATAAGCAGCAAAAGAAATGCTGCTCAGAAATGAAGCAATGGGACATATCTCATAATCTGCAAGACAGCTTTTGCCCAACAATTTTACTGGTTTCTCTGAAATACTAAATATTGATTCCCATACCTGGGCTGGTGGTGTCTGTGCTCATAATCACATGAATGAATCAAGCTTGGCAGACTGTAGCAAAAAGGATGGTTTTTTTCCAGCAAGTTTTAAAATCACCAGCAGCATTAGTATCATATGACAGAAATATTACAATAAATAATGGGACACATCCTGCTCACTACCAGAACCAAGCAGAGAAAACAATAATCAGCCCAATAACTCAAAGGTTTTTGAAATATTTCAATCTCTTTTAAAATCTGTGACGTTTCTAACAGAGGAAGTAAAAGGATATGAAGACAATACTAACTCATACAGTTTTCACTGGTCCATGCTGATTTATCTATCTTGTGAAGGGTTTGAAAACTGCAGGCGTCTAAGGAACTTGTACTGTTGCACTGAGATCTTGACTGTGCAATTATATCAAAATTATACAATTTTTAAATTTTATCATAAAAAGAGACTGGTGAAGCCTTGCACCAGGTTTGCTAAAGAAGTTGTGGATCCTCCATCCGTGGCAGTATCCAAGGCTAGGATGGATGGACCTTGGAGCAATTTGGTGTAGTGGGAGGTATCCCTGCTCATGGCAGGGGGTTTGGAACTAAATGGTGTTTAAGGTCCCTTCCAGCCCAACCTTTTCTGTGATTCCATGATGCACTTAACCATACCTACCCGCAGGACCTGTCTGCACACACCTTTACCCTCACTCACGCTCACACCTGTGCACACACACGGGTGCACGGACGCGCACGCCTCCCACACGGGCACCCCCTGCCGCCGCCGGGCAGCAGCATGGACAGCGCCCATCGCCCGCCCACACCTGGCCCGGGAAACGCTCTCAGTTCCCACAACATGCACAAGCCAAAATCCCTGCCCAGTCCCTTTAGTTTCAAAGGGAACATTTGAATCACCTGGTTTAAATACTGAGGAAACATGCCTATCTGGAAAACATTCCTACAGCTGAGCACATCAAGAAAAGCTTTATTTCCATGCTGCACTTCAGGACAGAAAAGCTGCCATGGCCAGGTGTTCTCAGCTACATTTCTAATACTTTGTATGCATCATGGTGATATGAGCCACAACACCACTGAACCTCCTCATACTCCTGCATGAGCCCACATAATAGCTTCTCCCTTAGCCAGCAAAACTTCAGAAGCAGTGGCCTAGCTGAGATGACGCTCCTAGCTTTGAGGTGAACGTGGCTGTGGTTCTTGCTAAACTTGTAATGGCTAAAGCATGCTTGGCATTATTGGGACACAACAGCTGGAGTTCTCCAATTTTAGTGCTCACTACTTGGGCACAAAAGAGGCTGCTTCAGCAGCAAGACTGAGCAGCAGGCTGAGCCTGATGGTGATATTTAGAAAAGCAGATTCATGGACAGATGACATACAGTCTATGGGTAGAAATTAGCTCTGTGACTGGCAGGCAGGTCTGAGCGACATCCGTACCCTGAGAGCCACTGGCTGTAGGCTCTGCTCATACTGCATTGGTCTAGATGTACTACTCACAGAGCTCAGGTGAAAAGCCTAATATAACATCTTCAGCACCAGCTATCAGCCAGTATCTTTTTTGATCAACTATACAGACACTCTTTGTTGTATCAACACTCCCTTTCATGATACCAGAAGAAACAGATTTTGGGTGCTATACGGCAATATTCACCCAGCCAAGCCCTGAGCTGTGGAGAACTGGGGATGTGAGACTAAAGCACAGTTAAACTGTGATTCTCAGATACCATGTGTAGTCATTTCTCTAGGATTTTAAAAACACATTTAATAGAAAGTGTGTTCTGATTTTCTGTGAATGTGCTGTGCAGAGTACAAATTTTGTCCAATGACCATGAGACCCTTCTAGAGTGCTCTGTGGTGTTCAACCATCCATAAACACCTCCGGAATCTCTTGAATTAGCAATAGTTATGAGAAATAAGGGTGTAGATGTGCCAGATACAACCCTTTCACAGCTGTAATAGATCTGACAGTTTAAACGGGCACCAGGTGGGAGAAAGAGAACTTTGTAGCCACTCTTTTACAAGCGAGCAAATTGTTCGTTTCCCAAATCAGTTTGAAGTGGAGGGCAGAGCTCAGTGGAGTACAGTGCTCAGGGGGACTCCATGGGAAAGCATGCTGCCATGCAGACACACTTGCAGCAGGATGAGTAGCTTTATCAAGCCTGACACACACACAGGCTTTTCATCTCAGCCAG
Organism: Zosterops lateralis; assembly: GCF_965231275.1. Lineage (NCBI taxonomy): Eukaryota > Metazoa > Chordata > Aves > Passeriformes > Zosteropidae > Zosterops > Zosterops lateralis. The sequence goes on from NC_139765.1 coordinate 18,846,981, forward strand.
GAGTATTCACTTGGGCTCAGCTCAGCACTCTGTCAACACATGCATGGCCTTGAACTAGCAAATTCAGAGCCAACAGGGTGTCTTTTCACTAAACTCCCTGACAATGCAGCCATGATCTCTCTCACCTTGTCTGAGGCTCAGCCAAACATGCAGAGTAAAAGACCCTCCTCTGTCTCTCCCCTTCATGATTTCTGATTGTTTTGTGAGGTATGATGTGAGACAGGGAAAGACACTCCTGTCATTTATTACCAATCCTAGCTTCTTAGATTTCTTTGCAATCATCCTCCACGACAAACACAGTACCAGATACTGTGTATAGTGCTGTAACAAAGTACTGGCTTTATTACTACATTTTTATTTTCAGCCTTGTGGCTGTCAAACAGCATTTGGGTCTAATTCATGACATCACCACAGAGCTTGAATGCAGGCAATACAGATCTGAGAGCAAGAGATGCAGCATGTGCTTGAAAACCCCAAGTTGGCCTTTGCTCAGAGAGGAAGCAAGTTTGCCCAATCCTCTAAACAGCTTATCTCCTCCTCCCGGCTGCAGCACAGGAGACAATGGTGCAGCAAGGACTCTAGCCCCTGCCTGCTGATGCAGAGACACTTTGGGAAAGTTAGGATGTTCAGCAGAAACCTAAGAAACTGAAGAGGAAGATCTCCGATCTGTGTTTTCAGAGATGATAATTGAATATACATCTTCCAAAGGCAGATGAGCAGATGCCTAAGCATAGCTGGAGGTGAGCATCACTTTAGTGAGTAGCTGCTTAGTGATGCAGACTTTGACATGTCTCAGAATGAGTACAGATCCTATGCAGCCTGGAAAACAGGGCATCTAGTTACAGTTTCAACCTCCTGGCTGGGACTGAACAACCTGAATATTACAGCCTGAAGAGTGGAAAAAGCCTTGAATTTTGTGAGTCAATCTATTGTGAGTCAATTCTATTAGCCTCTGGCAATTAAAACATAATAAAAAACCCTCTTAAGGAAGGGTGGGCAGTTGTGATTTGTAGAGCCCATTGAAAGGAAAACAGTGAGATGAAGAAGTATGAAGGCCTTAAAAGACAAATTATCATCTCCTAGCCCAAATCATTAGTCAAGAAACTTTCCACAAAAGGAATAAACATAGAAAAGCATTTTAAAAATAGTTGTGGAAAAAAGACAAATGTCCCGTAATGTAATAGGAATATTTTTCCCCACAGTAATATATGAAGTGACTGCATAAAAGAGAGAAAATGGAATTTTGGGCAGAGTTTTCTGAAATGAATCTGACAAGAGGACAACGTAAAATTGCTTGTTTATATTGTACGAAAAGGTGTTCACCACTCCAGCTGTGATGGTGGTGTGTGATTCCCACTTGCCTTATTCCTAGAGGGAATCATGGTGCTTGCACAGAGCCAGGAAAATGTGAGAGTGCCAGGGCCAACTCCTCAGAATTCCCACTTGGCCAAGACCCACCAGACATCTGCCCAGATATGAGGTCTGTCAGACCTGGAGAATGTTCATGTGGAAACCGTCATGAAGTAGTGTGGACCTAACCTCGTGTCCACCACAGCACATTCCAGAGCTTCCCACTGACTCTGACCATTGCTGGGCCATGCCCTGAAACACGCCAGCAACTAAAACACAGCACCCCCTCAGTGGCTTTCCTGTGTCATGAGACACTATGTGAACACACCAGTGAAGAAAAGGAAAATCTTGTCCTTGATTTTAAATAGCCACAAGGATATAGATCACAGCAGCAGCCAGCTAACAGTCTCTCTCAACTAGGAAAAAAGCTGTCTTTGCCCAGGCAGAACTGTTAACTTGCTTTTTTGCTTTCAGCTGTTGGATCAATAAATCCTTTCAGACTAGGACAATTAGCCTCTGAAATAACTAATCTTTGAAGGCAGAAGAGGGACAGACTTTCTCTTTGCTGTGGTACCTGCTGCAAAGGTAGGCCCTTTCTTGTGGGGGGCAAAAATTCCATCTCTAATTCTTGAAAAATACTCATTTCACTAGCACTGGAAGAGAAATTGAGGACTCACATATTTTGGAGAATAGCAAACCATTCAAGAAACAAGTGAGAAATCATTGCTCAAACTTACTTTTTTAGGAAGCATATAGAACAGTCTTTAGTGAAATAAATGATCAATACTTGCTGAAAATTGATCTTAAAATTTTCATGAGCTGCTTTCAGCACTGCAACCAAGTTTTGGTATTTTCTCAGAAATGTAGACTCTTTTTCCCTCTGTCTCTCCCTCCTTTTTTTTTTTTTTTTTTTTTTTTTTTTTTTTTTTTTTTTTTTTTTTAACCCATCTAACATTTTTAGTAAAGACAATTAATGAATTTTGAATTCAAAACCATTGTGACACTCAAGGATGCTATCCATCTCCTCCAAACAGAAATTGTGTCTTCACTTTGTTTCCCTCATTTATCCCAAGACTGACTTTATCTCATGAAACCTTCTCTTCCTTCGTGGCTTACATCAGCCTCTAAGAAGGAGAAGATTCTCTCTCCCATCCCTTATAGTGCCAGCTCTTTCCTTTGTGTGATCACTTTGAGTAATTAACTTCTAAAAAGCCCATTCCTGTATTTGCACTGTAAACACACACTGCAACAAAAATCTCCTTTCAGTACGTTTTGCAAAGCTTAAACAAAATTCTTGATTTTGGAAACACTAGACAGGACATTGTAAATCACCACCTTTGAAGGCATAAGTTAATGCCTTCCTTTTGCTAAGTACACTTGTAAAAGTGCACACGGACATTTTCCAGAACGCTGAACAATTCGTTCATCCAGTTAGACAAAAAATGGTTTGCATACACCTGTATGGAAAGTGATATCTAATCTTTTATGTTTGCGATTGGAGAGTGCTCAGGTCAATCAACATGCAATAGAAGGTAGTGGTAACTCTTATTCTCTATTTAATTTTACAGTCAGGCTTGAGTATTTGTTTTTGAAAGATTGGTGGAGTTGGTTGGCAGTGCCAGGGAATCGGACTCTTTTTATCTTTAGCGTGCTTGTTCTAAGGAGGAGGCAGGTGCAAAACAAGTGTTCTAGCACTGTCAGCAGCAATAATCCCCACCTGAGCACTGCCTGGCCACCTGCTCTATAGGATCAGAGATAACCCAGGCTCTAAATTAGCACACTTCTAAGTCTTCACTAAGTAAAGACTCATAAAAGACTTAAATTATGGTAACATCAGTGGGTATGAAAATATATCAATATTTGATCACTGACTGATTTCTTCCGGATTCACCCCAAGGCATGCTGCCCAATCTGAAATGGCTTAACCCAACATAATGCACCTGTGGTTTATGGAGAGCCTATTCAAAGCCTTGCAGAAGATGGCATCTAACTTCCTGATAACCCTCATGCCACCAACCACCCAGCTTATTACTAGAGCCAAGGCATCCTCAAAGCTACTGAAAGCTGTGCTAGTCTTTCAGTCAGTAGTTAAAATCCATAAGATCCTCATGCAGAGATTGGCCCTCAATTTACAGTGGAATTTATCATTGTTATGGGAAATTGCTTTCCTCTGCTTAGTGACACATCCATCGTAAAACACACTATGAGGTGGCTGCCAAGAGGTGCAGCAGACGGGAAAAAGCAGAGATGTGCAGAAGCAAGTTTGTTAGGAGGCAATGCAACCTCTCTTACGTTGGGTTAAAAAAAAAAAAGAAAAAAGACAGATAAGGCTTGGCTTCATTTTTCTGTTATCTAAATAGATTCATTTATAGCCTGTAAATTACAACTGTCTGCATGGCAAACATTCCTTGCTCCACAGTCCTGATAGAATGGCATTCCATCCTACTGATTGAACTACCAGGTTTTACTCTCCTGAGAGATTTTAAAGCTGCACATTACGGAGGTGCCACAAAACACACTGAAGAAACCATCTGCAGCAGAGAAGCCTTGAAGAAATAGACCTTAATCAGCTGATTTGTTTATTCCTTTCAAAGAAATTTGCCTCATGCAATGGCATGAGAAAGACTTGCCAGCTAAAAATCTCCGTTTACATCACTCTTGCTTTCCTGCAGGGCAAATATCCCTGGGCTAAGTGGAGGCAGCAATGGGCGAGCAGTGCTGGAGTTGGAGCTCAGCTGAGAGGCTTGGAGGAAGATGTGTGAAGGAATAAATACTCATTAAAAACCTCATTAGCACATGTTTGACAAGCAGAGAAAGTTATTTGAGGCTGATTTTACAACTATGCCAGGAGAAAATGAAATTAAGGCATTGGCTTCCCCAAGTTTGCAAGGGACAAACTCATCTGTCATGTGATGGGCATGATAAAAATGAGACAGTAAAGGAATTGGTCATTGCTGACTCGTTACATGGACCCAGCTCAACAAACCCACAGTAAAATCTAGCCCAAACAGTCAAAGTTTTCCTCACCCACTCCCCCACTTCATGAAACTGCTAAAATTCACAGCCTACTCTCTGAACTGCAGATGAAGCAGGGAGTTACCAGTACCACTTTTCACAGTGCTGGTGGCCTCTTCTTTGATATGGTCCAGGATGAGCTGAAGGTGTCATTGTCACCACAGTGCACACAGATGGAGAATGGAGAGGTTGGATGAAATAGGGAAGAAATGGAGGGAAGAAAATGAAGCTACCTGGAGAAAATGAATGACAGGTATGTACTGCTGATGAAAGATGGATTAGCACAAAATTGTGAATGTTTTTAAAACTCTTTCACTCCATATTATGCAGAAATATTCTTAACTTTCAAATGGTTTTGGGTGTTGTTTTTTTTTTTTTTGGTTTTTTTTTTTTTTTTTGGTTTTTTTTTTTTTGTAATAAAAGCATTATTTATTCTACCCTTTCAAGCAAGAGGAAAAAGAAAAATAATTTTAAAAATTAAAGTCAAAGAAATTTGCAATTCTTCTGCTAACAAGATTATAAGACCTTTTGATGCTGCTATCCCAGATACCTATAAGCCCTTAAAACCTCACAAAAATTTAAAAAATATCTTAAGTCCACTTGAAAGAAAACAAAGTCCTAGTCTCATGTATTCTAGGAGCCCTAGAAACTATAATTTGTAAACTCTGTAAATGTTGTGTTGTTCAGCATACTGCATGTCTCCAGCTTATTGACTTTGTGTGTTGCTTTTGTCAGTGCATATCTTTCATTTTGTTCATACGTGACACCTTTTCAAAACAAGTGCTTCCAATGGCTGACTGAGGATATGCAGGCCATAAGAGTACAGGAAACTGTAGCAACACTGTAACTTTCATTCGTCCTTAATGTGGAATAAGGCCAAGAATATTTTAGCATATTCAGGAAGAAGAAAAAAGAAAACAGCACGCAGAGAACCATTCTGACACTCTGAATGAAGAGAGTACAGTTACTTCATGGATTTATTTCAGCACAACATAACAGCTTTCCACAAAGTGGTTTAGATGGGATTCCCAGGTGACTTGTTGTGTATTTACATACTGCCTGCCTAGGATTTAAATAAACAGCTTTTATATTAATTAGAAACAAATCCTCTCAATTGGAAGGTATTAACTGTTCCTAAATTGCCACACAATGCTTACTCAGACTTTGATTCAGTTACATGCTTTTCAACTTGCCAGCCACTCATAGTCTAATATGCTATAACCACAGTTTACAGCAGTGCAATAAAATATTGATTCAACTGTTTTAACCTTTCATTGATCAGGGTAACATGTAATTAAGTCCTAGGAGCAAGCGAGCAGCTTATTGCTAGCACATCCTCTAGGTACATATTTACAGCCTAAGCCTTGCAGAATTATTTTATGCATATTTTGCAGTAATCCACATGCCAATTATCTCTTTGCTGATTTCCAATTACAGTTTAATAAAGACATTCTACACCGCACAAGCAGGACCTGAATACAGACTGCCAGGCCCTTCATTGACCAAGTACATTGATTTCACCAGCAGAGAACCTGACTCAGATGCTTTGTTCTACACTCATTGCAAAATCACTGTAAATGGGCCTGTGGCTCCCAGGAAGCACAGGGGGTGTTAGTTCCACCTGATATTGGGAGTGCAAACTCCTTCTGAAGGCAGAACAAAGCTGCCTGCTTAAATTCACAGGGTTAGTTAGTAGCTCTAAAGTTTTTAGAACCTCAGAATCATCCCTCTCCATAAGATAACTGCCTTGTCTGGCTCCTGGGAACAATGTTCTGCTTTTCTCAGCTTTGACCCCATTAGGTAAATCCATGTGGAGTTTTATTTTTTTTTTCTGGCTGACTAGCTGAAAAAAGGTGTTTTTTTCTCTTGGTTTACCTCACACCATTCAAAAAAGCTAAACAGATTCTCAAAATGTTTGTGATCAGATTTAATAGACCAAATTAATCCTTTGTGCTTGCAGCCTGTTTTTCATTAATTAGTGGAAACCCAACCCAACAATATTCAATATCACAGTTTCCAGACTAAGAGTGCATTGCTGAGATAAATGGAGTAGAAGGAAGATGTCAGCTCCTGGTATTATCATCCTCCTGTACAATAGCATTTTGTTTGTTTGTTTGAATATGTATCTGATAGTGGCAGAAAATACTTCCCTTTTTTCCAGAGCCTAGGACATTTCAAGAAATTCATGTAAATAAAATATACAGACAAAGAAAAATGGTGGTTAGTCAGCTCTTTGGGAAACCTCCATAATCTTGTACAAATCTCCTCTCTTTTGAGTGCCCTCACAGACATGTTGAACTCTGCTCCAGCCAGCTATGAGAGGTAAAGATGACCATGGTGAGAATATTACTTTTTCTAGATTTTGTCCCTGTCAAAAATAAATACACTAACAAGAAATGATATAATTCTTTAAACCACCAAAAAACACCTAAAGTGAGGAGCAGGTATTAAAAAAAACCCCAAACCAACCAACAAAAAAAGAATACAACTAAACAAATCTAAAGTCAGCCTGTCTCTTTTGTAACCTTCCTCCCTTGCTATGGAAGAGTGAAAGTTTTGCTTGAAAACCAAATCCCTGTGGATTTGCAACTTATTCCCTGTACATAGTCATCAAAGAGCAGGCTGTGGTTCTGAGCAGACCACAGAAATGACAGGCAGGGGCTTTGGTCTGTCAGCAAAGCTGACACTTTACCCTGGCAGTATTGCACAACAACATCTCCATTGCTTCCAGCAGCTGGAACACATGACTTCTTGTACCACACAAGTCAGTCTAACAGCTAGCACTTTTCCCATCCTGTTTATTCCCTTGCAACTGGAAAATAAGCCAGTGTTTCTCTTTTGCAAGGATCCATTTCCCCATTAGCCTTATTTTCCTGGACTCTCGCATTACTTCTGGACACAGTTTTGCTTACTTTTGTGACAAGTCCTGTGCTCTGTACCCCACATTTATTCCAGTCATACAGCTCTTTTTAAAATCAGAATTTACCTGAATTTTGTACTAGCTTTATAAGGTGTACATCCCACCCCACTTGACCAAGTAATCTTTATTTATTGAAGAAAAATTCTCCATGCTCTAAATGGGTCATTTTGTAGTCAATGTGTCTGAATTTCAATTACAACTTAAATGTCTAAGAGCTGTGAGAGGGTTGCCTCTGGAAATCTTCTCTACTGAGTCTTTACTCTCCTTTTTGTTTGATAAGCCCAATGAACACACTAATCCAAAATCTAGTCAAGTTCTGTGGCCAGACCCTGCTGCTAATGGAAAACTGGAATAATCCATGGAGAACGACTGATTTGTGTCCCCTAGAAGCCTGGCCTATATGAAATGAGATGAAATAGTGGCTTTTAAAGCTATTGCAGAAAACACTAGGAGTGAATTTCTCAGGCTGACAACAAACTCTGTTTTGCTGTCATCCTTCTCAGTGGAACATTCTTGAAAGACATGATGCCTCACAAGAGGTCAAAGGAACCTGGTGCTGTCCCTGCAGGCCAGCAGGAGACTTGGATCTGCCTTTTCCTTACCCCTCTTTAGATCCTCTGGTGATAGTACAGTTGAGATTAGGTTTCAGGCTTTATTCCAGTAAGAAATATTCATCTGGCTGTTTCTCTTCTAGCCAAGCAGACAAGTTCAAAAAATTGAGATCTGGATGCAGCTTAATCATGCATTGCTTCCTAGGGAGCAGGGATAATAAGGAGGAATACAAAAGAACCTCACCATATCCATATCCATGTAACAAACTTCAGGCAAAGCGGCAAAGCAGAACTACTTTGCTTGGCAAGCTTTGCTGCCAGCCATATGTAATGAAAGAATGTCTTATGTTGTACACTTCTGCTGATCCCACCTACCAAATTATCACACAAGAGGCACAAATTTTCATGCAGAGTTTGACTTTCAGGATCATGAAATATTCACCCACTAGAAACTGTCCTGAGAATCATGTAACTAGACTTACCCTGCATTTTCAAATGAAATACCTTCTTATTAGGCAAGACAGACCCTGTCAACAAAACTGAGTTTACTGATTTTTTTGTTGTCATTGTTATTGTTTTACTAGGAACAGGGAAAAAAATTGTTTTGATAATGCCAAAACATTTTGTTTCAGTAAAGTTGTTCCAAAATATAAAGAAGTGCTATTTTTTCTTATGTATACCAGAAATGAAAAAGTAATTCAAAGGGAATGAATTTCTGATTTGTGAGTTCCTCTAAACCTAGGCATGATCTCAGATGTCCCCTCTTGGCTATGTTATGACACAGACAACATAAAATAACAATGTTTAGTTACTGTCATCAAGTCAACACCACCACTTTAAATTCAGATAGAAACTGAAGCTGACTGACCACAAAGTCTGCTGTGTGTGTTATCTCAGGGTTCTTTCTGAGACAGGAGAGTGCCAGTCCTTCACAGCCCTGGCTGGAGGACTCAGAGCATGTCAGCTGAAGGAGTGGGATCAAAACAACAATCAGAAGGGTGACAGGTCTTGCTGGGCTGACAGGCAGGGCGTGCATGTGGAGTGAGCACATACATGTGTACTCTGCTGCCCCTAAACTCCCCGCTGGCCCTTTTCTTGTGAGCCAGCGGGGCACCAAGCCTGCCGAGAGGACTGACTTGTGCAATTTCAATGCCCTTTAGTGATGCACAAGAACAGAGATGACAGGAAAACAGGGGCGACAGGGCATTGCAAGGCTGCTGTTTATTTGCATAGCCGTGAAGCCCGTGATTTGCCCCCACCACGTGATTCGGGGACCAGCAATTACAGATATTTATACTGATTATTCTTTATAGCAAATATTCCAAGGAGCCTCCTTTCATAGGCTGCCACATTCTAATTACAAAACAAAGCCATAGATGCCTTCAAACTCCTGCTTAGAATCACAGAAATCCCACTGTAGGCATTAGCCAGGGGGAGTATCAATGTGTCATCCCAGACAGGTCCTACCCCCTGATTACTCTTACAGATCTTTGTGGGGACCAAAGTGGTAATAACCAGCCTACAGTTTGAGGTTTACCTCAAAAGCAGGACAATCAGTAAGCTAAAATATTCCCCTGTTCTCAGTGACAGCCAGCAGGCAGAGGTAACACAGAAATCTGAGATGGGCCACTTTCCCCAGTGACCCAAATTCTCAAAGTATTACTTCCTTCCACCACAAAATGTTCCCAAAGCTACCATTCAAGAAAGAGGGAAGAATACCCAAATGTCCCATTCTCTCCCTCCCCAGATTATTTTAGATGTACATATCCAAAATCTTAACAGCTTTGTTTGTGGTAATGAACAGTAAATACTGAAATGCATCTCTTGATACATTTCATACATGAAAAGTGGCACCAAAATTTTTCTCCAAGTTTAATCTTGCAAAGGAAGTGTGCAAAAGTACACCGTTATTTTCTGAAGAGGTTAAGAAATATTCATTTCACTCTAATGTACACAAATAAATCAACACACAAATATATACAAAAAAACCAACACCAAAATATAATGAGAATGTGTTTACGTTGACTGTTTTACTTGTAAAGATATTTTAATTTCATTTCAAAATGCCTTCCTCTCTCTTTCTGGATACACACATGTGGAACATTCAAAAAGAAATCCCAGTATGCAGCACCCAGTTTGCACAGAGAGTTCTTGAGGAGTGAATTTCAGTGTCCATATTATTCTTATGAGTAACTTTATCCACTGCAAAATTATTGCAATAAAAAGATTTTTTTTAGGTAAAGCACAATTGAAATTACTTACTTTGCCTAAGTTAAAACAGGAGGGAAATGAAGAATCTGACCCATTCCTCTAATTTTACAGGTTCAATAGTAATCTAGCTATGCTATTCAGTTAGAGAAACCATTAATTTTGCTATGTGGCTGAAACTATGAGGCTTCAGCTTTCTTTCTCTCACTTTCCTCCCGTCTTTTTGCTCTTTGTCTATGCACCTGTTTGCACCACTTTACCATCTCATTTGAAAAACTTTGGGTAATCCTCTGGCACTAACCCTGGTGTGATAATACTCCTGTTATTCAGCAGCATAATTACGAAGGACAACACAGATAAAACACGTCTTTCACTTCTGCTGTGAATATGTCAGTTTTGCAAGTTTTCAAGGTGAATGATTTCTAAAACCTTCTGTATTTAATGTTAATCTAAATTCTTCACACAATGAAACTTCCCGCACTTTACGGAAAGTGGTTACCTTTGATACATCAAAGTGAATGGTAATAGTGAAAACTTTTACAGCAGCTTTTTTAGCAGCAGCCCCTTCTCCAAAACACTTCATCAACCTTGAACAGATCTGCTGAGGGACAGTTCAGTACTAGATTTTGCTTTGACAAGGGCAAGCTACAGCAGAGGGAAGTGAAATGCTGGAATCAGGCAGCAGACCAGTGATATAGGCAGAAATAATTTCTTCGGCTGCATCAAAACACTTTGGATCTAGGTAACATTACTAAAAATTATGAATTGGGTGGTGTTTGCTTTCTTTTGGTTTTTTGGGACAACTCTAACTAACTTATCTTCCACCAACAAGAAAGTTTGCTACCCAATTAAAAGCGTAACAACAAAATTAAATCTTGCCTACTTCCCTGGTTCCTAGTAAAGAGAGGGAATTCAGCACCTTCACATCCCTTTTCTGCTCCTGCTTTGTCCCACAACAGAGAAGGCAAAGCTTTTCTTTGTTCTGTGTTTCTTAGTGGGTTTGGAGTCATTTGGGCTGGAATCAAATGGGAAGAGCCCTGATGGCTTGGGTCTCTCCTCATGGATTTCAAACTGATAGCCACTCTTGTTAAACCCACAGGAGCATTTTCCTGAATGTCTTGAGTAGGTGCAATGGCTGAAACATGACCCAAGAAGAAACTGCACTCAGACAGGCAACAGGGAGCACGTGTAGAGCTATAAACGAGATTAATTACCATGTACTCTCTTTTCAATAGCCTAAGCAAATCATCAACAGTTTTTCTCCACCACAGGATAGATAAATGTTTTTTCCCTTATGTTCCTCAGGCATGTTGTATTTTTCTCAGACTGCTGAACTTTTTAGGGCAGGACAGCTGTTCCAAGAGCCATGCTCAGCTCTAGGCCCGTATCTGGACATGGTGAGGATACAGTGATGATGACAGTAGCAAATTTAAAAGATGAGATATACCAAGTAAGTACACATCCATCATCTTTAAAATATTTGTGATTTTTTTTCTGGAACCTTTGCTCAGCCTGAGAGAGAGTCCCCAAGGACAGTGATTCCCAAACAGGAGTCAGTCTAGCACAGCCTCCTGTGGAGTCTAAGAGAGAAGAATAAAGTTATTGATCAATGCCTAGAAGAAAGTCAACCACGTTATGTGATCCAAGTCAGCGGGGAGAGCTTTGGGTACTCTCAAGGTCGTCTCCAAATGACTGAATTTTACCTTGGCCTCCAAACTGAATAAGGCCTAAGGAGAAGAGGGACATCTTCCATTGGCTCTTCACAAACTTCTCAACAATCTTTTTAGCCAAACTAGGAAAACTGTCACACAGGAACAATAATTAATCACAATGGCAGCAAAAGGTAAGCTAAAACAGAGGGAAAGATTACTCTCTCCATCTATCAGTTTTGCTCCTCATAGCCAGTCCAAGCATCTCAGATTGTTCTGTAACAACATCCAGCCTAAATCAAACCATGTGCAATGGGAAACAGACTTCCATGTATTCTTTCTAGCACTTGCAGAAAGGCAGTGATCATTTCCAAATCCTGTCGTTTTCTGCTCAAAGAAACCACAGGATTGAGAACTTGTTTCAATGTCTGAATCAAACCAGAAAGTATCTGGGTTTGCATCTTAGTGTCCATGAAAACTTGAAATGCATAAAAAACCCATTATTCCAAGGAGAACACAAATAGCCTGTGTACATATCAAGTCCATGAGGAACCCTCCAAGGTAAAAAAAAATAAAAAATTACATCTTCTGCACAAAAAGGCAAAAAAGAAACCTAATAAGTTAATTATCTGTACACAGGTTCATCAGGTGAAGGATGTCAGTTATTTTGTAGGTGGGCATATTTTCAAAGTTTCAATTTAATTAGGATAATTTTCTGACAGTTTGGCTGTTCATCAGAATCCCTCATCAGGATAGAAATTGGGCAGAAGCCTTTCTAGAACAGACTTGATTGTGAGAGATCTTCCATCTCATGGTCCTAACCAGCTGGAAACACTGTGAATAGCCTATTCGATGATATTTCAGTCTCCTGCTTTTGGACCCAGATTGTGATAAATTTCGGGTAAAAATTCGTGTATAAAATAATAACCTGATGTGTAATGGGAATAATGTTAATAAAAATCGTGAAATCCAGTATAGGGCTAATCGTTTACCCGCCAGCCTGCCAGTCTCAGTTGCAAAGACAGGATGAACATCATCAAGCTAGACAAAGACACTGGCCAACCTCGATAAGAATCACTTCCTTGCCAATGCAAGGAAGAAATTCCTTCGTGACGACGATGCCAATCTCATCAACTTTCTGGCGATCTCATCAACTCTCCGGCGCAACAAGCAAAATGAAATCAGCATAAGACTAACACATGAAATTGACATAAGAAAGAGTTTTTCCTGGAATGAGACAATGAGACCTGACGAGATCCAGGAAGGCCATCAAAAAGAAATTCGGACTATTCAGCCCATCCTGGACACCTGGACTGCCTAAGGGCAGAAAAACCCTATAAAATGCTGGACTAAAGCTGCATCGGCGTGGATTTGGGAGTCTTGTACCCCGGTGCAGACCCCTATCCACCCAGCGCGGCGCTGATATTCTCCTAATTTGTGGCTTTCTCATTTTTCTTGTGCTCGATATTTTGTAATTAATAAATTGTCTTTTATTTATCCGATATTTGCCATTGCATTTATAACAGATTTGGTGCTGTGACTCGGATTCGGAGGAAGCTGTGGGGACCTGCGACCCAGGAGGGTACCCCTGCCGAGTTCGGCGGCCTGGTGAGTGAGGAGACCCCGCGGCTCCACCCGAACCTCCGAACCAAATTTAGGAATGAGAAAGCCACAAATTAGGACAGGGGAGAGAACGGATCTGGGGGCAAAAGAGAGCTCGGGAAGGCAAAGGGCCTTCGGAAAAGCCGCGGCTTGCAATTGCTCGTAAAACGTCTACGTGCACAAAGACATCCACGCAGGAAAAGGAGCTGTAAGTACTGCTGGTTGAGCGGGTGATCGGGCGAGTGTGTGAAACGTGATCTGATCACGAAGCGAGTGTGGACTTCAAGGTCGCATTTCCGTATTCCCGCGAGGGGAACAGTCAGCCACGAAGGAAGCGATTTCGTGTGAAACTCTCTTACATCGCTCGTCAAAACCGGGACGAGGGAAGTCTCGGGGACCGATCACGGAGTGGGCAAAAGGGGGAAGGGTACGTCCTGTTGAGCTCGGGAATTGGTAAACCCTTTTTGCCAGCGGACCAAGGTAAGGGTCCAAAAGGAATCCGAAAGGATTGAGAACCGATCAGGAACCCCCGGCACAGCTCGCTGGAGGGGTGAGTGATCAAAAAAAGCCCCATCCCCTGAAAAAGGAAAAAACACAATGCACAGGCAGAAAAAGTCGACTCGCAGGGAAATTTGAAGATTTGGTAAGGAGAACTTGCAAAACATGGGACAGAGAAAGAGTAAGCCCCAGAAAAAGACCTCAGAAAAGTGCCCCTCTGGTAAGGGAAAGGGAACCATGAAAATCCCTCGAAATAGTCCCTTGGGGTGGATGTTGGAACATTGGGGAGATTGTCCACAAAGAAAAGAGAAATCCAAGGAAAAAATGATTTATTATTGCATGGATGTGTGGGGTGGTGAAGAATTGAGGAACCATCTTACGTGGCCAGTAATGGGAACATTTGAAAGTTGGGTATGTAGTGAGTTAAATCGCTATGTGGAAAATAAGAGCCCCTCGGACCCCGAGGAGAAGGAATACACCCGGCTCTGGTTAAACACCCGAGCAGGCCTGTTTCCGATGAAACAGAAAGGGCGGCCCGGAACCGGGACCGAGCCCTGGCAACCCCTGGACCACCTACCACCTCCCTACAATGGCTTGAATTCCCCATCCTCTCTGGAGCAAGTGGTGCCCACGGCTCCTTTGGATCCTCCAAGCCAACTCTTGGGGGCACCGGCATCCCAGGTGGGGAGCCATGTCTCTCCTCCATTGTCCCCACTGGCAGCTTCCTTGCTGCCCTCCCCACTCTTGCCTCTTCCGTCCGGTTTGGGTCCGTCGGCGGCGCCCCTGCCGATAGACGCTATAGCCGCGGGAGCCCCTTCTGAGGTCCTTCCTGCACAAGCTTGGGAGCACTCTCGTTCACTTTTGCCGCCGCCACCAGGGTTGGTCCGAGCGGAGGAGAGACTCCCTTTTGCCGCACAGGCGGCAATCCCGCCCCCGCAATCTGGGAGGGGGAGACAACCCACTGCTACCAGTTCTCCCCCTGCTAGCAGAACCCGACTGAAAGCAAGGATGGTGGGTGATGAATGGGGAGAGAGTGAGAATGAGGGACACAACCTACTTCCACTGAGGGAGGTACCGACGGCCCCTGGGGTAATTGGGTTTGTTAATGTACCCCTCAACACGGGAGATGTAAGGGCATTTAAGAAGGAAATGGGACGATTGTTAGACGATCCTTTTGGGGTGGCAGATAGGTTGGATGAGTTCCTGGGAAGCAGTATTTATACATATGAAGACCTGATGGCAATCCTAAGGTCTTTATTCAACAACGAGGAAAGGGAAATGATAAAACAGGCGGGTATCAGAGATTGGGACAGAAGAAACCCACAAGGGACACCAGGGGACCAAAAGTGGCCCAGCTCTAGCCCGAGCTGGAATGCACAAACAGAGGACGGGAGGAGGAGCATGGTAGACCTGAGAAATATCATAATCCAGGGCATTCGGGAAGCCGTCCCAAGGGGTCAGAACATTAGCAAAGCTTTCAATGAATATCAGGGGAAAGATGAGTCCCCCACTGAATGGATTGAGCGACTAAGGCAAAGTCTACAGATATATTCTGGGACGGACCCCAATTCCCCTGTGGGGGAGGTGTTGCTCAAAACACAGTTTGTAGCTAAATCCTGGGAGGACATTCGAAGAAAGCTTGAGAAGATAGATGGCTGGCAAGACAAAAGCTTGCAAGAGTTGCTGAGGGAAGCGCAGAAAGTTTACATGAGGAGGGAGGACGAGAAGCAGAAGGTGCAAGCCAAGGTTTTGGTAGCAGCAGTGAAGGAGGTTCAGAGACAGGAACAGGCTTCGGGTAAGTATAAGACCTTACCCCAAAAGCTTTCAGGCTCCCGCAAGGCAACCCCAGACACCAGAAGGGAATTGCCTGAGTGTTACTATTGTAAAAAGGCAGGACACCTTCGGAGAGATTGCAAGAAAAGGATAAGAGATGAAAAGCTGTTCCAGGAGGATTAGGGGTGTCAGGGGCTCTTCACTTTGGGGACCAGGACATCTAACGAGCCTGTGGTAAAATTGAAAGTAGGTCCCCAGCGTCAAGAGATCGTTTTTCTGGTGGATACCAGGGCAGAAAGGAGCACCTTGCAGCATTTACCAGAGGGATGCACGGTCAGTGAAGAGAAAGTTGTGGTGGTGGGGGCAAAGGGGGATCCTTTTAAAGTACCAGTGATAAAAAGCGTAGAAATTGAATCAGAGAATAAAGTTTGCTTGGGAAATTTGTTGTTGGTGGAGGAAGCTGATTACAACTTGCTAGGGAGAGATATGATTATTGCTCTTGAAATTAGCATAGTTGTAAGAAGCTCCGATCTCGTGGTAAGAATGTTTAAGCTCACTGAGAAGGATGAGGCAGACATCAATCCAGAGGTATGGCACTTAAAAGGGGAGGTGGGGAAGCTAGAAATAGATCCCATTCACATCATAATCGAGAATCCCGAGGACCCTATACGGGTCAAACAGTATCCCATTCCTCTGGAAGGAAGAAAGGGATTGAAGCGGGTAAGCGATGACCTTTTGAAAGGAGGAACAATAGAACCATGCATGTCCCCCCATAACACCCCTATACTGGCTGTGAAAAAGGCAGATGGAAGCTATCGGCTAGTTCAGGATTTGAGGGCAGTAAATGCTCGAACCAGGACTAGGTTTCCGGTGGTGGCCAATCCATATACTTTACTGAACCGGCTCACGCCTGAGGATGTATGGTATACTGTGATTGACCTGAAGGATGCATTCTGGACTTGTCCCTTGGATGAGAAGAGCAGGGATTACTTTGCTTTCCAATGGGAGGACCCCGATACCAATAGAAAACAGCAGTTGAGATGGACAGTGCTTCCCCAAGGGTTTGTAGAATCCCCTAACCTGTTTGGGCAGGCCCTGGAACACCTCTTGACTCAATTTACTCCGGAGGCAGGGACGAAACTGTTACAATATGTGGATGACCTGTTAATAGCTGGACCTTCTGAGGGAAGTGTAAGGAAATGCACGGTGGAATTGCTAAATTTTATTGGAGCTAAGGGGTTGAAAGTTTCAAAATCCAAACTACAGTTCACAGAGCCCAAAGTGAAATATTTGGGTCATTGGCTGTCCCAAGGAAAAAAGAAATTAGACCCTGAGAGGGTCGCGGGAATCATTACATTACCCGCTCCAAAAACTAAGAGACAAATACGCCAAGTGTTAGGGCTCCTGGGATACTGTAGACAGTGGATTGAAGGTTTCAGTGAGAAAGTAAGATTTCTGTATGAAAGATTGAACACCGACAGGGTGAAGTGGACTGAGCAAGATGAATTGGATTTCCAAAAACTGAAAGAGGTTTTCATGACAGCCCCAGTGCTGACCCTTCCAGATGTGAACAAAGAGTTCCAATTGCTTGTAGATGTCAGTGGACAGACTGCACAGGGAGTCCTGACTCAGGTATGGGCCAGCAAGAGGAAACCCATAGGATTTTTATCAAAAATCCTGGATCCTGTGAGTCGGGGATGGCCTACGTGCTTGCAGGCCATCGTCGCAGTGGCACTCCTGGTGGAAGAGGCGAGGAAAATCACCTTTGGAGCCTCACTGGTAGTTTACACCCCCCACAATGTGAGAAACATTCTACAACAAAAGGCAGAAAAGTGGTTGACCGACTCCAGGCTTCTGAAATATGAAGCCATTCTGATCAGCTCCCCGGGATTGGAGTTAAAAACCACCTCAGCACAGAACCCGGCACAGTTCATGTTTGGAGACCCCTCCGAGGAACTGCTGCACGATTGTGCTGAGATCGTGGAACTCCAGACAAAAGTAAGACCAGATTTGGAGGGTCAGGAATTGGAAGGGGGAGAAAAATGGTTTGTGGATGGGTTGGCGAGAGTAGTGGAAGGGAAAAGGAAATCAGGGTACGCAGTGGTGGACAGCAGAACAGGAAAGGTGGTGGAATCAAGCCCCCTGAGGCCCGAACGGTCGGCCCAGGCTTGTGAGCTTTACGCTCTCCTGAGGGCTCTCAAAAGGCTAAAGGGAAAAAGGGGGACCATATTCACCGATTCCCAATATGCGTTTGGGGTGGTTCACACTTTTGGAAAGATTTGGGAAGAAAGAGGTTTAATAAACACAAAGGGGAAAGGCTTGGTTCACGGGGAGATGATTTGACAAATCTTGGAGGCAATCAGAGAACCAAAAGAAATTGCGGTGGTACATGTGAAAGGGCATCAGACCGGATTGCAATTTCAAACGCGCGGCAATAATCTGGCTGATCAGGAAGCGAAAAGGGCAGCTTTGCTTACAGTAAGCATTCCCGAGGTAGTCGGGGAGGAGAACTCCGAAATCCAAATATGTCCCTCTGAAAAGGACATTGAAGGATTCAAGGAGATGGGAGGGGCTTTGGAAATGGGAAAATGGAAGTTGCCTGACGGAAGGGAACTGGTCCCAAAAAGTACAGCCAGAGGGATCCTAAGACGTCTGCATGAGCAGACCCATTGGGGAACACGGGCATTGGCTGACCAGTTTCTGAAGTTCTTTGGGTGCAAGGGTATCTTTGAATTGGCAAAACAGGAGGTACAAGGGTGCGTGACTTGCCAGAAAGTGAACCAGTCCAGATCCAGACAAACGGCTTGGGGAGGTCGTCCTCTTTCATATCGGCCGTTTGAAAGGATCCAGGTGGATTTCACTGATTTACCAAAGGTCAGAAGGTATAGGTATTTATTGGTTAATGTGGACAATTTGACACACTGGGTAGAGGCATACCCAAGGGCGAAAGCCACAGCTCAAATGGTTTCCAAAGTATTGTTAGAGGAAATAGTCCCCAGGTATGGAATCGTGGATTGCATAGATTCAGACCAAGGGACTCATTTCACCTCAAAAATTATAAAACAATTAACCGAGGCCTTGGGAATCAGATGGCAATATCACACCCCCTGGCACCCCCAGAGTTCAGGGCAAGTAGAAAGAATGAATCAAACTTTAAAATCACAATTGGCAAAACTCATGTTGGAAACAAAAATATGCTGGGTGAAATGCCTTCCCTTTGCTTTGCTGAATGTAAGAACTATGCCTCACTCTGATACGGGGCTGTCCCCCTTTGAGATGTTGTATGGGATGCCATACATCACGGAATGCCAGTGGGACATCCCCGAGTCGAGGATGTGCAATTGCAACCTTATCTCATCACTGTAAACAAAAATTTACAGGAGCTTTGAAGGCGCAGACTCATTCCCCAAAGCGCTCCTCTCGGGTTTCCAATCCACCAGATTCAGCCGGGAGACAAAGTGTTAATCAGAACCTGGAAAGAAACCCCTCTCGCTCCACAGTGGGAAGGACCGTTCCTAGTGCTGCTCACGACCGACACTGCAGTTCGAACCGCTGAGAAGGGTTAGACTCATTCATCAAGGGTGAAAAAGATCGGGGACCCAAAAACCTCGGACTGGAAGGTTACCACTCCTCCCGGAGAACTCAAAATCAAGCTCAGGCGTCAACCTAAATGACCAGTCAGATAAGTTGCAATACCCCAGACTGTGAATGTTTTCCTTTCATTCATTTTGAGTGTGTATACTGTAAACAGGTTTGGGTCACCCATTGTTGGGGAGGGAATCGACCTAGAGGTTTGTGTACTAACTGTCTAGTTGAGGAGCAGGATAACACAAACTGTCTCTTAATACTTGCCACTCGGGCCGGACTTTTAGAATTAGACTCTCCTGAGTGGTACCAAATTTTCAAAAAGGGAATAAAGGGAAAATTGGACGCTAAAGCAGAGCCTTTAGCAGTTGAGTGCCGGAGGACCATCAAAGTACCTTGCCAAGGGGATACAATCAAATTATCCCGGTGGGCAACCTACAAGAGAAGGTTTGCCATCAGGACCACACGAGCCCCTGAAGCATACCCTTGCTGCCGAGAAGATGGTTTACCCCGCCGTATGTTCACATACGGGTGAAGGGCAAGGCAGACGGGTATTTCTGTGGGGAATCCTGACAGTCCTGAGTCTAGCCGTGTGCTAGACCAAGGGAGCCCTTCCAGGGGCGCTCCTGGGGGAGAATCCTCCTGTGAAGTGTGAATGGTGCTTAACAGCTCCAGAAACCGGGCAGATAATGGATTGTCCTCTGGAAAGGCAGTTGGGTGATTGTTGGACTAATGGCACTCGATTTCACCTTTGTGAATTGGAAGAAAGGGTCCGGTGCCAACGCTCAGGGGCAAGTCCTAAGGGCGGGCTGTTCAGGGATCCTGCTCGCTCACTCGTTAGACAAAGGCGCGAACTCGAAATTCCTTACCCGGTGCAAACATGTCAGCAATGTAACAAAACTGTATGGGTGGGAGGAAAAAGGCAATCTACTTTCCTTGCCTACTACAAGGTGAATCCCCTGTGCTACGACAAAACGAAACTGAAAATATGTAACATGGGTGGAAAATTGTATTGGGAAGGGAAGAATCTCAAACACAAGGAACTAGGTTCCTTTGATACTGAACCCATCGTTTTTGACTTATTGCCTCCGGGTGATAATCGTGTGTGTTTGCAGTTTGATCAGACCTTTTGTTTTTCAAGAAATGAGGAAGGGATGGACCCTGAGAGTAAAATGAACCAGGTGATGAATCCTCTCAGGAGGACTGGGAAGAGTGTGATCTCAATTGGAATTGAGGTCAAAGTAAATAAAAGAAACGAATTTTTAATTTGATGAATTATTAGGTGGGGGACTGTGATAAATTTCGGGTAAAAATTAGTGTATAAAATAATAACCTGATGTGTAATGGGAATAATGTTAATAAAAATTGTGAAATCCAGTATAGGGCTAATCGTTTCCCCCCCAGCCTGCCAGTCTCAGTTGCAAAGACAGGATGAACATCATCAAGCTAGACAAAGACACTGGCCAACCTCGATAAGAATCACTTCCTTGCCAATGCAAGGAAGAAATTCCTTCGTGACGACGATGCCAATCTCATCAACTTTCTGGCGATCTCATCAACTCTCCGGCGCAACAAGCAAAATGAAATCAGCATAAGACTAACACATGAAATTGACATAAGAAAGAGTTTTTCCCAGAATGAGACAATGAGACCTGACGAGATCCGGGAAGGCCATCAAAAAGAAATTCGGACTATTCAGCCCATCCTGGACACCTGGACTGCCAAAGGGCAGAAAAACCCTATAAAATGCTGGACTGAAAGCTGCATCGGCATGGATTTGGGAGTCTTGTACCCCGGTGCAGACCCCTATCCACCCAGCGCGGCGCTGATATTCTCCTAATTTGTGGCTTTCTCATTTTTCTGGTGTTCGATATTTTGTTATTAATAAATTGTCTTTTATTTATCCGATATTTGCCATTGCATTTATAACACAGATGAAACCAGGAATTGCTGCTAAACCATAAATACCATTAAAAGACAGAGAGGGAGAAAGATTAACCAGATTTTGGCCAAGCTCCAAAACTCTGCATTTAATTCTGGGGCAAAGGTTCAGGCTGGGTTTTACAGATTGGTTTGTCTACCTCAGTTATTTCCCACTCTTACATGATATAAAATGCCTTTGTTTATCTTTTACTCCTTTATACACTAAGTGTTGGTTACATCCGTTATACATCAGGCAATGTATGTGCAGAAAGAGAAAGAGGACTGAAAACATGGCAAGACTCCACTAATTTAGGATCAGAAATAGTGGGCGGGAGAAGCTGATTCCAGCTGCATGGGGTTATATGGAAATGTCTCTCTCAGTTTTTCAAAGGCTTGTCCCATGTAGTACTGTTGGGGACTACATGGGACAAGTAGTTGGAAATAATATTATGCATTATTTTTGACAAATTAATAGAAAAATTCATTGCATAGGTCAGCAGAGACAAAAAAAAAAAGGGGGGTTTGTTCTGGTTGTTAACAGAGAGAGAGAGGAGTGCATTTCCCCTTACCTGATCTGGTACGTCAAGAGTCAGACACATGGTAGGAGTCAGTAGGAGCAAGGAAGGAGGGCTGCTGACCCCTTAACCTCCTAGGTTTTAAAATAGCTACTCAAATACCATTAAACACAAATGTGAGTGGTGTTCTAAGCAGAGATTGGTGTATTCTCTTACATTTGGAAACACTCTTCTCAGGTGTTGAGCAGCTCCTGCACCCTTAGGCTACCTTCAGCACTCAGCCTCAAAACACAGTGTGGGGTGCTGCCTCAGGATTTGAAATTGTGTTGTAGGATCATGTGAATGGGATAAACTGACTGTTTCAGTGCCCACAGGGCTCCTGTGAAAGCATAGCCACAGATCCTGAACACACCACTTGCCACTGCTGAAACAATACAGAGAGGACAGACACATCTGGAGCAGAGTAAGCAACATCAACAAAAATGTCAGGTAGAAGGGAGCATATGATCCAGAAATTATTTTCAGACAAATATATTTATTTTTTCTTTTGGGGAGAGCAGGGGAAAAGAGAGCTGCACGTCCTTTACAAACAGTGCTGGTATTATTCACACTGCCAACCAAACCACTTTAGCTGAAGAACCTTTGCAGTACCACAAGTGTAATACAAAAAAAACAACCAAAGACCACTTACTTCCTTTTTTCCCCCTGAGTATTGACATTCTTGTGCAGTATTAGGAGAGCTAATTTAGCTTCCAGTTCTAAGAATTTTTTAATCTACAGCCAGTAATTATTTGCATTCAGGGGTACAAAAGAGGAAAACAAAGCCCACAAATTCTAGCACATTCATGTGGGATTGGGAGTTGAATTAGGATCCTCACACCCCATTGAATTATCGGCCCCCCTATTAGAGCCTTATTAAAATGGTAATGATTATAATGCCGGTCGTAGGCAGGCTGTCGCACCTGTCAAAAAAAAAAAAAAAAAAAAAAAAAAAAACCACCACAAACGATTATCCTGTTCATTCAACTGTCTGGCATTCGAATCCGTGTCTCAGGTTTACTGTTCTGTGAAGTTTTTCTTTTTCTTTTCTTTTCTTTCTTTCTTTCTTTCTTTCTTTCTTTCTTTCTTTCTTTCTTTCTTTCTTTCTTTCTTTCTTTCTTTCTTTCTTTCTTTCTTTCTTTCTTTCTTTCTTTCCTTTTTATGAAGTTAAATAAAAGATACAAGAACAAACACTTCCACAAAGGTGATAAAAAACCCCTCTAATTTAGCACATCTATTACCCATGTGGTGTTAAGGTATCTAGGACAGCAGTCTGAGGAAATAGATACAATTTCACTGGATTTCTCTATAATGAGGAAGAATACAGAGGGCTACAGTAAAATCTCTTTATAAAAAGGAACACTGGTCTTTAAGAACAAAAAGAACAATTGGCCTTCCTCTTTGCACACACACACCCCCACACCCACCCCATTTCTACACACAGCCAGGATGATGTTAGTCAGAGCCGTAAAGTCTTTCTTCGTACACAAAATAAACACCTCAGATGATTTAAAGGGACAGTCCTGAAAAGACCAAAAGTCCACAGGCTTTGCTAAGGAAGAAATTGCATTAACTCATTTTCTCCTTTAAAAGTAGTGAACATAGAATTTGAAATAAGCAGCACAAATCTAGGGTCTAATCCTGAACACATTTAGTAAAAGGACACTGGGGCTTGAAGACCCCAGCCAGCTTTCAATTTAAAATGCTACAGGATTTTATTTGTATTCAAATAACTTATTGTTAACAGCAAAAACAGCATCAATTTTAATAAAGATATATGGATACTTGGCTTTCCCTAAAGTAAAAAAAACAGCACAGAAAAGTTCCTGAGAATTTAAGAGATAAATCAGGTGGAGAGAAGATTAAATATTTCCCACCCTGTTCAAAAGATGGCTTTTTCCTTTCCTCCAGCCCCGTTGTATAAGTTTTTCAAATACCACAGCATAAAAGAACGTCAGTGGAAGAGCATTTAAAGGCTGAATGCCTTCAATAGCATCTAAGACAGATGCTGTGTCACTGGACCCTTTTGGGAAGTGGAGCAACCAACGAAAGACTGATTGGGTTTTGTTTGTTTTGGTTTGTTCCAGAAAAACATTTTCAATTAAACATGAAAAAAAAAAAAAAAAAGCTAGGGTTTTCTCAGCACTGGGAATAAAGAAACATATAAGAACTGCACTTAGCAGGTATCAGCTCCTGAGTGCATAAAGCACTAGATTTGTTCATGTTTTCACAGAAGTAACTAGGAAAAAGATCCCTTTATTTTAGAAGCCCATATATAAACTTGCAATGGTTCCCATCCTAGGATGATAGTGGTTTTATCTAAATGTTATTGAAGTAATTTACTGTGTTTCTAAATACATTTTTTTCTGAGCTCACAAAGCCAAAATGATATTTTTAAGAAGAAAGAGAACAGAATTTGAAGGATGTTGTAGTGAAAAACAAGTACCCATACATTTGTAGCAAATAAATGAGTGAGCAAACAGCAGGCAGCTGCTGCCTGTTACCTCCTTGGTCTGAACACACACATTTTTATTTTTGGACCTGATGGTCCTCAATGTTCTGTTTTCTGCTTTTTAAGATGGTAAATACTTAACAGTAGGGATGGATACTGCTTGCACTGCTTGCAAAGGGAATACTGGGCCTTAAAGAGGACTTTGGAATGATGCAGTGATTCCTATCTTTAAAACCCCAGTTATCTCCATGCAAGTAGAGCTGGGCCAAGCTCAGAAACCCTGTCTATAAATAAATCACAACCACTTAACCAAATCACTCACACAATCAGAGACATTTGAGCAATGTGTTTGAGCAGTGAGAAATAAGAATTATTTCCATTCTCCACTCCTAAATTCAAGGGGCGACCAGAAGGCTGAAGTATCAAATTTAAGAAGTTTGAAGGTCACCTGACCTTTAGCAAAGGATTAAGGACGCCCTGAGACTACATCACTAACCTTGTAGGGTATATTGCCCCAACTCTGCTGTTCACTCATTTTTTCCTGCCTTCACTGGCCTCTCCCAGCTAAGAGCTCCTCATCCCGCATCCCTGTCTCATATTGTCTGAATTTCTGGAATGAAGATCTTTCCTTTTGCATGTCAGGAGAGCTTCAGCACTCAAAGTGATAGCAGGGAGTGGCAAGTTCTTGAAGGAATGAGAGAAAATACAGAGGGTGGAGAGACTGGGGCAGGATAAATGCTGGTACTGCCTGAATATGTTTCTGCAAGTGGCACATTGATTGGATCAGGTGAGGAGCAACTGGAGCAGTGGGACCACAGGCTGTTTCCCATCATCTTAATGCACCTCATCTTAGATGCTTCAATCAAACAGCTGCAAGAAAATTCAGCGACCTGTCTTCTGAAAGCATTAGTGAGTGAAAGCTGGAACTGACTAAATGCTACAATAGCAATGGTGACAAATGGCTTCACCAAGAAAGGTCTCAAGATCACTTCACCAATGACTGAGTTGCCCAGATTTGCCTGCCAGAGTCCAAAATGCAAATATTTGAGGTGGTGCTCCAGGTTGCATCCTCTTCTTTGAGGCATTTTCCTGCTTGAATTTCACTAATACTCATGTGGTTCTGTAGCTTTTAATCTTGAGTGAATGAGTGTTGCCACCCTTGTTGATGTGGTAGCTAGAGAAACTATCAATTCCTTCAAAAAAATCCTCAGCCAGAAAAAGACCACCTACCCATTATTAGCCGGGGTTACCAGTTAAAAACATATGAAGGGGGTCACATGAATGGAGAGCAGTGTGCATGTTTCCCTTGAACAACAAGGGAATAGATGGATGAAAGATAAGGTAATGATTTGTGACAGGAGCCCAAAATTTGATTTCAACAATTAAATTACCCTTTTAAGAGATCCCCGAGGAAATCTATTAAAATACCATCTTCCCCTATCCCCAAAGTATACAAAAGCTGCCTAGTAACTGTCCAGTATCACTGCCTTTGTGACATGTTGGATGATTCCCAAGACAAAAACCATATGCTGTCCAATGAATGGTAGAGGATTCCACAAGGAAAGGCTATTCTTTAAGTCACTTGCCCTAAGAAAAAGAAAAAAAAAAAGAGAGAAACTACCAACTACACCAGAAAGTTTGCCCTAAAACATAGGGTTTGGTTTTGCTCACTTGGTTTTTCACCAGATATGCAGAACAAGTCACAAAATCACATCCCTAGAAAGTGTGAAAGGATTTTCACTTTTGAAGCCGTGGAACTCTGCACCAACTTCAATCCTTATGTTCAGAGGAGCATGCAGCAGGGAAAAGCAGGTTGCATAATGCTTGATCATTATATTAACCCTTTCATCAGTTCCCGGTGACCTAAGCTTTCCATCTCACAACCACTCTTCAGCTATTTTGCTCTGTTGTTATATCTAAGGCTACCCCACTGCATAAATATTACTATTTAAAGCCAGAGATTTCAGATGTGAAGCAAAGAAATAAAAGAATATATGATGAACTTCTGCATGATTACAGAGCTAAGGGAGATCCTTGATTTGACTCAAGCTAGATATTACTTTTTGGCCTAAAAATAACACATGCAGGCAAATGCAGAATGCAAAGTAAGACTGAGCAACACAAGACTTGGGTTCTTACTTACCTATGTCACGTATCAGGTGCTCAATTTGCTTACTCACCACTGAGAAATGTATCTGCTGATGACAAGAAGCCACAGTTCAGATTTGGCATTTTGAAATACCAGCATGGTATCTGGTACAAGAAATCAATATCATTCACTGATGTGGTTGGCATCAGGGACAAAGCTTTCTCCTAGTCAGTTGCTCAGTATAGTTCAGAATACTTCCCTCCAAGCTACTTTAATTATAAATTATATTAAAAAAAAACAACTTCCAATCATCATCTCTCTATGCAGTGACATATTATGTGTTCAGACATGATTTTAGAATATGAGTAAAAGGCTTTTTTTTTTTTTTGTGAGAAACCTCCATTTTTTGAGGACAAGCAACCGCTTTGTCCACATGCGTGCTCCAAATCCACAGATTTAGGCATTCACCTACACGTCACTGAATTTCTCTTTCAGAATAACAAAACATCATCAAAATGAGCAGAATTTTAGGCAAAGGAGCGGTTTATGTTTAGGCAGATGCATATAGTTAAGTGTTTGCAGGACTAGGACTTAAGAGGTCTGGTATCTGGCTGTAGAATGCTACGTGCATCTCAGGGAGGAGCTTTGTGAAGAGCACCAGAATGCTTTGCCTACCCAGCCTGGAACATTATCAATTCCAAAGCCTTCAAGTCCATTCAACTAATCAAGAGTCTCATAAAATTGTTGCAAAATTCAACAACAGAAACAAAGTAATTTTTTTACACAGCATGATTTCCCTTCTCTTACAGAAAACTTCCAACTCTTAGGATAGCTAAAGTAACCTCAAAGTATAATATCTATAAATTTTCCAGATACACTTTCCCCTTTATATTATTACTTATGATCCTGAAGCCAACAACCCAGATCAAAACTGTTCAAACCCTTCTTCAGTCTGCCCCCAATTCTAGTTAACATTCTGTTCAGAACCTACTGCTTTGACTGTGAAAAGGAGCAGTTACCTCTTTCCTAAGCTGCCTTAGAAAGGGAAAGAAAAGAACAGAAAAGAAAAGAAAAAGAAAAGAAAGAAAAGAAAGAAAAGAAAGAAAGAAAGAAAGAAAGAAAGAAAGAAAGAAAGAAAGAAAGAAAGAAAGAAAGAAAGAAAGAAAGAAAGAAAGAAGAAAGAAATTCTGTCCATGAAAAGCTTGAATAGATGCATATTATGAATCTGGTAGGAGTGACTGGGACAAGTACCTGAAAACACACTGAGGCCAAAACCCCCTCAGATTTACCACAGTGAGAGTTTTTACTCCATTGCTCCACTACACACATCTACGCAAAAATTCTGCAAAGCTGCTGCCTAACCCCTGCCTAACAGGGACAGGTGGGGTCCCTGTTCTAGTATTTCTAAGGATCCCTAAAGATATTGTGCTGACATGGATATGCCCAATAAAGTCCTGTGTCTGGAATATACTTAGACTACACCTGAAGCTGTTGATTCCTTGTTGTGATGTTCTCCTGCTTACCTTGTCTGCAAAACATGACTATCAGTGATCCCTGTGCCCATTAGTAACATGCAAAAGGCAGCAGGGCAAGAATAATCACTCGCCCATTCATCCAGGATGGACTTCTACTTCACAGCTACTCATAACCTGATATCAATCTTGGTGGAGGATCCAGAGGATGATCAAATCAGCACCCCAAAGGAGGAGTCCGGGAAGACTCTTGAGACTTCTTTCAGACTTACGGGAAACCCTTTCAAAACCTTACTCAGGAATAAAGAAATGCACGAATATTCGGACTTTTCAATAGACTTATCCTCCAGACAGAAAAACGGTATAAAAGCTGTACGCCAAGACCCAGCATTTGTGGGCAAGGTTGGATGGCACCCTTGCTGCTGTCACCCTGTCCACCCAACATTTGATCAATGTTATCTGTTTTTATTGTGGCCCTTTTAAATTGATCTTGGAAAATTGCTAAATAAATTCTCTTATTTTGGATTGGCTTCGAATCATTTATAACATGTATCAAACACATTTCCTGACAAAAGTTCTGGGTGTAGAGCTGAAGCAGTCTCCAACATCAAAGGTAATGGAAAACACTATGAACATTTTTACACTGAAAGAAGTCTCAAGAGTCTTCCCAGACTCCTCCTTTGGGGTGCTGATTTGATCATCCTCCAGATCCTCCACCAAGATTGATATCAGGTCTTGAGTAGTTGTGAAGTAGAAGTCCATCCTGGATGAATGGGCCATCTCCAGTCCAGCCCTGTCATTTCTGTTGCAAATTTTGCGGTTTCACAACTGCACAATTGGCCTTGGTATTTCGGAGACACCCTTGAGCAGCTTTTGAGAGTCTAAACTTTTAGTGACAATTTATAAATTTACCACATACAATATTTTATACATTAATTTATACAGCACATCTATCACAGTCCCCCACCTTTTTATTTACCCATTAATTTCATGTTTTATTTGTTAAAATCTTTCAAAAATCACATTAGGTATACCATTTACTAGAATTCCCTCTTTCTCCAATGGTGCTCTATGAGTCTTATTTTTTTATTTTACCAATCATTATAGTTGTGATAAATGTGACATTGGGTAAAAATTCGTGATAAAAGAATATAGCAAGATATGTTAGATTGGTGTTAATATAAAAAGGTATGGTACGTAGAAACTATTCTCCCCCAGGTTTCCATGGTCCTCAGTCCTGAGACAAAGAGAACAGGACGAGGACCATTATGAGAAACAAAGACACTAGCTAACCCAGATAAGAATCGGCATCGCATCCAGACAGAGAAATTCCTCTCCGAACAAAAAAGAAGAATTCTCCACCGAGGAATACACATTGAAATAAACATGGACCTGCGAGCTCCATTCGCATGTGAAAAGGATTTTCCCAGAATACGGTCTGCAGAGTCCGGCAAATCCGGGAAGCCCATCCGAAAATTATTTGGACTATTTGGACTATCCTGGGCACCTGTTCTGCCTCAGGACACGAAAACCCCTATAAAACCCCGAGCTGCGACTTGCTCCGTGTGGATTTGGGAAAACCGTGCCTGAGAGTGCGGTCTTCTCTTCCGCCCGGCGCTGCGCTGTGAATCCTTTTGTGGTTTTTCTTTTTATCGGTGATTGGGATCGTTTTATTAATAGATTGTTTCTTTGTTAATCCGATTTTTGCCGTTACATTTATAACATAGTCAATAAATTTTTTCACCCATAGGATGCATTTCTGTTTTGTTTTTATCATAACACAGTCTATTGATTTGGTAATACCCCAGAAAAGTAGATTTCTTTCTCCCACTTATCTACACAGTCTGGTTACATCGGTTACAAATGGAGATGGTTGGCATCTTTCTTGTCTCCCATTTGTAGATTTTATGTACCTTGGAGTGCCTGTCTTTGATAATTGCCCTTGGGTCATGGCACACCACCTGTCCTGGGTTGCAGTGTAGGATGTACACAAAGTATTTATTCTATCACCATCTTCATGAACTGTTGAAACCAGGTGGGCTAGTGTTTTCCCAAGCCCCCTGCCTTTTCTGCTAATGGCCCATTAACGCCTTTGGGGTGTTTTCTGCTAATGACTTCTGGGGTGTCTCCTGCTAATGGCCCATGAGTCACAGGTAACTCCCTCCAGGGGTTATCTCTGTTAATGGGCCATCAAGGACACATTTCACACTTCTCATGCTATTGTGAGGTGCTCTGCCCAGGGGGAGGAGCCAAGCATTCTCACCTGGATATAAGCTGGGATTTGGGACAGTGCAGTGGGCATTTATCCACTGGATTCCCAGAGGACCAGAGCTCCCAGACCTCTCTACAGGATCACTGCTTCAGGAAGAGCACCTCACCTGGACTGCTTCCACCATCCTGCTCAGGTTGTATTCTGACTCT
Source organism: Zosterops lateralis (assembly GCF_965231275.1). Taxonomy (NCBI): domain Eukaryota; kingdom Metazoa; phylum Chordata; class Aves; order Passeriformes; family Zosteropidae; genus Zosterops; species Zosterops lateralis. The sequence continues at coordinate 18,877,043 of NC_139765.1, forward strand.
GTCAGTGATCCTTTGTGTTATTGTATTTATTTTATTTTACTTTTACCTTTTTACCTTTCTTCTTATTAAATTATATCTCTGACTTGGAGCCTCTCATTCATTTTTGCTTTCGAAACCACAACACCACCCCTTTGTCTGATTCAAAAATTTTGACATTGAGTGCCATTAAAGAAACAATGTCTCTTTTTCTTATCCCCTTGGCAATCATGTGTTTGATACTTCAGGTTCCTTGTCCCTTTTGTGCAACCTCCAGGCAAGGTTTACACTTCTCCATGGGGGTCAGCCTTTGTGGGTTCTCAGGATGGCTCTCTTGGCTCAGGACTAGGCTCAGGACTACAAGGACTTTCCACCAGAATACTCCTCTGCCTTTCCCTTTGCCCACAGGGTAGCAATCCGCAGCAGGGTAGCCCATCTTCTTGGCAGCAGGCGTATGGTTCTTGTGTCCTGTTGGTTTGAGCTGCAAACCTCCTTTTAAAGACACCCCACCAGAACAACCTGACCATATCTGAGTAGCAAGGTACTTTGATTGCCCTCCAGCATTCAACATCGAGCACTTCTGCCTTGTTATCCAATTGCCCTTTTATTCCCTTTTTATATAGCAAATACTACTCTGGAGAATCTAACTCCAGCAGACCCAAATTGGTGGCAATTACCAAGAAATGGCTAGTCTCTTTCTGTTCCTCCTCCAGACAATCAGTACACAGCTCGCTTGGTCGACGCCCCCCTCTACGATGAGCTACCCAACTCAGTTTACATTATGCACACTTAAAATAAACAAAAGGAAAACATTCACACTCCAGCTTTATACAACTTATCTGATCCCCTCCGTTCATTTACGGTGGCACTGTAATTTGATCTTCAAGTCTCCTGGAGACAAGGACACTCTCCACTTCAGGACAGTGCCTTGGGGCTCAACCGTCTTTACTCTTGAGGCATGCATCCAACCTTTTTCTGCAGTCCTGATTGCTGTATCTGTGGTGAGGACAGTGAAAGGACCTTCCCAACGAGGTATCAGAGTGACTTCCCTCCAGGTTTTCACCAAGACCTCATCTCTGGGATTTATTTTGTGGATGGCAAACCCCAAAGGGACACTTTGAGGAATGAGTCCCTTCTTTCGTAGGTCCTGTAAATTCCTGATTATGGCAATTAAATATGGCTGAATTTGGGTATCCTCTATTTGAGGATGCCCAACTGGCATTCCATGTTTGTAAGACATCCCATAGAGCATTTCAAATGGCAACAATCCCGTTTCTGAATGGGGCATGGTTCTTATGTTCAAAAGAGCTAGAGGAAGACATTTTACCCAAGACATTTTTGTTTCTATCATTAATTTGACAGTTGGGCTTTTAGTGTCTGATTCATTCTTTCCACCTGCCCCGAACTTTGAGGGTAAAATGGGGTGTGATACTGCCATTGGATACCTAGGGCTTCTGCAGTGTATTGAATAATTTTGGAAATGAAATGTGTTCCCTGATCAGAATCAATATGATCCACTATCCCATATTGAGGGATAATTTCTTCCAATAATACTTTTGACATGGTCTGAGCCACAGCTCTTGCCCTGGGGTAGCCTTCTACCCAGTGGGTTAATTTGTCCACAATTGCCTGTAAAAATTTGTACCTCCCTACCTTAGGTAAATCAGTGAAATCCACTTGGATCCTTTCAAATGGGCAATAGGTGACCGGGCATCCTCCTAAAACTGTTTGTCTGGATCTAGCTCGATTGATCCTCTGGCAGATCATACACCTGTGTACTTCTTGTTTAGCCAATTCATAAATTCCCTTGCATCTGAAAAATTTTAGAAAATGTTCTGCTAGAGCCTGTGCTCCCCAATGTGTTTGCTGATGTAATCTTTTTAGAATTTTCTTGGTATAATCTTTCAAGACCAGTTCTCTTCCATCAGGTAATTTCCACCTCCCTTCCTCTAGCTTACCCCCTATTTTCTCAAACTCCTCAATTTCCTTCTGAGAAAGGTATGGGGGATACTCCAGGGTCCCCTCTTCCCCAATCTCAGGTATACTTACTGTGAGCAATGCCCCTCTTTTTGCCTCCTTGTCTGCCAAATTATTACCTCTGGTCTGAAATTGCATACCTACCTGATGCCCTTTGATATGGACAATGGAGATTTCCTCAGGTTCCCTGATTGCTTCCAGGATTTGCTTTATTATTTCCCCATGAACTAACCCTCACTCTTGAGTGCTAATAAAACCTCTCTCTTCCCATATTTTTCCAAAAGTGTGTGCAATCCTGTAAGCATATTTTGAATCAGTGAAGACAGTGCCACTTTTTCCTTTTAACCTTTTGAGTGCCCTCAGCATTGCATATAATTCACAGGCCTGGGCAGACCAATTTGCATTTAGAGGCCCTGACTCCACTACTTCCCTGGATATGCCATCTACTATGGCGTATCCTGATTTTCTCCTTCCCTCTATTACCCTTGCTGATCCATCTACAAACCATTTTTCTCCTTCTTCCAATTCTTCTCACAGATATGGTCTTACCTTTGTTTGCAGTTCCACCATTTCCAGGCAGTTGTGGGAGGTTTCTCCCAGTGCTTCTCCAAACAAAAATTGGGCCAGATTCTGGGCAGCTGTGGTCTTAAGTTCCAAACCATGCGAGTGTACCAAGATAGCCTCATACTTCAAGAGCCTGGCATCTGTGAGCCATTTATCCACCTTCTGTTGAAGAATGCTCCTCACATTATGTGGTGAGTATACTACTAGAAGAGCCCCAAATGTTTCCTTTTTGGCCTCTTCCACCATCAGAGCCACTGCTACAATGGCCTGCAAGCAAGTGGGCCATCCCCTGGTCACTGGATCCAAAAGCTTAGAAACATAACTCACAGGTTTCTTGGCCCCTGCCCAATCCTGAGTCAAACCCCCATGAGCAGTGTGATTGCTAACATCCACAAACAACTGAAACTGCCTTTTCACATCGGGAAAGCTCAACACAGGAGCAGTCATCAGTCCCTCCTTCAATCTCTTAAATTCCAATTCATCCTGTTCAGTCCACTTCACCCTGTCTGTGTTCAGCCTTTCATAAAGGAACTTCACCTTTTCACTATATCCTTTGGTCTGCAATATCCCAATAGTCCCAACATTTGCCTGATTTCCCTTTTTGTTTATCATCCTCATTCTCACTCCCCTCCTTGCTCATCTGTTTCATCTTTCCCCTGGTTTGGCTTGCTGGAGGGGTTTTCTGGCTCCCGTGGTTTGTGGGACTGGCAGGGGCGGAGGAAAGAGCGGCTGAGGGGCAATCAGAGTTTGTGCCAGGGGAGGGGATACCTCCAATGGTTGTGAGGAAAACAAAGATGAGGTTTGCATGGAGGTCTGTGGGATTTGCAGTCCCAAAGCTTGCAAATGTGGTGCCTCTAGAATTTGAGGAGGCAGCGCCAGAGATTTTGGCGGGACCAAAAGGGGCGTGAGGAGAGGTGTCTGATCTGAGGGCCCATCCGGGGGTAGGGGTAGAAGTGGGGGAGGCAATTGCAGTGTCATTTTAGAACTCAGGGACGGGAGGGATGCAGAAACTTGTTCCAATCCCGTGGCTGGAGTCACGGTTGAAGGGCCCAGTGTCAGTACAGACGGACTCAAGGGTCCCAGGGGTGTGGAAGGAGGCGCCTGAGCCTGTATAGGTGGCGGCGCAGTTACAAGATATGGGGGAGGGAGATAGTCGAGAGGGTCCCAATTGTCACTCTGAGCCGAGATCCCTTCTTAGCTCTCATAGCAAACAACCCAATCCTAGCTCCTATCCACAATTGAGCATATTCTTTCTCCTCATAATCCTGCGGTTTCTTACTATTCACATAGCTGCCTGATGCCTTGCAGGTCCATTTTTCAAATGTGCTGAATGTAGGCCAAATTACATGACTCTTTATTTCTTTGTCTCCCCAAACCTCTATACAGTAGTAAATAATTTTTCCTTAGACTTACATATTCTCCTGGAATATTCCTTCCAGTGTTCCAGCATCCATCCCAATGGGCTATCCCGTGGGATCTCGAGAGCACTGCTCTCTTTTTCAAGGGTGTGCTTTTCTTTGGGCTCTTTCTGGTGTTTGCTTTTTCCCTGCCCCATTGTGTTCTAAATCTCTCTTTTTAAAGAAAAAAACTTGCTTAACTTTTGTGGGTTTTGCACTGAGTCCCTTCTTAGCTTCTGCTAAGAATCGAGACCCTCTGCCACAAACCAGGTTCCGCTTTTGCTAGATTACTCACCCTCTCAGCGAGCTGAGTTGTGGGGGTTTTCTGACAGCAATGGATCTCCACTTTGCATCCTGGGCTCTCACCAAGCCCATAGGTAAAAGGTTTATCAATTTCCTGAACTCAAAGGAACGTATCCTTCCCTTTTAGCTTTACAGCTTTTATACAGTTTTTCTGTCTGGAGGATAAGTCTACTGAAAAGTCCAAATATTCGTGCATTTATTTATTCCTGAGTAAGGTTTTGAAAGGGTTTCCTGTAAGTCTGAAAGAAGTCTCAAGAGTCTTCCCAGACTCCTCCTTTGGGGTGCTGATTTGATCATCCTCCAGATCCTCCACCAAGATTGATCTCAGGTTATGAGTAGCCGTGAAGTAGAAGTCCATCCTGGATGAATGGGCCATCTCCAGTCCAGCCCTGTCATTTCTGTTGCAAATTTTGTGGTTTCACAGCTGCACAATTGGCCTTGGTATTTCGGAGACACCCTTGAGCAGCTTTTGAGAGTCTAAACTTTTAGTGACAATTTATAAATTTACCACATACAATATTTTATACATTAATTTATACAGTACATCTATCACAATACACATACAATGCTTCTTGGTACATTTATAATAATCTGGGCCATAAAGTGGATACTGACCTGTTAACAAAAAAGGGTAAAGGCAGTCATATTTTTTCCCATTCTGATTATTGCAACAGGTAAGTAGAGACGCCTCTAGTTGATATACAGTATAAAATGGAATAGGAGACCATTTGTCAGTGCTTGCACTGAAAAGCATTTTTGGCTATTGTGGTTTATGAAAAACATAATATTTTCAGTTACAGACCAAAAAATCACCTTTACTTTTTTGTATGAACACTTTTGAACTTCCTTGTAACTCCCTGGCATGTTAAAATGACTGGGAATAGACTGTAGGACACTCACAGGGATTTCCAAATGTTTCCAAAAATTTCCAAATCAAATTCTTTTGACTGGAATTTAGCCATTAATCCTGACTCAGGAAAAATCACCACAATGTGAACTGCCTGAAAGAGCGCATGGTAAGGAAGAGGCAGAAGGGTGCAGCAAGTTCTATGCCATGTGCCCAGCCAACTTCTGATGGCACTGTTAAACACCATGGCCACAGTGCAACCTTTCTGCATCATCTCAAGTGGATCATTTGGAGGATGCTTGGGGTGTATGCAGTACGTCTGGGCAGTAGTCAGTGTTATGAATAAAATGGGTGGAGATAATATTAATCTCCTTAAAATGCCTTTATTAATCAGCTCTTACAATATTTGCTCGAGGGGTTTTTGGCTGCCTGTGCACGCCGTGGAGGAGGAGAGTCTTTATCAGCTCTGTTGCAGAGAGTTGAACAGAGATGGAGAACCCACCCTCGCTGGGAGTAACCCCAGGGTTCTTAGTTTCTTTTGTTTTCTCCGGGGATCTCATCTCTGGTTTGGTCTTTTTAACTTACAGCTAGTAAGAAAAACCGGAGAAATTAGCTCCTTCGTTACTCCAGGGTTCACACGGCTTAGCATTGGTTTTTGTGCGTTTCAATTTTACTTGGTTTTATTTTATAAGGGGTTTTTGGTGTTAAACGGGATCCTGAGATGCATTTCTAAGTCCATGCGGGGTCGGCCTGGGCGGCAGGGGCTGTGAGCTTTTATAGTATCCAATATGGCGTTTCAGAGGTTTTGGGGCTGGGCAGCACCAGGGCTGCTAGATGTGGCTGGCGTGGGCTCTCTCCTCTTGGAGTGGGGCGGCGGCCCAGGCGCGTTTGGGGACGCGCAATCCAGCAGCGGCGGCTGACCGCGGGCGGGCTGAGGCACGTGCGGAGTTTGGGGCTTCTCTGCGACTGGGCTTAAGCCGGGCGGGCGGCATGGTGGCTGGAGCCGCGCCGGGGAGGCGGCTGCGGGGGTCCGGGATTCCTCGTGCCGGGCTTGGGGGAGCGGGGGAGCACGGCCGGCCCCTCTTTCTCCCGCTCCAGCGGCGGCTGGCTGCGGGGGTCGGGGCCAGACAGCCCCGCTCACTGGGGTCCCCGCTGTGGGCAGGGAGAAGCGGCCGGTTCTGTTCGCTCTCGCCGCAGGCCGCCGCCGCCGCGCCGCAGTACCGCGCCGGTGGGGACGAGCTCTGCCGCAGCGGCTTGCTTCGGGAGCGGGGGGGGGGAGACCAGGGGCGAGGCCTGTGCCTCGCCTCCCTTTGAAGCCCTTTTCTATCGGTCTTTGGCAGCGGCAGCGCCGGCGGCGGCAGCGCCGGCTGCTCCGCTGGTCTCTCTCACTCCGTCGTTGGGGGTGGGGGGGCCGTGGTGCCGGGCTTCTTTGAATGGAGCTCTCGAGGTTCATTTTTAAGGTGGTCTGGAGGAAGGTGCCACGGAGGTGGCCCCTCACTGCTACATTACAAGATAAACATTCCAAATTTCATTTTTTTCAGTCAGTACACAATAAATGAATGTCTGATTTGCCTAGCAGTCATGCAGGTGGGATTCAGCCCAGCCACTGGAGATGTAGGGAAGAACATGACACCATAGAAGTAATACATAAAATAAACTGACCAACACAAAAACACATGCATGTTTTAGCTTTGATTCTCATCTCTGACTTTACCACTATGACCCTGGTAAAGCCACTACATCTTCAAATCTCGTGTTTTCAGGTGTGAAACATCCATTCATTCTCCATTTAACACAACAAGGCTAAATGCTAACCTAGTACAAATAGCATGCAGCAGGTGTGTGCTTCCAGGGAGAGTTTTCCACTGGTGTTTCCAGTAACCAGGAAAAATGCTGGTTATTCTCATGAATGGAAGGATGGGAGCTCACCCAGGAGCTCACTTCCTGGATCCCAGTAATGCAAGAGATGCCTGTGCCTCCTTGCCAAAGCCAAGGGATTGTTTCCAAATCTGTGAGCCAAAAGTGTGATTATACTTTTTTTTGGACACACCTCCATTTCCCTGGTTGCTCCTTTCTACACTTCTTGTTCCAGCAGAAATCTCATTGTCTCTTATCTTGCCTCTACAGGATCTTGTCTATTTTTAGCCAGACCAACGCTGGATTTTATTTCCCTTTTCTTTCCCTCCATTCAGAAACTATTTGTATTTCATGGGCATTCACACATTATGCCAAAATGATGGCCCAAAAGTTTGGCGGGTAATCTCAACTCCAGAATTTGTGAGCTGATGATGAATGGCTGTGAAGCCTTTGTGATTGCTCAGGCTCCATTGTGGCTGGAACAATGGAGGAGGACACAAGTCTGGCTCAGGAGAGCAACGGATAAAACTGCTGGGGAGAATGGCGGGCTCCTGCCAACATGACCACTTGTTGACATTGAAAGGATTCAAAAACAAGTGAGCAGAAACAGAAATGATTCTGTTCGGCAAGGCTATTAGTTGCAACATGTGGCAGTGGAACGGTCAATCCTGATGTGTTTCCTCGCTAATGAGCCCTGAATGCCCTATTAAACTGGGATGCTATAGGCCCAGCACCACTGGGACAATACTATGCATGAACAACTCCTCCAGCACCTATTGGCTGCCTGCATGAAGGAAGCAACTGGCAACACTCAGATTTAAACGGGGCTGACAGTACAGTTAAATGATCATTAATTAGAGTTGCTGAACAGATAGGGACTCAAAACAATTCTTAATGACAAGATAACAGTCAAGTATTACTCAGCTTTGCGCAAGTTCAAGCTTGGAACTCGTCTTGGTCTTTGTACTGTACATGATGGATGTCAAGTTGAATTTGGTTTCCTTCCTATATTCACAAACCATAGGAAATTCTGACTGTGTGTTGAGGCAGTAATAGAGATTTTTATATGTGAGGATGAAAATAAACCTGCATTAAGAACAGATTTTGTGCAGAGAAGTTTATATTAGAAAATAAAAAAGAGAACAGTAAAAAGAATCACTCTTCTATTAACATGTTTGTAAATGAATTCATAAGGAAGCCACCACTCATCCATTTTCTGTGCTCCTTCATCAGCCTCTCTCCCCAGTATTTAACACAATCTATTAATCCAACTTCACTCCGACTTTGCTCAAACCCCTGATTGGTTCTATCGATCACTCAATACTAATCTGGGAAGAGAACACAGAATCAAAGTATTGAGCATTAGAAGCAAAAAGTCAGAATGAGACATGAACTCTAGCTTTGGGGTATCATCACCTTCCATGGGTTTGGGAAAAGCCTTTCCCCAAGAGCACATTATACCTTAATCAGCAGCTCCTGGGCTGGCTGCATCATTCAGTGAAGCAACATATATGGACCCTCCTTGCATTAGGATATTGGATTAGCAAGAGTCTGATTTCCTACAAGAAATCCTGTTCACTGAAGATTATTATAGACTATACACAATATAAGATACAGTATAGTATAAATTTGTTCAAAAATACACAGTATGGCTTCCAAATGCTTACAGGCCCAGGGCACTTGTGAAAGTTCTTCCATGAGGAAGTGAAGTGGTGAGACAAACAATGTGCACTTGTGATAAGAATAGTGAAGACCAGTATTTGGCATTTGTACTTTCATTTGGCATTGTGGGTTTTGTTAGAATGTTTTCTTAAACTGTGAAAAGTATACTGCAATAGCCAGTTTAGTCCTACAATAAGTTATGTAGGAACACATGTACACATGTACTGCAAACTAATATAAGTTTCTTGATTGAAACATAAGATTACATAAACTCTTAATAGCACATTATTCTGAAACTTTTTATAACTCTATTTGCACATTTTAACAAAAAATGCTGTAGAGAGGGAGGTAGATCATGGCTATGACAAGACTGTTGCAGGTTGTTGAGCAAATCACTTTAGCAATTATTCATATTTCTTATGGAATTTTCTGATACGATGCATAAATATAACATCAGTACATTCTAAGAATCTTACAACACCTCCATATAGCCCCTAGTACAAGAAGTCCCTGGTCCAGATGATTTCTGAGGCAGCACTAAATGCAAATGCCAAGTAAACAATTTTTTCTTTCATCTCTTTCATCTTTCCCTCTTCACCTTTGTTGAAAGGAACAGCCTGTTTAAAGGAAATAACAATGTCATGGTAAATGCTATCCTATCACCCAAGAAATATGTCACATTCTTATCTGCTTTTAATTTTTGTTGTGGGAGATTTGGGAGGGTGGGCAGAGGGGGAGGTTTTGTTGATCTCTTCCTTTGCAAATCAGGCTGTGAAAGCTTTCCCCAGAACATGCAATCTAGACCCAGAGTATTAGTTTCTCCAAAGGGAAAAGAGGTAAATGACACTCAGGGCGGGGACTGTGGGAGGAATATGGTTCTCCCTTTAGCAGCAGGGCAGCAAGCATTGCTCTACAATCACTACTGAGGTGCAAAACAACTTGCAAAATTACATTCTGCTTAGTAGGTTCTAAACCTTGATTTCAAAGTGTGAAATTTTCTCAGCTAAAGAGGAATCAGAAAGATATAAATAAAAAGAATAATATTACTTTTCAAGTAGTGGGAGTCTTGCTTCGCTGATCAACAGGTGGAGAGGATGAGGTTACCTTCTTTCCTCCCTCTTTATTTCCCCTTTCTCCCTCCACAGTGCTGCTAGCATCCTTCCAGCATGTACAGAGTCAGCAGCAGAAGGTGATGGACTTATACATTTTGATCCATTAAATGCTGGGCCAGGACATGGCAAAATTCAGTCTGACATCATGAGGTTGGGGATCTATTTTACGGAGGCAGTAGGCGGTTGGGCTCTTTGTCTGGCAGAAAAGGCAGCCCATCTACATCAAATTCCAGCACTGAGACTCTCAATCACATCTGAATTTTCAGATGTCCCAAGAAAGTCTGTTCTTTAATTTCTGACTTTTAGACATTAAACATAGCCTCAGACAGTAAATCTCTAGACTTGTAGAGCCTGTCATAACATTTCTAATTTTTTTAATGAAGTTTAATTCATTTTTAATGAATGAAGTTTAGGCACCTACCTAGAACTTTGAAATAACAGGATTGATTGACAAAGTGAAAACAGAGCCTAAACCTTGTATTCTTCTGAAGACACTCACTGATTTTATAATTCTCTGGAGCTTTTCATGACATATTCTATGGGACTTTACACAAAGCAGGTGAAAACATAGATATGGATTTGACTGTTTGGGGGGTTATTTTCTATTTAAAGTTTTACAGAAACTGAGAGACAACTGTACCATTGAATACAAGACTCAGAGAATTTGTAAATCAGCTTGTTGTAGTAATATTTGTACAATAATCCCCATTTTACTTTTCTAGTTGAGGCTTGTGTCATGCATGTGGTGGCTGTGATGTCCAGAGGCCCCAGCAGAGAGAGGCCCCAGAATTCTGGGTGCAGGATGAACATATAGGCTTTACAATGTTAAAACCCACACAATAATTAAACCCTCCTCCTGGTAAGGGGATCACTGAGTAGGAATATTGTGCATTTGCTATTGTCTCTCCTTCCTTTGATGCCTAGGCTGAGCTCTCGTTAGGTCTAATTGGACACTTCCAGCATGTCCTCAGTGGAAGATATACCTGTGTGTTCTCCATACACAAGGATTGACTGGAAAATGGGATGGCTCCTCCAGGGAGGCTCTGAGGCCCCATTGTAAGGCCACATGAAGATCTCTGAGGACCAGCACTGCCACAGCGTGGCTGACAGGCCCCATGAGCAGTGGTTGCGGTTGAGACCTCAGCAACAGCAAGGCAGAGAACTGCAGCATCCAAGAAATCTTCTTGCCTCATCTGGAGAAGGAGAGGGATGTCTGATCTATGCACAGCTTGTCCCAGTGGGTTTAATTTCTTCACTTTCTCTAAAGCAGTCTTACAGCTTTCAGGTCAGACTGTGTTTCCTCCATGACACTCAGGCAGTCTGTTAGACTGAGCTTATTTATGACAAAAACAAACAAACTGTGCTCTTTAGCATGTGCTGGACTCTGTTTTAGTTGTTAAGATCATGAAAAATAATATTTCAATTAAGGTAAGCTGGGAGGAAATATGTAGCCAGCCTTCTTACTTACCCACCTGATGTATCTATTACAAATCTTGTCTGTTGATTTAAACTTTGGTGTTCATTTATCCTCTGAGATGAAAACCAACTCCAAAATAAACCCTACTTTTGTCAAGGAATATTCAAAGGAATGTCATGTCAGCAAAACTTCAATGAAAGCAAGGAGCATTGAGATGCATAAAACTATAATGTCTCCAGTCCCACATAGTTCTGTACCATATGGCCAGATTGAAGCAGATGGGCCAGGTCACAGCGGGGAAAAGAGGCAGAGACTTGGGATTGTTTATCTGACCCAGTGGGCCAACACTAACAGACTATCCCCAGTGACCAGGCTATTATTAACAGAAAGAGCTGATAAGAATGTGATCCCCACATTTATTTGCCCTCAGGTAGTTTTCACATGCGATGCCCAATCAAAATGATCTTTTTTTTGCAGATGTTTATTTTGGGGCTGGAACATGTGACTCACAAAGAAGCTGTGAATTGCACTGCACTTGTCTTTTCTTGATATTAGATGCCAGCTATTTCTATCTGTTTACTTGACTTAAGTTCAGAAACTTGCTTGTCTAAACAAGACAAAGTCAACAATAAATAATACAAAAAGATTTTTAAAAATTATTATTGCTGTTACATGGCAGTGTAACCATCAGCCCAGTAAAAATAAAGCAGAACAGCATGGGTACTGTCAGAGAAATCCTGGGATGTCTGATGATTTCAGCAGGAGAGTTCTATCTTACTATGTTTCTCAGTAGGCTGCCCAGTATTAGCAATAAGAAAAGTTCCCCAAACTATTAAAGTTCAGGGTATAGTTACCCAAACATTACATGGAAAGATTTTTGGAGACATTATTGCAAGAAAAAACAAAACAAAACAAAACAAAAACAAACAAACAACAAAAAGCTAAAAAAAAAAATGTGTGAAAAATACTTGCATAGAAACGTTGGAGACAGAAGTCAGCTATTTCTGGTTATGATTGAAAGATGCCAAATATATCACCTGAGATGCAGAATGGACCCATTAAGGGCAGTAACACTGCAGGTTTTATTCTTAAGCTTATCTCTGTTGGATTTTATGGTCTTTCCTCTCAAACACCTTACAGCTCCCAGCTGACACCTTCCTGAAGGACTAAGTTCCAGTACTCTCAGCTTCGCATCTAAGAGACCTCACCAAGGAGAACTCAGCATCTGTCCCATGGTGGGTGCAGAGTTCCTGACCTCCTGGATCCTGGCCCCTCAAGCCATCCTTGTTCCTGCTGCTGAAGGAGGGACCTCAGCCATGAATGTGAGAGACCAATGCTCTTGCTGGAGCCAGGTTCCCTGTGCTTGCAACAGCGGGGATTGTGTCACTGCTTGGTGTCTCCAACCAGCTGGAACATTTACCAAGGTTTCTTTTAGACCAAGACTGGATGCTGATGTTCCTTTGGGGGGAGTTATTTCTTAGCTGTGCCACTTGGATAAACAATAGGTGGAGATGGAGAAGCCAATTTTACAATTGTATCGTTTGTTCATCCCATTCTAAGCTGTTTTGTAAAATGAAGACTTTGCTGACCAGATGTCGTTGTTTGACCTTATGCACAACTAACTAGTTATTATGGCCTGCAAAAGCAGGAAAGCTCTGTGTCCAGAATCTCTAAACCTTATTAAAATGCCCATTTGGGACAGTGTCATTCTAATTAAAACAGAGACTTATTGCTGCTAAACGGTATTAGTAGAGCTCATATAATTTAGTCAGATCATTACCTCTTGCTGAGCTTGGAGCCTCTGTCTGACCTCTATGTGCCTCCTCTCCTCGATACACCATTCTTGGGGAAACTCAGCATTTGCACAGAGATTTGGTGTGGGGAGGGGTGATTTTTTGTGTCCCAAAGGGCCTCCCTGTATTACAGCACTTCCTCGAGGTTGGAAACGTGCTGAGGGAAGGGGGATGTGTCTGAGTGTGTGCATCTGCGCATAGGTAGGGGCAGTGGATAAGGAGTAATCAAGCCCTTCGAAAAGAATTTTGTCTGTATAGGATAGTCTACATCATTTACCAGTGTTTGGGGCAGTAGACTAGCTCTGGACTAGGATCCAATGCAAACCGTGGCTCAGAACACATTTTGCTGAGTGATATTATAACATAACTACACTTTGCAGTTTTTGCGAGCTGGAATCAAACTTTTCCACTATTGACTTCAAATGGGACAAGTATTCCTAAATTGCAGGAACATGTAAGGAAAGCCCATTCCTCATCTGTAGACATTTCAGAGCACATATAAGAGAGGAAATGGGAGGCATTTGTTGGCTTACTGCTCCTGGATTTTCTCCTTTGTTGTAAATGGTAATGTTCCTACTGAAAATTAAGGTTATTCAAGGTAATTCAAACATTTCTGGATAAAAGTAGTCCTAGAGTCTCTGGTGTGAGCATGGGTGTCAGGACACTACCTCTGGATGTCCACCAGTGGAGCTGGTAACCCTGTTGTGGGAGATACACAGCATGTACTTCAGCCACACACTACCAGATTATGCAGAGTGACATAGAGATACAGCATAGTGACAACAGACTATCTTCATTTTCAGTTCCATGGAGGCCAATTTGACCTCATCCCTACTTTTGTAGAGCACTTTTGCTCTTGTGTCTCTGAAGTAACTTAATCCAGTTATTTTTACTTAGTCTAGTCTTAAAAATTCTATAAACCAGCTTTGGTTTGAATATGTGACTAATTGGCTTTGAAGATGTTCTTTGCTCTTCTGAACCGTCCTTTCTCCCCTTTTACCCAGCTTTAAGAAAAAGCTTCCATTGACTGGTCAGACACAGAAATGTTTCTGAAAGGCAAGCAGCTAGACTTTTGGGAAAGGGAATGATATATTCAGAAACTTCCTAGAAACGACAAAACCCTATATGAGGATGCCAAAACTACGGTCACTTACAAGAACTCTTTCAATATACATACAGAAGCAAGAATGACAAAGAATGAAGAAAACAGAAGATGTAAAGAGGGCAAGAAAACTAATTCTCCAAGTATTAAATGTTTAGAGACAGAATATTGGTCATTTAGTGTAAGTGATTTCCCCTGATCACCAGGAATGCAACAGAAACAAAAACCAAAGTATAACTCTGCTCAATATACGTTGTCCCAGCTTGATGCGGCAAAGTACATTTTATTAGAAGCCAAAAGAACAGCCCTCACTGATGCTCGCTTGAACGTCTCAATTTCTGGATTAAGCTGTCCCATTGTTTTGAAGCATAGTTATGGTTTAGAGATCAATGGGACATAGACTATCCTAATCTACTATGAACAGCCCATAGCAGAGAAGGGATACCCTGCACTAGAGAGCCATCTAAGTCTTCTCATTACTTTGGCTGCTGATAGATTGGCTCCCACCCCCTTGAATTCCTTTGTCACTGAAGAGTTAAAATTCATGAGCATTTATGCTGCTGAATGCTTACTCCAGTGTTCCTATTTTCTGCGCCAAGCTAGCCATCGCTGCAAAGAGTCAGAGGTCTGTCAGGCCATCTGTTACATAATAGTTAGCAATCTCTAAAATCTGGGGAAACTGAGATGGAGGGAGCAAAGATGATGAAGGGTTTAAAAAGAACAGACTGCTGCCTTGCTTGGAAAGGAGAGAGGCAGGGGGAAGGCTGGATAAAAAGCCCTGATGGAAGCAGAGACAAACCAAATTAGCACAGCCAGAAAACAATACCACCCCAAAGATTAATGCTTTCTCCAGAGAAGTTGACAAAGACATCAGATTGGTGGGGAAAAAATGCTGTAGGGCAGGAAAGCTGAAGGAGGCCATGAAAAATTACAGCTGTAGTTTAGACATTGCCATACACAAGTAGACACTGAAGACAATTTAAGAACGTCCTCTAAACCAGTAAACACCACCACAAACATTTTTGTTTCTGCATTATACAAAACACTTTTACTGTACCACAGGAAAGTAAGTGTAATATTTTCATTCTACTCTTTTCCTTCCCTCCTTTTCCCCTCCTTTTGCAAAGGAGGTGTTTGCTGATTTTAAGGCCTCAGAATGATGACTCACAAGTAGGGCTCAGCCACCTCATATTTGTCTTGCTTCGTGTCCACATTTTTAAAAAGACTGACAATATCTGGTGCAAAACACTCTCAGGAGACATAATATCCATTTAACTGCCTCTGCAGCCACTAAAATTGTACCAGCAGTAATACTGGCTACGTGAGCCACCCAGCTGCATTTAAACTCTCCTAACATGAGTTGACTTTTAGTCTGCTCTGTTCAGTTCTGTATGTTTTTATCCTTGCTGCCCTGGCTAAAAGCTTGCAGAGCTTACTCTACCAGCCATAACCATAATGCTAGTGTCTTCTCTAAGATTTCCTTGTCATATGGGGATGTGTCAGACTAAGCACACTGAAGGTCTCACCACCAGACTCCTTGGAGCTTCCTCCAAATGGGTGTCCCTTCTGCATCAAGGTACAAATTTTACCCCCAGACTCTCCTGGCATGAAAAACCACTGAGAATCAGAAGTCTTATGGCAGTTTCAGGAAATAATTTCTGCTTAAAGAGAAATAGGAAGCAACAAGCAGCCTTTAGGTTTTGGTTCTCTCAACCCTCTGCCTTTCAGGGACTAGTTCCTCTCCACAGGACTCAGCAGCCTCTCACAACATGAAAAAACATGATCTTCCTGTAAAGTTCACGTGCTTCAGAGCATTTCCTCAGACCACACTGGAGTTTTATATGCCCTCTTGCTCAAGTGCTTTGCTTTATTACCCCTTGGAGCAAATAATTTTGAAACTACAGCAGAAAACACAATATATGGCACTTGAGGAAGGGAGAGGAAAGGACTATTTTCTGAATGCACATATACAAACAACTGAAGATGCAGGGGTAACTTTGCTGGTTAACTTTTCATATGACAGTAACCACTGCCAAAGAAAACACATCATAGTGGAAGCAATTAAAATCTGTATTCATTCACTCACTGCTGTTACTATAGGTTAAGGTGGTTCATTAATGGATATGCAAGTGCATACTGTAAGGCATCCCTCTTAGCTGTATTAATGGATCACGTAAGATAATGCTGACAGATGGAAAAGATGAGCTTTATAGGCCTGATAAAAATAAACAATAAATGCAGGCAGTGCTGAACTGGATTATCATAGTGCCATATGAGTTGTGTAATGATGTTAGCACTGGCACCTGCCTCAGAGTTGATGCTTCAGAATACTAACATTGAGCCACTTGATACGTGCTTGATGTCTAAACAAGTCACATCCTTTGCTGAGAGGAACAAATTGCAATGGAGACTGGTTGTGGGGCTTCAAGTTTCAGATTAAAATCTGTCTATAAGAATTCCATACAAATAATTGTCCAAAAGGCTTTCTACTTTTAATCATATGAAATATGTGGTTGGACCCTTTTTACTTCTTTTGTTAGATTTTTATTTTAAACATTCAAATAACTTGGTCCCTGCTCTAGTGCTAAAGCCTTGTCTAACATTTCGTGCTGGGAATGCAAAGCAGGGCATCAAGTACAGTAGTACAAATAACACTTTATTTACAGTTTCATGGCTTTCAGATTTCCTGTCTCCATAATCACTTCCTACTAGTTTCCTTCTGTTTTGTTTGAAATGGTAGTCTTTTCAAAGAAAGTGCCCAAAGAAACAACGCCTTTGTAAGATTTGGTTTAAAGCACGGAGGTTTTTATACTTTTTTTCTGTATTTCCCAGTACCGGTTTTCTGCATTAACAAAGTTTGTGCTGTATGTCTGGATGGTTCAAACAGGATCATGATAAGAGAACTGCAAAAAGGCCAGCACTGAAGGGCCAAAGTCTCAGCTGGAGGAAGCTGGCACAGCTTCAGTGATGTGCATCAGCTACAAACCAGCATCATTTGAAGAGCCAAATAAATGTTTTAATGCTGGACATGAAAAACTTTCAAGCACTACCATGACACTTGGAGAATTTACTAATACTTGAGCAAATACAAAACATTAAGATAAAATCAAATGTTGCTGTGTTGTAGGAAGTAAATAAAAGCAACTACCACAGAAGTGGAGTTTCTATACAGGGAGACTAGCTCAATCTGAAATTAAATCCACAGAGTATTTGACATATTTTTATCTTGCGTAGTGGTTTCGGTTGCCCAATGAGCAACATCTCCTACAGCTATATTTAGACTCCTCTGCATTATGCCAAGTTGGCTGACCAAAATGGGAAAGATACCAAACCCTCTGTCACTTTTCAAAATGAAGCTAACAATTGAAAAAAGAAAAAAATCTGTGCAAAGACCTAACACTGAGTAGCATGAGAACACTGAGTACCATGAGTAGACTGTACACTTAGTATTATCTTCTTGTTCTATTCCAACTACCTGGCCAAAATTCCCTGTCTAAAAATGAAGACATACATGCCATTTCCACTGCTGACCTCTGACCTTCCCCATCCTTCAGAGCTCTGATTTCTCTCCAGGCCTTTCAGACTTTGAACACTACTCTCACTTCCAAAAACAGATGGAAAAGGAATGTGTGTTACTTAATTTATTAGCGAGTTATGCATAGAATTGTTTAACAAAAAAAATACCTCACACATATGTCAGTGTTGCTGCTGAGGTTGCTTTCCTTTATGCAAGGGGAGTGTTGACCAACCAAATATCACTACAAAAAATGAAGGTATGAATACTGAAAATATTTGCCACCCTTCTCACACTTTTCCAGGCATGGATCTGTTGACTCTTATTGACTCTAAGTCAATAAAGAGGCAACTTCTTTCAAGGTCATTAAAACTTTCTAGGCGTTCAAGCACCCATCTCATGAGCATCCTCCTGCAAGGACACTCACAGTATTAGTTTTCAGAAAATTAGATAGTCCCTTCTGGGCAGAAGTCCAGTGTCTCAGAGTGTGGCTTTTACAATGCATAGTTAAGCTCTGCTTTCATTTTTCAAGTTGAAAGAAACCATCAAAACCTTTTACTCTTTCCCTTCAATGAACACAAAAACACAGTAGTTTAGCTTTTTTTGACTCCACACCACCTTCTTCACCCATTAGTCATTTCTCAATACACAGTACAACAGTAGTAGTAGTAGAAGAACTTTGAAAATTCAAAAATGTTATGAATATACAGAAATTCTGAAAGAAAGGAGGGATTTTACGTCTGTCTATGGTTTTCCATTATGCTGACCTAAAATACACTACAGTTTTTCTCAGAGATACTAATATTCATTATTTTTCTCAGTGAGATGATACACCAGCTATTTACAGGTACTGCACAATCTAAATGGCTTTATGATCTTCTGGAGAGGACATGGAGACTGAGAAAAAAAGATTTAAACAGGCAAGAATTGATGTGATTTACAGCTTTTTTTTAAAACAAACGAACCCTTTTTACTTAAAAGTCATTCACATACAAAACTATTAACTTTTTCCTTTTTTTCTTTTCACCCCAGCTGTTTCTCATGGAGTTTTAGTGCTTACCTGGCTAATTATAATAAGCATCCAGCTTTTGACTGGAAAAGTCCTTATGATAATCTATAGCACATTTACTAGATTTGAAAGATCCGAGTCACATGGGAGATGATGGTCATGCCTGCATCATAAACTGGACGACAGTGCAGACATTCCACAGCTGATTGAGCCCTGAACAGCTATGCATGTTTCAGTGCCCCACAGTCTACAACAAACTACTATGGGTTTGGGACCAATTTATCCACAGTCAGGGCAGTGCTGCTGCTGACTCCACACACACCATCCTTCACAGAACGCGTTAAACTGTGCACTTTCTAACACAGCTGCTGAGAGTCTGGGCCTGCTTTGCCTCACACAGCTGGGTGGGCACCCTCTAGACCATAGATCCTTACACATCCACTTTGCGGTTTACGTGAATTAAGGTAAGTAAATGTGATAATTCGAGAAAATCTGGTCATGTTGTTCTCCTATTATACTTGAAGTTTTACCAGTATCATCTGTCTTAGTCAGACTGGCCTACTGAAAATGTATGTTCCTCAAAAGATCATTATAAAACATTCCCTCTTTAGATTAAATAGTCCTTGTAGGACATGGTGTAGGATTGTGAGCTCTCTTAAAAGTTTGTGTTCAATCTTCTGTTTACTGTCTCCAGGAGTCAGAGTAGAAGCAAGATCAATTCTCTCTCATTATAGTGATAGACAAAGACTTTTCTGGAGAAGAGCCTAAATAGTGGGAGAACTGATCTCTTAGAGACTTTTATCAGCCTCTGATGATGCCTAGAACCTCCAGAAATAATTAGTGATGGCAATCTAAAAAACCCAAGAAATACCTACTCCATGCTAAAGTAGGCTTGGTTACAAATCAGGAATGTCTTTTCTAGGAAGAGGACATAAAAACTGAAGTTGTAATGCAGACACTGGGCAAAAAGAGAATAGTTTGCATTTTATGGGGAGAGAGAGCAAATATGGAGCCATTTCATGCTTCTTATAACCACAAACTTGTGGATTCCCTCTCCTGCTCTCAAGTTCACCAGCTGCACTGGTTTATACTTGCAGTTCAGTGAAGATGATAATGAAGTAATGGCATTCAGAAAATGACACATAGGAAGAATCAAGTGAAAAAGCACTATCAGGCATAACCTGAGACTTGAGCATCCTACTTCAATCAACTTTATATCCCAAGTAAGGGTGAGAGCTTAGCCAAGCTCTTTAAGTATGCCTTTGATCTGTTCAGATGCTGAAGAGAGAGTCCAAGACCGAAAACATGGCACCCAGGGAAGCTTTTGTCAAGAGAAAGCTGCTCTTCAGGTCCCCACTGAATGAGGAAAGGGCAGAAGCCATGTGGGAGGTGTTCTCCAGCTGTAGAGAGATGCAAACACTTTGCTGCTGTCCTAATATTTCACACCCCAGACCAAGCCACAAGACAAACAAACCGGGTTGTTTCAACTGTCTCATTTGACATGGTCTAATGCTACAAGAAGTGAAAGAAAACCTTAGCACCCCTCCTACCCCCCTCCTTGGACCAATTGAGCTGTCACTGTCTGCACAGAAAGTGATTGTTCAGTCGAAAACACATTTCAGCCTGATGCAAACGAAACGGTCTTGAAAAGTGGAGTCTCCTTTTGTGTCTCCCCTCCAAGGGGAGTGAAAGGCAGCAAAAAAAGAGGCAGGAGGGAGGGAAGGAGGTGACCACTGTGCACCATCAGCACTCCAAGCTGCCTGCTCTGCAGTCCCAAAGCCAGCCTGTGGCCTTGGCAGTGGAATGAGAAGTCTTGTTCAGGCAGTGACAGACATTTTCAGAGGGAAATGTTCAGAGGGAGCTGGAAGAAAATGTTGGGGTGATAGAGTTTCAAAACCAGAGCTTTGCTACGCAGCAGGTTGCAACCTTTGGTTAAAGTTTATCTTGCAGAGGTTGGTAGCTTAGCAACAAGGAGTTTTTTCATTTGTTTTGTACAAACAGAAGAAGCAACATCAGGCATGTCAGAATGCAGATTTGTCAAGGCATCAGAGGAGAACCACTGGGGAATAGTGATTTGCAGCAGGGATGAGCAGGGATACCCATCTCCAGCAACGGAGGACTCTTCATATATGAGAATGAGATTGTCAGGACCCAGAAAGGATTTTCAAGATCCTATCCAGAGTATAGCCACTCCCATTCAATTTTACTTATATATGCTAAGAGTCTATTTTCAGTTTTAAAGATGTCCATAAAGGAAACATCATGGACTTGACTTCCTGTTTTGAAGACTATCTCTGACTATTAAAGCTCACTTTAATTTGGGTGCAGAACAATGTAGTATATAATAATGATAATAATAATAATAATAATAATAATAATAAGAAGAAGAAGAAGAAGAAGAAGAAGGCAAGTCATATATGAAAGTAGCAAATAGCTGTTCTGCCATCAAGCAAACTGGTAATTTGTATCTTGGGGAGTTTTTGCAGGCTAACTGGACTACTGATCTCTGTCCCTATTCAGCATCTTTCCAGGCAGCAGTTTTCACTTTCAGCTCAGTACTGAAAATCAACAATGAAAAAGCTGTCACATCCCACCACATCACATCCTTCACCTATTCCCTTGAGAACCTGCATACACAGCCAGTATCTCTTTCTGTTCAAGTCAATAAGTATTTTGATGGTTAATACCAGTGCATTTCACAAACTCTCAACAGAGAAGGTACAGCAGCAGAAAGGAAAAGATACCCTAAGTACTCACAGGTAATGATCTCAGCTTGTCACTAAACATTTATATCCCTACCCTCCACTAATGAATTCATTATGTAGTAAAAGTCGAGCAACAGCAGGAAGTACATGTTATGCAGCCAGTCTGATGTACAGCTCTGATCCACAGCACAGGTGACCCTCTGCTCCAGTAAGTTTTCACCTTAAAAAGGGGAGAAGCCAAATTTCTCCAGAGCCTTCTATTCAGCTGAATTAAAGGCAGGTAAAGCAGGAATACCCTACACCAACAGGTGCCTGGGGGATCACTCAGTGCCACCATGGGACACTGCCTGCTTTCCACGTACCTGCCAGACATGCAGTGAACAAGGCAGGGCTCCAAAGAAGAGGGGAGCTTTCACCATTAACACAAGGACATTCCTTTTAGACACTTTGAAAGAGAAGCAAACTGCAGAAATGCCCTCTCTAGCTACACAAAAATGTGCAAACAGCCCTCAGACCACAGGTGGACACAGGTCTTACTGACACTGGCAGCACCACAGGGTCATTTGCACACAGACAGCCTGGGCCTGGCAGCACATTAAGGGCTAAGGCATTTGTTAGTCTGCCACAAATCTCTGGTTGTTTGGAAGTGTGCTTGAGCAAGCTCAGTTATCAATGTGAAAACTGATGTAACCAAGTGCCTAGAAAACATAGTCACTTCTTCCTATCCAGTCACTAAATCACCTTTCACTGTATTGGAAAATACTGGGTTTTATGCAAAAGATTGTGGAAAGAGAGTAAAGTGAACTTAGGACACCACTAGGATCAGCTTGTCAACTCCTAACATTCAAACATCTTGAAATGGAGCCTTCTGTTCCAGAAGTCTGGTGATCATGTTATGGGTTGGTAGTGCTGGGGGGGCAGGGGAAGGTAAAGTGTTGATGTATTGCTGGTTTTAGTTTTATGTATACAACTTCTTTCTCTTTTGCACACACACACACAAATATACATCTTTCACAATTTATGCGATATACAACAACACTAATTTTGTCAGGTTGCACAAACATTTATCCTAAGAAGCCAAGTATTTCTACTACTTGCATGAGCTCCCAGTAAACAGAAAGTTCCAGCAGATTTACAGTGGCAGCTTACCTGAAAAAAAATTCCATTGTCCAATTTCATCGCACTCAAAGCTTTCAAAGGATCAGAAACATGGAAGTAAATGTTCACACCTTAATTAGGTTCACACCTAATTCTTAAGAATTCCATTGGATTTAAAACTTCCAATCTGCCAGATTAAAATCTTCCATAGCAATGATCTATGCCATCAACAACTGAAATTCTAGGACCAGCCTTGTTTTCTTCATAGGAAAACTTGTTTTCTTATACCCATTTGTGATTGTTTTGCAGATCTACAGAAGGTCTTCCACTTCTGCAGCAGGGCCAAAACACCTTCATTATGCAAAGCACAACCCAGTAAAGTCTCCTCACCATGAAGAGAGAGAACTCTCACCAATCAGCACACATTCTGAAAAACACAGCCCAAATTACACAAATCAAAATCTAAATGCAATTCCAGACTCAATATTATAAACTGAAAGTGACTCCTACAATTATAAGTATTCCACATTTAAAACGATAGGTTGAGTGAACAAGAGAAAAAAAGGACATGGAAGGAAATAGAGAGAAACAAAAGGACCTCTGTGTAAGAGTGAGCCAGATTTGTCAAATTCAGTTATATTTACAGGATGAGAGAATCATTCTTCTTCCTGATCAGAACCACTAAGCTCAGGTGAGCAAATACATACCTAGCAGGAGAAACTGTTGTTCAATTAGCAAAAGTTTGAAAAAGAGAAAAATCAGAGTCTCTCATAGAATCAGAAGTTAGGGAGGACTGGAGGAGCAAAGTTCAGGTCAGTGTCTGAAGGCTGATAATTATGGATTAAGAACAAGAATTTCTGCTGTTACACAAGGATGTGACAAATTATAGAGGAGATGGAAGTTCATGCAAGATTGGCCAAGCAAGAGAGAAATTTGAGCTAGAATTATGATGCAAATGTGAGAAACGTGATGTAAGGTCTGTTAAGGAAGATATTTCCAGTAGAGAATTACCAGTAAGTAGCAGTAGAAAGACTTTTTCTGTGCTGATGGCTGGAGGTCTACTTGCCCTCTTCCAGACTGCCAGAGAGCCCTCTCTGACCACCCTAAAAGGCTCTGCTGCCACTCCCCTTCTCCTGGGGCTGAGCTGATGTGGCACCACTGGCCAGCCTGGCTGATTGTACAGCATGGAGCCTCACTGGGGCCTCGAGCAGGAGTTCAGAATCTGTGTTTAAGCTCCCACACTTGCCCTTGGACCCCACATGAGTGACACTGTTGACCCTGACCTACCATTTGACTTCTTGGCTTGACCTCAGACCTGCTTCATTGCTATGGATGTGTCTAGAGCCATTAGGCTGAATTTGACCCTGGTGACTGCCAGTGGATGTGCCCTGCTCTCCTCTCTTCAGCACTGCGGGGCTAGGAGCCCACTTCCCTGCCCATCCTGCTCCCCTGCCTCACCCTTGATTACCAACTCTCCTGCCCTTGCTGTGCCCAGGTGCAGGAGGAGAGAGTCAACCTGGAGCAGGTTCAGGGTGAGGAGAGGAGCACGAAGGAGGCTAAAAGGGCCTGCTTTGGTCAGCCTGGCAATACCACAGCTGAGCTGGAGCACAACCACTTCACTAAATTTCTCCAAGGTAAGCAGAGGGAAAAAAGAACAAGCTAAAAAAGCTGGCAGTGTTAGCATGAAAACAAATGTCCTTTGGAAATTAGACACAGATTTCTTACCACCAAAGCAGCCTGCATCTTGAAAGGCCTGCTAACAGTGCAGAGGGAGCAGGAATGACAGCTTTTAGATGGAGCTTGAGCAGCTCAGAGAAGAGATTATATGACAGGGAGAGTAAGAGCCAGATCCAAGCTCTTCTTTGTGCAATGGACACAGCAATGCTCAGCACATCCCTGGGGCTGGCAGCAGACTGAGGAATGGGAGATACCTGAGGAAGCCTTCTCACTTGTCTTTTCACTACAACCTTTGTGCCTTGTTTTCCTGCTTCCTTCTCTACACTGCATATTCCTGGCATTGTGACCACCGCAGCTGGCTAAGGGAAGGAGATAAAAGTCTTCATATATCTTTTGGGTAAATTTCCCCTTGTTTTAAACAATCAATTTTTATTTTTTTTTTTTAATGTTAGTACTACCATGCTCATTCTAGGTGTGCCTGATTAATTCCTTGGTGTTTTATCTGGTGAATACTGAAGTTAATTACAGTCAGTGTGCTCACTGCAATGGACCCTTTTCTCTACACAGTTCTCTCACAGTGAGCTAAAGAGAAAGCCTAACCCCATATTTGAAATCCTCATTCAAATACTGCATTCAGTCAAGCAGTTTAAAATTGCTTTTAGGGAGGGAGGGAGGAGAGAGGGAGGAGGCTTGAGGGAGTGTGGTCTTGTACTTGGTGACTGCTGCAAGCTAAAACAGCATGGAGAAGGAAAAGCCTGTTTTTTGATATTCATAGCAGGGAATTTAATTTAAGGCTGATGTGTTCCTGGTTGGAAATATGTATTAAATATCCAGATGCAATAGAAATGAGTACAGAAAACAGCAAAATAAATACAGGATATTGGCTCATTTATGCAGAGCGCTGATTTCCTAAACCTGGCACATTGGGAATTCACTGCCTGCCCTGATTTTGTGTGTCACTGATTTGGCTAGGATCTAAACACAGAGCTTCACAGTTACTGAACCACTGTCCCAGACCCAGCCAAGGCTGAGCACAAAGCAGGCCTGAACAAACCAGCAGGCAGACTACAAAGGGAAAGCAATTGTTCTGCTTAGCAGCAGCACTGTTTCTGCTATGCTTAGCATAGGAACAAGTTAATTTGGGAGCACAATCTTTTCAAAAAGACGTGCTCCTCAGCCCAGCATCCCCAGGTTTCACGCAGTGTACTGTCCTTTTTACCATACATGAGCCATGGATGTTACTCACAATGTATTTTTTTTACTACTCAAGTAGTAAAAATCAGGTCTCTTAAACCTCTGGCTGGCATCTTGTTAAAACCTGACATCATGTTTGCATGTCATCATTGGCTCATGAGGAAATTTCTGCCATGACTTAATAAGCAAGAAGGATTTTACTGTTAAGACAAAACAAACTGCAATATCAAAACATTCATATATTTTTTCTCCAATGCCCTTGGTCTTAATTGACTCTCCACAGAGGTAAAGATATATCGTGAGTAAAAAACATGCCCAAAAATATAGAGCAGAGCCTCTAAAGGTACATAAGCTGTCCACATCTCCATTCATATTAACAGAGGAGTAGAGACCATCAGTGTCCCCAAACGTGCCCCAGGACAGTTAAGCAGCTCAAGAGCTGAGAGCAGAGCAAGGAGAGGGCACTTGAGCACACAGACTGAACATGCTGAGACCTGCAGTGTCCAGCGTGGCCAGAGGAGCCTCAGGGTGAACAAACTTCCTTGGCATAGGGAATGCAGGGAATTTTCCTGCCAGCAGCATAGCACAGGCACCCACCCACATCCTCTCCACAGGGTGTGCGGGTAATTCTGTCAGGAATGAAGAGATACAACCTTGTCTCTCCCTTGCTGTAGTGACCACCTACAGATGCTTCCACATTTCCTGGGGGCAGCTGACATAAATTAGAGCAATTTTCAGCCCCCTCTAAGGTATTCAGGGCATCCAACACTGCGCTGCCAGAGATGTAGCCTGCAATTTTCTCTCACTACTGGCATAAGCAGTGTTCTCTGCATGAGCTGCACCTTTGCTACCTATGGCAAGCTATCCCATAGCTGTGAACTGCCATACTCTGTTCTACATTTTTTGCGTAATAGCCTGCTAAATGCCATAAAAGGAGGGCTAGCAGCCCCTTGGGCCCTCTGTTTCTTACCTGCCAGGGAGCAGGGGACACTGCAGGGCAAGAGGGGGAGAGTTCCTTCCCTCTGCACAGCAGCAGAGCTCTAAACTCCACTCTGGCCTCATTCACCAGAGCCAGCAGCTGCACAAGGACTGAATGAAGACTCTGAAGGCCAGCCCCACATTTTGGTGTTGTGCAGGCAGTGGGCAGTGCTGCCCTTCAGCCACATCAGGGGCCATTCCAGAGGCTATCAGCTGCCGTGGATGGAGCCCTGCTCCAGCACTCAGGGCATGAACAAAATGAATGCTGGATATAGCACCCTCATTCAAATAGAATAGCATTTTAGAACCAGAAATAGTATCTTTCTCTTTCCCTTTTTTTTTTTTTTTTCAGTGAAACTACTGGCAGAGAAAGATACAACTTAGCATGAAAATAAGTATCAGAATAAGGCCCTAGCTGAATAGTCAGTACTCTGCATAATTTTCTCTTTTCATCCCCTCAGCCTAGATCCTCTCCAAATATTCAGATCAAAATTTGCAAAGTAGTTCCAGCATTTTAGCCATCAAAGAAAAGCTGAAAAATTTAGATTCTGCCTCCGCCATATCCCTCTACTTTGAATAAAATCAGCTCCCTGATTTTGCCATCAGGCTAATTGTGAAGTCTCTGCCCCTTTCTTTCTCTCTCTCCGTCAAAGATCAAAGAACCACAAGAGATATATTTACTAGTAAAAAAGAAATATATAATTTTAAGGAATGCATTCAATTCCCCTCTCTACTAATATTTTTTACATGCAACACCTTCAACTTCAGCATATAAAAAAGCATGTAAGGGAAAGGACAGAGAGAAAATCACAAGTCAGGATAAACTGTGGAATTATATTCCTGCCACTTCATGGCAAAAGTCTATTTCAAAGATCCCTGCACACTTCACACAGAATCTACATTTGAATGATGCATTGCTAGACAATAGAGAAGACCGGCAGAGGAAAATGGTCTAAAATTATAAGTGAAAATTAAAAATTACAAGCAAAAATACAGAACAGGAGACAAATCCAACCACACAATTTTTATTTTAATTCTCTGGGCAGTACAGTAAACAGGCCAGCATACACTCCTATCAAAAGCAGGGGAATAACCCTTAGAGCCATCTTTCTCAGATCACAGATGAATCCAAATGGGAAGAGGCACGCAATAACAAAAAAATAGTTGTTAATGCATAAAACTACTGTATGACTTCCAATAGCTGGACTCAAGAACCCTGGTTAAATACTGACTTTCTTTCAGAGTCAATCAGATAATAAGACCCCTTTAGAAGCACAGAATAGTTAAATTCATGACCATAATTTAATTGTAGAAGGTTATTAAAGAGCACTTCGACTCCCCTCCTGCTTCGGCGCTGCTTTTGTGTATTAAACTCAGACTAATCAAATTGCAGATTCCAAGAGTACTGTATTAGTCATCCCCATCCCTTTTAATTTGTTTAATGGCCTCCTTTTTTCTCCTGCCTCTTGTGTGTGTGTTCTGACTGGCTGTGCAGTGCTTAGGCTCATGACATGTAAATAAAGAATGGATAGGGGAACAGTTCGTCGAAAAGAATAAAGCGTGCCTCCATTCTAAAGTTACATTTGATGTCAGCGTAATTCACGGGACGTGTACTGCAAGCAATGGTGCTTATTATTTCTGCTTAGCTGTCTACAGACACAGGAGGAGAGGGAGAGGAGAAAAAAAAGGAAGAAAGGAAAAGAAAAGAAGTCTGAATTTACACTTAGTGCTTCAAAAGTGCTTTTGTGCTTCGCCAACTTCTCCTGGCTGAAGATGCAGTATTTTGCCAAAAAGTTGACTGCAAGAGCAGACAAAAAGCATGAAATAGCCCATAAAAGAACTCTTTTCCTCAATTTTCCTTAAGAATTTGGAAATTTCACAATTTCCTTGTGAATTACCATAAAGAGAACTATTTTTTAAATGCACAACAACATTGGCCACAGACACCTCCTCTTGCAGAAATTTCAATTTATGGTTTTCTTCTTGCATTTTGGTTGTTTTTGTTGTGGGCTTTCTTCTTTTTCTTTTTTTTTTTTTTCCTTCTTTTTCTTATTTGGAAATGTCTTTTCACCTGGCCCAGGGCACAAAGTCAAAGTTAGCTGTGAATAGGAGATGTTTAACATGTATAAAACATAAGTGCTTCATCCTGGTCAGGCAGTAGTCTGGGAGTGTGGCAAGGGCTTGCTGTTATTTATTTTAAATGTTAAAGAAAAGAACCTCTTCAGACTCAAGATCTGCAGAGCAGCATCCTCCATAAGTTCTCCCAAAGATACCACTAGAAATTAAATACCTATAGTTTGTTCCTGTTGGAAGAGACAAGTATACAAAAAACTTTTGTGTTTCAGTATCAAGCAGCTATATCATAGAAAAGGCACACCTTTTCCTATTTCTCTCTCTTATTCAGATCAAGTAGATGTATTAAACCATTAAAAAACACCATATGGGATTCCCTATCCTCAAGTTTTCCTTGTTTCCAGGCTTGTCATCCAAGAAGACAAAGTATGAAGCTGGCCTTTCTTCCTCCCACCTAACACTGCATGAAAAACTGCTGGGAGTAGGATGAGAAAATTGGAGGGAAAGTCAGGTCATGCCACAAACACGGGCTGAACTCATGAGTTCTCTGGATGGTACCAGCTACGTCACCTCTGCATTCAAACTCCTCCTAATGCTTATTAGTCCCTTTCCAACCTCATTCTCTGGGTCCCTAGACTGCCATTTCTATCACCTCATCACCACATTCATTGGAAAGAAGCACTACTTTCACATGAAGGGAAACCACCAGGAAATTCATGACCTGATGGGGTAAAAGTGTTTGGTCTCAGCTCTTCCAATTTCTTGTTCATTTAGAATGAGAACTGGAAAACAGATATAAAAATTTGCAAAATTGTGCCAGAAAAAAACCTGAATTATCATCATCATCAGTAAAATTATTTTACTGTAAAAAGAGAATGAGTAATTCACAATGCTGTGGAAATCTGCTATTCTGGCTGGTATCTAAACAAGCTTGCAACATAAATCTCTTGTTTATTTTTAAAAGAGTACATTTGTCTTCAGGTTGTGTTTCGGGGCACGTGCAAAAATGGTTCCTATTGGGAGAGAATGTTCATTGTGTGTTTACTGCTGTGTCCTAAAGGGTACAAAAGGACAAATAAAGATGCCTGAATGACATTGTTTCTTACCCTATATACTCCAGATGAACCAAAGCTGTGTGATAAAAACAACAAAAATATCTTGGCTTTCCATATCAAAACAGCAGCAGAGATTTCTATTTCAAGCGCAAATTGACAGATGCTCAAAGACTTTTGTTATCACATGGTGTTCTTCCTAATTCCAAACTTAACTATGACGTTGAAAGGAATGAGAAAACTAATTTCTGGCCAAACTGGTTTTGCACAGGTCTATCTTACTGTCAGCATCTAAGAAAGATTTAAAGTCAAAGACAACCAACTCACTAATGACATAGATTCTAGAGAAGATTTGTACTGTGCTTAGTACTAAGCACTTCCCCAGGACCTAATACCTGTTTTCACCACAAAAATTTTCAGAAGTTGTCCTTTTTTTGTTTGCTCACCATCATGAGCTTAGGAGATCTAGAAGTTCCAGCCCTCTGGGAAGCATCACTTCTGGGAAGATCTGTATTGGCGCCCTCTGGTGATTCTGGAAAACAGCAAACCATGAAAGAAAATCCGTCCTTTCACTTGTAATAAAACCTTGACGTTTCTTCTCGCCCAAGTATTTCATAAAGTTGCAACTTCCCTTGCAACCAAATACCCTTTAACAATTTCGGGAAGGGAAAGATGGTGGGTCATTTCTCTCCCAGAAATGGAGAACCAGGAAAGAAAACTTCAGTTCTTGTTTAAGTAACTTTTAAGGTCAGATTAGGCTCTTAAACCATCTTCTCTGCTTTGGTGGATCACAAAGGCCAAAGGATTTCATCTATTCCTGTGTTACTGGTTCAATTATTTGTACCTAGCCAAAGCACAGCTTTCAGGAAGACTTTCCTGTGTTGATCTTAAGCTGGTAGAATTCGCAGAATCCCATGAGGATGTACAGTACATTGTTTCTAAGACCAATGTTTGGCTTACATGATACTTGAACTTGTTTTAAATCTCAATAAAATCAGTTTTTGCAAGGTTAAAGAACTCTTTATTTCATATTTTCTCCCTGTAAAATGACTTACGTGCTGTAGTAAAGATTATGCTCAGATTAAATTAAATGAACTATTTCTGTCAGACATTTTTACCATTCCTTAAAAGAATTTCCAATGATTCTTGTCCCCCCTAAAAAGACTGACAACTTTTTAAAACATAGACACCAAAACTGTATGGACAGCCTCACCAGCACCATTGATCTTCTCTTACTTATTCTTTTCCTCCTGTATGGCCAAAGGGACAAATGTTGAGCAGTTTTCCATTCCAATCCTGGGCAATAATTTCGACTTTAGGAAATGGATTTTCTCTAGCCATGTTCCTCATTCATCTGTTTCTCTCTCTTTGTTTATTCTCCCCCTCCCCAGGAAGTTTTAAAATCGTTGATCAATTTTGACCGAGTGAGACAGAGGCGTAGAGGGTTGACAATAATTAAGTACCTACAAGTTTCATGAAAATAGGCAGCAGAGTAGAGGGAGGGAGGGAGGCCCTATTAATTCCCTCATTGAGGGAAAGACCTCAGCATGAGCTCAACTTTTGTTACGGCCTGGAAATCCACACGAGAGAGAAATCCTGGAAAGCAGCCATCATTAGTAGCACTGCTCATGGAACCACCTGTTTAATTAATTATTCTCTGCTGTAAAGAACCATTTAAAAACAGCTCCATAGCTTTCAATATAAGCTTGCTTGCAGTGCCCCCAGTAGGAGTCATGGAGACTGATGTCAGGGGGAACTGGGCCTCATGTGCATTGTACCTCTCATAATATATAACATAAAGGGTTGCTAGAGGTCATTGGGCTCAGGCAGACCCACGTTTGGGTCTGCCATATTTTTCCTGCTGTTGCTCAACACTTTAAGCCAGGAACACTCTTCTGCCTTCCCAACATCAGGCTCTGTCTCTCACTGCCTTTACCAGGGAGGGAGCCCAGAGTGACTGCATGCAAAAATCATGCTCAGGCCCTCACTCTGCAGCTACACAGTTTGCACAGTGGAGGAAAGCCTAAGGATAAACCAGCTGCCAAAATCTAAATAAATCCATCTGAGCATGTCTGTGCTGAAACAGCAACATGAACAGGTGAGATTTACAGGATAGACAGAGCGTGCACCCCTCAGGCTGGGTTAATTAGTCACCCTGTACCAAATGTGAAGTCATAGAACCATAGAACACCCTGAGTTGAAAGGGATACACAGGGACCATGGAGTCCAACTCCTGCCCCTGCACAATACAAGCCCAAGTCTTGACTCCAAAGCAGGTAAGTATTCCAGCTTTGCAGAGACACAGTAGCAAGGCTGATAGTTCCTTAGGTACAGGTAGAATAATGTACTTTCACCCAAATTCTGAGAATTAAAAAGGTTGTTTTTAGTGAAACCAGAAATAATTCTAATAAAATATTTCAAAGAGGGTTGCAAAACAAAAATTAAATCCCCTCAAAGAAAAAAGAACTGGTACTAGAACACCTTTTAGTCCAATATTTCTAAGATCATGCCTCAAAAAGGCACTTGAGAGAAAAACAAGTTTATTACTAGTGCAAAGACCTGGAATATTAGTGTTTGGTTCTTTGTTTCCAAGCTGACCAGCACCTGTAGCCTTTACTCCATGCACATAGTTGTGCCTGTATATCTGTTTTCTGAACTTCTGCATGCTTTGCAGGGCACTCAGGGCACAATCCATTAAAAGAATTACAGAATGTGTAGGTTGGAAGAGACCTTCAAGATCATTGAGTCCAATCCAGCCCTAACACCTCAACTAGATCATAGCATCGAGTTCACATCCAGTCTTTTTTTAAACACATCCAGGAGTGTAAGAGTCATAAGCTTGCAAAGAAGAGGGCCCAGCAAGGGAGCATGTACAACGGCAGTGAAGGAAGAGGCCAGGCAAACACAGGAGGGTTCCAGACACACTCAGAGGAACACTCAGGCATGGGGGACACTTGCATGGGGATCTTCTGGCCGTGCCATGGGCCACATCACCTTTGGCAGTACACCCCATTCCTGAGGAGGGAAGGGTGGCTTATTTGGCTTTTGTAAACTAAAACTCTTCATACTTGCAGTAAGCCTCTCATATTAAAAGAATATTAAAATTGAGAAGTCAAGTAGTTAAAGGCCAGGAAATTATGGGAAATACTACAGTATTACATGCTTAAAGGCCACATCATGATGCAAGAAGAAGGGCAGAAGTCAAACTATACAGGAAACTTTAGCTTTGTAATTTCAAAACAAGAGAAAAACTGAGGTAGCCATATCATGAAATCAGTATCAACCTCTATTCCTACCCAGCTCCATAACTTCCATTTAGTTTTTTATTACATTTGTTGTCTGTTCTTAAAACTTTAAAGAAGGTCTCATAACATTTTATGAACATCAAAATATTAACCCTCTTAAGCTTCCCTGAATAACACATTTTTCCCATTTTACATATAGGGAAACCAAAATATTAAGTAACATTTCCAAAGCCAGTGAACAAAGTGGTAGCAAACAGAGAAATCTCTTCTCTTCACCATTGTGCTTTAACTGGAGACAATGGCCTCCCATGGGATATCTGTGTCAGAGCTTTGAAGAACATCAAAGTACACCAGGCTGTCAATAGAGATAATGGAATAATTAGCAACTGTGTCCAGGATGCTTTTCCTTTCAGGAAAGCTGTATTAGGCTCTTCAGCCAATTAAGTAAAGCTCTTGACTGGGCAATCATAGACATTTATAGATAGATAGAAAGGAAATTACAATGGAAAGAATAACCAGGGGCTCAATTAAATTCTAAAAACAGTATACTACTTACAAGAAGCTGAAGAAACTTTGCTGAAGTAGAAACTAACTTATGTTGGGACTTGTCCATTAAAACATCAGGGCTGGGAACACAAATCTTCAGGCTCCTAGCAATAATTCTGAATTAAGACACTTGTTTTTCAGAGCCAACCATTTCATATGAAACCAGGGGTCAGACTAATATTGTGTAAAAGATATAAATTGAATATCAAAAGTATATGCACAGGCACACAC
The DNA here is from genome assembly GCF_965231275.1 of Zosterops lateralis. NCBI lineage: Eukaryota > Metazoa > Chordata > Aves > Passeriformes > Zosteropidae > Zosterops > Zosterops lateralis. The sequence goes on from NC_139765.1 coordinate 18,910,372, forward strand.
GTCTCTTCCCAAAAACCAACCCCTTTTAAAGTCCATCAATATTTTGTAAATGTAAAGGGATTGCTCTTTTATCTGCATTTGAATGACTTTAAAATTTCATGGTTTTAACCAAAATAAATCTTTTTTATGTACAAGAAAAATATGACAATACATTCAATCAAAAATGTTTTCAAATGAGGTTGTCCAACACTTTTATAGGCTTTCAGTGTTTGCCATGAACTATGGGCAGAGATAGATTCAACACACCACCACTGGCAGATTAAAGCACAGAATAGACTCAAGAGTCTGTAAACTTTATACTCCTGTGTTAAACAAGTAAAAGTAAATTGAGGCACACAGCCACACTTTCATATGTGAGAGGAGGCCTCTTTTCTAGGTTAAGGGCGTCCAAAGGGCACTTTGTTTTATAGGCATCCCCAACAGGCAGTCCTGTAAATTCCAGGTGTGTTATCCATGAGGCATTGTAAATAACTCACTTTCTTCCCCCTTAAAAAGAAATACATGTTATGAGTCTAGGATTCAGACTTTGATCTGAAACTAGTTTCTCCATTCTTCTTCTCCCTCCTTCTTTCTCCTCATGTACACATAAACATAGAAATCCTAATATTTTGGATACCTCACTAGGTTACAAATGTTACCCAGTCTTTGTAAATAAGGGTGTGGATGCCATTGTAACGGCAAGGGACAGCCAGTTCACCATTCCCAAGGATCTACCATGAAATAGGAAAGTCCAGGAGGGGAAAAAATTCAACTGTATATGATCAAACTCAGCCTCCCTGGGCAATAAATATGTAAGTGCAATCTCTTCAATAAAGATTGCACAGGTAAGAGAAGATTCTCAGTTAAGCGTGTTGAAACTGAAGAAGGTCTGTGTGTACCCCTCCCCCATGCTCCATAGATTGGTAGGATAATCTATTTCACAGCACTTTGATAAAACTTGTACATTAGCATTTTGTGTAGCTCAAACAATGACACCTGTTATGAAGAAATGCATTTCTCTCAAGACCCCATTCTTTTGGATAGCTTTAATTTTTTAGTACCAGTTTTTCCTTTACTAGCCCAGCTGCCAAGGCCAGTCATGCTTTCCTTTTATATTTTGTCTTCACTTCTGCCAAAGTAGAAGTAGACCTGTGCCTTTTTACACCCTTCTAAAGACTTTCTGCTGACTTTTGAAAATGTCTGGCTCTATAATATCAGGCAGGCACTCTGATTCATGCTACCCCTGTCTCATGCTTTCCTGGTTAGGCACAAGTTCAAGAAGGATTTACAGAAAGCTATTTACCTCATTAGGTCTTACCCTTTCAGAGTGTATTAAAGTTCAATAGCATTGATGCCTGGCTTTGCAACTAAGGTTTCTTTCAAGATGCTCTGTCCACAGAGCTGTGGGTCATTTAGACACTTTTCAGTTTCTTACCATCAAAAATGCATCAGCAGGAAAAGCCTCAGTGATCCTGCTTTATAAAAACCATCAGGCAACCAAACTCACAACAGATACTCTCACGCTTGGTGCTGATGTGAAGGTTTACCAGAGACTGAGAGAGAACTTGGGGGCTTAAATCTTCACTTGCATGAACTTTTGGGGTCAGCTGGAAAAATCTTGATCAAATCAAATCAATTCCAAGGCAATGCCTGTCCTGTCAGGACAAAATGGGAAGCCTTTTGTTTCTGCGGGACACAGGCCTTATCAGCTCATTCTGTCACTCATACTTCCCCAGCCCACTTGCAAATCCTCCTGGATTTACTGCAGATGTATGAAGCTTGCTGGAAATAATAGTACAAGCAAAGAGGCTAGTCCAGCTATTGACTCCAAGCTCTGGGTAATACCAATGAGAAATTATTCACACAAAAGGTGTGCTGGGGTGACAAATGAAGAGAGTGCAGCTCACTTTATCTGATTACATACTGAGCACTTGCCTCCCCTTCCTGATACCAGTCCCCTGCCCACCTGTCACATCAGCCTTTCATGCACACAGGTTGCTTTCTTCTGTGCAATCTAGCATGAAATGGAAATCTACAGCAAGAATCCGTCTTAAAAAAGCATTATCTTCTCCTTGCTTTTCCTGATATTCTTTTGCCCCATTTTAATATCTCAGTTTCTTCCACCCCATTACTGCATGCCCTTGCCTTTTATTTATTTATTTATTTATTTAAGGTAATAAATATATTTCTTATGGGTATCCTGCAGAGACTGCATGGAAAGACCAGTTTGGTCCTTGGGTCACTTAGGAAGCAGTACAGTACACCAACTACCTTCACTACCACTGTTTTGCTCCCAGGAAAGGACTCACAATGAAACCAGCATGGCCTGAACCTCCAAAGGCCTGACTGCTCTGGCGTTTCTGTGTGAATCACACAATACTACATTGAGCATGGCAGCAACATCCAGGTGGGCTGTGAAGGACTCTGGAAACTTGCTGACCTTCATGAGGCTGAGATCCTTAGTCAAATTTTGGATAATTTCAGTACTTTCAGTATTTCAAGGAATCTTATTTTTAAAAATGGTAAACAACTTTTTACATGGGCAAATAGTGATAGGACAAGGGGGAGTTATTTTAAACTAAAAAAGGAGTGGTTTAGGTTAGATGTTAGGAAGAATTTCTTTACTTGGAAGTGGTGAAGCATTGGAACAGGCTGCCCAGAGAAGCTGTGGATGTTCCCTCCCTTTAAGTATTCAAGGCCAGATCAAATGAGGTTCTGACTAACCTCATCTAGCAGGCAACATCCCTGTCTATAGCATGGGGGTGGAACTAGATGATATTTAAGGTCCCTTACAACCCAACCCAACCCAATCCAACCCATTTCTATTTCTATTTCTATTTCTATTTCTATTTCTATTTCTATTTCTATTTCTATTTCTATTTCTTTCTATTTCTATTTCTACTTCTATTTCTACTTCTATTTCTATTCTGCTCTATTCTATTTAATTCTAATTTTGGAAGTCTGTTCACCTGAAGCTCACATGTGTACTTGATATTTTCTGAGCTTGAGAAGAGCTAGCTCTTCTCAAGGGAAACTTTTCAACAGTTTTCTTTTCCCAAAACAACCTTGTGTAAACAATATTCCTTTCCCATAACAGCAGGTGTTGTTTGCTATTTCTGTTACTTAGCCAATGGGAGAGGCGTCAGCCCTGTGGACCAATAACATGCCTTCTTAATGCAGCATGTTATAAAAGGGCTGAATGAATTGTAAATAAAGCCTTCTGATTTCTACTGCCTTCTGATCGGAGTCAAACATCTTTATTTCATGTCCCATTGTGGCACTCATAAAGTGCTTTGAGGTAAATTCTCATATTTGGAGACTTTATCAGAAGCATAACTATATTGAAGCAAAAGTTCCTAACAATGGCTTTACTCTACTGATTTTATGAAGAAGAGACACAAATCCCAATAATAGCAATAAGGAAAAAGCAGACATGCTCAATATACAGCCCTTTAGTGCAGTTAGAAAAAATCACCAAATCACTATACTGAACTCTTATTTCAGTTACTGATGTAAACAACATCAGAGGATGATTATGACGTCTTCCACTGCAATAGCACCTTATAGAGGTATTAAAAAACGAGCACGAAATTTAGACATCAGCCAACCTGGAAAGTTATTTACAAGAGTTTTAACAGAAACTAAAGCAGTTCTTTGGCTCATTTCCCAAACACTGATGAAGTGCCAGAGCTAGGAGGAAAGCTAATAGTGTGCCACTGTTTTAAAAGGGTAAATGGCACGACCCAGGTAATTATAGACCTGTCAGCTCTACATCAAACCCAGGCAAAACACTGCAGCAGCTGATAAGGGATTTGATTAATAAAGAATGGAAGGAGGGAAATATAATTAATGCCAGTCAACACAGGTTTATGAAAATAGATCTTGTCAAACTAACTTGATTTGTTTTCTGGATAAGATTACTGGTTTGGTTGATATAGGTAACAGACTTAGGACTTCAGCTGTGTATTTCACTTGGTATCACTGGAAACTTTGATTAAAACACTGGAATAACATCAAACTATCGTGCTACCTATTCAGTGGGTTAAAAACTGGCTGACAGGTCTAAAAATGTCATTACAAATGAACAACATTTATTGAGAGGCATTTTATCCCACTCTTATTTAATATCTTTGTCAATAATGCAGAAGAAAAATTTGCCTCTTAAGATGACAGAGGGTCATTTGATCAGGAGGACGACGTATTATTAAGCAGCTTTGCTGCTGGCCCAGAGTTATTAGGATCATTTAGTTAACATGTACTGAACAGACTTAAGCACTATCCCTTAATGTCCTGTCAGTACCCAGACAGCCTGGAAGGCAGGGCTACATAGATGGTGTCTTTCCCTTATTGCATTATTCAACAGATCTACTTAGCCCGGATTTCTTCCATCTAAAGCTACCCAAGTTAACTAATACACCTACACCATGGCCAACTCACTTGCACCCACATTGCTCCACAGCATGTGCAGTTTTCCATGAACACAATCCTGGTTTTTTTTAGCTTCCTTGCTGAGATTTTCAGGAGTCCATGGCCTGAGATGCCTCCTGTCCCCAAAAGGAGGCCCATGACTTTTTCTCTGTATGGATGTGGTACAACATCAACAGATGACATTACAAATTTGTCAAGGTCTTGCAAAATCAGAACCTGCATGAGCACCTTGTTACCTAGCTGGTCCAACAGGGATGGAGGGCTGGAGCAGTCTGAGGCACTTTAAGGGTCTTTTATGTGGATGATTGTTCAGGTGATGGCATGCTCACAGAGGCTGACCTCAGACATGAGCAGTGCCCACATATCCTTAATGTGATATTGATGTCAACATCACAGAAAAACTGTCCAAGACCCTCCCCACAGCCCACTTAAGAGAGAACCAGAGAAAAGTCATGCCATGTCCAGCAGAAGAATTCTCATAACTACATAATTGTGAGAGTCTCTCTTTGTGACATTGAGTGATGATTACATAAGAACATGCTCTAAGAAGCAAAGGAGCATCAGGGCACCCTCCCAGCACGAAGTAAGGAAGCTGCTCCTTCTTCATTTAGTGATTTTTTTTCACTAGGGCAAGGATTAGGACAGGGCATTCACTGACATTCACAATTCCCAGAAAGACAATGATGAAGAAGTGACCTCTGGGAGGACAACTTGTAATTTGCCAAATTGAACTACTTTCAGTTCTTTGTAAGGGAAAAACGGGCTCAGGACACCATAGAAGTAAAGATGAAATCTAACTGTTGTAAATTCTGTATGGCACCCCACATGCCTCATGGTGGAAACAGATTTATAAGTAATTGCTAAATTTCTGATTTGGACTTCATGGGGAAAAAAAAAAAAAAAAGTAACTTTTCTGGTTTATTTTAGGATTCTGTTAGGTACAGTTCTATTTTAGACTTATTGCAAAGATTTCTTTCTATCAACACTTTAGGCACTGAACAAAACCTCAGCCTTTGTTATATTTTTATGGGGCCTGTTGTTGTTTCAGAGGTATTTTAATTCATATTGTTGTTACTGTTTTAGTGAGTGATGCTCGTTTTGTCAGAAGCAGATGGTGTTTACTGAATTTTGTTTGTTCCAAAAATGAGCAGCATTCAACTCTTCACTGTGGAGGTATGAAAGAGGAAAGGCCTAATGCATAAACACAGCTTCTCCCTCTTACTTCCCCTTTTAATCTGGTGAAAGGAACTGCCAGTGTCTCCTTACAAGCCTCTAAAACTGAGGAGTTTGTTCTGTCACTCTACCAGAGAGGGCACACAGCTCCAACCAGTGTTGCTGCCGGAGCAAAGCAGTAGCTAACAGCTCCTGGAGTGCCAGCTTAGAGTGCTTTGTAACAGCTTCTTTGCAGCACACCAAAGGAGGAAAACACTTCTTACTTGCTGGTCATTTAGCAGTCACTCTAAATGAGGATACATCAGGTTCCCTCTCTGGCCAGTAGAGAGAAGCAGGGTTTTTTTAGGTAGCACAAGTAAAATGTCTCTGCTGAATAAACAGACACCCTGTGAAGACCCACTCCAACTTAGAATTCCATGGGCCAATGAAGTCACCACTCTGCTGACCTCCCACCATGTGTACCTGAGCAGGAACAGCAGTGCAGAGGCTGCACAAAGTCCCAAGGGATGGATGCTTCTGTGCATCTTCAGATTGCTCAGAAGAACACAGAGCAACCAGTGTTTTTCAGGACTGGGCTCTACCAGAAGGAGGGACATGTGTCGGGGTGAGAAGATAGATGTATTCTGACTCTCATCTAGAAGCTTGGAACAGCACATAGGAGTCATAAGGAGACAGTTCTAGAGTCAGCATTATAAAAATTATCTGTAAAAACATGAGCAGTGATAGAACTTTGCCAGGATCCCAGAGATCAGCTCCATACCTGAGGTTTACTCTGCAGGGTCAGGCACAGAGGTCCAGGAGTATTAGCTTAATGGGCTTGGAGCTGCACTGTGCTATCTACACACACCTGAAAACACCATCATCAAGCCCTTTCTTTGTATTTGCGCCTCTGCTGTGGGCTCCACCTCATTAATCCTCCTCCTGACCTGAATGAGTCAAAGCCAGTTGCTTTGCTCTGATTAGTCAGTTAAAAAGTGTCAATTTTGCCAAATTATCTGGCAAAACGCCCTAACATCCTTTGCTAAATAAAGCTTCTTAATGACTCCTGAGGGCAGCTGCTTGCCAGCCAACAGGGCTGAGAAAAGGATCTAGGAACACCAGCAGTTAAACACTGTCAGACAGGAGAACCTCTGGCATCCCGAAATATCTTTTCCGAATAAAATATTTTAAAAGATAACCACTGCAGGGTGCCCTATTATGTTTTTAAAACACTCCAAGTTTGATTAGTGTTTATCCAAAAAAAGCTAATTATACTTGCTGCTTAATGTAAATTGCTCCATAAATAAACACAGAAATAGGCGCTTAGTGACTGCTATGCTTTCTTTAAAATGCTGTCTTGAAGGCTCATTATGCTAGACACAAAAGAGAAGGGAATTTCTTGCAATGTACTTATTAAAGGCACATTTTCTACAGAAATTATTATAGCATGATTGCACAATAGCATATAATTTGCTTTGTTTGCATTTTCAGTGGGAATCTTGCCAACAGCAAATGTGGATGGGAAAAGTGGCTGCAGGGCCACTCCTCACTTTTGTTGTGAGGAGCCATCAGCAGTGATTCAGGAGGAAGATGCCCCAGCCCAGAAGAGGAGCACTGGTATAATAAGCACGGCTAACAGTGCAAAAAACCCCAGGGCTCATTTGTGCACACACATCTATCTGAGTGGTAATGGAGAAGTTCAAATTCCTGCTGGCACCTCAGAAGATTTACATCGCACTGTTATGATCACTAACAGCAGAACATCCTGTGGTAAGTCCACAGGTCTACAAATGGCATCCAAACCAAGCATGTCTACATAGTTGTATATTTGTCAAGGCAGAAAGAAAGGTGCAATGTGGAGTTATGTGATGCTAATGTCCTCATGCTCTCTTAACACCACAAAAAGGAGTGTAGAGCAGGTCTGATACAGGACGGGAAAAAAAAGTGGCTCAGATAATAATCACATTATATGACATAAAACTGGCTAATACAAAACTCACTCATTTCAAACAGATCATGACTTCGTGTCACAGCCATGGTACTTCTGCCCAGAAGGAAGAAGCCTGAAGTCAATGACACCTTGTCATCCACCCACTGCCTTGGGAGAGAGTTTTCAGAGAAGCAACAGGAAACAGATCTCAGTGGGGTTTGAGTTATCGAGGTTTTTTTTGTAGAGATGCAACCAAATAAAAGGAGCAGCTACCAGAAGAGGTAAACATGAGAATGATAAACCTGAGATTGACTACTGAAATACCTATTGACTCTAAATAGCAAACAGTTGGATGTGAGTTTGTCCTCACTTAAGTTTAACATCTACAGGACACAGATGCAATTTTCTCTGCAAGGCACTAAAACAGCTCAAGAGCCACCCAAGGCTTGGCATACATAGCAAGAAAATGGGGCTGCTGAGGTGAGGAACTGCTCTGGGCAGACTGTGTTTTTCATGTCTGGCCATGGCCAGGCTGCAGGTCAGTGGGTAGATTGAAACACTCACAAAATAAATTTGTCTTTCACCTTTCTAGTCTCTTGAAAGACTTATTTGCCACCAGTTTCAGTCTGATGAGGGTTTTAACTTCATCAAACTATTCCTAGGAATTGTATATTGGTTTGCACTGCCTTTGAAACTCAGTTGTTATCTTGAAAGGGCAGGAAGTGGGGATTAAGTCCATTAGATGCTGTTTGAACAACTTTCTTTTCATTCAGCATTGTGACTCTGAAGCTTGCCAGCACATTTCAGCCTCTTTCCAGGAACTGGCACTGCAAGATGAAGCATGGCTGTCTGAAGACCTGGCATCTGTGCTGACTTTCATAGATACCACACTGGAAGAACTGGAGAAGAAAACTCAGTGTCAGAGGAGAAAGAATCATTCCTGGCACAACCTTGTGCAAGTGGAACATGGAAGACCAGGGTTTCAAAGAAGCCCTCTGTTGCTTGTGAGATTCAGGTGCAAAGTACATTATTCAACTGAAAAATGTGACAACCTAATCATCCTGAAGGGTACTATTATTGCCTACTTAATATGCTTTACAGTCCCAGTGAACAGGAAAGGCTGGTTGACAAGCGTAGGATGATGTATCTAATGGCTCCATACTACCATGATGGATCCATAAAAGGAATCTAATTTCACAGTTTGGGGAAAATACAGACCATATAGTTGGCTCTTTAAGGCCACATTTTCAAATAGTTGGACGAATAGTTCCAGTTTAGGATATTCGGATCATTCAATGTTATGCCTTACTTGCTGCTGCCTAATTTCAATTTGGGACCTAATTCCAGAATCTGTGAAGGCTTACACATTACAGAATGCAAATCATGTTTGCTAGACACAGGGCAAAATAAAGAAAAATGTTTTCAGTTCTAACCAGATGAAACAGTGCATTTGAGAATTCCTTTGGTCAGGATTATACAGCAAAGCAGTTTAAATTGCATTTGCAAAAACAAACCAAAAAAAACTCCACAACTCTCATGCATGTCACTGGTGCAGAATTGGAATTTCTTCTGGGCAATTGCACATAACAATCTAATTATTTTACAGACATAAATATATTTAGTTATGTAAAAGTAAGGCTTGCTTGGGTTTTAAGTGTGTTATTTAGTTTTGAAAATAGACCCCTGTCTCTTCTGCTATCATGAAAGATATCACTTTACAGAGGACATAGCCTTCAGAAGCTAATTTGGGATGATTAACGGTTATTTGGTAATCACAATCACATCTGAAATATGGCAACAGAACAGAAAATGGTGCAGGAGTTTGATTCTAGTAGTGAAGCTACCTTCTTCTCCTCTGATCTGGGGAATCAAATACAAGCTTAAAATTAAAGCTCACCATCTTGGGCACTAGAGAGGGTCTGAGCCCTCCTGACTTATGAATTAATATGAATCAGACAAAATAGAATATGCTGAGTTGGAAGGGACTCATGAAGATCATTGAGTCCAACTCCTGGCCCTACACAGGACAATGAAAGACTTGTGCTTCTTCCTCCCAGTGCTCTGCACACTGGGGGTTTCTGCAGTCTAGGTTGGCAAGCCTCCCAAAGTCCACAAAAGTCTCATGAACTTCTGCAGAGTTCAGAAGTCCTACCCACAACAAAAAACTATCTTTCTCTTCATGTGAGTCTTAACTGGTTCATTTACCACTAGGTAACAAAATGTAAATCATACATAAAGATACAGAATTGTTTTAAATCAGGAAAAGAAATTGTTAGAGACTAGGCATGCGTATCTTGAAACCCTTCCATGGCTAGAAGTTAAAAAAATCAAGATGCTAATAGTTCAAAGTGCTGAGTGTTCATACTTATCTTGCAAGAAAAGAAGTTGCCTACTTCACATTCCCAGCATTGTGACTACTCTCATTTCAGTTGCCTCCCCAGAAATTTTGTACAACAATCTTGATATGTGTTATTGGAATAATGAATATGCATGTCCTGGTCATAAAAATCTAGAAGAGTGATCTTAGAAACTAAACTGGCTACTAGGGAAAAAACCCATCAGACAAATCTGCCTAGAATTCAGCCTTGTCTCATTAAAAGTTGTGTTTATCCAATTAGTTTCTTTAAATTGTCTTTTAGGAAGCCTTCCACCTGATGATCATTATTGAGTGGGGATGAAGGACCTCTGAAAACCCCTGGGCAATTGTTATTTTTGGAAAACCAAAGACTTTCTTCAGGAGGAATTAAAAAGTGAGCCAAACAATGAAGGCTGTTGGTTGGTTTGCTAGGAGCTCAAAGTAAATAAGGGCCAAGATGATATTTTCTCTTCTCACAACAGCCAAGTGCAATGGTTGTAACAGTGTGGGAATCATGAGCTTTGCTGAATGATTTAAAGAAGTTAAGCACAGAATGCCACTGGATATCTAACCCTTCTAATCCAAAATTAATGCAATTATTTATTTCAGTGGGTGATTCCCATGAATAAAGTGAGCAGGATTTGGCTCTGGTTATGGGTAAGTGAAGAGGACACCAAAGCATAAAATGGCAGCTTAGAATGACAGAGGAGCTCCTAACCCTGGGGAGCCCATTTAAGCCAGCCAGCATGGTTCAGACAAAGTACTAAGAGGGGACACGGTCCCTTTCTGAAAAGAAAGAAAGGAAATTGCCCCTAAAAGAAAAATCCATATCAGGATGACCATCAATAGAGGAGATTCCCTGTTGGTGAGGTACCTTCTTTCAACTGAGAAAATTCTCCACATTTGTTGATTCTGATCCAGCTGGCCTGACTTGGATTTGTAACCACCAGATGCATTGCAAACAACTATAGATATTCTAAAGAAAATCAAATTAAGCCTTTTTTAGACCAATAAGTAGCATTCTTGCAGATGTATGCAGAAGACAGTCACAAAATGGATAAAATTGCTGCCCCCCTTCTGAAATATTTAAGACACTTGCATCAAGCTGCCTTTGGTTTGTATACATATCAGATTATAGAAGATCTGCCTCTTTATAATTTTTCTTTAAAAGGATGGCAGCTTTAGTTCAATAGTTAGTAAGACAATCCTTTAAGCTGTGTCAAAATGCCAGTTATCCTAAGATGCCACCCAGATTTGAATAATTTAGAAAGAGACAAAACCACAGAAAGGAAGAATCATCCTTTGACTACTTCTGCTTTTGACACGGCTGCCTCCCTCTCCTTTTTACCAAAGCATCTTTGTCTCTTTATCAGTCATGACAAGTGCCAATCAAACCTTCTCTTTCTAAAGTTCTGGGGGGAAAGTGAAACATGAAACATTTTCTAACAATCAGTGACCAAAAGTCCACTATCAGTGTGTGGTCTGGGGGAAGCCAGCCTTTTCCTTTTTCACTTCTAATCTCTGACCCACTATTTACCTCTTCTTTTTTTATGTACTTTAATCTCTTTGTTGCTCCAAAGGATCCTAAACAAATTGTAGGTCAGTGTGGATTAGGCTGCTTTGTTAGCAATGATTGGTACATTTACTTTTGCTTTAACATCTTCAGCAACAGCTGAATGTCAAAAAGATCCAGCAAGAGTTTGTTTAATCACAACAAAAACTACACCCACATAGTCTTATAATTGCATTGTCAGTCTCAGCATAAGAAAATGGATACAATAGGAGACAGTGACCGTGGGCCTGCATTGTTAACATGTGTTTCCAGAGGTATTATTGTTGTAATTCAGTATTACTGCAACCAGATTCGCAGGAATCTTCATCAGATCAGGATAAAACTTAAGCTTCAGATATTGCCTAGTTGGAATTCTTGTCCCATTTGCACAGTAGTTGTACTGGATTCAGAAACTGTTCATGCAACTTGACAGTTGTGGAAATGTATTCAGTAGAAAAGTTATATAAAGTTGGTCAACAATAATGCAAATATGTGGATCAGAATTAAAGAGGGGAATTATTGAACACCGGGCTAGTTTCAAAAGGATGTACAAGGATCAGGTCTCTTAAAGCAACCAGATTCAGGTAAGCTTTCTTAAACCAGCATTGCATCTGCCCAGACTGTGTGCAGTGGAGTGTATATTTCTGTGATTTACATGTAGTAGGCCATAAATGGGCAGAAGAAGAGAGCAATTTTGTTTGAAGTCCCTTGATGCTGAAATTGCACCTATATTAGTAATCATTTTGCACATTTGCAAGGCCAGGATCGGGAAGTTTTTCTATAATGCCCAGAGCAAATAAGATCATCTTTTTACTCTGTTGCCCCATCTTATCTTTCCACATCAAATTCAATGATTTTGTCATCAATTTCAAAGTGGCATTACCAATCTTGACAATGTTTTTCTTTTAATCGACATGGTTTCCCATCCTCCAAGCATCATGAGAAATACCAGACCTGGCCCTTCTTTGTTCGTGTTGCTGACAACTACTGCCATTGTCTTCTCACATTTATTTGATGTAAGAAGTGACAGTCCCAATCTGAATTATTAAATTACTACTTTCCTCTGCCCCAAAATGCTCCTGCCTTCTATCACTATGCAAAAAACCTTCTAATTCAAATTTCTATGGGAAATTTTCCAGAAAAATAAAGCTAGTACAAGAAGCTGTTGGAAGTATCTGATATAACTGTCAGCTTAGTAAAGTTTCCAGTTGCTTTTAATTGCAGAAATTTAGTTGTCTTAGATTTTTTACCAATGGTGATAATGTGGTGATATGAAGGTTCATAGGTCAGCAGTTACTCCTATATTTCTTTTTACTGACAGTAAAATAAAGCTCATGCCCAAAAATGTGAGTGATTTGGAAATTGTAAAAATACACACAAATATGCAGAGCCACGTCCAGTATCTTATAACAGTCATCCAAATTACACATTTATGAAGTATACTGTCTGTGTAAATATAACACTAACTTAAGGCCAGAGAAAAATGGACACAAATGTGTGCAATATTGGAGAAAAGAAAAACACAATCATTGGATTAAAAACCATCCAAGAGCTTTAAGGTCCCCAAATCGAGCAACCAAACCTTCAAAAGCAAGTGTTATTTGAGAGCAGGCTTCATTCAGCAACCCGTGGGATGTGTAATAAAGACAAACTGAGAGATCAGATTAATAAAACCCAACAGCAAGTATGCGCAGAGATCAGATAAGAGAACAGACTAGAACCCAGAGATAAACCAGGAGTTTATCAAGAGAATCAGAACTATTTGTTATTGGATATTCAGGCTGGTGCACTTTAACAAGCATGTAAATACAATATATAAAAGTTAAGAAGGCCCTAAGGAAACAATCCTTGGCATACCTGTACCATCCTGAGTCTCAGGCAATTGTGCAGTGAAGTGACCATCTCTGTTCTCCAGTGTGGGTTCAGTCTCATGAAAACCTGTCAAAAAATGTTACAATAAATGAGATTGAGCAAGGACCAAGGTATTTTTATTGTTTTCTAAATATTAACAAGTTTATCAGCAAAAGTACCCAAGCCCTTATTTTAGCATAATGGTCTTTACTTTCCCTATTATTCCAATCAAAGTTATGTGAAGAAATATTTGACAATAACAGCATTAGAAGATTTCAAGATCAGTGGAATAACTGGGTTTTCCTTTAAAACCATGTTTAACATCAAAAAAGTCTTTTAAGTGCAATATTTTTAATTTATATTTAGATAGATAGATAGATATAGATCTATCTGGGAAAGGAAAATGAAACCATATTTAAAAAGCCCTTTAATCTGGACACTTTGTCAGTTTTTGCACATTACATGAGTTTCTCTAATGAAGTAATGGACACGGTGCAATTTTATTTCAGACTAAGGCCCAAAAAAATTGGCACTCTCTGCCCAGTGAGTCATGAGGAGGCAGACCCATCAACAAAGACTAAGAGTGTGTTGCCTGGGTGGCTCCAAGGCCACTTCTCTCCCCAGCCACTGCAAAAGGCTTTGCAAGCCATTTGAAGGCAGTTTGCCAGCCATTGCAATAAAGATCACTTCCTTAGCACAGTGGAAAGCTAATTTTAGAAGCTATTCCTGCAGATTGCCATCACCTGCCAAAAATTTGTACCTGACTCACTGTTGTTTTATTCCCACTGGTGGGAGCCAATCTGCCTCTCCCCCCTGCAAAGCCCTCAAATCTGAGCTATGGGACACAACACTCTGGCTGTGAGGGCATAGTTGGATAGACAAACCACAAGTTACATCATAAATTTGGGTTCAGACCTGAAACAAGTGTACAAGGCTGTCCCTCATACTGAAACACCCCCTTGCAGGCTGCATCATTTCAGTCACCTCACTTCCATTACTTCCCTTCCCCCAGTTTGGTCAGCTTTTGTAGTGTAATTTGCCCTGCTGCTGTCAGAGAAAATGAAAATATTACATTTAGGGGTCTTGGCTCCTACACAAAATCCTTTAAACTTTAAACCTTTGTGACTGAGAGAAAGGGTCTTTACCTCCCCAAATTAAAAGGCATTAAGGATAATAGCTATGATTATTTAATTACTCTGAAGAGTCTAAATAAATATTAAATAACACATTGATAAAGAACAGCAAATACCATCATTTGCAAAATAGGCTGTACCTTCAAGTCACTTTATGCAGGTAAAAATGCAGGGAACTGAAAATGCTGTACTTTTGAATGTGAGCACTCACAAGAGATCTCAGGGAAAAAAATATAAGCTGTATCTTTTTCTGCTGCTGGACATTTTAAAAGAGCTCATGTTTGAGTTGCAGTTGATTGTTTGGTCTTCAGACAGGAAAAGCTTCCCAAAGAATCACAAAGAAAGTATGAAGACATTATCTGTAAAGACTGAGATAACCCAAGTGGCCTGTTTGCTGGCAGTGCATGTGCACCCTCTTGCTCCATTGCAAACCAGGAGAAAAAGAGCTAATTTAATAATCTTAGGTGAGACTTTAGGCCTGTTTTGAGGCTAAAACCTTCAAGATGTCTGAAGAGCATCATCTCTTCTCTATGAACTCTTTGAGCTCCCTATGCACAGGGAGGGTTTTAAAAGTTCTTAAAGCAAGTATCTACGTAAGTAGCACTTGTTTAGCTGCAAAACATTTACAGATCAGACTTTCCTGAGTCACTATCTATGTAATTAACTTTTTGAGACTATTTTCTGCCAACTACAGCTCATAAATTATTGTCTTGGTCTAATTACAGAAAGTGTACAGACCTTTCATAAATAAAATACCACTGATGTCTTCACTCTAATTGTTGTGTAACTCTAGCCTCACATGTCCAGGAGTAGCTGTACTAAAACACTGTAAATTAGTTTAGCAGTTCCACTCATACATTGACAGACTCTGTGACAAACAGGATCACACTTTCTACCTAGACAGCCCCTGCTAAGCAGTCAGTTTTAAAAAGAATAATTTGAACAGGGTCACATACAGAAATCTACATTACCATACAGAGGAAACTGTCATGCTGTTATTATTTCTGCCCCCATCCCCACAACAATATATTGCTCTGCTACATAGCTTAATGTGCTTTTTGTGGTATAATTCACTGTAAAACCTCAGGAAACTAAAGGAAAACATTAGGCAGTTGTGGTGGCGCATTTTACAGTTTTCTGTTTGTTGTCTGTAACCCTATTGTATTTTCATGTGAGTTGGTTTGTTCTGTTTACCCCCCTCCCACTACTCCCCTTTGGTTTCTCCTTGTTACAGTTAGTTGTCAATCTTATGTTATATAACTCCTGGGTCCTGTCCATCACTCCGGGGCCTCTCCCTGTGCCTGGAAAGTTCCAGGGAGAGCATTGAGTGATTGGACAGGATCCTGGCTTCCCTCTCCCACTTTACCCTGATTGGTTTCTGTATTTATCAGTTATGCTCCAGGCTGCCCCCATGTTACCTCTGATTGGACCTTATCTGAACCCATCCCTCTGTACCAGCCCCATAGAAAAGTTGTTGCACAAGGGTGCTCTTTGGCATTGCTGAGGCTGCTGTCTTGGGGTTTAGTTGCTCCCTCCATGGGACAATAAACCCCGTTTGGTTCACCTCAGCAGTGTCCCCTCTCTCGTTCCTTCGCCATCATTGCCACAGCTAGGAGAGCTTCAGACAAGCCAAGACTCACAGGGTCTGGAAGGTGGTGTGCCCACCGAAAGCTACCTGACTTGCCGTGGTGCCAGGGCTGGCCAGGTGAGGAAACAAGAGCACCGTGACAGGCAGTTAACAAAGATAATTTGAGGACTTATAAACAGAGGACTTTAAAAGGTAGTTTGGTGTAATGACATGAAAAAAAGTTCAATGCTGGGCAACTCTGCAAGAGAAGATTGTCCTGGGTTGTAGTGTAGGATGTACACAAAGTATTTATTCTATCACCATCTTCATGAACTGTTAAAGCAAGTGGGGCAGTGTTCTTCCCAGGTCCTCTGCCTTTGGGCTGTCTTCTGTTAATGGCCCATTAAGGCCTTGCCCACAACTCACAGGTAACTCCCTCCAGGAGCTCTCTCTGTTTAATGGGCCATCAAGGACCCACTTCACAACTCA
The DNA here is from genome assembly GCF_965231275.1 of Zosterops lateralis. Taxonomy (NCBI): domain Eukaryota; kingdom Metazoa; phylum Chordata; class Aves; order Passeriformes; family Zosteropidae; genus Zosterops; species Zosterops lateralis. The sequence goes on from NC_139765.1 coordinate 18,926,809, forward strand.
TCATCCCATTGTGAGATGCTCTGCCTAGGGGGAGGAGCCAAGCATTCTCACCTGGATATAATCTGGGATTTGAGACAGTACAAGCAGCCCTTACCTACTGAGCTTACCAGACCTTTCTACAGGATCACTGCCTCAGGAAGAGCACCTCATCTGGACTGCTTCCACCATCCTGCTCAGGTTGTATTCTGACTCTGTCAGTGGTCCTTTGTGTTATTGCATTTCTTTTATTTTTACCATTTTACCTTTGATAAAAATGAAATGTAGAATGTTTATCCTGTAATGTAACAGTGAGGGGCCACCTCCGTGGCACCTCCCCCCAGACCACCTTAAAAACAAAAAGAGCTCCATTCAAAGAAGCCCGGCACCGCGGCCCCCCCCACCCCCAACAATGGAGCGAGAGAGACCAGCGGAGCCACCGGCGCTGCCGCCGCCGGAGCGAGAGAAAGAGGGGCCGGCCGTTCCCCCCGTGTCACCGCGGAGCTCGTTCCCAGTGTCCCCGAGATTGCCGGGCCCAGCGCTGCCCGGCACAAGAGACCCCGGCCGCCCGCAGCTGCCGCCGCCGGAGCGGGAGAAAGAGGGGCCGGCCGTTCCCCCCATGCCGGCTCAGGGAATCCCGGACCCCCGCAGCCGCCTCCCCGGCGCGGCTCCGGCCGCCATGCCGCCCGCCAGGCTTAAGCCCAGTCGCAGAGAAGCCCCAAAGCCCGCACGTGGCTCAGCCCGCCCGCGGCCAGCCGCCGCTGCTGGATTGCGCGTCCCCAAACGCGCCCGGGCCGCCGCCCCGCTCCAAAAAGAAAGAACCCACGCCAGCCACATCTAGCAGCCCTGGTGCTGCCCAGCCACTCCGAAACGCCATATTGGATACTATAAAAGCACACAGCCCCTGCCGCCCAGGCCGACCCCGCATGCAAATAAAGGACTTAGAAATGCATCTCAGGATCCCGTTTAACACCAAAAACCCCTTATAAAATAAAACCAAGTAAAATTGAAACGCACAAAAACCAATGCTAGGCCGTGTGGACCCTGGAGTATCAAAAGAGCTGATTTCTCCGGTTTTTCTTACTAGCTGTAAGTTAAAAAGACCAAACCAGAGATGAGACCCCCGGAGGAAACAAAAGAAACTAAGAACCCTGGGGTTACTCCCAGCGAGGGCGGGTTCTCCATCTCTGTTCAACTCTCTGCAACAGAGCTGATAAAGACTCTCCTCCACAGCGCGCACGGGCAGCCAAAAACCCCTCGAGCAAATATTGTAAGAGCTGATTAATAAAGGCATTTTAAGGAGATTAATATTATCTCTGCCCATTTTATTCATAACACCTTTCTTCTTATTAAATTGTATTTCTGACTTGGAGCCTCTCACTCGTTTTGCTTTCAAACCACGATAAGATGAAGACTGAATACTGCTTCTGACAATAGCACTGATACTTGTTTCAGTGACATTCTGGAGATGTGAGCTACAGACACAGGGTTTCCACTTTTCTTTGCTCTCTTTTCTGTATTGCCTCTCAAAGCAGCCCCAGTCTAGCTCACTCTGGAGCCTTAGGCTGGCTGGGGACTGAAGCAAAGCTGGGCGGTACTGGGTGACCTCAGCCCTGCTGCAGGCACAAGGACAACAACACAGCTCTGTGTGTGCCAGTGTAGCAGGAAGTATCAGAGATAGGATATGTACATGCAAGATATTCACTTGACTAAGGCATAAATGTTCAAGAGCAGCTGAAGAGATGCAAAATTATTTGATTGGTGGGACTCTACACAATTTTCACCACAGCTGAGGGATAGGAAATCCTTCACCACATTAAAAGAAATCCTAAGACTCCACACGGGTAGAAAGGTTTGATGGGGTCTGAGAAGAAGGTGATCCAATCCTCACAGAGGTCTGAGCACCACACGAATCCTGCACAGAGACATCCTGCAACACAACTATCCCTGCTTCCCTAATTTTTTCACAATGTCAGTTACTTCTGGTCCCAAACCTGCTCTAATTGTGGGTACTTCTGCATCATAACCAAGAGACCAAGCCTTCAAATAGTGCTTTTTTTGGCTATATACATCCTTAATAGTGAATTCAGGGCACACAATTCTTTGCCTGTCATGTCACAGCTGCCTACCTTGTTATGTCTGATGCTTCAAAATCTAAATATCTAATTTTACACATTCAAACATTTCCTCAAAGAGGAAAAATTCCATACTTCCATTAACTGTTTAACATTAAAGTGGACTTCAAATTATAATAACTCACTATTATGTGGAATAGTACAGTACTTCCTGAAGGGGGTGTGTCCATTGTTAAAATACTTTGAAGAGCTCACAGACAGACTTCCAGGATGACGATTTGTTTGTTTGTTTGTTTCTGGCTTTTCCCATGTAATTGCAAAGTTCATCTCCTCTTCAGTGTGCAGTAAACATGTATGTAATTAACTGTATACCTGATTCTGCTTCCTACTTAACCAGTAAATGGGATGGTCAGCAGCAACCTTTAAACAAAGCAGATCCTGATATTTTTATTCCCAGCCAGTCATCTCCAATGCATTTTGGGAGTAGAGAAAGCATTTTTTACACTATTTGGTGATTTTATTCCAGAAGACTGCAAATAAAAACCTAATGAGAAGTAATTTTCCTTTAGAAGCACACTAAATCTTGCAGTTATCTCCTGGTACTGAAGAACATTCAAGGTTGTGTTAGACACAGTCCCAGCCTAATGTAGAAACCAAGACATTTTACACTGATTTCAGTATTATAAATCAGACACACTGTGCCCATTATCACACCTCTTAGTGGTTATATAGGGCTGTGCTGTGTAGACACTGCATTGTACATAAGGACATTCAAACTGAAGGTTTAGTTGCACAAAGTGCTGAGTGCCCTGGCTGTGGACTGGCATGTGAGTGCCTACGCTGGGAATGATCCAAGAGCCAGCAGTCTGTGCATGCTGAAGCACTCAGTACAGGAGGGCCAGGCTGCGAGGACACTTCAGGACTCTGCTCCAGGAGTGCCCAACTCAGGGGATGGTCATCAAGTAGACCAGCCATGCTCAAAGGCAGAAAAGAAGGAGGAGGGCTTCAAAACCACATCTGTCTTATGCCCACACAGTGCCAGTGAGTGCCAGAAGAGACTGCACTGGCACTCCGGGGGGATCAGCCTTGAACTCATAGCTGCGTATGAACAGGAGAACAAAGACACCAAGCTGCAAAGTTTCCTCTTCAGTTCTTCACACAAATCCTAAGCAAAATTATGGATTATACAGGTTCTGCTGCAATGTCAGTGCCTCACAAGTCCATTAGGTATCAGACTGCTTCAGTGAGAACGGAAGTACTAACCCTAATGCAGTGTTACTATAAATCCTCTGGGAGCTCTGATTTTGGGAACCAAGCTGGATGTAACTACATTTCATTACCATGAGTAGGACAAACTTTTACTGAGTTTCATTTTATAGCCATGATACACACAATTTCCTGTGCCATCTTTTTTCCCCCTCTTTTTCTTTATAGCTCATAAAACAGTCCAATAATGGAGAAGTATGAATGTATTTCTAAGTACTTACTAAAACCAGCCTTTATTTCCAGAGTACCATCAGAGCCCCAGTTCACAGTCACACTGCCCCAAGGGCAGTCATTCCCTTCAGTGTCAAATATATGCCAAAATACTGTTATCAGTGGTTATTTGCGTTGTGCCATATGTAAGGTCTCCAGGCACAGATGAGACCTCACTGCAGTGGAGAACATAACCTTGAGCTTGTTCTACTTATTTTTAGTTCCCTTCATGCTCAGGTAGCACACAACACTGGGAATTCAGGGAATGTTTTTTTCTACCTTTGCTTAATTAATTTGGGTTTGGTGCTGATGGCTTTTTTTTATTTCGATGTGGAAATTTTCAAAACAATCAGGTAGCAGGATGATCAAAGTGTTATTAATTTAAGTATATCTTCAAAATAGCTTAGAATTAATAAAATAACTAGAATAAAGCTTTTTATCAGCTGAATTTTTTAGCATTAAAGGGAATGTGACTTAGCTGGAGAGGTATATTTTGACCACCAGAGAGCTCCTGCACTTTCTTTATTCCTAAAAAAAAGCACTTAAGAGTTGCTGGCCTCATTTAAAATTACTGAAAAAAAATAATCTGTAGTTAGCAATATATTTGATTAGTTTCACCTGTATTTTACCTGGATTACTGTGGGCAGAATGGGAAAGTACATAACCTATAAATTATTCAAATATAATCACAAATGCTTTTACCGCATATCTTCAGTTTTCAAAGTTGTTCATATGTTGTTATTACAGTTGAATATCTAGTTTTTGATATGCATGGTTAGTTCAGATATTAGTGAAAGTCTAAACCAGTCTAAACTTTATTGTATGTTCATTTTTATGACTCAATTAATTTGTATGCAATTTGCCAAAAAAGCTCAAATGGCCAGATAAAAGGCTACTGTAGACAAAGGAAAAACTGCTGATGTGCATCACATCTGGATGAGACCAAACCTGCATATTGCACATTCCTCCTGAAATTCCATCAGTGAGAAACAGGAAAAATATCACTACACTGTTCTTAACTAAATAAAACAGCCAAAATTTGCAACTTTTATATCTCAACACACAGTGGAATCACTCTTTTAAGAGACTACTTCAGCTTTAAAAAATTATTCATAAGCCTGCTCAAGATAAGAAGGCAGCACCCTCTCAGATATTTCTGGAAAAGGAGCAAGTAGCTGTTTTCAGAGTCCTGATAAAACATGTTTCTCTCATGTTACTGATATGGACATGAAAGACTAATTCACAAATCCTCCTGTTTAATGAAAACAGGTAACTTTGCATGTTCTGTGGAGCTCTGCTCATTTAGAGGTTCTGGTTCTATTTATGGTTTAACCCAATTTCTTCTTGTTCCAGACACCCAGTGCCTTGCAGGCTGATGGGGCTAGTTGACACTACCTGAAATGTCTCACAGGGTTTTCTCTTGGGCTATATTTGGACCTTTGTGTGGAAGATAGCATAGCTGTAAATCTGAGTATTTTCCTTTTCCAGTGGGTAAAGGTTGTCAATCCTTTGACATCTGCCCAGACAAACATATTTCTCCTGCCCTTAGGTTGGTGCTGCTCATACTACTGGGAGAGAAGCTTCACTGGGATCTTAGGAGGGGACCACACCATATTTTCTCTTTCCTTGCAAGCATAAAGTCCTTTATAAAAATATCTTGGCTTTACCCAATACTTAGAATCATAGAACATCCTGAGTTGAAGGGACCAACAAGGATCTTTGAGTCCAGCTCCTGGCCTTGGCCAGGACACTCACGAACCAGACCTTTGGCAGGCATTTTCCCATTGAATGCTGTATGGTTGGCATCATTCATAAGACAGAGCCAAGTTAAATATGTAAGTTTGGCAAAAATCTCCTACTACAAATTAACAAACCACTTTATGCACTCCTGATGAAAGATGAATGTTCTATACATGCTGAAATGAGAGGTTGCTGGGACCCTGAGGAAGTAAACCCCCTAAGCTCTCCAATTTCTGATAAAATACTGGTTCAGTAAATATTTATCAAAATTACAGGTCTCCCATAAAGTAATTGAAGCAACGGAATGTCTTCTCCTGCAGAAGATCAATAGGATAGGGACAAAGTAATTCTCATGCATATTTTTTTCAATTTATTATGGATCTTTAACATTTTTTAATATTATGAAGAAACACAGCACAAGGCTTTTGTCCTCTTTAGGCTGTAATTCTGGGGTGTAGTGATATTTCTAAAAAGAATGCAAAATATAGCAATGAATTCTCTGCATTCTCCCACTTTCACTCAAAATCTGTAATTTTTCTAAACTTTCATTTTGATCTGTATAGTTACTTCCGAGTTGTTCCACCAGCCAGCCCTATTCCTCAGATAACCATATAAATGAGTTATATCAGACTGAAACGTGGTCACAGCTGGAAGAAGGAGGGCTCAAACTTGAAGGAAAGATCTTTATTTTGGGCTTGTGCTCATCTGTCCAATCACCTCAGGGGATCCAGGCTTCCACTTTTTCCCCAGGGGCGTTCCACAGGGAGGGGAGAACTCAGGGCCAATAGCAGGGGCAAGGGGTGTGACTTATGAAAAGAGGGCATTGGCATGGCCATTTGGGGCAGAAAGAGGGAGTGGGCTATTGTTAGGGGAAAACCACAGGGATTTGGGAAAAGGGGGGTTGTAGGGACAAACCATTAAAGAAATTTAATAATCAAAACATACAGAACTTTAGAAAACCCAAAATGCATGCTGCAACAGATCTGGAATTACTTAAGGAAGGACACTTACCTTAAGCCCATTTACAACTGTGACTGGGCACATCTGTGGTTCTGTCCACTTGACACAGCTGCTGCTTTGAAACTCTGACCACTGCTCACCAATGCAATGAAAGCTGCAGATTTGCAGGGTTAAAACAGATTGGCAGGAGTCAAGTCCTTAGGAAGATTTGATAACCTTGCAGCTCTTTTCCTTTTGTACTACAGGAAATTATTCTCACCATCTGTGTTAGTCTGGTCCAGTTCAAAGCAGAGAGGAAAAGACTGGATGCTATTACAGTGGGAAGTTATTACAGTAGGAATGGGCAGACATAACTTCCTAATGATAGTTTGGCTACCTGGTACTTTAAGCATTGACTTAAACCAGAGTGAGTTTCCTCACAGAAACTCAAGTGTAAAAAGCTACATTTTATGCTTAAAAAACTCTATCCCAAAATAAAGACCCTGCCTGACTCATGTTATGGGGTCTTTTCTTTCTCCTCAGATAAATAAAAATTTCCCATGCTAAAAGCACCCAAATAATTGAGTTACTTTTTCCAGGTTTGGATAAATTTGGGGGGAAAAAAAACCAACAAAATATTTTTTCAAGAGCTGATTGGTTCTGTTTCCATCTTTCAGACTCAGTGCATTGCACAGATTGCATCTGCTTATAGTCTATGCAGGCCCACAGGTCATGTGCAACTTCACTGAAAAACAGTGCTCCAAGGGGTCCAAGACTGTTTCCATCACCATCTCACTCTTCCCAGTGACTCCAACCTTGGTGACAATTACGTTTAGGAGCCAAACACAGCACAAACATCTGTAGTGACAGCAGGCAGAGAACACTGTCACGTACTGTAAAAAAGTTCACACAATTACAGCTCAGGTGTCAGGTTAATTGCTGGAAGATCTCAGCCTATTACCCCTCCATAGTTCTGATAGTTCTGATAGTAGTTCTGATCCCATCTCATTCCATCTTTTCAATGTTAGCAATCCTGTTGCATATAACACTCTCTTATTTAGTTCCCCTTTTTAATTATGGCAGTAAAGATTTACCTCTGAATTAAATGTAGTCAAGAAAGCTTCCCAACCATTGTGAAAAAGAACCCCTCCACATTTTGTATCTTTAATATGGTTCATTTGCAGGGTCCTTTAAGAGCAGCTGCCAGTTTCATGTGTCAAACAACTGCCACACAAAAGAGAATGTGGCAGCAAGCTGTGGGTTTTGCTGACACAGCCCACTTTCAGTTGAAAACAAGAAATAGAAGGGGCAGTTTGAGAAATCTGACACTAGCTGTTACCTTTAGAAATCAAAAGTTAACAAAATAAAGGCGAGCATATGTATCACTTTTATTTTTTTAATGAAATATTGTTAGATGTTGCTGAAGATACAGTGATCAGCAAGTCCTTCTGAAGAAACATCTGTTACAAAGGAGAAGAGAGGAAGATGGAGAATTTTTCTATGACTATAGTAAACACCTAATGCACTGTAAACAGAGCAAGCCATGCGGTAAAACATGAAGAAGCTCTTTTTTTAATCAATTGAATAGAAATTTAATATCTTTGCATTTGCTAAGAAAGGCAACTTGGCCAAGCAACCAGATACACAAAGCCTTATGCATTTATTCTGACTTTGTGGCTACCGAACAAAGCTTCTAATCACAAGCATTAAGATTGGTATTTACTAAGCAGTTGTACACGAGGACTCATTAGGAATATTAGGGTATCCAAACACATAAGGAAACTTGAGAAATCAAATACCCATATATACAGTATTACACAAAAAAAGTCAATGTGCATTTTTTCTCCTTGAATCTCCAACAGCCAGAATCAACTCCCCAGACCAGCCCTAGCTGTAGAGTGCTGAGCAAGGGCAGCACAGTCCTAGTTCATGCTGTGAGAAGGGGACACTCCTGATTTGTGGGGGATGATGTGCTACAGAAAGCCTTTGCTAGCAAACCTGCCCTGATCATGATACTGCTATTTCTGCCTTTCCAAGGAGAGTGCAGGTGTTTCAAAGCATTTCTGAAATTGCATGATTGACTCATATAGAAATCTATTGACAATAGTTACTGAGCTGCACCAGTGCTATGGTAAGAACAGGAGACCATTCAAAAACCCCAACCATTACAACCCAGGAGACATTTGAAATTTGGTGGTTCTGTCTAAGTACTAAATTAGTGTGGTCTGCCAGCTTCCAGGAGTCCACAGTACTTGGCCCTGGCTCTTTATAATCATTGTTTCAGAAGTTAAGAGCACTGTTACTGTGATCAGCATGCTTTGGTTTTTTCCTCCTCTTCTGCTCTCTTGGGGGGAAGAGTGGCCTCTATCAAACATCAAGGTCACATAAATGTGCCAAAATTCTAGCCTGAAAGAATGAAAACAAATTTTCTAGACAGAATGGAGTAGCAGTAAAAACGCCTGCATTCATCATACCAGCAGAGCTCTCATGCTGCAACAGCAAGACAGCCCTCCACCAGCTTTTTGGCACTGATGATTGTACCGCTGCAAGTTCTGCAACAGGAAAATTTTTTCTAAGAAGCCTGCCTCTATTTAAATATATTAAGATATAAATATAGAGGCACCCTCTCACAACCCTAGGGGTAAAGGCAGAACTAGATGTGAGGATCTTCAGGGAGCAGCAAATATTTCTATTGCTCAGCATTCTATGACAAATTAGAAACCCGTTTATGTGACAGCTATAGAATTAGTTCTGCAGACAACTAGAAAACCTTACTTTGTGTCAGAAAAGAAAACAGGACCTCAGTTGCAGACCAGGCTATGAAAAAAAAAAAAAAAAACAAAAACAAAAACAAAAAAACAAAAAAAAAAAAAAAAAAAAAAAAAAAAAAAAAAAAAAAAAAACCAAAGGAAATTCCTAATCAGAATGTCAATATGAAGAATTCTTTAAGACAGAGATCCGATTTAGCCTCTAGATCAAACAGCTCTTGTAGACTGCATTTCAGTTGGCAAATGTAATGTTCTGTGCTACAGTCCTTCACTACAAGAGCTTTAAATAAACACCTTTGCCTAAAGTACTTTGTTGTCACCATTGTAGTACTTCTCTGTTACCAGAGAAGTTCAAAAATTTTACGTTTGACTGCAACAGCTCTGAGAAGAAAAAGAGAGATGGGCCATTTCGCAATCCTAGGACATTTGCTTGGCATAGAGATTACTAAATTCGAGTTCCTGTTTTGAGATGGATACCTGAAAGAAGCATTTTATCTTTTAATGATTTGAGCAGCTCTGCATGGTACGTCTTCACTGTACAATGTACTTCTATAGGATACCTCTTCACATGTACCACTTGGATATATACATACCCTCATACTCTTACCAGTTTTCTTTAGTTGTTTCATTTTCACTGGGTGTTTCTACCCCCTCTTTGTTTTTCAAATTGAATTGAGAGCTCTCAAGAAAGAATTATCTTTAGTAACAGATCCTACCAGGGTGGGTTGTTGATATGGACTCTTAACAATCATAGATAATAAAGTATTCTTTAATGGAACATAAAATGGTAGCATCAATCATGATGCTACCATATGCAGCTGCATTGTTCTAATATTTCAAATGCTCTGGGCCAAATGCAAGGAGCTAACTGGTGCCTGTGTGTGTCTTTGATAACTACCTGTACAGACAATGCAGAAGGAAGAACTACATTTAGCTATTTTACAGATGGGAAGCGAGGCTCAGAGAAGCCAGAAGATAGTCCCAGGGGATCAGTGGCACTGCAGAGAACTGGTTTCCACACCTCAGGCTAATCATTGCTTTAAGCAAAAAAACCTCCTTTCCATGCCAGCAGAAACATGACATCCTGCATTCTAGCAGTTACGCATTTTGTTTCCAGTGATACTTATAAAATGCAAATTCCTGTTAAAACACATGACATTTCCTTTCATATTTGTGAATAAGATTGTATTTATCCTTTTTATAAATAGTTCCTGTCATTCTCTTTACATTCTGATTCACAGATACCGCTTTTCCTTGATATCTTCTTTTTTTTGTGCTTTAAGGCCATTTTCTATTCTTCAGAAAGTTTATGTACATACACACACCCACATTTTTATATGTGGGTGCAAATACATATATATAAAAATATGCACACTCGTGTATTTATTTGACAGATGTACGTATCATACGGAGCAAATGCAAATGAATATAATAGTTTTGATTTGTCTCCCACTTTGTTTGCCAATAAGGAATTACTGAGACATAGCAGTTTCATGACTTGAAAGATGAGATCATGATAGTGCTATTTCTGCCCTTCCAAGGAGAGTGCAGGTGTTTCAAAGTATTTATGAAATTGCATGATTGACTCATATAGAAATCTATTGACAATAAGTTGAACCTTTGCAGCTAGGCTACAAAAGATTTGATTATAGTAACAATAGTCACCATCATGAATGTCATAAATCTTAAGAGAAAGGACACATATGTCACATATAATGCATGAAAAAGTTGTCCCTTTATCATGGATAACTTACCATTGTGTAGATACTCTGCTGATCAGCTACTGCATTATTCGAATAAGTATCTGATGTCTTCTTTCAAGGAGGCAGGTGCAGGATGAAGCAGGGAAGCCTGCCAAGATAGATGATAAATTTCCACTTGCTGCTGGGGACCAGTGCTTAACATTAATGCAATCCAGCCAGGAATTAAGCAGTAGAGTAGTAAGAAACTAGGAAGAAAATAACTTCTCATCCCCATTAAACAGATTGGCTCCATTTTCTTTCTAGATTATAATTTCTAGTACATCTGAAAGAAACCATTGCCATTGTCTCATTACAAACAAAACATAATAGAATTGGAAAACATCCTAGGATTGACAGGCCATAGAACTAGATAGTAATGATACCAGTTGCTTTTCTTCTGGGGGCCGAACTAAAAAGTTCAAATAAAATTATAAAGAAAAATAATTGCAAAGAAGGCCTAGATTTTGAAACTCCTACCCACTTTGGCAAGTTTTATTTCCCTGGCTGAATTGTCTCATTCAGTTAGTGGATTTTGATGTAGTCAGAAATGACAGAGGGTCCAGAATGTCCCAAGTTTCCTTATCTACTGTTTATCCCTTTTTGCACTGATTTTGGACTACTATGAGATAAATTTTAAAAGAATTTCATGTGATTAGTTCTGTGAGAAACAAAGAGGAGCCATGTAGCAAAATTGAAATTGGGTACCTATAGGTGAGTAAAATATTGCACAAAATGCAGAGTGCCTGAGAAACTTGTCATTAATGCTGGCCAAAAATAAAGTGTTTCATAAAAAATGGATTCTTAGACCCATTAGACTTTGCCCTTTCCTAAGCCAGCAAATAAAAGCAAAATAAATATATGTTATATTTCTCCATTGTGTGTACGATAGAATATGTGGAGAAACATAAGTTTATAAGCACTCTGTCCTGAAAACTTTGACTTCTGAGGCAGCTAAGGGCAAGTTACAATCAAAGAGAGGCAGTGATGTTCTGCTGGCATTTGGTTTCCCAGGAACAAAATTCTGGTAGGAGGAGGATGCAGGTTGAAATAACCCTTCTGTTTTGGTGTGTTCTTTCCTAGGTAGCCAGGTCATAGATATTCTGAAAGATAGCTGGAAAGCTTGGCCTTGGAAAGATGCCTGGTTTATTTGGTCTGGGCAGTGGTGCAGGATCAGGAATACACATATGACCAGAGACCCTTTTCAGATAGTAAATTAGGATTGAACACACTGTAAACATGCTATGCTGCTTTGTCCCCCATGATTTGGGAACCAAACTAGTCCTGGTCATATAGAGCCAGTTCAAGAATAAACTCTGTTCAAACCAGGTGTTTTAAAAATAATTTTTGCTTGCCAGCTATGGAAAATACAGGTCTTGGATTCTCTTCCCCCCTTGCATACAATTAAAAAATAAATATAGATATCAACCCCAACTTTATCCAAGTCACAGGTACTAGAGAAACCCACATCAGCATTTTACTGAAATGCCGACAACATCAAAATTAACTAAGGTTTTTTTCAACATTCATCCATCAAAAATATTAAAACTAAATTGAACAACAGATGATCCATGTCATTCCTCTTCCTGCACCACAACAATTTACAGTAATCTTTACATTTTATAATTGGGTCATAAGTCAAATATTTAATTATCAGGACTCTTCATCTTGATATAGGAAACCTACCTTAAACCTATCAAGATGAAAACCATTTAAGAAACATTATTTTTAAAGCTTGCACAAGATCTATATTCTCACCTGTATTATGTCCAGAAAAGTGCATGACGTTCAGAATGGAGGCCGAAAATCTGTGTGCTATTTAACCTCATCTGCGTTTCCTCTAGGAATATGCATCATTCCAACAAAGCAATGCTGGGATAGAGAAAGATAGCTCACCACTTAGGTATTCATTTTTCAAGTTGTACATCCCTATGAAGCAATTTATTAGCAAGTGTAGATTATGTCCCAGTTTTACTTGTTACACATGCAGTGTGTCTGTGTCTAAGTTTATTTTACCAAAGTAAATTTCCTCTTTGCAGGCGTGACTATGTGATGATTAGTTCTGTTTCTCCCACAGTGTACATAATAGGAAATCAAAGACAACAAACACTCTCAAATTACATCTCAAGACAATATGATACAATTTAGAGAAGGGAGAGAGTAAGGCTGTAGAAAATCTGAGGAAAACTGTCTGTGCCCAAAATTAATGTAATTAACCAATCCTGGGAGCTGTGATGGTACCACAAAAGAGCTCACTCATCACCACAAGAGAAGCACAAATGCTAAGTTAGTAACCAAATTCCTTTCTCATTTACACTCAAAGACCTTCATGATGCCATGACTATACACACAACCAAGGAAAGCACTGGTTCCTGAGAATACGACCTTCAGGTTGGCACTTCAATGCTTCTAGGGGAAGGAGTTCCCAGGCTCAGAATTTCCAATTTATGAGCCTTGCCAATAGCCTCATGATATCCAGAATGAATACAAATACGTATTCCTAAATAACATTAGTGATTTTGCATCCTCAGCCACTGAGGTGTTACCCTTGACCAGAGGGACTGTATAAAGGAACAAGAGGGTCCCCTTCAGGAGTGGCTTTATAAGAGCTTCACTAAAAAGAAGATGCATTTGAGCTCAGTGAAAACATTCTTGGCCTCTGTAGATTGGCACAGTTCCCACAGGTAACATCCCTGCCAGATAGTTGGATTTAGCATATTTACAGGTAGATATTTTAATTGCTGTCAAATTGAAGATTAGATTTACTTCAAAGTAACCTCCCATTGATGTGTCTTTCTATCATTTATGTTCAACAGTAGATTTCAGGTAGTAGATTCAATAATATTTTGCCTCTTATATCATGCAAGATCTTTAGAAATTTTTCTCTCTTCCTAAATCATTTTAATTATACTTTTCTGGTATGTCTTTTCCTATTTCTGGTGCTCCAGTAGAGAAAGTTGATGCTATCCATTCATGTATTCATTGTTGCATACATAACCAATACTCAAAACTCAGTTCATGAAGGGAAAACAGTGCTATTAATTATGCTGACATTTTCTGAAGGGCTAAAGTGATCTGCTGGGTTTTTTGTGAATAATTAAGAGAATTGCTAGGAAGTATCCCTTCTGTTCTGACTTCTTAAGAGAGAGAGAGAGAGAGAGAGAAAGAGAGAGAGAGAGAGAGAGAGAGAGAGAAAGAAAGAAAGAAAGAAAGAAAGAAAGAAAGAAAGAAAGAAAGAAAGAAAGAAAGAAAGAAAGAAAGAAAGAAAGAAAGAAAGAAAGAAAGAAAGAGAAAGAAAGCCACAATATTAAATTACAGTAAACCAGGGGTTAAAGCACAAGTATAAAATATACCATCCAGATTTTCTGTTGCCTTTTTGCATGAGTGTTCTTCCTTTTTGCAGTAATTGCAATACTCCTCTAAAACGCTTTTTGTGACACAGTACTAAAATGCCTTCTGTAATCCTTTTCTTACAGTCAACATCAGCAAATGAATTTCAGTTGAAGTCTGAAATTCTTTTATACTGTTGCATTACTATAAATAATAATAACCCAACCTGCCAAACACCTCATTTCCATTGCAACCAAATAAACCCTACATATATATAGAAGCACCAGTGATTTAGTGTTATTTCACTCTAATCTTCCCCAAGGGTATCTATAAATAAGAACTTCAGCTCCCTTTGCATTCAGGGCCAAGCCGTAACAGTCATGTTCCAAATTCAGGTGAATTGGACCAGCATTCATTGAAATTAATTACATTATTAATATAAGTCTCAGTTAAATAATAAAAAACTTGATTCTTCCAATTTACCTATCAGTTACCCTACTAATACTAGTGGTCACCCTCAAGACCTCAAGAGTTCAAGCAGACAGTTTAAAGCCAAGCTGAGCGATCGGTTTCAATTCTCAGTCAAGCAAGAAGACCAAAAAATCCTGAAACAGCAATCCGTCCATAAACTAACCTCAGTGGAAAAAGAAAGCAGCAGCTGCTTGTGTATTGGTTTTCATATTCAAGTCTGGGAAACCTGAAGAGAAAAACATAAAGGAAAAATGATGGGCAGCACCTATTCTGCATCTAACTTAAATACATTATTTTGATATTTCCCATGGAAGTATGTAGTGATGCACCCACACCCCCTGCAGGTGTTTCAAAATTGGGAAGGAGCTTCACTTTACCTTCAGACATGTTAGGAATTTTAGCTCAAATATTCTGTGAGTTTCTCATTGTAATTAGCTCGGAGCCAGCACAGAAGTGTGGCTTGGACTCTGAGAATATAACTCAAAGTCTGTTGTTACTCTCATTGGGCCAAGGGCCAAAATGCCCACCTCTAAGCTGTTAAGTACTAAAGATAGAGAACAAAGAAATTCCAGGGTTTTCAAGGTGTTGTAGCAGGGTGTCTGAGATTTCTCAGGCGCCTGTGCGTGGCTTTTATTTGCTTTCTATAACATTTGTTATTTCATTTAACCTTTTGATTTACAAAACACCTTCGAGCAGCAGTCTCGCTCAAATTAATTATAGCCACTTTTCTGCAAGGCTGGCCCTCAGAGTGTGGGTCAAGCCCACAGAAGTAGAATTAAAAAAACCAATCATTGCAGATATGCATACAATGACGGACCTTGTTTAGACTTCATCAAATACTTTGTGGTGATATTTCATATTTTCTTTTTTTTCTTACCTTGTATGATTAAATAAATTACAAAATAAAGATAAGTAAGAAAATGTGGAACAAATTAATTTGAACTTGAAAAGAAAAAAATCAGTTCAGAATTTTTCTTAAAAATTATGATAAAATCAGTATGATTTTGGGAAACATACTGTTTTTCTAAAATCAATATTTTGTGAAAGGAAAATACACCAAAGCAGAAAATATTCAGCCCAAATCAAAAAAAGAAAGTCATTCAGAAACATTTAAAAAACCATCTAAATCCCACATAAAATATTTCAGTAGGAATCAAAGAAACTTTGAGTAGCTTCTGTGCATCATCTCTTTCAATTAATCTTTAAATTCCTACACAAGAGAAATCCCCCATAAATTAAAAACCTCAATGGTGAAACATAATCATTATGGTGGAGTGGGCTGGGCTGGGCTGGGCTGGGCTGGGCTGGAGCGGAATGGAATGGGACAGGACAGGACAGGACAGAACAGAATAGTATAGAATGGAATGGAATGGAATGGAATGGAATGGAATGGAATAGAATAGAATAGAATAGAATAGAATAGAATGGAATAGAATAGAGTAGAATAGAATAGAATAGAATAGAATAGAATAGAATAGAATAGAATAGAATAGAATAGAATAGAATAGAATAGAATATTTTCAGCTGAAAAGGACTTACAACTATCATCAACTGCCTGACTTATAGTAGGCTCTTTCCCATCCCATGAATGGTTCCTGAACATCAAACAGGGAGAAAGTGCTATTTCTCACATTCTGTCACTCTAAGAAAGCTGCATCAATCTATTGTTATTTTGCCAGACAGGTGAAACAATTCCTGCAACAAAGGCAAGCCCAACATGACGTCCTTGCTGACCATGTGATCTAAATTTTAGCAAGTTGGTGGAAAGATTCAGAGTTGATGTTAAATATCTTTTCATCAGTGTATTCCTCAGATTATTCCACAGTTGACACTTCCAGGATAATGGAAAATGCTATCAGGTGGCAGGTGAACCTTTTAGTGAGGATTTGGGAGTCCAGTTGATTACCTGGAGAGCAGCCACAGCTTTTCTCAGTGGTGGGAAAACATGACTTGGCCTTGGCCAGCCTTGGGGAGAGCACCTTGTTCATATTGCGCTCACTTGCAGGATTAACATGGGAATTAGCACAGTCAGCTCCCATATGAGCAGCATTATGTTATCCAATTTTCATAGTCTCCCCATGCTTGCAACACGATACTAACCCTGACAGTAAAAGCCTATGTGTTTGGAGCAGAAGGTACAGCACTCTGTCTCCAGTGACAACCATGACATCTGCATGGCAAGGGCAAGCAGAACACTTGACAACCATGAAGTTTGTATAGTCTGTGAATTGTTACAGTGGACATATTTTGAGACATCAGCAGCCTGTGAGAACTCTTTGCATATTTTCCTACTAGACCTGATCAAAAGAGCAACCACCTTCATTTTGTTTATGAGAACCCTATAGAAATTTCAGATACTGATCAAGTAATAAATACCCATCTCAGTGATGAGCATAACAAGGACTCTGCCATGCTTACACTAGACTCCTGTGAAAAAGGCGTGGGTTCTCTTTCAGTCTATTCATCTGTGCAATGTCTTCAAACAGTGAAAGGGAAACCATAAAACTGAATGTGATGCACATCATCCCAATAAATTCATTCCCTGTGAGTCCCCTGGCCAAATACTCCCAGCTTCAGAAATGCTCTACTTTGCAAAAGAGCCTGAAGCAATTTAACATTGGATCTGCTTGGTTCTTCCTGGAACAGTGCCAGATCTCCTGAGAGAAAAGCTT
This sequence comes from Zosterops lateralis, assembly GCF_965231275.1. Lineage (NCBI taxonomy): Eukaryota > Metazoa > Chordata > Aves > Passeriformes > Zosteropidae > Zosterops > Zosterops lateralis. The sequence goes on from NC_139765.1 coordinate 18,943,995, forward strand.
CCCATGACACACTGCAATTAGAGTTGGTGTCAGTAAATAGGCCTCTTGTTAAGAGCATCCAACAGTCTTCATGAGAACCTGTTCTTGGCTCCCTACAGAAAGCTATAATGGATAACTACAAAAATAGTTTCAAAATTTCTGGTGTTCTGAATGTATTTTCTACTGTCTAGAGATAAGTAGTTTCAACCAGTTATTATTCTGCTAACTAAACTAATCTACAACCAGAGATTATGGTAAGAAGTAAGCACAGAACAGAGATGGCAGAAATACTGTGTTTTCAGCCAAGAAGAATAGCTAATAAAACAGATTTTGTACCTTGTTTAAGTGACTGACTTACAAAAGTAAAAGTTGTAATGTAAACAGGAATTACTTGAAGAAAAGGTAACTGTAGAGATTGAAAATTCCAGTGATCCCAAAGAAGCACTTTTACAGTCAAGTATAACAATTACTAGCATCCTTCTATGGCAGTAGATTGAATTTTAAACAATGTTTTAGCAATCTGTTTCAGATCCGAGATCTCAAATGCTTAAGTACTGCTGTAGAAGTCTTTAGGAGAGACATCTACTAGAAAAGTGGCAAAAATGGCTATTTACTGTTTGGCCGATCATAAGAACCATTCAAAATCTTCCCATAAATGTTACATTTAGAAGAAGTAATTATATTTATTTTCAATTCAAGATTACCTGTTGTATACCATAACATACACAATTTTAAAATTGCCATGTAGGCTAAAATGCTGGATTGAGATACTGTCACTCTGATTGTGAAAAACAGTTTGATGGGTTCCTGCCATTTTCAGAAATCAGGCCCACCAGGTCAGCCAACAGAGTACAGAGATTTAGCTGCTAGTCCTTGATGTTTAAAAAAATGGGCATAAGTATTTTAAACACATATTTATGAGCTATTTAACTGCGTTCTCAGATAGTCTGCAAGGATTCATAAAGAGTACTATCCAAGTCTCCTCTCCCTGTTACAGTAAATTATGTTGTCCATTCCTCTGTTTGATTGGCAGCCTTTAAATTTTTCTTCCCCATCGAGTTTGTGCCATGTAAAGCAACTGAAAAAGAAGATCTTGTTTTCAATTTTTCAGGGTCAGATTGTCTTTTAGTAACATGGATGTCATTCATGACACAATGAATGAAAGTCATACCCAGGCCACCAAAAGAAAGAATGTTAACTCTAGAAATAAAAAGAAAACATCAAAGGTAATAGTAAAAAACTCTGTTTGAGTCAAAACAGGCAGGAAGGCAGCAGGCAGAAGCAGGGATTGATGCAAAAAGATAACATCAGGCACAAATCCCGATATGTTCTTTGCATGACCAGTTTACCAGTGCTCCTATTTACAACACAATAATTCATAGCAGCACTAAAAACCCTCAGAGCTGACACCTCAAAAACATTGGCTATAAACATAGAACGTGCTCTGCATATTCCAAATAAATTAATCTACATGCTTGAGAGATATTTTATGCAGTAAAAGTATTAAGAAAGAAATAAAACATCCTTACTAAAAGCAAGACAAAATGTAAATATTAAAACTTTAGCTTGGAGTTCTTCTTTTCCTCTCAAACCCGTATTGATTGTGTGATAGGACTACAGTTTGTTTTCACCTAGGCCAGTGCTCAGATGAACAAGGCCAAATATTTCCTGCTTTGAAGTAAGAGCTCTGAAACCATGTTTTTCACCCAAGCATAGTTCACTGCAGTCAGAGATGACATTTTAACATGATTTTATTTGAGGTGGTGCTTTTTTGTGTCTTTACCAGCTCTTTCTCTATTACCATTAAAATTTTTTGAGTTTTAAGTGTCAGCTATCATGATCAAAAGTTTGGAGAGAGAAGTTTGAGTTATGGTCACTCCGCCTTCCCATCTGAGTCAGCTACATATATGCAAAACGCCATTAAAAAAGTTAGAGAGGGAGAGAGAAAAGGAGAGGATGGAAGGCTTCACCACACTAAATGAAAAGCAAACAATATGCATATCAGCATCCTAAGGAGATGTACCACTCTGCTGGGAAAAACCAAGACAAAAGAATTATCTGACACAACAGTTCAAAGCATATTGCATCTGTCAAAACGTCTGTCATCTTCTATAGAAATGCACCATTCTAAAAGAAAAAAGGGAAACTCTAGCAAAGTCACTCGGAAACAACAGACCACTTTGTCTCCTTCCTTCCAGCTAACTCCTCCATCTGAAAGCCATTTTACTCAATGCTAAAGATTGCCTGGAAAGACCAGACAATAGGAAGGTCTCTTTCATTGTCAAGGACAGTTACACTTTGAAGATGATGCTCAAAAGAGGTTAAAATGGGTCAACAAGCAATTGTTGGGTCTATCCAAGGAAATGTGAACAGAACATTGTTAAAGTCGCTCACAAAAAAAATCTAAAAGAGCACATCTTTAAGCTGGGGAAGCATGGCAGGGCACACAAAAATGCTGATGTAATGTCATAGTAAAATGGAGATTAAAAAACTCTATCAGTACAAATGTTAAAACTGAATTCCAGTAGATATGTCAGTCCTCAGCAATATACATCCAAAGTACAATAGAGGCAAGAGATGTACAAATTGACTAACAAAGGAAAAACAACAGCAACTCTGACAGAATTAGATCTCATTTTTCCATAACTTTTCATTTGCTTCCAATTTTCACAACATGACTTTGGGAATCACTCTGTGTTGTACAGCTAGATGCAAAGGGTACGTTAGGTACTGAAATGGACTTCCCCATTTGTATATAATAGCTGTTTTAAAGGAAAAAAGGTGGAAAATATTTTTGCTGTCATGCAGATTACCTAAATCAATACTTATACAGCCTACTGAAACCTCTAAGAGTGTGCATATACTCTTCATGCTTACATGAAAGACAGAAGTTGCTATTTTATAAAAGCTTTTAGACATAATTTACACAGATCTAATTCCTAAGGTAAATCTTCCATGAAATAAAGGATTCATCTAAAGCCATTTATTTATTCAAATCCAATTCTCATTTTTATTATTAATTTCTCTGTTAATCAAATTTTGATTTGTTTCTGATTCTTAAATGCAGCTTTGCATAGGAATATAGTCACCAAGTCTGAAAAAGCCTCAGTTCATCAGAGATAGCCATGAAGCATGTTCATTTGCATCTGCATTTGTAGTAAAGGGCCATTCCATTATGAGCAACTTCAGACAGGAAAAATGCCTGAAAGTTCAGTTGTGTTGAAGGCAGTGACAAAATTTCCAACAACTCCATAGAAAGCAAGGAGTCAGTTCTGTTTTCGCAAACTTGCACCTCTGAACTAGGTCAGTGACTATAGAATCACAGAATAGCAGGAGTCCCAAGGGACCCACAAGGATCATTGAGTCCAGCCCTGTACAGAACCAGAATTCCCACCATGTGCCTGAAATTATTGTCCAAGTGTTCCTTGAACTCTCTCAGGCTTGGTGCTGTGGCCACTTCTCTGGAGAATTTGTTCCAGTGCCCAATCACCCACAGGGTGAAGAACCTTTTCCTAATATCTGAACAACCCCTGACACAACTTCATGGAGTCCCCTCAGGTCCTGCCACTGGTACCAGAGAGAAAAGATCAGTGTCTGGCCCTCCTCTTCCCCTCATAAGGATGATACAGACTGAATGAGATCTCCCCTCAGTCTCCTCCAGGATGAACAGACCAAGTGCCTCCAGACACTCTTGTCGTGGTTTGAAAGCAAAACGAGTGAGAGGCTCCAAGTAAGAAATACAATTTAGTAAGAAGAAAGGTAAAAATAAAAGAAATGCAATAACACAAAGGACCACTGACAGAGTCAGAATACAACCTGAGCAGGATGGTGGAAGCAGTCCAGATGAGGTGCTCTTCCTGAGGCAGTGATCCTGTAGAAAAGGTATGGTAAGCTCTGGTCCTCTGGGAATCCAGTAGGTAAGGGCTGCTTGCACTGTCCCACATACCAGCTTATATCCAGGTGAGAATGCTTGGCTCCTCCCCCTGGGCAGAGCATCTCACAATGGGATGATGAGTTGTGAAGTGGGTCCTTGATGGCCCATTAAACAGAGATAACTCCTGGAGGGAGTTACCTGTGAGTCATGGGCAAGGTGTTAATGGGCCATTAGCAGAAGAGCCCAAAGGAAGGGGGCCTGGGAAAACACTGCCCCACCTGGTTCCAACAGCTCATGGAGATGGTGATAGAATAAATACTTTTGTACATCCTACACTGCAATCCAGGACAACTCTCCATATGGTTTCCCCTCTAGACACTTCACCACCTCCATGGACCCATTTTGGACACTCTCTAAGACGTTTAGGTCTCCATTATATTGTGGCACCCAAAACTGCCCCCAGGACTCAAGGCTGCCCCAGTGCAGGGCAGAGCAGGACAATCACCTCTCTTGCCTGGCTGGCGATGCTGAGGTACCCCAGGACCATTTCTTCAAGACTGAGAAATAATGGACATAACACTATTTACCACTAGTATTCCTCCCATTAAAAAATCATCTGAATAGAAGATGATTAAAAAAGCTATTTCAATCACCTATAATTTCTATAATTTTTTTTTTCACTTGTAAACCAGATATTTCCAAAATGCTAATGAAGGGTCAGCATTTTCAAGAGTTTGCGAAGTCATTATTGGTATAAAATCTATTTCAGCTGTCTTTTTTGACAAAGAATTTCATCTCAAATGACATTGGAAACTTGCCTTTTAACAAGTCCTGGTCAGTTTTAAGAGAGATGATGAAATTCCTTTTTTTATCTGCTTGTTTTCTATACTTCACATCCATGTACTGACTTCCAAGAGAAAAAATTAAATGCTCAAAAATATTAATGTCTCAGTGTTCAAACAGCACCAGACCTTTCTATTAATATAAGCCGAGTTGAAAGCCCTATAGACTTATCCTTGATACTTCACGCCCTTTGCCTCTGAATTTTGAACTTGTTTTTTTTTCAGGAACTTTTTATAGCCTCATGGAAATTATTACCTAGTACTAAAATGTAATGGGAGTCACAGTAGCGTTATCAGCACCTCTTTCAAAATTAACTATTTTCAAGTTTTCAACTATTTTCTATTTTTTAGACTTGCTGCAAAAGCTGTCTCAAACCAGACCACTCAAAACAGTGATGAAAACGATCATTACACAACCAATGGCACGTGCTGTGCAATTTACACGTATATGGCTAAACCAGCTTCACGAGAAATGCCTGACAGGGGTCAAAGTGCAAAACTTCCCATTCCAGTGTGTGGGGGAACTCAGGTTTTGTCATAATTCTGGTTTTTCTCCTCCATCCTTCATTTCCTCTCATATTCTTCCATATCCTCCACAACACCGTGCTCCCCCCTCACTGCATTTTCTTTGGGTGGCATCTCCCCCTACACAGCTCATACATCCCAGAAGACCATGTCCCAGAAAATAAGGGAATCATTGTCCCCTTGATGGGTTTTGATGTTGGGGATGTGAGAAGGCTGCTGCACCAGAGGCAAAAGAGAAGGAAAGAAACGTTTGGGATCATGAAGTGGGGATGCCACACTCACAGTTGTCTTCTGAGGATATGTGACCCTGTGTGCTCAGTGTCAATGACAGCTCAAGAGAATGAAATGCTAAACTCTTAACAGAGTCAACATATGGGAAAATCCTACTTTCATAATGTAAGGCTGAAACTAAACTCATATTCTGTATAAAGTTCCAACTATAAATACAGACACAACCTTTTTCTCACTGACAAAAAAAATCCAGCAATGTCCTGGCCATATCTATTTCTATTGGAGGACATTGGCAAATAATGCCTGCTGAAATTTTCCAAAATGCTTTATCCTAATATTGACACCTGGCAAAAGAAAAATCAGCTCTAATATTAGCTTGGCTAAGTGGAGCAAATGAAGAAAAATTGTGATGATGAATGTGGATAGACATCACTAATAGCACCATAAATTGAATAAACTGAAAATTCAGTATCAAGTACATAGGCTTTTCATGACAAATGTAGGTTTGAGTTTATGGTTTTTTTCTAATTAGAATATAATTAGGTTTTATATTTCCCTGTGATTGATAACACTCTGTAGATAACACAAAAATGCTGGGTCAATTTTTCTGCTAGTGTGTCTCTGTGAAAGGCAGCTGACAAGCAGCAAATTTGTCTTTTTCTTTTTCTACTTGGCTAAAATCATGTGTTTATCATGTGTGTCTGTACAGTATTAAGGCAGACATATTCTCCAATACTGACCATTCTCCTGTACTCATGTATGAACATGTGACCAACAACAAGCTTTAATCACAGATCATTACCTTACTTTATAGAAAGACCAATTCTTAGATTAGGGGAAGGAGAAAATCATGTGTAGAAAAGCAGTTATATATAGTCCATGAATAGTAACTAGCTGTGGATCAGAATGAATAGTTCACAAAAAATACAGGTGTAAGTTTCCTGAAACAAACTTAAAATTTTTGCAGGTGGTAAATATATTCAAAACTCCAAAGTCTTGTAATTAATGACTAAAGAGCAAAAGTGCTAAGTCCACCTGATAATGTAATTGCAATGAGTCATTAGGCAACTAGTGCATTTCAGATACATTTCTGAAGATGAGAACTAAAAAACAAAAATCCCCTTTGGATAATTTTTTCAGTGTTTTCATACTGAGGTTTTCCTCACTAAAAAAGCTTATTTCATCTGATCTCAGGAGTGTATACCTGACTGCCACAATGCAATTAGATTCTGTCACTAGAAGAACAAATACAACTTTGTTCTCCTTTCATGTGTCACGATTAATTGAGCTAGATAAATTAATTTTTCAGGATTTTTAGGATTTTTTTGTTTCTGTCTACCAAAGAGAAAAAGGAAACACATACAGTCTCCTTCTTGCCTTTCCAAATAACTACCCCCAAAACTACATCCAAAAGGCAGCAGGGCCAGGTGCACACATCAAAGTCCTGCCAGCCAAGCCCCCAGCAGCAGGAGCATGAAAAGCACACAGCCAAGAGCAGCTGCAGAACACCAGCCAAGCTTCTGGCTGAGTTTCATGTAGCTCCTGTTCTGCTGCCAGAGGAGAGCTCTGGCCACCTGCCTGGCCAGTTCCGGACCAGCCAGCCCCACACCACTGCAGCCCCAGCAGCACCTCCTCAGGGCTCTGCTGCTAGCGATACATTCACACTGACAGTGACTAAATGTGAACTCAGAAAATAATAACTCTTAGCCATGTAACTGAGCAAGAAAGCAGCAGAGACTTAAGGTACCATGGGAATTAATGACTATACACAGAGACCCACATGTTCAAGTCAGAATAGCCACCTCAAGTACTAATAAAACACAGCTTCAGCATGGGCTACCTGCCCTAACACTTACTGGAACCCATTTTACAGCACATTTCTGAAGCAGACTATATTAAAGCAAGCTCATACTCACCTATCCTCTGTGCCTCCAGGTGAATTGTAGTTATATCTCTCCTTGCTCTTGAGAGCAGAGACCTCAGCAGGACACAGCTCCTACCTCTGTATGGGAAAGGCAGACACTGGATCATATCTGCCCTCCAGCAGATCAACACTCCCACCCTACACAGTGTCACCTGCAAACTGACTAAGGGTACATTGGATCCCCTCATCCAGATTGGTGATAAAGACATTAAACAGGACTAGCCCTAGCCCTGAGCCCTCAGGAACACCACTGCTCACCAGCCACCAGCTGGATGTAACTCCAGTTACCAAATCTCTCTGAGCCTGGCCAACCAGACAGTTTTCTATGCATTGATGACAGCACCCATCCAAGCCATGAGCATCCAGTTGCTTCAGGATAATGCAATTGGAAACAGTGTCAAGGTGGACTAAAGTCCAGGAAGACAACATCCACAGCCTTTTCTTATCTACTAAGTGAGTCACCTGTCACCAAAGGTGGTGAGGTTGATCAAGCAGGACCTGCCTTTCACAAACCCATGCTGGCTGGCCTGACTATCTGGTTGTCCCGTACGTACTGTTTGATGGTACTCAAGATGATCTGCTCCAGGACATTTCCTGGCACCAAGCTCAGGCTGACAAGCCTGTATTTCCCCAGGTTTTGCTTCCAGATATTCTTGTAGATTGACATTACATCAGTTAACCTCCAGTGACCTGGGACCTCTCCAATTAGTCAGGACTGCTGGTAAATGGTGGAAAGTGGCTAGGTGGTCTCTTCTGCAAGCTCCTTTAGTACCCTGGGGTGGATTCCATCTGGCCCTATAGGCTTATGTGTGTGTAAGTGGTTTAGAAGGTCACTGACCATTTCCCCTTCTTAGAATCATGGACTGCCAAATAGGAAGGGACCTACAAGAATCATTGAGTCCAGCTCCTGGTCCTGCTCAGAACACCCCAAGAATCACACCGTGTGCCAAACTCTTCTTGAACTCCATCAGGTTTGGTGCTGTGACCACTTCCCCGGGGAGCCTGTTCCAGTTCCCAACCACCCCTCCACGTGTAGAACCTTTTCCTGATATCCAGCCTAAATTTCCTCTGACTTCAGGCCAATTCCTTGAGTCCTGTCACTGATCAAAAGAGTGCAGAAATCTGTACCTGCCTCTGCTCTTCCCCTTGCAAGGAAGTTGTATGCCATGATGCAGCCTCTCCTCAGGCTCCTTCAGGCTGAACACACCAAGTGTCCTCAGTCACTTCTCATACAGCCTCCCCTCCAGACCCTTCACCATCCTCATGGCCTTCCTTTGGACATCTCTAAGATTTTAATGCCTTTTTTATATTGTAGCATCCAAAACTGCATCAAGGCATGACCACACCAGTGTGAGCAGAGCAGGATAATCACCTTTGCCTGACTGATGATCAGTTATAGGGGTTTTATTCTGCTCCCTGTCTTTCAGTTCACGGGATCAGTATCTAGAGAATAACTCATCTTACTATTGAAGACTGAGGCAAAGAAAGCACTAAGTACCTCCAGTTTCCCCATCCTTTGTCACTATATCTTTTTCCTCACCTGCTTATCTTCCAGCATGTGAGGACAAACTGCCTTCCAGACATTTAAGATCTCCTTTTTGGAGAATGTCCATCCTTCCTGGACTCCTTTGTCCTTCAGGACTGCCTCCCAATGGACTCTGCCAAAGATACTCCTAAACAGGCCACAGTCAGCCCTCTGGAAGTCCAAGGTAGCTATTATGCTAATATCAGCTGTAAAAAAAACACAGATCAAGTCCACTGAACTGCCACTGGGAGTGTTAGAAGCTTGATTTATCAAGCCCCAAGTGAGTTTGATTCTCTATTACAATTATAGAAGTAAAATTTGTTTAAGACCCATGTAGCACCCGAAATAAGCAGTTCCAATTGTAGATCTAACACTTATTTCTACCACAGTGAAAAAACAAGTTAAAGTGTCTCTTTTATCTTTAAGGTGAAATGAGATAACTATATAAAAGCCCAGAGTATAAATAGTTATTTTAATACAGATAGCACCCAACAGTTTTGGTGCCACAGATAAAATGAATGCAGAGAAATGTGGGTTTTGACATTCTTCCCCAGAGCCCAATTAAAATAAGCAAAATAAAATGCACAGAAAGAAAATATGTCTAGCAAATATGTTTCTCTTAGCTTGATTTGCTACACATTACTGCACCACTGAAATGGGAATATTATCCACAAATTATACTTCATATTAAGGACAGATGAAATGTATTGCTAACATGTGCTATATAAGGCATAATGAATCACAGACAGTCTCCAATTAGAGGGTTTTTTCCAGAAAAAATAGTCATTATGGTCTCTATTAATAGATATTACAGCCAGAGGGGACTACTGTGATCATCTTTGACCATTGTTATCATTGCTTTTCCATGCATAAATCAATTGTTAAAACCTTACTTTAGATATAATTTAATTATGAGTTATGCAATAAAACACAAAGGAGGTTCATTGAAATAGCCTATAATTAAGTTCAATGATTTGCTTTCTTCCCCTTCATTCCATCATTAGTAAGATTTGTTCTTCCTATAGTTCATGAAATGTAGTAGCATTTATAGCACTGAAGTTCCAAGTGGCATGGTTATTCAAGAAAAAACAACATTTATGTAAAGAATTAGGAATTCCTGCTCAGGAAAAAAGGGTTCCCATCTTAAAATAAATTTAAAAAAAAATAAATAAATAGCAAAGCAGCACGCGATATACCAGATTCCTATTGTGAGGCACAAATTCTTCACAACACTGGGCAACATTGCAGAACAAAAATACTATTAGAACTGTTTCAAAGGGAACATTTTTGGCTAAGATAGAGACTTTTGACATTATTTATTAGGTTCAAAAATGCCTAACAAAGGCCTAACAATAGGCCTGTGGAAACCACTACATCTGAGGCACTTTCTGTTGTTATGTGCAGGCATTGATTTGAAGATGACCAGCATTAATAGAACAATTCCCTCACAGCAGTCAATGCAAGTGAGCATTCATACACACACAAGCAAAAGCCTGTGAACAAACCATATGGAAACAAGAGAAAAAGTAAACATTTATTAACCTCTTTGTGGGAAGATGGGTAGAAGAACAGGCAAGCAGAGAAGGATACAGTCATGACAAATTTCTGCAAAAGAAGGTGCTTGCCCTGAGGTGGTTTTTTTTGTTTGTTTTGGTTTTTTGGTTTGGGTTTTTTTGTTTGTTTGTTTGGGTTTTTTTGTTTTTTGTTTTGTTGGTTTTTTTGTTTTGTTTTGTTTTGGTTTGGTTTTGGTTTTTGTTTTTGTTTTTGTTTTGTTGGTGGTTTTTTTGTTGTTGTTGTTGTTGTTTTTGGTTTTGGTTTTTTTTGGAATATGAAAAAGGCTGGAGAATGTCTCCAGTGCCATGGAAACTGGGGCTTCTGGGGCTGCCAGCAATGCCATCACCCTCTGCCACCCAGACACACAGACTGTATGATGCTCAGGTTGTCAGGTTTGGATGCTGCTCCTGCCTCCTTTCTCACCCATGTCTGAGAGGACACTGGCAAATGTGGAAAAAGCTAAGCAAATTTATGGGAAAATAAAAATAATTGAGAATTTATCTCAGCAACTATAACATATAGACACGCACACAAAAAACCAGAAAGACGTTCCCACTGCAGGAATACAGAAATATATAAAATCTCTGCAGCTGATGTGGCCAGAAGGTTTGAGTGGAGGCCAAAGAAATGGTGCTTGTAGACCACCTGACACAAAGACCATCTTCCTACCATAGTGAGGCCAGAAAGTCACGTCCATCCTCTTCTGAAAGTGGATATACTAAGACAGCAACCAAAACCTCATAAGGTCACTGGGACCTGAACATTTTACACCATTGAATAGCCAGAGTAATGTCTCACAATTAAACTGCTGAGGGTTGCAGCTCAGTTCCTCTTCTTTTGGACTAACCTCAATATAAGCTTTCTTAGAATTTCTGTGATAGGAATGCTCATTTTCCAGTGTAATCAGTATTTAAATTGATGGTGAAGGAAAGGGAGAGGAGTTCCAAGGTGTGGAAAAGGCACTCTAAAGATCGGTCTTTCACTTGCATTTACAATGTCATGAATGGGGTTACTGGTTTCTGAAATATGCTACAGAATATTAGCTAATATAAAGAAATCTCAAACAGGCTTGATTTGGTGCTGTTGAAGATGAGATTAAAAGAACAAATGAGTCCACTTAAGGAAGGAGGAGAGAGCTAACACAGAACCAATTTGTCCCTGGCCCAACAGCTGATTAACCTGGGCAATGCTCCACCACAGCCCAGGGAGAAACTCATTTCAGCTCTCACCAAGCCACAGCCTCCTGAAGCTTTGCTTTTGCACCAAATGTAGCAACATTTTCATCCAGTGCCAGTGTTGGACCACAGCATAGAAGGAGATTTGGGTTCTTCCTTGTCCTCAGCCTGAAAGACCCCCTGGGGGGGCGTCGCTTGGAAATGCTATGATCATGATGGAACAACCCATTCATCATCTCCTCTAAAACAGAGTGAAACAGATGGAGGAAAAAAACCCAAACATTATATACCAGATCAACTACCACCAATCTAAAGTTAGATTCTAGATCTAAAGTTAGTAACTATCTTTCCTTTTACATGGAAACACTGCCTTTCCACCATTCATAGATGAAAGAACCTGGATTTCTAAATGCCAAGAGGGGATTTCTGAGTGCTGGGAGACAGAAATGCTGCCTGCTTCAATCCAGCAGCTCAGAATGTTTAGGATTAACCCATATATCCACACAGCTACCCTTACTTAAAAATCAGGTTGTATGCAGAAACCCTGAAGATCCAGACAGAATCATAGATCATGTATGTTCTTCATTTAATTTGCCTTCTCCTCATTTAGACCATTTGCTGCCAACAGTTTAACTCCCCACCCAGTCTCTCTTTTTATATTTGCTTTTAATTTTGGGTAAGTTTGGTGTTACAAGCCTGATCAAAACAGGGGGTTTGTATGGCTTACTTCAACTCATTTCTGAAAATGGGAAGATTCCTACCACTGAACACTCCTGTTTCCTGTGCACTAGACTTTGACAAGCAACAACTGAATATTTTCCCACACCTCCTCAAGCCTGACTGGGAGTGACATGCTTTTATATGGACAGTTTATTATGTTCGACATACATACATTATATTACTAGGGGGGTAGGCTACAAACAGTGCTTTTAAAAAAAGCCATGGCAAACATGCAATTTATGTTAATTACTATGTGCACTTGGAATTGTATAAAAGTTCCTGAGTGCAATCAACAGTTTCATATTTTCTGGGCATATCTCACTACATTGCCTTTAAATACATTGAAGAATGTTCTTAAGGATTCCCGTTTCTGTAGTAAACAATCTCTTAATCAGGAGAATATTGCCTCTGAAGGCAGTTCAAACACACACTTTTAACTTCATTTAAAGTCAAGTCCAAGATTAGATTTGAAATATCTTTTCTTTTGAATGATAGCCTCATTTAGCAGACCACCTGAATGTGTTAGTGTGATTATTATGTTACAAAGCATATAAGAATAGTAATCTGTAGTAAATTTCAATATTCTAGCTATCAAATCATATCATATTCTGAGTTGGAAGGAACTCACAAGGATCACTTAAGTCCACCTCTGGGCAAAGAACAACCTCAGGAATCACTCCATGTTGGGTGTGATATAATATGCTGTTACATTAGATTACAATACAATAAAATGTACTATTGTATACATTAAAATATGTATAAAATAATATTTTGTGTTAAATTTATTCAAATAACAGTAATTAAACTATTAAATGCTGTTATATTGATTTTAATTATAACAAGAGGCAATATTTTATGGTTCATGCTATATATTTTAGCTTAAGGTAAATTTTATGTTTTTAACATTTTCATAAATTGTTTACTGCCTGTACAAATTAGTTTCAAGCCTTACTGAAGATAATGATAACTTTAAAAATACTTTGAAAAGAGAAGTTATTTATTTTAAGTACTCTAGGTGGCTTTGGCCACATGGTATGTGTAAAAAAAATTGAAACCAGTAAACATTTATTATAAAGAAAGTCTAAATGTAGAGATACCAGAATTTAGAAAGCAGTAGGATAGTGGATCCAAAAAATCAGTTTTGGTCAGAGATTGAGTTTCTCAGCTAATGTGCAATTCTAGAGGAATTTTTGGCCAGAGCATTTCCCAAGACCTTCCACAAGATTCTAGCAGAAGCTTTAAGGAAAAAAACACCAAAAATAGTAATAAAAAGTTTTATAGAGAACATCTTATCCACACGTTCATTCAAGTTTAAAATATTGTTCTGATTATGTCAAACTGAAAATAAAATGAAATGTCATAGCCCAAGATGTGCCCAAACAGAAAAACGGAAACACTCAGGAGGTTTTGAAACATATTAAGGGTTAGGAGAAGGCCAGGAGCTCTCTTAAGTCTGTTATTTGAGGATTGCTGTGGAAATGCATGTTCAAACTCTGTTTTTGCCAACAAGCACCTGGGAAGTGGTCAGCAAAATAAATGTGACAGCTCTATTCTTGTCCCAAAATGAAGCAGTATGTAAAGAGTAAAAAAAACCATCTATGCTTGATTAATTAGGTTTGTAAGTATTCTTCAAGAACTAAACAATATTTCTAAAGATTTCAATAGTTCAAAGATTGCCCTATGGCTGCCTGGCCAATACATCTTCCAGCACACACGGTTTACAAGCATTTTTCTTCCCAATATGTTGTCTTCGTTTGGCGTGACATTGTTTGAGCACAGGTCTGTTTGGGTCAGCGTGGTTTTCTTCACATCACAGCAGTGGTGCTGAGGACAGCACTCAGACCATACATCTTCCATGTCATTTCAGTCAAAGACACATGAGGCTTCCCAGTGCCCAGTCAGGAAGGGTCCGGCGCTGGGACAGGGGGTCATATTGGCAAATTCAGCTTTCTTAATGACAGCCATTGTTGTAGACAAACAAAAGCATGGTTCTGAATATTAGCGTGCAGCCGTGAGTTAAGGTCATCCGTATGGTGCATCCATCATCTCCCAAAATGGGGCAAAATGCTTTAAAAAAATCTGTCAAAACATGTTATTTTCAGAATATGCCTCAAAACTGGCAACTGATATAAGTGCAGCCACCACTTTGAACAGTTCTTCTCCTCTTCCTCCTCCTCAGCAATTCTGCACAGGGGCAGTGGAGAAAGAATACAAAATAATAGATATAGTCTTGTAACTGCAAGTAAGGAGGATACTGTAATTAAAATAATTTTAAAATTTGAATTTAATTTAAAATAATATTTTTTAAAATATTAATCTAATAATCTGTACTAATTGGGTTGAACTAATTTGGTTACAGTTCTTCCTGTAAGTTAGAACTCCACAATAGTGCTTGTGTTGACTAACTACTAATGGGTAGCAACACTCCAGTTTTGAGGCTCACTGTTACACTGTTCACTTGTGAAAGCATCTGAAAATTGAAATAAAAAGGATATAATGCAGCAGTCTAAAATCTTTGACTGATCCTTCAGTAGTCATGAAAATAACGCCAGTGAGGTTACACCAATAAATGTCAGACGTATTACTTATATCAGCAAGTATTCCTCAGTATATGACATTCACAGTCTGATCCTTAGATGACATGGAAGGGAAAAAACTGTTACAATTATTTTTAGAGGTCTCTTTAGTAAAATTAATAGATGACAGGAAAATTCCATTATCGGTGTTCATTCATTTAGGTAAATTAAATAGTTTAACTCCTTTGTTCACTGAACAAATACTGGCTTCCCAATCATTTTCTGCCCCACTAAACAGTTAGAAGCCAGAAACATTATTTATTGGTCATTTTGGTTTTAATAACTGCTCAATGTACAACAGAATTGTACAGATACATATTCAAAAGGAAAATCTGAAAATTTAATTTATGTAAAATTTCCCTTTTTAAAATTATGGAAAAAAATATTTAACTATGGAACAATGAAGAGGAACACTGCTGGAATACTCACAAGCATTTTGTGTAAGCAAGGCTGAAACTGGCTAATGCCCCAAGCCCCTCCAGCAAAGGGGCTGCAGCAGTGGGCCTCCTTGAGGCTTCCCCAGTAGTGCTGATGTAGCATCAGATAGGTGCCTGCCACTTTGTGACAAACCCCCTGGATGCATGGCTGGGCTCCCTGAGTCCAGAAATGCTTCTCAGAGACTTTTCTTGTGGCTCCCTGTTTCCAAAAGCTCTCTCCTGAAATCCAGTAGCAGATACAGCACTCCTGGTCATTACTGTTCTTACCTCCCTGCATGCCTGCCAGGAACAAAGGGCAAGTTTGCTCACTAACTTCTCAATCCACTCCTGGTGACAGCTCATCCCGCATTCCATGGCTAAAAGCAGAGCTCAGTGGCCCCTGCCACCACAAACAAGGCTCCCACCTACATTTCAGGTGCCAGTCAAATAACGCAAGCATACAAAAGGCCTTCACTCAGGTCACATTAATAAAACCTAGAGGCAAACCCAAACATCCCATGCAACAAAATTCCCATTATTAGAATGATCGGGTTAGATTCTCCATTGACTGCAAAACAGCACTTGTTCAAAGACTGAAGGACCAGCCAAATAGACAAATGTGCATGGAAAACAAATCTAGACATAATTTACTTCCCTGTTTGAGCCACAGAACTGATTGCTTGTTAAAAGCTGGGATTTGGTTTAGCACTGGGTCCTTTGCTGCATTAGTGAGTGCCTGACTTTGTGTAACATTCTCAGAACAAAAATTAGATATGCAGAAGAGCCACTACATCCACACATCCCAGCTGTCAATAACATCTCCCAATCTCTGAGAAAGACCAATTTCTTCCTCCAAAAAAACCCAAAAGTATGTACAGTTTTGATTAGTAGGATAGGGAAGAAGTGGTTGCTCCCTTCAAGATCAGTTTTCTTCAGGTTTCTGGTTTATTTGATTTTTTTTCCCCTACAGTGTAGTTCATGAGGATTTCCAAGGACATGGTAAGTGCCAGAAACAACATTTGGATTATGGAAAATTGTCATCTGCACTAACTGACCAGAGAAAATTAGGTTTCTGTCTTGCAACTTCAGCCATATCACACAGTTTTACCAATAACCTCAGAATTTATTGATACTTATGAATTCTACATGCTTGTGTCTGCCCATACATGTAAATTTTGTAGGACTGAATGTTGTAAGTGTGCATGAGAACTAAGCTGCATGGAGAAAAGAAAAATATGTTTGTTGGCTGAACTGTGATTGGCCAAAACTAAATCTTTTTATATGTGAAATATGCAGAGCACAAATACTTAGATTCTCATTCTGCTGGGCTATATGGGTACTACTGTCATCTAGACCACCAGGAAATTCAATTCACCCCTGCTTTTGTCACTGCTATCACTTCTGTCATTTTGTCAATCCCAGTGTCCAATGTGTGTTTGGCAAGTTTGTCTACACAATAAATAAAATCAATCTACCAGAAGCACTTCTTCTATTTAATTGGCAGATATATGTATAGATCTACACTCAAGCTATCTATAAAACCATCTGAAATTTTTTCTGATATCCCTTCCTCTTATCATACTGAATCTGCTCCCCAGTCTTTCTGCTTATGTTTTTATCAACTTTCAACAACATTGAAGCACACGATCACAAAGAATCATAGAGTCTAAATTGGTCTCATATCCATGGCTAATTCATCATTTGGTCTTTGCAAAACACAGAGAATGTTACTGTAAATGGAATGGTATTGCACACTCCCTGGCAAATAAAACCACAAGACCTGTTCATCATCAGTCTTCTTTAGGTACACTTGACAAAATCATAAAAAAAGCTGACACATACATAAAACGAAAATCGTGTAGGGGTGACCAGTTCAAATAACAAGTGATTTGGTAGCATTAGGGGGAGCATAGGTTTGTGAGACCACAGAGGCACTGACAGCACAGTAATGGGATTAACCTTATTTGAGTAGAAGAGACATCCCTACTTGTGCTTCAGCTAATCTGAAGCAGCAGGCTCTGAACTCTGACTACCAGACTCTGCTGCCTGAAACCCAAAAGTCTTGCAGGCTTCCAAGCTAAACCAACTTCAAGTGCAGCAGCAAACCCATAAAAGAGTCCCATGCAGGGAGGATATGTGCAATGGGGTTACACTGCCTGAGCAGGTTGCTGAGACCCCACCTCTGCAGCCTCCAGCAGCCCATGAGACAGATTATTCAGGATTAATTATGTACATAAATTATATACATAACTTATAACATTTTATATTATTGTATATTATATGTGTATAATATGTACATACACATATGTGTTATACTTTATACATAATATAATACGATATAATATACACATCTGTGGCTTCCCAGACACCCTGAGGTCTCTTCTGACCATCTGAAATTCAGTGGTTAGTGCTAGTTTCTTGATAAATTTTCCTCTAAGAAAAATGAGAACTAGCAGTAGGGAGGTTTGCTCTCCAACCCTAACCTAAGTAAAATAAAATTGATTGATTCACTTCCTGAGAGATGGACAGGAGTTTTGCCTGAAATTCCCAAAGGAAGGGGCTGTAAAATCTTTGCTTAATCTCCCATTTAAACCATCTGCTTGAACATAACAGGTAGAGAAAAAAACTTTACAGAATAAATAAAATAGTGGGAAATATAGAAATAAAATTTTATATTTTTCCCTTTTTGTTTTTTCGACCCTGAAACTGCTAATGTGTGACGGGAGAATGGCAGTGGGATATATCCCGTATAACTCAACTATATTGAGCTCATGGCCCACTTCAGCAGAGATGGTTGGAGATGGTAGCAATGCCAAAACATCCAATAAACATTTGTGATGATTTAGCAAACAAGGCTGACAAAGCTGAAACAAGCCCAATTCAAAAAGTATTTAATACATTTTTCTCAGAAAAAAATCCCTATATTCTGAGTAAGGATTTATTACTTTCTATGTAAATGGACTTAAAAAAATATATATGCAACAAGATTTTAAATACACAACCTAACATTTATTGGCACATATAATCACCACACATCCCTCATTAATCTCCTATTTAAGCCACTTTGATTAATATAATCTGCATAAGATGTGTATTAAACAAGGATGAGTGCAACACAGTTCAGCTGGTCTTAAAGTGAGTTGCATTTCACCCTAGCAACAGAATAAATAGTACATCCTATCCAAGTGTGTGAGTCCATCAGCTCAGCAAAGGACTGTGCCATGATTTAGGAGAACTGGATGAAGCAGAAAAGTCTGGGCTCCAGGACTTAGCCAGAAATGGCTGCATTGCTCTGTAACCATAATTCCTGGCATTTTATAGAGATTTTTTTTTTTTTTTTTTTTTTTTTTTTTTTTTGGCTAGGCAAGTATTCACCAGTTGTCCATATGAAGGTCGTGGCAGATCTCATGTCTTGACAAAAAAAAGAAAGCTTTTCATTATATCTGGGGCTTCAAAGGTCTTCTCTAGTTGGTTGCATAGGAGGGAGCAAATCAAAAGCTAAATTTAAACTCTACATTTCAATGTCTGTATGTTTGTAATTTAGTCCAAGAAAAGAACCCCCAAAGCTTTTCCCTACAACTTGCCTTCATTCATAAACCAAAAACATTATGCTCATATATCATCATCTTAACACTTTGATGAAGTTCTTCTGAAACCCACTTTAAACCCAAAACTGTACCATGAATAGCAAAAGTATCAGAGCACAGAAATAAATTATTTTTCAAATAAGCAAGTGTTGTACAACCCATTCTAATTCTCTAGTTCATGCAGGAACCTCAACAATCAGCAACAAAATTTTGATTTGAGGAATATTTTTGGCCAAATTCCAATCTTCTGAGAACTTCAAGCAAAGCAGGCAAAATATTAAATCCTGTCTTTCCCACAATTCCAGCTGATTACAAAAGAAAAAAAAAATGTATCATCTGACATCTCATTAGTTATTAACACAGAGATGAACTTATTTCTCTTTTGCAAATGGAACATAATCTAGGACACTGATACTTGGGCTGTTTACCTCATTAATTTCAAACTATTTTTGAGATTTTAAAGTCTAAAGGTTGCCTTACATGCTTAATGTATTTCAAAAGCAGATGAGGAACAGATTACAATTTACTGAATGCACTATAAAAAACCACATACTTTTAATAAAATACTCATAAATGAGTCTAAGAACAGACAAAGAGATAAGTAGTTTTACATGGAGAAATCACTTCAAAATAATCTTTTGGATTAGAAGCACTTTATGAAGAAATTGGTTTGGTAATGTTTCTCCATCATTGTCTTAGAACTACATTTGGTGTTCTAAAAAAGGACTGCTTTTACACTCAGGTTCCTTATCTTTGCTCTTTGTGACACAATGTTGTTAATAAGTACCTTTTATTTTTAAAATAAATTATTTTGCTATTCCAGTATATCTTCATATCTGGAAAATGGCATGGCAGTGTGTATTCATGTATCTCACATCTTTAAGTGTAAATGTATATACAGACACATTTTCATGTCACCTTCTCCTCTCTCCCATTTTGTAAAATGCCTTTAACACCTCACTTGAGGCTTTAGGAATTCTGTTCAAGTTTCCAAATAATAAATAATTTACTTGCTTATGTTTTTTTCTCATGGAAAAAGAGACTGTTTTCCATTATATTTGGCAGGCATTCAAGGTTATAAATTGCAATTACTAGAATTCTTTTCAAATCTCTACCCAAAATGTGAGGGTCATCTTCCAGCCAGGTGAGTAGAGAACTCTGCAGCCTCAGATGGGAAGCAGGTGGAGCACACATGGAGGAACACCTGAAGAGGCACTGGGAGTTTGGCATTACCTCCAAAGGCTACAGAGAAGCAGTCATCTGAAAATCCAGTCCTCTGTCTAGCAGTCTAACACTGGCAGTGCACTGAGACATAGATGATCTGGAGCATCTGCTGGATAGTGGTCCTAATCTGCTGGACTGACCTCTGGCTAAAAACAGAAGTATTCCTTGTCTTTAACACAGTTAGGGAAATCACTGAGAAGTGGGATATGCACTGACTGAGGCAAAGAGCAGCCATCATGAGCCAGGGAGATCACAAGAGCCCATGCAGGACATGAATGACAGGACTAAGGGGAATGCAGCATATCCTCACAATGTGCTTTCTCAGACCACTGCTAGGCAAAAAAAGCTGATTAGGAGGTTCATCACATAAAACACACTGGCTTATTTCTCTCTCCAGAAGAAATAATCACTGCTGGCAGCATTACGGGCTAGTGAACTTCCTCCTTACAAAGGAGGTAGAGATAATAAAATGTGTTCCTCTGCTAACCTATGGAAAAGTATCATGCCCTAATGAAAAACAGTGCTATTTACAGCCTCACCTGCAGAAAATAGCAACAGGATAATTCAAGATAAAAACACATTATTTTCTTTTTGCTCAACGTCCTCTGTGTGTATTTGCACAACTGCATCAAACGTCAGCCTGCACAGCGACTCCATGTGAGCAGCACGGCAAGAGCAGCAGATCCCACCTCTGTAATCAACAGGCCTGGTTTAGATAAGTAGGAATGAAAAATGGGACTTGATGAGAGGACCCTGGGAGCCACTTGGTTGGTGTTCACTTGACAGCCTGCCCAGCAGCAATGCCAAGGTCATGAGTTTGCCATATGACACATAGATACAGAACAGACAGTGCTGCTTGTGAACAGCCAAGAGTGTAATGCCACAACAAGGTGCATGCACCTTTCTGCCTATAAAGGGAAATTTCAAACCCAATGAATTGTAAAATATTGCTTGGAGTCGACTTTGTAAGATATCTTCATTTCTTTCTGCTTTTATTTTTGGAGAGAGGGGGAAGAGGATGGGGCAGCAGGGGGAGAGGACGTCTTGTCTATGTTTATGCAAAATATGGTAGTAATGAATGCTTACATAACAATAATCCTGAATCAAGACCTCACATATCACATTTCAACTGAGAAACTTTTTGTGCTGTTCCTGACAGATCCCAAATGTATGTGAATGGTTTACCTGCAAACTCTCCCTCATCCTTGGCAGTTTCATACAGTCTTTCTCTTCAATTTTCCTTTCCCATCCTCCATATTCTGCAATCAGTATTACCAGCATACTTCTGGGAAGGCTGTGCAGCTTCAGAAGAGATCTGGTAACACCTTCATTGCTTGTCAACCCTTCTTCCTAACTCCCATGAAAGGAGACATGAGAAAATTCTCAACTGACACCATTTGCTGTAATCAATTAAAATTTAATTTGCAGATAGTTCAAAACCACCCAATTTCATTTTTAATAACATTAAAGCCAAAAAAATCTCTGCGTGGAAACTTTCAGTGCCTTCCCCATTCAGGCACTGTCTGGATGATATGAAATCCAGAGAGTGCACAAGTTGCAAAGGCAGCATGCTCAAATTAATCTTACTCTCCCATACTAAGCTCCTCTGGAAAAAAACACTAACTCATTTCAGGTTTGAGTATTCTGAATCTAAAACAGGTCTTATCTAAACTTGCGTATGTGAGATTTAAAAATGGGAAAAGAACAAATAAGGAGTAATTTAAATTTTAATTTAAAACCCCTCCATTTTCTTATCCCTTATCAAACTGCCAGCATTTTTCCTGCTAACAATGAGCTGAGTGTCATGGGCACAGAACAGCCCCCTACCACAAACCAAGTAATCTCTTTCATCTAAAACCCTGATCCTTTTAATAAACAAAATACGAAAAGGCAGTCAAAATTACGCTCTGGCTTTATGAAAGAAGCAGGGAAATCCTTAGAGCACAATCCCCTACTTGTTATTTTCACAGCCCATGTGACCCAAAGTCATTCTGAAGGATAAAAAGACAGAGGCTGCCACCAGATCACTGCCATGATTTTTCCACAGTTCCCAGCCTCAGCCCATCTGTTATGCAGCGGCCACATGAATGGCATGTGTCAAGAGAGTCATCACTGTGCAAACTGTCCAAAGAAATCGACCAGCCAACTTCTTTTTGCTTCCATGGCTTCAGCAATTGGTGCTAAGCAAGCCACCATATGGTGAATAATTGGTTTTTCGACCCCACTCTAGAAAAATGTTCCCTCCATTGCCAGGCATTAGCAATATGTGTGTTAATGAACAGCAGATGATGAATGCCTATACATTAACAAAAGTTGAGATTTTCTGGCAGCAAGCTGCACTCACTGCACAAATCCTAGTTATTCTTAAGGAACTAAGAGATGGATGGCAGCAAGTCCTGGCTGAAAAGTGCAGTTCATCCAAATTTCTCCATTTCTCAAACACTAAAGGAACTTTGAGATAAACCATCCCATTCCTCTCATCTCACTGCTCCCTTTCTTAAAATATTCAATTCCAGCCACGTAAAGGATTGGCAATGTAAAGCTCTCAAACAGACCTCCTCTGTTCTCGGGCAATTGAGGTGCATTGTGTAAATACCCAGGATGCAGGTTCCTCCACACTTCTTTTTGTCTGAGGGCTTGATGTATATGAATTTATATGAGTACCTGCAGTGTGCAAGCCTCTTGAAGAGTCAGTCCCAGACCTCTGAGCAAGCACTCACCTCCAAGGACCAAGGCTAGTAAATATGTCTGATGATTCTGTCAAATGGACGTAAAAGCTCAGCTAAGACCTCTAAGTACACTTTGCTCTGTGAAGTGTTATTTTTCGTAGCCCTCTAATTAAAAAGAGATCTTCCCTACTTTACTTTGTAGGATGAAATATCCCCATATGGTGCAGGCATCATAAATTAATGATCGCATTCAGGAAAGCTGATAGTTCCGACTCTTGCCTGTTATTAGGAGAATTCCAAATGCAGCCCAGAGAAATTTTAAAATAAAAGCAAGTATTTACAAACCGACTCATTAGGAACAACTACTTGTCTTGGGGATGACTACAACTCTGGCATATACATTTTGTGTGTAGAGATGTTCTAACATGCATCACAACTATAAGACCTTAGATGAAAGCCATTCTTCAGAAGACAGGGAACAGTACAGGTTGCCAAGACACCTCAGTTTCCTTCATGTAGATTCAATGGTAAAAGGTGCAGAGACATGTGTAGAGCATCATCCCTGATCATATCTTGTTGCTGTCACTGGCAAGATTTTGGGCCAGACATTCATGTTTCTGCACCACATGGCCCAGATAGAGCACTGTACCAGTGGTGCCTAACTCTCTCCCCAGAGCACCTTTTTGGCTATACAAAAGACTCAGAAGCAAAAAGAAGTCAATTGGACCACAAGAGGCAGCTGTAACATGTATGACCTCTCTTTCCATATCTGACTAGCAGGCAGGTCTTGAAATTAGGAAATTTTTTTCCCCAGATTATCCCAAATTTTGGAAACAGCTAACATGTACAGGCAGTGCTGATGGGTTTCAGTTTTTCTTATTAACAGAAGGTGGTTGCAGATTTAACTCCAGTCTCAAGCACTGAGTGTCCCATTTAATTTATGTGAGAGAATCAAAACAAGAAATTATCATCTGACAGCTGAATGTTCTACTAAATCTTGCTGATAACAATCAGCACAGGCAAGAGTACTCCCTAGTTTAGTTCAAATAGTGGTATTGCCTATTAAAAAGTAAAATTTACTACCTGCAGGAGTTTAAAATTTATGGGAGGAAAGGACTGCAGAATTATAAAGTTAAATCTAGCTGATGACATAAGCTCCTTGGTAGCACCTCCCTATGGCAACAATTCACCTGCTTTAGACATGACCAGCTTCTTTCAGTGGATCTGAATGATTTGGACATTCTGAGGACAGTGTTTTAATTTGATGAATGAGTAGCAATCACATACAAAGAACACAGAGCAGAATTATGTCTACGCAACAAGATCTGTAGTGCCAGGACTCTGGTATGGAGCTCTGGTCCAGTAGCCAGGCCTAATCTGAGATCAAGTTAGATCAAAGTCCAGGATGCAGTTTCATGACTCTCAAACTTGCAGACAAAGCTGGTTTAAGACATTCCTGTCCTCTGTGCTACTGACTTCAGACTGCTTCTACCACATCCTCCTTTATGCTTGATCATAGAAATGTTGTGTTAAAAAAAAAAACTTAAAAAAAAAGAAAAAAAAACCAAACAACTGCCTTGGAACTTCACTCCAATCAGTAATAAGCTGGGGGATTATTTATACTGTGAAAATTCCCAGCATTCAAAATAAAGGTCAGTTGTATGAATAGACATCCACAATAACAACATTTGGGCCAAGCCCTAGGGAATTATTCAATTCTTTACATTAATAGGATTTACATTAGTAAGATTTTTTCATACACAAAATACATTGAGAAACCAGATCAACAATCATGTTTCAGGTCTGAGAAATTCTGTACTTTGTTAAAATCAAGTTCTGATTCTTTGTAATCAGTTATAGCCACTACCTAATTCCCTGTAAAATCATTTGCCTGGTAAGCAAATATCCATTTTAAAACACATTATGATTTAAAGAGCTTATGATCTGACAGTTTTGATTTTCGCTGAGATAGTACTTCTAATCAAATTCTTCCCTTGAGTAGGCACAAGTATGCTTCTTGGAGTTACAAGATCTCAAATAACACAACACAAGTCTTCAGCCTCTTTTAAATTGTTCAAAGAGAGACCTCCATCACCTTTTGGATGTAACATTTGCTGGCTGTGACTGGTCACAATGGGTAACTCAGTGTCCCTAAAAAGTCTGAGTGTTTATCTCTTCAATTTATGAAAAGATAAACACTCAACTTTCCAGCACAAGTAAAACTACTCCCTGCCCACTGTCATTGAAATGTTTCAAAAAATCCAACCACCTGAAGCATCCAGCCAGGACTCCAGTTACACCAGCTACAAAAGCTAACCATATTTTGCTGAACAAAAGCCATGCTTTCCTGTATTGCTCCCAAAATTTCAGTCTATCCCCAAAGAATGAATATCTATATAATTCTTTGTAGTGGTTTTACATTGTGTATCAGCAGTTCTGGCCTTGCTACAGCGGCCGTGCACTCCTCTCCCAAAGTGATGCAATATTATGTTTAAATGTTGCAACTGCCTGAAAATCATAGTTTTCTCTCTATGTTGTGTGGGAAAATAAACAGTTTGTAGTAGGGAGAAAGGTGTTTGAAATTTCATTTTCCTTCCTTTTCTTTTTCCTTGGTGCATTAATAAAATCTGTCTGTTTGCATTGAGTTAGGGCCTGTTTTGCCCTTTTCTCCCAAAATCCTCCCAGCTGGCAAACCAAAACCACTACATTCTTCTATCATGCAGGACAATCTCAAGGCAGAGCAGGTGTGTCGCCCTGAATTTTCTTGCTTTCGAATGTTTTTGAATCTTTGCAGTGAAGATTCTCATGCAGCTGCATGAAAACAATGTATATTTTTAGAATTTATTGTGTTTACATATTTGTCCTATGGGAGGAGAAATATGATTGATGGTGATGTTCACCAGTGAGGTCAGAGAGGCGGAAACCTGTATAGTCGATCCTTGGCCCTCTGACCAAAATGTATATAAGATGGAGTCAGAAAACAAAGACAGAGCTTTCCTTGCCTGACCTTCTGCGGTCTGCCGCATTCCTTGTGTGTCGTGAACAGCGACATCTGGTGTCTTCACTCCTGGGTGCAGAGAGGGCTCTCTATGGCTGACCAGGGACAGAAAGAAACTACAGAGACTCAGTGAAAGCCACAGAATAAAAAAATTGAAATGATTGTCACAATTTATCTATGAGAGGAGGTAACAACAGATATTATTAAAGTGCATAAAACAATAGTTTTAAACTGCCTAAAAACTGGGAGCTTTTATGAGGGTTTGTTCAACACCTGCAGGAACAAGGAGACAGTCAGTTGCAAAGTTCCTCCAGACACTAGAGTGCAAATATGGTGATATTTTTCTAAATAATAGCCATGGAAAAAACTTCAGTTATTACAAACAGCCTGGGATAGTAACATCTTGCATGTCAACAGTCGTAAGAAAAAAAACCCCTCGCTCATTCTAATAATAAACAGTGTCTTGAGATCGTGGTTTTGGTAATATCTGTGGAACTCCACTTAGAGGGTTTTTGGACATAAGAATACCAGGTAAAAATAATATTTTTGCACAAGTGGAACCACAGATCCATTTTTCTCCTGCAGGATTTCTACATCTATTGATGATACAGGACAAACATATTTTGAATCTTAACAGTCAAGAAATTATATGGTAGTGATATCTGGAAAAGATTAATCTTATTTGCTACCTAATTAAATTCAAAGCCAGTGTCACACCATGAACCCAGAACCTTTCATGCTGTTTTATTGTCACTGTTCAGGTAGAACTAGAATTTAAATAATGGGTTCTGGGGAAATCTATGAAATGTGGTTCTTGTGAAAAGAATAGAATGAGGAAGAATTAAATACCCTTATTATGTTTACAGGAAAAAAATTAAATCTGACTTTTAAGAAGAATAGCATATATCCAGAACAAAACAAAAAACTGTGAGAGTATTCATAATGATATAAAAGGTAAAAATATTCTCAGAATATTTGCAGGACACATTAAAACACAAAATCATTATGAAAACAAAAAAAAAATTAACTTTTCAAAACAATCAGGTGGAATTAAAATTTAAAATCTGTGGAATACCTTTTTCAACTAGGCTTTGAAAAAAAGCCCTTCCATTTCAAAAAAAATATCTTTAAAAGTCATTATGTAGTTAAATGATCTTAAAAGGCTGCATAGACGCAGTCAAGGAAAATTCCTGACATGCATTTTAATGGCACTGGTGCAGTGGCATTTATAGCAAAGTTCCAGATAAGCAGTAAGAATACATATCATTATTTTAGTTATTTGTGGTTTATCTAACTATCTTTAGGACTGTTCTAGTGGATAAAGAATGCATCTGGTTAAAAGATAGAGATTTTCTTAAGTATTTGCCTTAAAAATAGTGAAATATTTGCCTAAACAAAGGCCTTTAAAATGAAAAGGCTAATACCCTTCCACTGATGAATCCAAATTTTGCCAAAGAGGGCTATGCTGGCGACCTGCCAGGAGCTTTAAGGCTGAAGCTAATTTGCATGAAATGGAGGAAATTGCAGCTGCCCTGAGAATTAATATGGAGACACAGACAGTCCCAATTGAGACAGAACATTGCACAACAGGATTTGTGAATACAAACATGCCATACTTCCTTATTTAAGATAAAAGTAGCTATAGGCAACAGAGTAAGTCTCCATGAAAGCTACTTAGATACCTTTACCCCTACCTTTCAGGCCAAATGACCTCATTTCAAACCCAGGTGGGGGCTGTCACTAAACCACAAATGGAAATGAAAGTTGATTCTAGAAGACAACCACTTTCAGAAAAAGTGCTTGAGCGTGGGATTAAATCCCATTCAAACACTCTCCTGGAAAAGAATACATCTCAATGTATTCTTAAAAACACTTAAAAATTCTTTAATCAGGGCCTGAAAACGTTTCTCCTAGTCATTACTTGTTGTCACCATCAACACATGGTTGTATGGCTCAGGACAACATGAATCACTGAAGCTGGATACAGGATGCTTGCACATCTGCTCTGAACAACTCTTGAAAAATTGTGACAGATTATTATTAGTTTGATCATATTGATAGGATTTGATGCTTTTCATATAAAATAACATCTTCATGTTATTATCAAGATTTCTACAAGATGTCTAACTGATGTGTTTGTGTAATATCTCGATTTAATAAGTACTATTGTTATGACTTGCAAGGGAAGAAAGACACCTTGCATTAGGTTTTGATCGTACTCCTCATCCTACACAACAGTGGGCTGACTCTCAAAAATATAAAAACCTATGAAAAAGTACATCACAAGAAGTTAAATACACAAAGACAATCTGAATTCTAAGTAACCAGACCTGGTATTATCAGCCAGTTCCCTTAATTCTCAGTTTGAACATCCTACATCCTTTCAGGAGGTTGGGTTCGTTCCTTACTCCTGTAATATACATTGTCCCAGCAAAATCACACCCTTCCCTTCCTTTCCTGGCTGTAGCAATTAGCTTTTCTAGTCCTGGTTGTTGCACTGAAAACAATCACTGCTCCAGCAAGAGGGGCCATTTTCAGTATGGTCAATTTAACACTTTCGCCTTGTGTTACAGAGGCTGTGAAACTTCTTTATCAAAGGAACACTCCTCTTACCTGTGACTTAGATCGAGGCTTTTCACTCCCCTCTGTCTTCTTATCGCTTTTCTATATCCCAGTCTGCTATAGCTTTATTCCACCCCAACCAGATACCCAATTCTTGTTTGACCTTGCAATATGTCATTGCTACTTATTTGTAATTTCTGAACCCACCCTAACACGAAGGACAAGACAGCCATGCAGGGTCACTGGGTAGAGCCCGGTAGGCCTGCTTCTAAGGCAGATATCTAAAAAGCAGAGAGCTGGGATCATCTGAGAAGGTGTTTGCCATTCTTCCCTGTATATAAAAAGGGTTTGGATAAGTAGATTAGTTTCAATGAGTCGCTTGACTTCTAGATAGCTAAAATCCAGGAAGGGAAAATAACACATCTAGAGAAATTAATGGAACAAGACAGAGCAACTCCTGATTTCCACTATCCAGTTTTCTTGTGGGTCTTCTCAAGGAACATGCACGAACCCACACTGGTGTCCTGCAGCTGTTCCATACCTCTCTACAGACAGGCAGCTATTTTTTTTAACCTCTGCTTGCTGAACAAGGATGTGTTTCTGGTCTGTTTTCTGTGGCACAGAGCTTGGGCCAGGGCTGCTATAGGATACTTGAGGTCTTGCCCCTCAGCTGGCCCACCAAATACCCTAGGCTCTAGAGCACCTCCCTCTCTGTCTCAAAACACTGCACAAATCCTCCACAGCCAGTGTAAAAAGTACATATTATATTATACTTTCATTTACAACAACCAGGATAGCCAGAGCAAACCTTGATTGTAGTAATTTTGCACAAAATCCATAGACTGTTCATCATACTGGCACTAAAATGCACAAATAACCACATACTTACTGTCCTGGACCAGCAGACAAATGCCTTGTAGCACACAAAAATAACCAGATCTAAAATTCATAAGGTAACACATCTGGGAGTGAGGAAATAAATTGGGAACCTGTGAAGCCAGCTTCAACTGACTATTGTTTCAATTTTAGGAGATGAGACAGACCTAAAACTGACTTACACTGTTTCTTCTGCACTTAAGTACATTAGCTTTTAATTACGGGCAACAAGAACAAAGAAAAACACTGCAAGAATGGGCTGGGGCAATGATTTTGCTATTGGCCCTTTTGGCTACAGTCACATTAGTATTACAGCTCTACAGCTACATCAAATTAGTATTTTTAAAAAATCAAACAAATATTTTATCACCACCCCTCTGCCAGCTCACCCAGAAATGTATTTGATAAGTTAGAATAAAATCTTCATGTCTTTTGTAAACTGGTAAACACTCAACAAGTGTGAAAGATGTCTTAGACAGATGATGAAATATGGATTTAGAACCTAACCCAAGGCAGTCAGTTAAGAAAATAAATTTATTTAGCACCCATGTCTTTAAAAAAGCCCTATTTCAACAAAACATCAAACCTCAGGGTTACGAGGCTTTGCCTGAGGAGAGGCAGAATGCCTACTCCATTCCTGGTGGGAAATGTGATGACAGTAACAAGAGAAACACTGCTACATGTACAGAACCACAGGAGGTCAGACTTCATGTAATTCATCTCCTGTTTGAAGGCAGGAGCAGCATTATGTATTCTAGCCCTGATGTCTGCCAAAGTTAGTTTGAGAAATTTTGAGTATTCAAAGTATATATCCTTGACATTAAAAAAAAAAAAAAAAATCCAGCTAAACTAAATTCTGAGGCTGTAGTTTATAAGTACTATGTCTTGCCATGTCAGTAATGGACAGGAAGAAAAACATTATTCTCTTCTCCTTTCCAACAACCTTTCATGTTCTTAGAGACTCTTCCCTAATTTGCCAAGAGTTTTACCATCTTTTCTTCTCCAAAACAGGCACTACATCTCTGCTGCAATCTGCAACCCAAGTGAACAAAACACTCCAGCAACCAGGCCTGAGGAGTGCAGACAGTCTTTGTACAGCATTTGACATGACATCCCACATTTATCATCACCATTGCAAATTATAGCTGTTCATCAGGTTAAATACCTGAGTAGTCAGTTTTGCACAAAGTTCCTCCTAGAATAACCTAGGCTATTATTCTCTGGTTGCTTAGGTGAGTGTTGCTGTATCAGCTGCCCTCGAAAGCTCAACACTCCTCATATAGCAACAGGAAGGAATAAACACATTTTGTTTATGACACAAACACTTTGGGAAGGGAATTGTTTTTTTCAATTTTGTGGATAAGAAATGCTTTTGAAAAAGAAACATTATTGCAGTACCCAGCAGTCATGGGTCTCACTTTAAGCAACGCAATGTACAGTTGTTCATGTTGGCAGCAGTAGCAATCTATATTCAGATATCATATATGATTCCCCTGCAACACATCACACGTCAGTAGCCTTAACATTTTATCAGGGACATTGCTCCTCCTTCCACCACAGGATTTTGGTCAGCACTTAAGCGGTGAAAGGGAAGATGTAAAAGGCTTCATAGTGGATACTTATGTGATATTAGTCTGTAGGGGACTGTGTTTCTACATTTGTCATTAATGGCACCTACCACAGACTGGAAGATCTTATGCACTATCTATTTAAAATTCTGTTTATTGAGCAATTCTACCCTTTTTGGTTTTAGAATTTCTATAGAAATTGATGCTGCATGACCCTGGAATCACTCATCACCAATAGATAATAGTCTCAAACAATATTTTAACATTATTGTCTATAAAACATGATAGCAGAAGAAGGTGCTCAGCACAACTAAAATTGCAGAATAAAATGCCACAATTTCTGCAATCCATGGTAGAAAAATGATTATGTAGTATGAATCAATTGTACAACATGATTCGTAGGAGAATTTCTAAAACTCAAAGAATAAAGCAGGCTATAAAAAAGGGAATCCTGGGCAAATCAGATATACTATGAAAATGAAGGAGGAGCTCACTGCAGGATGTCCTGCTGCTTGAAATTGGTCTTATCAACCTGAAAGAGATTCATTTTCAGAGAAGCATTTGAAAAGAAAAAGTCAGGCCACTGGTGATTTTATGCTACAGTCAATCACGTTCCCCTCTCTGGCAGAGAGAAGGAGAGCTGGTTTTAGCAGAAGTAAACAGTGGCACAGAGAGAAAAGGAGTTTGAAGGCCTGCATCCTGTGGCCTTGAGGGGATGCTGTTGGCCTGAAACCAGTGGGATTAGAGCCTGGAGCCTTCTGTAGTGGTAGGTGCAATATGACAGACACCCAGCACTACAGCAATATGCTTGTAAACGGGAGGCTGCAGTAAATATTGGGACAAAGGCATGGGTAGGAAGGTGGGAATGGAAAGGATTTAGGAAGCCTGAGAAACGAGAGTAATAGAGACAGAAAGGTGTCCCTGGCCTGTCAAAAGATGCCCATATCCAAGAGGATACAGACACTCACCGTTTGAGAAAAGTACTCTGCTGGACTGATTTGCTATGGCACCAACATCCTTTAGAACAGATCTTCCAGAAAGCCTAGGAATAGAGGATATCAGTTCATATGCATGTCAAGTTTCTGTAAGAGACCATGACACTGTAATTTGTCAGGTTCAATGTAACCCAGGTGTTCTGAAAGGCAGAATGGCTGTGAGACTGAACAAACAAAGGCTAGAATCTCTAATTACAGTGGATAACAATAAAAACAGACATGTATGTAGATAAAACATGGATATGCAAGTCATGACTAGAATATTTTAGAAAGCGTTCAAGGTATTTTTTATTAGGACTCTTTTTTATCATTGTTGTGTAAGTTTATCAGTCATTACCTGATGATAAACACATGAAAAATCTTCAAGAATATTCTACTTCCAAAAAATAAGTTATTATGGATCTTCAAAATTAACTTATTAGGCTCATCCAGGGACCATAGTATGTCCTCTTTTTAAGGGTTAATGCTTCAATTTTAGCTCTGCTAAACCCTGAAATTTCAGACCTTTAACCCATTTATACTACAAGATTGATTACTAGTCATACATTGTGCACTGATGAAAAGAAGTGGAGGCCTACAGCAGAGAAAGGGGTCAGCCTTCATCTATGAGACAGAAAAGAAAGCTTTTTGGAAAGCAGAGGTCATTAAAAAAATACAGAGAACTAGAACCAGTGTACAGAGAGAGAGTTTAATGGTCAGGTGCTGGATGCTGGCAGCTTATCATGCCGCTTCCCAAAGGCTAACATTAGCACGCATTTTTATGTGTGAATATATATTAATGAAAAGTGTGAGTCTGAACTTCCCAAGTCATCTCTGCGTGGGAAAGCTGCTAGAATTGTGTGTTTCTCTGAAGCTGCCCCTGCCCACCAGCTCTACTCTCCAGCCAGTGACTGAAATGATACACAAAAGTATTTGCTCTACAAAAGCAGCTAGATGAGAGGATTCCACATGTGCTCCCTGCCACACTCTGTAGAACTAAACAGAAACACAATGAAAGAAAAACACTGGGTTTAAACTGAGTGTATTTCA
Source organism: Zosterops lateralis (assembly GCF_965231275.1). Taxonomy (NCBI): domain Eukaryota; kingdom Metazoa; phylum Chordata; class Aves; order Passeriformes; family Zosteropidae; genus Zosterops; species Zosterops lateralis. Next base: position 18,976,844 of record NC_139765.1, read on the forward strand.
GGCAGATAGGGACATTAGCGCAGGGTTTAGTATGCAGACAAACCTATAGTGTATGATCCATGGGGAAAAATTCAAAAAGCATACCTTATAGAGGGAGAGGTTTATAGAATTCCCAGTGCCTATGGTACTCTTATAAACACGCCATCTTTTGTTCCTGCAGGGCTCCAAAGAATAATAAAAGAAAACACAAAGCAGAAGAGGCACCACTGAGTGAGTGCAACAGTGTTTTATTAATCCATGTGATTAATCCAGCATGCTGAGGAAGATTCTTTACAGAATCAAAACGTTCATGTTTTTTGATCCACATGGATTAAGGGAACACTGTGGCATTTGCTCAGTGGTGCTGCCTTCGCTTTGTGTTTTGGTTTTATTCTTTGGAGTCCAGCAGCAACAAAAGAGGGAGCATTTATATGAGTACAGCAGCATAGAGACTTGGATAACCTCCCCTCCCTTCCTGAAGGATGCTGCATGAATGTTTCTGAGGGCTACGTCTCTTGTTTGTGTCTACAGCCTGCCCTTCAGAAACCAAACCACTACCAAATAACAGAAGGCTGTTTCTGCAAATCCTGAATGACAGTCGTGCTGCTAAGCAAGCTTTCTATAAATCAGGCATATACCTGTGTAAAGTAACCAGACAATAATTAGAAACACTGGCTACATTCAAAATTTATGTTGGAGGGGAGGAAAAAAACACAACACAATTCAGCTGACTTCTTTTTGGCAAGGCAAAGGATATGGGACCTGACAAAATACTTAAGTCTATGCTTAGGGTTAAAGCCAGACTGCTTTGCATTTGAGGCTTTTTGTGCTGAAATGCTTTCCTGTAGAGAGCCTGAATTTCCACTTGTTTGAACTGAGAGTGACCTGCAACAGCAAGTTTGCTTGTAACTAAATCAGGTGTAAGGGACAACCTTTTAGCTTGACAAAAAATTCAGCATCTGATTTCCAATTACATTTAGAGGACCACTTATTTACTAAGCACCTAGGGAAAAGTGTAGAAGAGTTTTTGAACTCCTCAAGTATTGTAGCAGCTCATTTTCTGTGGTAGTGTCTAAATTCTGCATTGCCATGCTCTAAAACCACCAGCAGTCTCTACATCTATTTCTGAATTTTACCTTCAGGCTTCTCTGTAAGCTCTCCTTTTGCTTGTGAATTACTTCTTTCCTACCTCTTGGACCTAGCTTCTCACTAATCTTGCTGGGTTTAATCAAGGTGAACTTTTTCTCAGGAAATTGGCCCACTATCACCTTCTTATGCTCAGAACAAGGGAAAAATCTCCACATGTTATCAAATGCATTGGCTAACTTGACCAGACTACGCCAAGAAGAGCAGTTCTGTTAACACAGTTCTAAATAATAACATATAAATAATTATGCTCTTTACAAAGTTCATGTCTCTGGCAAAAGGCAAAACCTGGACAGAGGCATAAATCCTGCTCGAATCTAGTCCCTGTTCCCAGGGAACTCTGGTGTTTCTAAAAGACATAGTCACTCTTCCCGCCTAAACCCAAGCAAAATTTTCCCTGACATTTCTCAGAAGCAGCACAAGTGTTTACAACTGGAACTGTTAAGAAGACAAGACTCTGTCTAAGACTGATAGATACCAAAAAAAATAAACCTGAGAAGTTATAATCTGGTGATGTGTCCCTGTTGCCTTCCACCACTGATAACACAAAACTTAAAGAGTAGGATGTCCATACCTTATAATAAAAAATAAAGATTACAAATTGCAGCAGCACTTTGGATAATCAATGTATCAGCAAAACCCTTTCCCTCTCATTTTAGGTATTACATCTTATTTATACACTCACATAGATTAGTTAGTTCATATAAAAAATTGAAAACCAGAATGCTCCAGCTTTTCTGTCTTCCCAATATTCTTCTTGATAACCATGTATCATCTATTTTTCATATCTGACAGTTTTCTCCTTATATCGAACACTCAACTTGCAACCTATACAGAGAGGCAGTCTGAGTACACTTTAATATATTGTGAATTAATGCTAAATAGTCTTGCAACCTAACACAAAAGTTGCATTTTTATTTTGCCCTATATATTACTGGAAATTATATGCATAGGTCATACTTGCTCTATCACTTTCAAAATGCACTTCAGAAGATTCTCACAGCTGTCAGTCTAGAAGAGATAAAAATCCAAATTTGTCTTAAGGAAACAGCAGACTTGCTAAATGAAGAAAGTCCTCTCCTGTTCTCAGCATATGTTTCCAAACACCTTACTGCTAAGAATTTGACTCAGTCCCTAAATTTGAGCTTCTTATCACAACTTTCCTTATGAATCTCTGCCCTCTCTTGGCAATAATTTGAGATAAGCTGTAGCTCTTAGTCTACAGGGAGAAATTTCTAAAGCACTTGGCATTTGGCCTCACACCAATTCTCCTTTGAAGATGGAGACTATATAGAAAACCTCTTCCTCTCTGCAGAGCAAACATTTGACCCTAGACTACCGGGAAGAAACAAACTGGACCTTCTGATTTTCAGGGTAAGCTAAAAGGTTACACAGTCCCTTCTGCTGAGTCCTGACAACTCAAGGCAATATTCCTAAGTAGGTTCTTCATGCCAAGGTGTCATCATGGCTCTTTCCAAGACACAGGATATGGTATACATGGAAATCAGTATGACATATCTCTGGTACACTTCCAGCTCGTCTTGGAAAAAAATGGAATTTTTTGTCTGAGTCATACAGAAAGATGGAAAAGAGAAACCACAATGAAAGCTTTCTTCACTTATGGACTGCACTATGGCAGGAGAAAAAGGCCAACATTTTTACGTGCTAAAATTATCTGTAAGGTGAATATCTTTAGGAGAGCAATAATTACACAGTGTTATCCAAAAGTGGGAAGGTGGACAGAAAAGCAAAAGATGCTGATGATAATGTAGCTGTTGGGAGAGTTGGTTTGGGAGAAATACAGCAGCCTCTTCACTCCTGAGAACCCTTAAAATGGAGATTGAACTGCTCTGTTTCAATGCTACTGCCATCCACCAGGTGATCTGCTCTGGATTATGAGGAAGATTAAGCCAGATAATTGAAATAGTTTGTTAGCATGAAAAAACTACTGGTATCTTCAGGCAAACTATAACTATCATTTTTTTAAAAAAAACAAGGGCTACAAGAAAACAATGCAATAAGCAACACATGGTGCCTTTATATGGCTAATAACAAGCAAGAAATAGAAAATCATTGCCATAGATTATTTAAGCACTTGTAATTGTTGAATTTTTTTGATTACCCTAAAGATGGCATGTTATCTGATTCCACTGTATGTCTGTGTCACAAGATGATGCTGTCACACACAAGGTAAGAATAATTTTATCACACAAGTATAGTCATAGTAAATAATTCCTCTCCACTTTGAGTCCTATTAGACACTAATCCCTAAAGAGTTTTATATACAATGAGCTTATGTTCCCACATATACTTTTGTGGGAAGGGGAAGCTCCCCCAGATTTGATTCCCTTGTTTACCTAGATTGCCCTAGAACTTGGTGCTGAGGCCAGGACCAAACAACACCCTCAGCAGAACCACAAATCCAGGGCCAGGCAGGGAAGACTTCCCTCTGAGTGCTCTATGAAGTGCAACACCAGTGAGATTACACATATCTCTCTCCATGTTGCACGAGACACTGTACTTCTACCCTGGACAAACAGTGCTGAAATGGAAGTGTAAGAAGTATTTTACAGCAAATTTTGCCTATTTAAAATTCCTGGCATAAGAAGAGTTTCTAAAAAGAAAGAAGATATATATATAGTTTTAATACAGTTTGAAACTTAGACTGCTCTTTCCAGTCATCTTCACTTCTTGTTATCTCATATTCATTTTCAAATAAATAACTTCAATTTCTTACTTTCAGATGAGCTTTTTAAGTCTAAGCATCAGAAGTTGGGCAATGTAAGGCCCATAGATTTGCAGGAGCTACACAGATTCCAAGTGGACATCACGACATGTTGGCTACTTGCTATTTTGGTTTTTGCAGCACTAATGCTTATCAAATGCACAGTAACCTGTACATGTAACTTGGCATGTCAGCCCTCTTGTGTTGGCAGCAGCTCTCACTGAGTCCTTCCCCCACAACTTTAGAGCCTTAGTGAGCATCCATTACCTTTACCAGTCTCCTGAACATGCCAGACCTTCCACCTCCCCTCTGCATCCCTCCATGTTTCTCAATCCTCTGGCTGTCAAGAGAGACATCAATGACTTAAATATTTTTTTTTGTTTGTATTATGTATGCCAGCCTTACAGTTTACACCCTGGGGATTTAATCCCAATGTCTTGGATAAGCCAGAGACCCTGGAAAATGCATGGGAGGAGATTTTGGCAGTAACAGGAGGAAAGGCTCGTGGGGAGATAGTGGGAAGAAGTAGCTCAGTGGGAGACATCCCTCCACCAGCCTTCAAAGCCAATACTTGGTCTTTGAGCCAAGCTCAGGACTTGCACTTTCTGAAGCTTCCAGGAGACTGAACACCCACCTTTAGCACCCTTCTCTGCAGGCTGTCATTCTCAGTGCATAACATGTTCAAAAATGTTTCCATCATTTATTTGCCTACAGATTCTCTCTTCCCCTCAGGATTCCCAAATCCTGGCAAAGATGGCAAAAGCAAGTTCACTGAATAGCAGCAAGGGAACTTTAGAACCCTTAAACTCTTCACCACTCCAGCTCTCCATTAAAGAAGCACTCATACCTTCTGACACAGTCAAGAGCACAGGATAAAGAGTTTTACAGAGTAGAGGTTTATGTTTCTGCAGAACTGAAATTCATAACCATTTGAAGTGTGGCATTATAAATAGTATCTGCCTAATAAACCATGGAAGGAGAGAGAGAAGAGCAAAGATGAACAGTGAAATGAGTAATCATTTCCATTCCATGAGTGCCTTCCCATTCAGCAATTTGGCCCACAAACTTCATAGCTTCCCTACACCTGTTTTCAGTGTCTCCTTTCCTCATTGGTGCTCCACCTCTGTGGATTAAATAATTTCAGATGAAAGGCTCAGTGCAGGAAAAGGTAGCATGAGAATTTATCGCAATGGATGATAGTCTCTTTTTATAATGCAGGTAAGGGAGGGGGAAATCAATGCAAAACAAAGATCCAAGACTTTCCAGCAAAATGCAATCTCAGAAAGTAAACCATTATTATTAAGAAACCATTCCTGAGATTTCTTAGTTGTCTTACTCAATATGGATGTTTCCTTGAAGGGAAAATCTGTTTCCTCAAGAGCGAAGTAGTGCATAGACCTGCATTTCTCCACAGAGTGAAATGCAGATTTCATGCTTCCCACACCAGCCCTTGCTGCCATCACTGCCAGGAGAACTCCACTTTTGCAAACCACGAGGAGGCAGTGGTCTGGGGGCCTCTGCTGGGGGCTGGGGACTCACTCTGCTGCTGAACAAATTACTGCTTTTACTGTTGCTATAAATTAAACTGATGATGTCCAAACAAATACTTTAAGGATGAGACTGATTGCAAGTACCTCTCAGATCTAACCATTCAGCTGATTTTGGTTTGGTGTCATAAATGAACAGACCAGAGCTATAGGACATGGAGGGTTAAGTATGACTCATTGCAGAGAACATACCCTTTTCAATAACACCCCTTTTCTGGTCAACTAAAAGCAAGGCCTTATATATTATACACAATCCACTTTTTAAACAAGGCAAACTCCCACACCGCAAAGATACTAGAACAGTAAATATTGATTTTCTTGGCTGATGGTACACCTCATGTCACACAGCCCACTCAAGCATCTGCTTGTTACCAAAAGCTATTCCCTTTTGGTAAAGGAAGAAACAAAAGTGGCATTATGTGCTATCAGCTGTGGATTGCAAATATTTAAAAGAAATAAATTTCTCAGAATGAAAGGTACCTTCTTTTGATTAAAAAACCCTAACTATTTACTTTAGGTCTATACCCACTCCTAGCACCTGTACTTTTCATTTGTTGACTTGCCAAGAACACTGCAGTTTTCTTCCTGGCTTTTCCCTTAAATAACTATTACGCACAAAATATCTATTAAAGATGAACAATATTTTACTAGAAAAAGAAGGTAGTTTGAAAATGCTGCAGAAAACTCCAACTATTCATATAAGGTTATATGTGTTCTTTTACATTAACAAGAGCTACACATATATATGCTATGAAACAGAAAAGCATTTACTAAACAAATAATTTATGTACTCTTAATCTTATGCTTTTTTGGTAAAGCTGCATTTTGCTAAAGTTACATTTTACTACACTAGTTACAATAAAAGCATATTTGCAATTATATCAGAGCGTAGTTAGAGAGATCAGGTAGCATCGGATAATATTTGTGACTTTCTACAGAGAGTAAGACTTATCACTGCAATTTAAAAGATTGTATTTAGTGGTGGAAAAGGGGCTTCAGCCAAATACAATGATTTCCCCTGTTATACATTAAAAAAAAAAAGCTTTTAGTGGGTTAAAAGTTCAGAAACATGGAGCCAGTAAATATAGAGGATTAGGAAAAAAAGACAAATTCAAATCTCTAGTGTTTGGAAATACAGAGACAGACATTTGCCAAATGCATCTGAGAAGCAAATCCTACATACAAAGAACAAGGCTAGAGAACAATGTGTCATTACTTGGCCTAAACTATTATATAGGTCTTCCTATGGGTCTCCTTTTCTGCTTTATTAATTGGCTAAAAGAATCATAATTCAATAACTTAATGATTTATTGCAAAATACTTTGCCCACACAAGATTTTTCAGCATGTAAACACCATACTATTAGACTATCTACTATTATAGGCCCAACATTTCAGATTTCATTAGTAAATAAAGCCAGGTTTCTTTGTAATAAAGTTAAGCCCTTCCAACCACTGACCATGGAAACCAGATTTTGAAATAATTCAGATTTGTGTTTCTGTTCTTTCTAATTAAGAGTAATATCAGGAAGGACAGACAGTGGGTAGCATTGTTCAAGCACCATGGATTTAAGCAAGAAAATCTGATTATCAGCTCATGTCAGAAGCCAAGCGATAATGCAGCTTAGCATTCGTTTGGGTTTTTGCTTTAGCCAAAAGATAATTACTGTTTGTTAAGTCTTATGTAAGTGTATCTAATATCTTTGGTCCTAAAAATTATGAATAGTAAAAGCACACAATAGGAAAAGAAGAGTTATTGTATCTATTATTTACTGGGGCTGTTCCATCATGATAATTTTATTAGCCAGGAAAGTTAAAATTCATGTCAAATTATAATTTCTTAAAGACCAAAAAGTTAAACATCAACTCTTATGCAGTAACACCAGAAGTTACATTTTTAATGAAGACACAAAAGCCACATTAAAATGACCTCAGGCTGATTGCAGCAGGATCTGCTCTTTGGGCTGTCTGCAGTGTGCCCAAAACTCTCTGCTCAGACTAAAGTCAGCCTGGCTAACTTTTAAGTGTTGGAGCCCTCTGACAAAATGCCAATATTTCATCATAAAAGCTTGTGTTTTCCTGGGTATCACATTACTGACATGGTGTGTCCAATGAGCTCTGCATCCTGATAATTTCTCATTATACCAGGCAGCAGATCTCACCTGAAGGAAAGAGGTGGACTGACACTCTTCAACAGGTTGGAAGAGACTGGGGGGAAGGAAAAGCGCCTTGGCCAGGAGGGGTTGGCAGCATGGTGGGTACAGGCACAGCAGGCAGCAGGGCACCCCAGGGAGGGAGCTGGAAGCCACACACCATCCCTGCTGGAGTCCCACAACAGGGGTCTATCTTTGACACAGGAAATAAAGCAGCAAGTATGCATTTAGATGACTAAATAAGGAGGCTCAGCTGCCTAAACCCTATGATATAAGGCAAATTGTCTCTGGCAGACAATCCAGAGCAGGGACTGACTTAGACATTTGAAATTTCAGCATCTTAAAACCACCCTCTGCTAAGAACCTCTTGACTATGAGCCCCAGGAGCCTCAGGGGTGACCTTGTGAAGAAGAAGCAGCAAGGACCCACCAGGAAACAACAGGCCAGCTACAAATGCTGAGGTCTGTAGGAACAGACCTCTTTGAGGTCTTCAAATTGCCTTTGAATTGCTCTTTGAGACTTCAAATTGCCACTGAAAAATAGAAGAAAAATAGAAGAAAAAGCACAGACTGCCAAACAGCAGCAGCCACCCTAAGAGCCAGGAGGTAGGTGCCTTGGACAAAGTCATTACTGACCCCCATATTTAACTCCAAACCCCTTCCTTAACTCAAATACAGCCTTTAAAGGAGTTGGCATTTACACAGCCCATGATGATTGCAAATTCTGTGTAGTGTTTTATAGTAGCTAAAATGCTTGATTAGGCCTGATGTACAATAGAGGTGAGAAGTGAAACAACAGAGTGTAGGGAAAAATAGTTCTCCTGATGAAAGCATTTCACACACAGATTAAAACAAGAAAGTCCTTAAAAACTAGGGTGCATGTATAAAACACAGATAACCCACACTGTTAGATTTACTTCTTTCAGCTTCTTGCAGGGTCAAACCAGGGTGGAGATCCCATTGCAAAGAAAACTGTGGCCTTACACCCTGATTTGTGCAGAGGATTTGCACTGAACTCATGGAAAGCTGAAGGGACTGATTGCTGAGCAGAACAACACCTTGCTTCATTTACCTCTTAAAAGATAGGAAAGACAAGTCTGCAAGACAAACAAGAGGGTTATTCGAACTGGCTCTGCCCAGAGCCTGATTCTATACATACAGCCACACCTGCTCTAACTTACAATTCTAATCATTACAATCATTACCCTTGAAATGATAAATAAATTTTCCTAATGAAAACAAAGCACAAGCAAGATGCAAGATTTCTATATGTTATAAAGCTTGCTGAGAAGTTGTTTGAAGAAGGTCATCAATCAGAAATGAAAGAAAAAAGGCAGCTTATTTGGCCCACCAGCCTCCTTGTTAATAACATGGAACAATAATTAGAAGACAAAGTAAATAGAGAAAAAGAAAAACTAGTTTGCCTATAAAGTAAGTCACTTTAAAACCCCACCATTTTTATTAATATTAGAATATCATTCAGGGAAAACAAAATTATCAGGCAATGAGAAATGGATGTAATCATGAAACACCAACCTATGTTTATTTTTATGTGTACATTTTATGGTTGACAGGGATCATTAGGATGACTTACAATGACTTTCACCATAAGGCAGGGCACATCTTTTTAACCCAAATAAGGATTATTTTAAAAGGTTCTACTAGCTTATATTAATTTACACTTGGTAGCTAAATAATAATTAGGATGATAAGGCAAACTGCAGTGATTGGGGAGCCTACTGCTACTGGTAAAGTTTGGCATTTAAGCATGGAGGTTATTCAAGCCTTTCTTCCCAGAAAACATTACCTAGAGGTAAATGGGAGTCTTCTCATTCAGGCAGATAGTTCACATGACTCTTTGGCCCTGGATATCCTAACTTCATAATGTTCTGCAGAAACAGCCCTCGCCCCCTTGCTCTCCACCAAGCGTGCTGATGTCTCAGGGATAATGGACAAATTTAAGCCCAGTGTGGGCCAGGCAGGGTGCATGTCACCCATGTGGCTGCACTGGTCTTCCTCATGGTCCTAGTAACCAAATCCTGGAATCAGCACCCTCCAGTGTGTGAACTTCAAAAGTCAACCCAGGCTTTTCGGTTTTAGTTTCCATTACCATGATACCCAGAAACACTTTACAGTCCTAAAGCCCATTGCAAGATATAAATTTCTTCCTATCTAAAATTGTAACACATCTCATTACTTTCATTATCTTCATATAATGTTATAGTGCTCTTAAAAACTCATTGTTTTTAATTTAAAAATACTTGCTCTAAAAATTGTTTAAGTATATTTTCTCTTTTTCTTGCAAAACTCATGTCTGTATGGTGCCTCACTGTTTCCTCTCTTTGAATAAATGTCTTTAAAAAGCACCAATAAAGAAAATTAAATGCTGTGTCAAACTCCTGGTACAGCATGTTTAAACACCTGCTTCCCTTCATCAATCCTTCATAACATTATTAAATGATAATTATACATACTGATGAGTAATGAATCAAAATACTGTAATCTATCCTGAAAGGAGTTTTGCTAATACACGTAGGCATTAATGGAATATTTAGACTGTTCTTGTTAGAGAAAACATACCTTTCTATACGGAGAAAGAAAACCACCTACTGCATTTCTCTCTCTACATCCAGCATCATGCAAAACATGGGTTGCTACTCCTCCAGGATTTTAAACACAAAAAGAAGGATTTGGGACTATTCTTGTATCTTGGCTGGAACCATATATTGCAATTTTTTTCACTATTTTTCCTGCAGTGTCTGTGGTTAGTGGGCTGGGGATACTAGGGTTCTCCACAGGAGTGGGATGTTCCCACCTTTCCACCCTTTGATTCAGCTCATGGCCATGACTGCCCAGTCCAGGTATTCAGAACAAACAACACAGCTGCTCCAATAAAAACAGAAACAACTTTTATCTTCTACTCATAATTTCATTTTATACCAGCTTTTTTAAAAAAAAGTCACAGCAGATTAATTTCTTCATATTTTATCTGAGCTTGACAAGTTGTATAGTTCTAGAGGAAAAAGGAGTTTATCTTTCAAAATGATAAATGAGAAATAGGCAAATGTTTTACTCCTACTTGAAAATATCCTCTGATTTCAGGGTTGTGGGGTTTGTTCTGCAGTTCTTAATAAAAATAATGCAAAAAACACAAACTCCAGATATCTGTATGAAAACATGTAAACTAGCATGCTGAAACCTTGCAGGCTGGCTGCCTTTCAGATCATAGCTGAAATAATTCTGTTCAGGGCCAACCATGAATGGGAGTGTCTCAGTGCCTTAAATTCACCTAGCAGATGAATTTAAGTTGCTAATACCTGGAGGGAAGATTACACACTTTTACAATAGCATATCTTTTTTTCCTACCATCTATCCCCCTCACACCTTATAATATGTAATAGCTTCACACAATTCTAAACTGCAATTTCTTCTCATTTTATCTTTAGAGGTATGATTTTCCCTTGAAGTTTTCCACAGAAAATAATAAACCATCACGGAGTTCATCACTCTAGAGTGGCTCTAGCAATGTGCCATTTATCTCATTCAGCAGCATGTCTTAATCCATGCACCTTAAACAAATATAACTGTTTCACACTGTTCAGAAAATAAACTTGACTGTTGGTTTTTGTTGCATTAACATAAATTTCAGATGCTGAATCTGGTGTGACAGTGCACTTTTGCATAGTTAGTCATTTTGCCTGTAGCAATCAGATAGCATTGACGGGATTCTCAAAACTTTCACTTAATTTAAAGCCTACATAAGCATTTGCTTTAAATGCCATCCTATCTGGGCCTGACTGAAAGCTTAGGAAGCAATTTTAAAATCTGAGTCTATAGGAGTTCAAACAGGCAACCAACTAAGTATATTTGTCGCTTTCAGAGGTATAAATGTAGAACTACTCCTCAGAAGCCAGCAAAATTACACCAGGTCCCACCTGATTCCTGGGTGCCTTCACCATTGACAAAAAACTTGTAGATTACTGAACTGTTTCAGGGTGTGAACAACAAGGTTGTACTTAATAACCTTTCCAGTTGTTTGCAAAAAAAAATGATGGAAGCAGAATAAATGCTGGTTTTTGCACACAAACAAAATGAGAAGTCATGGAAAATTTTGTCACTTAACTGGATAATCAAAAGAAAAGCATAAATACAGGATAAACATTGATATGTTAAGTATGGATACTAGAGGATCACTATTGACTTCTTCCTCTTATTTTTAATTCTGCCATACCCCTAGCAGTTTGATTTTATTTTTTAAGTAATATATTGCTGGTATATTTTATGTGGAAATGTTTTCCTACTTGCAATGCTGATAAAAATCTTATAAAATAATTTCAAATTATGTCTATTGTGTTATTAAATAAACGATTTTTTGTGTTGCTTTTTGTGAATGAAAGCTAAATTGTAAAATTTCTCAAGAAGCCAAATATTATAGACTTTCAATATATTTTCTTCTTCCAACATAACAAATTCCAGTTTAAAGTAATATCCTTTATTTAACTGATATCCTTTACTTTACTTTAATAATTCAAGGTGAAGACTAGAGATTTTCTGATTCATGTATATTAGTCCTTTCTTGAGCCTCTTCCATGACACTGATATTATCTCAACAAAAGAGAGGCATCACAGAAAAGCAATCTACCTTAGTTTTGTTCCTACTGAAATTAATGTGGGTTATGAAAGAAGTAGTAGATATGCCAGAGTATTAATTACTGAAAAATATCAATCATTCCAGTACAATATTTTTATAAATCTTGGTAAAATACCATGCAACTTTACACTTGCAAATGAGTGGGATGTAGGGAGTGGTGGTGATGAGGTGAAATTTGTTTTGGTCGTGTTCTCTTGTTTACTTGTTTGTTCAACTGAATCCCCATCTTTCCCTTTCTATTTTAGCAGCAGAAATTCCAGTATTCCTTTGGAGTGTTCTGAGATGTGTTACAATAATAGCAGCAAGAAAGACCACACAATAAATTTTTACCTCTGTTGCTTGCAGTCATCAGGAAAGCACAGTTTAAAGTGATTAAGAAAAGGTGATAATACCTCTATTCTGTGTAGCTATGCATTACAAGTTGAGTGTAACTTACTTACTTTACCCCTTTGTATACTAAGAAGGATGCAGCAAAACATTGGTCCATGCTACAGAGCTCTGCCTGCCTAGTAACAGTGGCTAGGAGATGTGGAAATAAATCATATTCTCTGATCATAACGAACGTACAAGCAAATTGTTTTCGACACAATCCTACAGCAGCTGTACAGTATGTGATAAAGCTGTCCCGAAGCTGCTCAAGTTGGTGTTTAAATTTGCTGCCAAACCCCTGCCTGTCATTGGCAGGCCTCCTGTCTCCACTAGAGGGTACTACCAGTATGTCAATACTGCCACAGGCACACCAGCACTGCCTCCACACTTCCCTTTCCAGGCTCAGAATTCGCACCAATCCCAGCCGCTTTTGCCCATCATGGACCAGCTAAAAAAGCTTAGATGCTGTCATTGAGCAAAATGCATGTTACAGCTGAACAAAAGAAAGGAGAGATTGAGTCCCACTTTCCAGTTCACACAGATTTTAATAAGTGAAAGCCAGCCAACAAGTTGGCTTTTATTATTAGCACCATTAATAATCATATAATTATGCATAGTTAATTGATAATAATTACCTCTATTATTTTGGCACCATTACCAAATATTGCTTCTAAGTGGAACAGCCCTAAACATCTCCAGCCACCGCAAAATTTACTCATCCTCAGGGTAAAATACCACTTTCAAATCTAGAAACAAGCTAAATTCATCTAAAGCAAATGTTCTCTCTTGGTGAACAAAAAAGAAAAAATAACAGTAAAGTGGATTTACATCACTTGAAATCACTTTAGATTTTCCTAATTTACTAGAGTAAAAAGACTTTAGCTGTAATGAAAACAAGGTCTAGCAGCTCTTCTGATTCACAATAATTCTCTGTTGATACAGGAGAAGGTCTACTGTGATACAGTAGAAAGAAAGGGGATGCACTTCTGCACAGGCATAGCTGACATGGCACGTCAGAGGGAATATGTGGAGATAACAGGTCCTACAGTGGGGGTGAAGTTCGGATCAGAGCAGACTAAATACCAAAAATCTGATTCTTCAGATCCTGGTAGAATTCCACACATTTCCCACCTTTTACTGCAAACTCCATAGGAAGGCTGTACAGGGGCACATGTTTGGACACAGATGTTTTATTCCTGCCTGTGCAACACCAGCTGCCCACTAAAATTTTGTCACCATGGCAATGTCCCAAACTGGCACAGCAGAGGCGACTGCAGCACAGGTGCAAAAGGCACCTTCAGAAGGCAGCTTGTGTTCACCATGAACCTGGGCTCAATACAAACAGCAATGGACAATATTAAAGAGTGTATCCCTCTGTTTAAAATACTGGTGAATTTAAGAAAGTGCCACAGCTGACTACAGTGGATCATTCCTCCAAGGTGCATTTAAGCACTGTCTCATAAAACTAAGGTCCAAAGCACTGTCAGTTCTCACACCATATGAGTATATACCTCTCTAAGGTACAGTATCCCACTGGCAGACCCAGGCAGGCTAAATCCTTACCATGCCAGAACAGCATAGAGAAAAAAAACATGGACAGGGTGTGTGGCCTAAGTTTGAAGAGTGTGGTGGTGACCACTGAAAGCTTACTTCTTTCACCATTCATTGTAAATAGGAAGGAAATTAGGACAATTAGAACAGTTAAAATGTAAATGACAGAAATAGCTGAAAACCGTTTTTTCTTCCTCCAGTTCCTTACTTGCTTAAACAAAGCTCTAACAAGCTACAATCAGAGGATTGCAATGGATCCATGGCAACAGAAAGCCTTGGCCTATGGCTGCCATCTTCCCCAGCACACTGCCATTAATTTACCAGATATACATGTACACATTGCAGGAAAAATCACCAGGCTCAAGCTTCATTCATTGAAAAAGGAGATCATTAGCAAATGAATGAAAAAATATAACAGGTCAGCAATTTCCTTGATGAACTCATTTATTTATTTTTATTTGAAAGAGAAAGATGAAATCATTCTTGTAATTTTTGGTCTTTGTACCTCTAGTGAAGAGAAAATTGCACCTACAAAGCTGATTTTGATTCTTACTCAGTAGATGAATAATAAAATCAATGCTTCAACATCTATACATTCCTAAAATATTCTCCACAGGGCATGTGAATAGCACATCAAATGCAAAAGGTGATACTACTAGAATACTACTAGAGATTACACCAAACAAGGTTTTATTTGTTGTTGTTTTGTGTTGCTTTATAATCCTTATGTGTGGAAAAGGGGTTATTTAATCAGTCAGAAGATCAAGAGCTATCCAACAGCATAAGAACACTTGTTCCAAAGCTGATCAGAACATAAATTCCCAAAAACCACATAAGAAATAAAGTATACACAAAAAATAAGCAAAGCCATCTCCCACAGATATGATGGGAATTTTTGATACGTTAGTAGAAATAGTGTTTATTAAATAATGAGATAAAAAGCAGTTAATTTTGTGGGTGAAAAAGGGAGACTCATAGGTAGTGAGACTCTTATAGTGTGAGACTATAGGTAGAGCACAGCAATAAATGTCTCCAACCCATGACACTCCATTCACATGTCTGCAACAAGGGAAGTTTGCAATGTATTTAATAAATAGTGTGGTTTACTTATATCCTGGTTTTGCAGGCTCAGCACACTGCTTCTAGAAGAGATTCATAAAGGAGATTTCAAAGATGTAACAGATCTAAGGAGGCTCTCAGGTGTCACAACAGAAATTTTAGTAGATGTTTTAGTCTTACCTCCTGTGAGTTTGTGGTATGACAGAGTGATCTGAGAGACAAAGCATGAGATTGCTCCATTTTATACTGGCTGATATTCTCGACACACTCATAATAACAATAAATAGATAAAATTAGGTGTTTGTGACTTAACTTGCTGTTATTCTCATAGTAGATTGAAGCCCCATGTCAATAACAATTGCTCACCTTTCTTTTTCCAGGCCAAACCCAGGGGCCCATCATACATGTGTTCTAAAGCCATGCACAAAACACTTGCTTTGAGGTACCACCATGCTCTTCCATGTTGCATCTTGAAGCCATTCTAAGCTGTCTTTTTCTAATGAGCAATGCCAGCACATGCCTACATTTTGGCACTTTCATTAAAGCTCAGTCATGCAAAGTGCTAAGCAGAAAGAGAGGGGCTAATCAAATCTGAGATGTCAGTAGAAAATATTCTGAAAAATCCCACAGCACATGTTTGACTTTCAACATATGATATACACCCTTGTGAATCACTCTGACAATAAGCACTGCTAAAAACCAACACATGTAACACACTCAGCTGTGGTGCTGATGTAGGACTCTAATCCTGACCAGGGCTTCTACCAAACTACCAACATTAACTGAAAGCAGATAATGCCCTCTAATTAGCACTGCCACTTACATACTTTCGCTAAGTAATAAATACGATTTACTGTCTTTCATCGCAGAAATTCTCTCATCTTATTTCATGTTGAAATTTGTTTGAAAGAAACATTATAAAGATCAATTACATTTTAACTGCATTTTGTTTCTTTTTCTCTTTTAAATTATCTGTGATGTCTGACAAACAGCAGTCTGCAAAGTTACTCTGGGGACTCTTTTTCACACTATTTATAATCAGGGCAAATTTATTCTTTTAAAGTTTAGTTACTAAGAAGAAGTAATTTCTTTATAACTGTAAAGATCTGTTGTGGTTGTGGTGTCCAGCAGGACCATGTTCACCACCAGTAGTGCTCAATCTGTTTGTGAAATTCCTTAAAGGTCTAATACGCAAAACAGGAAGGCTGTTGGTAGACATCAATGCAGAAATGAGCTCTCAGAAAAGCTATAGCTCCAGCTTTAATGCTTATAGGATCCTCAGGCCTTCAGGCTACCATAGAAGAAGCAATAGCAGACAAAGATGAACCAGCACTTTAAAAAACAAAATATGAAATATAGCCCAGTTGTTATGGATATATAACTTCAAATAGACAAATCTCTTCTTTTGGCAGGCGGTCCTTGTAAAGTAAGGCAAGAGATATTATTCAATGTTATTTTTCTCTAAATATCTAGGAAAAGACACTACATGCGCGTGTACATACACACATTTACATTTGGATAATCTAGCTTAAGCAGAGTTCCTGAACCCTTCCAAGTCAAAACAAAGCATTTCACTATAGCCAAACTCTAGGAATTTCTTCATCCATCAAAACACAACCAGAACAAGGGTAGGAGATGGTGACCATGCTAATGAACTAGTATAGCATGCAACAGTTATAAAGACTTCAAGTAAAAATGCACTACTCTGGGAGGGACTAAAGAATGCTGTTAGGTAGAAAGCAATTTGGTTAGGGCAGGATCTCATATCTGTTCTGGGATAACTTCAAGTGGAATTTGAACTACATAAAAAGTTAGGACACAATTTAACCCTTGATTCAAAGGTCTTTCCCAAAGCATATTTTCTTAATGTCCCAGGTCCTATCCTACATTAAGAGCAGAACTGTATTTCCATGCCCAGAACTACAATAAAGCAGATCACTTCCCAGAAGAATTCCACACATCAGCTATTAGAGCAGGGTTTGAAGCTGTACAGATGCATTCTTCCAATGCTGCTTTAGAAGCTCATGGTAGCAGATCATCCTCAAGGGGTGAGACAACACACAGCAGATGAGGATCTGTGGTTTAAACAATTTAAGACCTTCTCATTCCCAAAACACATGAATATATAGATGCCTGTAAAATAGTACTATCTAGTCAAAGTTAGCTAGTATAAAACATCACTGCTTTCAATTTGAGTGCTCACCTGTCTTGAACCTTAATTGCTTGCAAAACTTTGTGGAAGCATTAGAGTTTACACCCATAGTCTCACAATGAGAAATATGCTTTCTTGTTAGTATGACTATACGTCTCAGTGTATGCCAGCTACAAATACTGGTCCTGCATAATCATAACCATTAAGGTTGGAAAAGACCTCTAGGATCATCAAGTCCAACCACTAACTATCTCATGACAATAGAAAGGTATATAGGAATTATCTTTATCACCTTGATTAGCATAAAATGGTTTTAATAACATTAGCAGGCCTCCCAAGTCTACTAATCATAAACAGGATAAACTAGCAGTTGTAGGTTGACTGTCTTTGTCAAATACCTTTAGCACTCCACCTAAAGAGAAAGAATTTGTAATTGGGGAATGGTTGGGGGCTTTTGCAAAGTTTTGACCTCATTACGTTTCAGTTGGCCTAACACACAGGTATGATTTCTTTGTAAATTAAAAATGTATTGTCATCAACAAGGGAAAAAAAAAACAAACTTGAAAGTAACAAGTAGCTCAGATATTTATTACTAGCCATTAACCTGATTTTCTAATGAATACGACATTAGGCATTCATTAACAATCATTTGTGTTTATGTGGAACAGTGGCTGTGAATGAAGGTTGATAAATGAATAGAAATGAAATGAGGGAATTTTGGACACTTGTAAAGTAATTAACTTGTTTGGCATTAATTACATATTGAAAAGCTAAATCAAGTACATTTGGAAAGCCACAGAGGAACAGACTAAAGGTAGATATAAAGAGTAGATATAAAAGAAAAGCTTTATTTCTTTTAAATAAAGAAATACAGCCAGAAGTACGGTATTAATGACAAACAAAGTCCATTTCTAGCAAAAGAAATCAGATTGCAGCCTGTATGTTAATAGCAATTTAAAAAATCATGAGAAGCAAAACAATGAAGCCAATAAAATAACCCCTCAGAGTTGACAATGAAGAGCAAACATGTGGTGTACTAGAGGGTTAATGTTTTTGTTTCTTAAAGAAAGAGCCGTACAAGTGCCCACACACTTGAATGTATGCTAATAAATGAAACCATCTAGTAAATTAGATTATAGAAATGAGGGAATATGGAAGCTCATTTTAAAGTTATCAGGACACATTCCCTCTAATGAGCTGGTAACTTGATCTTCCTAGGCAGTTTTGACGATATCATTTCTGCAGTGTGGCCCTAAAACCACATCCTTTCCATTCCCTTTGCCCGCACAGATACCTATTAACTACAAGGAAGGTGACACAGCCTCAGCAAACATTTTCCACACTTCTCTTTTGCAGTATCAAAGATCAGGGGCAAAAGGAGAGAAGAGAAGGCTGCAGAGCAAAAACTGGGGAAATTTTTGCTTAGCTGGGACTCGCTAAAATGAATGTCCCGTAGCAAAGGAGAAGGGATCTCCCACGGCACCTTGTATTCCTTTCCACAGCCTCTTCCACAGTCCACCCCACAGCTCTCAATGAAGCAGTGCCATTTCTTCTCCCATGGCAACACCCAGGACAATTCTCAAGTGCAGGAGCTGCTGCCCTGCTCCTGGTTGCCCTGAGAGCTCACAAGGGAGCTCTTGTCCCACTGAGAAAGACTGCCAGCAGAGCAGGACCTCAGCTGACAGAGTCTGTATGGTTTCACCCAGGCAACAAAGTCAGACACTGTAAACTGAGTTCCCTGTGTACTATGGCAGCAGGTAGAAGCTGATGAGAGCTACCCATCTGTCAGATCATCAATTCTTGTCAGAGAGCTGGGCTTTCTTCCCTGCCCAAACCAGGGACCTAAATGCTGCCAACTCCCAAACCATGCCACCAAGAAAAGAAAAGGTCTTTTCTCTGCCTGTTGCTACTAGAAAAAAGCTAATTTTAAGCTTGTCTCCATCAAAGACTCATGCAGACACTCACATATCCTGAATTAGACCAAGAGACCTGTCAGTAGTGTTTCCTGTTTCAAAAGGATTCTGCAATCGTTAAGTACCTAACACAGTTACATTTCCAAGAGTTATTAACAATCGTTCTCTCCAGTCAAATGTTCTCTCTTTGGCTGCACTTACAAAATGCCAATCTGATCAGACTTACAAAAACATACAGAAGATTACTTGTATCTGTGCATTTCTCCAAATAAAAGAGTTTTACACACTTTACCTTGTGGCTGCTATCGAAACTCAGTCACTGCTTTGGATTTATAACCTATACCACAAAACTGCTTATTCTCTCCTGTGTTGCAAGCACATTCTCACAACAGAAGAACTAAATAAATCTTGCTCCAACTAATCTTGCTTGGGCTCACAGCAAAGGTGGGTACATGCTTGATACTGCACGGTTCGTATCAAAGATATGGTCTACCACAAATACATCACCAACTCTACAGGGAGAACACTAATTTTATTTACTTTGGACCATGTTACATATCAATTAGTAGGAGTAGCCTCATTGAAAATGAGCTTTAAACTTGCTCAGTGTGCTTTTCTTTCACTGCTGTGGTGCTTCAGTGCTAGCTGGGAACCCCAGTGAATTTTCAGAAAGACCCAGCACCACAGCAGGAAACCACAAATCCTTAAGTAACATATGCCAACTTTTCTCCACCGAACAAAACCTTCATCTCTGTTGTCCCCTCAGCAGAAAACACCAATCAAAGGCAACTCTTTTCACAACAAATGTTAGCTAGGAGCTTCAGTTGTGTTTAATTAAGTTCTTCCAAAAGAAACTGCATGCTGTGGCACTGAAAAGGTTATCAGAGGTCAGCTGCCTGCCTTGACTTTGTGACCCCCAAAAGGCAAAATAAAAGATAGTGGTATCCCTGCTGGTAAGATTGGCTTCCGCATTTGTTTCCCTCCTTTTCTGCTTTAATTTAATAGCAATCAGCACAATATGGCTGCTTTTCCTCCAACAACAGGATGGACAGAAGTTAGATTTACAGCACTGCAAGGGGGAAAGCAGAAGAGAGGGGAAGCACACTATGGCTCTTTATCTACAATAGGAACATCATTTTGACACCCATAAATAACTTTCAAACCTACTTAAGATTTATTACTGGCAAAAGCTGACAGATGCACTCCTTTTTGAAACTTAGTGCTACCACTAAAAGACATCACTGTTAAGTCAAAAACTGACTTTTAAAATGGGTGATAATTCAGATCCATGTTGAATAGATAATGTATTTGCAATACTTCTCTGAGCCACTATATATAGAAAAGCTATCAACAGAGATGTACAAATCCACACTGAAACTACCCACAGAGTAAGCGAAACTACTGAGGAGGCTGACACAACACTGTCACCAACCTCCTCCAGGTGACTTTGGTCACAACAGATGTTTATACAGTCTTTGTGATTATCAAAGTGTGCAGAAAAGATAGGATCCCATTAGGATTTCTCCTGAAGTTTCCAATGTAAAAAGTCAGTATAACTCCAAAGATTTCAGAACATCAGTTATTACACTCCTACCCTGATGATAACCTTACAACATTCCATCAGTATTAGTGAAATTGCCTCTGAAATTTAGTTATGAGGATAAGGTAAAATGGAGTTTTTCAGCCTTCAAATTTTGTTGTATAATTTTTAATGGGAAGAACTTTAGATATTGGAATCCATTTCTGTTACTGGCTGAGAACATGCAAGTTGAGTGGTGGGTTGATTTTTTTTTTTTAAGCTGTTTCTAGTCTCTTCAGTTGCTGTCCCTCGTGACTGTTTCCCTGTCTCATTGCTGCCCAGCAAACTCCATTCTTTGAATATTTCCATCATAGGAATCTTTTCAGGAGCTTCCTTCAGGTGCAGCATGCAATGGCCTCTGTAGGCTTCCTGATAAATGTTCTCATCATGTCACACCAAAGCTTGACCTTATCCAAGCCTGTGTCAAAACCCACACAGACTGCATTAGAGACAGGACTGATTTTGAGCTTTTTGCTTAAAATCAAGCTCTGCCTCTCTCCTTCTCCATTACCCCTAGCCTGCTTTCTGAAATATGACCAACTCAGCCCTGCTCCTAAAGGCAAGGCAGAGTTGTAAAGGTTTGAAGCAGGGGCAGTCTCAGCCCAGAGAGGGAGCCTGAGACCACGGTCACCACAAACACTCAAGCTGCTAACCCCTGTTCTTAGCAATTGAGCCATTCACCAAAATAAAGGGAGATGATTCTACCCCCTTGTTGGGTCCCATTCATTTTGGGTTGAGAAGAGGTCAAGTAACAGGAGGATAATTGGCTATAAAATTGCAAAATCTTCCACTGAAATCAGTTCAAGGTGCATTAGGAACACAAAGTATTTGTACTGTGAGTATTACCTTAATTTACAACCCCAAGAAACACAGAAAATAATTTTTATACATTCTAAATGTATATAATATTTAATCTCAGGTCATTACCATGCTAAGCAGCACAGAGCAGAGTGTTGGATATGTTACAGCAGGACCCTGGATTTTTTCTCAGTAAATCTCTTTAGCAGCAAAGTATTAGTGGCTGTGTTTGCCAGGTGAGTTGATCTCTAGAAAATGCTGTTGGTCTTCCAAGAGGGATTATATTGCCACCCGCCTCTGCCTCCGGCTAGCTCTTCTGAGGGCAGCGACCTTCCCTAGCGAGTTGCCTTGAGTAAGGCAGCCTCAGTCCAGGTGGCGCAGGGCACCTCGGTGGATTTCAGCTCTTTTGTGAAGTCCAAGACTATCAGTCCAGACAAGGCTCTAGCTGTTGGAGGCTGCTCTTCCCGAGGGGGTGATCCCAAGTGGCGCAGAAGGAAACACAGGAGCCAGGGATGGTCTTCAGGAGGCTTCTTTACTTCATCTCTGCTGATGGGCCAAAGACCCCGAAGGGCTCAGCTGTCAGGGTTTTATGCACCTACCAAAGGGGGTGTGGTTTTACCAACAACCAATGGGGTTACAAACTGAGAAAATGGACCAATCAGGGAGAACATTAATAAACAAATTAAGGGATCGAAACTTGACCAATCAGGGGAAGGATACAGAACTGACCAACCAGGGAACAGAACAGGTAGCCAATCCATAGCTGGGGGGTGCTCATGCACTATCTGCTCTCCAAGGGAGTGCAGGGTTCATGACCCTTTCAATGACCTCTTCAGAGGCAGGGCCCTCCACAGGATTATCTCTGTACTGCACTGATGTACAAAATTATTATTGGAAACTGCTTTAATTCCAATTGCTGTTTTGATGAGTTTTGCTGTTCAGAAATGTACATTTTAAAGTCAATCAAAATTAGAAAACCAGATAGATCCAAGATTAAAGTTATGAGAGAATAAAAGACACAAGCTACTGTTAGTTTTCTGTAGCAGGAATCAGTCCTGTTCTTCCCCCTGCTTGAATTTTCTTCGCTGTTGAAACACTGTAGTCATGACTCTTTAATCAATAAGCAAAGCAATTACTTTCTAAAGTAAAACAATCTTAGCTCAGCTAAATACAATGGAAATAAAATAGGCAGTTATTCATGTCTTAATGTCAAGCTTCTGGTTTCACTTCCAAACAGATCCAAATGACAAGGATACAATATTTGTTTTCCCTAGTAACACAAACTGGGATACCGCAGCATATACTTTAACTGAGTAGTCTCCTGTGTTTGTCCTGAGCTTGTTCCACATAATTCAGTAAAACACAGACAAGTGCCACATCTGGATTTGTTACCTAGGCAGCAAATAAACTTCATCTGAAATCTCACAGCAAAACACACAGTTTGAAATTTCAACTGGTGTGGCAAGTGCTTCATTTATCAAACTCACGAGGAGAAAAACAAAATACAAGGGAATAACAGCATCTCACTTAAAATGAAGTTGCACTGGGGATTTTCAGCTTCGGTACTTTAATTTTCTGGCTCTTACTTTCATAAAACAATGGAGTATTGAAGTGAGCACTGTAACACACCAGTGCAACCACAGACTCCTGGCTCTATTAAGATAACAAGGTAAAACCATCCTCACAACAGCAATTGTATTAGATTAACAGCAGAAATTTTGATTCCACCTACTGTATCAGGCGTTTTTAATAAAAAGCAATTTTTTTAAAAAAAATAGGCAAGCAAATTCAGGTCATCAGTCAGAAAAAAAAACCCTAGGAAAGCCCGATCAGTCCTTCATATCTCTGTGTGGTTCAGTAGAGGTTAAGAAAGAAAACACTTGATTTTATGATACTGAATTTGAACCTATTTTAAAGAGGTTTACATGTATCTTGGCCTTCAAAACTTAGAGACAGTGAGTAAGTAACATCTTCCAGCTCACACTGTGTTTTAAATAGAGTTCTTTAGTATTACTTGCTCAAAATACTTTTCCAAAACAAGTGACCAAACTGCCATATTGAGCCACTGGTCAGTTTAGGATTTTTCTTATCCCTCTGAAAATAACATATCTTTCCTCTTCCTTGTAATAGAAGCCATTTATACTTCAGATATACAGCAAATTATTTGACCTGTTTTCTATGAGAAAGCAAAAGGTGTGTTTACTGGTGCTTCAAATGATTGCATAAGTGTATCTTAGCCTTCTGTGCCATGGCTCAAAACATGATGCCCAAACTCTTCAGAGAGAGTCAGTACAGCACCAGCAGAAGCTTAGCTGATTATCATCCACTTAATGCTAGTCTAAGCCAAGAGGTTTTCCACAGGTATTTTCTGAAATGAGATCATCATGTAAATTATAAACAAAAGGAGGAATGTACACTCCTGAAATCTGATGAAAGCCTGTAAATATTATTGCACACATAAAGGCTGGCTGTTCAAAGGACAAATAACAAGAACACTTGAACTAACATTTTGTAGAAGGATAGATCAAACTTGTCCAGTCTATGAAAGCTCAAGATACCATTTCTGTGTGTCACTCATAAAGAAATAGGAACATTCAAAAAACAGACTGTGTACTATCATTAGTCAGAGATGCTGGCAGAAAATCTTGATTTTTTTAGACCTCTCAGGCCTTTATACTATCTTTCCAAGGAGAGTAAAACAACCAAATCCCATTGCTAAGATTATCTAGGATAAACTCAATCATCCCTGGAGCAGAATTCAAAAGAGTAAGGGAGAAAAGGAGGGTTATGTCTTATTAATAACACAGCTTACATCACCTCAGATCATTTTGCCAAATGGAAAATTTAGCTGTGTAAGGAAGAGATGCAATTACAGACCTATTAGCTTTGAGTCTGAAACTGCAAAGGATATGTACAACCCCATCTGTACCAAGAATGGTCCCAATGTCCAACCAAATAAATCCAGGTTTAAACACAAGTATAAAATCTGTGCCTATACAATGGGAACAATCTGGGAACCCTGGCAATCACAGCTCTCTACTGCAGAAAACGATATTTGTAGGGTACCAGAATTATATTGCTATATCCTCAGAGACCAGGCTTCCTTTCACACCTCAAGCAACTGTCCCTTTCCTGTTTTTACCCCAAAGTCTTCTCTAAAGCATCCAAGCCAAATCCAGAAGCCTACCTAAGGACATGGGTGAGACAGACCAGTACCAGAGACGTCCCAAATGCCAGTGCCATCTGTGGAAGGAGGAGGCAGAGGAACCAGTGTCCCCTTTTGAAGAGATGGCAGGTTTGCATTTCTACCCTTTTCCAGGTAAACTGTGTGAGGGAGATAGCAGGTCCTCAAATTCCATCCAAATTCCTGGACTCCATTAGTCACCAAAACTATGCAAGTCTAGAAGCAATGTCACACCTGTCAGTACATTGTCTTTCACCCATGACAACTGCATTCACAAACTAGCACCCACCACTTTTTTTTTCTGCCAGGTTTTACCCAACTGACCAGCTGTTTTTTCAGATTTTCTTGTCTTAGCATATTTGACCTTGGAAACCCTTCCTCAGCAGAACTCCTATCCCTCCACCAAGGGCAGGGCAAAGAAAACTAAACCACTTTACTACTACAGTATTTAAAATTCAAATACGCAGGAGGAATATATTTCAGAGTAAATCCTTTGAAAATGTAGACAAATACTACAAAAAGAAGTAAAAAGTGTCTTGTTATGTCATGAAAATAAAACTACAAGAATCCACAAAGTACTTATCCCTTGTAATTACATTCTAGTAATAGTTCACATTCAGCTCCTAATAAACAAATATTCAACTTTCTGAATGTCAAGCTTTGGAACATATATTTTGAAATCCAAGGACATGTGACCACCATTAACTGCAGAAGAAAAATAATGACTGATTTAAATCAGCACATTTCTATCCACCTTAGTAGAGCCATGCTTCTGTGGGAACCTGCTATAAAATTTCAGTGTGAATATTAGCACAAGTGAATCCTGGGCAGAGAGCAGTCCCTGGGCTGTTTTGACAGTGTCATGCTGTTTGATGGTTGGAGTCTACACTGTGGGCTTTAAATCCCTCTTCCAACAAAGTGGAGCTTGAGCTGCACTGCTCCAGCTCTCTGCTTGTGAAAAATCTGTTCTCTCTAAGGGAGTGAATGTAATTTTTCTTATCCTTTTTACTTCCTGTAGTCAAGAGGTAATCATGTTCAACAATGATATTAAATAATACTAAGTTAAAATATTCTCTACTAAGACAAATCTCATAAATAACATACATTCTTTTCCAACATATTCACATCACAATTTTCATTCAAACTGGGGGTTTCTGCTTTCATGGTTTTTCCAATGTTCTTTAATCATAAACAAGTAAAATTATGAGTTTCTATGATTTCAAAAACCAAAACTTTACAAGGTTTTTTCAGGATGACATCCAAAATAAAACAGAATACAAGCACCAATTGAGCAAGATAGCATGGAAACCGTAAGTGTATATCTAAAACAATTTTTCTACATGTGTAATGTTGTCCACATGGCATTGCAGGTGGAGTTTTCTGAAATGCTCTGTATTGGTCCAATTTTCAGTAGGCCAGCACGGACTGCTCTGTAAGACACAATCAGAGGTTATTTAAGGTGATGGAAAACATTGCCTTTACTGGCTGATCCTTTCTCCTGACCATAAGAGAAGCATGAATTGAACAGGTGAGTGCAACAAGATCAAGTCACATAGCCTCAACTTCATTTATTAATTTCTAAAATAAATCCTTGTCTTTCTATGTTGAAGTAGAATGGTTGTTTGTTATGGAAAAAAAGTTATAAATTGCAGCTGAAAAAACTGGTCGTGATCAGTCCATGGTTAATGAGAAGAAAGATGCTCCCCTTACTCCTTCTTACCGCTCCCTCTGATCCCTTTATCACAATGATTTGGGATCAATTTAACACAAGTTTTAAGGATTCTTACTTATCATCTCACCCTAGACATAAGAACAGCAATTTTCTTTTAATCAAAATATTTTTTAGCTGATTTTCTCTTTTGTTGGCCACTTTCTTCAGCTTTTCTCAGACTGACTAGAGGGGAAGGGACACCAGGAGCAAGACAAAAGCACTCTAGCCCACAACAGATAAGCAAGAACTGTGCACCCTGGGTGGAGATTCTGAAATGATTGCTCTCCCAAGCAGGACTGCAGATCCCCTACAACAACAAGGAGTCTCATCGAAGAAACACCTAACACTGAAACATAGAGCCACAAGGCTTAGCAAGTCTCAGGTAAAATCTCTGCTAAAAAATAGGACATCCTAAAGCTCAAGAGGTCTTAAGCCCAAAGCTACAATATATCTCGTGGTGTGAGCAATAGCTGAGTATAAACCACATTCAGATTCTTAACCCTGTAGCCAAATGATTGCAACAGAGACACAGTTCACAATGGTGGGACTCCATGATCTAAAAGCTCCTTTCAAACCCACATGAGTCAATGTTTCTATGGCTATTCTGATTACTGGCACCCACTCTTTCTGGGTTGTTTTCAATTGTTTCTTTTAAGAACTTCTGAATTTTATTTCAATGAATGATAAAAAAATTGTTGGTTTTGATAGCATCAGGCATTCATTCTTCCTTTTCGCTTTTCTTTTCCAAATAGCTTTATACAATAGCTATTCCTGGGCAATATTTATGCAGCCTTTATTCACTGCCTGAAGGTGGAAAGGATGATTTGGACTTCTGGTTTTGCTCAAAATTTCACAATTGGCAAAGTTTGTTCAAATCCCTTTAAAACCTCCAAGACTATCAAGTCAAAAAGGTACAGCTTCAGAAGGCAAAAGAAATAAATCTCTTTGAAATGCTAATGGAGTGGAACACTTTCTCCCATTTCAAGAAATAATCTATCCTTTTGGAAAATTTGTAAAGAGGCTTGCTCTAATGAAGATATTTTCATTTATGACATGCCATTATAGTTCAGTGAAAACAATATTGCCCTGTCACAGCCTTGTTTCTTGTGTTGTGAAAATAGAAATGCTGTTATGAGTGAGGAACTGCTGCTTTTAGGAATTCACAATGTTTCACCAGCTTTGTCAAAGATGAACAAAGCCTTGAGCTCTGTGTAGATGACTAAAAGGTACAGTTTTCTTTTACAGTGACACTGCATTTATCTTGCTTTAAGCATTTTTAAAATGGGGGAAACAGCATCTACCATGTGTTTGTCAAGAGCTTTGAGGAACTGGAATAAAAATACAGACAGACAGTACAATACTTGGTATTGTACCAGCCACCACACGCCTGATGAAAAGCCTACCTAGTACCAGGTTAGGGCTGGTGATGAAGAAAAGATGCTATGCCCAAATATTGCTCATTGCCCTAAGATATGGATCTGGGAACATGAGGAAAAAGAAAAAAAGAAAAGTTTAAAAAAAAAAAAAAAAAAGTAAAACAATGCTGCTAAAATAGGCCTGATTATGTGGATCAAGTACTGTGTATTTCCCCTGTAGCATTTCATAGTCGTATCTGTTGCCAGGGGAAGCTTGATCCTCTCATTATGTATGTTTGCCTTTCACATCAGAGCTCCTCTCTTTATTTCCCTGCCCCAGCACTGTAACAGAAATAAAAATAAGGAATGAACCCCCATTATTACCCAAATACCTACAAAGCAGAAGGAGTGACCCTAGCAGGTTGGCAGGTCAGCCCCCTCATCATTGATGCACTCGCTCCAGCAGACCCCTGCCTTTTGTCACAGGGTCAAAGCCAAGACCTCTGCTGAGTGTCCTCAGTGAAGAATTAACAAGTGTGACAATTTGTGGTCCCTCCTCCCCCAGCCCCCGGTCCTGCCTGTGTGAATGCTGTAAATAGAGACATCTGGATGGAGGCCTCTCACTGCAGTAATTGAAAATGAACATGGATCAAGTTCTGGCCTGTTGTATTCATAAATCTTCAGGCTTAATTACATTAGAGGGGAATCTAGGCCCCAGCTCTATGGAAACGGCAGATCCTATCGGGCCCTCAGATCATGAATTTTTAAGATAAGTGGTTTTCCTCTCTTCGGCACAGTCAGGTGAGAAATTTTGATTGGGTCCTTCCAGCATCAGAAACCTGTCAAAGATCTATAATTGTTCTTTGTGTTTTACTTTTCCTTCGTATGTGACACACTTCCAGCAGCATGGAGCTGGAGGACTCAGATATGTGAGGTACCAGGCTGCCCTCATACCCAGTATTGAGACAGTTGGTCTTGGAGGGCCACACTGTCCATGCGGAAATTCAGCAGAGGGAAAATGTATAGCTAGCTCAGTATCACAGCTCTCACTCACTCAGAGCCCTTGGTCCTTCCCAGTGAAGAGGTAGGGCACAATAAGCAAGTGGAGTCTGCAGTTCTGCTTGCTTGCTTCAAAAAGAAAATGAATTTTAAAGTCAAGGGAAACCCCCAAAACATATGTCTTTTAAAAACTTAGCTGTACTTGAAGGAAAAAACGGATATTCTGAAAAACCAATAAGCAAACAAAATAGTGGCAAAAAGAGCAAAATATTTGGATTTTGAAAGAAGCTGCTAGCTGCCAAGAGGTGGTAGTTTCACAAAAACATTGATATTTTCAGCAGCATTTCTGTCTCTGAAATGAGCTCCCATCAGTTACAAACTTCATAGCAAGTTTGAGGCAGGTTTTCAATGCAGCAGAAGCTTTGATTAAAAGAACACCCAGCATGGAATAAAGACACATAAGAGGCAGGATATTTCTATGTGAAGGGAGGGTTTTCCAAAATGCTACCCAGAAAAAGTGTGGCTGCAGACAGACCTCTTTAATTAAATTCTGCAGGAACTCATTTTATAGCATATAAGTTGACTGCTGTCTCCACAGCCACCAGACAATGCCACTGATCCACAATACGGCCATGTAAAACTGACCCCTCCTGCTCATTGCAGGACTGGTGGGATAATACAGCACAGCAAATAAAGAAATCTTACATCTTGGCCTTTATAAGCACTGTGAATGGTGCTGTGTGGTTTATCTGTGAGTATTTTCAAGAAAAAGAAATTACTATCCACCAGAAAAGAAAGAATCCAACCAGCTCAAAATCGACATGAATGCTCAAGATATTTTTATGGGAAAAAAAAAAAAAAAAAAAAAAAAAAAAAAAACACAACCACAAAACCAATTGACTTCCAATTGCAACTTTGCTTCCATTAAATTTCAGCCTGAATGAACTTCAATATCATGATTAGAAATTTTCTGTTAATAATAGTAGGGTGAGTTCCATGCAGAAACCCAAATTCTGTTCTCAATTCCCATGGCTACAGTTTCCCTCTAACCACAGGAGTTTCCCCACTCCACTCTTTGAAGATCAGGAAAATTTTGCAGCAATAAGTGGTAGTATATAGCAAGCAGGTCCTCCAAAAAAACCAGCTTGTCCTGCCTCTCAGCTTAGGGGCATATTGCAAAAAATAAAATCCCTAAAAATTATCTCCTGAACTGGCAACAAGAGTAACCCATCCTCTTTAACAAATCTTGACTTTCTTTCAGGACTCTTACAAACTGTTGTGGCAGAAAACTATCAATAATGTTTGTTCTGCAGGACAGGAGTGGGGTTAGTCACAGCCTTTTAAGAACCAGCACTCCAGTGATAAGTTGTTCTGCTGTCAGCATTTGCCATCGTATCGACAGAAAGAGCAGGGTAATGATTCAGGGATTATTTATGTGAAACCCAGAGCCAGCAGCACTGCAAGTCAAGGAGAGATGGAAAGTTCACAGAGCCTGAATGAGAAGGGACAAACCTTCTGTTAGCAGGCTCAGGGACTGAGATGGAGATCCAGAACTACAGGCTTCCACCTGAGATCATACATTTCCTGACAGCTCGGAAGGGTGACAACACTGCCAAACAATTCAAGTTGCAGTGAGACTAGTCCTGTCTGCAAGGCTTTCTTACCTGACAGGTTTACTCGTGTGGAGAAGATAGCTGAGAAATGGGTAGAGGATAAGGGACACAATAGCTCTTAGACTAATATTGTAACTAGAAGCTAGGACAAGGCCAGCATGAGGATGAGGGAGAGAAACTGAGATCATGAGAAAAGAGGAACTGAACATTACAAGGCGATACAACTGTTGCAATATGCTGATATAGCATGAAGTAAGCTATTGTGTAGTCACTACCAATCAGGAGCTTGGCTTTTGCAATATGTATGAACTAATTATTTAGAATATAAATGTAAGCGAGAAAACAAATAAAATTGAGCCTGATTGATCAACATCGGATGAGTCAGTCTCCCTCTTTCCAATATACTCGCATTCCTTTTGTACTTCTACAGCCACTCTGCTGCTGGATTCTACAGTTTATCTGTGTCTTAATTGTAGTTTTAATTGTTGAACCATTTAGATGTAATCCATGTTATAAAGGTCTTTCTGTCATACATTTTAAGGGAACTCCAGATTCTAGACTCCCTTTCTGTTGTGTTTACTACCATGAAAAAGGACCACTGGCAGTAAAATTAGCAAAGGCACAGAACTTTATCTGGGAAGTTTAACCACCCACCTTGTTAATAGCATTTGGAAGATAACAGAATTGTTTTCAAATGTGATACACCTTTCCCAGTTCTGAAACTTCTAAGCCATGCTGGTGATCAGAGCTTATTCCTACAACAACTGGGCTCTCTTGTCCTCTCCTGTGCCCTCTTTCACTGACTAGGTCAGAATTCAGCCCCTGTGCCATGTGGCAACTCCCCTGATATGGGCTCAAGTGAGCCTGAAGGGTGCTACTGAAATATGCTGTGAAATGCCCTGCTCCTGCAAATGCTATGAAAGGAAAGTAAATTAGCAACTTTACATTCCTCTTCTTCCTGGCAAGGAGCAGGCAAAAGCAGCAAATTAATAATAAATTAATTCAACTAACATTATGATTTTAGTCCTTTCCATAACTAATCAATGTCTGCCTGGTTACTTACAGAGCTATTCAGTTTCTATCAAGGTATTTTATTGATTTTAAATTATTAAACATACAATAGAAAGCAGCCATTGTGCATGAGTGCTGCAGAATCTTGTACCCTTCATGCTGCCTGCACTGTTCCTGGCTGTGAGTTCATTTATAGAAGGTAAATTGGTGATTATTTATTCCCTTTTTTATTGTACTACATGGCAATATTCTTCTATGAACCAGGAGACAACCTTCCTGCACAAATTTATTTAAGGTCCTTGGGGTCTGGGTGCCTAACTCTCAGTGAGATCTTTGACAATATCAGTTTACATCACCTGTTTCAACAAACACAAAAACAACTACAGAATCACAGCATGGGTAAGGTTTAAAGGGACCACAGTGGGTCATCTGGTCCGACCTTCCTACTCAAGGAGGGTCAGCCTGGAGAACATGGCACAGAACTGCATCCAACCTGTTCTTCAATATCTCCAGTGAAGCAATGCCTCAAAAATTTTAAATAGGGTGTATTGTCCAGAAATAATAAATGGTAATACTAAAATCCATTAAAAACAGTTACCTTTTCAACAGGCACCCTGTAAAGAAAACCCAATTGTAGCAGTAAAATTTGATGCAACTTTTGTTTACTTTAATTCTTTACCAGTGCTAAATGTACAGCTGTTGATGGATACTACCAAGTATAATTCAGGTGAAGAACTGTCAATAATATGATGGATACCATTGGAAAGCATCCTTCCATAGTGCTGTACAGATCCAACCAGCTAAAAGTCACAGAAGGAAGGGAGGATATGATCTCTCTAAGAATCTCAATTTCCCTAAAATCTCAGACTTTCCATATATTTCTTCACATTCAGTGACCACATATATCTATTATTCCTTCTATCCTCACAGCCAACTACTTTGCAAGAGGAAATTATTAGGGCTCTAAGGACTGATTTCTTTGCTCGAATTTAAGCCAGTGCTTTGGCTGGAGCAGTTTCTGCATGGCATATTCGTGCTGGAACAGATCAATTTGAAACACTAGAATATTTGAGATGATTATACCACCTTTTTAGTGGTGGGCCAGCACCAAACCCTAGTAGCAGAAGTCTTCAGAGAGAACATAAAATTGCATCCTAAATTCATGGGAAATCTCTGTAAAGACTCCTCTGAATACTGATGCATGAAGCCATGTAGCACAAAATAGTTAGGAAATTATTCCATCTCCATATTTGACACTAATGTTTCTTTTATATGTTTCTTCTCCTTTTGATTCTACAGACTTCACAGTCTAGCATACCTGAGATAAAAGTAAAGATTCTTTAGGTTGTGGTTGTATTATGGCTTTAACATCACACAAATTGAATATATCTGTTGCAAGCTCAGAAACCTTGAAAGATAAATTTCAGTGATATATTTAATTTCTCCATTACTGTACTGCCTGAAATTTTATATACCTCTAGTTCATATGTAAATTATATATGTATCTATAGTCCAAGAACATTTGAAGTTTCAGTATAACTCTCTATGGCCAAATCCCAGAAACCTATTCCATTGCATGGAAGCCTCACAGTGTCTCTCCATATGCTGAAAAGATGCAGTGACAGCTGGCAAGGTTATTGTAAATGAAGGAAAAAGAGAGTCTTGTCTCTATTACCAAACAGCAGCAACTAATCACTGTCACATCATGATGTGGTTCAGGACTGTCCACAGGTTTATTGTGGCCATTAACCTATTCAAATATTCTACTTGAGGAGAAAAAAAGTCTGGGGCCCAGTCTGGATCCTTAGATCTTCTGCAGTTATTTCAACAAAGCTACTGTAAAACATCATCACATCAGATTACCTCTATACAAAACAAACAGTGTGAGGCAAATTTGAGCTTGAATATATAGTATTTTACTGTATACAGCCCCCACACAGGATTTTTTATCCTGTGAGCAATGCAAAATAGCTTTTGCAGCTTGTGCTGAAACAGGGAAAGTCACCAGGCAGTGCCTGAGGCTCTGTAAGTTCATACCCCACCCCACAGCAATCTGGTCATGCCACCACTTTCAGGGTGATAGGACTTTATGGCCACCTCCCTACAGTGCAAATAATTACCCTAGAGGGGAGAAAGTATAAAACACACTGAAGGAAGGAAGGAGAGGAATTGCTCGTTTCCTCCCTTTTTGGAATTTAGGCCCTTTGTCATGTGTTTACATTATCCTGACAATAGGGGGCTGATTCCCACACTGATTTTCTTGTGGGCTGTCAACATTGTTGAGAGTTATGCATAAGCAGTAAGCAGTGAATAGTTTCTCTATCACCACTGTTTAAGTGAGTCTCATGAAATCAAAAATTACTTAAATTAAAGCCATAGAGGGTTTTTATTGGTTTGGTTTTGTTTGGTTTTTTCCCTCAAGGAAATGAATTTCATGAGTGTAAGACAAAGTAATATTCCAGTGGGCATATGCCTACACTGCATGAGGCTGACACTCTTCACACACTACATGCAGCCACTACTCTACCTAGAATAAAACTATATCTAGGAAATAGATAGCAGGACAACTCATGGGTGAACATTACACAAACCTTTAGACACAGGAAAGTTCTAACCCTGTTTAATCAACATGCTGTGGTGGTCAGACAGAGTGGGAAGTATCTGCACCTTTGCAGTATGTGGCAAAACAGAGTATATCCTCAAGGATATCTTAGGAAAGGAGGATGGTCACGGCACAAGACTGAGTTTCAGAAACTATGGCTTAAGATTGCTGTAGGCAGGGCCCTCCGTGTGACCTTTGGAGATGGCTGTACCAGCCATTCCAGCTGTACTAAGTGCAGGTGCACCCCCAGTGTAGGGCCAACCACTGAGCTCAGGTACTCAGTGGGGCCAGGAGGCGTAGCCTGGGAATCAGCACATGGGAACCTCTTAGGAGGGTTTATTCCAGCAGTCTGTGCTGCCATAACATCACCACGAGCAGTATATGGTGCTAACACACATCCAGGTGATCCATGTTCACATGTTCTTCACAAGGACTTTCAGCTCTTCAAGAGGCAACCAAGATCAAGGAACCCGGGTGCCTCAATTTGCCCTCCCAGAACCTGCACAGCTGAAGAAGATGTGATTCTGACTCTGGACCTCAGACCTGTATGTCAACCTGTCAAAAACTGGCTTTGAGATGCACCTCAAACTGGAAACTAGAGGAAAAAAAATACTACTTTAGATGCTTGACAAGTGTATGATCATTTTAAAATCTTTAAAAATGACAATTTGCAGTGCCACTGCAAATTTTTATGGTATCTACTTTCGTAAAGACAAGGTCTCAGATGGACTTCCAAGGTGATGCTCCAGCAATTGCTAAAATAATGTTATTTTGCAATAACCAAAGTAGCTATATAATGGACAAATGGAGCCCTTGTGCTCTTAAGAAGATGTCTTAGAAAAGTATTCAGCATAGAAGAAATTTCCAGGAAAATACCCATGAAAATCTGAGCAATACTCTCCTTCTTCTAAACTGAGCAAGTCAAAGAAATAGATGCAAATAATTTATCAGTGTATGAACCCAAACTCTCCTGCATGATATGAAGGGTATTGCAGATACTTAACACATCTGCCACTCTATAGCTGAATTTTATTTAGAGTTCTGGAAGTACAAATGCTTGCCCACCAGTGGAACCACATAATTTCCAAAAGCTGTCTTCCATTGAGAGGACAATTGTTTTCTATAGAGATGAGAAACAAATACCCATGACCCACGTCACCTTACCCCAGCAGGCTTTTGCTGTGGCTTCCTCTGTGTAAATACATCAAAGTCTGGCAGCAGTCAACCCTGCCAGCCCACACTGAGCCACCACAGAGTGCAGAGCTATTTACCCTTCCTATTAATCTGTCAGTGTTCTAGTCAAACACATAAAACAATATGGTGTGTGCATATCTTGACTGGTCATTGCTAAGTTACTGAGGAGCAACATGAATGAGTGGAAAACCATGCAACAAACTATAACACTAGATTTTTAAGGTATGGAATATTGGAGTTTTTAATTGTCAGACTGAAGGAAGCAGCCATGGTGTTCGTAGCATGGTGACAATAATGCACAAGCCAGAAACTATAGACAATCTGCCTCTTTCAGCTTACAATAAATGGGACCTGTTTGTTTTGCTCAGATGCAGATTTAATCCCAACTCTTTCATAGGCTCCCTGCTCTGTGCAGTCAGGAAACAATTAGGAAACTTGGGATCCTGTCCCTCAGTTTACTTCACACAACCAGACTGTTGCCACAGTGCAGAAACCAATGACTGCAGTTACCAGGGATGTGACAGGGCTGGATTTTGAAGCATTTGGAAGTTAAAATACAGTTAAGATACAAACCCTATTAGAGAAACCCTGTTGAATCTAAAAGCCGTGTAGTGCATAACACCATAGCATCTACTCCAGCACTCCTTACTCGGATATTTTCAGTTCTCCAGTACCAATTCTTGCCTAGGAGAACACCTTTTAGAACAAGTCAATACAAGCTATCAGGCTGCTGAGACAAGCATCCTCCTTGCCCTTCTCAAATAATAATCTTATTTGATGATTCTTCAAGGCCCTGTTAGAGCTGAAAATTCATACTGCCTGCTATCTCTTTAATCTGTTTCCTAGCCATGAACAAAAGGAAGAGTGTGCATATGAGAAAGCAGAAATAGAGGGTATAGGTCAAAGAGTATATTCTGAGTGTCAGGAAGACTTTATCTCAAAGAGAATAGTCTTTCCACAGTCAGCAAACTCCCCAGAGCCAAACAGAACTGAAAAAAAGCATGACTATAGACACTGCAAAACTAAATGACAGTACAAATAATAATACTGAGCTATTTTCAAAAATCTTAACTCATTCTTTGCTTTATGGTCAAGAAAGTTTTACTTTGGCACTGCTGGAAGAGAAGATAAACTTTGTTTACAAGCATAAGCACATATATAAATATACATGTCTGAAGGTATTTGTAGATATAACAAATTAAACCAAGCAATTTATAATGAACAAAGGCACATTTCAGATTCACTGCTGCAACTATTTCCATAGTTTTATACTTTTAACTAGCCCTATCGACTTCAGTAATTATTTATATATGAAAGTATTCAGATGGATAATCCCAAAAGGTCTTGGGCTCTTGGTTTCACTCTTGATTGGTAATAACAGAATTATACAAAGCTGTAAAGAACTCCTGGATAAGGCTGCAGACTAGGGATTTACAAAGTGAAAAATTGTAATAATTAATTATGTTGTAATTGTCTTAGCCAATACCCATTTGAATATGAGGTTCATTGTCTGATCTGCTTCAAGTTGACCAAAATAGGCCATCATATACATCTCTTTGGACTTCTGTAAGATGAACAATCCAGAGATGTGCAAAAAAGTGTCTGGAACAGATCCAAAGGCAAAGAAAATATGTTAATCTCAGGCCATGCTCAAGCAACAACTAAGGAAACATACAGAGAGCAGATCTACTCCACACAATCAACCTCTCAGTCTCAAATTTTTACAGGCAAAATATGACCCTTCTACTAAATCACTGCTAGACACAATGAACTTATTTAACCCCATTATCATAAGGGGCAGGTAAGGACATCAGCATTTCAAGAGAAATTAGGGAGCCACAGTTCTGCTGTTAACACAATTAAGGTGCTAAAATCCTGGACTGCACACAGCACTAGAATGTCTTTCAACTTGCAAGGAAAATGGCAATTA
This sequence comes from Zosterops lateralis, assembly GCF_965231275.1. Lineage (NCBI taxonomy): Eukaryota > Metazoa > Chordata > Aves > Passeriformes > Zosteropidae > Zosterops > Zosterops lateralis. Next base: position 19,014,063 of record NC_139765.1, read on the forward strand.
TTCACAACCCTGTTGTGGCAAAGCCACCACAAACTGGGAACAGCAATAGCTCCTCTGTCCCATCTGCTGCTGTGTGCTCAGGTCTAGGATTCATGATGTTATCACCAGCACACTGAGACAGAATCAAGTTTTCACAAAAGAGTCCAAACAAAAAATCTTAGTTATGCTTTAGCCAAAGATAACAGATTGCTGTTTAACTCAGGGTAATTAATTTTAAGGTAAGTAGACCTAATACCCACCAGGACAGGAACACATGGATGTACACTTGATTTGAAATTCCCAGACACAATACATTTATTGTTCTGGTTATATTCACTGAAAGGGGTAAAAGCTCACAGAATCAGTGTAATATGGCCCTGCATCATTTCAATGAAGTTTTAAATGAGCCAAAGCTCCCCAAGGCCAACAGAAAAATTTATTGTCCTTTGATTCAACTCTACAGTTAAGGTCTATCTAAGGAGCAAAAAAACCATTTATTCCTGTCATCTTAATACAAAAGATAACTACTAGAAAAGAAGGAGTTTTGCACTAGAAAACAATATTTTGAGCTACTTAAAACGGCAGGTTTAATAAGCCGCCCCCCCCACGAGATTACATTGCTGCTCTAAAATTTTCATACTACGTTCTTCTTGTGGAAGTATCTTCAGGGTTCTTAGATATAGCCAAAAAGCTTCAAACAAGGGGGCAATTGAGGAGATTTTTCTTTCCTTTTTTAAACAAAGTTCTTAGCAACAGAAACAATTAAGACAGTGAATGAATATAACTTTATCAAAATAAAAGGTTTTGGTAAATTTAAGACTGCAGGAGTCCTAATGAATCGAATCCCAAAGGAAAAACAGGAGACAGAAAAAAAGGGCATGGTGAGGAACACAGAGAATCATAATAAATTTTATTAGTTTTTTCAAATGAAGAAAAGTCTGCTTCATACAAAATTTTAATTTTGTGAAGTAATGAACCACTGTGGATGTTCTGGAGAGAGAAGAGGTTTCTCTGGGCAGAGCTCTCCTAGATGCTACTAAGAACCTCTGTTACAGGTTTTAAAGAAAAGAGCTGCCTACTCTGACAATGAACTGGGGTGTTCACCCCAAGAATACTGGGGACCTGGCTCACAATACATCTACTGGAATGAGGAATCTTGGGGTCAAGAGATGCTCCCTTCATCAACCTGAGAGTCAGTTAAGCCAGGGACCCTTTTTTATATGTCCTCTTAATGATATTTTTCTTAGTTTATTTCAACATTGAAGAAGAAGATAAATGTCTTTTTACAGTCTAATGTAGTCATATTTAACTAGTGTCTGGTACCTAGATAAGAAAGTCTGGACTATAATACTGAGCCCTTCAGTTGAGTGGCATATGTAAGGATGTCCCTTGGACTTCAGGGCTGGCCCTGGCTTCACAGATCATGGGGACTTGGTAGCCATTTCAGGGACATGCTTCAGAAGGAAGGCTCTTGGTTCCTGCAGGACCATCACAGAGCAGCACTGATAACCTGCCAGATCCCTAGGATGAACCTTGCATTTCTCTTTTAATCTCATTTCTCTGTTTCCCAAGCTCAGCATCCTCTGAATTCTGGCACTTGTGTTCAATAATATTTCTGTGGCTTTTTTAAACTCCGCAGTCTCACATGAGTTAAAAAAACCATCATTGTGCACAACTGTGACATGCAGTGCAACTTGAAAACAGTGTCTTGCCTTGCTATTTATATATATATATATTTTGTTTGTATCTTTTACAGCTCCTTCTTTGAAAACTACAGGTGTTTGCAGGCATAATGGTCCCAGTGCTGTAGAAAAGTTTATTGTGAGAAGCTTTTTCTTTGCCACTTGTCCTAAACCTGTTCACAAAGTGCTACATGCATTCTACAGATCACCATAAAAATCAAGGAACAAGAAGTCCTCTGTAAGCCTGCCCAGCAGCACCACTATGACATTGGTTGTGGCAGCTTTGTGACCCTGCATTGTTTTTCATTCATTCACAAGCTTCTTTCTCTGCTTTTCTTTCTTCTTTTTTTTTTTTTCCTCTTATGAAATAAAAAGAGGGGTGAAGCCTTTATAGGCATTTTTATCTACTGTAAAAAAATGTGCATTGTGCTGGTGTAATAGATAAAAAAAAAAAAACAAAACATAATGTGACAGCTACTTTAGAGAACACTGTGTGGAGTTACAGTATCTATAGTTTTCAAACCCACCTGCAAACAAGTGCAGATACCATAGCAAACTGCCCTTAGGATTTCTTTTTCCTTTTTCCTAACATGCTCCTTCTTTTTCTTTATTTTTAAGTTCCCTCTTGCTATTCTAAGCCTGCAGTCAGCAATGAATTTATGTGACAGCTATGAAGCTAGTATTAAAATTGTGAATAGTGGCTAACAGTGCTTGAGCCCTTGGTGTTTAGCATCTTCATACAGCAGTGAATGTGGGCTGAGGCTGCTGAAAGGGAGGGGAGAAAAGGGGGGAGGCAGGTGGGGGGGCTGGGTTTTCTCTCTTGTTTATCTGTACACCAGCATCTGAGGGGGGGCACACGATGGAAGGAGCAAGATGCAAGCTCCAGGGCTCCTTCTTGTGCTCATGGCCCTGCATGCTGATGGAGAAAGGAGCCAGATGTGAGCACCAAGAGAGACTGGGGATGTTTCTGTCTGTTTGCCTGTTGAAGAAGGGTGTGCAGTCAAGGAGAGGAAGTGACAGGGACAGGGATTGAAAAGCATCAGGTTTTGCTTCCATCTAAGCATGTTTGAGCAGACTGAAGGACTTGTGACCACAGGCACAGTACAGGAGAGGACAGCAAATGGACAGGGTGTCCTTGGCACTTTCCCGCACAGGGAAGGTGGGAGCAAATTAGTCATCTCTCTGGCCTATTTTATACGCACATGAACATAAACAAGGGTGAGGGGGCAAAAGGAAGAGGAAGAGAGAGGTGCCCAATAAGGCAGTGAGTGATGTTGTGCCTCAGTGGCTCAGGCTGGGGCAGAGGGGCCTCACAGTCTCCTCATCTGTCTGCTAAATGGGAAAGAGGGCAGGAGGGAGAGGGGTACAAGGGAGACAAGGTTGAAGGGTCATAGGGAGTAGGGAAATGGTGGGCACCCTTTGGCCTTCCCTCCTTCCAGCAGGATTTCAGCAGGAGAGGAAACAGCCGAGTGTGCAAGAAGAAGGCTCGCGCTCCTCTCTCCCCAGAAGCGCTGGCAGGCCGCGATGACGGGGCAGGGGGTGAGCCGAGGGCCTGGGGGGAGGGTGCGCGTTATTAGCGGAGAAACCTCCAAGACCGAAGTTGAGGCTGAAGAAGATAAAAGGAGCAATATGATCAATATGCTTTCATTGTTGAGGCCCGCTTACCTCGGCGGGAGACCATCTGCTCCCTGTCAATGCATCACCTGCTTGTCTGGCCTGTTGGCCGGGCAACGCGGGCAGGGGGATTAAAGGGGCCGGGGGGCCCGGGGGCCCCGCCAGGGGCTGCTCCCCCGTGTTGGGGCAGGCACCGGGGGAGGCTCGCCCGGGGTAGGTGGAAAGCCAAGCGGTCTCCGCTATTTCCAGAGGAGGATATAAAACAAATACAGCACTTCGAGCCAGCGGGGCGGTTTCAGGAAGGCCTTTCCTGCCCCTGGAAGTCAGCGTTTTGCTGCACACGCTGGATTTAGGGATGCATGAATGAGCCCGCGACAATGGACACCCAGGGAAGAAAGGGCAGACGAGGGGTCCCCACAAAGCCAGGCACTTCGCCGCCACAGTCACAGAAGGAAAACAACACATAGTGCTCTCAAATTCCCTCAACTGCAGAAGAAAATTTGCCATGGAAGACATTGAAATAGCGCTAATATTTTGTTATTTTATACTGCCGCAAAATCAGGGCATTTATTTATGTTGAATGTAAGGGGGAGAAAAAAAAACAAAAAACCCTCAGAGGTACAGTAAATTATGCAAATAAGGTGTTGCATCTGTGCATCAGACTCAAAATTATTTGATTTTTTGATAATTTTGGATATGTTTGATGTTAAACACCAGCCACTTAATAAGCAGATAAGTTACAGCTCCCTGGACCCCAGACTGGGAGGTACCAAAGCACTTAACCAATCCCTCAGAAACTGTCAGAGAGGATAAAATGTTGTAGGTGTGATACCCTTGGCTTTGGCAGGTGCATGAGGGTGGGGCAACCTTCTGCTCTTCCCTGCACTGGCCATGGGGGTTTCTCTGCTCCAGCTGCATGAGCACACTGTTCTATGCTGTATACAAGTGCACTGCCTCAGGAGGAGGTTATATATCCAAACGTGGAGATTCATGTACATATTTATGTGGATGTTTGCACCTACACGCTCCTCATCCTCTCACAAGACCTTGCATCTGCTTTACTCACAGCACCATTGCCAAAGCAGTGCCTGCTCTCTGTGTTTTACAGCTGCATCACAACCAGCCCCAATGCTCACTGTGTTCAGGCATTTGGTTTCAAACCTCACCTGTGAATCAGCTTCTCCCAAAAGCAGGCTGAGGTTCTTCCCCCATTGGAATCACTGAAGATCCACATTGAGTTACACTTCTAAGTCAACAACACCAGTACTTTAGGACAATGTCACACTCTATGGCCTAATAAAAAAATGAACAAAACCCTGGGCAAATCTTGGTGGTCTTCTGAGTTTCTCATCAGCCATTTTTTTAACTTTTCTAGCCCCAAATAGGAGGTCCAGGCAGTGATGAGGGGTTTATAAACAGGAATGCAAGAGTAGCCAAGTTAAACTCTTTACAAATCATTCCTCAGGGAGCAGATTTCTCAGATGAAAACCTAGAAGCAACATTCATTACAAAAAACTGAATTTGAATGCTGTCATGCCTTGCAAAGCTATAATCAAGCAGACATAATCAACAATTAGGCATCACTGCTTGCATGAATCAGTAAGAAGAAACCAGATTCCTAAAAATGGGATAACTTTTTCTCAGAATAATATTATTCTTTTAACTACCTTATTATTCAGAGTAATCCTCATAGGATTCTCCAAATACTCCAAATATGGAGTATTTGAATTCTGGATTTAGCTTGCATTTGAAAGTGTATATTTCTAAGCCAACAAAAGGTTGCTGCATCAATTATAAATAAATGTGGAAGAAACTGAAAGAATCACTTCTAGGAAAATTAAAATCAATATATGGATAATTAATACTGAGAAACAAATGTCAAGCACACATCCCACGATGTTGTCTAAAGTAAAACTTCTGCAGTATCTTTGGCCAAACTATTGAGGAAGTTGTTTGCATCTCCAGTGCTAGTTTGTTTTCCTGTTCTTTCCCAGAAAGGGTATTCCAACCAATTAATTGTCTATGATTCAATATGCAAAGCATCAGAACAAGAAAACTAAAGAAACATTCTAGTTTATATAAATAAAAGGTTTCCTTTATCTCTTCACAGAGATTCAGTAAGGCATTTAGATGACTCCATCTAGTAGGATGTGATATCCTGAACATCTTTTCCAGTCTGAACCTTGGAATTTGGAACATCAAGACCTAACCTGCACAGGAGGAACAAACTGAACATTTCTGTAAGTTACCAGACCCTGGCACCTTGAGGAAAACCAGCATTGTATGGAATGAAAGTGACATGTGTTAGATAATGTAAACAAAGATTCACTGTTTAAATCATATGTCACTACAGAATTCCCAAATCAAAGCTGGAAGGGATCTTCTTAGATCACCTGGTCCTATCTCCTTTATAAGCAGGTTGCTTAGCAATGTGTCCAGATGGGGCTATTTTCACAGACAGAAACTCCACGGTGTCTCTTGGGTAACTTCCCAACAGCAACAACAAGCACTTCCTTGTGTTCAAGGAAGAATTTCATGCGCTTCAGTTTGTACACATTGTCTCTTGTCCTGTCACCAGGGTCAGCAGGACATCCTGCTGATAGCACCAGCTACAAAACAGGATTTATCCTGTATTTCCTTCTGAAAATGTAGAGACTTATTCACCTTTATCAGGAGTTTCATTGTTTATACTAAATTAGAATTCAGGGTCCCATGAGATGCCAGTTCTCCCCTGGATACTATTATCAGACAATCTCTGAAAAGAAGATTTTGTATTACCTAAAAAAAAAAAATTGTATTACCTAAAGCAGTATTACCTTAAAGAAAAGGAACATATACTGAAATGGTCAAGAGAAACAGGTGCAGGTAACATCAGTAATATATCTTAGTTTCTCCAGCCAGAGGTGTGCAGAATTAATGAACATTTGCTCTCAGCTAGTATTTTCAACAAAGAGAAGGTTGGGTCCTGACCTAGAACAAACAGCAGCAGCAGTAGCAGATAAAGTGTAGCTGAGGATGGATAAACCATTTCTCTTCATTAAATAAAATGAAGGCTACATAAGTCACCAAAATACATGAAATAGGGGTGCTTCAGAAGACAAAGTGAAAATAAGAAACAAAATAATGGAGAAATTTGGAGAAATTACTCCAGCATGATGGTGCTGTTATCCATGTGATGCAAAAGAAACACCTAAGCAGGTACACTGGATGGGGCAGGCTTTCAGGAAGTTACAGAAGTTAATCTGCAAGCAAAGACCTGGGTGAAAGTTTCAGCAGCATAGACTGGAAAGAGTAGCCTGTCTCCATGAGACACAGCAGAGAGTCACTCCAGACAGATTTAGATATAGCATCAAGGTGAAGTATAAATGAAAAACAAGGTAAAGCCTGAAGCGAGGTTTTGGCAGGGTATTTTGTTAAACCTCTCTAGCCATGGAGAATAAGACTTCCATTTAAGAAATTGTGCTGAGCACTGGATCTGATCAGAAGCAACCTGACTGTGCTAAAGCCATGGGCAGAAAGCTTTTCTTAATTGGGGTTCCTTTTCATCAGAAGAAAAGAAAGCCTTTCTTGTGGAGGTCATGTTGTCACACAGGTTTGCAGGAATTCCTTTCAGCTGGGATTGCCTGTAGCTATCACCATTTTATGTATTCATTTTTTTCTGACCACCATCATCCAAAAGCCATATTCTATGCATGCAGTCCCAGGTAGCAAATTTTAGTGAGATATCTAGAGATAATAAGGGACTAGCAACAGTATATCCTTCTTTCCTCTATTAATTTGAGCCTGAATGAGCAGAGATTTCAAAAAGTCCTTAAAATACATGATGTTCACGGATACTTTATACCATGTTGTAGTGGTCAGTCTCTAAAGAGGAGGAATTTTTCTCCTATCCATACTCAATATTGTCCAGTATTGGCTTCTGCCACCCATCATGGCTATTTAGGGTTTCCAAGCAAACCTTCTGAACAACATGTTTCAGGGATATATTTGGCCATTTTATGTCTTTAGCTCATTTCCAGCAGATATCAATGATATGTAGGTTAGACCCTTGTTTTCTCTGCTGTGGAATTTACCAGAATGAGTCCACTGTGTTCACACATAGATGAAAACTGGGTAACATCTAAAAGCCAAAATATGCCGCTATGGTACAGGCACCAGTTCTAAAACTACAGGTCACAATAATTTTTTTTTTTTTTTTTTTTTTTTTTTAAATTTTTTTTTTTTTTTTTTTTTTTTTTTTTAAATTCCATTGATCAAAGCTACAGTCTGTGCAATTCTGTATGGGATAGGCTGTCCTTATTCTCAAAACTGATTCCACCCCCTCCACTACCATTTCTTGGAATTTTGTTGTTTAACATACAGTTTTCTATAAAATCACTAAAAATCCCTGAAATGCAACACAATTTCTTTTTTTTTTTTTCCACCACCACAACACAAAACCACTATGGAGTTTATTTTCATATGCACTCAAAGGATCCACCAGTCAGTAATAGATAAAGCACGTAATAACAAAGGCCTTCTTTTAACAGTTTAACTTCTAAAAATTAAGCACTGGAAAGATAACAGCTTGTTCATGTAGAAGACAACCTATTGTTCCTTGTGATAGATCTGTGCTGTCACCCTCTAACCGCCTTTACTCAGTGTTCAAGGATTTGCTATAATTAATGTTTTTTGGGGGAAAAATTATTATATATTATATATTAATTATTTAAATTATATATTATATTAATTATATAAAAATTTTATTCAATTTATGGCTCAAACTGTACTTGGATTTGGAGAGGGGAGCCTGGAATTTATTCCTCTTTTTGCAAAATTACCTATGGCTGATAAACAGAAAGCAGAGCAACCTTGTGTCCCCAAGTGACTTTAGTCTAATATGCCAGTGCCTCTTCTGCTCTGACTAGAGCCACGAGCATGCAAAATGAGATGATATGAAACTCTTTCACATATGAAAATCTGCCAGCACAGGTAAATAAAAATATTTGGACTGAGTTTAGTCATGAAGAAAAATTACTTTGAAAGACGTTGAGGCAGATAATTAGGTGGTAATGAATGCAGAACTGCACTTGGATTTCCACTCCAGCACACCGAGAGTGAGTGCAGGCAGGATACAGAGCTGGGTCTCCAAGCTCCTGCCATGCATCACTGAGGCCATACACAGCATGGCCTCAAGTTGATTATTGTTGCTCTCCAAGAGGTTGTCAAAATATGTAAACTGTCAGCAGGAGACACACTTTTAATAAAACTGCCTATTCTCCAGTGATATTTTTCAGTTGTAAAAAGAACATCTTTTCATATAACGTGCATGTGAGCAAGAGAGCATGTAAAAGACTGCATCAGCATTCCCAGAAAACAGCATTTTCATTACAAGTAGGCAAATTGGATGTTCATGTAGACTAACATGCTCCATGCTGTCTGTTACATGACAATGAGATGATTTATTGTGAACCAACAAATACACTGTATTTGCTATGTAGTTCTGATGTTTCATAGTGTTGGCCAATCCCTTGATTTTTTCAATACACATCTTAACTCATTGTTTAGGGTGAGAACATACAATCCCAATTCAATATTTCTTGTGTGTGTGTGTGTGAGAGAGAGAGAGAGAGAGAGAGAGAGAATGGATGAGACTCCAACATCAATGTTTTAATGTATCAAACCATAACACTCCTGTCCCAGAACTCTGTTGATCCACTTGACATCATCTCCTGTCTTTCTCTAGAAGAGGTGTAAATAGAGCCCACCTGGTCTACAATGCCTGTGAAAATAATCTCTGGAGATGTAAAGATAGAGCTGATACAAGCATGTTTGTATGGCATATGTCCCATTTCAAAACCAACAAAAATATTTTTAACAAATGCAGATTTCAGATATTTCTTTGAGATTTAGGACTTCTATATTTCTCAGTGGCTTTAAGAATCACAGTCACTGCTCAGGGTAGAGGAGCAGGAACTAAAGAGAGGTTATGGATACCCAGTGAGAAGGAGATGATGTCTGCCTCCTGTTAAGCAAAGATCAAGTACCACCTGCCCTCAATTTGCAGAGAAGGAATATAAATGCAGGTGAGTGCATAGAAGAAATTGCAGTCAGAGGTGTAAATGTTGACACACCGGTTCTGAAGGGCTGCATGGGCATGTCAGAGGAAGCCAGAAGCTCTTTTTCTAACTCTTGAATTGCAGCACTTCAGAGCCCGGCACAGGTTGTAGCAACTTTTGCCTACAGTCGTTTCATCCTGGGTGCAGAGCAAAACCAGGACAGCAAATAGATGCTGACCTTTACCAATAAACAGCTTTTCTCTCTTTTTGGTATGTCTTGTTAAAAGCATCTTCGAGACAGCTACATACATATGAGGGGTTTTTGTTACCACTGTGTGTTAATATGGCCTTTTTTATCATGTTCTCCTACCTCCCAAGGTCACAGACTCAATAACAGTGTCAATGCTTCCTTAACTAACATCCATTTTTTTATCCCCTGATAAATGATCTTATTTGAAAACAGGCTTTCCATTGCATTGATCAATGCTAGTGGGAAAAATAGTGGTAGCCTTTTCAAGCAAGACAAATGGAAAACATGACTGACTGCCACTGCATCTTTCACAAATACAAGATAATTGAGATACTAGAACGTGCAGGATTGGTTTTTTAGCATAGTTTCTCTAGGGTTTAATTTCAGAGTCTTTGTCTCTTCTATTAACTTGTTTTTCTGATTACTTTACTCTTTATTTGTGCATCATTCTGCTCTAAAGTATCCTCCACCTTTCCTGCATTTGTTCATTACATGGGTTATTTTTCTTCCCTGCATTGCTACAAATGCCATAGAACTAATAAAACCCAAGTTACTTTTTCTTTATTATAAGATAGATTTTAAACCATGTAGAGAAATAAGCTGACAGCAAGGGAAATTTTATTTTATTTAAAGGGGAAGAGTTTCTCTAAAGTGGTACTGCCATAAACAAATACAAAAAAAAAAAAAAAAAAAAAAAAAGGAATGGCCATATCTTTACATGCCTCTTTTTTTCTTCTTACTACTAAAAATAAACTCTTATAATCTCTGTTACCTAAGAGGGCAAGGAGTGCATCTTTACCACCTCAGCATCAATGATCAAAACAAAGCTGGTGATGGGCAACCCCATACTAATATTTGTCTTCATAAATAATTGCTTTGTATTTAAATTCAGCATTTTCTAAAAACTGTAGGCTGGATTTGCTTTTTTTACTGTCCATGATAATGCCTTGGGCACTTTGTCAGAGTGCCCTGAGATTAATAGATCATCACAAGCAGCCACAGATGAGTGCTTGATTCCTCAGATAATGGAAAAGTTTGTAAACATGGCAAAGAAAAGAAAAATCACATTATACTGTCACAAGCAGGAAATTCAAACATGGAAACACCCAGGAGCCAGGCAAGCACTCATAGCAATGTCTTCCTCTCTTTTCTCAGCCAGCTGACAGCAGGAAAAAAGACTCAAGCTATCTTTCAGTGTTTTTCTTCACAGAGAAGTATAAATGTTAATCAGGAGACTGATAGACAAATCAATAGACAATGTCTACCAGAACCCTAATTAGCATACATAACCCTGTAATTCTCTCTTTGTAAGAGACACTGCTTACCATGTTGTTTTGGGAATAATGCAGCAAGGAAGAAGACTCAATAGGTATTTTCAATACTCTTTTAATCAGAGGGAGCTCTGATTGAACCTCTACCTTTCCTAATGGCTTTAGTCTCAGCCTCTTTCTCTTGATCTGACTGCAAACCCAATGCAACTGTGTTTCAGGGAACTGTTGGTCCTTTAATATAAATTTCATCCTGAAAAGGGTAATTCTTGATTGGCAAAGTCTAGCTATGCTGTTTGGCACTATTTCTGAATTGCTCAACATAGTGAGGTGTTCAGCTCTGAGATGCAGATATGAACTAACCCTCAAAAACTTAGTTGCCTCTCACAATGATGAAAAGCATAACCTCAGCTCACTCAAAAATGCTTTATTTTCATTTTGGTTTCTGATACAGATTTAGTGTGACATTCCTCAGCACAGTTTCACACCAAGTCTGCCCTGCCAGATTTAACTGAAAATACTGAAACATGCCAGAATATGGAGCTAACTATCACCTACAGAAATAATGAGACTGTGCAGTCCTCTTCTACAAGCCCACACTGCCCACAAGCACAAAATGGTGCCCCATTTAAGGCTTCACATACTTTAGAAAATTTCACTACTGCCAGAGAATTTATTTGCTAGTCTCTTCATTGCTTTTCTTTCTGGCACATTGTGGTGTTTGGAGATGTCACTCTGCCTGAAGAAGCTCTGCATTAATCAGCCTGATTCCTAATGTTAAGGCACACAGTCTTTGTAACACATAACACCTTTTTTTTTTTTTTTTTCTTTTTTTTTTTTCCCAAGAAACTGCACCCTCAAGGGACTCCGAAATACCAGAACACCCATAAATTTTCCTCTTACAGTAATGGACACTGAGCTAGAGGCTATCCTTCTGTACATGCAGTTCTTAAGCCAGAGAGGGAATCATCTCTAGGAAACTTCATTATGAACATGAAGGTCAAGTTCAGTGACTGACAGAGAGGCTGCCTTCACCCTGCGGGCAGTGACTGCAGGTCACCCCAGAGTTTGATGCTAACTTGCTACTTCAGGAAATAAAACCACCCAGGCTTCAGTAGCACAAAGCACAATAAAAGCTCCAAAGTTCACAAAGAATCTGGATAAATGAGCATTTCTTCTGTCTTCCTGAGGGCACACTGCTATGGCTACATGGCAATAGTAACCACTGCAGCAGGTTGAGAGGCAGCTCCACTGTGTGTCCAGAGGAACATTCACACTGTTGCATCACAGTTTAGCCACACTAAGTATCACATGAGCATAGTTTCTAGTTCACCTATCTATTAAATCTCTATTTCCAGTCTTTCAGAAAAGGAAAAAAAAAAAAAAAAAAAAAAAAAAAAAAAAAAAAAAAAAAAAAAAAAAACCCACAAAAAGAAAAGAAAAAAAATCAAACAAAATTACAAGTGTTCTTAAAAAGCTTTTCTAAAATGGTCTGTTCATCTTTCAGTGGGACTCTTTTGCAAAACCGAGTGTCATCCTTCAATTAAAAGATGTATGATGACATATATCCTGCAAGAGATTGCTGAAGGCAATTCAATTGCAGTGTTTCTTAACTCTTACACATCTTTTTCACAATGTTTATGTTAATTTGATATGACATTTTAAAACAACTTACACAAAATTAGGAACAGAAATATAAATCCCAGACACATAATTATCTGACAAACTGTATCTTTTACGCAGTATCATGTTCAATTTCTCCAATTATATTTTATGGGATAGAGATAGCACAAAGAAGATAACTTCCGTTCATCATCGTTTCACATCACCCTGAGAGGAAGACTCCACAAAGCTTAGTTTATTAGGACCACATCACAAGCCGAAGGTCACAAAATATAGCCTCAAGCCAATATATAGTCATAGAATAATTGAGGTTGGAAAAGACGTTTAGGATCATCAATTCAAACCATAAACTGCCAAGGATGCCAAGTCTAAAAATGCCAAACACTGACAAGTTCACCTCTAAACCATGTCTCTAAGCTCCACCATCTACATATCTTTAAAATACTTCCAGGGCTGGTGACTCCTCCACTTCTCTGGGCAGCCTGTTCCAAAGAAGACAAGCCTTTCGACAAAGAAATTTTTTCTAGTATCTAATCTAAACCTGATACTTATCTACCACCACCTGGCTTTTAAGAAGATCTCTTTTCTGTAGATTTGATGCCTATCTTCATGCTCCAACATATTCCTGACCTGCTGCCATGCTTTTTGGGCTCTTGTTATCCGGTGCCCCATACACCTGGGTGCTCTCCATTCCCTTTTGCTGGTTCACCAAGTTTCACCGGCCCAAGTTAAGAATACAAATGTGATATATATTATTCATATTGCTTTCTAATTTTAAGCCATATTAGACTTTTAAGTAAGGGCCATATTCTACACTGAGCAGGCTCTAGTGTAGTAGTAGTCCCAGTGGCCACAAGTGAAGATGTCTTCTCCTTAACTATATTAAAACTCAAAAAGTCAGCCAAGTTAGGCCAGCCTTATTTTATGTTCCGCTCACAAGCAATTACTCTCTTTTCTGAAAAGCTGCTCTTTAAGAGTATGCACACTCAGGTGAACTTAGCAATAGTGCAATCTTCTGGTAAGTCAAGTACACATGAAAAGGCAAACAGCACTTTTAAAATAATTTTTAAATCATTGGTTACATCTCACTGAAAGTATAATCTCAGAATCAGTAGATGATAAAATTTGTAGTTCATTTAAAGGCTTCGTCTTTTCATGTATGTTAATTACTGAAAAACAGGATAGAAATACATCTAAAAGTGTTTTGCTAATCATCTAGGACTATGGGATTTTTTAATGTTTCAATCTCTAATTCTAAATTTGGCATAAAATGAGCATAGAGATGGGTTTAGATACATTTTTTCTAAACAAAAAAAAAAGAAAAAAAAAGGATATTTTAAATTATTTAGTTCTAGTTAACTTCTCTGAATGCTGCTGTGGAAAACAAACATGTTTCATCTAGACAATGGACTACCACTTTTATATCTAATCCTGCTCTTGTCTGTGCTAACATAAATCAGGACAATAACTAAAGCAAATAGGATGACATGGGGTCAAACCAGTTTGAAGTCTGAATGAAGACCACACACCTTTCATGCCTTAGAAATACTCATACCATTTGGCTGTTGCTTCTCTTATCTAGGCTTTGCTTTCTGGTTTTTACATGCCAAGCGTAAGACCAGCACACAGACATTCATGGATTTAAATTGAAATGAAATAAAAGTAAAATCAGTTACATGCTTCTGCCCAAGGTTAAGCCAGACAAGCTATAAACTTTCTGATGCTATTTCCTTTAAAGATATACAGGATTATTTTAAAAACCCACTTTTTATGTAGTTTTCAAATTGAAAATTGTTATTATATAAGCTCCTGATCTGGTTATTTTTCACTGCATGGTGAGCCTAGAAAACTCTCTCAGCTTGACCAAGGAACCAGGGGAACAGATCCTTCAGCCTCTGACAGCAAAACAAGGTATCCACTGACTCAACAGAAGGGGCATGATCCAAAAGCTCACAGAGTTCAGTGAATCAATGATGATTTGGACCTGGGGTGGGTAAAAAAAGAAAACGGTGGTTCCAGCAATAATTTCTCATCCAGAAAGGCAACAGAATCAGCACACATGGAAAGCAGCTCTTCATCCTGCACTCACTGATATCTAAGAAGCACCAAAAACTATTGTAATTTGAGGTCCAAGGCAATATATTAATACTACACCATTTAATGTATTTCACATTTTAATATATGTTTTGCTGCAATGGAATTTTCTCCCTTTTGTTTTTTTCTGCATACTTTGCCCTTTGATATATAAACTCAGGAGAAAAATGTTAAAGGAAAAAATTCAGTTGAGGTAAAATGTATTTCCCTGTATCATTCAAATTTTCACAGCTTTTTTCTTTTTTTTTCTTGGTATGTTTTCTGAGGTGTTCCTGATTAGCTCTAGGCTTTGTTTCAAATTTTCTCCCTTTTTGTTTTAAATATCAGAGTTCATATCTTAGTCTGTTTGCAGCACACAGACTTGGATGGGAGTTTATCATGCCCTTCAACTGCTCATAATTCCTTTAAAACAGTAGCTTTGTCCTCTTCAGTTTGAGATAAAAAATCCTTAAAATCAAAGGCTACTAGTTAGAAAAGCCTACATTTGAAGTGCCTTGAAGTCTTTGGTTTTTCTTTCATTTCTGTGGGCCTCGGATCAGCCTGTACAGTCCCCTTTGTTCATTTATAAGCACAAAAAAAGATTCTCTTTTATTTATCAGAACCGTAGCCACTCAGATAAAAAAATACTTTTCTTTTTTATCAGGGGTGTTATGGAGTTATTTAGTGATCTTATAAGCCAGAAGCTCATTATGTGTCTCCTTTTAGATCCCTGCTAAAGATCTGAGTAGGACTAGGTTCTGCACAGAGACAAGATTGGTTTAACTAAGCTGAATCCATGTCTGCAGAAGACCCAGACTCATTCAAGCGTGTGGGCAGAGCAAAGCCAAGCACGAGCCTGAGGTGTCCTGCCAAAGCCAGTGGGGTTAATCAGGCACCTGGCTTGGCCCCACGCACCTGTGCAGGAATCTGAGCTGTCACTGCCACATGGAGCCAGGATTGACTTATTAAGAGTTTGACGAGAGGCACTTGGTATTCCATGGGGAAGGTGGCCTTCGCCTCTGTGTTGAAAATGAAGGAGTTATGGCATTTCTGTGGGTCCTGTGAGCCTTTTATTTCATTCAGCTCTCTGCTGCTGCACAGCATGAACTGACTGAGCCCCAGAAGAGGTTAACAAGCACAACAGCCATCATTTGTGAGGAGTGGGAAAGAGCCATGTGCTGCACCAGCTTCTTTTCAAGGCTCCTGATATTTTTGTCTTCACACTGGCACAAGGGCAAGAACCCAGCATAGCTTGTCTTCGGGAGCTTGGCAGCATTCTCCTCTCCTGGCAAACCTGATGAAGCCAAATAAAGTAATCTGTGCATTGTCTCTTCCTTCACTTGGGTGACTTTTAAGTTGAGGAAACAAAGAATGGGGTGGGCGGTAAGTCTTTTGGACTGGGGGCCCTGTTACTACTCATACAACAAGCATCTTGCTTGTGACAAACTAACTGAAATCAATTTTTGCAATTGCACTTATTAAGTAGAAATTATTTTTTGAGACAGCTTTCCCTCCACTGTCCTCCTCCCATCTTTTCTGAAGCCATCGTTGCATAGATTTATTCTATTCAGCCCTCACGTTAGCAGATGTGAATGAGGGAATCTGACTGAGCCTGTCAAGGTAAAGAAAGCCATGAAAGAAGAGAGAGAAGAAACATTACACAACTATAATGGCAGCCACAATGGGAATATGCTGGCGTGAAAGCAATTAATGCAATTGGTGCTCTAAGTTCATGGCTTACTCTAAAACCAAGTAGCCCCTGGAAGCACAAAGCTCATCACAATGTAGGGGACAAACCCCAAGCCACTGAGAAAAGCACAAGTAAAAAGGCTTTGCTGTGCATGCAAAGCTGCTCTGGGAAAGGGCTTTAGCACAGAACTTCTCTGCCATGAACTGCTGCTCCATGCTGGAGCCCCACTCAGGGACCAGAAGGCATCCAGGGTATCACACTGCAAGGCTTTGCTTTGCTGAATCCTTACAACCACACCGTGGGGTGTTAGAGCCGAGCTGGGTAGCCTTCCTCCCTGCTGCCAATCTGAGGATTAAAGCCCTTCCTCTTCTCAATGGAACAAAAAGCCAAAATCCTAAAAGGTTTGCAAATCAATAGCTGTAAGGAGAGAAAGAAGGAGAAGTCCAGCTAGAAAATTTTCTTTTGATAATTTTATGTGCCAAAGCAAAAAAAGAAAAATTTCGTCTAGAAAATATTGAAATATTCAGTTTCAAGAATTTGTTCTTTCCTGAAAACAGTCTTTGCTGTAACTAAGTATCATCTCACAAGAAAAAGGAACATTTTCCAGAGGGCCCTAACTAGCTCTGTTACACGTACACCCATCTAAAGCTGACTCCAGGTGTCCCTCATAGCACGTTTGAGTCACTCGGGACTAGTGGTACAGGACAGCTTTGGCACAGCAGAAGTGCCACTTTCCCACAGCTCACTCTCACTAATGACTCGTGGTAGCAGAAGAAATCTTTGGACCCAAAAAATGAAGTGTTGCAGAGCACGCAACACCTTACTACCTAACATGACAGCAAGTCTGAAACCAGATTAAAAGGACTAATTTGCTTATTTTTACCTTCCAGGATTAATACAAACAGGACATAGGAAGACAAGGAAAAGAAATTTTCCTCTCTGAGGTGTTACAGTGTAAAAAGAGACCTTCTGCTGGTTTCAGTGGTCAGACACATGATCATCTAAGTCACTCCCCATCTCCTCAACCTGGACGGCAGTGATTAGGCATGTGAGGAAGGAGTTATTAAGGCTGCCTCTGAGCATTACCAAAGATTCCTCCTACACATTTCCATTTCCGGCAGCACCCTGACAGGACAATGATTTTTATCCTTTCAGGCAAGTTCATTTATTGTTTTCTCTACAGCCTCAATTTTAGGGGCTTTCTTCAACTTGCTGTGTAGTAGCAGCAGTGCTGTGACTCAACTGTCATTAGGTCTCCTTTCTGGCAGAGACACATGTATAATTGCTCAAGAGGAAGAAACATAACTTGTTCCTGCTCTCTTTCCTCAGATCATGATTTACATTCACAACAATTTAACAATCTGAATTATAAATTGAATACAATTTAAGTATCTTCTATTTTCTTTTTCCATTATTTACAAAGGGACTCGTTTTATTTCCTAACATTATATTTGCATATATTATGCAATAGGTTTCTAGTTGTCTCCACAAGTTGTTCCATCTCATTTGCATCTTGTTTCCCATTATGCAGTCATAAAAGAATGGCATATATTTGTTTTTCTATTTATAACTTATTTCCTCGTAGAGATAGAAATGATCTCTCAAAATGCAAAGGAGATTCATCAGCACATTTTTCCTTCCTCCCTCCCTTTCTTTTTAGAATCACCTCTTTCCTTTGTAGTTATAAATATGGCTTCTTTTCTTCACTTTTGTGAATTCTAGGAGAGCAATCAGTCACTGCTGTAGGTCAAAAAATTGTTACACCATATGGTGATAAATCCTGTCAGGAGGCAGTCATTGTAGAGTAAAACTGGGCTCTGTCCCACAATAATGCAACAATACATTCAAATGGACCTGCAGTGTCTCACTTCACCTGAAAATCCTGAAATCCATACAGTTATTTTCCAGAAGATTCCGCAGCAAGGTTTTCCTCCCTTTTATTTCCCAGGTCACATGCACATTTCCTTTGTACTCTGTGGGATCCCCTATGCTCCAGGTCAGTCACTGTCAGAACATAGGGTAGGTAGAACTTGGGGTACTTGGCTGTGTTGACATTTCAAGTCTGGCCCAAGAAACAATCAGTGAACCAGAGGGAAAGGGAGGGAGGAAGCAGGAGACAGTAGGTGACATAGAAAGCCTGGCCACAAAGAAAAAGGGCTGAACAATACTTTTACTGCTATAGAAAATAAATTAGTTTAGAGTCAGGGCAAACTTACAGCACTACCAACAAACTCAACTTGTTAGTAGAAGGTTTGCTGAACGCCAAAAAATAAATTGAGTATCAAGTGTCATACACCAACTTACTAATCAGAATGTGAACCTCAGGCTTTGTACACCATGGAATTACCTCACATCTCAAATTTTAATTTCCAAAGGACAAAATCCTACATACATTATCCAGTTACCTTATTGCTCTACATAATATGCAGAGCTATACAAAAGAGCATATTTTCTTTGCTCCTTTCTGTTCAAAATAGAGTAGACAACATAAACAAGATGTTATAAGTGTACTATGCTAATTAGATTATTATTAGAATGCACAACTTCTAACTATTTGACAAAAAAATAAAAAACAGGGGGAATGAGGAGAGCAGCAGCAAGCAGCAGTTTGCCAGCTCCCTATTATGACAGGGTGTAAATGGAGGTTAGGCTCCTGGCTCCGTCTGCGAGGGGGTCACATCAAACTTCTTTCACCCCACAGGCAAGGTGAAAACAAGACCACACAGACAAAGAGGAATTGAGCTTCAGCTGGCATGACTGGAACCAATGCCAGCCAAAGAGTTCATTGAACAATTCAATCGTTTATCTTGACAGGATATGATTCTTTTCAGGCTCCTTCTAGCACTCAAGCACAGCCAGCTCCTTAAAACCTGACACAGGATTTAATAGCTCTAATAATCCAAATGAATATTTAGTCTAGAAAATTAACTTTTGATAACAGGGGCTGATATACCCTCTTATGGCATACTGTGTTTATCAAATGTTACAGTAATTTATCACTGGAGAAAACAGAATGTTAGCTTTTATGGACAGACTCCAGCACTTCTTTCTAAATGAAAGTTTAGAGAGGGATTTACAGTGGTGCATACCACACAGGTTGCCAGAGGGTGAATTTCATGTCCTTGAAACTAAAACACATACCTCTGTCACTTGAGAGGAAGCAACAGTGCTGCTGGACCTCCCATTCGGTGGGATCTAAACCATGTTTTATGCATTCTTCCTGCTTGGTCTGACTTCCAATGCAGTAATTCTCTGAGAGTTTTCACATTCTCATGAATTGCATTATTAATGTTTGGTTATCTCCACACAGAAAAACCATGATTTTAATAAGGAAGGCTTAGCCAAGACTGAAATTAGACAGTAGCAAGCTCCAGTTTTCCTGTAGCTATTGTCTGGCTGAGGAATTTCCAAGTTTCACAAGAGTCTTGCTGCATATAATGGACCATATAAAGACAAAAGCATATAAGTTTGCAACAGGATTTTTTCCCAGATCCATCCCAAGCTGCACCACACTACTGTGCAGCTTTCTGTATTTTACTGTTGCGTTTCGGGGCAATGGACACAATATTAATTATTATTGGGGTCTTACCTATGGCATGTTTAGGCCAACTGATTAGAGTGAACAACCTACTCCCCCTTTTTAAATTTCTCCTTTTCTTACAACTTGCTGGCTCTTTTTTAACTGTTCTTGAATGGGTTTTGGAAATATCTTCTTAGGTCATAAATCAGTTTTTCTTTCATCGTTCTGAAACATTTCAATTGCATGCAGGGGCGATTTCTCTACTCTGCTGGCACAAAAACACATTTTGGGGCTGCAATGAATACAATGTCCAACCTACCTCATGAATTCATCTTTGGCATCATTAGCATCTCTTTGATAGCAACCCAGAATCAGGTGATTTAAATGAAAGGTACCATCCTGTCCAGTCAGAATTCAAACACACACCTCAGCCAAAATTTACAAAAAGGCTAAAACCTCAAAGCACAGATTTCGCAGAAGTTACAGATCAGTCCTCACAATCCAGTCTAAACACTCTAGCACAGGACTAAGCCTCACTCATAACTCAGTAATTACTCATACGAATGTAGCATCTGCTTTCAAAAGATGCCCAAAAATCTTCCTTCGGTACCTAGAGAATGCAGCTCACTCCAGCAGATTGTTATCCAGATTAATTGCTATAAAAACATGCAAATTTTTCTCTTCTGAAATTATTAAGCTATGTTTTCCTACTAGATTACTGCCTTTATTGTAAAGGTACTACTTAGTACTTTTGACACTATTCACCTCTTGGCTTTGTTTAAACAGACTTAACCTTATTAATCTCTTGCATAAAGTCAGATTTTTCAAGAGCTACATTTTACCATTATGACCTTTTCATTGTGGCAATTATTTTCTAATATCGATAAAAGTTAAAACTATGTTATTTTTTATGTGTTAGTGCCAGAATTCACAACTGCCAACGCTCATGTTAGAAGCAGGCAAAATATTTGGACTGATCATTTTAGACCAACAACATCAATATGAAAGTTTTCATGAGAAAACAAAATTATGTTTTATATTCCTAAAAGAAAAAAAAGTATTTTACTAAAAAGATTCTCTTTCCCATAAATTTTACATGGGATTTAGGTAAAGTGCTTTACATAAATCCAAGAACTTTCTATGCACTGATGTAGCAAAGAGAAAAAAACCAAACCACTTTCAAAGTCAGCAATAACCAGAATGAGAGAGATTTCTTTTGTGAAGGGCTCTCCATGACCAAGAGTCTAAGAGACTAAACATCTTGGAGCACCTATCACATGGAAGGCAATTACAGAAAAGCAATCTAGAGTGCTTGCTGGCAAATAATAATTTAGGAAATAGAAAATAAAATACACCCTACCTGGTATCACAAAACTGTAGCTTCACCAGGGGATTTTCACGGTGTTATTGAGAGACAATCTCAAGTGGTTTAAATAATTGAAAGAAGAAAATACAACTTCCACAATATCATGTCTCAAAGTACACTTCTTTGTACCTAATATACAGGCCAGCCTCACTCCAAATACATTTGAGATTTTCTATTTCATGTTCTGCAGATGATGTTTGCAGCTCTGTGCAAGTATCTAATTTCCAACCAAAGACAATACACTGTGGGCAGCATGAGGTTAAGCAACAAGGCAGTCAGAAAACAAGTTATTCAAAGACTGTTGAGGATAATCCTGTAATTCTATCTATTGTGCCACCTCTGCTTTCAAAGGATAGAGCAATACTGTGCTCACTGGACAGTTTTCATGAAACCAACATTATATAGTTTAGATATTTTTACCCAATTTGAAACAAAAATAATAAATATTTCATTTTACAATATTGCTGGCATACTTCTGCATGAGTCCCAAATGAACAAACTATTCTCATTTCTCTGCCTCTAATAGCAAAAGAAAGTGGGAATATGTGTCTGCACCAACACCTTGCTTTTGGATAAAGAAATGGTAGATGAAATATGAAGTTTTTTATGGCAATTTGATAATACAGTGGAGCACCTCCATCAAAAAACTGAGACAATAGATTTTTATATACAGTACTTGCAAGACTAAAAGCATATGATTAAATGTTTGTGAATTCTTTGACAGCCTGCTCTCCCAAGGAGTGTAGATCCCCAGCTCCATCAGCACTATAGCCTTGTGTATGACCAGACATTAGGAATCCCCAGCAAAATAGCCTTATATAGCTTTATATAGGCCTCTGGAAGGAACCAAGTGGTTATGAAGACAAGCTCCTCAAGTGGTTTATCAGCTAACTGAAATATAGGAAATGAAAGAAAAGTGATTTTCACACTAGAGGAATAATACTGGCCAGGAAGTGAGATTCATTACTATGCTGAAATCATAGGTGAAAATGGCGTTGTTAATGAGGCAACAAAATATAACATGTTATGAAATGTTTGGAGAGATTGATTGCAAGGCTAACTGACTGGACAGTTGCAAGAGCATTTCATAAGAAGCCAGGGGGATGAGCAACAAATGAAATCCCGCGTTAATCCACATATGCATGGAAAAAATAACAATTACCCAAGAACAGTCTTTAAACCAATATTCACACTCCATAAATAAAATATGGCCCCCTTGTGCCTCCCGCTCTGCACTATCAGCTCCATTTTTAAGAGTACACAGAAAGCACACAAAATGGTAAGGTTTTTAAGGTGAATTGAGAATGAAGAAGAAAATGTACTGTTATATAGCAAGAGAAATATATGAGGCACAAACATCTTGACTGCTGTAGGCAGCTTAGATCTTTCCATTTCCAAAGCTACAGAGATGAACCAGAAGAGGTTTTAACTCAGAAATGGGCAAAACTCATGTCAGAGATCCTGGGAGACTCATGTATGAGGGGAAATTACATCAACTATAGCACTTGTACCTGGAAAAAAACTAATAGGGGCAGAATTTGGATGGATATGATACAATTTCACAAAGTCAGAGAGTATTAGCTATTTCTCACACCCCAGCATCTGATGAAAAGTTTGAAATAAAAGAGAGAAGCTTTATCACATAGAGTACAACTACACTGTGGAAGTCACTGCCACAAAATGCCATGGAGGCAAATGAAAGGATATAAACCAGATAAAAATAACTTGTTAGAGGTAAAATCTTTAAAAAGTAGTTAAAAACATTATTCTGCATTTGGTCTGTTTCTTATACTCTCTTCCTTGACCTTCAGTATTGAGCACTCTCAAGAAAAGTGCATCAAACGAACCTTTGATTTTACATGGTGTGATGCTATATTCTTGCACTCCAACAAACTTCAAGGGTTAAATTCAGAATAATGTGTTCACTCAGGAGTTTCGCCAAGAACACAAATTTAGGCATTTTGCCTCTTAAGAACTGTGACAGGAATTAGTTAAATCCAACTTTGTAATGGACACAGTGTTTAAAAGCTTCACGGCCATCCCCAGTGCTGTCATGCTTGGAGTCAAGACTGCCACCAGCACTGTCTCTTTTTGCTCTAGACTTTGGTCTTGAGATATTAACACTGAGCGAAGAATTCATCCTCACTCTTCTACCATATCTTCTCTTGCTACTTATCAGCAACTCGGGAAACTTTGCTCAATAATAACTTTCAAGTTTTAGTGTGATAGATCCATAATTATGAAGGCTGCATTTCATTGATTCTGAATTATTGCACCCTAAACAATCTACGGCTGCTCTACTACTCTAATTTTGCAGCAAGTGCATCTAAAATGCAGCTCAAATGCTGAAAATGTATAAAGGCAGATCATATACAGGGAACATAAAAAATTGACAGTATATGTCATTGAGTGGTAAGACTTTCCAGAAAGACTCATCTTCTAGAACCAGACTCACATTTATATTTACTCACCTAAATAGTTTTTAGGATATTTTCAAAGGAGATCAGCACTCACTCTGTTGAAATCTTTTGAAAATCTGGTCATAATAGTCACAATGAGAAATGAGTTCTTTTGAAAAACTAGTCAACAGCTGAGAATGCCAAGCCAGGAAAGCTGGATCTCAGACAGAAAACTTGCTTCATAACACCTCTTGAAATACTCAGCAGTGGTTGACAGGAACAGATGAGCATCTACTCTACTCTCTGATTGCAGCCTCCATCAGATAAACAACAAGCTGTGAGTTTTCTTTTATACTGATTTCCCAACAAAAAAAAATTGGATTGCAAAAAACCTTTTATGAAGGAAGATATTGATTCAAGGAATGAGTTTGATTTCCCCTCAGAACACTAGTTCCATGCACTGCAGTTCTTGGGACATCCAGGCAGCCACTGCTTCCTGACTTGTGGATTCACAAGTAAGTAAGAGGAAAATCTGTGTCTTAAAAATTGTGATTCTATAGATGTTTGCCTGCTGGGACATGGAAAGGAGATATATCTGTGGTCATCCTACACCCTGCCCTCAGTAGCCATACCAAAGCTGCTGCTCTTGACGCTTTCAGGTTTCTCATTCCTTAGAGTCCTTATACCCACCCACAGGGTGTGTTTTGGGTGTCTAAGACTCTTTTAGAGGCTTCCTGGTATCCCACGTGGCTACTCCAGGAAGTCACAGCACTCACTAGTACCATAGGCCTCTAAAGCAGCACTAGATGCCAGTGTTTAGGCACTTGAATTGCTCCTCAATAATGTCTGAACCAGGGAAAGACATCTTTGAGGAGTCCAGTGTACCAGGCAGATGCTTTATCCAGCAACTGAGGCAAAAAAGTGAACATTCATGTTTTTCCTTCAGTAAAATCTTTTCAACCTGAAAGTTATTCCAAATACTTTTTACAAAACCACATTTTTCGGTTCTTACACATTCTAGTTAAACACTGCATTGGAAGTCTCTGAAACAATTTTCTGACTTGTTCTTCTCAATCACAAACTTCTAAAACATGAAGACTTACCTACCTACAATTACACAATAAGAAAAAGAGAAGTTGCATTAGCAGAAATGACTGAAAACTTTTTCACTTCTTATTTACAAAGGAACAATTTTCTTTGGGTTTGTTTTTTTTTTTAAGGCAATTCTTTAAAAAATATCTTACTGTAGAATTACAATAAGAAAAAACCAAGAATTTTCTATTTATGATTTCTACACACATCATAATACCTCTAATCATTTTATCTCTTTAGTTTTCTACCTACTACATACAGACATGTATCACTTCCTAACTTTCTAATATCTGTCATTTTTATTCTCCAGATCCTTCCAAATCTTTCTATATTTTTCATGGAACCTAGAGTCAGAAGAAGAATGAAGAGGATCTCTGTCATTAAAATATTCAGGCCATATTTTTAATGATCTGTTTGGTTTTCTTCTAGGAAGTAGAGGTTTTTTCCCCCCAGATGATCCATAATGTAACTTCCTTAAATGATTCCTGAAGTTTTTATATGACTTCACAGCTACGGGTCAAAATTGAAAAAAAACCCAACCAACAAACAATAACTTGAAGTTTAAATTACTTTGTCCTACAATGCCTTTCCTTATCCCTAAAAACCTGTGGGCAGCCAGCCAGCATGTGTCCTGCATGGACACTTCCAGGGACTTTTGGGTTCTGGTTGGTTCAGTGTCATTGATGGTGATGAGCGGCAAAAAGAGAATGCTAAAAAGTTGTGAATGTGAAATAATATGCCTTTACACTGCTTTAACATTGTTCATGTTAAATGATATTAAAATACACTGCAATCACACAAAGAGAGAGGTTGTGCTGGAAGAGAGTATCTGGCAGGACCAGGAAGAGATGCATTGGGAAATACTGGTGTTGGTAGTGGGCCCAAAGATGTAATTTATCCCTCCTCAGAGCTTCACATCATCAGTCTTGTTTCTGTAGCTAATAACCTGGGTGGATTTAAAACAACTGTATTGAAATTTTATTTACAGGTGGGCTTGGATTCTTCTTTTTTTTAATATTTTAGTTGATAACATTTTTAAAAACTTTTTTTAAAACCCCAAACAAACAAACAAGAACCAGAAAAAAGTCACAGCAATAAAAAAAATCCAATGTTTTTACTTTTAAAATTTGGAAACAAGACAAGCACTCAAAACCTAGAAAGTTTCTATTTTATAATCCATAGATAAGCTACTTTTTACCTCTCTCCAGAGGACTACTTCATGCTATTGACTAACTGCTAAAGTGGGTAATAGCCTTGGAGAGGACATTTAATTCTGGATTGTTCATAGCTCTAAATACTTGACTCCTTCACCAAGACTTTCAAAACTGTAGCTCTTTTGTTTCACATTAGACATATCCAAAGTTATCTGTTTGTAGGGGAGGACTTTGCACAGTCCTTTAAAAGTGCCTCCTGTAAAGAGCCTTGCTAAGCATAGGTGAGCCTTTGAAGAGGTTTTTCTTCATGTGTCCTCAGCCTAATCTCATTGCCAGCAACACTGGTGTTACATTTTCTTGGTTATTTAGACTTTCCAGTGTGTTCAAAACAAAGTATAATGTTTTTACCATAGCTCTTGTATAACTGGAAAGAGTCCTTGTATGTTTACTACACCAACATAAAAAAAAAAAAAAAAAAAAAAAAAAAACAAAAAAAAAAAAACAAAAAAAAAAAACAAACATTAAACTTTGTAACAAAGTTCAGTCTTTAACACAGAAGGCACAAAGCAGAATCTTTTGGATGAATCTTCAGCAGATGCTCCCATGTATTTGAAATCACTCAAATTTCTAACTCATACTATATATACAACTTTGTGGGAGTCAGGGGAAAGTGAACGATTTCCTGGCTGCTCATTTTCTGAGGTGCAGCATATGATTTTGCAGGTATCTGACTATATCCTCTCCCTTCTACCTCGTGTACTCTGTACTCTTAGCAACAGATGACTGTTTCCAAACAGAGATAGATATAGATAGATATAGATATTTTAAAAGTGCATTATTTTAACATTGCCATAATTGCATTTCTGTATCATTATTCTGCATTTATATTTATTTCATAGATATATTATATGGTTTATGTTAATTTTATATTTATTTTATGCCTTTTAATACTTATTTTATGTATTTTTTGCCTTTTTAAAATATATTTTCAGAATAATATCCATGTTTTATATATTTCTTTTTATATTTTTTATTTTATGGATTTTTTCCGATATGCTTATTACTCATCATATATTTTAATCCCCATTTCTATATTTATTTGTACCCCCTTGCCGGCAGACCACCTCATGGAGCCGCTTCCAGGCGCTGCTTCCCGCGGCTTTGGGGGCTTTGGAGCCGTGGGTTGGGCTCTGCTGCCCTCCGGTGGCGCCGGGGGAAGGTCCCGCACGGAGGCGGAACGAGGTCATCTTCATGGTCCCTTCCAACCCAGAGCATTCCATGGTCCTGCGCCCTGAACTGAAGAAGAATAGAGGATGCTGGTGGAGAAACTGAGTTTTGTGTGCCAGTATTAACTTGCACAGGAGCCATCCTCGCCTCGGGGGTCACCTTTAGAGGCACGGACACACAGACACCTGGGGAAAGCCAGACAAACTATCGAGAGATAGAAAGAAGAGAAGACACAGCCAAGGCAAAAGGGAGAGTGGCTTGTCCACATCTTTAAATAATGGAGCCAAAAACAGAGCCTGAGCTTCCTCCTCCCAAGTCCAGCTCTGTTTCCTACAGTAGAGTTCAGAATCTCTGCTGGCCTGCAGCCCCCTAACACATGCCAGGAGCACACTTGGCTCTTCCCAGCAATGCCAGATGTCCCCATGGCCAACCTTGGTTTAGGGATTCCCATTCTGCATTCGCACACAGAGTTACCCAACTAGCACAGCATATCACACAGCCCTGAAACTTCATGTAAACCATGGCAAGTTTACATCATGAGGAGAAAGACAACAAAAAATAACATTGTTCTATTTGTGGGAATTATGCTACATTGTTTTCTGCGCAACTTTCTTTCTCAATCAGATTTAGGGATGGCTTTTTCTAGACAAGATAATTGGCTTAAATCAACCCACTATAGCCACAAACACACATATTGGGATAATGCTATAAAGGCTGCATTTAAAAGGAAGAAAGAAGAAAAATAAACTGAGCAAGGGTTGATTGATTTCTCCATATCACTGTCTGCAATTCAGTTCCATTTGTAGTGAATTATTAACTATATTAATCTAACTTTAAGTCTGACTAGAAAAAACAGAAATATTACTGTGAAAGCATACAAGTTCTACATAGGCCAAAATTACAGAGAGCCCTCTGCATTGTCTAGAGCGAGGAAGGAAGTAATCAGGTAATAAAACTGTGGTAACAACACAGCTTCTGCTCCTGCCCTCAGCTCCACAAAATCCCTTAACTTATGGTGCCTGGATTTCCCAAACATCCCCAGTCCTACCATGGCTACCTGCTGAGATATGAAATGTATGTGCCACTCTCAGTCCTGCTTCTCTACCACCGGGTTAGAAAAATCAATGTAACATTTACAACACCAGAAGTCCATGCTGCACATCCCTCTACCCATCCCAAATCCTGGAATCTCAGGGTTTTCCTAGTATTTTTGTGTGGGAATACAGCTAGACAGCCGAGCTGGGAGCACTGCTCAGCTCATGACAGAAACAGACATGTTAGCATTAGTAGGCCACAAGCCTTGGCAACTGAAAGCAGAAGTTTGAGAAAGGAATGTAAGAGACAGCAATGTGCTTGGTACAATACGTGCTTAGCAAGCAGAACTTAGATAAGACAGCACATACCTGTGTTAGTATGAGGCATGACTTAAGCAATGTACTTGGCAATATTACTTATTATATAATGAAAAGGTATATAAACTCACCTAAGCGTATCAATAAATGGCTTCATGCAGGCACCCCATGGAGTCCATGTCTCTCTGTCAATCGTCATCATTTTTGCTTTACGTAGTGCAAACTTAGCAGTACTGCAGTAGAAGACACATACAAAAAAAAACACTATCCTTCCTGCATGTTTATAAGCTTCAATTTAGGTTTGGAGAAATGCTATAAAGATCCATTTGAGCCAACTTTGAAAGCCAATTATTGGTTCCTAGCTTCCCTTATCCTTTGATCACATCTTAAAGCTGAAGCTCCTTACATGCTGGCATTACACAGCCAGATGTTAACTTAAACTACCAATTTATTTTAGTGTATTTACCCAGAAGATCATAATTGCAGTTCACTTTATTTCAAATCTTTGCAAGGAATACATGCTATATTTATACTCCACTAAACATGAGATTTAATGATTCTGAAGGGTGTTATACCACCAGGAAGAGCCACAGGGTTCAAAGAAAGTCAAAATGTTGTACCAGGGCAGTACATCCTCCATTTATCACACCATTAGCTGGCAAAAACATGGGGTCAGAGTCTGTATATAGTCCATCAAGAATGACAAGGCAGTAGATGGAAAGTAGAGACAGGGACACAAAGATGGCTTTAATATTCCTGTAAGCCACCTGCACTTCTAGATCCAGGTTCTTTCCTCTGCCCAGTTCTTTCCCCTGCCCCATGGCATTGCTGCTCAGGAACCCTGTAGATTCATCACCTGTACATCTGTCTCACAGCTGTACACAGAGAACACTTCCAAGAAATTGGGGATTTATTAATAAGTCCTGTATTCTACAGAGCCTACACAACCTGGGACTTTACCCATTCTTTGAGGATGACTTCCATTTTTTAAGCAACATGCAGTTATAAATAACACGAAAGGGTAGCAGAGGTACCTGTGAGCAGCCTCTGATTTTGTGGTCATTCAATTTTAGAGAATGGTACTGATTCTAAGTTCAGCCTTACAGCTCCCCAACTCAATCCTGCCCTGAAAATTTGTGGTAAATATCATTGTCCAAATTAACACCACACACACCACTCTCCTACTCTCCTCATGGCTCTCTAGCAAAGCCCTCTCACCATGGCTTCAGCTGGAATGCCTTTTGTTTACAATTTCACCAGCTGAAAGACTCTTTTGAGAACACACACACACACACAAAAAAAAAAAAAAAAAAAAACAAAAAAAAAAAAAAAAAAAAACAGAAGGGAAAGAGAAAAGGCACTATGAGGATCTAATCTATTGCTAAGACCACCCCTTGCCTGGCAGTCTGCATTGCCATCAGCTGTATGCATCGTGAGTGCATTGGGGTTTAGATCAGCTGTCTGTGCCTTCTCTCTCATTAACATGGATGAAAGCGATGGCCTCTGCCGGGTGCATGGCATTCCTCAGCATACCAGCTGCAGCTCCATCTTAATGCATCCTCTGGGCTTGGAGAATTAATTAGTTCTGATAGTCACCATGTTTCAAAATGATGGCTGTCATAACCCCACAGATAAAATTACACACCCCTGGCATTTTCCACATTGCCCATTCAGGCTCTCCATAGGCCAGTATTGGCTTCCTCAGATGTATGGTACTGGAAAGATTTAACTCGCCAAACCCTTTTTTTTAATATCTCTTTGTTATGTTCCAATTAAGTCTGTGTTAATCAAAGGCAGTATTTCCCAAATATTCCCCCCTCCTTTCCCCAGGCCTCCTCCTAGGCAACTTGACGGTTTTTACCCCCCTTCCTCCCACCTACAATTAGCATTCAAATGTTTCTCTTGGCAGAGCCAAAGCCTCTCTCCCTCTAGGAAGCCTTCTTCTTATGAACACATTTTATATTTCCCTACCCCTCTGCAAGGTGCTTTAGCCAGTTTCCAAACAAAGAGCAAAGTGACTTCCCTCAGACATGTGGAGCCTCCAACTGTATTCAAACACCCCTGTGACAGTTTTCCTGCTGTGACTGGCTCTAAAACAGAAGCCACATACAGTAAAAAAAACAATAATTCATTGATTTTCTTTTGCTTACTTCCAAATTACCAAGTAAGAATATCAAATTTAGCTCAATACTGCCCTCACCCTTGACACTCTCAAAGATCTCACTAAATACTCTGCACCACCAAGAGAGGAGCTGAGCTGCAAGTAGAACATACCAGGAAAGAAGCACCAGCTTTTATCATGCAGAGCTCAATAATGTTCAGGCTGCAATGAGTGTTTTCTTTCAAAGTAGTCTTGCTTCTTTCTTATTTCTTCCTCTGAAATATTGCTTTGGCAATATGATTGTGAAATGGCTGAATTTTGTATGAGTCTCTGAGACCTCATCGCGTGAAGTTCAGTCACCTCTGGTTGCTGGTTGAGAGAGTTTCACATTCTGAAAGTTAAGGGGAACAATGCACAATGCAAGCTATGTGGTCAATATTCAATTAATTTTTTTTTAAATGCAGGAAATTGTGTGGTCATCAAAACTGTGTAGAGCAAAGCAAGTGCTGCAACCCTCATGTCTTTATCTCTGCTGATTTTGATTTACTTTGAACTGACCTCATGAACCTAGCTCTGAGAAAAGCAACTACCTCATTGTGATGTTGAAATAAGCACAAGCATTGTTTTCAAAAACATCTGCATAAATGAGCCATCACATTTTCTCTGGTTGGTTGACATTTACAGCACAGAAATAGAAGCAGTAATTCAGGAAGAGGCAGTAGGTGGATGAAGAAAGTAAAAGGACAACTAGTTCACAATTACTTACAGTAGGAGCATCCAGTCCAGGAATGCAATAGCAGAGCAGAGCAAAACTGTGACACACAACAGGGAATGACGCAGCATATGGTATGTGCAGTATTAAAGGACATACAATGACTCTTAATAATATTTTTCACCAGACTGCTTGCAACCTGAAAGTTTTCAGAGGTACAAGGGTGGCTAGCAGCTGAGACATAGGGTATCTGAGGAGGGAGGCTTGGCTGGGCTCCCCGTGCCAAACTGATCCCAGTTTTCAGGAAGCCAGCTCCCTCATTGGCTGGTAGACACCCTGACACACTGCACAGGCTGCTTCAAGCACTGAGGTGCCACTTTCTCACTGCCCAGGGAGCCCCAACCTGTGTGCCAGGTGACCTTTTAGCTTGAATTTCTGCCCAAAGTAGGGCAGAAGCCAGCCAGCTAGAGCTGTAGTCAGAGTCTGGCACAGTCTGTAACCTTCATGAAGAAGGAAAATGCCCATCACCAATGCGAGGAAAGGGTGGCCGGTCCCTCTAGAACAAGGAAAGCTGTCATCTTAGCAGTGAGGAGGCCACACCCTGATGAGAAGGGAAAGGAAGGAAAGGGGGAAAGAGTTTACTTCACCCAAATGCCTATACAAGAGGCAAAAGCAGATAACAAGAGAGCTGATGTTGTTACTTTTTATCTCAGTCTACAGGACAGGAAAGGGATGTGCTTGATTTACAGCTCTTTTCACCACGGTGCTCTATGAAGTGGTAATAGGCAAGAGACCCAGGTGACCCCAAGCTGCTGAAGAAGCTGTCAGCTCCTGCCAGCACCCATGCAGGGACCAGGAAAATGTGTTTTGCCCAGGTGGCACAGACCTTGCCCAGACAGCCACTCTGTCTCCGCTCCCACAAGGCACTTCTGCACAAGAGGGAGGGTAAGTTTCATTCCCAAACATCCCCCAAAGAATGGGACGTGGCCATGGGCTATCACCACCAGGAAGAGGAGATCCTCCAGAATTCTACTTTTGAAATAAAACCTGAGCCATCCCTTCCGCCAGGCCAGACTGTACATTGTATGCAAAGCCAAAGTAACATGAAACCTTGACCTCAGGAAAAAAAAAACAAACAACAGCCCTTTTTAGGAACATACCTACTGTCAGCATGTCCATCACAATCCTGGCTGCTATCATGTCTGCATAAACAAGGAATTATTTACTTCCCTCATCATGTAGAGAAAGGAACAGGATCTGATGAGTGCACAGGAAACATCTTGCCCTGCCATCTCCAGCGATTTTGCAGTGTTCTTTTAGAGCATATAGAAAAAGTAGACAGATTTGTACATTATATTTGTACATAATATTATATGATTATCACCACTAAGTCCTTTAGGAAAACCACACAAAGTTAAAGATAAGGTGTTATGAAGCACAGCTTTGTATTAAGGCACCCTTAAGAAGCACCTTCTAATGACAGAAAAAATTCTAAGGTCAGGGAGGCCAGGCAAAGCTGACAAACTGGAGACCCATTATTAGGTCTTTGAGACATGAGAGAGCCTGCCTTTACAAGATTGACCAGAACAGTGGCAAAGAGCAGCACTAAAAATGAGCTGAAAAACTCTGAGAAGAAAGAAAATGTCTTAATTTTGGCAAATCAAAATATGTCAAAATCAAAATGGTTTTGGCAAATCTGAATATTCATCTCTCCCTACCATATCCAAGTAATATAACTGAGTCAATTTTCTTCTGCTTAGCTCCAGAAAATCAGTTTAAACAATTTAACAAAAATAGCAAAAAGGGGGGGAAATATGCCCCTTTTTATCTAGCTGACCCAATCTGGAAGTTGTTCTTTTGGCCTCCTGAGATAAAATCCATAGTATTTCTCCCAGAACCACATTGAGGTGGACCTATTCTTATGTTACTAGGGCTGATAACCCAATTTCCAGAGATCCTTAGCTCCCCCTTAAATCTTTAAATAGCTGTAATAATAAGAAGCACAGTAGCTACTCCAGCCCCCTATCCATGCTCACCTAAAAGAAGGAATCATCTTCTGTCATAAAAGTTCAGTGTCCTTGGTTGTGTACTATCAACAGGTCCAGAGAGAGGAATAAATGATTGGAGCCCCATCAGGATATCCTGTCATTCAGTGAGAGAGGCTTTATTCAGCTTTCCAGGGAAACTTTCAGCAAATACACCCTGCATTTTGGAATCTCTCCTGCCTGGGCAAGCTCTGCATGCCTTATCCTTCACTCATTTACCTTGGGGAAGACAAGATTCCTGTTAAAGGATTTGCCTGAGAATGCAGAAGAAACAGCACCTTTAACAATTGTTTTACATCAGAATTTGAGGTTTTATGCTTGGACAGCTCTGAAAGAAAAAAGTCCAATTCACAATGGAAAAAAGTCCAGGGTTTTTATTCTTTTTTGCCTTTTTGATTGCAATGAAATTATGTTTGATGTCACAAATCCAAGATGAGGTAAGAAGCAGGTTTTTATGTAATGGATAAATATTGTCTGTATTACTCTGCATTATAGAGAGAACAGTTATCAGATACTGTATCTTAAAGCAGAAAACCCCACTTTAACAATCATTGCTGGATATGACAATTAATTATAACCTGAGAGCTCTGTAATTCAGTCCTCTGAAACAACAGAAATGCATCTTCTATTCTGCAAGAGAATTTGTTTCAAATGATATTGCATGAGTATACTGAAAAAGTTTCTAAAACTGACATATGTGGCAAAAGACTGTAAATTATGCATTTATCAAAAGAAATTGATTGGGATTTCTAGTAAGTCAGAAGATGAAAGCAGAAATTTTACTAAGTGAAAATTATCTTTTCCTGCTAACTGAAAGGATGAAAAGTTATTTTAAACAGGTAAGGCATAAAAATCTAAGGAATTGAGATATTTAAATTAATAACACAAAGTTATAAACATAATTAAAGGGTTTGTAGACCCTTGAAGAAGTGGTGCATTTGTCATGTACAAATACTATGGATCTGTGGAATTTCACATCTGTTTCTACCATCCTTGTAGAGAGGCAGAACAGATATAGAAGAGGAAACAAAAGGACAGAGAAAAATTAGAAGGGGAGAAAAGAAAGGTGTTTTGTTGCTATTGTTGTTGGTTGGTTGCAGTTTTTAAATGGAAACATACATTGAAATGTACAAAAAGTAGTGGGAAACATGCTAAAGTTATTCTTTTTCTTTAAAAAAAAAAGACTAGAAGAAGAGATACTAAAAGAAGAGACAGTAAAAAGTCAACTTTCTTCAGTTTTCTCTAAAAAGCAAAACGGGAAAATTAAGAATTGGGAGAAAGTGCAAATAATGTTCCCATTCCAAAACAAATAGTGTTTTATGGCTGGTGGTAGAGAAAGGGCTTAAGTTATTTTTATTTAAATTTTAGCTTTTCAAAACACTCAATGATTTTTACTGTTCCAAAAATGAAATTCTGTGGTGTCATCAAAAAAATATCTTTTCAAGCTGTATCCACATCATACCCGCATCGGGGAAAAGGTCACATTTTTACTTCAAAGACACCTGAAAAACATTTACACAACAAAAGGGTTTCACTAGCCGAATATTTCAGTGTTGACCAGGCCAGATTTCAACAGAGCACTTATGAAGACTAAAATTTGACAACCAAATAGATGTTGAAATGTGCTTATATGTGGGTGGTGGCAATCATATATAGTGGCTCAGAGGTTATATAGCTAAATCTCCTTATCAGTGTCTGTGATGCATCCTCACAAACTTTGCTGCTGGAATGTCCAACTGTCAAGAGGAGAAACTACTGAGTTTCTACTGAAACTGGCTTCAATCAGGACCACCATGGGACATGTAGAAATCTTGCCCACGGTGCCAGGGTACCCACCCAGAGCAGCTGTGAGGTTCTGCAGAAGCTGCTGCATCCCGTGAGTGCCCAGAAGGTCTAAGACTCTCTGGACTGCACAGGGTTATGTTGCTGATTTTTAAAAACATACTCTGAATTAGGTCATTTCTCACCATCTGTGAATGATGAACTTACTTCTACAAATATCAGGAAGAAAGAAGATTAAGCCAACATTAGATACAGTTCAGCAAAAACTTACTGTTTTAAAATAGACACATAAAAACAGGTTAAAAAAAAGGGGGGGCTGTTCTTCTCAGTGTGCTCTGGGGGGGTCAGGCCCAAAACCTGCACCAGAATGCAAAGCAAGATACCATTCTTTGTCACCAATTTGAAAATACCAGCCATAGCTCTTTAGATCAGTATGGTGATTTAATTTTGCCTCCTCCATACCTTGTTTAATTTTGCCTTTGAGTGGGGAAGACACTTGTCAGTAACTTTGGAACTAACAAACCATAGGCTGATGCTGTTTCTGTAATCTGGCTTTTGAGTCCGACAAACTTAGTATTTGATGATAAAGCACTCTTAGGAAAAATATTACACTTAGAAGGGTTTATTCTGCAGTGGTTGGACATATTTTGTGCAGACAAAGCTTCTGTAAAGCGCTAATATGTCATCTATTACTTAGTTTAGCTCCAAAACAAGGAGGTCCTGCTGAACAGAAAAGAGCTGTGAATGAGAACAAAGCAGAACTAAACTTGTCATTTTTCAGTAAAGTCGTTCGGGGTAGTGTTTTTCCTTCTTCCTAATTATTCTTTTCCTATTGCAGGTGAAGAAGCAATGTGATCAAAAGCTGCTCATTAGAATGAAAACCAAATGTGTACCTTGCTCTTTAAACCTTGACACCCAGTGCCCTGCTGGTTACACCAAAATTACCAACGGGACTGGGATGCCAGACTGCAGGTATCTCCTCTGTCAGAGCTTTTCTCATGAATATTGTTCTCCAGTAATTAGAAAATGTTAATACATATAAAAAATTCTCTAGTCTGTGCAATTTTTTAATGGAATATTTACCAGTGGCTTTACCAACTCCACAACTCAAGCTGCATTCAGGGTATTTGATGCTTGAAGTTAAACAGCAAGTGATACAAGAGGAAAACAAACATTGCTATTAATGGTTTAAAATATTTTCTCTTGAACAGTATCATAGAATCTCTTCTATATTTATTTTGCATACTTGATATGAATGATATAAATATATGATAAAGATATGATATGATATGATATGATATGATATGATATGATATTATAAGATATGATATTTATGTGTTAATCTTATATATCATATAACTAAAGCATTTTTCACACTTCTAGGCTGGGGAGTTGTGAGGATGAAGGGCAGGAAGAGATTTCTAAAAACCAATTTGACATCCTGCCATTCCAGAGAAAATGTAAATATTTCTGATTTTACTTAGTATTTAAAGAACCTTGATATTAATTTTTTTTTAAATACTGTTTCAAATCAAACCTTCAACAAATGTGCTGTATTTAGGCTGGGGTAGGAAGATAAATACACTGCTCAAAAGAAACAGCTCCAAGGATCTTTTTAGACCTTGTCACTCAATGTATGTTTTAATGAAGAAGAAAAAAAGGTAGACCGATACAACCAAAATTAAAGTGCCCTTGTCTGACACTAAAAGGAGAAGAAGAACTTAAGAATTTCATTTTTTTTTCCCACAGGAGGCTTGGAAGTACTTTAAAGCAGCTCTAACTTCTTTTCTACAGGTATTACCTGGAAATTAAAACATACACACTTTTCTTTTCGGGCTGCCGGCATCATTGTGTGAAGGAATTTGAACAACCTGGGTGCTGCCAGGGACACTGGGGCCCAGACTGCATGGGTAAGTTGGTTTGGGCTTTGGAGTTTTATTTTCATATAGAATTTAAAGAGAAATAAAGCAGAAACTTTTCTTATTTTCAGAAACTATTGCTGTCAGAAGTTCGTTCCTCAGAGTTTGTTATAAAATTAGAAATAAATAGCAGTTTTCAGCTAAAACGTAGGGGATTTGAAGAAAAACATTTAAAAAGAAAAATTCATTTAAAAATATAAAGAGCCTCAGAAAACCTCCTAGATCTTGAGATTTTCAAAATAAATTGTTACAGATAATGCCTGCAAAATTATTTCATTTGGGAGGATCCCCAAAATTATTTTAAAAATTAAGATTTGCAAGCCACGAATTTAAATGCTTCATTTTATGTCAAAACCACCTTTACCTGCATCTGAAATATTTCCAAGTCTTTCATTCTTGACTTTGTGATGCAGGGAGGGTCTTTTCTTTCAGCTCAACTTGAAACAGTTTCTTGAACAGCCTGTGAATGCTGAAGGCAATTACTGAAGCAAGGGAATCAGGAGTGCCTCCTCTCCTGCTGCCCCTTCCTGAGGAAAAGCTTTTCAGCATCTCCACAAATGCATTAAATCTCAGGCAAGCAACATAGGCATCCAGACCCACAGAGCAAGTTTCCAGGCGCAGCCAGAGTTTCCTCCTTTAGTTAATGGTCTCGAGGTCTGTTTCAATGTCTGTGAACTCCTTTGTCCACAAAATAGATTTTAAAAAAATTATAATTTTAGCCTAAGCTATTATTTAAATACCAGTCATTTATCTACTAAAGGAAAATAGTTTAAACACCAGCCATTTATCTACTAAAGGAAAGCAGTCAAACTGCAGCTCACAGCAGCTCAAGAGAAAAGACAGGCAAAGAGCTGAGTGCATAGTGTGTGGTCATGTCTTCTGAAGAGAGTGACCTGTGTAGTGGTTTACCACCCCACCTCCAAATGCAGCCTAAGTGCTCATGCTCCCATTATCAGGGTGCTCTGTGCAGCCACACAAGGGGCATCACTATTTCTGGGGAGGGGTCTGGGGCAGAGTCCTCTGCCCCAGAGCTGGAGCCCTGCCTGCACTATTGTGTGAAGGAGGCCGCAAAGGCAAGGAAGCCCTCTCTTCCTTTGGACAAACTTCCTGACCCCAAAATGCAAAGAATCAAGGTGTCAGCATTGCTTCTGCTTTCATTTGGAGGGAAAGAAAGAAAGGAAGGAAGGAAGGAAGGAAGGAAGGAAGGAAGGAAGGAAGGAAGGAAGGAAGGAAGGAAGGAAGGAAGGAAGGAAGGAAGGAAGGAAGGAAGGAAGGAAGGAAGGAAGGAAGGAAGGAAGGAAGGAAGGAAGGAAGGAAGGAAGGAAGGAAGGAAGGAAGGAAGGAAGGAAGGAAGGAAGGAAGGAAGGAAGGAAGGAAGGAAGGAAGGAAGGAAGGAAGGAAGGAAGGAAGGAAGGAAGGAAGGAAGGAAGGAAGGAAGGAAGGAAGGAAGGAAGGAAGGAAGGAAGGAAGGAAGGAAGGAAGGAAGGAAGGAAATAATAAAAAAAAAGTTATCTCTACATTATCACAACCTCTGTAATAGAATTTGGCACAAGTTAAAACATTTGGAGGAAAGACAGTCCTTCCTGAGGCCGGGCAAAAATTCCTGACTAGGGGTTTGCTTCACATTTAGCATCTGATGGCAAGGACAAAATTAGGTCTTAAATAGCACTTGGACTTCCTTAAATGATAGCACATTCTGAAACACACAGTGTAAATGGAAGATCTTTTGTCCTTTTCCATCCCCAAAAAGCACACCAAGCCAACCAGCTGCACACTAATCCCTCTGTAAAAAGTCATAAAGCCAAAAGAGAAAAATACAGGGTCAGGAAAGGTCCAGGGGGAAAGAGAGCAGCCTTTCCAAACTGCCAGTATCATCCAGCCACAGGTTTTACAGCTGGTAGATCTCAGGTGCAGCAGGAGCTGCTCCCTACCACAGCACAGATTCCCACTCTGGGCAAATATTTCCATGGCTCCCAAGAAAAGCCTGTGTACCAACTGAAAGGTGTACGGCACAACCAACTGAATAAAAAAGACTGTAATAATAAAAGGGGAGAAATGTTAAAAGAAAAAGCAAGGCCAAGAGGAAAGATGTTAAATTTAATGCTACTATATTAAGGTTCAAAATCCTTCTTTTCAAGTACTACTCACTGCATCAGCCTCACAGGGAGTGAGGCAAAGAGAAGTATTTTAAGAGGCTCTATTTGATCACACTTGGAAAGTGCTGAATTTAAGTCCATGAAAGGAAAAAATGCTGATAGATTTAAGTTCTTTTGGCCTAGATTCAAATATTTTGTCTTCACACTCTGACAGCTGTTAAGAGATAGCAAGAGCATCTCTCTTACTGCTTTTCAAAAAGCATCTCCAATAAAAGCAAAGGTCTCTCTTCCCCCCGGCATGGCAGCAGGTGACAGTGCCAGCCCTGCTCCAGTGTCCCAGCACTGCCTCCTGTGGTCCTGCTGGTTGCAAGAAGCACTTTATCTGCCTAGCCAAACTTGTACAACAGTATGGTAATTTACCCAACTTCTAATAAAGCTGTCCCTTGGTGCTGGTATCAAAACAAGAGACAAGATGTAGTAAAAGTAATTTTTCCTGGGAATTACACCATGAACTCTGAGTTTTCTCTATCCTTGCACATTCAATCAAAGCATCAGTGCAAGTAAATTATTTTCCATTCTGTGCAAATATTAAACAGTTGCCAGAAGTCCTAAAGATAAGATTTAGCTATCATACAGTAGCCAGAAAACAAGAATCACTAAAAGCCACTTTAAAGACTAAAGTATATGTATTTTATTTATTTAATTGAAATTCTTAAAATATTATTTCAGTGTGTATGAGATAAATAGCACCAAAAATTTCATCCTTTAATTTATTGGTTTTTCAAAAGAAGCTTACAGGGATACAATAGACCTCAGACTACATTAAGGAATAAACTGAGAAATATTAACAGACTGGTTTAAAGCCAAAGCTTTCAGTGGAATTAAGTGAACACATATGCGCATCTACTTATTTAAACATCACTGTATCCAAATCAAATTATTTTTTTGCTAAAACTTCCACATTACTTAAATATTCTCAATCAGAACTAACTTAGGCAGGGGGACCATAAATCCAGTGCTGCACATCTCCATCCACACAGAACAAACTCTGGGGCTCTTTATAAGCAATAAATCTTACTAGTAAGGTACAGAAGAGTACCTGTGAGGCCAGTAAGGGTTTAATTCATTTAGAAATCACCTGCATCAAAATCATGGTGCCTAATGGGAATTCTAATTACAGGAAGGAAAGGCTTATGGAAGAGAGTGAATACACCATTTCCAAGAGAGGCAGGACAACTGTGAAAAATAAGGTTATCCCTATAGGAGAGAAAACCTGACAGAATGATCTGACTAAAAACCACTGTAATATACATTTTATGTAGGCAGTCTTTCAGTAAAGATTTGAATCTTGAAACCTTTCAGACAAAAGAGTAGACTATTTTTATTATAAATATGGCAAATTTTTTTCTTATCTTATCTTGCTGGCTGAGGTTTTTGTTCAGACTGTCTCACCTTCTATGCCTGTAACCATGATTTTAGCACCAGAGACACATAAGAGCATAACACACCTTTGGCACACAAGTTTGATTAGTGACCACAGCCCGTTGGATTTGGTTGTGAGATATCTAGTTATTTCAATTTTCAAGATTGTTTGAATCAATTATCACAGTCTCATGAAAGTAGCAGGGAAAGAAAAAATTTCCCACATAAAGCAAATGCAATTTTTGGTGGGAAAAAAAGGCTTATTAAACTCCAACTTAGCATCAAATAAAATCCCCAAACCAAATTATCAATCCATCAGAGTTATATCAATATACAGGAATGGTCAGGCAAGCTCCACTTGTACCAGAAAAGCCAACAGCTTAGGGAGTGGCAGACAGAGGTGGATCAGCAGGAACAAAACAATATTCTCTTATTCTCTTCCAAATAAGAGAATTATTTTTTGTTCAATTCTTTGACTACAGCTTAAGTTCCCAGAGAAGAGAGGGGGATGGTCTCTGCTGATGCTGAGATTCTAGTGAAGAGATTGAGGCAGCTGGAAAACA
This sequence comes from Zosterops lateralis, assembly GCF_965231275.1. NCBI lineage: Eukaryota > Metazoa > Chordata > Aves > Passeriformes > Zosteropidae > Zosterops > Zosterops lateralis. Next base: position 19,055,030 of record NC_139765.1, read on the forward strand.
GCAGCTGTCCCCCAGAGTCCCTGTTTGACCCAGAATGCCAAGGTGGTCACCTGCATTGCAAGGAAAGCACAAGGGTCAGAGCAAGGTGACTGATGGCTTAAACATTGTCATTTCTTAAGCATGTCCAGGAGGAGCTGCATCACCATGCAATGGGAGAGGACACTGTTCACAGGGCATAGCTGGGAATGGAACATGCACTTGTCAGGTATGTCCTTTCTTTTAAATGAAAAAAGAAACAAACAAACAATAATAGCATGTAAGTTGTGCTGAAAAATAATGCACATTCCGCTGTATAAATACACTAAAGAAAAGTATTCCAGAAACAGTAGACATTATCAGCTTGGAGCTCATTTTTCTTGCTTGTATTGCACTAATCTTCACACTAATATTTCTATGGACTTGAGCATGTTCAGGTGAAATTATTAAAAAGTTCTTTCTTCTTGCCTTCCTGAGACAGGTGTTTTGAGTTCCTCTATTTTTTAAAATTGTGCTATTACCTGTGGGCTATTTGCCCTAAATAGAAAGTACTTCTACATGGGGCTATACTCTTCATTCCTTTGCTGAGAGTGCAACGCGAAGTGCTTAACCTCAGGCAAATAGATTTTTAACAAACATTTCAAATTAACTTTTTATTACCTCCCTCTCTACTGGTTCATCTTTATTTTACATCAAAAATCCTCTTCTGGGGACATACAAAAAAGAGACAGAGGCAGAAGTAGGCAGAAAATACAACCCAACAATTGTAAGCTTGATTTGGGCATTAGGCTTGATTATTGTACTTCATTGTTACCTTGATATTCAGAACATCTGATTTGAAGATCTACAAATTATTTTTTTAAAAGATGTGGGAGCAAGATTTTTCAAAAGTTGATGTCTTCTAGATTGTGGTAGCTATTTATTGAAACTGTCGTGTTACTTTCTTTTGGCAGCAAAAGATGCTGTTTTCAGCCTGCTAAGCATATGTCTGTATAGAGATAGATGAGAAACTTAAGTTTTGATTTCCATTGTGTAATTTACAGAAAGGGTTTGGTGGGACAGCCTGTGAAAAATGTGCAGAAGAAAATTTATTTGGTCCTGACTGCACATCAGGTAAGTTTCAACTTGCTTTATTTGATTAGGGAAAAGAAGGGAGTGAAAGCTGTGTTCAGACTCCAAGAAATCACAGTGAAATGGGTAGAGGACTCAAAGAGCTCCCAGTAAGAGCTGCTGTCTGCCTCAGAGAACACAATGGGGAAAGGAAAGAGAGCTCTTTGCTCTATTCTGTGACAGGGAGATATACAATTCTGTCAAAAGCGTGGAAAAGGGTGTGTTTACTTTAGTTTTGGGGTTTGGGTGATTGATGAATTCGCTGATTAGCCATACATCTATCAGAAGTGGAAGTCTGATGGAGCAATTAAAGCTGTGTACACTTTTTAAAATGTTTATGTATCAGAAGTGTATATATGCATATAACATTTTCTACTTTTGCCTGCTCTTAATAGTCGCTATTATTTACCTTCCTGACCCTTGCTGCAAATTAGACTGAAAATCCAGAAAACTGCCTGAAGAAAAATGTTTAAAACACTCTTAAGTGGGAATAGTTGCTTATCTCAAAGTAAAACTTCTTTTTTTCCCTCAAGATCTACATAATGTTACTTTTAAGAAGTCACAAATGGTCTCAATTTGAATCATCTGTGTTGGCCTTTCTACACTAGTCCTACACCACTGCTGGCTCAGAGGCCCTTTTTCCACCAGCTGGCCACTGGATGTCAGTGTTGATACACAGAAATGTAACTGAGCCAGAATTTTCATGAAAATAGGGTACTTGAATGAATTTATTATCATAAATCTAATTATTTTCCAAGAAGTTACTGGAGGATTCAATAAGATATTAATTTAAGCAATATTTTACACTTCATCTTTCAGATCTTTGAGCCCCTACAAGTGTTCTAAAATAAATAAAATATAAACAATGTTCATTAGTGGCTAACTGCTTTTCAGTAATACCTTAAACATTCCTGTTTTTTATATTATGACTTAACATAGGTAGGAAGTTAATAATTAATTAATTAATTAGTGAAGGTGATTTGCATAAACATATCTATGTTTTTAAGTGGAAGATGATATGCTACATCACTGTGGCCTAAACATTAAGACAGCGATGCAATTCTGTACCTCTTTTAGACTCTTCCAAGTGTAACTCTATATGGCCTTTTTAAAAAGCATCATTGCCATAATTCAAACAGCTATAACTATAAAGCTTTTGCAGTATACTTAAGGCCTCAAAATTTATTTATAGATGGGTCTCACAGTTGTCTGGACTGTGAGTGCATCATTTTGTATGCATATTGTCATTGAGTTCATAATCAGAATATAACCAGAAATTAGAGACTCCAGGAAGAAAGAAGTCTGAGACCTCTAGAGTGATTAATTATGCTTTTAACTAAATAAAGTCTCTTTAGGAAGGGGGAAAAAAAAGTCACAAAACTCATCTCTTCTTGAGGTACTTGAGAGATACAGAGTTGAAGCAAAAACAAACAGTAGCTTAACAGTTTTAAAGAGGTCTATATTACACATTATGTCCAATTTTGGTTTCAGACTGTTTGTCAAATTTTACAAGTTTTATGACATTAGCAACAAGTCTGTCTGGTATTTACAGTGTCTGTTCTGCAGATTTTCAGACCCCAAGCTCTTAATAGCCTTCAAAAATTTATGTGTTATTTATTGATGTATGCAACTGCAAGTAGTGATCATCTCAGTAATGAAAGCCTATAAATTCAGCACTCAGGTCAGAGCTTGGTTTGGCCAAAGCTGCTGGTTGGACACACCTTGCTATGAGCAACCACTAACAATGTGTTTCCAAACACCATTATTGTTCAGTAAAGCAAATCCATTTCTCCCTACAGTTTGTGATTGTGTTCATGGAGTATGCCATAGTGGAATTACAGGGGATGGAACGTGCACTTGCTTGTCTGGTTACAGAGGGCTCCGCTGTGATGAGCGTAAGTAGCATTTTCCATATGAGATGTATTCAACAGCTGTGATACAGGTAGAATTGGTGAGGATGAATTGGTCTCAGGTTAGTCATGCAAGAGCAACCAAACATCCACTGAACCTCACAGCCTCACACAGTGTGCAGGCACAGCTTAACCTGTCCCTGTCTGTCCCTCAGCCATAGCCGAGTGCGAGGCGCTGCAGTGCCCTGCGAACTCCAGGTATGCTGCCTCAGGTGAGGATGGAAGACAACTGCAATGCACATGCCTGCCCAACTTCCAGAGGGACAGTACACGATGTGAACATGAGTAATTTCCATCCTTGCCCCAGTTCTTTGAATACACAGCCATTAGTGTTATAGTTCAGATATGGAATGTGCTTTTGAGCCACCTAATTTTTCTTGGGCTCATATGCCAAAGCACAAACTAGATTCCTTCAGGGTGAAACAAAATACTAAAATGTGCTCATCAGAAGCTCATCCATCCAATTGTTAACAAGCTACTGTCCATGTAATCAGACTAAAGCTAGTCAATCCCCTTGAAATACATAAAGAGGATACTGGGTCATCAGTGCTTACAAATCCACTGCTGCCATATCACTCTCCTTGGTATAGTTCAGCCTCATACCTTGCTTCCATAAAAATCAACAACAACAATCAAGGGCTTATATTTATTGAGCATCCATCATGCAGCAGCTCAGTTCCATCAGCAAGCACAAACTCTACAGGCAAGTAAAGTTCATTTCAGCTTTCCTGTTTTTCATGAAACAAAGCTAGTTGCATCTCAGCTAGAGGTAGACTCTACCTTAGAGGTGTCTTTATAGACTCCTCAACTTGCCATTAAATGCTCAGATTAACTGTATAAGAGTCCAGATTTGCTTTTCCCTACTCACTTTATGTCTTATGGTACCTCCTCTTCTGTCTAGACCAATTGCAACAAAGAATATTGTTTAATTGGATGCTGGAAGCACAATTTAGAAGAGGTTGGCTTAGATCAGTCCCAGCTGAGGGGAAAGAAAGGGAGAAAAAGAGGAGAAACAGTGAGAAGCACCACTTTTTAGATGTATCCAGGGCATGCCATCTTCTAGATACAATGTGTGCTTAATCATAACCTAACCTGTTCACAAAGGTGTGAGAAGATGCTCTCCAAGCACTGCTTGATTTTGAAAAAAACAAGCAATGCTATTGCCTCAAAAAAAAAATGGTTCATGGAAATAATTAGTGAGCTTCTAGTGCCATCCTGAAGGTAGAAGAGTGTGGAGGACTAAAGCACTTGCTGGACAGTTTTCCATACAGCTGAACCCATGACATTATATTGTTTAACTACCAGAAAGAAAATAGCAAAGGCCTATTGTATTGAGAAATATTTTCCAACTGATCTGACATGTGCTTAAAGCTTGCACAAACCTCCCACCTCCCACCTGACCTTCTCTAGTTAAAATCCACCAGATAACAAGGAAATAGTTGTGATATATTAATGAGCATGGTCACATGCTTTAAACTGTTTATAACTCAATTTGCCAAGTTAAGGGATCATTTCTGCTCAAAAGCAAGCAGCTGCTATGGTAGCATAAACATATTCCTCCCTTCCATCTCCATGTGGCCAAAATACTTCAGACTTGGCTGTTACGAAAAGTTTAGTCTGCCTAGGCTTTGTTTGACACAGAGGTGCTCTGGTGCCCTAGTCTTCAATTTCAGAACTGTGTAGAATTATTCATTTACTTCACATCTTTCTTCACAAGCTATCAACCCATGCTCCAAAAGGGTCTGCGATCCTAACGCCAACTGCATTTACCTCGGGCCAAATCAGCACAAATGCACCTGTCGAGAAGGTTACGCAGGGGATGGTCAAATCTGCCTGCCCACAGACCCTTGTCAGGCAGCACACGGGAGCTGCCCTGCACAGTCCAGCATCTGCATCTATGATGGTCCAGGAAAGGTCAGTGCAACTGCCCAAGAGGAAATAATGCTTTCTCTCCAAAAAGAAGCCATGAGGATATGGAAACAGCTCTCAAGGAAACCAAACACTATTCCTAGCTTTACCATAAGCCCTACTGGTGACCAGGAGGGAATCCTTTTAGCTCCCCTTCGAATATAGGAATGGAAATAGTGTTGTTTTTTCTGATATTATTTTGGCTCTGATTTGCCTCCCCAAAATAGAGGCACTGAAATAAATCTTCTCCCAGTTAAATTTTGTCTCTCTGATCACAGGGGACTTGTAGAACCAGCAGGGTCCTTATACTGGTACTACATATACATGTCTAAATTTAGCTTATTTAGGAAAGAAGAAGTCTGAGTCTTTGAAAACTATCAATGAACAGCAGTTTACAAAGACTGCATATTATTTGTGTGTTGGGAACTGGCTCCAATTTCTATGCACAAAACTCACACCATAAAAAAGGCAAGACTTCTAAAGGCCTGGCTTGCTTGGACACCTTGAAGAGCCAAAAAAGGGACTTGATCATTCAGGTTTGTTTTGCAGTTCATGGTCACGTCTCAGTGAAGTGCAGATTTCTGAAACGCAGGCTGGTGTATACAAACATAAGCCTTATATTTGTGTCCGGACCCACCAGGTGATTGACTAAGACACTGTGTTCAAGCCCTAGTTCCAGAAATTATGCTGAAATCCACAATTTGTGCACAGCTAATTTTCTCTTCCTTCTCATATCTTTCTGATTTAGTCCCACTGTGAATGCAAGGAGCATTATACCAACTTTGTACCTGGGAAAGGCTGCAGCATGAAGGATATCTGTGAAACAAACAACACCTGCCACAAAAAAGCCAAATGCTTAACAGTTGCACCTGGACAGATTGCGTGAGTCTTTTTGCTTATGAAACTTTCTTACAGTTTCTCCCTCCTTCCCTAGTAAATGAGCTGCTAAAACAAATCCTGTGGATGGACATCTCCTGAAGTTATCTTTAATGGCTTCTTTATCAAGGACAAATCACAAGATTCAATGGGGTTAGGGTCAGCCAATTAACATAGTGTTAGATTTCATCAGGCCATTTGCTAATACCTATTAAGTTTTATTTTTAAAGCAGTCAGAGGTCATTTCTACACTAGTAAATAAAAGGGACCAAAACCTCTTTTCTCTTCCTGAGGGCAAGCAGCATTGTCTGTCTCACAGTTAAAGCCTCTTCCAAAACAGAGTAACTGCCTCTTGGCAGCAGTCCCTGGCACATGCTATCCCTTTAACTGTGCCTGGGCACTGCCAGGGAAAGTGCTACTTGGTGTGAGCCAGAAACACACCAGGCAGCATGCTGAAAAGTAATTAGCATTAATTATGGGATAACATTGGAGACGTGCCTCTTCTGAGTATACTAATACAGATACAACCAGAGAATCTGCCTCCCAACCTGTGAAAGAAACATCTACCCCAACAGATTCCTTAAAACCTCAAGTCAAGCAGATGGGAAACTACAAAACCTCTGGCAGACTCAGCTTGTCCTGTACAAAAATATGCTGCACGGACATTAGGAAAAAGGTGCAAATGGCACTAAACTCTATAAAGTTCTCTTAGACCACATAATTTGGCTTATGTGTTTCTACAGGCCAGTGATGGCAAGTGCTGGGTTAAAGAGCTGTGCCTGAGCTTTTGGGAGCTGAGAACTCAAACACGAAGGACAATACAGGCCATTCACTGTAAGTTAGGAACAAATTATCACATAGATCCATAGACAGAAAGTATTCACTCAGGAGAGTATTCTTATTGTCAGTCCTCATGTCATCATGCAGCTTTCCCTTGTAGGGTAATATCAGCATCACTTCTGCACAAACTATTGTGCATTTCAAACAAATTTGTCTAGAAAATCCCCTAGTTCTCTTCTACAGCATAGTGTGCTACTCAAACTGTTTAATATAGACTCAGACAACATTTAGTATAGAGTACTATCATACTACATAACATCAGTTGGAATTTTGAAATAAAATTCCAAATCAGGAGGTTTTTTCCATTATTAGCCACTGTTTCACCATTGAAAAAGAATTTCTGAAAGCTGAGAAAGCTTTGAGGATTTCAGAATGGGAAAATTAAAAATTTTTTACTGGTAATAGAAAAGAACAATAAAAACTCTCTGCCCATCATTCATTTAATGATATTTAATGGCAAAAAAAAATAAAGAAGAATGGACTGGGATTGAAATAAAACTTGAGCTAAGGAAAATCCATATATGAAAGAGGAACTTTACAAAGAAAAGCACTGATTTGTAAATGTGGGCACAATAAATAGATATTGGTAGGTGACAGACTGTGTTTTGGCTGCATCTCAGATTTTAAATGTATTTGGGAGGGGGTTTTGATTGTTTTTTTGTTTGTTTGTTTGTTTTCTAAAACACAAAGCAAGAACAGAGGCCACAAAACTGCATTGCTTCCTTTCTATTTTTGGTTTGGTTTTTTGGAGGATACAGCTGTGCTATTAGCTTTCCTCATACAGACAATTCTACTTTCTCCAGAACCAAATTATTTCTACAGGAATAAATCTCTCATACAGTCAAAGACATAAAAAAACCCAAACATTGGATTTGTGAATATAACACAGCAACTTCCTCAAAAATCACAATTGCCTCTGTTTTATCTTCCCATGTAGATCTTTCCTGAGTGAGTGCTGAGAATTTCTATAGTGTTGCTTCAGCCCAGTAATCATGTTCAGCCTTACCGAGAAGCTATGAAGCTCCAACCAGTGCAGAATTACACTGTATATTAGATCATAACCCCTCTGGTTTTCAAGGAGAGCTGCAGTTAAACTCTACTCTTAATCCCACTCTTATTTTTCCTCTAGGTCTTCAATGTAGAAATTATTCCCTTCATAAACCAAAACTTTATTATAAACTTGATAAAATGGTGACAGAAACCTGAACGTTCCTCTTCCAGAGAGAGAGAGAGTTTTTCTTCTCTCAGTAAGTTGAAGTGGTGACAGTTCCCATCTTTTCCAATCATGCTGGTCTTCCCCATGCCCAGCCACAGAAAGTCAGTTCCTTCATCAGTAGGAGTAGGAAACACACAGGTTGAAGGATTCAATCCCATGCAATAGGTGCTAATCTCTAATTGCTCAATGCTTCCCCTTTGGCACACAAATCCAAACTATGTTACTTGGATGCCCACTAAGTTATGAGCAATATTGTCCTCAGGAGAGAAGTTTCAAACTATGCAGACATTTCTGCAGATCACTGTGCCCCCAGAAATGATAGCCAAAAAAGTTATTGCATTTAACCACCTGCTTCTTTATGAACATTGGATGAAAAAGAGAGATTTATTTTGAAACCTGAATCTAATTTGTGCCATATTTCAATGTAGTTTCTTTTTTCTACTATGCTATTTCTCAGCTCCTTTGAAGCCTCAGTTGTTTTTTTCTCTGTTCAGAAGTGGAAGGAAGCTACCTACAGCAATTCAGCAATATTTGCCCAACCAGCTCCCAATGAGCAGCTGTTCCTCACTCCCAGCTGGAAACCCTTCATTCAGACTCCACAGTCATGCTCTCTCTGCTCAAGAGATCCCCTTAAAAAGAAGTGGATTCACCCTCAGAATAGCATCAAATAAAAATTTAGGATGCTTTTAGACTTTTACCCAGGACCAGAGTCAAAAGCTTGAGATTCGGCTAAAATCTCAACACTCCTCTGAGCCTGTACGTAACTTCCCAGATTGCAGGCAGTTGTGGGGACTTTCAAATACTATTTCTCTTGGCAGAGAAACAGCTACAGCAGAGACCATACATGGGAAAAAGGAGAGGGTCTGGCATCAGGCTGATACTACTGTGGGGTGTTAGTGGCAGATGTGTGTTTTTAACAACCAGCACATGCAAAAGATTAAGTATAGAGAAGGCATCTTTTGCTGACGTAAAGTAATGTTCCTTCCCTAGTGATGCCATTAAGAAAAAAATATCCAAAGAGATGAATCATTGTGGATAGAGATTATATGAATACTGAACATGCTACAGACTTAATTGGGAAGGGTACTATTAAATCCAGTGTCTGTCTGTCCATCTGATGGGCACTGTGACCTGAGTCTTCTTTAGACATCCAGAGTACTGGGTCAGGAACAGATCACTGGCACCTCTCACAGGCTGGAGTCCCCAGGAGACAGACAGGGTGTTACATATGAGATGCTATTTCTGGAAGAGAGACAGCAGCAACACATAAATCTAAAAAAGCGGGAGATTTTGTGCTGTAGCAGAAAAAAAAGATAAAGTTAAAAGTACGAGTATTATTGCCCAAAATGGTGGCAATTACTTAAAGGGCAGGGTAACAAACCACAACTTTGCTTTGTTGCAAGGAAAAAACCTTTTCTACAAAGCCCATGCAGCTGTTCCAAGGACTGATGAGCTGCTATGACCTCCCTTAACTACCATTAATCCTGCCAAATCCCATGTCATGAGTGAGGTCTTCACAAAAGAGACTCCCTCCTGCAAGAGACACATTTATGCTGTGCTCTTTCCTCACCCACAGACAGGCAGGTTCAGTGGATTTCTGGGCTCCAGCAACCACAACATTTTGTGGGACCAGAGGCTGTACACAGCCCTTATTCAGAGGTCCTGCAAGACAGAAACCACTGTCTCTTGGCCCAGCTAACAAGAGTCCACCACATCAAGCCAGCAGCCATCAGGCTGCCCCACACACTGACACACTTCACAGCATGGAGAAGCAAAGAATTAACTACAATGCACCAATGCTTCCTGAAAATGCCTTCAGAGATAGGTAACACCTTGTGCCAGTTTATTGAGAACCACAGCTAAAAAATCCCGATCCCTTCACAGGTGCACGTGCGAGGGGGGCTCCGTGGGGAATGGGTTTATGTGCTATGGGAACATCATGGAGCGCCTCCAAGAGCTGAATGCAGAGGTGGGAGGACAGTGGCAGGGCAAGCTGACATCCAGCCTCTTGCTCATGGGTGAGTAACCACACACAAGCAGAGCCAGCTTCTTCCCAGGGGGCTAATCCTGCCCTGTCTTCCTCCAACACCCCCTGCTACAGGAAAGTACCACCCACAGCGTGACACAGCACACATGCTACTCACTGCAAAGTCCTTCAAACCATCTAGAGGCTCTGCTCCTCACCACAAATGCAGTCTGCAAAAACTTCCAGGCAGAAGTGCTAAACATGTTTCCACAACTCCTCACACATCATTTGATACCAACAGTGGGTTTCACCTCACAGAGTAACAAGTAGGATTACCCCACTTCTTCTCCCTGCCCCCACTGTTTTGGACAAATGAGACTTGGTCTAGAATGATATACACTAGTCCATAAAAAACACTGGCATTCCCAGTTACCTTGTGAATTGAACAACCTAACAGCCTTCATCATCTTCTCTATGGCCAAAAATTTGAGCTATGAACAAACATTGTAAAATTGAGCTGGATCTGAGTTCTTACTTGAACTTGTAAATGTGGAAAAAAAACAAAAAAAACCTGTTTAATATTGTTTAATTTGCTCAGTCCCACAGAGCCCAGCAATTAAAATAAAGATCATAAATTCCTGAACAGAATAAGAATCCCCCATAGCTGGCCAAGGTCAAAACCTGGCAGCGACTTTCATACTCAGCCCTGAAGATCAATATTCATTGTCTCAGCACTGAGAGCTCAGTTGCAGTTTCTTTAAGCATTTCTCCTCACATGTCTGAAAAGTGCCCAGCATGCTGAGTTAACAGCAACCCAGATTTTATGTTCTTTGGTTAGGTTTTGGATGTAAATGTGCCATATGATCTACTACCCAGAAGCTAGAAAGACATGTTAACCACACAAGTTATCTTACAATATGTTCACTCCACATTGATGTCTTTCAAAAGATAAGAATTTATAGATTTTTGTAGGACAGCATATTAATTTGGAGATAAATTCTTTATACAATACACCTGTAACAACTGTAAAGATTTTTTTCAGTTCTGATTTTACACCTCTAGTAAAAGAGCTGAATATCAGGAATACTTAATGCCTTCAGCTGCCAAACCAGTGGTCTCTCATGCTGCTGTCTTGGATACAGAAATAGCCTCTGGGTAATAAATGAATCCTAATTAACTTCCAGTGCATCAGTTTTGATTACCAGTCATATGCTTGCTGATATTTGCAGTAGCAGCAGGTTATCAGCAGCATATTTCTCACCCCATAGAGATGGAATTGATTTAAAGCAAAAGGCTGTGTTCCTGCAAGGACACATCTCTGAAGAAACTGCTGGTTTTGTGTTCTTGCTCCAGCCTGCATGCCACAGAATCCAGCTGTCAGGAGCATCCTGAATATTTTGCCTCATTTTTTGTCAAATATGCAGCAGCACCTGGATTTCACACCCCATCTCTCTTTCACCTTTTAATGACTTGGACTTTAGAATCTTAAATTAATATTTAATAATCAGATAATATTATTGCTTATTCTCTCCCCACAGCTTTGCACAGTCCCTTTGTTGAATGAGCTTTTCAATAGGCATTTAAACTTTTTTATTCCTTCTTCTCATAAGAAAATACCTATGAATGGCAGCTGAGCACTCTGGGACCATTTACTGTACTTGTACCAACAAACAAGGGACTCAAAGGTACAAATGTAAGTAAACAAGAGAAAAGGTTTCACATGGGGAGGATTTGGCTTCTGCAGAAATCTCATCTGTGTTGTAAGTGTTTTCATTCAGCAGATACAGATAATTTGCTCTTGTACACTTCTAGTCACATTTAAATCTAGGGACTACAGACTGCATTTTTCCCACTTGAAAGAAAAACACAACAATTTGGTGGGTTAGGGTAGAATACTGCCACGCCTCAAGTAAGTTTTTGTCTTACAGACTATGCTCAAAGGCTTTTCACTCAGTTGAGACAGGGGCTGAACTAAGATCTGAATTGTCAGCCATGAGGCCTGCAGGCCACCTTTTACATAAGGGGGATAAAAAATCTCTAATGGCTTTAGTGAAAAAAAAGAGACTGACATGTAAGTAGCACCTTCCACTGACATCAGGACAATTCTGGAGGCACCTACTGCTCATGCAGGGACATAAGGGTACAATGTGAGCTGAACTGAAAATGAGAGAGGTCTCCACATTTTTCAGATTCCAACACCTCACTTCAGGGTAAAATATGTAATTTCAGAATATAACAACTGAAGAGAACAAAAGAGCATTCACCATTAACATTTTTAATTTTTTTTTTTTAGATGAAGGCTGCATTGAAATAAATCTCTGTTGTTCTCCTTTTCTAGATAAAGGACCTTCTGAAAAATAAACAGAAAGCTCAGTACTTTGTTAAACTCCATATTATTGCAGCTCAACTGAACACCAGTAGCTTGAAAAATGCTAATGTCATATATACTTTGACTGGCAAGTCAGGAGTGATGTCAAAGGGAGAAAAGGTAAGTGGTCTTTCAGGCTCCCACAGCAAAAATAGTGCTCTCTTTTCCCTCTACAAGGATTAGGAAAGCTCATTTTGCAGGGAGACATCAGGAGGGAGATAACTGTTGTATTATGAAAAACCACAGCTGTGGCCATGCATTACAAGGAGTTCAAGTCAAACTTGAAACCTCATTGTCATCAAAGTTTCCACTAAAACCAGCAAAAAGAAAAGTTACCTTTAGTCGTGTATCAACACTGAGTGACTTGGCAGACTAACACAGACTGGTCTAAAATGTTTGCTAAAATGAAGTTATCTTAAATCTGCAGGTATGACCAACAGAGCTGTGCGGGCAGGGGATGGGCATTAAAGGAGCCCAGGTGAAGTAAGAGGTGGCAGGGGGAGAAAGATACCCAGAGTTTATGCTGGAAACCTGTAAATACTGCTCACATGGAGCAAACACTGACTGAGCTGCTGATCCCGCTTCCCATGGAGCATCAGCCACCTTGGAACGATGCAGCAAACACAAGTCTTCAGCAGAGATAGAGCACATGGCAATTAACCATGAAAAAGACATAGTAAAGTTCATCATTAGCCCTGATTATCTAATGTCAGTAAAAATCAGGGTGGTCTGATCCCACAGTTTAAAAAACTTGTATTTTATGGATGATACACTAGGTTTTGTAGTCTGGAATCATTGTTCCTGGTCTCTTGATGGATTGGGCCTATGTGAAGGCTGAAATCAAGTTTCATGTTTTCAAGTTCTCATGTTTTGCAGTAGATCAATGGCACCTGAGCAGAGATACCTATTTTGTATGTTCAGTGAGTACACACTCCATTTGTAACAGGAAAATGTCCTTGCTGTCCAAGCCCTGTTTGTTTCCTGAAGGCTTCAGTACAGTGCAGAATCAGCAACATTTTGTTGTTTTAAATATACATAGAATATAAGGAAATGGATTGAAGTCCCATAAGATTATAGAAGCTGGCCTTTCCAGTACAACAATATTTTAAATTGTTTCCTGGCAGATTTTTATTACTAGCAGTCACCAGAACACTTTCAGGTACACTGAAATCCCCTCAGGGTCTGTCTCTGTTTCTCTTCTGAATTTTGCTGTCATGAAGCAAAAGAACATGGTCCTGATCCAAGGGATTGTTTTTTCCATTTCCTTGATAAGCATTGGAAGCAATCTTTAGCCTCCCCAGATTTAAATTGCTCAGGTGCTAGCAACAGGAGAGGGTCTTAGAGTACATTCAACCTGTGTACTCACTCTGCTGTTTTTTCATAATAAAGAATTCACTAACCATTACCTGGCTTCTTTCAGGATAACCAATTAAGGATTAGAATCCAAGGAGGAAGGAGGAAAGGAAAAATTTTGCAGGGAGATATTATTGCTTCCAATGGAATTTTGCACATTATTGACAAAGCCATGGACAATGTGGAGCCAACATTTGAGAGCAGCAAAGAGGTGAGCCATAAGTTACATACATGCAATGTAAAAATTTCTCTTAAAATAGTTTCACATTTAGTGAATGAGAAGGGGGATGGCTGACTAAACAAACTCTACTGAGCCATTGCACATAACTTCACAGAAGCAACATTCAAGTGAAAGATAATGACACAGTCTCCACAGAAAACAGACATTCACTGCCAATTTTCCAAGGAACCACTCAGCTGGATCAGCTTGGCAGAAGAGTGAACAGTTATCTTCATCATGCTTGCTTCTCTTCCTTATGTTACATTTGTCAAATATTTTACTCCTCTACCTTTTAAAAATAGGGATGAAGAGATAAAAACGCTTTCCCCATACACACAGAGCTGTGTGTCCTGTGATTCCCCCCAGTATTTCAGGACAATGACAAAATGTAACTATAAACCAGCATAGAACCAGTAAAAAGTGCTGCCATCTCAGTCATTTCCAAGCACCACCAGCCCCCCAAATGAAATGTATTCAATCTGTAACAGCTGAGACTCACACAATAAGTCAAGAAGTGTCTCATAAGAGCTCGTGTTTATTCCATGTTCTCAACTAAAACAAATCTTATTTTTATCCTATTTCAGGAAACCATAATGTCAGTACTTCAAACTAATGGAAGATACAGCCAATTTACATCTTTGATACAGGTAAAGATCCAGAAAAGCAATTACATAAATCTACTTTCAGATGTTCTTCAACATTTATACGTAATTTCACTTTTTTTAAACCAAAACAGAAAACTGGCCTAGGAATGGATTTACAGCAGGACAACCAGCCTTACGCAGTCTTTGTTCCGAGTAACAGGGCTCTGAGTAACATGAAAGCTGAGGTTCTGAGTTACCTGGTTTCTGCAGAGGTACAGTCTACGTGTAAGGCAAATCTTTCTCAGATAGTAAACGGATAGGAGATGCATACACGCATTGTCCAGACTTCATCTAAATTAGCTCCCATGGTCAAGGTTGAAAGCCATCTCTAACAGTTAAATACCAAGAATCACCTAGAGAGGAAGAGGATCTGGGGTCTCCCATCACACATAGGCATAATGTTCCTCCACATCAGGCCCCCAAACCTCTGCTTTTGCCCAGACATCACAGCCTGGACAGCCACATGGCACAGCCCCAAAACCTCTCCTGAAATCTATCACCCTCGGCAGGAACAGTCAAGGAAAGCAGTAGCCACAAGGGCCCCGCTGGATGGGAGTCACTGCTGATGGGGTCCCAGGGGGTGGTTATTGGTGTCCTGTCTCAGCATACATGCATGTCATGGAAGATCTATCAAAATAGAACGTGGGGTAGCATGAGGGCATGGAATGCCAGGCTGTCTGCCACAAGCTGAGCACCACCACTGACCCAGAGGTTTTCTGGTATACCAGCCAGTGATGCTGTTTCTCATCTCCATGTCTGCTCAACAAGCGAGACTGGATTTCTGAGGCCCATTTTGGGCTGAACAAACATCTTTTCTGCCCTGGCAGGGTTCCTGGAAGTTGCTGGAGCTGGTCCAATATCACATTGTCTCCAACACTGAGGTGAGTGCAGCTGTTTTGCCAGCCCCAAGTGCGAGAGCAAGAACCACTGTCAGGGGGTATTGTCAGGACTGCAGGCATGAGTACCAAGAAAAGGAATTACTGCCATTAAAATCAAGCTATCTCTGAGCCTATTCTGCTAAAATCAATCTTCTGGTTTTCAGAAAGAACTGTTTTTTTCATCCTCCAAGCAAACCTTTGTTTTTCATGGGGGGATGTTCATCCCCACCGCAGTCTCTGTTGTGGGGAAAGAAGGAAAGAAGTGACTGTATCCTTAATGAAAGGCTCTGTTTATATCATCTGACCTGGTCACTTCCAGCATAGAAAGTGGGAACAGAGGGAACATGATAACTATGAGTACTTTCATGGTACCAGCACCACCACAATGGTCTATGGATGCAAACAGGGCTATTTTTAGAAACAAGTGTTAACTTTAATCAGGCTGATTACAATAATTGGAAGAAAAATTAATATTCTTTTTTCAGCAATAAGGTCCTTATATGCAGGAACTAGCAAGCTCAGTCATAATTTAACGACACTACCTTTGTTACACAAGCTGGTTAGTTAATGCAAGGCTGATCACATTGATAATAATTTTCTCGCCCTGAAGAAAGTCTTTCTTGTGAAATCTGTCTGAATTTGAAGAGTAATGATATTACACTTCTCTCAACCAATTTATATTCATTTCAGCTTGAGGTTGCCAGCCTTGTCTCAATAGAGCACATCAAGACCATGGCAAACCAGTTCATTCACTTTAACAGGACCAGCACTGTAAGTCACAGCCCCCACCTGTGAGCAGCTCACTCTGATCCAGGCAGCTTTGCATGCAGGGGGAATAAAAAAAGGGGATAAGGGGAGGCATTAGCAGAGCAATTTCTTGCTATAATGAGGCAGGAATTTTCAACTTGCCATTCCCACCTACTGTTAGCATTAATATTATAAAGGATGCAGAGCAAATGATAGGTATATAAGGACAGCTTACAGGAGTTTTGTCCTTATGATTATCCACAATCCAGGAATGATCCTCAATCATGTTCTGCCATATTTTAAAAAAATCTATTTAAAATAATTGTTACATATTTTAGTAATTTCAAACACTTATCAGTGCACACAAAAAATATTCTTTTCCTCTCTTTAATATTATCATCTCTGATCCTGATGTACCTAGTGGATACAATTTTAAAAGTGTTAATTTTTCAGCAGTTGTGCAAAACCAAACGATCTGTTAGGTTAGCTTCCTTCTCTTCTGGAGTAGCGATGCACCTATAAAAATTCTTGTAAGGGCAGAGCAGCAGCAGGAGTAAATGCTGAAAGAATACATTTTTCTCTCTCCTGTGAATTTGGATGGATCCCAGATTCTCTCTCACTTTCCTTCTCCTCTGTCAGAGAGAACAGCAAGGCATGCTTAAACCCACTGAAATCAGTGCCTGAAGTTATCAGTAGTCTTCTCATTTTGGCCAGTCTGTTATTCACAGTTCCACAGGCTGACAGGGCAGATTCATAGAAAAACCTTAGATACCTCTGTTGAAGACCAATATTCAAGAAAATACAAAATATATCTGTGCTTCTTGCATAAACAAGCATAATAAAAATTAGACAGCAAATTCAAAAGCAACTAATTTTAAACATTTAAAATTAAACCATCAGAAACTGAGGAGCCAAAACCACTTTTTTATTAATCATAATTTATTCTTTCACAGGGAAAAGTCTTAGTGAGTGGAGAAAAAATGGAAGAAACAGATATTGTTGCAAAAAATGGTCGCATTTATACCCTTGAGGGCGTTCTCATCCCACCCACAATTGTTCCAATCCTACCACATTGGTGCGACGAGACAAGTCAGGACACAAAGGTAAGAGAATCACAATGAATCTGTATCTCCAACTCTTCCATACAAGGCATTCCAGCTTCCTCTTTACGAACTTTCTCTGATATCGTCCATTTGAAAGAGATAGTTTTGGAAATGAGTATATCAATGGCCACCAGCCTGGCAGTACTGCAAAGAGGGAACTCATACGAACACACCCTATTCCATTTTTTTAAAAATCTAGTTGTTGCATTAACCCTTTGAAATACCCTTTGTCTCTCCAGCCCAACTCTTTCCTCCAGTTCCTGAATCCCATCCGTGCATATAAGTACATGGGAATTTACAATTGCCATGTTCTCAGGGAAAACTACTCCCTGTTTCTCAGGGAAGCTACTCCAGATCAATGTTTTCCTTTCCACTGAATATACAGCAAAAGGAAACAGGAAATTAAAATATTAACATAATAATTTTTTATTTATATATTAGAAATATGTTCTTTTCAGCAGCAGCAATTTCCCCTAGCCCTGCTTTTCTCCACAAACAAAACTGTTCCTGTTTTAAAGAGTGGATTTTGACAAACCTTGCTCACTTAGGTAACACAGTACAGGCCTTTACTTGGTGACATTCAGATGCTATTTCTGGTAAGAGGACTGAATGTCAGACCTAACTTTTCACTTGGAGTAAGCACAGCTCCAGCGAGCTGCCCTGGACCATGTTCAAGTCCATATCTGGGCCAGTAACAGTTCCGGTGCAAAAGGAAAACATTTAATGTCTTAGCTTACAACAGTCCCGAACCACAGCCTGGAAAAAGGTTCCCAGCAGAACTGGACAGCATCAAAATGTAATGAAGAAAACACTGGCAGTAAAGACCTACTACCTCTGGCAATAACTACAAAGTGCTGTATGTAGAATATAATCATAAACCAGGCAGAGCTCCAAGCAGCAATCTCTGATGCAAAAAGCAATCCATACCTAGAACTCCAATAATCTGAATTCCTTACCAAAAATCTACCTAAAAAATTATGTCCAACATCAATCAATCATCAAGCAACAGGCAAAAAATTATTTAAAGGCAAAACAAAAACTCTTAGTCACAAAAATTATTCCCCAAATTTAAGTTAGGCACCTCTGTCAGCCTTGAAAGCTTTGTGCATAGCTAAAAATATAGTTATATGTTCCAAGATTTAAGCAGAACACTGCTAGCCAGGAAAACACAAAGGAGCGATGGCTTTTACAGTTTTTATTTGTACCAAGCATTTCCATCACTCTCAGAATACAAGAGTAACACCACCTAATAAATACTACTTATATTTAAAGAGTTAAAAGATGCTAAGCTTGTAGGACCTGGTAGATCTACACACTTACAAGGACTTTGCATCTCTTTGCATCCCTAAAGATGAAACCTTTAGGCTAATGCATACTTATCCATGTAACCCAAAAGCTGAAAGCTGCACCTGAGCCTAACTGAAGGACACCAGGGCTTATTCCTAGTGTCACAGAGAGCACAGAAGGGACAACAGGACCTCAGTCTGATGTGTGGCCTAAGGCAAATTTTGATGATTTGATAAGTGGTGTGAGCAGCACTGAAGTAGCGGCTGACCCCAGCTCCCTGCTCCACCTTCCCCCAGAGATCATCACCCCTGTGGCACATTCGATGGGAATATTTCCCTGTGCTCCAATTACTTCAGTGTAAAGGTAGTGTATCAATTTACTACTGAAAAACAGGCAGATCTGACCTTGCCTGGAGGTGCAGACACTTTTGTCTGTCCTCTGCTGGGGTGTGGCAGAAGAGAGGGACTGGACTGCCATCCTCAGGAAAAGGAGGGAGCAGATACCCATGGCTGGGACCATTCCAGGGGAAGAAAGGGACTGAGTAGGTGACACTAAGTGGCACTGAGCAGCAAGAAGAAGAACACCAACAGGAGGAAGCGTTGCCCACAATGATCAGCCAGATTTTTGAGTTCTAAAGGGGCAAAGATGCATTTACAGGAATTTTCAGAAATACAAAGAAAGGCAAGACTCTATGTCAGCTTCAGACATGACTGTGCAGCTTATAAAAGAGCTTTTATAATGTCTAAATGTATTTGCCAAAATACATCTGACCCACAGACCTTGAATACGTAGTAGTGGTATTGGTACCGCAGCTATTTGCTGCTCTTCTTTTGTAAATCTGGTCCTTTATTCCTTTAAGTCCTGTATAACATGAAGGACTACTAAATCCAAACAAGTATCTGATTCTTTCCCCACAGCTCCAGTGATAAATCTGTGAGAGAAATGCCATAAGTCAGGTTTATAGTCTCCTGTCCAATGGCTACAAAACACAGCCATGTAACAGATGAGGTTCTGGCTCTAGGATTTATGCTAACTTGATTGAAAACCAAGGCATTGATAGTCACAATAGGACAATAGCTTTGACAAACTCCATATCCAGCTCTGAAAGGTTCAACCTCTCTGAAGTTATTGCATGTTGAGCTTGCAAAGACTTCACCTTTAAAACTGCTAATGGAGTTTATATCCCCTCAGTAATGTAATTGCCAGCCTCTGTCACCATCACATTGTGATAAATTAGCTGGTCAGGAAAAGCAACCAAAGGGTGAAGACAAAAAAAAATCTTACTACTGGGATCATAATGGAGTACAGGATCTATGATGTGGAAGCAAAGAATATTTTTCTTTGCCACCTATATACAAGACAAAATTCTGTTCAGAGTGCCTGTGTTCTAGACTCAACTAATCTGTGGTTTTCCAGGAAGAAATAAAATATTCTTGTAGAAGTTAAGTGTGTAGACTTCACTAGACTCTCAGACAACATTAGTTAACTCATTATACTGGGTTGAGTACAGGATACCTGTGCATTCATGTCCTTGTTTTCTTCTGTTGAGGAAGCTTCATGTTCATTAAAAGAAGGGAATGAGGGAAGGAAAAACAGGGAAAGAAAGGAGAAGGTGGAAATGAACAACCATTCTTCAAAAATCAGAGCCAGCAGATATAGCCCTGGTGCTGCCCTTTGGCTCTAGATTCATGCTCTAACACACAGAAGCCATAAAACAGAGGTACTTTAAATTTACAGGGTACACCATCCATATGTATGCATTTTAGCAGTTGGTATAATGCCTTTTCAAATCCCTATCCCTATTGTTTCCATCTAGAGGGCATGTACAGCTCATTTACAACATGCATCGTGTCCCTATCTCCAGGATGCACAGCCCATCCTAAGTGACATTTCCCAATAGACTCACCAGTTATGCAAAAGCACAGGGGGAAGGCATGCCCATACTTTGGTCATTGCTCTGCCAATATAGAGAGCAAAAGAATATGAATACAAGAGACTTCATAAAAATATAGATATAGATACGCTTTCATCTCTTTTTGGCAATGACTGAATCATCTGATAATTTCAGCATTATTTTGTTTGCTGTTGCAAAATTCCCTGTATACTTCATAGAAGCTCTAACTTGTTTCTCAGGTGGAGCAAGTCCTATTTCAGCAGAGGAAAAATGTGAGGAATGAGAGTCAGATGATGATGCTTTGAGAGTTAATAAACTGAATATGTTTAAAATAGACCTCACATCCGTTAGAAGTTCCCTTTCTATTAAGTATCCTCCCTGAAGTAACAGTCTGCAGACGCAAGTTCAGGAAGGATTGAAGATCTCCCGTCTGCTTTGTATCTAAGAGATGCAAATTTAGCTGCATATTTCTCCACATACAAAATTCAAGTCTAGCTACCACAGGAATTTTATTCCTCATTTTATAAAAATTAACTGATAGTAGTCCTGTAAATCAGTACTCAGAAACAATGAAAGAAAGTTTATATTGTGAAAAATACATATTTTAATAAAATTTAAAAATGCAATACCAGCAAGGTGCTTTCTGTTCTCCAGGTAAATTATGCTGTGAAATTAAGACTGTATCAAAGAACTCTACACAGCTTAGAAATACAAATTCTTCCCTTTTGTGCATGTTCCAGCCTTTCTCAAAACAGAGGTGCATTATTGAACCTTTCAAAAAATTCACTGTGCTAGAGCCTGCAGTATAACAGCCAAACTATAGAATTACAGCTCCTTAAGGTGAAATGTATGTAAAAGTTTTCCAAAATATTGTCTTATACATGGTGAACTTCCTTTTGGAGTTGAGAGATGTTTGGACATGTCCATGTAGTTTCCATGCACTTCAAAACCAGGCTGAGAGGAGCTAGTGGACATCTCAGAGTTAAATATAAGGGAAAATCCAGATTACTTTTCATATGTCACTGACAACAGCACACTCACACTCTGCCATGCAGGAGTTTCCACATGAGGCTCCAAGCCCAGGTGTTCATTTTCCCCATACAGCTTCACCCATGAAGAACAGAACAACTCATCCTCTCCTGGTCCCAGCCACTCCTGTCCCAGGACTTCCCATTATATTGGATAACAATGAGCAGGAAACACAAGAATCACACCCCAACTACTGCTTGGGACGTCTGGTTCATGCAGAAGTCATTAGCCCCTGAAAACTACTTGCACCCTTCTGGCTTCTGGGGCTCCTAAATAGGCTTCTGCACTTCGTGAGAACCACTTAGTAACAGGCAGATAAGTCTAAAAACTGTAAGCTTTGTAAGCCTTTTGCTAATTTGTAGTTCTCTTGAATCACATATGCAAATGAATATTTTCTAATACATTTTCTCTTTATAAATAAATGGATCAAGAAGCCATTTCACAAAGGAAAAAACAGAAAGGCCATTCAGAGCTGCTTGGTAGCTCAATCCCACCGTGGTGCAGTGAGAAAGGAGAAAGATCAAAGCAGCACACTTGGCTGTTACAGCATCCCCCTGGGGCAAAACATCCTGAGGTTCCTGATCTCAGATTCCAAGGATCCTAATTCCTGCATCCTAATTCCACTACACTCCCACTGACAAATATGAGACTGCACACAATATGAGCAGATCCCACTGGCATGTTCATAAGTGGAGACAGGATGGGGATTTCTAGCACTGAGTCTGATAAGAACAAGGGCAATATCTGGTCGCCTCTGCATCCCCTTATTAAACTGCCAACGCCCTTCTTGGTTTTTAACAAGACCATTGCAGAGCTGGTTCTGGTTCAACATAAGGCTTTTCAGAGATGGTTATCCCTTCAGGCCTTTCCCAGAAGACCAAAACACAATAAAGATTGGGTCTTTATGCACTCTGCCCTGAAGCATTGAAAAAGAGGATCTTTTCTTTATTTTGCAGGAACGAAAATGTTGCAAAGGCTTCTTTGGCCCTGACTGCAGACCATGTCCAGGAGGTTTCTCCAAACCCTGCTCTGGAAATGGGCAGGTAAACAGAGCATCCAGCAGCACCCTGCACTCCAGACAGGGGAAGGATGAACTGCATCCCAAAAGTCCCTGGAGTATTTCTGCACAACAAGAATGTTGGGCTCCACAAGGGCTGCCCCCTTCATCTGTGTCCAGTGATGGCTGTGAATTTCAGGTTCAGTTATAGCTAAGAGGGAAAATGAACCTCTCAAATGTCCAAATTGCAGATTCCTAGGGTTGCAACACACAGGCAAGGCTGAGTGGCCCATTCTCATGCTTATAATTTGCACAGCACAAAGTAATGACCCAGCTACCTATTCTCACATAAGAACTGCAAAGAAAGGTAAAATATATAGCAGCAAAGAAAAAGCATAAGGAAAGTTTTTGCTTTGAAACATCTTTTTCAGCAAAGCTGGGGTTCTTCCTGAGAGTCTCTCAGAATCATAAAACATGGACAGGAATGTAGTCTCGTTCCTAGGGTAAAGATCTGTTTGAATTCCTACATAACAA
The DNA here is from genome assembly GCF_965231275.1 of Zosterops lateralis. NCBI lineage: Eukaryota > Metazoa > Chordata > Aves > Passeriformes > Zosteropidae > Zosterops > Zosterops lateralis. The sequence continues at coordinate 19,077,886 of NC_139765.1, forward strand.
TCACCTCCCTTCCATATCACAGTGCATGGATGGCCTGCATGGAAATGGGACCTGTGTTTGCTCTGAAGCATTTCAAGGCTTGAGCTGCCAGTTCTGCTCAGACCCTGGCAAATATGGACCTCAGTGTGACAAAGGTAAGTGCAGCTCTGTAGCCTCAGCATAAGAGCATGGGCTATTTCTATTGAACCCTAGTGATGATTTGGTAGGAGTTAACTGGTTGCTAAACAGTCCCTGTGGAGGATGAGCAAGATGTTCCTGGGGTATTTTCATTTCTTGTTTCAAAGAGACACATCATAAGGCCAGGGTCAGTGTAAATATTCTAAATCACTTTTTGGAGGGGGCATAGCTTGTTTTGTACTAATTTATTGTTCTTTTGTACTAATCTATTGTTCTCCTCACACAAGTAATTGTAAAGAAAATCTTTACTATTCTGTTCCCATCTGCTATTGCCCACAACAGAACAGATTCTGCCTGCAATGACAAACACACGAAACCTAAGAACAACTAGACCTATAAACAAGTTGTGTTTAGGCTACTTAACTGTCCTTACTGAATAATTTCTGCTCTATTTTATATCTTATAGTTCTTCACTGACAGATTTAATTCTACTGAGCCAAACCATAATACATTTGAGAGTCTACAGCATATACAACATCAAATATAAATACATTCCTCCTCTACAAAACCATTTTTAGCCTTCTTTGTTATGAAGCAGCCTGCCATTCATGAAGCACAACTCACTTGAAGGTTCAGAGGTACATGGACAAAAAATGAGACACTAATTCCATAAGGAATGGTGGTATCTCCTAAACTCCAGTTCCACCAAAGTAATAAGTGTTTGCTTTACTAGTGTTTGCTTTACTAGTCACCACTGGCCATTTCTTTGGAATGCACAAAACTTTCCTGCTGTGTCCCCAGCAGCCCTAATCCACCCAGTACTAGCAAAGCGCTGGCATGTCTGTGCTGATGCTCTGTGTACCCAGCACTGTGCAATCTAGGATCTGTGGGCTCAGTGCTTAAAGGCTTACCCTGTCACTGAAAGCACAGCAAAAGTCATGCAGTGAATAACTTTTACAGTCTAGGGCATAGCATTTTGTTTCTACTTCTCTGAAGCACTTTGAAATTCATTGGTAAGAGTAGTGTAAAAATACAACATACTTTAAATAGTTACTCATAAAACACACCTGAAAAGACATGGCTGTGATTAACAAATAAGTTCTCCATCAAAGTGAGATTAAAAAATACAAAAGTTTAGATTGTTGAAAAAAATAGGAATAGCTGATTCATAAGAAATGCTATGTAAGGATAAATGCCTTTTTCCACTGTGGAATTCCACAAAGTAATTTATATCTGGTAGAGTGCCTCTGCATTCATGGGAAGTGTGATAACCAAATTGACAGCGACGGGACCTGTGTTCCTGGATCCTGCAGAACTGGATACATAGGGAAACTCTGTGAGAAGCCAATTGTTCCCTGTGAGCCCTCCCTACAGCTCTGCCATGCACATGCAGACTGTCAGCTTAGCAATGGCACAGTGAGGTAAGTCAGTAACTTGCATCAAATTAATATTCACAGTGCTGCAACCCCTTTCTGTTTCCCTGACCAAAACAGTCCCTGGCAGCAGTGCACAGACAGCAGCCACTGCAATCCTGCTATGCAGCAAATAAGCATAATCATGCACCACATCAGCCTTGAGTTGCAAGATAATAATTATGAGTTCTCAATATCCTGTACCTTATATATTTAACACTGAAAGATAGTTGCATACAGATCTGATCCTTGATTAAAAGCCTCCCTTCCTACCAACATCTACAGAGGATTTTAGGAAGCTCTTTGTTCTAATCACCCCTTAGTGGTTTAGGAGTTTGAGCCTTGCTGATAAAGGATGAAATTCTCAAGAGTTTGAGCATAGATATCTCACTCTGGTCAGCTCAGGTAAGTTTTGCACACCACAGCACCACAGAATTCAGCAGATTCCCCAACCCTGGTCACAAAACTCTGTTACTGCTTCAGCTGCCCTGCACTTGCCTGAAGCTCACCTTCAAGTTTGCCTCTTGCTGAAGTGTATCCGTAATGAGTCATGACAAAGCACAATGGGGGACGCTGCCGAACCTGAGTGCCTAAGTAATTCCCTCCGTATAGATTAATCCTGGGGAGGGACCTAGGGAAACAGGGGGGGCTCATTTTCTTGTACTCATTTCAGGGAGAGAGCCATCTTCTGTGTCACTGGAAGAGAGCATAGCCAATGCACAAATATTTTAGAGCTGTTAGCTCAACTTTGCAATGATAACATCAGCTCAGAATTAATTTCACTCCCTGTCACATATGCAGAGAATGGATCCCTGATTTGACTCTAATTAATCCAGTCAACATTTTGGGAAAAAAAAAGGTAACATACACACTTGAGCTACTTGCATCATGAATCCAAAGTTACCAATTTTCAGCTGCCTATAAATAGCATGTTGAAGTGGAAAACAATCACTGTAATTTAGAGCTGTCCTGTCACGTGTAACACCTCCTTCCTCCTCTTGTCTCTGTAGCTGTGTTTGCAAACCTGGCTATGAGGGAGATGGCTTGAGCTGCAGCCAAGTTGATCCTTGTGCTATTTTAAATCCTGGTGGCTGCAATATCAATGTAAGTACATGCTTTTCCCACAGAAAGGTAAGCAAAGAGGAAGATTTGGCCAGAAACTTCTGCAGAAGAGTTACAGTTTTCATTGGAGTCCCAGGCTCTTTCCCCAGATACCACTACAGAGCTTACAGAAGCCTTACGGCTAAAGCCCTATGTCCCCTAAGAGTCCTGAATGGCTGCCTCTGCATCTTCCCCCAGGCTGAGTGTGTTCAGACAGGCCCAGGGGAGCACAGGTGTGTTTGCCAGGCAGGATGGTCAGGCGATGGAAGGGACTGCTCAGCCATCAACAACTGCCTGTTGCCCACCACGGCACGGTGCCACAAGAATGCCACCTGCATATACATTGGGCCAGGTCAGGTAGGTCCTTGCATTCAATGTCATCTTCAGTGCATGTCCTCAACCATTTTGTTCTGCCAGAGCTTGGGCTTCCTATCCTGTTTTCTTCCCCAAAGCCTCCTCTCCCCCTTACAGCAACGATGTTATTTCCACAGGGTGCTCTCTACCCAAAACAGTCTCCCTAAATTCCAGTTTCAGTGTCTATGTGGTGGTGCTGTGGCAGCAAACACATTTTTAGAAAGTACATAAGTAGATGTCAAGTATAAAGGTCTTCTGCAGATATTAGTCAGTGTCATTCCACTGAAGCCAATGCTAAGCTACAGAAACACAGAGAAACTAATTCACCATGTCTAGAATATGCACACAATTTCAATCTTTTTAATGAATTGCCATGTTTTATTGAAATAACAGAATGACTGTAAGTGTAAGGATGGATTTCAGGGGAATGGAATTGAATGCACACCCATAAACTTGTGCCTGGAAAAAAATGGAAAATGTCATCATCTGGTGAGTAATTAATCATTCCCTGAACAAAGTGTTCAGATACATATCACACTTCACCTCCTGCGCACACCATAAAATTTATTTGCCATTTCAAGCCTGCAGTTTCTTTTTGAGAAAGTACTTTCCAAGCAGTTCTACAAGCACCAAAAACTGTGTGAACCACATCAGTATGGTACATGAGCTGAGGATAGACTGCAAGGGCTCTCCCTAGTCTGCCAGTACAGAAGGATTATCTCAAGCCTGGAATAAATAAATGCTGGTTTTCTACCAGCAACTACTACTGTGGATGCACTATCCTGTTAGGATATTTACCCAAGTCAAGAATCTCTACCAGGCATCTCTCAGCTTTATCAGTGGCTGCATGTGCTCTGCTGTGCCCTGCAGTCCCAGCCTCAGGTGGGGCACAGGAACAGAGCTGAAGTGAGGAACACCAGGAAGCAGAGGATGGAACTACCATATTCAGGGGAAAGAAAAAGGCCCAGAATAGGTAGGGAGGAAACAAGAAAAGGTGGAGCAACCAAGGGGTTAGATTCCTACAGACTTAGGGCATGGTGGGTGGGGGAGGGAGTTAGTGCCCTGGGTTGATGGAGTGTGCCCTACAGGAAGGTGAAAAAAAGCTTCTTTGTATGTTTATGTTTGTATATAAACAGGTCTTAGTAGGAGGCTTCACAGGCCACCCTTGCTGGAGTGGTCTCCTGAGTATTTGACCAATTCTCTCTCTTTCTGGTTCCAAGGCAACATGTCAGCTCAACTATTCTCGTGGCTGGGAATGTGTATGCCCAGAGGGCTACGAGGGGGATGGTACAATATGCTATGGAAATGCTGCAGATGTAAGTAAGGTGGTCACTTCCTCTGGGCACAGGACCTGCTGCACAGGTCTTACCCTGGATCTTGAACAGAGAGAGTAGCAGAGCCTTTATAAACAGTCAGAAAAATATGATACCCACCAGTGATCTCTGCAAAGGGTATTCCAGTGGGAGATGCTTGCCTGATTCATAAATTATCTGTTTGTGTTTAAAAACATGGCTTGGAAATGGGCCTAAGGGAGCAGAGCATATTTCTGGCTTCAAACAATTTGAAAGTTTGCAATTGAAAACAAATTGAAAAATGGCAATCCTAGAGTCCAGACCTGCAGAAGTGCTAAGCACTCACCTGCCAGCTGGGAGCACCAAGCAGTACATTCTTCTGAAGCTCTGCCCTGCAGTCTCTCTCAGTGGAAATGATCAGTTTATCATGTTGAAACAAACTGTGCTGATCCCCAGGCAGATAAAACCAAACAAGTCAATTGGTGAAATAAATATGCATTTAACAGCACAGGAAAAATGAAAGTGTCCTCAGTCTCAGCTCCTGGCAATAATCTTATATGATTCTCAGCACTATCTGCCACCCCTGCTTATACTATCGTCCATCTCTGTTCTAAGTACTGTGGCAGAGTAAGGGCTGGGAAATGTGTAAGATGCTGTACAAATATCAGCTAAAGCAACATATATTTCAATCAATTTTATATAGAGTTAAGAGAAGAATTAAGTTTTAAATCACAGGAAATTAATGCTTAGCCTGGGGTCAGTACACAGTACATACCAGGGTCAGGTACACACCTAAGCAATCCGTGGCCTAATTTTCAAGAATTGGTAACTCACCATTCCCATTACCAGAAAGTATCTGTATTAAGAAAACATTAATTAGATGGCTTTTCACACACTCCGAAAACCTCCTCCTCTGTGTCACATCAGCCAGGCCAGACACGGTGGGTTGCAGCACAGTCAAGAGCATTTTGGTACAGATAATTATAGCTTACAAACTCATTGATCTCTCTTCTTTCTAATCAGGAGCTATCCACTCTGTCAGAAGCAGCTGCTTTTAACCAGTGGGTTAATGTAAGTATACTTATTGGTTAATTTCTGTAGTATGTTCAGGTTTGCAGAAATACATGAGCCTTGTAGAAATGGGAACATCACAGCAATATTTCTGTCAGAGAGAGGAAGCTGAAGACCTAGAGAGACATCAGGGTGCCTTTCCCATCAGTTGTGGAGGGGTTGATCATCTGGTTCCCTATTTCTGCCTGATAAACAACTTCTGAACCCAAATTCAGTGAGTAAGGAAGCTCCACAAGCAGCAGACGTAGTGCTCTCTGAGGCAGGGAGCGACATAAGCCATGATTGGTTTTCCATGAAAACACACTGCAGTCCAGACAAGCAGCAGCAGTGTGCAAACAGAGCCTGAATATGACCCCAGCTGTCTCCTTTCAACTTCTCTCATTCAATAAAATGACAAGTGGGAAGGGAAGGCAATGCCTTACTCCCCCATTTTCACGTGCCCCACAGTAGGAAAATCCAAACGTACGACTAGACTGTGCTCCTGCCACAGCAAAAAAGCAGGAAAAAACTCAGAAAAAATTCAGTGTGTGCAGGCCTGACTGAGCTGCAGGAAATAGAATCATAGAATGATTTGAGTAGAAAAGGACCTTTAAAGGCCATCTAGTCCAATCTCTCTGCCATAAGGCAGGGACATCTTTAACTAGATCAGGCTGCTCAGAGTCCTGCCCAGCCTTACCCTGAATGTCTCCAAGGATGGGTCATCCACCACTTCCCTGAGCAACCTCTTCCAGTGTTTCATCACCCTCATTGAAAAGAAAAATTTCTTTCTTATATCTAATCTAAATCCACTCTTTTAAAGTTTAGAACCATTATCCCTTATTCTTTTGCAAAAGGTCCTGCTAAAAAGTTTTTCCCCATCTTTCCTAAAAGCTACTTTTAAATACTGAAAGGCCACAAAAGGTCTCCCTGGAGTCTTCTTTTCTCCAGGTTGAGCAGCCTCAATGTGGAAAGAGATTAACTTGTTTGGCTCCAGATTATGGAAGGAACATCAAAAACAGGTTTAAACCCCAAAGTTTTAGATACGCTGGTTGTCAAAATCTACTTTCTATTTTCAGATGCAATCATTTATGACTGGAGCAGCAGTAACATTTGAAGTCCTATCCCGCTGTGATTGGAACTGTATGAACAAAGATCAAACAAGTTGCTCCCACAAAGAGCTTAAAACCTAAATGTGGGAAGTGTACAGCAAATACATGGTGAACAAAAAAAGGACAGTTATGTGTTAATGAATATCATCAGAAGCAGAAGTCACAGCACATTAGTTGCTTTAAGGCATTTCAAAGTTAGATGGCTTGGGGATCATTAAAGTACATAATTGCAAGGACCACCTCAGGGAGCTTCTTAAGAGAGCTCAATGTGGCTAATTCAAGTCAGTTGTCTGCCTGGCCCTCAGCTCAGATTGTGGCACTGGACACTAAAGAATTTAAAGAAATGGGCATAATAGGAAATGCTGTTCACCTGCTAATCTGCTCTTTAGATAATGAGGGAACAAATCAGAGGGAAGATTCTGTAAAATCTATTGAAACAGAGATGTGGAAATTTCTGCTACACTTCAGAGAAATGCTATCACTTCAAATAAACATTGGTAACTACAAACATGAGCAAAATAGGGAGGTATCTCCATCTGTGTTTTTTTAACTTTGTACTTGAGCAGGAATGGGATGTTTATCACTTTTCATAACCAAATATTTTTCTTGCTGGTCAGGAAGGATGAGAAGGGGAAGTTTGTTGCTCTTTCTATATTTAAATATTTGGAAGGTGATAGGGATGATGGCTAGAAAGAAAGATGATCTTAACAGAGAAAAAATTCCCAGCTATTTAAGGGAACTGATTCCCTTCTTGACTTAAAACCCAACATAAGTAATGAAGGACTATCCAAATCCAAAACAAGCCAGCTTCCAGGCAGCATACCAGCTGCAAAAAGGTAGAATGCAAGCTCATATTGCTCCCTCAAGTCTTGCAGTATCAAAAAATGGCAAGTTGTGGAGCCTGTGAAAAACTTGGAGAACCCTATCTTCAGCAAGATCACATGTAAATATTTAGCTTTCCATTAAAAAAAAAACCAAAAACACACGACTGGAAAAATCCTCTCCACTGGAAACTCTTTCCATCCTTAAGGCAGATAAAAAAATGAAAGATGAATTAATTTGTGCATGCTACAGATCTCACAATACCCATCTAAAATTAGAGCTGTCAGCAGCAAGCTCCACTGCAGTGCTAGTGGGCACAGATAACTCTTGGACATCTTGAAAAAAATCCCAGCCATGTTAAATAATACCCTTCTTCCAAATGTGCAAATGTGTCACTTTATGTTGTGGAAGTTTCTTATATCATGGTTCATACTCCTATCTATTAAACAGTATGTAGTGGTCTGCAAGAGGAAGAAACTTGAATTTATGAGGAACCACTAGCATTTATCACCTTTTTTTTTAACATTCATCACCTTAAAAAAAAAATTCAAGTGCATAATACAAAACCTATGAGACAGGCTAACATTCGTGGGGGTCAAGTTATGTGTGCCATAATAAGAAACAATTCTGACCTGAACATTATCTCTACCCTTTAAATGCTGGCAATCTCTACTGTAAAAAATAGACACGCATTTGCCATTTTTGTACAGTTTTAAGTGCTATTGTTCAAGTCATTGCTCAGTATAATTGTTTTTTTCCTTTCCAGGCTGGTCACAAAGTATGTCACATACTCCACCTCGCTTAAAATGTCACCAGCTACTATTTCTAGAGCATCCTTAGAATTAATTATTTTATCCCCTTTACTTTCATGCAGGAGGCCAAGATAAACTCAGTGTTGTCCACCACCTCAAACCTAACTGTCCTTGTGCCTTCTCTGCAAGCAATTGAAAACATGGATGAAGATGAGAAAGCCTTTTGGATGTCAAAAAGTAACATTCCAACTCTCCTTAAGTACGTTAATGGTTTGGGGGATTGGCTTTTTAAATTAACTGGGTTTTATGCTAAACAAACATTTGGTTTGAAGCCACTAGAGCAAGACAAGCATTTTGATTTTAAAGGAAGGGCATAGGATTCTCCTTCTAGTTCCAGCGGTATAAATCTCTGTAGCAAGGCCACTAGGAAAAAAAGTGGCCTTATTTATATTATGTCAGAAACATTTAAAGGTTGAACAGCCATGTTTAAAAATCAAAACAGGGCTGAACAGGGTGTTGTAGGAGCAATTCTTGCTTAAAACCACAGTTTTAGACACACTAAGCATGTTTATCTGAAATAAGAGAAAGAAAAAAGAGAGATAAAATACAAAACATTCAAATCCAGTTAATTTCCTTTAGGTATCATGTACTGACAAGAGCTTACAGCTTTGCCGATTTCCAGAATTTATCATCCTCTAACATGCTGCCAACATCGCTACAGAGCAAATTCCTACACTTGTCTAAAGAAAATGGGGTGAGATGACCTGCAAACCACTGTACTATCATTCACCAAAACCTGACCATCACTGCCACTGACTTTCTTGTAATACAAAACCACACAGACGTTATGTATATTTTTAAAATACATGTCATAAAATTAAAGGCATAGTTCAATTATATTGGCCCCTCTGGGAGAAACATTAGCATGTTTCTCTCTACCACTTTACATCACCAAAATCTGTCCACAATATTCTTAATTTCTAATGTGCCGGTAGCTGCTGCAAACACTGGACAGTCTTGTAACCAAGCAGAAGAGAAGTCCTTGCCTGGAGCAGCCTCTGTGAGCTAAATTAAGACAAAGAGCATCAAGGAAACCAAATAACTTAATTTAGGGAACTTGGAAGATAGGAGGAAGCAGTGATAACACATGTCTCCACATACACAACTTGATAGTCCTAAACCACCCGAGGGTACTTTTAATGGTAAATAACAAGTTACAGCCCTTACCCTTTAGCCTTTTTATTAGATAAATTTCACGTTCTGAGGAGGATTTCCTGGAAATACACAAATCATATTTAAGCACTTCATCCCCATTAAGGGAGAGGGAATTTCCCCTCACCTCCATGCTCCAAAGGAAAAGTTATGAACAGGGTCCTTCAAAGCTGCACAGAACTCGGAGGGTGTAAATCGGCTCAGAGCTCAGCCTACCCCGTGGCTGGAGGCAAGTGCACCTAACCCCAGGTAACCAGTCCAGTGCAAGCAAGCCCAGGGCTTTGCCAGTCTGCACACAGGGAACAACAAAGAGTCCTGAAGTCCCCTGCCCTGTGCACGGTTCCCTGAGGGTAGCCCAGTCCCTGGTGTGAATTGGTGTGAGTGGTGCCATGGGGCAGCCTAGGCAAGCATTTGGGAAGGTGTGGAAATCCACAGTGGGAGCTGCTGGGAAATCACCAGCCCCACAACGTGAACACAAACCCTCTCTCCTCTCACTTTTCCAGAACCTGACCCTCGGGGGCGCGCACTTTGTGGCCAGTGACATTGCATCCACAAATGGGGTCATTCATGTTATTGATAAGGTATACAATATATTGACAAGGATTTGTTCCTCTGCACCACAAGCAGTGCAAAACCATTAACCTGTGGAAAAAACCTGTGCACAGAACAGCATTTTGTCCTGCAACTGATCTTTGCAGGTGATGTGGGATATCTGCTCCTTTGCAGGTCCTGACCCCACTCCGTAGCGCTGTCATGCCAAGGCTGCTGGCCCGCCTGGAGCAAATGCCTGATTACTCCATTTTCAGGGGCTACATTATTGTAAGCTTTCACATCATTTTAACAATGTTTTCACCACAGAGGAAACTCTCTGCTTTGTTTGCATTTCAGACTAGTATCAGACTATCAGTGGTTGTTTTGATTTTTTAAATGTGTTTCACAACAGCAATATGGTCTGGCCAACGACATAGAAGCAGCAAACACATACACAGTCTTTGCCCCGAGTAACGATGCCATAGAAAATTACCTACAGGATAAGAAATCTGCTACTCTGGTATGTATTACTCACAAAGCTTGTCCTAATATTTCAGTATTTCATCTTTGTTTGAAGTGGATGGGTTAGGAGGACACAGATATAGGAAGAGAATTGTTTCCCATAAATCCAGTAAGTTAGGTTTTGTCTGTAACACCAGAGAAGGTGAAATGGAATGGATCTACCTATATTTTCCTGACTTGCTGGAAGAGCCTAGCTATTTGTTCTATGTTTTGACCTTTTTTTTTGGTTTGGGATTTTGAGAGGTTTTTTATGTAAAGAAGATCAGTGCAGGAGTCACCAGAAAAAACACTGAAATTAGTTTTTTAGATGAACAAACTCCAGTCCCCTGACATCGCTAATACCCCATCATTAATAATGCCATGAAATATTCTGACTCTTTCCTAAAACTATCCAGATGCTGGCCTTGTTACTCCTGCAGGAATGCTGCAGCAACACTCTCCCTCTGGCATTTGTACCCTGACATCTATACAACTTCAAGAGGCCTTCTCAGTCTTGTTGGTTTCCCCCCAAGATAAGCTTTTTCTGCACCATTCCAGCAGCTTTCTTCATATTTTCTCCAATTTGAAACAGCTTTTTAGATTGCACTTATCAAGAGCCACGCACCTTGCAGAGGAAGCTTCACGCATGATTTGCCCAATGGCTTCAATTCTTCCCCATGTCTTCCAAAAATATTTACCCTGCCACACTCTATCCCTACTCGCATGGTCTTCATTTATAGCCAGGAAGCTGAGGAGCATAGGGTTTAAATGACTCATCCCAAATAATTTACCAAAAACAACAGACCCATGGCAAAATTCCCACATTCACAAGTGATCAATCTTCATCTGCTCCAATGGCCTTTGAACACTATTTTAGTTGTTTCTTGACACGATCCTCATTTCCATGCCAATACAAGAAGAATTTATAACAAACTTTGAGAGACACATAGGACATCAATCCCAGTAGATCTGGAGTACACACGCACAGAAAAATCATTTTTATTTCCACTACTCACCAATGTTTCTTCAGATTTTCTTCCATCCTCCCAACCTTGCCTGATGTGGCAATCTGAGGAAAAAAAATCAAAAAACAAGCATAAGATTAAGTCTGCCTGAAGCTTAACCCCTTTGTGAAACACTTGGAAAAACTCTGCTGCAGAGGGAAGAGCTTGGCATAGGGAGAAGATCCCATTTCTTGGCCCTGATGAGGCAAGATGTCCTAATTCTTCTGGTGATTAAAGACAAATCAAGATGGAACAGTGTCAGCTTTTCCTACAATTCATCGAAGTCAGGACATTAAATAGGGCTGCACACTGATGGAGACTAGCTCTATCTTAATTTCCACTTTCTCATATGAAAATATTTCTTGTGGAAAATCTGTGGAACAAGGCCAGCCCTAAGAGATGCCATAGCCTCTCTTTCACTCTGTGGGCACAGCTGGGCAACATCACAAATCTCACATCCTGGAGCTGCTTCCTGCTTTCACACACTTCTGAAAGAGCAGAACAGGAGCAGCATGGACATTCAGAGCAAGGGGACAGCAAGCAACAGGATTTCCCCACAAGCACCTTTTATTGCAAAGACAAAGTTGCACTATCACAGCACTATCTGTTGGCTAGACAGCTCCTAAACTCTCCAACACTCCAACTTCTTTCACATTGGTCAATCTTTCCCCAACACCTCCTGCTTCTGCTTCCTCCTTCTACTCAGGAAGAGCTGCTTCAGAATAAGATGCAGAAGCCTTGGGAAACCCACATAAAATTCTCATATAGAGACAGTAACTTCATCACTTTTCAATGAAATATGAATACACTCTACCAACCAGGCATAGAAAACACTTTCAATTAAAGGCAATTAAAAGCAGTCTTCATTGACTGAAGATGCCCTTAAAGATTATATATAGGGATATAAAAATATAGATAGACAGATACAAAAATTGCTCTAAACATTCACCACAGTTTATTCCCCTATAGGTTATTCAGGGATTCCCAAAGGAAAAAGGAATAGGTATGGAAAGAGTATAAAAACACTCATGAATATGCAGTCCTTCATGTCAAATGAACCCATGAAGTTCAGAGTCCTAAAAAGTCCTCTGACTTTTCCCTGAATTCAGTGGCCAGCCCTATTCACAGAAACACACTACAGGCTCAAGCAAACCTTGGTCCTCTCAGGTCACCAGCCTTTCACCCTCCATGGTCAAAACATTTTCATTGTGGCAAGAATGCTGACTCTCTACAGGAGGAAATACGGAATAACCTGCCTACTGGAGAAGTTTCTCTTTAAATTTGGGCAATGTTTGGATTAAACCCTCTGGAAAATGCTACCCCTAGGAAGTTTTCATTCTTTATTACATAGCTCTGAATGTAATTTGTGTTGGCAGGATGAAGGCCAAATCCGCTACCATGTTGTGCTGGATGAGAAGCTCCTGAAGAACAACCTGCACAATGGCATGCACAGGGAGACCATGCTAGGGTTCTCCTACCAGGTTGGGTTCTTCCTCCACAACAGCCAGGTACTGCTGTCTGCACCTGCTGGGAGAAACAGGTTTCCTGCTTTTTACAAATCCATCTTCAGCTTTAAACTGGTGTCAAAAGAACCTGTGCATCCCTCATTAGCTTCTGTGACTCAACAGCACAGAAGATGTTACTCAAATGCAAGGCCTGTCTCAGACCTGCTTAATTCAAAGTCACCCTTGAAGGTATCTGTAACTGAAATTGATTTCAGTTGTGCTGTTCAACTTTAGAATTGAATTTTTGGTATCTGTCTCTAGTAACTACAAGCCTGAATTCCAGAGCAGTCATTAATCTGACTTCCAAGGGCTAGTAGAAACCTGCCTTCAATGATAAAATATTAATTCTATTTTCTGTAGATTCACTCCACTTTCATCCTAGGAGCTCAAAGCACTGGGCAACAAATGTGAATTGCCTTTCAATACCATTCATGGAAAAATCAGGTACAGCAAGATTAAGAGACAGGGCCTGGAAGGAAACTTGGTCCTTCTCTGTCCCAGAACTCTCTCTGGGTATAGGCAAAGGAAGACAGAAAGCTTCTCTCTCACAGAGTTTCAGCCCTGCTCTTTGCTCTGCTCATGGCTGAGACTTGAAAAAGCACCTGCAGTGGGACTGTTGCTGGTGAGGGCACTTTGGGAGTGTGAGGTATCACTGAGATGATAAGAGCTTCTTCTTGACAGAGCAGCTGCTTGAGAGCCCCACATCCCCTGGGCATAGCAAACCCACCTTTTGGCATGCCTTAGGCTCCTTCTTCATAGTCTTTACACCCCTTGGAAAAAGCTGCTCTGCCAAATCCTGTTGCTAAGAAATTTCAACAGGCTGCAAGTCATCACATTTAACCCTCCAGTGCAGTGAAGCAGTTAAATGCAGCAGCTGGAATATGAGCAAGTGCCTGATGGCACTTTGTTGGTTTTCCTTAAGTGATCCCTGTGCATTTCTCTCTTTCTTCCATCTCCTACTGCTCAAGTCACCACAGAGCCATGGAACATCTCTGCTGTTCTCTAACTGATTGCATGTCTTTTGCAGCTATATGTAAACAATGCTCTTATAAGCTATGCAAACGTTGCCACAGACAAAGGAATTATTCATGGTCTGGGAAAGGTCCTGGAAATCCAGAAGAACAGATGTGATATCAATAATACTGTGATCATTGTAAGTGGTCCTGTTCATATAGAAGCTTAAAGCCCCTCAGAGACCTATAACCAAAGTTCAAATGTATGGGCTATGTAATACTACTTGCCAGCAAGGAATGCACACATTTTCCACAAAGGATATGCCTACCAGAGTTTTAACATCTCTTAAGACAACTTTGGTCCTGAAATCAGTGTTCTGACAGCCTGGATAAAATCTAATCAGAGTAACTCAGGAATAAGAAATTCCTGACCTCTAATATTCAGATAATATTAATATTAAATTATTCTAATACATAATAATTTGTAACCAGACCACTTGTTTATAAAGTGGGGGGTTTCATTTCAGAAGAGCAAATAAAAATAACCAAATGATCTTTCCTTCTTCCCCTTGGGGGAAGGGTGTCCGCACAGAGCTCCTCGTAAGGATATTCTTCCTTGCTGAGCAGAACAGCTTCCCTCACCCTCTTTGCCAAAGGAGGCACCTCAAGGACTGGATTTAGAAATATGGCTGGAAATCATTCTTTTTCTATGAAATAACCTACTTACAGCTCTGTTCAGTCTGTTAACTACCTCCCATTTGTGTTGCTTAAGGAGAAGTGCAGAATTTGTTCACACCCATCAAGTTGTCCCCCAGGAACAAAAGAAATAGTAAGTATTTTTTCTTTAATGGTAGGGTTGTTGGATTTTTCATATAGAAACTGACTATACATGCATTCAATCCTATTTTTAATATAATTCCCTGAGTTTCAACAAAAGATGTAGTATTTATCTCAGCCTGCTACATATATTGCTTATAGTCAAGAGACTCAATCCACCTTGACCTCAGAGAATTGGTTGGGTTTTTTTAAATCTACCTGGGATCAAGGTAGCAGAAGGGCAGCTTAAAGATAGCTTTATCTTTCAAGGCCAATTTCTTATATGCACTGGGACAACTAAGACTCCTCAAACTGCAAAGTTAGGAGAGTTACATGTGGTCTGGAGTATGCCTGCTCCAGAAGGAATTACAGAACCAGCTTTGAGCCCTTCAAATAAGAGATGTACAGAAGGCAAACTCAATCCATCCCCAGCAATATGCTGTAAACTATGATCACAAGAAGACTTGGAGGTTAGAGAGATTTTGGATGCCCAGGTCCAACACATGATAACTGCAGATATTTAGAGTTTCTTGATACCTAACTTATCCGTGAATGCCTCTCCATTGGGGTTACATTTCCTTTATTATTATTTTTAATTTAATATGCTAGTAATGGTATTCCAAAGCAGATCAAGTCCCATCCACCTCATCAAAGTACTTGACTGTCAAAATCAAATTTTACTCCTCATAGGTAAAACTCAAATTCATTAACATTTCCTTTAAAATGAAAAACTGGATGGATTCTTGTCTCAATCTCCTCACGAGTGTATATTGAGATCAAAAGCTTTCTTCAGCAAACAATATTTCCCCAACTCTGTTCAGACCAAGAAGATGATTTTTAACAGCTGTTTTTGCACAACTTCCTAACTCAGTTTTCCAAGAATTAGAAATATCAGAAAATGGGTAAATGAAAAAAAAAAAAAAGTTTGTAAAACTTCTGAATAGAATCTGTTCACTTCTGAGCAAAGGAAATTTTAGACATCTGTAAAACACCACAAGACACTGAGTGAAACTGATCATATGTTCACTAGAAATTATTTAGCTAATACATTTTTATTTTTAAAAGTATTTCCTCTATTTTAATTGTGAATGTATGAGTCAGTGCACAGCATGCATAAAGTTAATGCCCCATTTTCTAACACATTGGAAAGTAGCTGATAGATATTATTCAGAAGTGCATCTGTTTCTCCAAAATTTTCTCAGCCAGGGGAGAAGAAATACTGTGTGCTCACAGAAAACCACATGAGACTGTACACCATCCAGATTGGGTGCCGGCCCAAGTGCGCTAAAACCGTCATTGTGAGTTCACCGCTTCTGTTGTGGTAAAAACCAGGAACCCCTTTCTCCGAGCTTCATCCTCCTCATAATTCCCACTGAGCACACACAACATGTTAAGGCAGCTCCTGACAGTATATTTATTTACCTTTATTCTGGACACAGCAGAGGTTGAAGGTTAAAGACTGATGATAGCTGCAGCACAGGAAGGTCCACATGGTGCAGAGGGAGGGTAGGTTTGGGAAGGGTAACCCTGTGCTTGTCCCTAGCAATTCTCCACCTCTCTCCGAGGTGGTGAAGGGCACCTGGGTCCCCAAGGACTTGGGGTGGCAGCCTGTGTCCTGGCACATTGAGGAGAATGGTCACAGACCAGCAGAGCTCATGCACTGCTAAAAGTCACAGAATCAAAGACTAGTTTGGGTTGGAAGGGACTTTAAAGATCATTTAGTTGCAACTACCCTGCCATGGGCAGAAACATCCTCCCCTTGACCAGGTTGCTCATAGTCCCCTACAACCTTGCCTTGAACTTCCAGGCATGGGGCCACTCATAACTTCTCTGGGAAACCTGTTTCAGTGCCTCACCACAGTAAAGCATTTCTTCCTCATATCCAATATAAGCCCACCCTCTTTAAGTTTGAAGCCATTCCCCCTTTTTCTGTCACTAAAAGCGCTTGTAAAAATCCATCTGTCTCACCCACCCTGCTTGCCTCCCCAACTCTCATCGCAGCATTTCTGGGTTTCCAGACCAGGCAGTGCTGCGCAGGTTTCTTCAGCCAGCAGTGCCAGCCGTGCCCAGGGAAAGCTGGGAACACCTGCTTTGGGAACGGCGTGTGCCTGGATGGCATCAATGGCACGGGCACCTGCCAGTGTGAGGAGGGCTTTGCTGGCACGGCCTGCGAGAGCTGCAGCGAGGGCAAGTACGGCCCCAACTGTGACCAAGGTACCGAGCACCCCCAAACCACATGGGAGTTTTGCCAGCCTTGTCAGGCATCCAAACCTTCTGCTTCTTCTTCTAACTGTTTCCAGCCTAGATTCTAGAAGGTTCTATTACTCCCAGGGTAATAGGTTCTAGAAGATTCTATTACTCCCAGGGTAATAGGCCAGTCTTTAAAACTTTTCGTTTCCCATTATGGTGTTTTCTCTCTAATCCCTAGGCTGGAGACAGTGCCTTCTGCTCTGGCACACCACAGACTTAGAAAAGAATCCAGAAAGTACAATCTTCTTTATCACTGCTATTTTTCGCCAATTCTTTCCCATTAAAATACAGTTTCAGACCCTGCATTTGGGAATAGAGGAAAGATAAGCATAGTTTGAGTTTAGAGTTATTGTGTAATTAGAAACCAAAAGGCACAAGACAACACCTTTCTTCAAACAGCCTAGAGCAGGAGGTGCCATCAGCAGGTGATGTTTGTGCCAGCCCTGCTGTCCTTCCTGCACACACTGCCAGGCACAGTGGCTTTCCCCCATCTCTCTCACAGTGTGCACTTGTGTCCATGGGAAATGCAACAGCGGGGTCAACGGGGATGGCTCCTGTGAATGTGACATTGGCTGGAGAGGAGTGACGTGTGAGACTGGTGAGTGCCCTGTCTTTATTGTTCTAACGTAAAAAGTGACCATTTCAGAAAATGAAGGAACTACAGCCTCTATCAGATCCCTGTGCATCTTCCCATACACAGTGAAATATGGGTCACATTCCTGTGCTACAGCAATTAATTACTGTTTTATTAGAGAGCCAGTTGAGACACTGCTCATAGTACTGAAACACTTACTTAGGTAATTCTCTACTTGTGTCACCATCTATCTGTCCCAAAATAATATCCCATTTATTAAAGCTATATGTTTTCCAAAGCAGGATTACCCTGCACATTTTGACCCACAGATCAAAAGCCTCTCAAATGCTTCAAAAAGTCAATATAGCTATGCAATGCCAGATATTAAATTATGTTCTTGTTAATGTGATAAAAAATAATTAGCAAATAAATCATTTTGTGCTGGCTTACTACAGCTCCTATATCCAGTACAATTATACTCTATTTAAACATAATTAAAATGTATTCAGTAACTATTTCAAAGCTCTAGCTATGATAGTATGAAATTTTAAAATGTTGTAAACACATTTATAATAGCATTCAAGATCAGTTTCAAATTTTCCCAGGAAAAAAAATCGTAAGTTTTGTTAGAGGACTGCTATAGTTACTATGTCTGAGAAAAATTTCAGCTCCTTTAGAAAACCTACCCTTATATAATTCTAATATTATACAACATTCACCAGACTAAATACAGATAAATGACAACAGGTGAAATGTTTTCCTAACAGTATGACACAACTCTTCCTTGCAAGTGAATTTAAGTAATATTCCCTGATCTATGCAGACTCTACAGGTGGAATCTCTATAGAGACTGAGAGCACAGTTGTCTGGCACAAGACTCAGACCCCAGCTCCACACAATGGGAGCAAAAGACTCTAAATCTAGAAAGGTATTGACCCTAAAGGTTCTGATCCCTGCTTCTTCTTTTTTTTTTTCCCTTTTGCAGAAATCAAAGATGATGCGTGTAACGCCTTGTGCCACACCAGTGCTAAGTATGTATGAAATGTACTTATTTAGAGGAGAGGGGAGAGAAAGGGGATCTCTTGCAAGGCAAAAATCAAGTCCACCTTGCTCATGAGTTCTCAGCAGCATATCTCACAGAGATAAGGAGGAATGTAAATCTAATGTATATAATGATGAGTTCAAAAAGTTCAAACCTCTCCTCTTCACATCAAAATATACCAACAACAACAACAGAAAAATGCTCTCACCAGTCCAGCACCAATATTAGGACACTAACTAGTTTTCAGAAGAGCAAGTGAGCCCCACTGAGCCATTTGCTGAAGTGCATCTGTCCTCTCACCACTGAGCAGGTAGCAAGATTTACATTAGTCAAGACATCTCAGAAAAGACAAGGAAAGGTGGCTGGAAAGACTCCTCATTTTCAGCCACGGCTGTAGGAGCTGAGAAACCAGAGGAACAAACCCTCTTTTTCCCAGATATAAGTCATTCTCTCCCCTGTGCGTTTGTGACTTTCAGTTCACAGCAGCAATATTTTACCAAGCTTTTTTTGGCAAAACTACACTCTCAGATTTGCTCATGGAGACCCCACACATTCTGGAATCAAGACTGTTTCTTACAGAAGCAGATTGTTCTTTTGTATTTTTCATCCACTGACATACATCTGTAGGTGTCAGGATAGGGTGCAGGCATGACAGGAATAGGGAGCAATGGTGAATTGGGCTGGCTGCATCCCTCCATAAATTGGGTGCACACAAACAATAATTGTGCACAGCTTTTTGGGTGAGAAAACATGTAAATTCTGGAGTTCTGCACAAAAGAAAAAAAAAATAGGGTACTCAGAGACCAAAGCATGGAATTCTAATACCTAAAATAATACATCCAAAACACATTTGAAAAGCTTGGTCTAACTAGGTCCATTTTTATGGTTTTAGCTACCTCTTACTGTATGGTTAAATGCCTTGTTATTTCTATGCAACGTTACCTTCAGAAACACTCACAAAAACAAGGGTTGTACAAAAGACCTGACCAATTTTTTTTCTCTGTCTTTTAAATGATGCCTCCCTCCTTTTATTTCATTAGCTGCCTTCTCCTATCAAATGGCACTGCCTATTGCAAGTGTGCATCTGGGTTTGAGGGGAACGGGACATTTTGCACAGGCAAGTGAACTTTGTTTCTTCCCTTTTGAAAATTAAAAAAAAAAAAAAAAAAAAAAAAAAAAAAAAAAAAAAAAAAAAAAAAAAGAGAAAATCAAATAAGAATGCTTGAAGTACTCTCTGCTCACAGTAGAATTGGTGGGAGATGAGCACTTCCCTCTGGACCAGTTAAAAAACAAGAATTGTTGCCAGTTTCCGCAAAACAAATAGCAGCGCAACAGGTGCAGATTCAGAGCAAACAAAAGGCTCCAAATGTCCAAGTTTGAGGCATTGTGCTGAGGGAGACCAGAGAAAATAGAACATGCCATGCACAACCCCAGCCCCATTGTTTGCAGAGTAATGAAACCTGGTTTGTGACTTTTACTCCCTTTCCCAACAAAGCCCAGCAAAGAGAGGCCAATTCAGGGTACAATAATACTTCCAGCTATTGGAAGCCGTGTAGCTCTACCATTTCCTCAGCTTTCTAAACTTGTTCAGATTTCTGGTGTGGTAAAATCCATTTCTTTAGACTAGAGAGATTTAAGAGACCCTAAGAAAGGGATAATAACACCTTATGCTAGATGTTCCTCAAAAAATCTGGGTTATCCAAAACAGACTGCTACAGCTACAATAATCATAATTAATTATATTTTTTCTTAATTCTTAACTGATTGAAATACTTACTTTTTCAGAACAGAAGCCCATTTTTCTACTACTTACAATGGCTGGCAGAGTCCTAATCCCAGATTTTGCCACTCTTACTCTGCCTGTTTTCATTTTCTCTTCTGGCAAAGGAGAGCCAATTCCATTTTAACCTGCTGGGGGGCAATTCCACATGTGCAGGAAGAGCTGGGTGACAGAGGTCACCCATGGTGACTCTGCACTCACCCTTGCTCCCACATACAGAATTCCTAGGCAAAACTAGTAGCAGAAAAAAAATCAAACTTCCTAGTCTGAAATTGCTGAAACAGCAATTTAGGGTCATTTTAAGCAAAAAATTAAAGCAATTTTCAGGTTGATTTGGGTCATACTGAAGATCAGACAACGCTCCCTGCTCTCAAGTTGTGAGCATTGAGCTCATCCGAGCTGGAGAAAGAGTATGAGTATCCATCTGAGCAAGTACCAGGACTTTTTGTCACAGGAGAGGTAGGTGGTATTATACTCTAGATCTCCTGCAAGAGAGGTTATATGATCTGTGTGCAGAAAATGTCAGTCTCAGGAAACACTTAAATGGCTATTTAAACTTGAGCTGAACCCAAACATCCCTTCTTTGTTGTTTTGTTGAAATGGGCAGAATTGGAAGGCAGATAGTTACTGGAAGTCAGTCCTAGATGAATTCTAACATTCCAGTCTAAAAACATCATTTCAGCTTCCCTCTTGGAACAATAATAGGTATTAAATAACTGGCACTAATGAAGTCTGTGGCCTCCTAATTCAGACTCTGTGTTCCCAAAATGTTAGTAAATACCTCTAAAAGATGGAGAAAAATTATCATGAGAAGCAAGAAAGCACGTTGGTTTAACCTCTGCTGTTGTCCCTGTTCAGCTATTGATGCTTGTGAGAGCAGCAACGGGGGCTGCTCCTCCAAGGCAGAGTGCAGGAGAACAACGCCGGGAAACAGAGCCTGTGTCTGCCATGCCGGCTACACCGGAGATGGGATTGTCTGCCTTGGTAAGCACATGGCCTGTCTAGTGTATCACACACAGGAAAATCACAGGAACAAGGTTTCCTGCAAGGGACTGATCCTCCTTCCACTCTGACCCAGAAGTTCATCTTGCTGATACTATATCCCCTGATGCCAAAGGCATCTTTTTCTGTCCTATGGCTGGTACTACTTGGCAAACCACGCACCTCTAGCAGCGTGGTTTGGCACCAAATCCTATAAAACAACATCTTCCTCTAGCAAGGATAACCCCATCTCCAGCAGCTTGATACACACATACACTCCTCTGACCATCATAAAGACTTTTAGATGCTGCACCACACCTCCTCAGGCTTGGTTTCAGAAAGGCTGCTGGCAGGGCTTTAGTCTCCACCAGCACAACTGAAGACCTAAACTGAGATACTAAGTAACTGAGGGAATTAATTTTGTCATAAATCTGCATTCCTAGTATGCCTTACTTAAAATTCATTCTCCTTGGGTTCTCAGAATTACTCTCTCTTTATTACATTTTCTGTTTTATAAAGAAATCAACCCTTGTCTGGTGAACAATGGTGGATGTGATAGAAATGCAGAATGCACACAAACTGGACCCAATCAAGTGAGTACTTCGTTAGTGAAAAAAAATAGGCCTAGTCAAGTATTTATTGCTGGGTAAAGAGAGATTTCCCCATGGTAATTTTGTTTTTAAGTAGAAAGCTGAATTTCATAAGGTTTCTGAAAAGTATATGCTTTCCCCAAAAATTCATTTGAGGGGGAGTAGAGACAAACATGAAAAAATCTGTTTCAGTGAAAGAAATCCAAAACTGCAGAGGAAAGCAGTGTTTTGCTATTTCAAGTGGTTGTTTTTCTCCTTTGGGAGGTTTTGATGTGAAAAGCTTTACGTTTGAAAGTATTGCTAGATGATGTTTCTTTTATTGTTATAGAAACTGTCTATGGAAAAAATTCCATTTTAGACTAGCCCTTCTCCCTGTACAATTCAAATGTATCCACAAGGAAACAAAATGTACATGGGTCACAACATTCCAGCATCCACTCGCTCCACTGCTGATCTCTAGATCTTTAGGAGTAGTAGCTACAACCTGTTTATTTATTTTTCCTTACCTGTGAGAATGTAATTAACATCAGAGTAATAACAACCTCCACTACAAAACCCCAGCACTGCAAATGCGAATTTATAGGACAGAAATAAATCTGTTTTCTCTAGAGTTCTCACTTATCCAGGAGGTACATAACCACTGCTATTAGACTACCTCCTAGTTTTATTTTTGCCACAGAAATCTCACTGAATTTTCAAATTGCTACATATTAAATGCAAATTTTAGTTTGAGAACCATTAAGCAGTGAATTGGAGAACATAATTCATTTATTTGAAATTATTTCTCATCTTTATGATAACTGAAAATGCAAAATAAAGTAACCAGGACAAAGTGTCAAATGCATTTCCACTACATGGGATGTTGCCAGTAACACACAATTCCAGGTGTGTTTTGAAGGTACTTTTCATCACTTAGAAAAAGCAGGGGAAATAAAAGGATGAGAAGAATACCAACTTATGCAAAAAGCAGGAGGGAAACAAATTAGGGGTTCAGCCTGCTTTGTCAGCAAGACAACAATGTGCAGGTGTCAGAGGGGTCATTTCAAATGAACAGGAGAGCAGAGAGGACACCAGAGATGGAGAGGCAGGGAAAAGGCAGATAGAGCCTAATGAAAATTTTTACTTCCCAGTCTCAGTCTATGGTTAGTCATGCTGGCCAGGAAACTTCTCTGGGAAACATAATGTACTTTTAGCTTAATAAACTGCACATCATATCACAAAGACACTATCTGGAAAAAAGTAAACTATATAATTGTGTGCTGAAAAAAAAATTCAAGCATTTTTCATTGTATGCATGTTTTCTGATTTTGCTTTGTAGGCAGTATGTAATTGCTTGAAAGGCTACTCTGGAGATGGCAAAACCTGCACATATATCAGTCTGTGTTCACAGGTGAGTATCCATTTAAAGAGACAACTTCAGGTCTCATTATAATCATTACACTTTTGAGGGTTATATACTTTCTAAGTTAGGTGTGCTAAGAATCAATTTACATTAACTTGGCTAATCTTTAAATATTTTTGGTTCAGTACATGCTTTAGTGCTGTCACTATGAGAGAAACTAAACATGCAGGAAGGGCTTTTCCTCAACCACAGCCTGGACATATAGCAAGTGAGGGCCTGGACTCATCATTGAGTCTTAAATAACTCACTTCAAATCCAATCCAGAGAAACAGACCCTGGTCTGTAATGCTAATACCTAAGTCAGCAAATCATTTGTCATATAGAGTTCCTATAAAAAGCCAACAAAACCATTTTCTTCCACAACACCCAACCCAGGACATCCCATAGCACTACCTGTTATGCCCCTCACTTGTCACTGCAGGCTGACAATTAGCCACATTGGTTTAGCACAAGCTGGCTCACACACTGCAAGCCACATATTGGCAATCAGCATGATTCTCTGCACCAACTCTACTACTCTGCCTCTTGGCAAGCTGTGGCAGGGATATATCCACTCTCCCATGTACATTAATCCTTTCTGCTCTGTGCACAGTAGCAATAATTCTCACCCTCCCCGCCTGGCCTCTCAACTGGCTTTCTCTGACCTTGAAACATTGCAGAGATGAACGAGCAAGGGCAAAAACAGAAGCTGCAGGAAGGGGAGTTTAAAGTTATGGGGCACTGCTCCCTGTGATTTCATATTCTCTTGCTTTTTCTTAAGCTGTGTTCCAGCAGCTCTGCTTCCTTTTGACTAATTATGTATTAAAAAGTAAAGATTGTCTTGAGGAGCATCAATGTCAGAGGCTAACCTGGCTCCACAATGACCAGACTTCTGTGCAGCAAAGCTTCACAGGTAGCCAAGGCTGCCAACAGTCTGCCTCAGCCAAGCCAAATCCACAGGAGATCCGCTGCTTGCAGCCAGGTGTCCCTCTGACCTGACAAGTCAGGCCCTACTGGTAGCTCCCAAAGGAGCTTCTGCTCCCTCTCATTGCCCGTTAGAAAGGAAAACTGAGGTGGTAACAGAGGACCACCTACTTGTGACTGCGCAGAGTTCTGAGCCCCAACATGCTGCTCCTGAGTGAGGAACATCTTGGTTTACTACAGGCAGCTTTTTGGAGGCAGGATGCTGGGTGAGATGCATCCACTGCTCCAGGCCCAAAGCTGGACTCAGGTACAGACAGCGATGTTTTAGAGACAAGGACAAGGCAAGTCCCTGTTACAGCTGACCTGGGCCATCAGACAGTCCTGTGCTAATGCTCCTCCATAAATTCAGGCTCCTGGCACCATCCCAGTGATTTACAATGTGTAAATAGCTCCCCTTAAAGTCAGCGCTGCATTGGCAGAGAAGCTAAGACTCATCCCTAGGATGCAGAGTAAGACTTGCATGCCAATATTTTGCATCCTTACAGCATCATGAACTAAATACATGAGGGAATCAAAACTACATCCTCTGCATGAGAGAAGACTTATTTTTTATAATCCTTAAGTGCTCTTTAGTGTTTGGAAGAAAATATATACCATCAGATGTTCCACCAAAATGTGGTTTCAAAAAGATCTTGTGATTAAACCTTTCTAAATTATATAAATGGGAGGGGTGGGAGGGGCAAGGGAAGTGGTGAATTGGAATAGTTTTACACACCTAGCCATGAAGAAATTACATGTTTTAAACTCTGCTCTTACAAGAACAATGGAGGCTGCAGTGATTTTGCCATCTGTAATGACACAGAGCTGACAGAAAGGACCTGCACCTGCAAACCTAACTACATTGGGGATGGATTTAATTGTCGAGGAAACATCTTGCAGGTAAAGTACTTCACATGTTTGCTGTCTTCTATTTTTCTTCACACAATTACTTAATACAATGGTTGAAACACACCATTTTTTTCTTGGACAAAGTTGTACTGGGAATTTGAAGTTATCCCAATCCAAGAAACCAGAAATAGGAATAGGATGCTGCAAGATAATCTTAACTGCCAAAACAAACAAAAACCTCTAATGGACAATCATTATGACTGCAGTATTAGGGAGTTTTAGATTTCAAAGAAGCCTGCTGTTTGACAGAGTGAGGTAAGAACAGAACAGAAACAATAGAGAAATTATGCCTTAAGTTTTAGTTTTCACGTTTTTCAGATTCTGTGCAGCCTAGGTGTGTAGTTCTGAGCCTCATATTAAGTGTTAGTCAGCTCTCTTCAAAGAGTAGGTAGACAAAACAATCTTTTTCCAGCTTGAGACCAAGGACTACCACTAGAAGTTTCAGGCTCAAAAGCATAAACAGCAGTGGACTGAAGAGAGAAAACAAGAAGGATGTGACTTCATAATCTGAAGCTGTAATTGGATAATTAACCCAAATATGCAAATGGACCAAAACATAAAAGTGTGAAACCTCATGACTGGTCATCCATTTCATGATCATTTTAAGTCCATCTTGAGTGTAGCCCTGGCCAGGCTCTTGTACTGCCCAAGGTGTATCCCATAAGGCCTTTTAATAAACATCTACTTTATTCTCTTAGCTCTGTCTAGTGTCTGTTCTAGGTCAGCCTTCCCAAGGCATCAGTTCTGGCAACCGTGGCAGGACAGCAAGACATCTGGAAACCCTCCCAGGCCAGAGGAACACCCAGCTCCTGCCCTCCCACTCCTACAGCACTTATTCCAACTCAAAAGTTCCCTGTTTTGTCTGAGTGCTGCTTTTGTTTACACTCCTCAGATGTTGCCCCATATTTGCAGCATTGTTACAGAGTCTTGTTCTTAATTGCAGGAACTTCTCAGGGACTCCAACACATCTAGGTTTTATTTTCACTTAGAGGTAAGAAAAGGTTGAGTGGTTCGGGGTTTGGGGGGTTTTCTTGAGGGGTTCACCTCCCCTTTTTTCCTCCAGGAGCATAGGGTGGAGAGAAGCAGGCAAGAATCTGGTTTGTAGCAACTTCCTTCAACTTAATTGGGACTGGATTTGGATTATCAATCACTAACACTTGAGATGCTCTAATGTAAACTATTACCTGTCACTAAAACAGTATTAATGATCTAGAGTATTAATGATCAAGACCAAGGTCCCAGGGAAAGGTAAGGGCTCCAGACTGAGCATAAAACCAAAGCTTTCACCTGTTTATAGCCTGAGATCTGCCTGCACATCTCTTGTGAATTCTGGAGCAAGAATATACCACTCATTTACTACCTCTCCTGCATCTCCAAATGGCAATATTCTCAGTTACCTCCCAACTAGTGACAGCAATTCTCTGTTTACCAGAAACCTCAGGGCAGCAGAGACCTATATACTAGCCTGCTAACCTAAAGAGCTATAATCTAGCTTTGATTAGCAAAAATTAGCAAATTAGCAAAATTTCAGTTTTGCTACCATGGTGGCTTCCTACAGGTGCCAAGCCTTTGCTACAGGTGGCTTCCTCTTGCTTTAAGAAAGCTCTCAATTTAGCTTTTACCAGTGGTCATTGCAAAGTGCCTGCAATAGCCCACATCCATTTGTACTTCTAAGAGTAATTAATTTAATTCCCTCATCCTCTGTTTATTTTTGCAGAGGAGATCAAGACCTGGCTATGAGACAAAATCTTCTATTTAATACCTGTGAGCAAAAGTGGCAGATGAGGCTAGGAGTCAAAGTCCACATGAGGAACTCCTGTCACCCTTGTGTTGAAGGGAAGGGAACTCAATGTGTTGCAGTGATGGAGCTGCAGGCACCACCTTCCCCTCCACAGGGCAGTCCCTGTCACTGTGTGGCATCACCTGCACTAACTCATTGCTGCTTTTTCCTCTTAAATTTGGCAGGCCTTGTCTATCAGAGATATCTCAGGCCCTGGCCCTTTCACCCTGTTTGTCCCTCACACAGATGTACTGAACAGTGACCCACGAGTAAGTAAAAGGGCTCAGTAAAAATGAGCTTTCTGCTTCAGATGCATTGCCCAGCTGCTTCTCAACCCCTCCATTCCCCACTGCAGGTCAAGGAGTGGATTGCCAAAGGAGTGATGCCTCAAGTGCTCCGGTATCATATGGTGGGTTGTGCCAATCTGTTGTACAATGACCTGACAGCAATCACCAACATCACATCTCTCCACGGTGACCTCATACACATCAGCTACTCCCAGGTAACCAAACATGGAGAGACAGGAACAGAACAGTACAACAGTCTACTCCCATTCACCTTTTTAAAAACTTCAATGGTTCCCTCTCCTCTGATGCACAAAAATAAATCAATTACTCTCAAGTAAGACTGCTGTTCAGCTGAAGTGTTCAGCAGTTATTCAGTATTCTAAGACTGGAGTTCTACAACCCTTGGACCCAAGCTATTTTATCCTCAGACTCTGGCTTTATGAGCTTGAGGAGAGTTTGAAAAAGCAAAGGGAAATTTATTAAAGCTGAAAGTACTGTTTGCTGCAAAGAAAAGGTGGTCTAGGCTCATGGTATCAAAGCAGTTCAGTATCAGCCTCACTTTTCCTCAAGGTTTCACAGAAAAAATATTTTTGTTGCCTTTCCAGAACTTGCTGGTTTTGAACAACAAAGCTGAAATTATACTCAGTGATGCTGTTGGGACAAATGGTGTGATCCATGTCATAAACCAAATTCTGGTCCCTTCACATATGCAGGATTTCCCCCTCAAGAAGGTATGTGCAGCTTATCACCATTCCCAACCCAGGGGCTTTCCCACAGTTACTGTCAGATATATAAAATCATAAAAGTCAACAAAAAATGACACTAAAAAGACCTTATACAAACATTGTGTGACACTGCTGAATAAATTCAATATTATGTTTCAAATTCACCAGAATTACAGATAAGTAAGAACAGTATAAGAAGATTTTTGCAGAGGGCTTTTACAGCAGCTTTGATTTTATAACAAAATGTGACTTACAGAGAAAAGCAAGCTCTTTTCTGCTTTTTTAATACCCAAATAAGGTATTTCTTAGGTAAGTTACTCACTTTTCTTTCTTTATAGGAAAGTCTTAAAATGGTTGCAGCCAAGCATGGGTACATTCTGTTCAGCTCTTTGCTAGAGGTAAGGACATGAGACAGGAGCCATTGGTCAAAGGTTGCAAACAATTATTTTTTTTTAAGACAAAGGCACACACACAGCACATGGCATCACTGGCCGTGTTTTGTTCAGAACCAAAAGGCTCACAGTACACAACAACCTTGCTCACCACCAGTCATACTCCTCCAGAGGCTGGGGGATGTTAAACAGCCACGTTTCCCTTCCCCACTCAGCTCTATCCTACTGTATACCAAGCTCAACTCACGCGTCTGGTTTTTAAAGTCAAGTTATTTGCAGGCTGGTGACCAGGCAGCCCACAGGTCACCACACCTCAGTTATAACTGACATTCACCCCACAGGATCAGTGTCATTTGGGACAGAGCATTAATCCTCTGCCACATTTTTTGCCGTGTTGCAGAAAAACAACCTGCTTGGGCTGATCAACGATCCCATTCACAAACCCATCACACTCTTCTGGCCCACAGACACAGCCATCCGGAGGCTGCCACAGGAGCAGCAGGACTTCCTCTTCAAGAAGTCCAATGCCAACAAACTGGTGCAGTACCTCAAATTCCACATTGTCCGTGATGCTGCGGTAAGCCCTTGCATTTTGGGAGCATCACCACAGCCAAAACATGCAAGCCCAGACACGCATCTCCCATTTTCTTTCCCAGGTGTTGGCCTACCAGCTCCCCAGCTCCACCTCACTGAAGACCCTGCAGGGCTCCAACCTCAGCGTGAGCTGTGGGGATAATGGAGAGATTGTAAGTGTTCTCTCTGCTGGCACATTTATTCCTCATCGCTGCTGCAGGATCTGCTCCTGCAGACCACACTCTGCCTTTGCACAGCCCCCAGGGAGGGTCAGTGACACCAAAACTTCATTGGTCATCACTACTACATGCCAAGAGCCACATCAACAGATTCAGAAAACTATATGATTTGTAGGACTTTTTGGAGCCATCATTTGCTCTGATGTAAGATGCTATTTGTTCAAAACAGTTCTCAGTCACCTTGAAACTGAAATACCAAGACACTTATAAACTTCTACAATACCAGTGCAAAACCATTAAGATCAACCTGGTTTTGAACCCTGTGTATGCAGTATGTGCTTGCAAACTCTAGTGTGTAAGCACTTCCAAGCTAAGGTTGGAGGCACACACATAACCTGATAAACCAGAATAATGTCACATTTTTCTTTGCAAATGTATCAGATCATACCTAGGAAGCATCTAAGTCTAAATATACGTAAGATAAACCTGAGAGCATAGGACTTGCATATTCTGTCCTCTTCAGAAAAGAAAGATATCATAGAATCATTAAATGGTTTGGGTTGGAAGGAACCTTGAAGATCATCTTTTTCCAGCACCCGTTATGAACAGTGACACCTTACACTAGACCAGGTTGCTCAAAGTCCCATTCAACCTGGCTGTGAACACTTCCAAGGATGGGGCATCCACAGCTCTCTGGGCAACTTTTTCCAGAGTCTCACCAACCTCACAGGAAAGAATTTCTTCCCAATATCCAATCTAGACCTACCTTCTTTCTGTTTAAAGCCATTACCCCTTGTCTTATCTTTACATGCCCTTGCTAAAAATCCTTCTCCACCTTTCACATTACCCCCACTTAGGGACTGGAAGGTACTCTAGGGTCTCCCTGAAGCCTTCTCTTCTCCCAGCTGCACAGCTTCAACCCTCTCAGCCTGTCTTCATAGGAAAGGTGCTCCAGCCCTCTGAGTATCTTAATGGCCCTCCTCTGGACTTGTTCCAACAGGTCCACATCCTTTCTCTGTTGGGAACCCTAGAGCTGGACACAGTACTCCAGACACACATCTGCCCATAGGAAAAGAGGCCTCCCAACTGAGTTTGAGCCCCTATAGCCATCAATTTTACTTACAAGATAGTTTGACATACCACCTTGCCCCAAGAGTATTCCTACAGAGAGCAGGAAACCAAGGAGGAGCAGCTCATACCTTGCCATGTCCCCTTCTCCCCATTCCACCTCCCAGGGTGCCCTTTTCCTGAATGACGGCCAGTGCAGGGTGGTGCAGCGGCAGCTGGAATTTGACGGGGGCATCGCCTATGGGATCAACTGCCTGCTGACAGAGCCCAGCCTGGGGGGACGCTGCGACAGCTTCCTCACTGTGGAGTTCATGGTTAGTGCCAGTTCGGGTCCTCTCCCTGACAATGACGCAGCCCAGGGGCCAGTCTCCACCTTCACTGGGGTAACTGTCCCTGCAGCTCTGGTACTTCTGTAAGTAAATCCCACTTTACCAGTGCATGTGCTGCACTGGTTGGAGAGAAATTAAGAAGGGCAGCACAATGCCACAGAGGTGCACAACAGAAATCTGGTATCCACATGAAGCAGCATGCAGGATAATTGGTGATGAAATTCTGCATGGGGCCAGCAAGTTATCAACTTCATGAGAGTTCATCAAGCTCTGAGGGTGTCCAGCACATCACAGAAATGGCTTAAAATAATTGAGATGCTGATCAGGTGTACTTTGAAAGTCAAAGGTTTTATTAAAAGAGAAAATAACAAACTATGCAAAACCAAAAGAACAAAAGCCATGCACAGTGCAGAGAAACCTCTTTTGCACCTGCTAAGGCATCCCAAAAAGCCTCAACCACCTCTGAGCTTTCTCATCAACTTAATGTTTTAGGAGGGCTTTTGGCTTGCTGCCCAATAGAAACTAGCTACATTTCTGAAGAACATCTACAGAGACCAACAGCTGCCTCTGTTCTGGCGCTGGGCCAATTACAATGAGAGAAGAACAGAAAGTTCTGGTGCTTTGTCCTTAAAAGTCGAGGGTGTGACTAAAACCCTTTTCCTTAAATGGAAACATCTTGCTTGGGTGTGGGAATGCAATGCCACAAAGCAGTTCCACTTAAGACCATTTAAAAAAAAGCACCTTACACATGCAAGCTAAAATTTGAGCAAGGACAAATCTTTCTGTCCTGCTTTTAAATTAGCAGAAGTTCACATAAGAGGTTTGACTGTAGAGATCACATTTACAAAGTTCCCTATTATAAAAGAACAGCATTGCTACTCCAGTATCACAGGGTATGAAGGATTCAAGGTAGAGAACTGCCTACTCAGTCTCTGACACTTCTTGCTTTTAACACGCCTGAACAGGCACTGTTAGCATGGAGGGAGTTTCCTCCATGAATGTTGATGTGTTCCACAAATGGGATATTTTGGAAGTCATCTTCAAACAGTTTCAAGACCAAGTTTACTTCAGTTTTATTTGAAAGTATGAAAAAAATTCCAAGAAGTACTTTCAGGTAGTCAGTCTTTAAAAAAGCTTATGGGAACATGTATTTCAATGATAAAACCAATAATTATGCATATCCCATCTGCTCAAGTTGCCTTTTGTTTATGATGTCATTAAATGAAATAGATATTGTTTCCTCAAATTTCATCAGCACTTCCTGAGAAGCTAACATTGTTCTGTACTCCATATTAGACATCCAGGTCTGACACAGATCGTGTCAATACTTGTTTGAAGAACATTCATCATCTCTTCCCTCCTTCTTTAAATCCAGAGCAGTTTCCTCTTCTAGAACTTATATTCCAGAATCAAAACTATTTTCTTGTATTTTTGTGGCACTAAATTATTGCAACTATTTTGTTGTCACTCTTTTCTCTTGTTTCTCCAGAGTTGTCTTAATTTTTTAAGTGCAATTAGCTTTACCTTTTCTCTGCTCATCTTCTCTGCTCTCATAAAACAGACTTTTTGTCCAAGTCAAATGGCCTTTTGTAGCCACTCTTTTAATCTACTTTTCTTTTTCCCTTTTCCAGGGGCATTGTGCTAGCTGTTTTAGTAACTCTAAATGCCCTCCAGGGACAAAAGCAAAGGTAAAATATTCAAATCTCACATGTAAGCATTCTAACCTGCTCTTTTCTGTACTTCACAACAGCAAACCAGAAAAAGTTTCTTAGAATAAATAAAAAGAGAACCTTTGACAGTACTACACACTACTAAATGACAAAGCTCTCCCTGGGCAAACACCCAGGTGCTGGTGGTGGGGCATGCTTGTTGGTCTCGAACATCATCCACTGTAAAAGTTCTTCAGCTGACTCCAGAGCAGCCCCTGCACTCTCTGGAATGGTACTTAGCATGTCAGGAATCAGGGAGGGTGGGCGTCTCACACCCACACTCTTCACACATCACATTTTGATTCAATGTACATCAGAAATTACAATTTAAAGAGGAAAACAAACCAAACTTATTGCAGCATTCATTCTCCTGTGTTTTCCCCCCTCCTCTCTCTGTGCTGGCACATGTGACACACAGGAAGGAATCCACTGGTGCACCTACGAGTCCTATGGGCTTCGGCGGGATGGTTGCCGTAGGAACTGCTCCATGGTCATCCACATAGCCAAGTGCTGCAGGGGCTACTTCGGGCCAGACTGCCAAGGTAGGATTCCCACGCACGTGGCCATCCTGTGCCCTCCCCTTCCCCAGTACAGCTGTGTAGCACCCAGCAGGCAAAACTAGGAGAATTGGGATGAGGGGCATGAGGAGACACCAGCTGCAAGATGAGGGAACATGGTTGCAAGAGCTGAAGAACACAAAGTGCTAACTGGTTCTTCAATTTAGATTATCTCTTCACATTTAGAGCAAGTTTTAAACTCCATAGTAGTAGCAGGTAAGTGCTACAGGGAATAAAGGCTGTCCTGCTGAGCAGGTCTGAAAGTCCTTTAAACACAGGCTCAGGCTCACACAGCAGCACCAGCACACAGCTGAGAACCACTGCATAGTTGCTTAGCTACAGGAAGTGCACTCGTCAGCACTGTAAGCTCAGAAGTTGTAGTTCTGAACAGGTGGAGACAATTTGGGAGGCTCCATCTCAGCAGTTTGTTAGCAGACACTTCCAAACTGTTCTCCTTCAACTGCAAGCCCTGTGGGGTAACAGTACTGAGGCCTCCACCAGGGCACACGGGGTCATGATCTAGGTCAGGATTTCTGCTGGCAGACAGGTCCAACCACACATAGCCCTGCCAGCTTGTTCTGTCCCATTTTCACAGACAGACATGTGCAGATCCCATGCAATTTTGCCCAGCTCAGACTGAGCTGCCCTTTGGGGTCACCCTGACAGCACAATGACCCATAGAGACACAAAAGAAAGGCTCGGTTTGGGCAGTGCCATTACCAGATGGGTCTGAATGAGCAAGCATCCAGATAACAACATCCACAAGTCAGGGCTGGAAGGATCCTCAACACCTTTCTGATAGGAGCTGTCGAAGTGTATCAAGGAATGAGCATGAGGCTCACCGTAGTCATAAACGTCACAGCCACTTTCACACACCTCAGGAGAGATGCATTTACAGGCATTCCCTTCTCCATGATTTTTACAAAACATTAGATAACCAACAGCGACAATGAATAAACAGGCACCTGAGCTAAAGAGCCACTTTTCTTTTTCAACCTTTCAGCTTGCCCAGGGGGCCCAGAGACCCCCTGCCATGGCCATGGCTCCTGTGACGACGGGTACACGGGGACAGGAGAGTGCCACTGCCACAGGGGCTTCAACGGGACTTCATGTGAGCTGTGCTTGCCGGGCAGATACGGCTTTGCCTGCAGGCGTACGTATGAGTTCCCCTTTCCATATTGGTGGAAGGCATGTCTAAACTGTTCTGTCAGCAGCAAGTTTCTAAATAAGCCAAGGAATGCTTCCCTCCAGCATTTTTCCTGGGTACCTCCTCACACCAGGGGATGGCACAAGGTCTCAGAAGGGAGGAGGAGAAGGCGGGGTGCAGAGGCTGCATAGCTGCATCTGCACAGGGCCTCCTACTCTTACACAGTACATTAGTAACAGAATGGAAGCAGGGCATCCAGCAACAAGTGGTTTTAGCTACAGCACAGCTTTGTTCTCCATTCCCCATAAAGCTTAAGAAACCATTTTACCAACATGGCTCTTCAAGGAATGCTGGAGGCCGAGGTCATGCACTACTTCCACAGAGAAGGAAAAGGACACCAAGATGAGCACTGTTTGCAAAGAGGACAGCCAAGCAGCTGCTCACAAAATCTCACAGAGAGGTCTCTGTGGCTTTAAATGTAAACTAGGTGGGAGCAGCATCAATATCTCCATTTAAACTTAGATGTTTTCCTGACATAAAGACTTCAGATAAGAAGTTACAACGTTTAAGCTTCCATCCTAACCCTGTGCACCCATACTGCTCCTGGAGAACATACAATGAGGGGGTATAGGCAAGACAGCAGGCCTGGACACAAATTCTTGGGATTATGTCTACCCACAATTCATCCACTTTATAGCACATCATAGCATAAAATGTATGAGCCATTAGCTTGAAACCATATTATGAAACTTAAG
Source organism: Zosterops lateralis (assembly GCF_965231275.1). Lineage (NCBI taxonomy): Eukaryota > Metazoa > Chordata > Aves > Passeriformes > Zosteropidae > Zosterops > Zosterops lateralis. The sequence goes on from NC_139765.1 coordinate 19,112,388, forward strand.
AGAAAAAAGGTTTATAGCACGTTCCTTTTGATGTAGATTTAAGTCAGACAAAAATTAACTAAGCAAAATAAATGAAAAAAGCCAGCAAGTGAAGCTCCTTTTCAGCAGGACAGGTATGCAAAAAATCAGTTCCACAAATCTCACATAATTTTCTTCTTTAAACAACAATATTTCAAGAAGAAGGATAAGGCCACAAAAGACACTGTGGTATGACATTATAAAATAGGAAGCCATAAATAATTCCTTAAGAAGGATTTAGCACTTAAGTTATTGCAGGGCCCAAAGAGGAGAGGAAAAAACATCACCTATAGATTAAACAAACCATCACACCTCAGACTGGAGGGCAGAAGGAGCAAAGCCTCTCCCATAAAAGGAACTGAAGGAATCCAAAAGCTTTTAGTCATGAAAATATCTGAAACCTGAAAAAAAAAATTACAGGTAACTTGTCTACACTTTACAGCAACACTCACTAACATCATATCATATAACATCCTTACTCAGCTGGACCTTCTCCCACACAGCAGCCAAGTACTCTCCCTCTACACACCTTATTTTTCTCTGGCTTCCCCACAATTAACAGCTGCTGCTCATTAGGACTGATTTGTCTGGGTCTTCAGTTCAGCCATTAACTCTTTCCTGCCACAGTTCTCTGTGGAGTTTCCTACCTCACTGCAATGTGCAGATTTTCATTTTTAGAGGCACATTGAATTAATGCCAATTATAAAATCATAGGACCACAGGATAATTCAGATTGGAAGGGGTTTTGGAAGGTCTCTAGTCCAACCCCTCTTCAAAACAGGGTCAGTTCTGAGCTCTTGTTGTTCAGGATTTGAAAATTTCCAAGGATGACGATTGCTCAACCACTCTGGTAAGTCTGGTCCTTGGCTTGACTGGCCTCATGATGAAATAGCATAAAGTTAGACTCATCTAAAGTATTTCTGGATAATACTGTATCTAAACTGACATGATGATGTTTCTCTGGAGAAAGACTTCCCCACTCTGCAAGTGATTTCCGTGTTTGTTTTCCAGCCTGTGAATGCAAGAACAATGGGCAGTGTGATGAAGGATACTCAGGGACAGGACGATGTTTCTGTGAAACAGGATGGACTGGCCGGCTGTGTGAAACCAAGCTAGGTCTCTGCTTGCTCTCACCAAACTCTACCCAGGGAGCTACGGGTTGAAACTACTTGAGTTCAACAAACAATTAAACTTATCTACGGAAACAAGTTTCCATAGATAAGGCAGAAAGGGTTAATAAATGTCAGGAGCCACCTAAGAGCACTTAGGGACTCTGCTCTGGACTGAGCAGGGTAAATCCCTTCACACCACTGTCTCCTCTTTCATGATACGGCATTATGAGTTTCTACATCCCCTGTGGAGAGGCTCTGAGCTGTGGCAGTCAAAAAATAAAATTCTTATAAGTTTTCCAGTTAGCCAGACTGGTATGAAGGGTTCTCCTTCTGCATGAAACAAGGGCATTGTGGTCCCAGAGCTCTTTCATTCCAGCTCTCCTGCCTTCCCTGCAGCTCTGCCACCAGCTTGCTCCCCAAGCTGCTCGGCCAACGCTGTCTGCAGGGAGAACAACACGTGCCAGTGCAAGCCCTTGTACAATGGGGACGGGATCACATGCACAGGTGAGCTCCCACCCCCACTCACAGCCAGAAGGCAGCTTCTTCCCTCTTGCACATGCACAGGAAACGAGTTTCCGCCCACTGTGAAATGTTTCCTGTCCAACCTAAAAACTTCCCCTGTGCAGCAGGTGGAACAAATTTAGGATATACGGAGCTCAGTTTTTTCTAAATCGGAAGACTGACTTCTCCAGACTTTTCCAAGTAAGACCACGGGCAACAAGTGCACTTCAGTAAAGCTTTGAAGATAGCAGGGTTTTAAGCTGGGTTTCCCTCAGAAGAACAGTGGAACGCAAAGATATCAAAGGGGTTTTCCAAAACCCCCATCAAAAATGATTCTATTATTTTTTTATTTCCTGACTGTAGGCAAGGTAGTTCCCTGGTAACTTTGCTACAGAAAGAGTTGCTCTTTCTCAGCCAGGTGTCTTACATCCTTCAAAGTCGACTTGGCCAGAAATCTGAGGGTTGGTACCATGTCTCCTGAACAGGAACATCCTGACAAGGTTTTCAGAGCCCTAAGCAACAGACTTAAAGAAATTCAGTACTGCCTCAGGAAACAGAAACAGCTTTTTCTTCCCCAAACAAGTATTTTAGTATTCTTAGTGTGAAAGACTGGTGATGGTTTGTCTTTATGAAAAACATCCTCTTTAAAAGCAAACTTTACTCACTTGTTTTTTTTTTTTTTTTTTTCCCCTGCAGCTGCAGAACTTTGCAAACAAAACAATGGTGGGTGCCACAAGGCGGCCAGATGCACACAGCATGGGGTGAAAGTCTTCTGTAGCTGCCAGAAGGGATACAAGGGAGATGGGTTTACCTGTCTTCCAATAAATCCTTGTGCTGATGGGTTCAATGGAGGCTGCCATGAGCATGCAAGCTGCATTGTCATAGGACCTGTAAGTTGAATGATTTCAGCCCCCAGCAGGGAAGTCTGAGGAGTTTCTCCCTGGAGCCAGCAGAAGTCTCCTCTGGCTGGATCACACTCTGTATCTCTCCAAATCCCTGTTTTTCAAAACAAACTTTACTTAGCTCCAACCTACTTTTCACATCAGTTTGGTATGCATTCAGCTGAAGGCTGAGAAACAGTTTGACACCTTTGCTGTGAGGAATAGGGTAACACAGAAGCTGGGATATTTTGCATACGTAGTCTTTCTGTCCCAATCTTAGCTCTCCCTAACTGTCTAACCTTATTTGCAATTAAGGTTAAAATTAAATACATTTTGGAAGCTAAACAAAGGGATAGCTGGGATAATACTGTCACTTGTTGATTGCTTGAACCCAACTTAAAAAGCTCTACAGCCACATGATACGAATTCCATGACCCACATAGTCAGTGTGGTTAGGGAAAATTTGTGCAGGTGACCCGATCTAGCATTTGTCCTAGTGCTTGCAGGACAACTCCTCCATTCCATTTTGGTGTCTTGCCTGAGCTGCCTTTCAGGAATAATCTAGAAAAGTCTTGCTGATAATCCATTCCAGCAGTCAACCATTACAATCCCTGGATGTCATCACTTGGTGTATAGTTCTCATTTATTACTAGCAGTAGGCTGTTAAATTCCGTACTTGCTTCCATGCCCAGTTATTTAAATATCATTTTAATATGTTTGCCATCCATTTTTGTGAATTATGTGTCATATAACCCTCCAATGCATGTTATTAGCTTTGTGGATGAAATTATGCTTTGGTGTGAATTCAGCAAAGCACCCAAGTACATGTGTAAATGTTTGGTTTAGTTGTTAGTAGCAACTTTTCTGTTTGTCAATTCCTGCTTATATCAAATGAAATTTCCCCAGCAGTTCAGACATTGCCTGAAACACCAGTATCATGTCAGCTAAATGTTCAGCTTGGCCTTTTTCCTTCTCTCCCTGAGCAGGAAAAACGTAAGTGTGAATGTAAGAACAACTACATTGGTGATGGGCTGAACTGCTCTGTGATGCAGCTCCCCCTGGACCGCTGCCTGCAGGACAACGGACAGTGCCACCCCAATGCTGACTGTGCCGACCTGCACTTCCAAGGTGAGAAGGGCACACCCTGCACACTGCCAGCACTGTGCTCTGAGCACAGTGACCAAGAGCTGTAAGCTCATTCAGGCCTCTCCTTAATGTCCTCATGAAAACAATGAGATTACAGTTGGAACGTGAATGTTTGTACCTGTAGATTCATGAAGCAATGTGTGAGGGCATTCCAGGTAGGAATGTTACCCCTGAGCAATCAATCTGCTCTACTTACGTTTCACAAAATCCACGGGTATTTGTACTGCACAGCTGACTCTGCACCATGACACGAAAACCTCTTCAGGAAGAGCTGGTCCTTATCTCTCCTTGCAGACACCACAGTCGGGGTGTTCCACCTGCGGTCCCCTGTGGGACAGTACAAGATGACTTACGAGCAGGCCAGGGAGGCCTGTGCCAATGAGTCGGCCACCATCGCTACCTACAACCAGCTGCTCTATGCGCAGAAGGTGAGGAGGCCTCTTGGAGGGAGGAGATCCCCAAATAGGACTGAGACACAGAGTAAATGGAGAGGAAGGAGCAAGGGGTTTGCTCTGTGCTAATAAGCATCATTTTCCCTCCCTTCCCACGCCCACGCCCCAGGATAAGTTTGGCTGGGAGCAGTTTTCTGACTTTTCATTGCTTTCATGCCTGCTCACACAGCACTGAAACCACTTGGCAAGTTCTTGTTTCCTGTGATGCTGGAGTGAGAGGTAGAGTTAAGACTTTTGGAGTATTTTGAAGGGGATTTTAATTTATTAGCACTTCTTAAAGAAATGTACACTTTAGAATTATGCTTAATTTATTTCTTTAAAGTAAATCTCCAGGAATTTTTTTTCTCAAATGCTGTTAACAGACCCATTTCCATACTGCCTCCTCTTGAGCACGTTATAAACAACACATGGCTGATGTCAGTGTGATGAGCATCTCAGCTTGGGCTTGCAAAACTTGTTTTAAAAGAGTGGGTCAGTCTGACTGTCTCTGGCTCGTTCCAACTACAGAAGAAAGACACTCACTGTTTAGAGACACCTTTAGCAAAATGTGAGGCTGGACCAGTGCTGGCAGGGCAGGTGCTGCCTGAGTGCCCCGGAGGCTCTGTTCATTCCATGTGCAGTTCCCTAGCCCTACCACCCAGATTTTCCCCTGAGATTTTCCCTTCTGCTGTGCTGACCACAGGCAAGGTACCACCTGTGCTCTGCTGGCTGGCTAGATGATGAAAGAGTGGGCTACCCCACTGGCTTCTCCTCCCCAAACTGCGGCTCAGGATACGTCGGCATTGTGGACTATGGGAGAAGAGTCAATCTGAGCGAAACCTGGGATGTTTTCTGCTACAGAGAGAAAGGTAAGAGGGTCCTTTGCCCCATCCCTCTGTGAAAAAGAGAAGAGCAGCCCAGATTTTGGTTCCTTCCATCAGCCACAGGCTGATGCAAGGATAACACTGCAAGAGATTACCTCTTTTTTAACTTTAATAAAAAAAACAAACCTGTTGCTTACAAGTAGTTATTCAGGCACAGGGCAGCCTAAAGCTTTCTTTGAAAGGGTGTTTGCCCATACAGCTCTCCCTGTTTGTACCTTTCAGATGTGAACTGCACCTGCAAGCCAGGTTACGTGGGGGATGGCATCTCCTGTAGTGGGAATTTGCTGCAAGTACTGATGTCCTTCCCAACACTGACAAACTTCCTGTCGGTAGGAGCCAAGGCTGGGGCAAGAGTGGAGCAAAGCAGTCCCTAAGTGTTGTACCCAGAGTTTGCTTTACTAGCCCAGCAAACACAGGCAATAGCAACACACCAGTGAAGAAAGTCTGAGTGGTCTAAATCTGCACCTATGTGGTCTAAGTCCAAACCAGTTAGTTTAGAACTTAGTTATTACTTTTTAATTACTTACTCCAAAGAGATTTCTGCATTCTAAAATTCAGTTGGAATTAAATGCCTGGTGCAGCTTTAGCTTAAGGGAGACTGCACAACTTTTTAAACATCACAAGGAGCACTGTGCTTTGGAATATCATTGAATTGCTACTGGGAAAAGGCAAAACATTAAAGTTCTTTACTTGTCACTACTCAGAACAGCACCGTATGTATCAGCAGCCTCAAAGACAACAGAGGCCCAAGGTCTGCAAATCAGTTTAATAAGTTTAATATGTACTCATCAAATTAGCAGCTGGAGCTGAGTTTTGAATACAAACGTCCTTTGGAAAGTCACTCCAGAGCTACTTCATGGCTAATAACAGAGAGTTCCTTTGTTGTCATTTACACAGTGTCATCTTTTCTGCTCTCTGCACAGGAGTGCACAATTGCTCTCTAGTAAAGCTGCATTTTGTTTCTGCCTAGGACATCATGGCTTACTCCAATACCTCTAGGAAGGGGAGAGAGTTCCTGCAGTACCTCACAGACCTGTCAGTGAATGCCACTCTCTTTGCTCCCAATGACAGTGGGTTAAAGGAAAATGAGGTCAGGATTTTTCTTTTTTTCCTTCCTTGTTCTCACAACATTTCTTAAACAGCTATTATGGGTTTCTGCATCCCATTGAAATTTAGGCTTAGAAAAATAATCTTAGTATCATATGACTTCTGCTTTACCCCCTATAATTTAAACCATGCTCACAAAAGCACAAAATGTCTCAAAAAGACATTAATCCATTTCCCTTCCATGATTAGGGATACAAGGTTATTGAGTGTTCAAGTCACTACAGAGACTTTTCCATCAGGGATTTTAGTGACCTTGTTATGAAGGAGTCTGCCTGAGATGAAGTCTTCTCTGGCTCATTAGCATGGAGTACAGTTATTTGAAGAAAGCAGCACACAGCTTCAGTATTTCCCACAAATATATTAAAGGCATTAATTCCTAACTTTACTTCAATGCTTATCCCTTTTATTCTTTCTTTCCTTCCTTCAATCAAACACTGTGTCAAACAATTCACAAGGGTTTATGCATTGGCTCACATCTTCAAGCTGTTAGGAATATCTCTGAGTCTCATCACTTCAGGTCATCCTACGGAGGAATAAAATCCTTTGTCCCACTGGAATTAAGGTCCTGCCTGCTGCAGGCAGCCATCAAGGAACAGAATGCCCCACACTTCCCATGCAGATTTCCCAATAATCTCTAATGTTGCTGCAGTTGCTGCAGCATTAATAGCAGAGGGGGAAAAAAGGTCACAGGCACATAGCTTACTAGCAAATCCAAAGGATTAATTAGATCCTTGTATTTTGCCCTCAATTGCAGACACTTTCTGGGAGAGACATTGAGTATCATTTATCTAATGCCAATATAATGTTTTATGAGGACTTGACCAATGGAACCATCCTTCTAAATCGTCTAGGGAAAAAACTCCTCATTACAAACACTGGGGGCCAGGCACATCAAGTCCCCACTGCTGATCAGGTACCTCTGTAATAAATTTCTCATCTTTGTGCTTTTCTTCCTCTTATGCTATACCCTGTAATCAAGTGACACAGTGATCTGGAGGGCATTTTTATAAGGTTAGAGTGGGCAGCAATGAGAGACTGAGTTCAGAAGGCTCCTTCCTGTTCAGAGACTGCAGGATAGCAGCTGTCAAACTGCGAATTTACAATCTTGCAAATGGACACCTCTTACCTGCAAAACTCAAAGGAAGTTGTTGAAGTGGCTTTCAGGAATAGAAAATGGGAATATGGGCTTCATTTAACTCTTCTCTCAGCTTGGTAGGATTATGGGAGGTGCCTGTGATAGGTGAAGAGATGAAAGCAGCATCTAATCATTAAAAAATGACGTTGGCATTTGTGGAGTTTCTCGGTAACTTTCTGGGAGAGGCAGGAGACACCAATAGCACCTTGCTCACAGCAAGCAAACTCCAGCCAGCAAACTTGAGTGGTAAGTGGCATCCTCCACAGTAAAAGTGGTTGTCTGGCACTCACTCAGGAATAACAGCACATCTAGGTAGAGCTTGGCAACTTCACGAAGATCACAAAAACCTTCATTTAGAAAAAAAAATATATATATAAATAAATAAATAAATTAAGGATAGAGCAACATGAAGGCAACAAGCTGGTAATGATGATGGCTTCATGCACAGGAGAAGTGTGACCAGCCAGGGGCCATCCCAGGCTGATATCCAGGGAGGCAGTAGTGTAACTTTCCATTATATTTTTCACGTGTTTTTTCTCTCTGGGTGTCAGCAACTGAGGTGGGGAAGCCATCTCAATGTCAATTTCAGTACCAAAGGGAGAAGGGTCAAAGCTCAGCTCTCATTCCTTCTGTTCCTGGCAGAGCGAGATCCGATATGTGGACAGAAGTGCTATTGTCGAGTGGGATATAATTGCTTCCAATGGAATAATCCACATAATTTCAGAACCCTTAAAGGCTCCATTAGAACCTGTAAGTACATAGCGATTCAGGTTTTTGGGGTGGTGAGAGTGTCTTATTTTACCCTAAACCCATTGCTGACATTCGTTTATTACCAGTTTCCCTGATATATATACAGCTTTCAGCTTAAAAGGTTACTTTCAAAGAGAATTAGAAGTTGAAAACCAGGTAACAGTGATACCAAAAATCTGTCTGAACAATTTCTTCTCATAGTTATAAATTTGTTTACTTTATATAAAATAATGGTACTCTGTATGTAACAGAGATTTTTAAAAAACTCCATTTTAGTTCTTCCACTTTCAAGCTTCTAAAGCACCTTGTTTACTCTTGGCATTCATTCCTATCCAAAACAACACAGTGTTTTGAAAAATAGATATATTTTGCCTGCATGAATTCCTGCAAAGTTCTCAGTTATCCAGCTGTCTCCTTGGCCCACAAGGTTTAGTGATGGACTTGGCAGTTCTGGGTGAACAGTTGGAGTCAATCATCCATTTCAACATAAACAGTTCTGCGATTCTATCAAAAGGCCACATTTAAATACTCTAGGGAACACCTACTAGGAAACCCAAACACAAGAACAGCTCAAGACCAGAGCATATCTCAAACAAACATTTCATGTTCTTGGGCGCTGTAAGCTGACCAGTGCCCTCCCATAGCTCACTCACCCTCTCCCTTACTTCTAGGCTCCTCTCCATGCCAGTACTGGGACAGGAATATTCTTTGGCATCAGTCTAGTTACTGGAATTGTGGCTCTGATTGGGTATTCTTACCTCAGGTTCATGAAGAAAACCACAGGCTTCCAGCACTTCAAGGTAGGTGGCAAGTGGGAACACAAAGCAGGGGGGAACAACGTGCTTCCCAAATTCACAACTTTCAGTTTCTCCACATATTTTGTTAAGACAGAAACATTCCTGATCACTTCACAGTTGAGCTGCTCTGACGGAGACACAGAGAAAGTGGTGAAGGCTCACATGCTTGCCTGGGGCAAGAGCTTACTTTTGCCCCCAGGCCTCTCCATCCCAGTGTCTGCTCACACAAGACACTTCCAATACTGAGGAGTGGCCCAAAGCTCATTTGACTACACCACTGCAGTGCAGAAGTCCTTGTCTCCTCAAAGAGCTCGCCCTTAGGGAAGCAAGGAATTAGAATCACTGAAAGGGCACCTATTCTCCTCCTCCATTAAGTATTATTTTTGTTATTCTGGAGTTTGAAACGTTTCATAGGAAAAAGGCCAGATCCAACAGACAAACAAATTAAAATGCCTGTAGGATTGAAAAGTTCAGGTTTTTATACTGATGCACTTCCATGGTTGATTTCTCTTAACTATTTTGCTAGCAACACATAGATGCAAAACTAATCAGCAACAGCCAAACTGCAGAGCTGAGGGAGGAGGGAAAAAGTTTAAAAATACACAAGAACAAGCCCCAAAGAAAATCTACCTAGAAGTGAACAGAAATCCCTTCCTGTTCTAGTCCCTGCATGTAATGTGACTCATCCTGTAGAAACAAAACCCAGTAGCCAAGAGCCAGAGGAAACACTTCTATTTCTAAATAGTTTCAATGAGAACCCTCAAGACTAACCAGATGCATTTTAGCCCAAGCACCATTTCAGGGCCACACTTCCTCTCTCATTTTAGCTGAGGCTTAAAAATAAGAAGGGAGAGGAAAAGAGATACCAGTGTTTAGTGACCTGAGATACAGCAACAACCAAAACCACAGCTCATGCTGTGAGAGACAGATTTAGACAATAAACCCAGCTGAGTCACAATATTGCACCAACCAGTAGGGAAGCTCAAGTGCCCCACTTAATGCACTAGGGGAAGAGGACGAAATTTAAGCAAGTTTGTGTGCTTTTGTGTAGTCAAGAGATAATGCTGACACAACATCCCTGGACAAGTCACAGCCTTCAAATATCACCAACCCCTCATATGAAAGTTCTTCAACACTGACTTCACCTGAACCTACTTATGATCTTTTCTCAGTAAGTGTTTGTTTTGATTTGAGATTGAGACACTATTAATATAATGGTAAGAGGGAATGACTTTATAGAAGAAAAAATGTTTAGTTGGAAAAGAAAAATTAATTCAAGAAACCAGCATTTGAGTTCCTGGCTCTCCTGTTTCCCCCCTGCTTGAAACTAGGTTGCCTCATCTGCAGTAAAATTGAAGTTGTGGTCAACAGCTGCATCTCAAGGCCATCTTTAAACACACCTGAATTAAACTGGACTTCAAATGCAACTGAATGGCCATGGCACATCTATCCAAACTTAAAAAGCCTTCTAATTTTGTCTTCATGTCTCCTTGCCACAAATGCAGCTGAGAGCCATGCTAGCACTCCAAAGAATCTGAAACACAGCAGGGAGGGGTCTGGGAATCCAGAAGAGGAAAGATTGCACCCTCATGTACATGCAGAGTCTAAAATCAAAATGCACCATTTTGCATCCAGTAAAAGGACTTGTTTGGTGCAAAAATGTCAGGTGCCAACTCTGCCATCTGTATGGACAAATTTGCCAAAAAGTTACTTTTGTTTCTTAATGCAATGTTCAAGTCTGACTTTCTTTTTATTCTATTTTATAGGATTCAGATGACCAACAGCTTGTGATGAGTGGTCCTCATGATAAGAATTAAATACTGAATTTGGCATTAGCCAGCTAATAAAGACATTTTTATTTACACTTACTGTGAAAAAAAAAAAGAGCACCTACATTACAGGGAATAAAATCTTGTTATAAATTAAAAACCAAAATAGCACAGCTTTGTTTAAGATGCCTTCTATATAGCTCACAGAGATACCAACTTCAGAAGTGTTGGCTGAATCTGAGCAATACCAACTGTGAGTGCTAAAAACAAAATTGAGCCTCAACTAGAAGCAGACACCCCTCTGGGAAAAGCAGCTGATTTTCACTCACCTGCTATTTAACTGCTTTTATTCTTCTTCACAGACTTTAAAATGGCCCCAAGCACACAGGGCTGCTAACTTGGCATATATCCTATATTATCTAGTACTCCAGGCCTGTGCTTTCATTTTGGCTCAGTTACAATTAGAACAGGCAAGTGTGAAACAGAACATGTGGTAAACCTCTATTTTTAAACTGAGGAGATTTTTTTACTGGTCTACTTTCCTGTTAGCCAGCAGCAGGAAACAGAACCATCCTGACTGTCCCCCTTGCCTCCTCTAGCTTCTCTGTCTTTCCTCGACCTTGGCTTGGTGTTCGCTTTACATCTCACCTCACTCTACAAAAGGAAGCAGTAATTGAGGCAGCCTTAGGAAGTAATGCAGGTGGTATGAAAGCATTCAAATGAACCATTTTTGTGAAAAGTGGACTATGGAGATGAACATTGCCTTGCCATGCAATGTCTACATTCAGTTCTTCAGGTCTGAGAGGAGCAGTAGCAGATGCTCCTTCACATACCATGTTTTTACCAAGCACAGCAGTAACAGCTGCCACTGTCACCACACACTATTAGAGATGAATCAAGCTTGAGTTTGATTCACTTCCACCTCCTTCCATCAAAATATTAAATATCATAATGACAGCATGAGAACATGAAAGAAACCACAAAACAGCAAGAAAAGAAGGGGTTTCTTTCTGGCAGCAGTAACATCCCCCCAATCTATAGGGGCAGGAGGGGAAGCCCAGCAAAGCCTTAGTTACCTCTGGGAACTACCCCAGGAGTCTTTCCCTCAGAACAAGACACTGAGCAAATCCAGGGTTGTTGATGCAGCTATCAAGCACAACGAAGGGAATATGACGTGTAAATACGCATTCATCTGGATGAAACAGAGAGTTTCCTTGACTCCTTCCCCTGTCCCCCTACAGAAGACTGCTTCTTTTCACAGACTTTAGAAAATTTAGAACACAAACACATTCAAACATTCACACACATCCAGGAGAGTTTTCTCCACAGAATTTTACAATCATGTTCTTTCGTTCTCCCCAGTCAATCAAAATATTAAGGTTCACAGAGACCAGAAGATAAACTCCAGGCATTTATTTTTGTAATAATTGTTAAATATTATTATAAAAAAAAAAAAAAAAAAAAAAAAAAAAAAAAGAAGCTTCACAATTCATTAAACTCTTTTTTTCTACTGACAGGCTATTCAACTCTGTGTTTTTAATAGGCCAGAACAAAAATTTCTTCTCGCTTTGGCATTCAAACGAACCATACTCACAAAATTAGTGCAGAGACATTCATTGCCCATTAAACATGCCTAAAAATCTCTTGGAAATCGGTAGCATAAGGTTCAAATGAGTAATGCAGAGAGTGTCAAGGTGAAATCATTTAAAAAATGCAAGATATTTTTAAAAGTTAACAAGCAGCACTTTAGCGCTGAAAAATAAATAATACACTTGAATATTCTCACTTAAATTTATATTATATATAGTTGGGTTGTTTTAAAGAAACATAACCCTTCAATAATTAACTTTTTTCATGGAACACTCTTTATTTCAACAAGTCATGCAATATAAACAATATTTTACTTCAGCTGGCTGTTGCAACACAGCTTGTAGAGAAGTTTGATTTCTAATTTAAGAGAAAGGAAGGGCAAGAGAAGAAAATAATCTTGAAGAAAAACCTGCATTATGTGCACAATATAACCATCCAAGCAATTAAACTGTTCCTGCTTAACACAGCATTAATGTACAGTGGTTTGGGTGGGTCTTTTTTTTTAAAGAGTGCATTAAAATCTCTGGAGCATGAGAGGCACTACACACACATAACACCAAGTTCAGTTAAAGCTGAGCATTGGGATAAAGAACTGAAGGCAAATCAGGATATTCCCAATCTTCATATTTCATTATCAAGTCATGCTAAATATTTTCTTCACAGTCCCACCAATTAAACTCCTGGTGCAGTCAAATTAACTTCCTGCAACATGTTATCTCTTTATTCCAGCAAAACAAGCAGTACAGTCAGATTAACTTACTCATTTCAAGTATATTCATCTGTTTAAACACAGGGGTATTTAAATCACACACTTCAGTCAAATTTGAAATAGGAACATAGGAAAATCATAAAATCTAAACCACCTCTGAGAACTTTGTCCTGATTTCAAGCATACAGGAAAGCTACTTACAAATTTGTGCAGGCTAAATTAGAATACATTCTTTACTTGGCAAACATACTTTTATAACCATGAAATACACTGTATATGAAATTTATTCCAGGTATTTGCACATACAGACAGGTAAAAAAAAAAAACAACCAAAAAACAACAAAACAAACAAACCAAGCCAGAAAACTTTTGGTCAACAAAAGTTTGTTTGCCCAACAATCATAGAAAGCAAGTGATATCCCAAAATGAATACCAAATGCTATGTTTTGTTAATCACATGCTTTTAAAAACCAAGCCTTTAATAACTAAAATTTGGAAATTTTTATCATATTATGCCTTCTAAAGTGGCTGGGGTGGGAAGCACCACTTAAAAAACCAAACATTTCCTTTGGATTCAGAGAAAGGAAAGAATTCTTATTTAAAAACAACTATATAGCAGTTCTATAAAGTGCCTCTGAGGAAATACACCAACAGATGCTTTCCTTGTGCAAAACAGGCATTTTTCAGCTCAAATCTTTGAAGCACACATGCTACCCAGATTTGTGTTCATGCATTACCTTCAATATCAGTAATTGATTAAAACTTCTACCAAAAATTATTTTTCTTTATTCAAAATGTGTACCACTCCTCTTTTAGCTTTCAGGTCCTGAGCTGAAAACACATCATCAGAAAATTCTGTGTTTCACTTTCTCATTTCTTAATTTTTCCTTTAAGTCCTTTGCCCATTGTGCATGTTTACTCTTGACTGTAGAAGTCTATTAATGAAGGCTATATTAAATACATTCTTGTCCTAGGGAACAGCAAAGCCATATTGCATACCACTGGAATAAGACACTGTTAAAACCTTTAAAAGCAGCATTTAGGATCAAACTAAAGCCTGATAGAGAGATCTGTCTCCATTTCAAACCCAAAATGCAAAACCTGTTGAAACAACTACTATTGGAGAGTGGATACTTGAAATGTTCTGAAACTCAAAAAAAAAAAAAAAGTACCTAAAAGTTGAGAGAAGGAAGCTAAAGCAGCCCAAGCTAATGCAAGTTTCAGTTTTAGGCTCAGGTCCACCTGCAGCCAAGCACAGACATGGCAAGAACAGAAGCTGCACAGACAGGAGAAAGAGTCTGGGAGCCTGAGCCCAGTGCAGCAGAGCCAAGACACTCCAGCTCTTGGCCCCTCACAGGTAAGGCTCCATCTCTAGCAACAAGGAAAGGTACAAAGTCTGACCATCCCCCTCAGTCTCACCACAAGCTGGTTACTAACTTGCATCACTGAATTACTAATACTGGATTTAAGCTCTTCCATGCCAAGATCCATTACAGGCTCCTGCTGGAGTGTTGAAAAGGGCCAGAAGAGAGTGTCCTGGTATTTCTTTGTAAACCACAAGGCTGCACATCAAAGTTTTCAATGAACAATCAAAAATAACCACCCCAGAACACCAGCAGTCCTCCCCCTCAGATGTGCTCTCCCTCTGGCCCACTACTAGTTCAGCAGTCCATAATCTCTTATGTGTGTAAGAGGAGTTTTCACATATCTGAGCAGGAAAGGAGAAAAACAGGTACAAAGCTAATGAGAATAAGTATGAAATACATATAAACCAAGGTAATAGATTTAAGTGACTTAAATAAAATACAAGTACATTCAAGAAAACCAACAAATATCTGTCCATTTTAGAGAGGAGCCACCAAGAGTTTATTTGATCTGAAATGTCTCTTGTAGGAAAGGTATTCTGAATGTACCAGTACACAGCTGGTCTGACCAGCCAGGAAGTTCATGCTGCAAAGGAGTCCTTCTTGGATAAAATGTGTAATCAGGTTCGTAGTTCAAGAGACAGCTCAGTGATGCCATGTAGATATCCGCAAATCTAGAGAGACGTCTCAGGAAGTAAGTCGGATTCTCATCAGTTCTGAATATGCTTCCGAACTGTGCATTGAAGAAATTCCTGTTCATCTCCCTGTCCCCCAAAAACAGAAAACAAAGACAACAAAGTGAACAGACCTGCACACATCTCTTCACCAGCTGGATCCATAACCTGAAGCGAGCAGATCCTGAAACCTGTTCTACACATTGTTCTCTTGCCATTGTTCTTCAAAACACCAAAATGTGCCCCAGAAGATTTTTACCTTTTGCAAGTGTATAACCCAGGTCTAGAAATCACATTTGTGAAGAGCTTCACACATCTCCCACTAGAGATAAGTTGCTTCTGACACTAGAAACATGACATCTTAAGCCTGCTTTTATAGGTATTGTGAAAGATCTTTGCCTTTATCTAAATACTAATGACAACCAATTCCAAAGAAGCTCTTATATCTAAAATATCAATGTTTTGCCTTTTCTAAAGAAAATGCAAAAATTTGGCTTAATGCACACAAAAAGCTTAAACACATCTTGGAATTAAGTTCTGAGCATTAGTTACTGCCAAGTATCATTCCCATTTCATTTATTCCCACATTTCTGGAGAAAGTTGTTTGGTGGTACAGCTGCTGGCCTTGAAAATTGTGCACTTCACACCCCCTGTATTTAGGGATTTCTTCTTCATGATAATAGATTATTAGGACTTCTAGCCCTATTACCTATCTTTGTGACATATCCACAGCTAAATCCAATCTAGCTCAGAGCTCAGTTTCTATGTATTCTAAGATGTATTACACACAATCTCCAGAAATCATGTAAAAACCTGGAAAAGTGACCTGAGTCTTGACAAAGTCTTGATTTTTTTTATTTGTGCAGAAGCTGTATAATCAACAGTGACAGCTAAACATCGAGGGACAGAAGAATCAAAATGAGAGGGAAAGGGATTTGATATGATGCTATCTTTTCACACAGAAAAGTTACATCTGTTCTAAAGACAGGGAACACAGAAAAAGGTCTGTATGTACAAAGTGTCAGAGGGGAGAAGAGCTGCCCAAGAGACAAGCAGAAATTTGGTTTTAATATATTTTATAGTATCTGTAACGATGGGAATATAAACCAGAGATGGAAAGCAATGGCAAAGAAACCTGTGGAAGACACTGCATAGAACCCTTGGCTGCCAAAGCATACTGCAAATTCTTCATCCCCTGTGTCTTACCTCATTTCTTTTCTTTCCTTCTTCCATTCTTCTAAAATCATTTGAGAATCAGAATCACGGTGAACCTGAAACGTTAAGTATGGATAATCTGTAACTAAGGATAACTTTGTAAATAAGCCTTTCTATTAATAAATCCTTATCAGCTAACAGGACATGAGCAATAATTCAGAGATCCATATACGGAACTTATCTACATCCATTTTAAACAACCAAAAGAAGGAATTGATCCAGGCTGACCAATGGAGAAAGAGGCTAAGATGTTGAGAAAACTCCTATTAACTAACCACACAAATAATTGCATTTATACAGTGCAACACTTCAGCGAGACTGAAAGCACTTGCAAATATCAACGTCCAGCATTTAGAAATTTGGCTGGATCCCTTAGGCTCTCCAGAGCTGATTACACACACACAGAGCACAAACCTGCATGTGTTCCAATAATCCTGTTAAGGTTTGCAGCCAGGTCATGGTTTGAATGTACTTCTCTGTGTT
This sequence comes from Zosterops lateralis, assembly GCF_965231275.1. Taxonomy (NCBI): domain Eukaryota; kingdom Metazoa; phylum Chordata; class Aves; order Passeriformes; family Zosteropidae; genus Zosterops; species Zosterops lateralis. The sequence goes on from NC_139765.1 coordinate 19,128,954, forward strand.
CATGATTTTAATCTCCGATCGTAATTCTGGAATAATTGCACCAGTGCGCCAGCCATGCTTCAGGGTCAAGTCCTATTTACCAAGAATTACAAAATACAGGTATTAGTCTTAAAAAGAACTGATTAAAAGAAAAGAATCTGACTACTGTTTATCCCAAAGCAGCACTAATTTAACTGGTTTTTTTTTGTACAAACAGAAGTATGAAACAGTGGGACTAAACTGTGCCAATGGACAATAGAATTTAATTTCAGATTAAGCATCAAATCCTACATTTTTTGAGAGAGATGGAGAACACACGAGCACTTGCAAATAAACATTCATTAAAACAAACAGCAGGAAATTTCTCTGTAGATGAGAGCTGTGCTGCTGCTAACAGTACCTGGAAGAACTGTGTGCTGGGTTTGTGCTGTTTACCCACACGCTCAGCTGACAGAAGGCTACGACCAGGAGCCCCAGCTCTTCAAGCTCCTCCTCACAGGTACAACACAAGGCAGCTGCCACCTGTGACTGCCTCTCCATTGTGCCAGAGCAGAACAGAGTTGTGTCCTCCTCTTGGCCCTCAGTCTTCTGAGGCACCCAAAGTTACTGTTCTTTTTAAAAGCAGACTGAGAGAAAAATGTTAATATCTGCTGCTGAAACATGTTACCAAAGCTTGGCAGTGGAAAAGTCAATCCAGGCACTCATAAGAAATCAATTACAAAAGAGCCAAGTGGTGGTCATTTACTCTAAAGTAACACTTAACAGAGTATTTGTTCATAAGGTGGCAAAAAAAAAAAAAAAGCCTGGAGAGTGCAGCTACAAATCAGAGCAATATATTGGGAAGAACATTTACAATTAGTGGCAGGAAGATTGCCTCCTGCATGCAAAACAGAATTTCATCCAGCTGCCACCCAAGTCAGGCATATCCTGTACATTTGGATATCTGTGTTTACTCTCCATTACATCTGACACAGTCAGTATCTGGATCAGGAATACAACCTCACACATTCCTGACCACAGTTAGTAAACAGATTAAATGCTACAAGTCAGGTGGAAAATATCGTTGGCATTTTACAGCACCAAGGTTCTTCACTAAGAGAGGAAAAAAAAAAAAGGCAATATGTCTTAACTACCAAATTTTGTTGTATTTTAAAATCTCAGATGGAAGTGCATTACATTGAATAACTGGGGAGAAAGAGAGGAAAACTAACAGAAAGCTTCACCTTTTCTTTGATTGTAGGAAGGCAAACTACTTACTGCCAAGTCACTGTATATGTGGTCACCGAAGTAAAGAACCTTAGAACCCCTCCAGCCAGTAAGCTTCAGAAATTCATACAAGTTACCCTGCAGAAATAATGACATGGACATTGTAGCAGCATGTGACTTGCACCTTCACAGGCATGAAAAAGGAAGCTAGTACACCACTAAAAATATTTCATATCACCAATCTTGTCCTCAGTTTATATACTGTGAATCCCAAATTTTACAGGTGATTTCAGTTCACTCTTGAAGTAGCACTTCAAGAAACAAGGACTTAGAATATCAACAATGAATTTCTACAACTTCAAACATTAAAATAACTCTCTTTAAGGATGCATCAGCATTTTAGAAGCTTTTATATCCAAAGAAACTTGGGATTCTAGGAAATAGGTATGAAATTTCAACAGCACAAGTCTGTTGAAAGCATACCTGTTTGTAAATCTGGCCTTTCTGCAGCTTGTGAATCTTGTCCCAGAGCAAGACTCCCCTTTCATTCACCTTCCGAAATGGTCTGGAATAGATATCCAATTGTTATGTTGCTGTAGGAATCCTAACACTTCTTAGGAAATCAAAGTCTTGACATCAAAAATATTCATCTCTCAAAAGAAAAAATAAAATATCTCTAGCATCTGAATTTTGTAAGAGAAAAAGCAAAACTCCAAAATTTCCACTTTAACCAGCAAAAAAACAATGTAACTCTCCAGTATACCTATGATATTTATAAACATAGTTTGAGAATAACTGCTGAGAAGTAAGGCAAGGACCCCAGGCAGCAGGGAAGAAACAGCATGAACTGTCCGCCACTAAGGAGGAGAGAGCACAAAAAACCAGATGTGTAAGAATCTTGCCCAATCCTTCAGTTTGCACAGCTGGACAACTGAAGATGAGAGAGAACAGGACTGGTGCCAAGACATATAGCAAAGTTCTTCTTAAAATTAAATGCAAAAAGTAAAGGGAAAAATAAGCCCACCTCCCTCTATCTCACTTTCAAATCATAAGCACACATAAAGGAATGGGTCTTTTTCAAGGGTAAAAGTAGGGCATACACATTAGAAATGTGTTTACTTAATCACAATTAGCACAAATATTCCAGTCTGTCAGCCAGAAAGATGCCTTTTAAATACCATGTGTGATGAAAAAAAAATCCCAGAAGAAATGGAAGACACTTCCAGATAAGGGTCTGATTTGAAAGGCATGAAGATTTTTCAGGTTTATTAAGAAAGAAACACACCATCAATGTGCAAATAAGATGTTAAAAACAGCTTCTGTGGCCTTAAGCTGTTCCAGTAGACAGGTCCTAGAACTTTCTTAGGCAAGAAAGGGTAAATATTCTGACTTCAGCATTGAGTGTTGCTGCATTTTGTAATGACCTTACCCAGAATTTCATCAAATACAATTTCATTTTACATTGCAGCCAAATGAAAATATTTCCTAACACACTCTCTAGCCTTATATGGAAGAGCTGCTCAAATCATTCTTTACTGACTAAACACTCACCTTCGCTTATCATTGAAAAAGTTTGGTTTCTCAGCCTGGACAATGACCACATCAAAGAGATCCCTCCAGTCCTTGCCAACAATGAACTTCATGCCTTTGTCCCTAAAAAGGATAGAGGGATATTAAAAATGAAGTGTAGCAAAGTGCAGTTGCATGTGCAATAAAATGAATTATACTAGAGAACTTCATCTTCCCCATCCTTTAAGAATGCATAGTTAAACAGAAAACAACTGCACACTTACACAAAGCTGCTGGGACTGTTTGTGATGAGAAACATCTTCTTGCCATGATCAGCCAGCTTTGCTAATACTGCACGAGTTTGTTCAGCATAGCAGATGTATTTCTCTGTGAGGATTGGGGAAAACACAGCATTAATTGAGAAAATTCTTGTGAAAAGCTTTGTATGCATTCAAGAGTTCAAAACACAAGGTTATACTTAATGCACCTTTGACAAGTGGGAGTAACTTTTTCAAACTTTAAAAATTTGGAATTTGTAATCTTTAAATACAGAAGCCCAAAAATCATATACTATCAGTAAGAAAAGCTTTGGTAGATTATACCATTAGTACTTACCAATATCTGCTTCAATTGCTCTGTACATAATTCCTTTGATATGAACATCCCTGATTGAATCCTATGAGGAAAACAATGAGGAAGATGTAAAGAACTTCATGTGAAGTTCTTTGAAGAAGTGAAGTAAAGAACTTCATCTTTTCAAGTGTTCACCAAATAGCAATAGTAATTTGTTTTTAAAACTACTCCTTTCTTAACACGTGCAATTTTACAGAAATGCCATGTAATGTTCAATATAATTATATGTATGTACATGTGTATATATATATACATATATGAGGTTGCCACTAGACAAAGACTAAGCTTGTTTTCAGAGAAATTAACTTCATAATTTTGGGAAGTACAAAACTATATAGCAGAGGGGCTGTTTTACATAACTGAAAGGTTGCTCAGGAGGGTGAAGCGGGGTGAAAACCCTCTGCAGAAACAGAGTCATCACAGATTTCCAGTGACCTTTGGCATCGAATACATTCCTTTCCCCTTACAAAAAATAAAGTTGTACATCTGACAGATTTTAGATTACAATCACTCACAAATGCCCTGATTATTTACATAAGAAATTTATGAACAGATGAAAGAAGCTAAATGTTTGAACAAAGTACTTATAAGGCGCTCTGGAGGCATTTAACAGCTCTCCTGAGCCAGCTCTGCACCAGACAGCTGTGTTTAGAACAGTGGTAGTGCCATTCTGGTACTAACACAGGGTATTCAAAATCCTCAAAAAATACCACTACAGGGTTTCCAAAAAGCTTGTCACACTGAATAGTACAGAAATTTTCCTACACACTTCAGAGAAACCACAAGAACTGGCCTTCTCTATGTTACATAACCATGACATAAAATTATCTCCCCTGCAGGACACATCCTGAAGAATCAAGAGGGTCAAATTACTCTGGACTAGTACTAGAGCTTTTCTGGAAGAGGAAGAGAGGTAAATAGGGAAAATAGATAGTTCAAAAGTATGAGATAGAAAAGGATGGCACACTAGCCAAAATGAAAGCTCTAAACTGGAATTCCCTATAGCCTCTTACATTCCCTATAGACTGGTAAATCTCTGATAGTGAGAAAAAGGATATGTTCAACAACAATCAAAAGAACTTTTATCACTTTACATGATCTTCCTCACTTTCTTTCTATTCCATCCTCAAATCTACAAAAAGAGCAACAGCCCTAGAATGTCAGCTTTCAAACAAATTTCAGTTGATTCTTTTCCAAGCTCTACCTTAATTTTACTTATGCTTTTACAGTTGTATACCCATAATTACTTCATACAAAACCTAAGGTGAGGTATTTCACTGAGGCTGGCACAACAGGTGAAAGTTTTCTGAAGTGCTCACAGAGAAGACACACAAATATACAAGTTTATCTAAATCTTCAAAGCTTGACGTCATCCTTGACATACCTTGACATCTTTGTACAGATGAACAGGTTCATAGTCTATGTTGTTTTTCAGAAAATATTCATTCACACAAGAAAGAAGTGTCATTTCTGGCAAGGAAAATATATCCATGAATTGCTTCATTGTATTTCCTTGTGAGCTCTACAGTGATGGGAAGAAAAGGAAAGAAAAAACAAAGTCAGGTATTTCTCAGATTAGGACACTTTCCTTTGTTCAATATAAACACTTCAGCTTAGTTGCAGATATTCAGCTTTTGTCATCCCTGTACACATTGCTACAGATTGTTTTTCAACTAAGACCTTCAATAAAGTTATGTCCAACAGAAGTGTTGTGATTAATTCTTCAAATAAATCCAAATCAATACTCTTGGAGTGGTATTTTAATTCATAGAAACAAGACAGTGCTCAGCTAAAAGTCAAGAGAAGGCCTTCAGTAGAAGTCTGCACTTGTGCAAACAAGAGGCACTGATGGGTGAGGGATGGAGGTTTTCTTAGCTTGGTGGGTTTTTTAGTAAGTGGAATACTAATTAGGATTGCAAAACTATTTATCTCCTTGAAATGAGATAATAAAAAGATATAAGGAACTACAATAACTAGCACAGTAACAGAGGAAGAGATTTCTAGTCTGCAAAAGCTGTAACGATAGTTACATTTCACAGAAGTAGAGAATCTCATTATATAAGAGCAAATACAGCCCAAATACCTCTCAATATGAAGGGAGGCAAAGCAAGAAGCTCAGGATCAGAGTAACACAGAGCAGAGGTTGCAAGGGACTGCTGGAGATCATCTTGTCCAAGCCTCCTGCTCACACAAGGCCACCTAGAGTCAGCTGCCAAGGACCTTGTCCAGATGGTTTCTGAGTATCCAAGGACAGAGACTCCACAAGCCCCTGGCCAACCAGCCTGTGCCAGTATTCACAGTAAAGGAAGCATTTCCTGATGTTCAGAGGAAACCTCCTGTTTTTCAAATTTGTGTCCCTTGCCTCTTGTCCTGCCACTGTCCTTTACAAGATCAAAGAAAGTATAGACCTAAACAGACCAAGGCATTCCCACTGGGAATTCACAACTTCTTCAGAGACTAGATTCAGGAATTCTAAATTCAGCTCCTTAAAATAAGAACAAGTGCAAGAACAATAAAATGTTCCACATCACAAAGAAGGACTTTTCATGTCAACATGAAATTTACACTGTACATAAAAGGGGTGAAATAAACTTGGGTTTTTAGCAAAAGGTCAGCTTCATCCTTCATTTGGGAAAAAGGAAGCAACCCACCAGAGGGAAAAATCAACTTCCTTGGCAAAGTTTAGTATTTAATGTAGATGTCTCATCTTTTATCAAATCCCCTTGCTTTCATTCTGCCAGTTTGCATGCAGGAATTGCCTCCATACATTTATTTCCTGCTACACCAGGTAAGCCATCAAACCACCAGGAAAAAGTAAAGTACATGAGCCGGATATGGTTCATTTCCCAGCCTTTATCAGATTCTGTGTGCAACACTGAGAAAGTCACTTGATTTTCTGTGCTCCACCACTCTGTCTGTATGACTTGGTAAGGGAACAGTCAGAGAATAAAATACAGTGAGCAGGAGAGAGACAAGTAATTTGTCACTTTAGAGGGCAAACCTCACATATAGCACTAAACCTAAGTCAGTCGTATATTGAGAAAATATACCTGCTAGTTATAATGAGAGCAAAACTTAAACACCACTACCCTCATACCAAAAGATCCTCACCCAATTTCAAAGACTGATTTATGGTTTTACCTTTCCATAAAAGTCACTCATTTGTTCTAAAGGGACATGGGAACCATCATACATTGCAATGACTTCTTCATCTGGGACCACACTGAGGCCTCTGGAAAAGAGCACTAGCTTTAGTTCAAAAGTCAGATCAAAATTTCCAAGTAATCACCAAAGCCTGACAGATTAACACATAGATCTGGCTCTTATTAAAGCCCTAATAATGTCACAGGAACATTTTTGTTTCTAAGTTAAAACAGCATCTTTCCTTACCAAACAAGTAACATTTTAACAGGCTCATGCACACGGAACACATTCCAATTTTAAGTCCTTTTCTGCTTTCTTATGGGAAAAGAGCTTATTAGTCTCCATTAAAGCTATGCCTCAAGGGTTTTTTTAAGAAGTGGTTAGGACTTCCAGTTTCTTAACACAAAGTAATTCCTCACACTGCCTTTTCTTTTATACAGCACTGATGATACAATAGCATTTAAGTCAGATTATTCTACAGCATGACCTTGAAGATTTAAGGGAGTGAAAAATATAGACAACCTTTAACTAAATAAGAATTTATTTTAAACTGTATGAACAGTTCACTTTCCCAAAATTTAAAATAACTTGAAGGATAGTTGGTAGTTAAAACATTCAAATATAACAACAAATGGGAAAGAAGGAGATAACATCTCCCCAGAGTTTATCAACTATTAAGAGAGTAAAGGCTTTAGTTTGGTTTTAAAAGTTTACAGCATCAAGCATCTTGCACTAAAGCATCTAAAAGACTGCAGGCATGCAAACATCCTCACCAGAAGCCACAAAAGTTGAGAGTTTACTCAGGATTAAAAAAAGCACTAATGCAAACCAGATCAGCTGGTCTTATTTTTCCAAACCTACTTATGGTGTTTTGCAGCCATGTAAAGCAGACCATTATTTCAGAGCCTCCCTTTCTTGATCTGACTAAGAAGTGTTGCCAGACATTAAAATAAAAATAAATGAATTCACAAACTTAGTGCTTTCAGTGCTTAGAATCCACACCAGCTTTGCTGAACTTCCTCAGGGCTTCTGTGGTGGCAGAATCCCACATTTACCAGCTCCTTTACTACACACCAACTGGGACACAACCTTGAGCTTTTGCTGGCAGAAATCCAGCATTCAAGTCAGTCTTGTGCACCCACAGGGCAGATAATACTTGGGTTTTGTCATATACAGAGTTCAGCATCACCCCCTCCATGGCAGCAAGCACAAAGAAATGTAACCAAAATGTAAACCAGATACCAGGTAACACCATTGGAACTGAGGAGGTACCTTCTGGTCTGCAGTCAGCTATGCCAAGTGCTATTTCAATACTGCTAGAGAAAACACTCATGCATCAGGAGCTACCTAAGCACAAATCAACAGAGGACAATGTGCATGTAAAAACCACAGTGGAGAGATGACTGCCTAGGCAAAGCTGTAGATTACTTCTACCACAAGACTCTCAGTCTTGATACAGTTCACAGTGCAGCTGTATAACCACACATCATCTTGACATCAGCCCTCACAGCCTTCAGCCTCCTTTTCCCTCTCCTTAGCCCTGTACAGTGTTTGAAGAAACAGTATGAAGGTGTGGTGCAAACCACCATTTTCAGGTCATATCACCTTTGGGACCCAAATTTAGGTGTTTTGTCCTCATGGTGGGTAGGGGAAAACAACTAAGAGTGCAACAGAATAAACCTAGGTAAAAGTTTTTTGTTCAATGACTTTAAGAAAGGTGGCCTGGCTTCTTGTTTAATTTAAAATCTGGTACTGAGTGTGATGAAAGTTTGATTTAGTTGATGTGTCCAAACTTAAAAGCTCTGTGCAAACACAGCAGGACCTCTCACGTGTCTCCACAATCACACTAAAGTCATGCTATCAGGCACTCTGTGACAATTATTTACATAGAAAACAGGAGTAGAGAAGTCCTCAGTATATTTTTAGATGTCTTTCAGCACAATTTAACAGCCAGAAACAAAGTGAGTCAGCACTATGTGACCAACCAGCTTGCCAATTCTCCCAGGGCTGAACTGGGGAATCAGCTGTGCTGATCAGGCAGTGGATGTGTACACATCTGCGTGTACACACACAGGTACAAAGAAAATCCCTTCCAGTGAGGCTGCAATGCTAGATTGTGTCTGTGCTCATGAGGGCACAGATCCTGGTAAGAATCCCTGCTGTATGCTAATAAATGCAGTTTAAAGAAAAAAAAAAAAAAAAAAAAAAAAAAAAAAAAAACATTGTCATTATAAAGGAAAAATAACTTTACCCACCTGTAAACTGTTCCCAGCTGAATATAATGAAAAGCATCAATCTTCATTAATAATGCCTTGCAAGTCAAAAAAAAAGAGAAAATAATATTTTTTGTCACTTGAACTATTTGACAGGAAAATACAAAAGTCAAAACAATTTTATCTACAATCTTTTTGTCTCAAGAACACGTGAGCACTCTATCTGCAACTTCCTTCACAGCTTCCAAAATACTTTTATTAATTACTAGTTTTATCCTGTTGTCTTACCCCACCCACCCTGAGGACAAAATGCCCAAAACATGGTCTATGTAAGAGCCATTTTTAAAAATATTATTATTATTATTGATGATGCAAGAGTAGCAAGAGTAGCAAGAGTAGCAAGAGTAGCAAGAGTAGCAAGAGTAGCAAGAGTAGCAAGAGTAGCAAGAGTAGCAAGAGTAGCAAGAGTAGCAAGAGTAGCAAGAGTAGCAAGAGTAGCAAGAGTAGCAAGGAATAAAAACATGAAAACAAATCCGTACACATCAATGCAGAGTGGAAAGTCGAAAGGCTTAAAAGCTCTCTCTAATTTCTTTGGCTAGGTTTCCAGCACAAAGTTATTTATACATACCCGGTGCACATCATAATGAAGACCTCTGATGGCAAAATTGGGATCATAATCATATTTTCTTATTTCTGCAGGATACTAGGAAAAGAGAGCAATGGTTGGATTTTAAAACCATAATCAAAACAATAAAAATTGTTTCTGCAGAATTTTAAAAGTCCAAGTTTTCTATGCTTGTAATTTGCTCTAATCATTTAGGAGAATTTTTCATAGCCTGGTGAGATTTGCAGGACCACATGTCTGCAAGAGAAGGCAAACATTTTCCCAAAATCCAAGGTCATTATTTTATACCTAAGGCCATCCTCATACCTGAAGCTGGACATCCAGGTAATCTGTAGTGACTACCTTTGAACTTGTCAACTTGTTAATTTAATACATTCTTCTTACATTAGAAAATTTCATTTAGAAATGCACGTGAACTGAATGTCCTTTATATACAGTGTAGGCAGCTCACACCTGTGAGCTGTAGCCTAACATTTTTCAGTACAAGGCTGTTTTCAGTCAACTGTAATTTTGTCCTGCTTTAAACACAGATTGCCATGAAAAGAAATGTTAGATGCATGTCTTGGGCTAAGGGTTTTGTTCACTTGTTTTTTAAGGGTGAAATGCTTCAGTAGTTTCAACTGAGAAAACTATTTCTTTGATTAAGCCACTGAAAGACAAACCTTCATTCTCCTCTGCAGTGGATCGGCTTTCCAATGGGTGCAGTTCCGGCCAGCCCTGCCGCCACTACATCCAGGGGCCACTTTGCCAGAGGCGTGGGCAAACTCGACCACGGGGCGGATAGTGCGCAGAATAGAAAGGCGGGACTCTCAGGGTGTGCAACCAAGGGATGCGTGGTCCCAAGGCAGCGCTCCGGAGAGAGACGCTGGCCTCGAAATGGCACGGCTTTTTATTGAGTGGGTTACAGGGGTGGGATTGCGTGGGACCAATTACAACCTTTTGCCATCGTATAATGAGGGGATGCAGAACTTTTGAACCAATAATAAGTAACTTGGGGAGGAGGAATACATGATGAGGGGGTGGGGAAGTTATATAACTTAAAGATTGACACTTAACAGAAAGGTGGTAAACAACTATTATGGGATAGGGTTACCAGGACAACCAAGGTTTTGGCGGGAAAGTCTGGGGGAAGGGGAGAAGAGGAGAAGGAGAGGGAAGGAGAGAAGGAGAGGGAAGAAGAGGCCATCTTAAACAATAGTAATAATTACAAAATTATAAAACACAAATTATAAAACCAAACTGGAGCAGTGAAAACCCAATTGGAATTGAATTTAAGCACCACCACACTCCTCCCACAGGTTACATCAGGCTTAGAACATAACATTGTGTTTTCACCTTCTCTAAAACAGTATCCATACATATATGGCTAATTTACAAGCCTTCAGGGGGAGAAGTGCATTATACAGCTTCAACAGAGCCTCTAGCTACTTTATAAGAAATAAACTGTCATTTCCCCCCAAAGTTCTCATCTTGCTAAAGAGGACTTGCTCTGCAACTGCTGTAGATTGCATTTATACTGAGTACAGGCATTTACATTTAAAGAAAACAGTCCTATCAACCCTACTACCACTTCCAGAAAACATAGGGCAGGCTACTGATCTGAATGAAGATCAGCATCAAAAGCCTACAGACAGGCTGGAAGAGGTTGTAGGTTTGGTCAGGGAATATGAAGCAGAGACACAATGGAAATCATCAGGGAATGAGACAGAATGTGTTTAACTAAAAACTACCATGCACTGTACATACCCCAGAGTAACCACATCAGGCATGTACAATGAAATTTATTTCTGACTTTATCAAATTTCCACATTCTTGACTTGCTACTTTAATTTATTCTACTAGAAAGTTGTCTTTTCAGATACATGCCAGTGCATATGAGAAAAAGGATTATGCTTACCCTGGCACACAACTCAAACTCAAAGCTTCCTTGAAAAAGAAACAAAGAAATGATAAAAATAGTTTGCTTACCCCACTTCTGGTAGGGACAAATATAACTGGACTGAAACAGCAGCCCAGATAAAAAGGCAGAAGGCCTGTGAATCAGGAAAGAAATAAACCCAGGAGCAAGAGCTTACATAGAACACCTGCTGCCACCTCCATGATTCACATTAAATTGATGTTTATTCTCTTGGACAATTCCTTGCTTCCTACACTGCATTTTGCAAATTTTGATGTACTGCCTCCCTCCACCATGAGCAAAATTTGCTATCTTTTGGTTTGACTGTGACAGTCATAATGGACACTTTCTAGACTGTTTTTTCTATTGGTAAAGGCAAAAAAAATTATTAACAGTATAAGCAGCTACAGACATAGTACCAATAAAAACAGTTGTCCCTCAGTAAATTCAAAAAGGAGACAATGTATTTCAATAAGCTGTCTTAAAAAGTAATTACAGCTTTGTTTAGTAGAACTCAGGAGATTTTAACCAAGATAAACTGGAAAGCCATTGCTAACCATTCAAATAGTAAAGGCAGAACACCATCAGAATTTTTCTCTATAAGAATTAATCTTGACTCCTACAGTAACATAGGTTTTCCCAAGAACTGTGTAGCTTTAGTAAAGTATATTTACACATCCCACAGAAATTGCTATCAAGATGTGCCAACATTGAGCAGGGATAAAGCTGTGTATGCTTGTAGCACCCATGAAGTTTTGTTTGTTCTTCCAAGGATATTTATAGGTGTTTATATATAGCTCCTAACCTTTAGATTCAAATATGAAAGTGGAATAACACCATGCATTCAGACTTAGGTTGTATAAAAATACACAAGCAGTTTTATTAAGTTACTCCATGGACTTTTTGTCTTTTTCTTTTCCTGCAAGTCCTACAGTTTAATTAATTTTGCTTGTTTTAGTCCATAGATTTTTTCAGTCTTTCTCCCAGCAATACCTTCAGTTTCCCAAGTCACCCATCTCCCTCTCCACTTCCTAACACATGGGAGTTTTTCCCATCCCCAAACTAAACAAGCAGGTCCAAATTGCCTGGATGTCAAGTGGTCACCAATTCAAGAACAAGAGCACTTCTTGGAGAGGCAGCAGGGCAGTGCACTGAGCTGATCACTGCCTTGTAACCAGGCTCTGATCACTGCACACATTGCCCCTTCAGCCAAGGCAGCCAAAATGCCAGGTACACACAGAGCACCTTGCAAGCACTCAGTGCAGTCAAAGCCCTGCTAAGAAGTCCAGCTAAAAATATTTCATAGGAAAACTAACCACTGCACTCACAGCAAGGGATGAAACACAGTAACGGTAACTTTTAAGCTTCTTATTTATTAATGTGACTCCAATAAATGACAATCAGGAACAAACAGCAAACCATATGCCCATATTAAAAGATAAGACAAATATAACTATATTCCTTAACAGATGGTTCTCTGCTCAAAACTGCAGCTGAGAATAAAACAGGACTTCTGTTGTGCTTATGTAGCGGTTGTACAAAATGTGCTGTAAGGGAGACAAGCTAGGACTAAGACATGAAAAGATTATTTATGCCTCTCAGTCAAAAATGATTTATTATACCCTTTATTCATAACTGTATTGCTATTCCATTAATTTTACTTACCCGATGCTCATTAATAAGAAGATCTCGAGCAGCATTGAATATGAGCGTGTGCAGATGTTTGGAATAAAAGACTAAGGTGTAGTCATAATCAAATCCATAAATTTCAATGTCTGACAGGCTCATTTCATTGTTTGAAAAAATAGCATCTGGATTCAGCATGTTACTCATAATTGAAGGAACCAACTCTGTGAACAGAGGAGAGGAAAAAAAAGTTACACTAGCCTTATTTATTTAAATAAAGACACAGAAATCCATAAGCAATTGCTAAGTATAGACAAACAATGATGGAAACTATCAGACTAATTCACACTAACCAGCTAATCCTTAACAATATAATGCTATTTAACATGCTGCCCTTAACTTGTCTCTGTGATCCATAGTTTTTATTTGAAATACACTTTTCTCTGCAGTCCAAGTTTGAAGAGAAGATGCATTTTGGTATCTTATCAGAGAATACCAGATATAATTTTTTGCTAACTCCTTTAACACATTTATTAATGTTTTGAAAAATGAATTTAGAGTTGAATAATATTATTATTATTACTACTACTCTGGGAGCCTTGACTTCTTCTCCCATTACTTGGTCTAGCTCCCGCCCTTGAAGCGGAACAGACATTGTTTTATTTGATATTGCTTTAATTTTTGCTTCACCATTTCAAGATTATCACATTAATCAATTTCAACTTACACAAATAAACTATATGTGACTGTGTACATAACAACTATTACATACACACTGTTATGCTTATTAACCTCCTAGAGAATCAGAAAACCAAAAATATTCTGCTTATTTTCTACACACACACACACAGTGTGTAAACCATTTCCATTTTTAAGAGTATGTTTCAGTTGATATTTGATGGAAAAATACTGACTGAGAAATTAAAACCATTATATAATAAATAACTTCAGGACCAACACCAATGTCAGCACTAATCACTGAAAGTGTTTATATTTCTTGTTTACAAAACTTGGAAGAACAACATTAGGAGATTAAATGCTATTCTCCTGGCAGCATAAAACATGAGCATGTTTTCCTTCCTTCCTTTCTCATATATTGTCTTTATACTCCAGACTTACCTACCAGTGGAAAAAAAAGGGGAACATTCATCTTAAACCTGTGCTAGGAAAGGTGAGTTTAAAGGGAATATGTTTTGTTTCTTTACTTTCTATATAGGACTAAAAGGAATTGATCAAGCTGCTCTCAAAACCTTCAGCTCTGAGGATGAATCCCTACATGCTCCACCATTGAAAACATCTCAACAAGACAGGTAGGTGTGGGGACTTCAGATTCAGACACCCAAGTGTTTAAATTTTTAAGAGAAGAAAAAAGCAAATTCACTAAGTTTAATTCCAAACTTCAAACAGACCAGCAATCAAATCAAATGCAATTTGACAGGCTACGATAAGGCAAATATTCCTACTCTATAGAAAGGGCCATGGAGCATTGAATTAACTTGAAGTTATGAGCACAGCTTTTAATCAACTTCCAAAATCACATTACAACACCCATTTCTGCATTATAAAGTATTTTTTCAAATGTCAATTGTGCCGCTTAGTGAGTCAATGCTTGTTTTAAAAATAAAGATATTTATGTAGCTATATATAGATAAAAAGATATTTCAGCTGAAAACTGGCTTGACTGGTGGCTGTCTGAAAACCAACAGTATAAACAGTTGGCAGCTATTAGACATTCTGGGCAGCAGACAGCATCACAAGTGCTATAAACCTTGGGTCAAAAAACAGGAGAGCCTTGTAGCCTTGTCATCTCAACATCATAACTAACTGAAATATCATATACTTGAAGCTGTTGGTTGACTAAGGTTGTAATATAATACTCTGAAATATTCTCGAAGTAGTCGCCTCATCTTTCACCAACTCACACCCACTGACCAACTTATTTTTTCACAACATTACCTGATCTCAGCTCTTAAGTATTATTTGGGTGTGGTTTAGAACGAGAGAAAGTTAAGTCCAAAAAAAAGAAAATAAAAAATAGATTCAAAATAAAAGGCAGTTTCTTTCTTCCTATCCCTTATCTCACCCTCCAAAGCCCACAGACCTCTCTTGAGATCGTTAACATGGCTTTTAATTTCACTTCTGAAATGCTGACGCTACTTTACATTCAGAAATGCTTTGTTAGCACCCAGAGCTGTGAAGTCCCAGTTCACATTCAAAATTCCTAAGTGCAGGAAAACACAATAATTTCTTTTTTTTAAGGGCAAAACATGCAATCTAAAGCATTATCCATTGCCACTACGGGACATGCTCTTCCATTTGGTATTGTAGAACACACTCTGCCTCTTTTTCTTTCAGTTCTCAGAAAAGACCGCATTTTCAAGCAAGCATTATCTTGGTAATTCTCTACCCACCGGAGCAAGGGCAGAAGCAAGCAAACATTTCTCCCCTAGTTTTTTGCCTGGCTGAGCTGAAGAACAAGGCTTCCCAGGCTCCTGTATTGTACCATGAGCATTTTATAATGCCTCACACAGTGTTATAATGGAGCCACAGGTGAAAAGAGCCGTCCAAAACTTCACAGCATTTTAACTTTTTGGAAGAGCGGCCTATTTCAGAGTAGTTGTGCTGTGTATACATATAAAATAGTCATCAATGAGATGACCGACTTCTCGATTTTCTTTCTACATTTGCTTTTCTACACGCAACACACCCCCAAACCCTAGCACTCTGCCCAGCCCAAGCTGCACTGTACCAAAGGCGTTCCGAGCAGCCGCGGCCCCGGACGGGCGATGGTGTGAGGGGCTCAGCCCGCCCTCCGAGGGGAGGATGAAGGGGCAGCCGTCCCACAGCCCGTGTCCCTGCCGTCCGGCCCCCAGGACACGCCGGGTGAGAGTCTCCCCGTGCTCCCGCTCAGGCCCGGGGCACACCACAGGAGCGCAGAGCACACGGAGCCACTGCGGGACCCTTCCCGCTCCCCTACAAGTTTCGTCCTTGCTTGGCTCCCAGCCGCCGCCACGGACTCGTTCCCTCCAGGACGGACTCGTTCCCTCCAGGACGGACCCGTTCCCTCCAGGAGCGGCGGCACTCCGGCCCGCTAAGGGGGAGCCGCGCCGTGCCGCCCGCGGGCGCCGCTCACCCTTGGTGACCCTCTTGGCCTCTTTGTAGCGCGACCACAGGTAGCTCTTCATGTCGGACGACGGCGGCTGCTGCTGCTGCTGCGGGGCCATGGTGCAGAGGGGAGCGGCGCCCGCGGCGGGCAGGACGCGGCCCCGCCGCCCGCCCGCGCCCGCCCTGCCCGCCGCCAGCAGCGCCCGCGCCACCACCGCTGCCATGCTCCGCGCTCCGCCGAGCGCGGCCGCTCCGCCGCCGCCGGCTGAAGTCACTTCCTCGTGCCCCGCCCCGGGCCAGGAGGCGGGCCCGGGCCCGCAGGTAGCGGCGGGAGGTAGGGCTTGGCCGCCCCCTCGCCTCGGCCCCCCTGGTCGGGGCGGGCTCGGTTGCACTGAGAAGAGGTGCCTGAGCAGCGGACCGCAGTCTGCCGCCCCAAGGAGGGAAAACAGCGTCCTCCGTACACCGTCACCGCCGGCAGCGTTTTATCAGCGTTGCTGAGCAAGGTCAAGGGGAGTTGCCTGGGGAATACACCCCGACCTCATGACTCTGCTGCTCTTCAGGTCTCTGCTGCCTGAGATTCTTTCACCACAAACACCGCATCAACAGCAAATATTTACTTCTCCAGCCCGCTTGCACTTCCGAAGTACTATATACACCTGCTTATATCTCTAACAAAGCAAGCTCAAAACACAAGCTGCATGTAAAATACACAGAAGTTCTACTGCTGTTTTGAGGCCCTCATGTCCTTGTGAAGCTCTAGCCTCTGATAGCTGTAGACCCTGGCAATCTAAGAATTTAAGCCATATTTATTATACTTGGAGAAAAAAATAAATTAGATGATGCATGGATGAAGAACCAGACCAGATCACTGCCACAGTGAACTGGTTGCAACTCCACATGCAGAATTCCTGATATGCTCAGAAACTTTTGACAACAAAAGGAACATATTCTTTTTCCAGTACAGTAAACATCGAATACAACTTGTTCTTATTTCAAGGAGATCTACATAACCCATTGTCATTTATGTTTGGAAGTTGCCCAGCCATTTATCCCCATCCATCTAAAAAAAAAAAAAATCCTATACAAAACTGAAGGATTTCAGACAAAATACTACTCTGAGCATGCTCTTTTTTGTTGTTGTTTTTTTTTCTTTTCTTTTTTTTTTTTAATAGCAAAGAATGGCACTTACCTTATTTTTACAGGCAAAACTTGTAATAAAATAAGTTGAAAGAAAAATAACCAGCTTTAGATTTCAAAGTGTCTGTCAATAACTATGTGTTCTGTACTTCCAATCAAGGCTGAGTTCTTGGCTGACAGTACAGTTGTTACAACTGAGACTGTCAAAAGTTTGATACGCTAAGTACTTCCCAGGTTTAGTTATTGGTGGAGACCAGACACAGCTTTCATCAAAGTTCCTACCTTATCTTTTATGTTAATTGTATTGTGGTTTCAGTATGTTATTCTGGTATGCATCACTACAAATCCATCACAACAAATTCTGGGAACAAGGAGAGAACAAGATCATCAATATTTAGAAAACAGAGAAGGCAAGAGGAAAAACAACATCCTAGAGAATTACTAATCTGGTACTTGCCTTCTTTGATGTTCCTAGTCTAACAATATTTTTGCTGAACCCTGCAGCAGACAAAATGAAAACTCCCATTTACCTTTCTGCATCAGATTTTCCTAGTACAATTAAAAAAAAAATTAACTCATCTATGAAATTACAAGATCTGATAAAAGTAATTTTGAATTGATGGCATAATTCTAGAGTATTGTAGTTTTTCTTGTCAGCTCAACTCTTCATGACCTTCAACAAAAACATATAATAACTGGAGAGCTTTTTTAATCCAACCTATGGGTTACTTAATCCCTCATGAAATTCAGTTGAAATTAATAGAAAAAGTTGCATTGTTCTTCTCCTGAACACAGCCTAGCCTTGTCTCTAAGTCTCAAGACTATAAATATTGTGAACAATAACCACTTTGGTAGGTGAGGCATTTTCAAGAATTACAAGAACTCCTCTGAATAATACAAGAAGGAGCAGTAATGAAGAAGATATTTCCAGCAGTCAATGGGTTGACACAGGTGTGGCTTGTTCTGCCATAAGCAGTAAGAGAATACTGCAGAGACAGGGATTTATATTCCCTCACTGTGACACCAGCATTAATGTTAGAAAAGTCTAATAAAATTCTGGAAAAAGACACTACAGTGCTCTGTAGCACTATCACTCATCCTTCAAAACCTCAAGGCTTTAAATTTTGACATTAATTTTTTTTTTATACTATCAGACTAGAATGTTAATACTTCTGTTTTTTCTGCAAGCAAGTGCAAGACAGAGCCTTGGATGTGCAAACTATTATTGCTGATAGAAATCCCATCTTTGCTGCAGACAGTTTAGGTTCCCAGATAAGCAGGACTAACCAATAAAAAGATCATTCTCCCTACATATGAGACGTGCTTTTCTAATGCTTGATGTATGCATTACAAAGAAAAGTAATTTTCTTTATTTAATTTTGTCAGCTAAGACAACTTCCACAGGGTGTTTGGCCAGCAAATTATTCTCACAAATCAAACTAATCCCTAAGTGTTAGCAGTGAGACTAGAGACAGAACTAAAACATGAGGTAATGGTGTTTAAAAATAAGTTGTTAAACAACTCAGCTTCAGACAACTCTGTTCTTTCTTCTGTCTACTGGTCTCCAAGTAATGACTCAAATACTGGAAAATATGTGATAATGTAAACTGGTATGAAGGAGCACACGTGGAAATTAATTTATCTTTATATGGAATCCATATTCCTTCTTCCAATACTTAAATCAGCTTTTATTTAAGCAGAAGAGAACATGCAGAAGTAGAGCAAGTCAGCTTCAAGAATTTTTTCTTGAATGGCACTTACCATGAAATATGATCCTGCAGGCTAATGTTACTTTAAATACTTCTTAATCAGATCAGTCTAAGTGATCCTAAAGATGACTAACTGTGATGAAAAAATGCAAAAAAGAACCCAGACTTTCCCTCATTTTATTGTCAGAGTTGACCATATGTATGATACTTACTTGGTGCAAACTGGAAGGCATTTAGATATATCTGACAAATTTTTAAAAAAATAAAAAGGAAAAAAAAATAAAACTCCATACCAAGCATAAAGACTTACACAGAAGAATTACCCTCCAAAGAAGAATCTCAGGGGGCTGTCTTGCAGAACAACAGGCCCTTGTTGGGCCTAAACAAAATAGCATGAGTTTTGTTATGTACGTATCATGTAGGCTGATTTATACCTGGCATTTATACCTGGCATCCCACTATTATTCATGGCCCGTGGAATTAACTAGGACTTGGGAGGGGATAACTGACACAATTTCTTTCAAGCTAAAGAGAATACCTATGTACTGTTTCACTTTTAATTAATTTTGTGACCAGGAGTAATTCAGAGTAATTCAGAGAGAGGCTACATGAGTATCCTCATTCACAAATTCCAGTGCTTTTAGCACTGCTAAAGGCTCAGGACACAGGTGCCATGTGATCTCTGTGTGTGCTTCCATAAAACACCTCTGAGAACCTGTCAAGTGTTTCATGTGTATTACGGATGACAGGTCAGACACCATATCTAATTTCTCAGGTTTGAAAGTTTTATTGGCATGGGGAAAACACACAAATCTGCGGCCTCAGCCCTGCCATCTCCTTACACATATGAGAGCACTCGACACCTCAGAAACCACTTGGTCAATAAAGACACTCCTGCACTTAAGTCACTGAGGGATGTATTTCTAATTAGCTTGTAGAGCCTTCAGCTAAAGCCTCTGACTGGGCTAAGGGATACTACAATTCATTAAAGCACCATTTAATGAAATTAAAATGCAATGCTAGGAAAGCTGATAGTGTCTTACTGTAGCTTCTATGGTGCAGTGTTCCAAACAGAACGGCTTCGTAAGCAGTAAAACCATTTGACAGATTCTGTCGGACAGTTGTTTATCATAGAGGTGAATGACCTTGGACTGACAGATAATGGGCAAAGGCAGCACAGAAGCAACCTCCTGTGAAAGAATAAAGAAAGAAAGAACAGTCTCCTACCACCTTAAAAGAGTCTGAGGAATGTTATTTTCCTCATCTTTATTATATTTCCTGCTTATGTAAGTTTTCCTAAATGTGTTTGCAAACATTATTTTGCTTTTTTACAGAACCATCAGATGCTATTGACCCAAGTCTTCTTGGAAGCCATACCCTTTTATAGTCCCTTTAGCCACTGTACCTCTCCCACCAACAAATGTTTCCACAGGGAAACTTTTGCCTGTGTTTTATCCTGATATGCTTTTCTTTTTGGTATTGATATCTAAAAATAAGTGGAATTGTGTTCATTTGCACCTATTTGGTAAAAGTATCTAACTCTTTGGAGAACAAACCTTTCTTGCCTGAGCTACTTTCTTGCTTCCTTTGCTTTTATTGAAATAAAACACCATTTGAAATTAATTTGCCATATCTGATGTGGACAAGAGAGAATATAAGCACATAAGCATATGAATACATGGTTACAATGAGAGCAGAAAAGTAAAGCAATTGAAATCAGAAACATTAGTGTCTGCACTGTTCCTCACAAACCTCAACATAAAGCAGATCTAAATACTTTCAGTGTTACACTTCCACAATGCATCTGGGTAGAGAAGATTCTGAATATTTAGTTTTGCCTGCTGAGCATTCGTCAGCTGTCCCTCCTTCCAGAAGAAAATGTGTAATCCAAATAAGATATGAGATTTCCTGGTAACTGAAGTAGCACAATTTTACTACTCAGGCAAGTTGGAGTATGAATTCTTGTACATTATTCCATCCGCTACATCAGACATCCTAAAAACTTGCCAAAACTCTCAGTATGTTTTAATATAATTTAAAATAGCACACAGTTTGTACAGACTTAAAAAAAATAAAAAAATAAACCACAACCAACAGAACAGATCCAGTAATAACACAGAATAATCTGAGTTGAAAGGTACTCAAAAAGGATCCTCAAACCCAGCTCTTAAGTGAAGGGCCCATCCACGGATCAATATCAAGCAACTCTAAATAGAGATGAAAGTTTTGTAACTGCTTTTGCCCAATTTCCCAGCTTTGGAGCCTAAAAGTATATGGAGAAGATTAAATGGCATTTAAAACAACAACAACAAAACAACAACAACAAAAAACAAACACCAGCTTTCTTTTCACATGAGATATATTCTAAACTATAGATCCATTTAGGAGCAAACTTAGCAGAGGAGTTAGAAGCCTGTCATTATTTTCTGTTAATACCATCCAGTATAGCACAGGCTACCTGTTAGGTGACAGGTGAGCACTTAGCTAGCTTCTGGTCTAAAGGAGAGTTTGAGTCTGCAAGGTAAAAAATAAGCAACCCTGAATTATTTTATACCAAACCTCAAAACAAAAATACTGGCAAAGCAGTCATAGCTAAGTGCGTCTTTACTTAAATTCACAGTGGACAGGATATGCAAAAAAACACACAACAGAGACCATCACACTGTCTGGAAGATGGGGCCCATCCTAAAACCTGTCACTATCCTCAGTCAGTTCCATTAACTGTTGGACAAGCTTGTTCGACCCTCATAAAAATATCCTGCATTAAACCAAGTCTACCAGGCACTGTTTACTACATGTAATTCAAAGTTTGTGTTGTAAATACATCAAGCACCAGGCCAAAGAAATGTAGATATAGCCCTGACTTGGTGAGGCAGTCCTAAAATGTAGATATCACATTCATAAGAGTCAGGACATGATTTCATCATGCCTTACACCAGAACAGAGGGTTTTCTATGCCCAGCGTAAGTATGCGCACAACAATTCATCCCCAACATGACAGAATGGAAAAGAACTTACAAAATTCAGCACTTACACCAGGTCACAGCTTAAGGTTTCAAACATATCAAAACCCATTATTTTCTATACAGACAAATTTAGGTGACATGATCATATAATATGTCACTTATTACTCAACATTTTATATATAGCCCTGACTTTTCTTGAGATGACTTGAAAACTCTGCCAGATGTACTTGACCTCCAAATAAAGGATGCAGCTTGTATGGAAGCAAAAAGGGGAATATCCTTCACCCAAAAAAACTGAAGAGAAACAAAAGTAATTTAAAAAATACAAATATGGAAATAAATTAATTACTAGAAAATTACTAAAAATCCATTACATTGCATTGCACCATAGTTGTAATTCAGTTAGCATTATTACACCATGTCTGGAGCCTGTAAAGATTTATGGATGCACTTGACTTAGGAGTTTCCTTGAAGTTTTAGCTCTTCATTGCACAAATTCATTCCCTGAGGTAAGTCTTCATAGGCACAAACTCCAAGAACATAGGACTCACAAACTGTCTTGCCAGGGCATAATGCTAAAATAGTGATGTATAAGTTGTGAATGACATTCCAAGACAAAAGTCACTAAAAGGATGACTCCTTCCCCATAACTTTGTCCATAATGTTACTGAGCAACATGAATTTGCAGGCATTTTACTGCTGCAATTACAGTGATCTCTCAAATAAAATTGGCACAGCTTCAGTCTACAGTCTTGAGTAATTTCTGAACCCTGTAATTAGTTTTATCAGAAGAAAGGCTCAGACTATTTCATTTCAAATAGAGTAAATAGACAGTTAATTTATAGTGGTTTCCATGTTCTCTACATTTTCTGATATAAAATTAAATACATGTTTGCTTTTGTTCTCCATTTTTGATATTTTAAGCAGCAGATGCTCATTCAAGAAGTCTCAATATCCTAAAGAATTGAGCATGATAAAGCAAATCAGCCTGTTTATTCTGGAAACTTCTTACTGATAAGAATTGTACACAGAAGAAATATAACATTATAGCCATCCAGTGTGGTACTGTGCCACGTGGCAAGGTCATGGCGTCTATCTTGCATGAATTAAACACTACAAACATTTTTTAATGAGCCATTCATGAAATATCATCACTCTTTAAATCAATGATAATTCACACCACATGAAGAACCTTACTTGCTAATCTATCCTTAGCTTCTAGAGTATACAATTCAAGAAGTTCATACAGAAATCCATTTGTGGCAAATAACTGAAGGTATTTTCGTGTCTTGTCTAGCTCAACCTTAAGAAATTGGAAGCAAAACAAAATTCTCATGCACTTGAGAGTTCAGAAAACTCAGTATCAACATGATAACACAGAACAGCACATTAGATGATGATAGATCTCTCATTGCAGCATAACATACATGGTTAAGTGGCTGTATTATCAAATAAGACTTGATTATGCACATCTGACATGGACAGAAATTTTGCCTCTCTTTCCTTGGGATTGAACCAAGAGTTAATTACCATAGGCAATGTTTCCAGAACTGTTACATGCTAGCAGCTCTCACTTAATAACAACAATAATAAGGAATTGTTGGGTACAGACTGAGCTTGAAGTCTTGGTTAAGATTTGACTCTCGTGTCCTGTTGAGCACTTATATCTTTCAAAAATCTGGATACCTAGTGATAGATCTAAATTCAGACAACAGAGGCGTTTGAAATTCTATTGCAAGAAGTACTGCTAAGTCTATTAAAACCTAGTAACATATCATTCTTAAAATACAACTTACTCAGAAAATCTAAAACCATAGATGTATTTGTTCTTAAAAATCTGCTGTGAATCCTTTGAAAGATTTCATTAATTTCCTAAGATTGATATTTTCACTACAACATCCACTGCATTCTGCTGCTTCTTTAAAAGAATGTACATTTAGCAGAGTTATTAATAAAAACTCAGAGCAAGAAGCATTTATGTACTTAAAAGTGTCTAGGTCTTATAGCTGGAGAACTTGTGAATTGCTTGTTACAAAACTATTACAGCAGATTTCAGCTTGTCTCTTTTGCTTGTTTCTGTCTTTCAGGAGAATGCAGAAAATTCACTCCCCCTTCTTTCTCTGTAGATTTAATGAGCCAGGCATGACAGCATTTCATCTTACACAGCATCTTGTCAGATCCAAACTCTATCATAAATTTTATTATCATCTGCTTTTGTTACATAATCATTCCTACAGGCATGTTCATAACCTGTTGGACACAAAGAGAAGAGATTCTCAAAAAAATCCTCAAAACTACTTATTCATAGTCAACCCTCCAACTCCACATAATAATTCAGAACACACAACATAGATGAGAAAACACCCAATACAAGAGGGTAGCAAGGCAGCTTTGGATTAAACTCTTGTACATCAAGAGATAGAACAGAGTCAAATCAATCATCTCTTACGATGGCTAAGAAATGCCAGGCTTAAAGCACACAAGAAAAATCGCTGGACAGGTAATCCTGAGTATTCTAAAATAGATGTTGTCATTCATCTCTATTAAAGCTGTTCCACTTCATATGAAATAATTAAATCATTCGGTCCAGGAACTGAAAGGATGGTCTAATTGACACAGAGAAGACTTGAAAAGGAGTTTTGCAACTAGTGTACTCCCGAAGCAGGAAACCAAGCACAGTGGAGAAGAGTAACACATCCTAGAGAAGAAATTAGTTTTCTCCTGATCAAGAAACATTTCATTTCTTTTCCAATATACTATCCAGCAGCTCACTTACCAAGCTGCTCATGCTACCTGCTGCTTTTACAGTGAATGAAGTACAAGGGGTCACTGGAATTTCCTGAATTCACCCCATAGAAGCAGTAAGAAGAGAGAGATTTCATACTTGTCTGAAAAGCTGGAACACCTCAGCCAAGTATTTCACTACCCCCTAACTTTAAAAAGGAAATATTTCAGAACAAAAATTCCAGGTCCACAAAAAGGCTGTAACTACCTTGAAGAGCCTGCAACTTTCTTCCCGAGAAAATTTTTGTAATGGTCACCATCCACCCTCCCTCCTCTGAGGCTTCAGCTGCCAGTGTTCAAGCCATCCTCTGCTGTAGCATAGCTGTAACCTGGAGCAGGATCCTGTGAGAACAGCTGTGAGAGGCCTTGTCTGTGCTTCCACCCACACACCTCCCACCCCTTGGCTGTCAAGCTGCAGTCAGGCTCAGGATTGGGCCTTAGTTTGGTTCTAGGCTGTGCTCTAGGTGTACCTGGCTTGGTCAAGCTGATGTCCTGGCTAGGACATCATCTGCAGCTGGTCAATATAGACTAGTCTAGTAAGGAAAAAAATGGTGGTATCCTTAAAATTCATTTCATGGTCCCAAAATAAGATTCTCCCTTCTTTTCAAGTAAATTTGGACATACAATGAGCACAGGTTTTTCATTGATATAAAAATGGCTTTCAAAAAATTAATTAGAAAAAAAAAATTCCTAATCAACATTATTTTAGTATTTATTTTCCAGGTACATTACATTTGACCTAACATATAAGAAACAAAACCCAGACATAACTAAAGTACACCTCCACCTATTCACAGAGATCCTGATGCTCTCTGTACAGTTAACAGAAAAGAGTTCCAAAGCTACTGCAGTTTACTCATGATTTCTTTGAATGGAGGAATAAAGACTGGTTTTTCCTGACATAAATGAGTGCTGCTGAAAGGTTGTCTATTAACTTTCTCTAGCAGTACTGCAAAGAGCCTTTCTGGGACACAAGAAGAGAGAAATCATGATATATTTTTAAGAAGACGGCAATTGTGTAACCATAAAAAATATATTCTCCCTATAAAAAAATAAATACTTTAAATACATGTTTACATACATATATGCAAAGAATAGCTGAAATATTTGAGAAATGTCTCTTTCCTGTCGTAATGTCTATGTAAGCGGGTAAACACATAAGGGCAGTGCCACAAGGAGAATACGATGATTAAATATTTCCTAAAAGGAGGAGGAACATCAAATACAACGCAGCCGTGCGCACGTAAGGACCTGGCAGTGCTCATCTCTCGACAGGCCACCAGGGCGAGCTCTCGTCAATAACAGAACTGGTTTGCATTCTTACTATTCCAGTTGCCAATGTTCAAAATTATTGTCACAAAGCATTACATTTTCCTGCTGCCAGCAAAATGACTGCTAAAACAGAAACGACAGAAAAAATTTCTAATGCAAGAATTCTATAAGACAGAGATAATTACTATGTTTATCTCTGTGTCCTTCAAATGCCTATTCACAGCCATAAACCAACATATCTCACTCTGGGAATCATAGAGGCACAATTAGGAAATCAAATCCCGAACTGCTTGTAGGAGAGTCTTAGAAAAAGACAAACTTTCTGTTCTTAGACTCCTGAATAATGAAATTGTATTTTCATATAAGTAGGACTACTCTTCAGAAAATAATTCTTCAACTTCACACAAATCTTCACAAAAACCCGACAGATTTTTTTTTTTTACTTACAACCCTGACACTGACTTATCATATTTATTTTTCACATCATTTTCACATACATGTTGGAAGAGTAACCATCCCTTTTATTTCTCAGATAATTTGGATCCATGAGGAGCACCTATTAAAACTCCAAATCATACAGAAAAGCTTCATCAGTCTTTTAAAGGGGTCACAATTGAATTTTGGCTTCTTGTGCTGGTATTGGCTGTGGTAGATTTTATATTCTTCACAGTAGGTGGCATAGGGCTCTGTTTTGGATTTGGGCTAGAAACAGAGTTGATATTTCAGGGATATTTTCATAATTTCTGAGTAGTGCTTATACAGAGTTGAGGCCTTTTCTGCCCCTCACACCACCCCACCATCAAGGAGATTGGAGGTGCACAAGAAGTTGCGAGGGGACACAGCCAGGACAGCTGACTGGCCAAAGGAACATTCCATGCCAGAGGGTGCCATGCTCAGTATATGGAGCCGGAGGAAGGAGGAAGAGAAGGATATTGGGAGTGATGGTGTTTGTCTTCCCATCACTGCTATGTGTGCTGAGGCTCTGCTGTCCTGGGGATGGCTGAACACCTGTCTGCCCATGGAAAAGAGGCAGTATGAATTAATTCCCTGTTTTGCTTTGCTTGTGTGCCTTGCTTTTGCTTACTAATTAAACTGTCTTTATCTCAACATATGAGTTTTCCCCCTTTTACTCTTCTGATTCTCTCCCCCAGCCCAAGGGGAGGAGTGAGGAAGTGGCTGCACAGGGCTTTGTTGCCAAGTGGAGTTAAAGCATGACACTTCATTAAGAAGAACCCAATGATAACCATTATTTACTGCAATACAAAGGCTCCTTTTCAGTTCCATAAACATTAATTATCAGGAGGACAGAAAGGTACAAGACTGAGTTTTAAAGTAAAAAAAAAAAAAAAATCTATCTGGCTGAATGTAGAACTAAAGATGATAAACTTATTTTTTCCAAGACTTTCAGCAGTACCAATAGACTAAGCTCTGTGTTTGTGAAGTTGTAAACACAGTGAGGGCTTTTATTTTTTGCACTGAACATCACGGATCAATCTCTTTCAAATACATCCCTCTCCAAGTACAAAGTTCATTAAAACATTGCTTGCAAGGTTGTGTGGTGTTTTTTTTTTTTTTTTGTTTTTTTTTGTTTTTTTTTTTGTTTTGTTTTGTTTTGTTTTGTTTTGTTTTGTTTTGTTTTTTTAATATTTAGTGGAGTTTTTTCCCCAGTCTAGTGTTTAACGTGTAAGACTAAACAGGTGACTGGCACATGAAAGCCTGGGCAGTTTTTCAGGATGGTGAGGAAGGATGTAAGTTATTTCAAGTCGCTTATTAACATAAGCTGTTAACAGCAGTGCACTGCAGAAGTTGCACAGGCTGCATTTCATGTCCCAAGCTGCAACCCCTTGGAAATGCATGGGGAAGTGTGCCAGAGATCGCAGCTGCCCTTACACTGACCCTGTCCGGCAGGGCGGCACTGGGCCGGCAGCTCCCGTGTCCCCTCACACCTGAGGCAGCTGCTGGAACCGCCACTCCACGGGGAGGCCGCGGATGGATCAACAGAGGCCCCCAGGGTAGGCTAAGGAGCGCTAATGAGCTCCCGGGAGAATGGTCTCCCTGGATGAGCGCTGGAAACCAGAAGAGGGAGACCTGCCAAGCACACGGCTTGATTTTTCCTCCACCAGCACCGAGAGTCCCCAGAGAGACTCGGCAGAAGCCAGCCGGTTTCTCTCATGCCAGTGTGAAGCTCTAGAAGCGCAGAGGAGCTGACAGCCAAGGCTCTCCACTGCGGCGGGGGAGGGGCGCGCACGGGGCACCAACAGCGCCAACTACAGCTCCCGGCATGCAACGCGCAAAAACGGCGCATGCGGCCCCCCGCGTTCCGGTCCTAGCTCGATGGGGCGGACAGCCGAGACTCGCCAGCGCCGCCCTGCTCTTGCCGGCTGCCTAGGACTGGCGCTGCTCCCGCTGCTCGGCCCGGCTGATTATGGCCCTAATAATGAATTTTCGCTCCTCTCAGTACCCGGGAGTACACCGCCGAGACCGGAAGTGCCCGTTGCCATAGCACCCCGTGTCCCAGATGAGCATCCCGGGTGTCCCCGGAAGCGGTCGGAGCCGGTATTCTGTGCGAAGATGGTTCCCGTCGCTCCCTCGGCCGCGCCCCACGTGGTCCCGCCGTTAAACACCGCGGGTCATTCATCGCAGGACCGCGCGGCGCCGTGCTGGCCGCGCCTCCCCGCGCAGGCCATTGGCCGAGCAGCGCTCCGTCCGCCAATCAGCGCCGGCCACGCTCCGACCGCAGGAAACCGCACATGGAAAGTCACGATTGGCGGCGACGGCTGCAAGCCTCGCCTTCCCAAGCTCTCCGTTGGCTGCATGTTTGGCGTGGTACGCTGCTATTGGGCGGAGTGGCATGGCCCCCCCTTCCCCCCCCCTCCCCAAACCCTGAGGTAGATAAGGCGGAGGGGGAGGGCTGCAGTCGCTTTAGCGGGATCGGCGGCGGCGCGGCAGGGGCTCGGGAGCGCGAGGCAGCGGCGCCGGGGGCTCTTCTCTTGTCACTGCGGCCGCCATGAAGTCGGTCTCGGGGCTTGCTCTGGCGTGTGTGCTGCTCCTGGCTGGTGAGTGCCTAGGGGTTTCTAGAAGGTTCTGGCGGAGGGATGTCGGAGTCCCGGCCAACAGTTCCCCACTCTCCTTCCCCCGCCATGTGCTGGGGAGAGGAAGGGCCCCGAGGGGAGGTGCGGTCTCGGGCGAGATCTTTCAGTCTGCCCCACGGGGTGGAAAGCGGTGCTCAGGTCTCCGCTTGCCCTGCCCAGGCCTGGCCTGGCCTGGCCATCTCCGGGGATGGGGCGGCTGGGGGAGGGAGCCGCGCGGTTCATGCGCCGTCACGGGCGGGGGCGGGGGGTGGGAGGGGGCCTCCCCTTGCCCATTTCCCATGTCTCCGGTTGGGCTGAACTCCCCTGGAGAGAGTCCGAGGGACTCCAGGGGCAGAGCTGAGCCTGAAGATGTGGGGAGGGATAAGCGGAGAAGTTGGGCAGTGCGTAGTGTGAGGGTCGGGCTGAGAGCACTGGTTTCCTTGTTTTTTCCAGTGTCGGTCAGAGCCGATGAAGTGGATGTAGATGGGACCCTGGATGATGACTTAGGCAAAAGCAGAGAAGGGTCTCGGACGGATGATGAAGTTGTACAGAGGTGGGTACCTGGGGCGCCCTGGTTTTGGAAGGGTCAATTTGAGCACCAGTAATGCCTCAGAAGTAAGGGGAGGAATGCTATTCAAAAGCGAGATACAGTCAGCTGGGGAAAAAAAATCCTCTAAAAGACCGTTTCCTTCTAAATAGAAACGAGCTTGAGAACTTGGATTCAGAAAAGTTCAACTTGTTCTTATCGAATATCAATAACTTAATTGTGGTTCACTAATACATATCATAAATGGTGTCAGTTTAGTGCCTATGGGTGAAATACCTCTATGCCAATTAAATGCTTCACCTGTGAGGTGAATAATGAGAATTGCAGTAGCTTTAGGATTACCTTTATTATTCCCTGATTTTTTTATGAAAAAAGTCTCACTTGCAAGTATGAATTTTCACTCCAGTTTTTGCATTATGGTTATGTAGTTGAGGATGGCCTCTCTTGTAGTTGACTCATTTGATCATGTAATTTTGTGCTGCATCAGTGATTTGTTATTGCTGCTGCTTTCTGATAAAATGAAATTTATTGTGCTGTGTGTGGGCAAGACTCCTTGATAGGATTTTGTTGTCCTAACAGAGAGGAAGAAGCTATCCAGCTAGATGGCCTAAATGCATCCCAGATCAAAGAAATCAGAGAAAAATCCGAGAAGTTCGCATTTCAAGCAGAAGTGAACAGAATGATGAAGCTGATTATCAATTCATTATATAAAAATAAGGAGGTTAGTGCCTTCATTTGCAGATCATGTTAGAATTTTGGGAGGTGTGTCTGTCTCCTGGCATTCCTGACTACTGGTTTCTATTTCAGATTTTCCTGCGGGAACTTATTTCAAATGCTTCAGATGCTTTAGATAAGATACGGTTGATATCATTAACTGATGAAAACGCTCTTGCTGGCAATGAGGAGCTTACAGTCAAAATCAAGGTAAAAAGGATTAGATACAAGCATCTCTTTCAAAGAAGTGGTGGAGGAATTAAAAATACACTGCACTGTTAAATTTCTGTTTCTGGTTTAATACTGATGCAAATACAAACTAGGACCACATTAGGACCCTTACAATTAACTGTATCTAAGACAACTTCTCTTTTAATGGTAAAAAATATGTTTTTATACAGAGCAGGTGAAGTATCAGGCTACTTTGAAGGAAAGCTTTCATAATTTCTGTATTAATGCGAATTCAGTTTATTGTAGCCAGGCTTGTTTGAATTTGAATAGCTATTATGTACCAAATTTTCTTTGGCATGTATTAAAAATCCCAGTGAAGTCAAACTGATTTTTTTTTTTTCAGTGTGATAAAGAGAAGAACATGCTTCATGTTACAGACACTGGTATTGGCATGACAAAGGAGGAGTTAGTTAAAAACCTGGGTACCATTGCAAAGTCTGGTACAAGCGAATTCTTAAACAAGATGACTGAAATGCAGGATGACAGCCAGTCAACATCTGAGTTAATTGGCCAGTTTGGTGTTGGCTTTTATTCTGCTTTCTTAGTAGCAGACAGAGTTATTGTCACCTCAAAACACAACAATGATACTCAGCATATTTGGGAGTCAGATTCAAATGAATTCTCTGTGATTGATGACCCAAGAGGGAACACCTTAGGACGTGGCACGACCATAACGTAAGTATTAAGTTTCTTTAGTCTTAAAATAAAAAGAGGTTGTGTGGGTACACTTTGCTTATTGGAACATGTGAATGACTTTAGCTTTGTGACTGATTTATTTCTTGTAATACAGCTTTATTCAGTTTGATAGAAATATGGAAAATACAAACTGCATCCAAAAAGAAATGTAGCTCACTTCGTGTCCTGTTAGATGAGCTAACAAAACTATGAATTTCTTGACAAGTGTCAGCAAGTAATTCTAGACAGTTCAGCTGCCTTCAGGCTCATTCAGCCACTCACACAATTTGGCCTGGCAAAACCTATACAGGGCTGTAGAGCTTTCCTTGGGAACTGGTTGCTGTTTATATATCAATGAGGCTGGTCTGCTGCAAATTTCAAACTGGAGGTGGCTTGCTAGTCCTATTTTCATTGCTTTCATGAGCAGGTAAATTTATTTGGTCTGAGTTTAGAGGATGTCTTTCTGGAGGTGGCACTCAGTGTAAAAACATTGATTTTGGTGCTCTAGTTTGAAGTAAAGCCTTTAAGGGTGCATCAAGATCCTGATAAGTATCAATATGATTTGATGTTTTCATTTAAACTTTCGAATATTCTGCCTTGGCCAGTGAAAACAATTGCTGGTTGAATAAGGATGTATTTTTTAAGAGATGCTTAGAGCTGAACTAATAAAAAAGCTCACGTGCATAAATCTGAATTGCTACAGCTGCAGCAAAAATCACAGGTTTTTCTGAGTTGGCACTCAAAAGGATCATCAAGTCTAGCTCTGAAGTAAATGATCCTATATGGGGATCAACCCCTGCCCTTGGTTATTAGCACCATGCTCTGGCTCAGTTGGTGAATCTTGGTGGCATAAGAAATACATATTCTGCTATAAAACAGTCAAAATACTTGTCCAGTACTTCAAAAGGTTTGGGGTTTTGTTTTTATTTTTTTTCTTTAGTCTTGTCTTGAAGGAGGAAGCATCTGATTACCTTGAGCTGGACACTGTTAAAAATCTAGTAAAGAAATACTCTCAATTCATAAACTTCCCCATATATGTGTGGAGCAGCAAGGTAAGTGTATTTAACTGAACATTGTTCAGTATAAGCTTTGGTTATGACAGCTGTCTGGCCAGATCTTTCATGAAGGCTGAGGGCCTGCCATAGAGTTGCTTCATGTCTAATTTCTAAAAATTTTCTGTTCCTGACTCTATTGGCTACTGTTTTACCAGTTGTTTGTTTTTTTTTTCTCCAAATGCTGGTCTGTTGCTAAAATCACAAACTTTAAAGGAATTTGGTTTTATTCTGACTCAAAGAACTTTACCAATAGAAAAACATTGCTAATTTACTAGTAAGGATTTTTCTTCCACTGGCTTTGGTAGATAAAAGCTCTGTTAAACAGAGCCATGGCTAGATACCCTTCTGGAAAAAAAAAAAAAAAAAAAAAAAAAAACCAACAACAACAAAAAAAAAAAAAACACCAAAAAAAAAACCAAACCAAAAAAAAAAAACACCACAGGGCAATGTCTTAGATTTTAGGCCTGTTGTGAAGTTTTCTTGGTGTAGCACCAACTTAAAATCCACCAAGTCTCTGATGAGCATTATGTATAAAGCACTGAAAAAGTTAAATTTGAGTGTGGTGATCTCCCAGTGTATTGAAGAAAAGTATGTATTAATGAAAAAGCAACTGAAAAAATACTACCCATAGAGAAGCTTGCAACAGACAAAAAACAGAAGTCGGGGTAGTTCTGTAAAAGATGAAGGTGTTTGAGAGAATACTAGAACAAACTTGATTAGAAATAAAGTTCAAATCTCCTCCTTTGGTTGTCTCTTTAGACAGAGACTGTTGAAGAACCCATTGAAGAGGAGGAAGCAAAGCAGCAAGAGGAAGAAGAAGCAGATGATGAAGCAGCAGTTGAAGAAGAAGAAGAAAAGAAACCAAAAACTAAGAAGGTAAGCTTTGTTAGCCTTGGGGTCCTGTAACTCATGTCAGATAGATAGCAATTTTTCTAGGTAGTCTTGCAGAGGTGTATTTCAGTAGATGTGCTTTCAAGCAGCAAATCCTTTTAAAGTGAGATGGGGGAGAAGATTTTAAATGACAGACTAGGTAGAAGTCAGGCACATGATTGGCAGTAGCCTTGTGAAGCTGTGGTCACAGCTAATTATAAGTACTTGTATGAACTGCTTGAAATGGTAGCAGAATTCTGTAATCTGACACTGTTGACAAGTTTAAATTTAATATACTCTGCTGGGAAAATTTTTCCAGAATGGCATTAAAACAGAAATACTGGTGCCTAGTGAACATGTTAAATGTACATGGAATGCACTACATTTTAGACTAAAATTTTGTTCTCATGTGTTGCACTAATGTGTATACTTAAAATGAGAATGTCTGGGTCATTGCATAATTTTGTAAATTAGAAAGAGCATGTTTGGGATTTTTACATGCTATTTTATGTTTTGGCTTCAGTGGAGTGCCTTTAATTAGCCTAACCTGAATTAAAGAATGAGTCTCATTTTTTTATACTCTTGTGTTTACCTAGGTTGAAAAGACTGTCTGGGATTGGGAGCTCATGAATAACATAAAACCAATCTGGCAGAGACCATCTAAAGAAGTTGAAGAAGATGAATACAAAGCTTTTTACAAAACCTTTTCCAAGGTAAGCTCTGGGCCTCAAAATGATTCCAAAGCAAGAGGTTTGCTATAGTATCTCTTGCTATGTAAATAAAACTGAGTGCTCATAGGATGGGCTATTTCTGAAGAATTAATTAACTGCTGTCAGTAGATGGAACTGCAGAGAATCTGGGAGGTATAACATCTCAGTCAGGAATTAATCTTTTTTCCAGAGAGCAGGTACTGCCATCCAAGTGTTGATTAGTCTAGACTTGGAAAGGATTACATTGTAGCTCATGTGGAGCTTACTGGTGTGTTTAAATGTTGACAGGGAAATTTGTATTTAGTCTAAAGGTTGTGGTGTGTGTTGCACATGGTGGAAGGAAGAGGGAGACAGTTTCCTGCAAGTATTGGTGCAGGAATACAGTACTATTGTCTTTGTATCAATGCAGTATAATGTTATTTGAGAGTATCTCAACTGTGGTGTCATGATACTCTATTGGTTATTGTCTTGTTGGTAACTTTTCAGTGACTGGTTTGTTAAAATCTACCAAAACACAGGAGGTCGAGGTCTCTAGGAAGGTTAGTTTTAAGTGAGTAACTCTGCACTTGTTACTTAAATTTCTGTCTCTATGATTGACTCTAGCAAAGCATGGCTATGTGGATGAGTTGTAAAATAATTGCACTTATTTGCCAAACTCAAGTTATCGCTGGAAATGTATTAACTCACTGGTATTTTCCCCATGTCAATTAAAAGCATTCTGTCTTCACAGGAACACGATGACCCGATGGCATACATCCACTTCACTGCTGAAGGGGAAGTAACTTTCAAATCTATCTTGTTTGTTCCTAATTCTGCTCCACGTGGACTGTTCGATGAATATGGATCAAAAAAAAGTGATTTCATTAAGGTAGGATGGAAGAGTGTCTGGATATGGTTTTGAGGAGAAGAAAAAAGCCCCTAAAGTAACTTGGGCACTCTCTTTTCTTGTAATTCAGCTGTATGTTCGAAGAGTGTTCATCACTGATGACTTCCATGACATGATGCCCAAGTATCTTAACTTCGTTAAGGGTGTTGTAAGTATTGTAAACCTTACTTGCATTTAATTTGTTTTTTAGCTTCAAATACTGCCAGATACACTTAAAACTTTTTCTCAATTAGGTGGATTCTGATGATCTGCCTTTGAATGTATCCCGTGAAACACTTCAGCAGCATAAGTTGTTAAAGGTAAGCTAATTGGTTTTGAATTCCTTCATCTCAAGCACACAACAGTGGCAAGGATTAAAAGACTTACTAGCTTGATGGATTTTGTTACATGACTGAAATTAACATAATGGAAACTCAGTTATTGCTGTTTCCAGATTACCTTTCTACTTCAGATCAGGGATACAAAGTGGAATTCGCTCTTTACAATGAGGTTGCATTGAGGGCTATTCCAAATGCTTACTGTTGTAACTCAATATTGCTGCTTTTTTTTAGGTGATCAGAAAGAAACTTGTTCGCAAAACTCTTGATATGATCAAGAAAATTGCAGAGGAAAAATACAATGACACATTCTGGAAAGAGTTTGGTACTAATGTGAAGCTTGGTGTTATTGAGGATCACTCCAATCGCACCCGACTTGCTAAACTTCTGCGCTTCCAGTCTTCTCATCATGAAAGTAACCTCACAAGCCTTGATCAGTATGTGGAAAGAATGAAAGAGAAGCAAGATAAAATCTATTTCATGGCTGGTGCCAGCAGAAAGGAGGTATGTAAGAGTCAAAGAAAGAGGGAGGGGGTACAGTATACTATAGGTTGTAGTTATGGTACCATAAATATTGTGAATGGTGTATTTACTGGAAATGTGGAGACTCCATGCTTATGTTACTACTGCAGTTTTTCTGGTACCAATATTTGCCCGATAGTTGTTTGGGTTTTGGTAGCTGCTGCTACCTTGCAATTAAACTGACATCTTAAATGTTTTCATCCTAGGCTGAGTCTTCACCATTTGTTGAGCGTCTGCTGAAAAAGGGCTATGAAGTGATTTATCTGACTGAACCTGTAGATGAATACTGTATTCAGGCTTTGCCAGAATTTGATGGCAAGAGGTTTCAGAACGTAGCAAAAGAAGGAGTTAAGTTTGAAGAAAGTGAAAAGTCTAAAGAGAGTCGGGAAGCCCTGGAAAAGGAATTTGAACCCCTGTTAAACTGGATGAAAGACAAAGCTCTCAAAGACAAGGTAAAATGTTGTGTTACATGTAGTGATTATTTTTACTCCTCATACTTGGTACAATGTACCTTGCAGGTTATTTGAGCACAGACTTGACAGTAGCTTCTCTGTCTTCATGGGTAAACCTTTATGAATAACGTCTCTATTAGGAAGGTAATGAGTTAGAATGTCATCTTAGACATTTTCCAGAAATTCTTTGACAGGAAAGTGCAGTTACTTTATTCACTGTATAATCTATTTGCTCTGTGAACTAACATTAAGGTGTTTGGGGGTTCTTTCTCTACAGATTGAAAAAGCTGTGCTGTCTCAACGTTTAACCCAGTCTCCATGTGCTCTTGTGGCTAGTCAGTATGGATGGTCTGGTAACATGGAGAGAATCATGAAGGCTCAAGCTTACCAGACTGGGAAGGATATATCTACAAAGTAAGCTTCCAGTTCTGTAGCAGCAGACACAAACTGCAGTTGATGGCCTCCCTTGGTTGGTGTGCCCCCCCCATAACAAGCTTCCACCCAGTTCAGATGATTCTGGGTGTTTTTAAGGTCATTTACCAACCAAGTTAGTCTCCATTGTAGCCTTAAATTGTTATTTTCAAACCCAATATGTAAAACTGCCTGGGGAGCAAGACTCATCAGTGGCATTTGGGATCTGCCATTTGTTGACAAGACAAGATGAACTTGAATGCTTTTTATACTTGCACCAGTATTTTTGGGGGGGAGGAGATTACAATTGTTAGTTGTTACTATGTCTGTAACCAGTCTATGTAAATGTAAAGATATAATTGGGTTCTGTACTAAGTGCATTTATTTTCTCAGTTACTATGCCAGCCAAAAGAAAACATTTGAAATTAACCCCAGGCATCCACTGATCAAGGACATGCTGAGGCGAGTCAAGGTAAATAAATAACAGTAGTGAAACATTGACTGACTTGGTTGCATACAACCTGCTTTAACAGGTCTGTTTTGATTTTTTCTTGTGTTCTTCCATATTAGGAAAACGAAGATGACAAAACTGTTTCAGATCTTGCAGTGGTATTGTTTGAAACTGCAACTCTGAGATCAGGATATATGTTGCCAGACACTAAGGAATATGGAGACAGAATTGAAAGGATGCTTCGTTTGAGTTTAAACATTGACCTGGATGCAAAGGTTTGTTTGCCTTCCACTTGGGCTGATAATTGACTTACTCTTGCTCCATCTTAAAAAGTGCACCTGCTTGATTCATTTGCATAAAATAATATACCCAGCTTCCTGCATTTAGGTGGGCCACCAAAAGGCCAGCCATGAGTCTGTACTTATTATTCATGTTCTCTCTTCCTTGTAGTTGCTTGAGATTCTGTAATTTCATCATGCTTCTCAACTGTATTCCCATCTTAATTAAGTGCTGGCTCTATAGGGGTAAAGTGGGCATGCAGGCCTTTGGCCCGTGTCTCTCTAATGGAGACATTTTTAAGTGGGTACAAGTAATACAGGTTCTCACAGCACCTGTGCAAGAAATTCTGCTGGCTGTTTTGCTGGAGTGGATCAGTGCTAATGCTAAACAGATCTTGCTTTTTCCTTCAGGTAGCTTGTGGCAAATGTTAGCACATGATAGTGAATACTTCCATAGCCTGTCTTTAGTTAGTGCACAACTAGTTAAACAACGTAAGCAAGTAAAGCAAATTGCTTCTCCCTTTGTGTACAGGTGGATGAGGAAGCTGAAGAGCCTGAAGATGCAGCTGAGGAGTCAGAGCAGGATGAAGAGGAAGTGGATGCTGATGCTGAGGACAGTGAAACACAGAAGGTAGGGTCTCAAGTTTGATGTTTTCTTGGCAATATTTATGTGCAGCTTCATCTGTGGGTGCTACCTGGCAATAAAGTTGTTCACTTTGCCTTTCATGATACTAGATTTTAGTGTCAGGTGTAGTAGGCTTTTCTTGGAGGCGAAAAATACTACTAAACTGTTCTGTGAAAAGATGACACTGATGTATGTTCAGAGCTGGAGCTAAATTAAGCTTTAGAGATTGTAACAGTGCCCTGTGGCAAGAAAATTGCAGCAAATCTTCTAGTGAAGATAGTTATCCATGGTATTTCCACAGCTTGTGGGCAAAAACATGAACAAATCAGCAAGAGTGTAATTTCAAATGCTTACAACATTCCATACAACACCATTTCTTCTGCACAGTTCACCTGTCATGTGAAGTCCACCTTCACTTAGCCCACGTCTGCAGTTTCTATTACGTCTTGATGGATATGCTGAACTCTAATACCATAGTTTCTTGCTAATACTAACTTGTAAAGTTGTTGTGAGGTCCCAACTGGGCCTGCTTTCTTTGGTTGATTTTGGAAGAGACCTGCAAGATGATATCCTATGACTAGTGCAAATACATAGCTTATGGCAATGTAATTTCCTACTGATAAATGTTGGATCAGGGAAGGATAAATTCGAGAAACAGTATTTATTGTACTATACCTACTTAATTTTGATGCCACTACCATTAGGTTTGTATAGCAGTGTAACCTGCAATGACAGTAATAAAAATTTCTGTTCTTGTGGGACAGTTCTTGTAACCTTCTTTCACTTTCAAAAAGTAATATTCTGATTCTCTTCTTGTCTTCACAGGAATCCACAGATGTGAAAGATGAACTGTAAACTGGACTCAACTACTGTCCTGCGTTGGAGGGTTAAGAGGGAATGTGAATTAGATTTTGTTTTTTTCCACTGTAAAATGTTGAGGGATGGTATGGGGTTTTAAGGGTAAAGGAGGCTTTTTTTTTTTTAAGTTCACTTTTCTAAAAACATTCCTCATGAATGTAAATTTGTATTATTTAACTGACTTGGTGTAAAATCTTGTCATGTACAAAATAAAATGTTCCCAAACACCACCAACTCTAAATTTATACATAGCAAGCTCATCGTGTGGGCTGGCAGAAAGAAGTGAAGGTGTAGTCCTGAGTGTTCAGGTCCTTTGTCCAGACAGGCTGTTGGTTGGTAATCCTTGGGCCTTCTCATGCTGGCACAGCCACACCTACTTGTGTAGCATCTGCCTGTGGCTGAGATTTATGTTTACAAATCTGCTGTGCTGCTTAGCCAAATGCACCTAGTAGCTGAGAGCTGTACTGAACTTGCTAATTTAGTGTTTGAGTTAGGTATCTCCTCCTGCAAGCTGAGGAGGAGGAGATGGCGTGTTTAAAAATGGCTTTGGAAGTGAAGCCCTGACAGCTTGTGCTGAACTCTGTGACTTCATAGAATGGGCAGCAGAAGCTTTACAGATGAGGAGGGAAAAACATTTCCTGTTTCCTTTCACTAAATATATGGACAGCTACCACCAGAACTGTCTGACTGCTTGTGAGCTGGTACCATCCTCCATGGCACTTGGAAACCCTGCCTTTGACATGTGTAGCTACAGCAGTTGTTTTCTACAGGTTTTTTTAAAGGTAGAAGTTCTTTTCACATATTCTTAATGCTTTTACTCCTAAATGTTTTCACTCTTGTTCTAGGTCTCTTGTGGCAAAGCACTGTAGATATTTAATGTGACTGAAGCTAAACCTGGTTAGTTGTAGACATGTTGAACTTCCGTTTGTTATGTTAGCATTATGTTGCTATGTGGTTGGATGAAGCACTGTGTTTTCTCACTGGTGCCTCTGATTTAAAACACTTTCACAGACTTGATAGAAAGCATTTAGAGTGAAGGTTTGGGGGATTTTTATTTGCCTTCTCCTGTGGAAGAAGGACATAGGAGTGGTGCTTCTGTACAGTGATTCTACTTAAGAACCAATCTTCTGTTTTTTTAACAGAGCTTCTGTAAAGGTACAAATTTCTGCAGTTTGAAGCAAAATAAGCTTTTTTATTAGGTGAGGGCACTAAACACTGACCTGAAAAACTTGCTTTCCATTTACCAGGCTTCTGTATTGCCCAAAATATGCTATGTATCAGTGTGGTGGTTGTGTTAGGGTTTAGAGAGTTGGACTGAAGTTTGAGATGTCAAGAAAAGGAAGCTTAGTTTGGGGGGTTCTTAAGGGAGTTTGAGTGGGCTCTGGTTTCTGCTCACTGCAGTGGTATCCTAGAGAAGAGCCTTTTGTTACTGGCCCAGGCTGAGTGGTCTAACATAAGTCTCAGCAGCCAGCACTGTCAGCTTTAGAAGCAGCCTTTGGCAGTAAGTTCCTGAACAGGGCAGGGGCACCATTTCTAGGGGCATCTTCCCCGTTACTATAGCAGTGAAACTTTGTGCTCTGTAGCAATCAACCTCCTAAAGTACCACTTATTTTCAGTGATACATTTCTGAGTGTATCAATACTTTCCTCACCTCTCTATTTGATCTCTGAGTAGCAAAGGTCATTCTCACCTCCTGTGTGGTTGGGAAGGATTTTGCCTAACTAAAGGGGAATACTGGAAGTGTAGGGTGGCCTCCAGTATTTTTAATCCATAAATTACTTGTGGATTTAAGCGAACTTTGTTCTGTTGTATAGCTGAAGTTCTCATTGCTTTGATTGGTTTGAGGGTGACAAAACTGATTAAATTTCAAAAATAATAAAGAGCATACTTGAGAGTTACACTTCTTCATATACTTCAGCCAAGGGTATCGTGCAATGTAGTTGTGGTCCAGCTGCTTCCTCTACACGCTGCAGTGACAGGTGTTTGCTATTAATAAGCGCAAAATGCACTTCTAAGGGTTTTTTTTGTTTTGCTTTTGTTTTGTTTTGTTTGGTTTTTGTTTTTTTTTTTTTGGTCAGGTCTGAAGTAAAATGGTGTCAGTAGTGGAAAAGTCTCCCAGTCAGCACTGTTTCTTTCCATGCTGCAGTAATGCTGATTCTGGGGCTCTTGCCTCTGCTGTTAAAACTTGGTGAATTGTCAGCTTTGCTATTCCTAAATGGGCAATAATGTGAGGACATTTCTCTCAGTGCTAGAAAAGGCTGAGCCCCCTCTTCTCAGTTTCCAGTAGCAGCAGGATGCACTTGAAAATCCAAGCCTAATTAGTAGAAGCCTTCCCTCTGCAGCCTTTAGATCTGAAAAACCTCTAGAAAATAGAGAGAAATGCACCTTTCATGTCAGAAATCAACATAAGAGGTGATAATCTAACAAAGTGTGAGTAACAGTACAAAGGCTGGTGAATGCCGGCTTTTTAAAGTGATCATCAAAAAACTGCTGTTCCTGCCCCAGTTAGAAACAAAATACTGCTGAGCTGTCCTATTTTCTCTTTATTAAACTTTATCTTCCGCTGAAGTGGAAGGTTGCCAATCTCAGCTTTGTTTAGGTACAGTAAAGGAAGTCTTTCCACCAGATGTGGATGTATTAAAATACTTTCATTGATAGATTTTGTTTGGCTTTAACATCTGTGTTTTACCACAGCCTCTCTCTCAATGCCTGCTGTCATTGGTAACAGTGCCTGAGATCTCTCTTAGGATCTCTTATATCTCACATCTCTTAGGATGTGAACTAGTTATATAAAAAGTGCACACATGGGCATGCAAGAGCAGGAGAGGAGCTCATCCCATCAACAGCTGTAAGACTTGGTGCCAGCAGACACATACACATGCTATTATATATAATAACATGTATAAGAACTATTAACCTTTCTTCCTAGGAAAACCAGTCCATATTACACAGGCATAAATAAAATAATAGCTTCATGGCCAGAACTGTATATATGTAGCACTTTCAGTGATCATTTCTGGATCCCTCTGCTCTTACAAGACTTCCAAGTACTTGAGCAGTAGGAAGTAGGTAACTTTTTGTTTGCTTACTGGGTAAGGTGTCAGACTGTTTTTTACAAGTTAAACTTAAGTGACAAATGAGGATGAAGCCTGTGCTTTGTCCTGGCATATTTCTCAAGGGAAAGCAATCCCAGTCTTCCCAAGCTCTGTATTAATATACACCATTCAAAACTA
Organism: Zosterops lateralis; assembly: GCF_965231275.1. Taxonomy (NCBI): domain Eukaryota; kingdom Metazoa; phylum Chordata; class Aves; order Passeriformes; family Zosteropidae; genus Zosterops; species Zosterops lateralis. Next base: position 19,170,665 of record NC_139765.1, read on the forward strand.
GGTTGTTGAGTGTTCACAGGATCATGACTGCATTTTCAAGTTCTTGGTGCAAGAGTGTTGTGGTGATTTTATTTCCAGACTGAAAGGCAAACCTATATTTGTTATTTCAGAGTTTTGCATATTTACAGCTATCAAAAGCAGCCATAGACAGATGAAGATGGCCAGATGGAGTACAAGCAAATCTGATTTCAGTGTAATCTGTACATATTTGCCCCATTTTAACTGAGATGAACAAGCTGTAAGATCCCAGCCTTACAGTGGACCAAAGCAGATTTCCTGTCAGTGAGACATGTGTAACGTTTGCCACCTTATTCTGAAGGATACTTAAAGTGTAATCCAGACTTAAGAACTCACAAGCATTTTGGCACACAACTGATGCGACTTTTACCAACAGCATTCACTGTACATTTATTTTTAATGCTGCCTGCAACTCTGCTTAAATGAAAGCAAAAACCATTACAGGAGCATAGTATTTCACATATGTATTTCTGCAACTTTAACAGTTAGATAAACATTTTGTCATTTCTAGTTTTCCCAATGAAAATAAACTCAGGTCATTGTTGTGAAGTCTGAACTTCGCTTGATCTTTCTTTTAGACCCAACAGTTCTGTTCTCAGTTCTCCAGGCTTAGGAGGTATTTCAGGTATGCTCTATTAAAAACAGAAAGGTATCAGTGTTGTGACAGAGGAAAAACTAAACTCCCAAAACAATAAACAAGCTTAATTTGGAAGAGCATGACAGCTAAACTGATTTTACCACCCTCTTTTCTGAGCAGAATTCCTACATGCAAAACAGCTTAAGGATTATTACCTCTTTGTAATTTGACTTATTTTAAAGTAGCAAAATACAATTTAAAAAAAGAAAAAAACGAGATGAAAGGAAGAACAGACAGTGTGTTTTAAAGGAGCAAAGTTTCTTTTTGCCATTAAAGTGAGTTAGGCAGAGATGTTCTATCACAGTTGAAGTTTCCACACGTGCTCTTGGTGCTAGAAGAAAATGTTTCACTGCTTCTACTGCCCTGATTAAGAAATTAAGCACTGAAACTGGAGATAAAAAGTGCCAGATAACATGACATTTCAAGAACTACACCTTAAAATTCATGCTACTTAAGAGACAGATTATTTGATCACTCTGAATAAATGTCTATTTGCCTGTAATGAAGGCTACAGCAAACTACTAAAACACATAAATTCTAATACATCTATCAATGACTGAAGCCTCATTGCTTAAATTTTGAGCTGACAGCTCAAGCATGGTAATTTTTTAAAACTTATCTCCCATTTGAAAGTAGCCCAGAGAATTAAAAAACCCAAGAAGTATATGTGAGCAGAAGCATGAGAAAAAGCTTCCAAGTCAGGCCTCCAAGAGGCTAAACCAAACCATTATTATCCCTAGTGGATGGTGTCATGCAGAGTTTAGTTCTGTGACTGTAATTTCGAAAGCCTTGTCTGTCATAATTTCTAATGTTGACTTTTGGTGGCCTTCATTTCTGTTACTGGAGAAAACAAAGTCTATTTAAATCTAATACAGCCCCTTCTCACCACTTTTGCACACTCTTTTCAAAACCCGGCTGCCCACAGCAGAGATCCTTTCTCAACACATGGTACTATGTCCAGAGTAAGGCAACTCCCCAGAGGAGTCACAGAATCACAGAATTGATTAGAGTTTGGAATTGTTGGAATTGTTCGAGTTGGAAGGGACCTCTGATGATCATCCATTCCAAGCCCCCTGCCAGGCAGGATCACCTAGAGCAGATCACCTAGGAATGCGTTCAGGTGGGTTTGGAATGTGTCCAGAGAGGAAGACTCCATGACCTCCCTGGGCAGCCTGTTCCAATGCTCTGCCACTCTCAACAGAAAGAGGGTTCTTCATATTAAGGTGAAACTTCTCATGGTTTAGTTTATGGCCTTTGCTGCTCATCCTGCCGCTGGGCACCACTGAAAAGTCTGGCACCATCCTCTTGGCACCCATCTCTGAGGTATTCATAATCATTAATGAGATCCCCTCTCAGTCGTCTCTCCCATAAGACGCTGCAGACCCTGCATCATCTTCGTGACCCTACACTGGACCCGTTCCAGTAGCTCTTTGTCGTTCTTGTACTGAGGAGCCCAGAACCGGACACAGTGAAGTCCTGGCGGCCTGGCCAATGCCTCTCTAGAGGCTGATCTCTGTCCACCGCCAGGCCAGAGACCTTTCCGAGGCAAAACCTCTCCAGCAGACCCTCCATCCCGTACACACGCTACCAGCGACCCATACCCTCCGAGCACTTACAAGGTCAGGCCTGTAGTACCTGTGCACGACCTCGGCCCCCACGAACATGGCCAACATGCTGGCCGCCAGCGCCCGCAGGTAGGTGGGCCAGGGCACGCCGGCGGGCATGGCTGCGGGGGCGGGCACTGCGCACGGACCGCGCCGGACGTGCGTCATCCCCGCCGCCGCCGGGAGAGGGAAGGGAACAGGGAAGAGGGAGCGGAGGCCAGCCCTCAGCAGGGAGCATCGCGCCAGGCGGGGTGAGTCGCGACACAGCGCCCGCACCTCGGCCCTGGTGCCCGGCCGCCCCCTCACGCCCCCCGCGCCTGGCGGCCGTGGCCCCGCCCTGCGCCCCTATTGGCCGGCGCGGTCACGTGAGCGAGGCCTCCCGGGGGGGTCGGGGGGCGCGGGAGGGGGGGCCGGCGGCGACGGGCGCGGCGACAGTGGCGGAAGGGCCCCGGCGGGCGCGCCCGGCATGGAGAGCCCGGAGCTGGGCAGGTACCGGCGGGCGCCCGCACCGCGCTCGGGCCTCGCGGTGGGGATCGCCCCTTGTTCTTCTCCTTCCCCGCATCCCACGGCCGACGGAGCCGGGGCCGGGCTGTGGCGCCCGCATCCCTCCTCTTCCCCTGGGCACAAAGAGGGAAGGCGATCCCGGGGCTCTGAGGATCCCGGGCCCGCGGCTGAGGGAGCGCGGCGGCCTTGGGCACCGTGGGGCGCGATCGTGTCTCTGTCCCGAGGGGGATTTGAAAATTACTTAACACCTGGTTTTGTTCCAGTGAACATATCGTTTCCTTTATCTTTTTCTTTTTTGCCCCTTTGTTTTTAGCATGAACGGAAGAGCGGTGGGGGGAGGAGGGGGAAGGAAAACATCATGAACTGAAGGGAAGGGGGAGGGGAGAGGAACAAATCACTACCTTTTCACTACCTTTCCTCGTGATACTGAAAGTACTTATTTAAATGTTCTATAATATATATATCGATAACCAAAAACAACCCCAAAAAAAGTATTTCTGAACCCATGCAAGAGATCTGGCCTAAAATATATGAGAAACTTAGGTGGGGGTAAAACTTCACTCTCGTTAGCAAGTGGTTAGAGGACTTGTTTGTAGTGCAAATTTTTTCTCTGTTCAAAGGGAATTTTATTCCCTTTACTAGAAGAAGATTTTATATACGTGTAAAATAAGAACGTTTTTATTGCAAAAAGTTATCTGGTCTTAGGTTAGATGCTTTCACATTTTTTCTTACTCACTCTGTTCTGTCTGTATGATTATGCTTTTATTACATTGTGAACTGGATTCTGCACATCTCAGTTTCTCATGTGTTTCTCAATCCAAATCTGAAAATCAGTTTTGTTTGGTGCATTACTTGCACAAGTGTTTTATATAAAAGAGAACTCTTCCAGCAGCAGGTTTAAGGTATTCCCTATACTCAGAAAATTTCCTATATCTTTGTTAGATATATTCCCAGATTCCCTGGGAATCTGACAGACCTATGTTCGTATTTATTCTCCTTGTTTCAGGATAGATAATTGGGTTAAAATTAGTGGCTTGATCACAAGACTGTGAGTTAGTCTTACATAAGGCTGATTTACAGTGGGTTTCTTGAAAACCCAATATGTAATAGGGGATGGTCCCTTCTTTTGAGAAATTTAAAATCTGAATAATTTAGGTTGGATAAGACCTTTAAGATCCTTGAATCCAGCCATTAACCCAGCACTGCTAAGCCCACCACTAAACCCTGTCCATAAATTTACACATCTACAACATCTTTTAAATACCTCCAGGGTGGTGACTTGGACAGTTCTCTGGGCAGTCTATTTCAATAGTTAACCCTTTCTATGAAGAAATTTGTCCTAATATCCAGTCTAAACCTCCACTGGCACAACATGAGGTCATTTCCCCTTGTCTTGTCACTTGTTGCTTGAGACCCACCCAGCGTCAACCACTTTTCAGGTGTTCCTGGAGAGTGATAAGGTCACCCCTGAGCTTCCTTTTCTCCGGGGTAAACACCCTCAGCTGCTCCAGACCTTTCCCCAGATCTGTTGCCCTTCTCCGGACACTCTCCAGCACCTTTCTGTAGTGAGAGGCCCAAATCTGAGCACAGCACTCAAGATGTGGCCTCAGCAGTGCCAAGTCCAGGGACACAATCCCTGTCCTGATTCTGCTGGCTACGCTGTTGCTAATACAGGATGCCATTGGCCTTTTTGGACAAATATCTCTATATCTAAAAATTATTTGGAATTTTTAATTATAGCTCTGAGATGATAAAATTATTTCCTGAAAATCTACTGTTCACCAAGTCTTTTCTATGTTTTTGTAAGGCAGTAGAAGCTATGGACAAGAAGGTGGCTGCGTAGGTAGAAGGGAGTGACAGAATAAAGCAGAAATGGGTGTGAGGGCTGTATATGACTAATAACTGTGTGGAGGGATGATATATTCCCTCTCCTGCCCTCCTCCCGGCGGCTTTAGCTAGCTCAGTTATTAGGAGGATTTGGAGAGAATTGTATCAAGGACGAGGTGAGATATCTCAGAAGAGAACCTTTCCCCGGGACCTTCGTCCCAGGCGTCTGTTCTTCGAGTTTCCAGGGGGGAAAGAGGTAGTACAAAGGAAGGGGAGACAATTTATAACCTCCCAGCTCAGAGGAGAGATAGCTGGACCATAGCCAATGGGGTCAAAGAAGGAAGTAAGGGTCACTCTAAGTGGTCAGGGAGTCCAGGGGGTCAGGAGGGAGAAACCATTTCCCTAGAGAATTACAACAGAGGGAGAGAGCTGTCTATAGAAAAATATTTTTATGCACAGAAGGAGACTGGAAGGATCTCTGTGTGTGTGAACACTTCCGTGTAGAATAACTGCAATACTTGTGTTGGGATGCAGTGTGTGATAACAGGACAACATCTCCCCCACAATTTGTTAAAGCTATTTAATAATCTGCATAGTAACAAATGCTGTGTGTATTCTTAATGCACTTACTGTTGAATGATTCATCCATTCTGTATCTTACCAGATCAAGCAACTGACAGCACATACAAATGATCTAAAATTTGGGAAACTTGTGGAAGTCCAGAGAGCTTTAGCTCAACATGCATTGTAAATTGTTGATTTGTTTAATAGAGTTTGCTTTGGAAATGTGTGGTACAGTGTTTTTACAAAAAAAAAAAAAAAAAAAAGGAGAGAGAAAAGCTCTACTCTTCCTTTACAAATGCTATGTTGATTCCACATCATAGCAATCACAACAGAACTGTGCTGTTAATGTAGGGGTTAACTGACATCAGCTAAGCAGCTAGACTGCTTCAAGGTGTGGATAATTTAGTGCCTTGTTAACAGTCATCAGAGAATGTAAGCACAGTACATGCCAGTCTTGATAGTTTGATGTTTACCTTATCTTTGGTATATCAGTAAGTTTTTAAATTGTTGATGAATTGTTTCGCTCTCTCTAAGATACTACACGTATCTTCGGCAAGCTCAGGCGTTTTACTCGTTTCCGTTTCATCAGATGACGACTGCAGTGCCCAACGTGGAAATGATGACTGAGCAGCCGACTCTAGAGGGCATTCCAGAGCCAAACGTTGCTCAGGAGCCTCCAAAAGGTAGCTTGACTGGGCTGTGCTAGTGAGCTGAAGTGAAAGTGATTGATTGGGAAAAGCATTGCTCTTAAATTGCTTCCTTGGACCTCTTGGATTTACTTTTCTTGATGCTCACTGCAGAAGTATTCATTAGTTGTATTCTGTAAGAAATGTGTTCTTACAGAGAATTAAAAAGACTGGAGGTAAACTCGTGAACATATGCACATTGTTCAGTCTCACACGATTATCTTGTTCCAAGAAAAGCAGATTTTTTTCAATAGGTAAATGGATTATTTTAGCTGAAGTCATGCGTTATAATATTGTGTTAGAGAAGGTTTTTTAAGGTCCTGGCTTCAAAATACCTGATTTTTTAACTTTCTGCCAGAGAAGTACAGTACAGTACTGTTTATTTAAAATATTTTTGTTTGAATGGTTGCTTAGTTTGCTGTAGTAATCACAGGTAGGGAATTGGCTACTAAGAATTGTTTAGTGTGGCTTATTTAAAGAAATACAAACTGTTGGGAAGTGAAACTGTTCTACAGCTCAACATTATTAATGAACATAGAGAAAGAGGGCAATCTCTGGGTGGTCATGTGATGGCCAGTGCCTGTGCTGTCTGAATCGCTAAAACTTTAATAGCCAGAAGATGAGGAAGCTTCAGATGTGTTGTTTAAATTAATGAATTTTGAAGGTAAATTTACCTCTTCGATTTCTCTCTGCGTCTATACATTTAACTGAATCTATTTGAATATCCTCCCTGCAACACTGGAAATGTACAAAAAGAATATTTGTTATATGTTTCAGAAGTTAAAAAAGGGGGAAGGAAAAGAAAAGCCAAAGCAACTGAGCCAAAGCAACCCAAAAAACCTGCTGCTAAAAAAGAAAAACCCACCAAGTCAAAAGGCAAACAAGAAAAGATCACAGATACTTTTAAAGTCAAAAGAAAAGTGGACCGGTTTAATGGTGTATCTGAAGCTGAACTTCTGACCAAGACTTTGCCTGATATTTTGACCTTTGATCTGGACATTGTGATAGTGAGTAACTCAGAGTTAAAAGATTAGGTAGAAAAGTCTTGTATTTATTTGTTATGATTTACATTCTTTCTGATTACTCATCTGTATTGCTTATATGGCAAGATCTTGCAAGATACAGTACATAAACTATTTCCTGTGTGTAGAGCTGCTTTGCATTTTCTGTTGAAGCCATAGTAACTTAGTCCTAATTTCTGAGAAACCTAAGGCTCATATTTAGTGCAGATTCATGAGAGCATATATCTCAGTGCTTTATTTCCTGGAAGCTCTGCACCCTCTGAGCTGCTCTTTTGACCTTGCACATTTAAATGAGGCACTGCTGCAAAATTGCCATTTTTTTTTAAATAATGATGGAAGGTGCCATTAGTACATTTTTGTTTATTAACAGTAACTTAGAGAGAATAGACATCCTTACTGTAACCTGTTTAAATTCTTGACTATCAAGCCATATTGTCATTGTTAAAATGGACTGGTATCTTTGTAGATTGGCATAAACCCTGGCCTGATGGCAGCTTACAAAGGACATCATTACCCAGGACCTGGAAATCACTTTTGTACGTTTTTGGTTTTCTTTCTTCTTTTAGCATATGCAGAACTTTGTTAGGATTTGTGGCATTTTAATTAAACTAGTTTGGTTTTTTGTTTTCTCCTGGGTTTTGGTTTGTTGGGTTGTTTTCTTCTTCAGAGAGGGATTTTTATATGCTAAATACGACTTCAAGACAGCGGGTTCTGTCAGAGAGGCCCAGTGCAAGGAGAAGCAATGGCAAGATCGTCAAAGAAAGCTGACACATTGTATTTGCCACATTCTTTCCCCCCAAATCCATATTGATCACTGCTTAAGTGAATCACAGAATCTAAAGCTCTGTGCTGAGCTTTTAAAATAAAAGACTGGTTTGCAGGATCATGATGAGGAATTCCTGTTCACTAGGGCCTTTCTGCCCTCTTAGAGGAGGTAAAGCAATATTGGCCATTTTAAACCTTTCTGGATAGAGCAGTAGTCTTCCCAAATTAACTGATACTTTGTTAAAATAGATTCTTCATTTAACATTCCAGTATTCCAATGGTCGAGTGGGATTTTTTGTTCTGTTTTCTTTTCCTTGGAAAAAGGCAAATGCATATATGTTTTCCTGCTTAACAGGGAAGTGTCTGTTCATGTCTGGTCTAAGTAATGAACAGCTGAACCACATGGATGACCACACCTTGCCACATAAATATGGGATTGGATTTACAAACATGGTTGAAAGGACAACACCTGGAAGTAAAGACCTCTCCAGGTAAGACAACAAAGGGAAATATCTGGCTTGTTAATGAATTAATTGTTGTGATTATAATTTTGAGTACTTTGTGTTTTAGCAAAGAGTTTCGGGAAGGAGGGAGAATTCTGATGCAGAAGCTACAAAAGTATAAACCTCGTATAGCAGCTTTTAATGGAAAATGTGAGAACTTTTCCCTTTAAATGAATTTTTTTCTGTCAGTAGCTTTTTTTTTCCACTTACCCTATATTTTCATTTTAGGTATTTATGAAATTTTTAGTAAAGAAATTTTTGGAATTAAAGTTAAGAACTTGGAATTTGGGCTGCAGCCACACAAAGTGCCAGATACAGAAACTGTAAGTAATTGAGACTGAGAAACAAAACTAGGGCACTCCATTTTGATTATTAAAAAACTAATGAAATCTTAGGCCTCGCACCCAATTAGGATACCACCAGTTTGACCGAAGTACAAGAGATGTGAAAGGTTTTTACTTAGATAAAGAAAGGGGAGTAGTGCAGTTTTTGACACATCCTTAATGCAGCTTCTTCAGACTTGCTGACTTCATTTGAGAAATGGTATGTTATGGTTAGTAGGTTGGTGCATTCTCTGAGGACCACTTAAAATCCAAGTAACACGTGCCTGCTTTTACGATATTTTTCATCTGATTCCCTGTGTCCAATTCCCTGGGTATTTGTGTTACTGGATTTTGATATTGACCATGACCATGCAGTGCCACAGTGGGGGAGAAAGAACAGCAAGTCCATCCTTGTGCCACTGCATGCAGCCCTTCTTCATTGCAGAATCTGGGCATGCCCAAGTGCATCTGTCAGACTGAGTCTCCTTAAGCTGATTGGCAGTTTGAAGTTAAATTGGATGCTCAAGATAAAACAAGCAATTTGATGAAGAGTGCATTAGTCACAGACCTCTAGTGCTGGAAAATATCTTAAGAGACCAGCTACATATCATTAGAAATTGGTTTGTTTAATGTGTTCTTATAAACAAGTTAAAGGAAAGGCAATTACGCTACTTCCAAGGTAGCAAGCTTCATTACCTTGTCAGTTCAAAAGTTTGGATTGTTTTTCTTCTTATTTCTATCCTCAATTACTAGTGCTGCAAGTTTCAGCTGTCTTTCTCTAAAGGTGGAAGTGTTGCCATTAGAGCAACAGAAGAATCTTTGGATAAAGTGCTTGCTTCTTAAGTAGCTCTTAAAGATTTCTGCAGTAGATGTATTTGTAAGAAGGATGAATAATCCCCTTTACTGGTACTTGTTCATAAAGACTGCATGGTAATAGAAGTATTGAATACAGTTTGTTTTTCTTGAACTAACTTGATATCTTTCATTAGGGCTGTTGGCAGAGATGGAAACACTTAAGCTAGCTCCAACCACACTAACAATTTCACAGCCTGGCATATCCCATGCAGATGCACTTGGTCAAGAAGCCAGGCTAATTAACCCGTGCTGCCTCCCTTACTGGTTTGGGCTCTTTTCATGCTGTCATGTACTCCTCTATGCCCTGGCTCAGAGTGCTGCTTGTTCAGGGAGTTCTGAAGTGTGCTATGGTCTCTTGTAACACACATGGGTACTGCTTCTCCTGCAGCACATAAATAACTGGTGAAAATTGTGCTCACTTAGCAGCTGGTAATCAGCCCCTGTACTCAGGGCAAGACATATGGCTGGCCAAGAAAAATGAAAACTCATTTTAGCCCCTTCCACAATCACCTGTGGCATTAGTTGAAGTTTGTACAAGTGGTTAAAACAGTGAGCTGAACTGTTAAGTTGTTTTGAATGCACTATGAACTCATAGCTCATAGGGATCAGTAATGCTGTTTTTCTTGCTCTTTGTCTCAAGCTCTGCTATGTTATGCCATCATCCAGTGCAAGATGTGCTCAGTTTCCTCGGGCACAAGATAAAGTTCATTACTACATTAAGCTGAAAGACTTAAGGGACCAACTGAAAGGCATTGCACCCAACACTGAGGTCCAGGAGGTGCAGTACACATTTGACTTGCAACTTGCACAAGGTATTGTTGATATTTTGTTAACACTTCAATAAAATGTAGTGTACAATACTAGCAGTTTCCCAAGCAGAAAGAAATAAAGAATTTAATGGGGGCAAGGGAGATGTGATTCTCTACACTGTGTGGTATAGAATTACAGATTCCATTCTCTTTTGTACAGCCTAAATTATCTCAGGGGAGCGGGCATTATCTTGTAGAGTTTGTGGCCATTTTTCAAATGTTATCTGATAAAAGTGCTCTTTGATAATTTTTATTCTAAATATTAATGCTTGGGTTATTCTGTTTCTGCAGAGGATGCTAAAAAGATGGCTGTCAAAGAAGAAAAGTATGACCCAGGCTATGAAGCAGCATATGGAGGAGCTTACTGTGACCATGCACTGTACGACACTGACCAGTGCAGCTTGTCTTCAAATGGAACTGGTAAAGTGTCTGGGGCAATCAGTCTGCTGGTGAACAAAGAGCCTGTGGTGTCAACTGCTTTTAAAAATGGTGTGATTTTTGTTTGTTCACAGGAAGTAATGCACAGTACTGCAAAGGGTCATCCTTTGGGGAAGTTCCTAATGGACAGTGGATGACACAGTCCTTCGCAGACCAGATTCCAGAGTTCAATGCTGGCATGACACGGGAAGAGGAGGGAAGCAGCGTGTAGGAGCTGTTCCTTCTCAGCTATGCACACCTGCTGCAGTTTTAATGCAGTGATCAAGATTGGTATCTTGGTTCTCCAACTGAAGCATCTGAATAGTATTTTATCTCCCCTAGTTATTTTATTATAGTCCAAACTAAGTGTGTGGTAGGCTAAATCAATGAACTAGATAATTTTAAGGAACTGTCCAAACTTTTTAAAAAAAGTTAGCCCTTTTTTTGTATGTGAGTTTTATATTTAATGTATACCATTTTTTTGCAGTTTTTGACAAATTGCTTTCTCATTTGTGAAGATTTCTTTGGGCCTTTAATTTTATTCCTTAAATGGTAACATGGTAGGAACAGCAGCAGTATACTTCTTACTGATGCCTCAAAATTTGGATATCTCATAATACTTTTATATTCAGAGGAGAAAATTGAAAGTGTATCCTCATCTTGTGTGAAGTGGTGTTTTTAATCATGCACAGGTAAGAAAATTGTGCTTTTTAAGCTTGCCTTTAACCTTCTTAAAAAGTGTAGGAAGTTGTGTTCCACAGCTGTGAGTGCTGTCTTCTGGGTGGGATGAGAGAGCTCTGTCTGTTCAGTGAGTGGAGTATATGTAGGATGAAGGGAGTGAAGACATCATCTCAAGTCACAACGCTGGGGTGGAAAATTTGTGTCACAGAGGACAGGGCCTAAATATTCTAGCTGAGCTGTCTTAGGATAAGGTTTCCCTACCACTCCATCTCCTTCCCCCTTAAATTCCAATGTAAGGAACTGGAATTCCTTTTTAAAAAAGCAAAAACAAACAGCAGTGGTAGTTCTTGAGTTCTGTGGCATTAAAATTCCATTTCCATGAAGTTAGTCCCTTCACCTGACCTTTAGCAGGAGATAACCCCTTTGAACATGACAGAGAATTTAAAGACTGCATTCTCTTTGAAAGTCATGTACAGGTATGTTATTTACATCATGTACAATTAGCACAGGGTGAAATAGATTTGCAATTTAGCAGTTTTTAACATTAAATTCTCTTCAATCTGTAGGGCCCTAGAGGGTGTTCCCTTTATTCCATTTAAAAGTTAGAAACACTGAATTGAATACAGGGACAGCTGTTCCATGCATAATAGGTTGTCCGTAGAAATTATAACTCTCTTCTGAGGAACTTGCCTAAATTATACACATTTTTAGCCAATATTAGTGACTGAGAGATAAAATGAGATTCCATCCTGGTGCCTAACTCTCATCTTCTTTCTCTCTTTTATCATGTGAGGAAAAGATGAAGTAAAAGCAATAAGCTGATCAAAACACTGAAGTTTTGATGATCTTATGATGGTGCTTCACATACTTGAAAACAGATACAAACAGTATCTCCACACTCCATGCTGGTCAGAGATTCCTGTACCAGTGTGATTTATCCTCTCTTCACAGCTAGTGACAGTTTTCAATTGTAACTGGTTGGTGTAGGTTCTAATCCTGCTGTAACACCTCTAACAGGCATCACACACTGTCACGTTGTTGTGAGGCAGGCATGATGTTTACAGTTTCTTCCCAACTTATGTGGCTTAATTCTGAGAATCTTAAGTGAGTGTGCATTCTGATTCTGATTGTGTTTATTAGCTGCAGCATAAATCTGTTCCACGTATTTTCAGAAAGGTATAGGACTTGTCTTGTCTGTTATTTAAAGTGTACTGTATCATGTATTGCTGTTTACGTGGATGTTTTCCTGCAGGTGCTCAAAGTGTCTTGCATCAGGGATTTGTTACAATTCAACAAAAGTAGAAGCATGAAATTAGCACTGCTGAGTATGTAGCACAATAGGATGTAACTCCTGAAAGGCTATCCTGTTTGAGTGGAAGGGAAAGGTCTCTTCCTTGATGGAATCATCCACTTGGTAATCTGGGTATAAAATACAGTTGAGTGTACAATGACCATTGCACAAAATACTGCAATTCATAGTCCTCCCTCAAAAGGGGTGCTCTTTTTGTTACAGTGATACAAAAGTTCATAATCTGTCTTAAATCTATCAATGTTTCACAATAAAATCAGGAATTGTAGTGTAGTGTATTGGAATGTGCTTTTGCATCTTGCTAAATGTACTACAGGCTGTGTCATGCACAGAAATGCCACAAAACAGAGTCACCACACAACAGAACTCAGTAACATGTCCCCAGGTTTTCAATTCAGGCTGTTTAATGTGGGCTAGATAACTAAACATTTCTTGTACATAACACTGCAGCTATCTCCTGTGTAGATTTTTCTACCAGAAGACATTGGAATCTTACTTAGAAAGACCTTAAATGAAAGCACACTATCTGGCACTAAATTTCACCTCTGTGTTTGTGAAAATACTTCATTGTCAAGTAATCCTGTTTCCTCACCTTACGTGAAAGTCAAATTAATCTGGACCATGTACTGTGGTCACCCCAGCCTCCCTCTCCTGCCATAAGCACACAAAAGTAATGGTCAGTCATTCATATTTTTAACAAATACTTAATTTTCTAAAATCAATCATACAACATGTTGCATCTCAAACTATTAAATGCATCCCATACACTACATTTTGCTGTATTTCAGTATCAGCTATCAGGACGAGTTAATTTAAACTTCCCTGAAGGGTCAGGAATAAACCAGTTTTCCCAAAGATCAGTATGGACACTGGGGTAGTCCCAAGGTTTGTATCTCCCATTCCAGTGAAGTAATTTAGCTTCTTGAAGAAATTGATCTGAGTAACAGGCATCAGGACTCCAACCTGCATGGGCACATTTAAAAAAAAAAGCTGGAAAATGCAGGTTTTGATAAAGGAAGACACTGTAGAGTGAGTTAAATTCAGGTAACTTTTTGTCAGAAGTCTGATAAGTATGCTTTCATGTTAATGTACAACTACTTATATGATAGAGTAGCTTTTTTCAGCTTGAATTTTTTTTGCATCAGCAAAAAATCTCAGCAAGTTTCTTCTCTCAAAGTTTCCTTTTTCAATACTTTTAACATCTTGGCATAGCTGGGATTAAAAACAAAGTAAAATCTATTAATTTTACCATACCAGCTAAGTTGTTATGTTTTTTCTAGGATAATTCACCACTCCTGGGTGAAAGGTAACTACATCCTCCAGAATGTTTACGACAAACACTGCCAGGCCTCCCCTTTTCTTCCACTGCACCCAGAAAAAGACTGATAGTGTCTCCCTATATTCAGATATTTCATATATTCTTTCCAGGTAAGTGGCACATGAGGTAAAGTCACGTAAGGTATTGCACTGGAATCTCACAAACTCACCTTGGTTCCACCTTGCAAACAGAAATTAAACTTACCAAGATGCCTTATGTGCCATATAGGATTAATAGAGGAATATTTTCCATGAAATACAATTAGCATTGGAGAGGTTGCCACACCTCCCCCAAGGGTGCTGCTATAGAGGTTTTCCCTGCAAAAGGAAAAATAAAAGAATATGTTCAAAACCTCAAGGAATCTTTAGTACAAAAGGTAGAAGATTAAAAATAAATATCTGGCAGAATTCAAAATAATTTTAAACAGATTGGTTTTCAGCATACTCCTTCCTTGTGCTGTTAATTGAATATATTTGCAACTCCAATTCCTGTGTAGTGAATTGTTGCTACCAAGTAAAATGGGAGTCAGACCCAACATGAAACCAGTTTTTTTCTACACACAAACTATAGTTTTCAAGCCTGACAAAGTTAACTGTAGGAAAAAGCTGTTAACATAAGGCAGTCAAATATAATTTAGTCAGGTTTCTTAAGAAAATGTACATTTTCCATGTTTTTAATTCCCTCTTTCTTTCCCTTTCTCCCTCCCCTAGCTTTTAGACCTTTAAATTAACCTCCAGCTGGATTTTGTCAAAGCCTATTTAGTATAAATTAGTATCTAAGAAGTACCAGTTTCTTATGAATTTTGTGATAAATCCAGGGCTAGATCAAACCTAACCATGGTAAGAGGAGGCATTGGGGGGTGGAAACTAATGAATAATGAACACAGCGCAATAGCACAAACTTCTATATCAATTTTATCTTAAAATTTAAACTTAATCCTTTGCAGAGAAAGAATATAAAACCCAAGTTTTCAAATACAGGTTAACAGGGAACTAACTTTAAAAATTGTGGTTGTTTCAGTGTGTCACAATTTATTTGTGGTCAATAACAAAAAGATATAATGTAAAATTTAATCTACTAGAGAAAAGTCAGTGTTTTCTATTCATATTTTTAAAAAGATGGTGTCCAATTACAGCTTGGCTGATGCTTCAACAGGAGAGTCCCCAAGCAAAGGAGGAACATTCCTCCTTTAAGCTAGCCTCAGGAAGGGGTGATCATTCAGCAGGCTTCATCCCAGGCTAAGCTGGTCACCCAAAATGAGAACCACATGTTCTCAATGTCCCTCAGGATTAACTGTGGTTTGTGATTAAACACAAGACTAAAATTCCAAGTGGTCATTTCCTGGTACAGAATTGGTCAGATTTAAACAGATGGAAATGCTGGAACATGAGTTACTTCACTTGACAAGATCTCAAAAGAAAGACTACTTGGAGTTAAACCCCCTGTAACAGCTTTTAAACAGAAAGTAAAACTGTAAACCAAGCATTAAAAGTAAGGTGAGAAGCTAGATTTCTATACATACTCTGCGTTTCTTTGCATCCACTTTTCCAACTGCTTTGTAATCTGCTGATGTTTCCATTCAGTCATGTTAGCAACAATTACTCCAGGATTAAAGGAGCAGGTGCTGGGGCTGATGCCAAGATCTCTAATGACTGGCTTTCTGTAGTCCAGGAATCCCATGTATGTATTCTAAGAAATAAATTAAAAAAAAAAAAAAAAAAAGTATGCTCATTCCCTATGAATATTTATAAAGATACATGTAAATGCACCTCACTCTCACTGAGAAGGAGACTAAATATGCTCTCCCAAAGATGACTTTCTTGATGGTGGTGACCTGTTGTGAGTTCCATATGATGAAGGTGTAAGGCAGGATACTTCCAGATACTAAATTATTTTTTCCACAGTACTGTACCATGGAGGTTTGATAAGGCTTTTCCCTTGCTATGTTTGTCTTTTGGTAGCCCACACTAAATCATGCAGCATCACAACTGTGCCACTACAAGAAGTCCTTAATTACCTGTACAATCATTACAAAGCTATCTATATACTTTCACTTTGGGGAAAACACATAAAATCTTACACTTATGGGCAAACACATTCATTATTAGAATTCCAGAATGGCATCTTACCTGCATCCCTACACTTCTAACCATTTCATGTGTAGAAGGCAGATCACAATCATCTGAAAAAGCTGCTGCATGTCCAGGTGCTAATTTAGTATTGTAGAGTTCCTGGATGTCACCTGATTACAGAAAGGTCACAAGCATCAGACAACACCTACTGGTCTGCTACAGAGCTGATAGGATAATGTCAGCTCTCATATCTTGCTTATAAACACACGAGTTTTTAAGAATAGTCCCTACTGAATTTTGTAATATGGGACCATTTTCAAATTTGCACCTGAAAGCCTAAGGTCTATCTTTAGACATTATCATTGGTATTTAATATATTCATATTCTAGTTGTCCAAAATCAGCTACAGCAGAAGCTGATAGGACTGTTAAAACCCCTGGTTACAAACTTGTGCATTCATAGAGCTTGTTTTCTGAGAGGGAGGGCACAGCCAATTTTTCCGAGACTTTTCAAGTCCCACAAAAGTGCCACTTCAATGTCTTGCACAGATGAGGTTTTTCCTGGTGTTGTGGCATATATACCTCCTAGGAAGGTACCTGGATTCCCAGCAATGGCTGATTGAAATGTGCCTGACACTTGACCATCCCCGCTGGCTTCACGGCCCAGCCCAGCTCCTTCTTGGTGGAGGGAAACATTGTAATGCCAGGCACTTCACTCATCACCTGACTGTCAGGTACCCAAGATGTGCCAGAACAGTTTCAGGGCAGGTGGGAAGCATAGCAGTACCACAGCAATCGAGTGAGCCTGCATCCCAACCCCTTACAGCTTCCAGTTTTACTTTTGCTTTCATCTCTTTTACTTTTTGTACTGCTGGTCTTCTGCCAGGTCAAACAGCTGAATCAGCTGCTTCTGCAGCTGCACAACTGCAGGTTACACACGTAAGAGGAGCTGCCTGGGGACAGGAGAGGCCACTTGGTCAGCAGCAGCCTACCATGTGGTGTAATGTGAAACTGCATCTTTATCCCGCAGCTCTACAATCACCATCAGCTGACACCCCCAGGGAAAGAGAGAGCCCAGTGCTGGTGAACACAGGTGACAAGGAAGTGGTGGGCTCAGCTTGAGCTGGTCGTGAAACTGGAGTCTAAATGAAGACCTGGAACCTTTCAAAGAGTTAAATATTGTTGCTGCCCGTTGATGACAGACAGAACAACAAAACCAAAAAACAAAGACTTCCACTGGAAACATCCATCTTGGAGAATCATGATAGGAAGTCTATGGCAAATTAAAATGAGAAGGCAGAACAAATTAGTTGTCTCCTATAAAGCAAGTGACCTCTTTAGGTGCAGGTGGTCTGAAATCTGCCTCTAGAGAGATAAAACTATAAAAAGGTACAGAAAAGCAGTGGACAATTATGCTTTTGTCATGTGTAAATTCACTGGTCTTAATGTTCTCACAGCAAAGACTAATTTAAGCCAAAAAGTTTCCTGTAGTTATACTCAGTCCTTTCCAAAGGAAATTTTGCTCGGTTGCCCACCAGGGTTAAAGCACAACACTGGTATTAAAGTGCTTTAAAATAACAACAAAATATGATAAAACAAATATGAAAACAACAGCTCTACAGAGAAAAAAAACAACAACTGGGAAACAACAGAAAAAACTCTCAAGAAGTTAACCTTTAAAAAAATCATTGCTCTTCAAAAGAGATTATTTTGATGATAAGAAAAAAATAACTTTTTTTTTCCAGGATTTGGATTTCTTCTAACTGCTCCCACTTGACACGGAACTCCCAAATCTTCGTGATTCTACAAATTGCTTTATATTCTGAACTGAAGATGTTCAAAACCATATTTTGAGTGTTTGGAGCATCCACTCTCTTATTTGGGTAAATTCCTCTTGCTCTCAAGAACAGCAATTCTAGATAAGGGATTGGTAGCATTTGTGAGAATTTAAACACTAGCAGGAAATGCATGTCACACACTTAAAACATTGCAGCATCTGAGTGAAACCCATGGTATCTTTCAGCAATAGACCAGAATCAATTAAAATGAAACCCACATACAATCTTGATCACAATTATTCAAAACACATATGGGTAAAGTCTTCCTCAAATTTTCATATTTAAACAAACAGATTATTTGTAGTTTCCCTAAGTTCAACACTCCTAGCAGCTGCCTCAGTTTTCTATCATATCTCATATTTCGAAATGGCCATAAAAGCTGCAATAACTTTGATTTTAATTCTGTTGGAAACTGGTTTATAGACAACAGCTTACCTTGAACAATCACATCATCATCCAAATATATTACTTTCTCATGTTTCTGGATAAGCAAAGGAAGATAAAATCGAACGAAGTTCAGCTATTAAACAGAAAGAGAAAATAAAGACTACATGGTAAAGCTGTTTAATGCAGTAGTCTCAGGCTTCTGTCTCTATTAAGTCAGTTGGAATTTCTCTCTTTATTGAGCTAAATCAGTGACCATTTGCTTTCTTCCGCACAGCTTTACTACTATCTTAAATCCAGTATTATTACTACTATTTCTATTATTATTTATCCATTATGGCACTAGCCATGCAGCCCAAATCTGTTGCTTCCTCACAGAATCCTTTATGCTGGAAGGATCATCTTGCTCAAGCCTCCATCTGCAGCAGAATCCCCTCGAGCAGGCTGACAGGGACCATGCCCAGTTGGGGTCTGAATATGTCCACAGATGTAGACCCAACAGTCTCTCTGGGCAACCTGAGACTTTTAAACTCATGGTTTAAAAAGTCTTTTCTTTTGCTCAAGGGGAATTTCATGTTATTTGTGCCCATTGTCTCTTGTCACTCTCTTGAAGTATTTATACACATTGTGAAGATCCTCCTGAATCTTTTCTTCTCCAGACTGAAACAGCCTTAACAGACTCTTTCAGCCTCTCATAGAAAAGATGCTTCAGCCTCTTAATCATCTTTTGCAACTCACCCCAGTAAGTTCATATTTTTCTTGTACTGATGGGCTCAGAACTGGACACTGCACTTCAGATGCAGCCTCACCAGTGCAGAGCAGAGAGGAAGAAGCACCTTTCTGGACCTGCTACCAATGCTCTTCGTAGTGCATTTTTACAGCATACATCACACCAAACACTTCAAAATATAATAGTAGCATCGCTCTAAAGGAATGATTTGGTGGCACAGACATGGGATAACTTCTACAATGGCAGTGAAGAACAGAGCAGAGGGAAAGGGGACTGAGAATGTAAGAACAACTGTAAGAACTCAGACCATTTTATCCAGCCCCTGTCTTCAGAGTGGTCCTAACCAGATGCTCAACGAAAAATAAAAATAGAGCAAGCATCCAGAACAGTTGTTCCATGTATTCTCGTAGCTTTCAGCTATTTTCAGCTTAAAGGATTTTCTCATCTAGACGTGATCTAAATATGAACTTTGATCCTAACTAAACCCCTGTACATTTTTACATCCACAAGACCTTTCAGCAAAGAATTCTAGATTGCATGAGAAGTATGCAACATCTTGGTTATGCTGACTGTCACTGGCTAATTTCTTCTCATGGTCATTGGCTCTTGCTTTGGAAGAGACATATACACACAGCCCTTGCATGAAATGGAACAGATCTAGGACATTTTAAAGCCCATAATAAGTATTAAAACCCCCAATAATTTGTTATATGGTGTTCATTAACTCACAGGCTGCAGTAGCTCAGGACGTGATGCATCTTGTCTGATTTTTCCTTTTAGTACCATAGGATTGAATTCCACAACCTTAAATTTTATTTCTTTCAGTTTAGAATTTTCAATCCATTTTCTGTGATGGAAAGAAAAGAAGTTTTAAAAGAAATATCAAGGGCATAGCAAGTATGAAATTCACAGACACTTAGGAGAATAATAAGCGACCTTGAAAGCTTACTTGATCTATTCTACCCCAAAACAGAATCACTTATGTCTACTAACTTCTGTCTTATGTCTACAGCTATTGCACACAGACCTTTGTTAAACCTGTTCTTAAAATAAAATACAAAATTCCCCCACAAAAACCCCAACAAAATGAACACCCTGCACCACTCTCAAAAGCAGCGACTCCATATGTAGCCCAAACAACTCATTTTTCACCATGACTTGAAATAAATAATATTCTTCTAAGTTTTCTAGCTATAATTAAAGATAATTATTTCTTATCCTATCTGCAATGGTTTTAAATATGTGGTTAGTTTTTTCCTTTTCAGTTTAATCTTCTTCCAGATGATTTTTACATCACCTCCTAGTGTTTTCTTTAGACCAAACTAATTTTCTTTTCACATTTTTATTATATATACAGATTTCTTATATTTTCTCTCCTGTTTATTTTCTCTCCTGACACAAGTTCTGTGTACAAAGGCTGCAGAAGTGAAGTAGCCAGAGGTGAGAATTGATAGGAAATGTTTTAGTTTTCATTCACAACTTGGTCCTCTTTAAGACAATGTTTGCCGAATTTTAATACTGAAACATAATGAACAGAAACCTCATGAAATTACATTCATTGAAATATCAGGATATAATTTCCTTTCATGAAATGCAGAATTCTCATTTCATGAAAGGAAATAAAATGAGAAATGAAGGATTAAAGCAAAATGGAAAGAAAGGAAAGGAAAATATAATGAAGTGAAATTGAAAAAAAATAAAATTCTGAAATGAAAGCAATGAAATTGAATGGAATGAAATGAAGTGCTGTGAAATGAAGTGAAACTTAATGAGATGAATATTCACTGAAATCCTGAGATTTCATTTCCTTTCATGAAATGGAGACTTCTCATTTCATGATAGGAAATGAAAGGAGAAATCAAGGAATGAAGTGAAAAGGAAAGAAATTAAAGTCATTGCAATAATTTTTGGGCCTCTTTTTATAACTTTAATACATCATCTTAACTGAAACTAGCTTTAAACAGCAAGTTTTTCTACTCTGAAGCTGAAGACAGCACCAGAGGAGGGGTAAGTGCTGTGCCACAAAGTGAGATGGTGACAGGTAGGCAGTGTATCCATACTTTAGACTCTTCTGCAGCCTATCTACAAAAAGCTGAGAAGCACAGGTATGGCCTGGCTATTTCACACCCCTTTGTACAAAGTCAGTGCCTTGTGGAGGACAAAGTGGTCCTTTCACCATCATGTACAGAATCCTGAAGTTGCTACCAATGCACTACATTTCCCTGAAAAGCCCTCCAAGGCCTTATGCCTGTGCTAGGGGGAGCAACAACGTGGCTGTAACTACAGCCCAAAACAAAGCAAGACTGCTGTGTACTGAATATGTGGGATGGTTGTCTTCAGCCCAACGATGTAGAACAAAACATCGGCCTCTGTGTTGCTGTAGATGCTGCTGATCGCTGCTACAGCTGCACCCATCCTGCCCGCAGCAGCGCAGATCACCACTGGGATTTGTTCTTCCATTTCCTCAGGGCTCTCCAAATCCACTGCAAGAAACAAACGCGTTTTACATCAGATCTGGGTCACAAAAATTACTAAGTACTATCATAAGCAGTGGAATCATTTTATCGACACTCCATTTGTCCTTACTACATCCCCATCTGACAAGGCACACAGCTTGATAATTAGCTGTTGCTAATCCAGAACCAGTTGCAGGTTGACTGGACTGTTGGATGCCTCCAAACAGAATAAATGAGAGAGTTCTCAGCAGCAGCAAAATTCAGCCTATCCTTCATGTAGCTGCTTATTCATATGAAATCTGGAGAGGTATGAATACCTTTGAGACTTCTACTTCTCAGTTATATTTAGTACAAATTGAACGATAGGTTCCAAAATTATCAAAGGAAGGAGGCAAGTCAAAGACAGTGCAATTGCATGAGCACCACTTCTTTGGCAAGCTGGCTTGAAAGGAAGAGTGCAAAAATTTGTACCAGCAGGAAGCTACTAATGATACAAGGGAAAAAACCTAAACTGTACTGAATCAGGTCACATTCCTGCTAAAGATTTTTATCCCTGATTAGCCCTGATTAACTTACAGAACTTTAACAGATATAATTACACTGGTCAAAACATAACAATTACCATCATAACAACTCCAACAAAAATATACAGAAAAAGAAAAGGATTTGTATCAATATAGAGTTTGTTTACATTGGGAACAGTGAGTAAGCTATTTATATAAACATTTAATACTAGTCCAGCCTTATTAACTCTGGCAGGTTTCTGCCACTATAAAATTTCCAGCTAAAACTTCTGCTGTAAATATGAAGATTTGATGGTCTGTCTGAAATGAATAATGAGGCCAAGAACATTCTCAAGGAGGCAGGTCATGATCAAAGTTTGTTATCACTCGACAACTCCAATCTGTTCAGCTCAAGTAAGGATATACTCCAGCATCCATCTACATCAGTGACATCTAGATAAAAACTTAATCAGAATTACAACTCTTAGCCATTACTATCAATCTCCTGTAATTTTATTTAAGTAATTCACAAGCCAAATGTTTTTCATCCCAGCCTATATGCAACAGTGTGAGTAGCTCATCTACTGCAGGACAGACAGGATTCAATAAGGTGAAAAGTGGTGTTCAGGTTAAGACATGAGAGATATAAAGCAGGAACATAAATGAAACTAAAGTGCGAGTGACTTACCTGTTTCATTTCTTAATGACAATGGCACTTGGTGAACTTTGTTATACAGAATAGCACACACGGTTAAGACAAGAAGTAATAGTAAGATCTGGTTAACTGAAACAAGAGGGAGAATGTGTGAAGAATCAGTACAACAGCTAATTCCCAAGTATCTGATTTAAAAAAAAATCAAATTTGCAACCAGTACAGACGAGAAAAGAAGAATTTGATAATCTCTATCTGTTGTGGTTTTCTCATGTTATTTGATCAAGCTAAAAATTTTACATTGGAAACATAACAGTAACTCTCCCTTATTAAAGTAATCTCCAATGATCTGATTTTCATGGTTAATTTGCTCACTAAATCATAAGACTTCCAATATATATGGGTTATCCATACTAAAAAATTTACTGAATTTTCTGAATTCTACCAGGAGCTTGGACCATTTTTTCCCTGGCTAGTCTGTTGTCTGTTTACACTCACTTAATGAGTTAATTATTTTTATGTAGCCCTTCCATTCTGTCATGCTTCCCTGATAAAAATTCAGACACGGGAGAATTTTTTTATTTATTTCAGTGTTCAGATCCTGAAGGTGTATTTGAGAAAAAACCCTAAAAATTCTGGAAAAACAAATCCACCATGCTGTTGAAACCAGAAACATTTCATAATATTTGAAAATACTTACATTGACAGGGTGATTTAAATCAGTAAAATCAAAGCAAGGGAAAGACCTGACTGTATATTCTGATTTATAGTTCCTAGAAGACTATCTTGGACAAATTTAAGTCATTCAACACAAACCAAGCATGTGTAGGTGTTGGGAGAGTTCACCAAGCACAACAGGGAAGGAATGCATTGCCGTCATCAACAGTTACTTTGATGATGGGTGTTCTTTATTTCAGACTACTTTGTTACTTTTGCACCACCACAAAATGTATTTAAGGTGTTTCAAAGAGCAAAGAGAACAGAGATTTGATCTATTTTAATCAAAATGGCCAACTGGCCACAACTGGGCATGAGACTAGATGGAAATTGGTAAAGCAAACCTGCACTAATTTTAACCAGCTGAGCAAAAAGCCCATTGACTTCTGAGAAATTTTGAGCACATAAGGCAAAAGTCCATTTCCAGTCACTGATCCTTACAGAGGATAAGAATCTCAAAGTTCTTGGGGCCACATCTCAATTTTGAGTATGAACAGCATTAATGTATAGAGCTCTGTAAAATTCAGCTTCAGTGCTCTGGGCACAATTCACATGAAAACAGCAGCTACTTGCACTATTGGTAGGAAATTTCATAATCTCCAACGTGATGCAGTAAAGCAGTGAGTAATTTTAAATTAATGTGAATTATGGTTGTACTTACCTGACACAGTTAACAGGAAAAAACTTGTTTGCATACTTAAAGTTAAGCACAATTGAGCAATACTAGAACTATAAATTTGTATGCAACTGTGACAACAGTTGCATGAGAAATTGGATTTGACATTTCTGTTCTCTTTTAAAAAAATGTATCTTTCAAATGTTTTTAATCTCTCTTACTTTTCTTTAAAAGAGCCATGTGTCCTGTTGGATTTGAGAACTGTGATCTCTGGTAAACTAAAATAAAAAAAAGAATGAAAAAAAAAATATATATATTAATGCCAGAAATTAATTCTACTTAGTTATATAAAGCACTACACTTCAGATTATCAAGTTTTACTGCTGAATAGGTAAAAGTAAAACTGCACTTACTCTCTGTAAATACCTTTTTTTAAAACAAATAATTAATATTATGAGTTATAAATATTTTTATTAATAATTTAAGTAACTAACAGGTTATAAAAAACATTTTAATAAATCCCATCTGATCATCTATGCCAGTAGACAATTTTTATAACATTTTCAGATACTGTGCAAAGAAGTATTAAAACATGCACTTATGCAATTTATAAATATATTTATCTCTGATTTCACCTGAAACAACGTAGTATTTGTGATAGACAAATACTAATCTCTTGCTGGAGTATGCATTCCCAAACATATGGGATATTATATCAGGGCAGTGTCTTCTAGACTCAAAACATTTCAAAGCAATAGTGAGAATATTTTCTTACAGCTTCATTCTTCCAGTGTGTGTAGTGTGGCTTGTATTTATGCACATTTTTTGTGATGCTGGAGAAAAAATGGTAGCCTTCCCTAAAACTGTGCTTCTAGTCCAGGCCTGAGAGCAGCAATGTCTGAGAAGACAGACCATAATCCTTAAAGTACAGTATTATGAGAAACACAACATTCATTGAAATTCTGGAAATAAAACTACTATTTATGAAGGAAAACACAAACCACATAACCAAAACAACAACAACCAACAGTAAAAAACATGACCAGAAGTTGGTGGGGAGAGAAAAATCCAACTGTGTGATCTAACCTTTATACTAGGTAGGGATAGAACAGAAAACATATTTTTCTGCTTCCACACATACAGATATGGACACATTACAGCACAGATAAAGATATAATATGGGTTCTGTGCATACATAAAAATGAAGTTTGTTCCAGCTCCTCGACAAATCAGACAGAACAGCAAGAATTCTTGAAATCTGAGTCACAAAACTGACCACCTCTCATTGGTTAGTGCTCAAGTTCAGAGAGCATCCTAAATTAGTCTCTACTTTGACCAACAAGTTAAATGACTATATATATATATATATATATAAATCTAAGATGTGGCTTTGTTTACAAACCACTTATATTCACATGTATTTAAGTCCCAGCTAATTACTAAAATGCAGTGAGAAAGGAATATTCTGGAAGTTCTTCCACATCTGCCCTACTTATCTACATTCCAGCAGACCACTCTCTTCATATGGCCTTAATTTACACAGAGGAAATCAAGCTTATCTGTCAGAAAAAAAACCACAGCTGAGAAAGCCTTTCTCTCATGCATTACACAGAAGCATTGCTTTCTTTTACATTTAAAAACTTTACTCATTTAGGTAAGCAGAGAGACAACAGAAGCTGCTACACTCTCGGACTAATTTCTAGCCCCACTTTAGCTTATCACAATCTTCCCCTGATTTCCACAGAGCTGCCTACTATTTCTGAATTAGCACTTGTAACAATAGCCACGAACAGTCCTGATGATCACTGCAAGATGAAAGCTGCACAGCCACAGCTTCAAGTTATCTCCAGAAATTCTTAAATCCACATAAACTGAACCATGTTTTAAACTTTAAAATTCAAAGACAGACTCTCGCATAAGTTTGAGTTCTACAACTACAGCATTCCTAAGCTTCTGAAACACCAGTTGATTACCTACTGATTTTTGAGGAAAGAGAGATGTGTTTGTTCCCCGGCAAATATTTACTCAGTTTTTTCTGACTGTAGACATTATTTCCTGGAAAAAAATGTCAAACTCAGCTGCCAAATCATGTAACAAAACAAGGGGCTGCAGAAGGGAAAGCTCAAAAACAGTGACATTACTTCACAGATACTTCCTGCTTAATTAGTCTTTTTACCTCTTCAAAGCAGCACAGTATTCGGGACTCCTCTGTCCTGAAGCTCTGTGGAGGTATTTACTTGGATCCTAGATAGCCCACAGCTGTAAGCACTCTTGCCAAAGCATCCTTGACCATCATCTTCCTTTGAAGTCACCCACACAAGGGCTTTACAGGGCACAAAAACAGTTTTATGATTCAATTCCTTTTTCGAACTCTTCAAAGTTTACTTTGGAGTTGTGCTGGTTTTCTCTCCTTTCTCTGCTGCTGAGGAATAGCACAGAGTCCAGACGCTGCACTGGACACATAAACCACTTCCAGATGTGCAGAGTGATGATGCAGCCCTAGATTTGGCAAACTTGCCTCAGAGCTTCAGCTAGCAGATTGCAAAGAAATCCTGTAAGACAAAAAGTCTTAAAGGGGTGGGGGAAAGAGAAGGAAACAAACCCTTCCAGAAGTTACTTCCAAAATCTAGCTGCAAATTATGTTTTTATGTTTTCATGGTGAATGTGAACAGGTAACTAGTGTGCAAGAGCCAGACTACAACATGCCAAAGTCTAACAGAAGGCCAAAGTTTTTCCAGTGTCTGTTGGCAGAGCTCTTACGAGTCAAAAGCTAAGGGAGACTTGCAAAAGTCAACTCTGAACATGCATTTTGACTTGAATCATTTCATTTCCTAATATTTGAGCATTTAATCCACAGGTTTAGTTTAGATTCGAAAGAATCTTGGATCAAGGTAAACCAGCACATGGTGATACCCTGCCCCCTAAACTCTCCTGGATTGCTTTTGCAGTTTTATTTCTACAGCACTTCTTTTATTTGAATTCAGTCCCTCCCTTCTAAGAATGAACTTAAACGATAAACCACTGTTTTGTCACAAGACTTTCATGAGTAGTAAAAAGAATAATAATAAACACCTTCAGCTCTAAACTAATTTTTATTTTTTTTGTGAGGCAGTGCAAAATTTATGAGCAATAATCAGTAAAGGTCTTAAAAATCTTTTGTGTTTTAAATGAAGACTTCTGTTCCATTTGCAGGCGTCAAAAATGTGAATTTTCAACTGTAGGTCTCAATAATGCCCAAATTGTATTATTTGTGTCTGATTTTGTACAGGAATCCATCTTCTGCTTGAACAAAAATTAAATGAAGAGTTATATGTACAGTTATATGCTTTGTGCAGATGGCCACAACTATTAGTATTTTTCTGTGCTATGATATTTAAGTTGTATTAAGCTCATGTTCATCAAAGTCCACTCATGATTTTTCTTTTACCTTCTCTTCCATTTCTGTGTGAATCTAAGCAGCACACAGTCATATGAGCCTGCAGAACTGGGACCTGCTCCTTCACCTGGCAGAACCCTCAGGATTACTGGCAAGGCAGTTACACCTTCACAGAACCACAGAATCAGGTTGGAAAACCACTCTGAAACCATTGAGTCCAACCTATGATCAAACAGCACCTTGTCAACTAGACCATGGCAGTAAGTGCTGTGTCCGGTCTTTCCTTAAACACCTTCACCATCCCTGGGCAGTCCATCCTAATGGCTAATCACCTTTTCTATGAAGAAATTCCTCTTAATGTCCAACCTCAATTACACATCTCAGCATCATTTACTGTGTAGAACTCAACAATGAGAAGAGAATTTTAGCATCTGTCATAGATAGATAATATGATGATTGCCTCTTGCAATTAGGGGATGAATACTGTATGTATGTTTAAAGTTTTATTGATGTACAGTTGTGCTATTGTGGTTTGTTGTTTAGATGTCCTCTGTTCTCCCCTTCCCCCCCCCCACTCCGTGTTGTTGCAGCCTGGGTTGTCCCGGACATGTGGAGGTAAGGTGCATATATGTGCCCCTTCCACGGTGCAGTTGAGAATGGGAAAAGCTTGTTACTATGAGGTGCAGCATGACCACACCTGCCCTCCAATCAAGTTGCAAGAAAGTAGCCTCCAACAATGGACAGCAAAGAAGAGTTGGGTGACAGACTTTTGGAGTGCCCAGGGTTGCCTGATACAACCCCCCCACCCAGGGGTACAAAAGGCGTAGCAGCCATTTTGTAGAGAAGCTTGTGGCTGCCCGGTCACCAACTCCCAGTGCGCTGTCCTTTTTCTTTAGTCAATCTTTCGTTGTATTTGTTAAGGTTTAATAAACCTTCTAAAATTTTAAACTGAGCGGTTGTTTCTCACACACCAGATACACCTTTGGATTCCCCTCAGCCTCACACGTTATATATTCTCACAATACCCCTCCTCACGCAGGAAAGACGAGCTCCTCTCCTGCAGAACGAGACCTTCGAATTCACTCGGATCACCTCCCTGCCAGATGTAGAACCGAAACCTCGGTTGCTAATCTCAATCTTCAGTGTTTAAACAGCAACTCAGTTCTTTCTCGCTGCACATCTCTCAGGCAGCAGCATTGCCTCGTCTACCACTAGCCAGTAAAAAAAAAAAAAAAAAAAAAAAAAAAAAAAAAAAAAAGTGCTACACGTTTCTGAGGGGTCGGTGGCAGAGTGGCAGAGCAGGTGCCCGAGCACTCCTCGGGCGGCGTGCGCTGCAGGCAGGGCTGCTGCTCCACAGGGCTCCCGCCGGAGCACGGCCGGGCCTGCGGCCGCCGCAGAACGGGAGGAGGCCGTGCTGAGCCGGGCTGCGGCAGAGGCGGCCGCAGGGCGGGACACGGACCCGCCGCCCTCACGTCAGCGCTCCCCCTTACCCGGCGAGCTGCCCCGGCCGCGCGGTGTGTTGTGGGAGCGGCGCTGAGATGGCGGCGGCCGCCGTCGGGCTGAGCTGGAGGCGGGTGTCCTCCTTCACGGGGCCGGTGCCGCGCTCTCGCCACGGGCACCGCGCGGTCGCCATCCGAGAGCTGCTCATCATCTTCGGCGGCGGCAACGAGGGCATCGCCGACGAGCTGCACGTCTACAATACGGGTGCGCGGGGCGGGGCCGCGGGGCGGGCGGAGCGGAGGGGACAGCGGCGGGGCTGTCCCGTCTGCTACCGCCGGTGGCACTGGGCTCCGCACGGCGCCGGGGCTCCCCCCGGGCCTCCCACCGTCCCCCGGCACTGCCGCGGGGGGCTCGGCCGAG
The DNA here is from genome assembly GCF_965231275.1 of Zosterops lateralis. Classification (NCBI taxonomy): domain Eukaryota; kingdom Metazoa; phylum Chordata; class Aves; order Passeriformes; family Zosteropidae; genus Zosterops; species Zosterops lateralis. Next base: position 19,199,710 of record NC_139765.1, read on the forward strand.
GGGGCGGCGGGCGGGCTGAGAAGCTGCCCGGAGCCGAAATGGCGGGGCGGGAAATATGCCTGGGCCAGGGGTCTTCCTTGGGATAGTGCTGCGCCCTGGCTGATGCTGCGGGGTTAGTGGTCCTTCCTGGGGAAAAGCGACCGGTAGAATCTGCCGGTGCGTCTCGCAGCTGTTCTGCTTTCCCTGGCTGTCGCGCAGGGTTGCGGAGCCTCTCAGCCCTGGCAGGTCGTGGCTGAATGGCGGCAAGCGGGATTAGTCCCTACGAGTGTCCAGATCCCCATTTCTTCCCTCTGATGGCGGCAGCTCATGAGACCCGAACGCGCTGGAATAGGAATCTTGTTTGGAAAAGCAAACATGTTGGCATCGGGAACCTTTCCAAACAGGAAGCTCCCCAAGACCGATGTTGTTTGTGAAAGATTAGACGCCTAAAAATTTACTGTACGGTATGCTGGACGAGACTGGAAAATTTGCATGTAATTTCAGGGCTTGGGCCAAGACGGGAGAGTTCAGTGACTGATCTATGCTTTTAAATCAACCAGTGTTTGCTGCTTGAAGTTTTTCCAGGCATATTTTAATCTGATAGTTTAAAGATCTACTATGCTTAAATCCCATTTCTCAGGGAAGAAGGAAAAAAAAAATCTCTTAACTTAAAAAATCTCAAGTAATTCAAAGAAAACTCTTAACATAGTTATGGCATCAGAACAGAGGTTCTGATGAGTGCCTTTTGAGTGACTTATCATGACTTGGTTTTTTTCTTCCCAGACTTTCTGCTTAAGGTGTTTTCCCTTTGCAGCAGTGACAAAAAGGATCATGACTCAGTTGTTCCAGTTTCTGGATGAGTGCTTGGCCCAAATTGACCTTTTTTATTCTGGGGTTTAAGATGCAGGGTATGACCTGAGCTGCCCAAGTGTGGGATGTCATCCATGGCTCTTGCTATGCATGTGGTGATTTTCGAGGAGCTGGCACACAGTGAGAGCATCCTAATCCCCTGCATCAACATTCACTGGAAGCTTCTAATTTCCTACTTCTCCTCTTTGTGCTCATAAAAAAGTGTAGGAAAAAAAGGCGTTGTCCCCTGTAATTCTTAAATTCCATAATAGTTGAGGCACCAATATGCTGCTACTGGATCAGACAGTCTCAGTTGCTTTTTCTTGACTCTGTGCCTCTCTTCTCACACGTATCAGTGCAGCACTCTGTGGATATTTAAAATGGGTCCCAGAACAGTGTAATTAGTTTTTCAATAGGACTGTTAAGTCCAGGCACAGTGCCATGTTGCTGTAGCTCTAATAATTCTGTTTCTAGAGCTAGCTCCCTTTGAGTTAGCATGGTTATCTCTTTTGTGTGGAACTGCACTTGTGTTCCTCATTAGCCTCTATTCTTGGCAAATCTATTAAATTGCTGGATGACCCTTCATGGCTGACTTTGTTACAGTGACCTCATGGGCTTATTCATATACTGAGTAGCATTGGTTTGATAGAGGTGTTTGCTTTTCTTTTTATTTAAAAAAAATTAATTTGAAACTTAGTGTGAAGCAAATAGCCCATTCACAGTTAACTGCAGATTAAAGGTAATTCTTTAGAAAGCAGAAGTGTTTAAAAATACACGTTTCAGTGTTTGAAATATTTTTCTAATATTTTTTTCTGGTTTTTGGTTTTTTACTTCCTACTATAGTTACAAATCAATGGTTCCTTCCTGCTGTAAGGGGAGATATTCCTCCAGGTTGTGCAGCACATGGATTTGTTTGTGATGGTACCAGAATACTAGTTTTTGGAGGAATGGTTGAATATGGAAGATATAGCAATGATTTATATGAATTGCAGGTAGGAAATGCATGAATATGTTTTGATTTTCAGGACTACTTTATGTATCTGTTTATGAAGAAACACATTTTATTTTACCATCTGTGGATGAAAGTTAGATGATTTTTGCTCTTTTTCAGGAAGATTTTCTCCATCTTAAGAATCTAAAGTTTATTCTAAATAGCTTTGAAATAGAGACTTCCATCTAGTCTAAATAAAGTATAATATATTTAGTATTTTTTTAAGATTAGCTCTTACACATCTCTTTTAATGAATGTCCTAAGAAAAGCCCAGCATTCCCTTAAAAATAATTCAGAAAATATATATTAATATTAATATGTTGGTATGCTAATATTATATTAATTCTATTTGTTATGACTGACTATAAATGAAATTATTTCTGAATAAATTTTTCTTGTCTTCAAGGCAAGTCGATGGCTCTGGAAAAAAGTAAAACCTCAAGCTCCTTCAAATGGATCACCACCCTGTCCTCGGCTTGGCCACAGCTTTTCTTTGTATGGTAACAAGTGCTATTTATTTGGTGGTCTGGCAAATGAAAGTGAAGATTCAAATAACAACATTCCCAGGTGATTGTCTGATTTGTCTTTGAATGCTGATTTGTCTTTGAATTTAATGGCTTTAAAAAACAATTACTAGATTTGACAGCTTTGAAAAGGGACATTCTAGGCAGACTCAACTACTCAAAGTTGGATTATTTATGCAAGTGAAGGGGTTATATGTGAAGAAGATTAAATGTTTGTTTTGCTAATCCCACAATATGGAACACTGAGTGACAGCTCTGACACTTTTGTAGGGAAGTCTGAGGAGGCTTTGGTATTTCTGCTGTATTTTGGGTGATATTTTTAAGAATGGCTTGCTTGTTAGAATTACCTCAATCAGCAGAGTCTCATGAGTCATCAGGGAATTCATGATGGATGTTTCTTCTGTATTGCTGTGAAAAACAGTTATGAATTCATCTGGATTTTTTTTTACAATAACAGCTGAAGTTCCCTCTATTGTCAGCAAACTGTGCTATAATGCTGAAATTTTATATCCACATTCACCTGCAGTTCAGAGCACTTATATCCATCCACTCTACTATAAACTGGCAATTTCAAACTCAGTGAACAAGAGGTATCTGGTGTGAATGCCAAGATTCAAAGACCATTATCTAAAAATAACTTGCTGATAGATACAGCAACAAATGGCTAATTGTGCATTGGCCAGCCTGAAGATGCGAGAAAACAAACACCTTCTCACCTTTGTTGCCTTAAGTGTTGCCGAAATTTCTCTCTAATAACTCTTGTTGTGTATTTCCCACAGCTTTGTAGTTTATTGTGTGTCCATATGTAGCAAATTTTGCAAGGAATGTTGTTTTCATGTTTCTTTCATGTAATACACAAAAGTGTAGCAAATAAGAGAGCATGTTTTCTCAGAGGCCACAAGTTATAACTGTTAATTTTCTTTGTTTTAAATCCATTTTAAATCCAGATTTGTTACTGCCCACAATGCATCAAATGTTTTGAGAGTTTAAAACTCTACACCCTCCCAAGACAGAAGTCTGTAATATTTGGAAGTGGTCAGGGTTTAAAGCACACTTGTCATCATGCTTATAAGTGAGTTTTTCATACTTTGACAATAATACCCTAGATATTTAAATGATTTCTACGAACTGGAACTGCAACATGGGTCTGGTGTGGTCGGCTGGAGTATTCCTGTGACCAAAGGAACCTTGCCGTCTCCCCGAGAATCTCACACAGCCATAGTGTACTGCAGAAAAGATGTGGGAAGCCCAAAGATGTATATTTTTGGAGGCATGTGTGGCTCTCGGCTTAATGATCTCTGGGAACTTGACATAGGTGAGTTGATTTGCCAGCAGAAGTCAGTGCTTAGTGGCTGAGGGGAAAAATTACAGTATAGAATGATTAATGGTATGCTGTAATGCAGATATTGTAGAGACTGGCTCTGTAGCGTTAACCTTTTGTAATATTTGGAATTAAATAGATACAGTATTGTTTGCATATATTATCCTCACTGATTTTGGGTATTCAGTGAGATGGATATCATAGTCTTTAAAGCACTCTAAAGAAACAAAGCCGAATAACCACAATGAAACCATAATTTGTCAGTATTTCCTGTGATTTTTTTTAAAGAAATTTCAAGTGCTTGTTATTGCATCTTCTTTCTTAAAGTATCCATCTTAAAAACGTGAAATTTAGCTTTGCTGAATATTAGAGGTATGTTCCATCCTAAAATCCAGGTAGTGAAATACGTAGCAACAAGATAATTTTTTTTTTGAGGATTTTATTCTCTTTCTTTTAGAAACCATGACCTGGTCAAGACCAGAAACCAAAGGGACAGTACCACTTCCTCGCAGTCTCCATACGGCCAATGTAATAGGAAACAAGTATGTCTGTTGTTAAAAGCTCAACTCTAGAAAGGTACACCTAGAAGGAGGATGATGATGCTTATCCACCCACTACTGCGCAGTATAAACATCAGCCCTGTAGAGTAGTTTTCTGCTATTTCAGTGCAACTGTTAACTCAAGGGTAGCAAACTGTCAGCGTTTCCATCCAGCAGGACAATCTGTCCAACCCACCAGCAGCTTTCTGGGCTTCTTGGAGCACCTTTGTGCATTCTGGGGCAGCCTCAGCTGAGCCTGAGCTCTGTCAGGAGCAAGCTTCAGTGCCTCTGTGTGTGAGACAGACATGAGGTACTTATGCAAAGAAACTGCTCAAAGAGTAAAACTAGTTCCAGGCAAAATTATTCCCTACTTTTTCTGTAGTCTGTCCCTCATGACTCTACTTCTTGCCAATATAGTTTGTTTTGGCAGGTAGCATTGATAAAATGGATTTTTAAACATGAGTTTCAGTCCATTTTGTATCAATTTACAAGTTGGCATGAGGAGAAAGAGGCAAGGGAATAAGGAAGTATGAAAGCTTTATATCTTCTGATCCAACAGCTTAGCTTTTTAGTAATTACTTAAAATATTAGTAGTTTGTAGCCTGCATTATATTTTTAAATTTCTACATCTGAGTTAGATGCCAGTCATCTTATTTTAGCATGACTTACTGAAGGGTCTGCAGTAAAGCATAGTAGAAGTTCTGTTGTATGTGTGGGATTTTTAGAGAGCATTAGCAGTTTAATAGTTTGCTAACTGTAGTGGTATTAGCTTCTGTTTCTAGGAAGTTGTTTGAGGAGTTACTGGGTTTTTTTGTGTGGTTGGATTTTTCAATCAGTCAATTTACTAAAAAAATTCAGAAGGTAGATGTCTGCAACAGGACTTCATAAAGACAGTAGATACAAATAAAATTTGCTGTGAACCAAAACTGTAACACACTGCAAATTTTCTTGTTTGTCCTAGTTTGAGAGAGCACATGCAGCAGATCTAGATGTTAATTGGCATTTCTTTTCTTTTTCCCTCTTCCCTCTTTTCCTGTATTTCAGAATGTATGTTTTTGGTGGATGGGTTCCACAGTCAGCAGGAGGTGAAATTTCTGCTCCTGATGGTGAATGGAAATGCACTGGTTCATTTTCTTACCTTAATTTGGGTTAGTGTTTCTGCCTTTCTGGGAGTGGGTATTTTGAATTAATATTTTCTTAACAGGGTAGAGTAACTATTTTGAAGACCTCGAGAAAAGTTTAGGATACGTAGTTGTAATCCTGACTGACTAAAGAAATTGCCAGTTCTTTGCATATTGCTTGAAAAGTAATATTTTAATTCCTGTTTTTCTTTGAAGATTCATCAGGTTTGCTTCTTCAAATCTTTATTAATACAACTTTAATATAAGTAAATACTCCTTCATTTATAGAAGAACCCAGGAGACACATTCTGAAATGAGGTTTTTCTAAGCATGATAGTACTATTCCTGAATTCTGAACTTCTGATCTGTTTTCCTGAGAGAGATAACCAGAGGTTAGAAAATTCAGCATGTATGAATTGATTTCATCTTGCACACTAATTGGAAAGTGACCTTCTCTTTGTAATATTTCCATTTTAAATGCAGTTGTCTATAAAAACAGAGGTGATTTCTTTTTTTTTTTATTTTTATTTTTATTTTTATTTTTTTTTTCTGAGCAGTTAAGTGTGTTAACATCTTTATTTCTTGTTTTGGAAAACATCTAGAAACTAAATGCCTTGAGTTTAATTTACTAGATACCACAGAATGGATAGGTCTGATCTCAGATTGCCAGGAGGACAAAAGTAACTTGTTACCAGGGCCAAGAGCAGGACACTGTGCTGTAGCTGTTGGCACTCGTCTGTATATCTGGAGTGGTAGAGATGGTTACAGAAAAGCTTGGAACAATCAAGTTTGCTGCAAAGATCTTTGGTACCTTGATACTGGTGAGTCAGAAATAAATAAGAGACTTGTACTATGTTCTGTGTTTTATTAATATATGGAAAGCTTGCATGATTGATGATCAGAACATTAAAGCTGTAGCAAACTCGAATTTGAAATTTACATTTTAAAATTGTTTTTAAATCGTGCTTCACTGCTGGTTGTTTAAAGTCTATTACTTAAAATGAAAATATTAGGAAGGCTTATTTAAAGCCTCCACAAAAACTCTGTGCTAAATTCTGCACTGCATGCCATAGTCATTTGATGCAAGATGCTAAAGGCTGTTTTGCCTAAACTCAGGGTTCCTGGCCCGTCTTTTTAGTGATCTTTTCTGCTACTACTTACTTTTTTCACCACATCCTCTCTTCTCTTGGGACCATTGCTGCTGCTGCTTTCTCATCTCTTGGACTGCAAAAAAATACTATTCAATCTAAGAAAGGACCAAATTGTTCCTGGAGATCAAGAGAATTCTGGAGACTAATCACTCATTAGTAGTTGCATTGATAGCAGGACCCTGAGATGGTGTTGGGAGAGAGGGGATTAGAATAGAACTTCTTTTTTCCTGTTTCGTTTTTCCCTCAGAAAACAAAAAAGAGTAGCAGGGGAAGGATGTGCTTAAGATTGCAGCTTGGTCAAGCATAGAGGCAAGTGAGAGGAGCAAGCCATTGGCATTAGTCATGTCCAGGCTTTAGTCTGTGCAGAAGTTAGAGTGAAAGCTCACTTCAGCTACACAGGAATAATTTGAATTGGAATAAAGAGGAATAACTTGTGAATTAAAGGAATATGTAAAGCTTTAGGAGCCAAAGAGCTACCTGCATCCTTTCAGGAAAGCACAGGGATCTTCTGTCTCTGTAATTCCTACAATGATGTTGTAGCTACCTACTGCCAGCAGAAGAACCATTAAAAAGAAAACATCGAAACTGGAGCATTTTTTGATACTTTGAAAAGATACTTTGTAATTCTCTGACTTGACACCTTTGACAGTGGTTTCTTGTTGAATCTGGAATATATTGTACTTGAATGAAAAAAGAGCCACTGATTTTACTTGCAATATGCTGCTATTTAATGAACTGGTAAGGGAGGGCAATTTCTAACATGCCATCTGTGTTTTACTGGTTTCTTGTAGAGAGACCTCTAGCACCATCACAGGTACAGCTGATCAGAGCTACAACCAACTCTTTTCAGTTGAAGTGGGATGAAGTACCTACAGTTGAAGGATATCTTCTTCAATTACATGCTGACTCACCAGTGCCACCAGTGGCTGGAATTCCTGGTGCTGGCATTCCTGAGACATCAGTGCTGAGTTCACAAGGTAGCAGTCAGATCACATTACACTAATGTTTGTGCACTGGCAGACTGGAGGGTTGCATAAGTAATAAATATTAGTTTGTTTTTAAAGAACCATTCTGTGAGAGAGAGACCCTGTTTTTTTGGTTATTCTCCAAATGCCTGCATCATAATTATGGAAAACTCCCCTTTCACTTGTTTCTGTTGGTTTTGGCCAGCTGTCTGAATAACAAAGATACTTATAGAATGCTGGGCACAAGTTGAGAAAGGAAACAGTGAGGAAGGGATTTTATCTGTCGGACCGCAGTTTCATTTCACACTTAAAACAAAGTTTTCCTTCAGGCAATTTTGGCCTCCCTCTTCCTTACTGAAATAGGTTAAAACCATCATAATATTAAGTTTTAAATAACTGATGGGCATTTGCTTTTGTTTACCTTCAAGGTGGCTGTTCTCTCCATCAGAGTCCACAATCATTGCCTAGTGAATCTTATCCAGAAATGAAGGTGGATCATTCCAGCCAAACAAGTAATCTCATTCCTAATAATGTAAGTGTAAACTGAAAAATGCTTCAGTGTCAAAACAGTGTGGGAAGGTAGTGAACTGCCAGAACACTTTCTAAGTTTTAAAACTCCCTGCATACTTTTTAGGTCTTAGAAAAAAAACCCCAAATAAAAGAAAAAGACAGACACCTGCTGAAGTAGTTTTCTGTTTTCTTACATACTTTTTGCTTTTATGATTGAGAGATAATCTTTCAAGTCCTCTTCTTTTTAATGCACAGGGGAATTGCAACTGTATTGTCTTCCACAATGCCAGCTGGTATCCTGACATCAGTAGGAATGCTATTCATCATCAAAATGTTGGTGACATTAATGTGGGAAGCAAAAAGAATAAGGCATATTCCTTCTTTGTTAGTCTAGTTTAGTTTTATGCTAGTCTGCTTAGTTGTAAGTTCCTACAGCAGGTTAAATCCAGTTATTATCTGTCTGGTGTGCAGTTATAAATCCTCCTCTATTTTGCCAATTTAACAGAAATAGTGAGGACAAACTCTGACTAAAGGATTCCATTTTTAGAACTCTGGACCTCTTCTGAGTTGTGTAAAGTCTTAGATCTGTATGGGATCCATAATAGATTCCTGGAGAAAACACATGAAGAAATACCATGAATTTCACTAAGAGTAGAAATATCTCAAGTACGTGTCAGGAAAGCAAAGGTTGAAAGCCTCTGTAATTGTGATTTCTCCCGTCCCCCAAAGTCCCCCCAGCAGATTAAATATACACAGCAATGAAATTCTGTGTAATGATAAAATTTAGTGTGACTGTTCCAAGTCAATGCAGTATTTGAGTCTTTGTTTTATAATGACTAAGGGAAGGATTGAGAGATTGATCTCTTGGTTTAATTTAAAGCACTAGGGGGAATTGTTGAAGGAGTTTGTTTATATTGTTGTTTATGAGCAAGCATTTTCATGCCATGTTGCAATTGAAATTTCTGAACTTTGCAGTTTAACAAATGTGTTGTTTTGGTTAGGTCCAAGTTGCCCTTTCATCCAGTTCAAAAGTAGAAGGAAAAGAAAAGGTTGCAGCACCTGAAAACAAGGTTACACAGGAGACTATGAAAAACCACACAGATGCTACAGGATTCAAAGAATCAAATGCCCCTTCTCTTTTGCCTGTTTGTACTTCAAGTAAGATCACTATAGAAAAAAAATTAAAAGTGAGAGTTAAAATCCATATTAAAAATATAAGATTGTTTCTTCTTGTAATTTAAAATAATTTAAGAGTAATTTATAGTTTAAACCCCCAACTTGTGTTAGTTATTACTGAACCTGTTTTTAGAAGATACAAAGAAAATTGAAATCTTAATTTTTCGAAGTGTTGCAAGGTACATGAAATTCTCAATATATTCATTATTATGATGGCAAATCTGTCTATTTAAATGTAAATAGCCATTTTTAGCATTAAGTAAAAAGGGACAGATGACATTTTACAACATTATGATGATAAAACTCCAAACTGTGTCTGTCTGTTAGCAGTCAGCAGTCTGTTAGTGTCTGTCTGAAAAGCTATTGGCCAATGTAAAATTTCAGGCAATGTAGAGACAAGCACATTTCTCTCTCTGACTGTAGAGGAAGTAAAAGATGACAAGGCTCTGATTTATGCATTTCACTGAAGTGCTTTAAGTTCAGTGTAGTGAATCCAGGCTTAATCATCTGGTCTTTTTATATTTGACTTCAGTGCATTTTAAAGGTAGTTGGATTTTTATTTTCTTCACAGTGTAATTTAATTAGATGTAGAAATTTTGGCTCTCATTGCTAAGTGAGAAGCAGACTTCTACAGGGATTAATCTTAAATTGATTGTTGCAAATCTGTGATAATGATATTTGTGGATGCTTTATTTTAGTAGGGTTTTTTTTCCCAAATTTATTTTTTGTGACCACATACATAAAAAACAGCAAGCTTAAAATAACTGTTTATGTACATCTGTTTATGACTGTGGAGACAGACTTCTGTTCAGTTATAAACCTAAAGTAAGCATTGGCAATCAGTATAATCAGATCTGTTCTAACCTAATTCTGAGCTAATCTTAGGCTTTATATGAAACTAAATCCATTAGACCAAGCTGAGATTTGTTGTGTTATCAGTATTGAATTCTGGCTAATATTTCCTTTTTTTTTTAAGGTGCTCAGACATCAGCAAATGTAGGTGAATTACATGACTTGGACAAACAAAGTGTAAATCCTGATGCTTCTGTATCCTGTACTGTCTCCAGCTCACAAACTATGGTAACCCAGCAGGCTGTTAAAACTGAATCATCAAGTACAAATGGGGCAGTTGTTAAAGATGAAACTTCACTAACAACATTCAATTCAAAATCTGAAGGTTTGAAATGTGTTTCACATACTGTATTTTGAGCCATGTATTTCTAAGGCCATCAGAGTTCTTCTAGTGTGGTGGGATTCCTGTCCTGAGTAGTACCTGGGATGTAGATAGGGCTTTGGGCATTGAAGACCTTGTGCAGCCTAGATGATCTCTGTTAGGATTTATACATCTTTTAAAATCACGGTATTCCTTCTGTGCATTTATAAATCACCATGTTTCCTGTAAGTGAAAAATCTTCATTTATGCAGAGGCCCATTTTCTAAATACCACTGAGAGCCTGTTTTGGTGCTTGTTGCACATTTGCTCTCATTCAGTTATTGTCTATTTAGTCAGTGAAAGACTAATATAGTAACCTTAGATGATTTTGATTTTAAGCAGCTGACCATTGTAATAAATGTGGCGAGTTAATATGGGCAGCTCACTTCTGGTCTAATGTGCTGGCCTCTTCACAGTCTGCTGGAAATAACCAAAAGAAGCAGCAATGCAGAACATAAATGGGTAGTTTTTCAAGCTTTGTTTTTGACAAATATCAACAGGCTGTGCATGTTACGTGTTTTGAGTGTTAACTAAAGAACTGTATTCTCATATTGATGTTGTGTGTATAACGTGATTTTTACCAAGCAATATTGTATTTTAAAAGCAAAACCCAGGAACACAAGCATAGAATACTAATACTCCCATGTGTTACTCATGTGCTTAATCTTTTTTTCTTTTAAGATTCCATTTTAAATTTAATGAGTGCTCTGTTCCCATTTGTTAGGATTGTTTACAGTTTAACTACTTGCTACTTGTGTTCATAATTCAGACTGTATTGATGTTAGAAACAATACAATCAAATGAAGAACTAAGACTATTGACTAGACATTGTCCCCAGTATGTGCCTCAACCTGGTATTTAGATTATTTGTTCACAAATATTTTATATCTATTTCATAATGTTGTCACTTTTTAGGATTTTCTGAGTCCTGCCTTCTGTTTGTATTATCTGTAGCAGCCTCCAATGCCAGACTCTCAGAATTGTTCTGTGACTATGACAGAAGCCAAAATTAGTTTGTGTTATAAATAGAACTGCATGCAAAAGAAGGCTGAGACATTCTTGTGCAACAAATACTTGGCTATTGAGGTCAACTTTCATACTCTGTGGGTATTATATTTTTTCTATTGCTAAGTTTTTAAAATTTAACATTTTGTTTTTTAGCTGCTGAAACTGCCTATGTCATGCCTTCAACAAGGGTCAATACTGAACAGACAAGTGATTCACACTCTTATGTAAGTCTGAAAAAGTATTATCAAATTGGTTTACCTATTGTTCTGTTGATTAGTTGTAAGGGCTCTTCTGTTTTCCTTTAATTATATTTCTGAAAGAAAAGAAGTGTTTCTTTTGAGCTTGGAGTGAATAATACAGGGGTAAACATTTCTGTTATAAAACTAATTGCATTGTGTGGGTTAGATGTGAGTCTAAGTAGCAGTTATGTAGTTGGGAGGAGATCCAAGTACACGTTTCAGCTGATGAATTATTTTTATCAACTGGCACAGTGGAATGGTCTCTTCTGCATGATGCACAAAAATAAAAAGTTTTTCTGTATGCACAAGTGAATTTAAAATGAAGTATGTATTAGATCCGACTAGTGTAAGCTGCTGATTCTATAGATTTGAAATGTAACTTAACTGATATCTTGATGTTTTTCCCTAGAGGAGATGGGGACTGACTATGCAAGCTGTAAATACTGCCTGAAAAAGTAAATGCTTCCTATTTCACCTGCTTACAACTTAATATACAATACCCAAGGTGCCACTGTTGCCACCAAAAGTGAGGAACTAAGGATGGGGAGAAGCAGCTGCTAATAAAGGGTTGGGGTGCTTTTGCCAAGAACAGCTGCAGCTCCTGCCCCATTTCCATGCTAGCAGGTTCATGGCCTGTCTCTGCTGGACACCTGACTGTGCATGTGCCCTCCCTGCTGCCTGGAGACCAGCAAGAAAGCCAGTTTGTGTTTCTGGGTCAGTCAGGAGCAGTTTGCACACCCTCCATCCCCATGGCCCCATGCCACAGCAGAGGGCTGTTCTCGGCTGCAGGCGGGTCCCGCAGTGCCTGACAAAGAGCACACGTGGGGCTGAGGTACAGCTGAGCCCCAGGGAGAGCTGCTGATCTTGGACTGCCTTGGGAAACTTCTTGACCTCTGAGAGAAATTAATTTACAACTACATGCTGCTACAAACACCTAGTTCTACAGCTTTAAGCTTCTTCCCCTCCCTGCTCAGAATATCAGATGCAACATCCCAGCTGTTGCTTTTTAAATGACAAACTGTGTCTGAGTAAATGGATAAGAACATTTGCACAGTATTTTATAGTACATGCATATTCATTTGAAGCATAAAAAAGTAACACTGGTATAAAAGGGGGTTGTCTCGCACATGTACTAGAGCCTTGACATTTTTTTCCATGGCATTGAAGTGTGGGTAATCTACATGACATGTTCTTCAAACACTAGAGAGCTCCCCAGAGGCCGCTGGCACCAGTGAAAACCAGGGACCGCCGGTGGTATGATGTGGGAATTTTTAAGAACAACAGTGCTGTGGTGAGCCAGTTCTACTTGCTGCCAGAGGAAACGCTGAACATCAAAAGCAAGGTAGCTGCTGCTTCTCTGATGTAACTTCCAAGTACCTGTGTCAGAATCTGTTGCTTATGTAGTTCACACAAAATAGGGGACTTTCTGATACCACAGCAGAATCTGGTGCTTGTAGGAGTTTTTTATTTTACGACCAGTAGTTCCTCATGTATTTTCCTCACCTCTTTTTACTATTTCCTAAATGAGATGAATTTTCTTTTGTTGTTTATGTATGATAATACAAAATATCTTATTTTGCTATTGTTAATTCTTTTCTCATTTCTTGCCTTAGGAAACAATTTTAAACTTACTAAACTTTCAAGCCAGTAAAACTGAAAACCCCACAATTTCTTAATATTATTTCAGTCCAGCTTTGAAATGTTTCAATTTGTTCTCTGTTCCCAGAATTTTTGCATAAAAATTGTTGAAGATACTAATAAGACATAGGCTAGGCTGTTTAAAATTACTAGATCTGGAACTGTAGTGGCTTTTGTATTAGATCTTTCTAACTTAATGTTTGATACATATAAGTTGATACATGAAAACTATGAGTGTGAAACTTGCAAATGTGTAAATTAGTGGTGTCCTAGTTAACTAGAAACAAAAATTGTGTAGTCTTGAGGCAGAAACAAAACAACAGAAACCTTTCTTTGAAGGCACTTCACTATAAATATTCTATGTCTTAGTTTTAAAGAACAGAGTACATTGCGTAGTGTTTGCATTGATTGAGGTTCTTTCACATTATTCAGTAGGAAAATAGTTCCACTGTAAGGATCAGTGATGAGTCAATGCATATTTTAATCACGGAAGCACATAATGTTTCAGAAAGCTATTTGTTACTAACTTACAGTGCTTTTCTTAAAAACATTTTGATTACCTACACATTGAACTGCAGCTCCTAACATTAGGAATAACTGCTTTTGAAATAAAAATATTTTTTAGAACAGAAGATTATGTTAACTTAATCACAACTTTTGTAGTTTAGAATGCTACTTTGCTTTAACTTTCCCAAGTAAAAATAATGCACAGTGCAGCCTAATTTAAATGACTGAAAAAATGGGATATCTTTTGGTCTAGAGATTTAGTCTCACATTGCATCTTAGATCAGCTGTTTTGAGGTGAGATACTGTGTCAGTCAGAACCTTTGCATAAATTCTGATGTAAGTACAACAGTATTAAATAGATTTTCAGTTTCAATTAAACTTAATTAATCTCAGCTTAACACTTTGTACTTTTTTAGGGTAATTGTGTTCATAGTATTTTAAAAATTAACACAAATGTTGCTTTATTTTCAGACAGAAGGTGCAGATGTACCAGACTACAGATTACTTAAGAAACAAGATCTGTTTCCAGGCACAGTGTACAGGTTCAGAGTTGCTGCAATTAATGGCTGTGGTGTTGGGCCTTTCAGTAAAATCAGTGAATTCAAGACGTGCATTCCAGGTTTTCCTGGAGCTCCTTCAACAGTCAAAATCACCAAGGTGAGAAATTCTGGTTCTGATGTGTAAAATTCTGGTCACCAGTGTATTCTCAGAACTCTTGGTTATAGTTGGTTTTGTTTTTAAGTTAAAATTTTCATCTAAAATAGTCTCCAATACTTACTTGGTTAACTCTGCTTAATGTAATATTCTTTAAGAAATTTGTTTAAAAGAGTTGTTTTAGGAGTTAGTGATCATGTCAGCAGATACACATTCAACCATCTGATAGTTTCCCCATGGTTTTCTAGTCTTACATCATTAAATTTATAGGGGTTTACCACACTTCTTAAAAAAAAGTCAAAAGACATCCCTATCTCTTTATCTCCAGAGTGGTGATGATACGTTAGAATTTTAAGTTAATCTTTAGAATTTGGTGGGTTTTTTATATTGTTTATATATTTATGGTTAGCTACATACTATCATATTTTTCTCTCTTTCTCCAGAGTGTAGACTGTATTCATCTTTCTTGGGAGCCTCCTGCTTCACCCTCTGGAAATATTTTAGAATATTCTGCCTACTTAGCCATCCGTTCCACGCAATTACAGGAAAATCCAAGTCAACTTGTATTTATGAGGATATACTGTGGTCTTAAAACCTCCTGCATAGTGACTGCTGCCCAGCTTTCCAACGCCCACGTGGATTACACCTCCCGGCCTGCCATAGTGTTCAGGATTTCGGCCAAGAATGAGAGAGGCTATGGCCCAGCCACACAAGTCCGGTGGCTCCAAGGTAAAGTCACTGTCACACACTGCATTGCAGTGGAGCAGGAGCTGTGCATTTCTTCCAGAACCAGCACAGCACTGCATGTGAACTTCTTGAAATGTCGTTCTGTTCCTTATGGGAGTTTTATGCAATTCTAGTTGTTGCTTCTGACTTCCCTAGAATTCACTTCGGCTCAGATGTTTTTCATTCAAATAAGAAGTAATCCAGTTATGTGCATCATGTGCATGACATACAGTGTAATCAGGGTTTTTTTCTGTCTTTTCACTCTCCTAAATGGAAGAAAAAGTTCCATCAGGTGATGTAAGGTGTATTTTTGTGATGCATATACACTTTAAAATCTGTGTTATGCCAGAAGAAGTTTTGTCTTCTTGTCCCTGGGCTTTAATTTGTACAGGTTCATGATGATTTGGGGATGGGAATGGATCCACTGAAAATAAAATTAGTGTTAGCCTGGTCAGTTCTGGTATGCCTTAGAAGCCAATCTGGGTTTTGCCAGCTTCTCATCCTGCTTCTTCCTGTTTCTGGCTTAGCTTTGTTGGGATTTGGCTTTGCTCAGCAAGAGGTGGGCACACAAGAGGGCAGGAAGGGCAGAGTGCTCACCCCCTAAAGCAGCAGGGAACTGGTCTGGGGGTAGCTGATCTCAGCTGGTGGGCTAGGACCCACCTGTTGAATGTTCTACTGCTGGGTTTCTAATATGTGCTTTTCTAAGATGGGCAGTAACAATGAAGAAGTTTCTTCTGTGATTTTCAGTATTGTTTTAACCCTTTAATAGGCAGATGTTTTGACCATGATCTATACCCTAGAACTCTGAAACAATGTTTGTTTGAATATGTTTGACTGTGTACCATGTGAACTTATGAAACATTTAATAATGTCTCCTTCTTTTTGCAGATATGAAAACATCAGGCTCAAAGTAGGAAAGACTTAATAAATCTCAAGTTTCGAATGTAGTGTTTAATGTAACTCTTGTACTATTTGTAAATGCTACAAATATTTTATTTTTGCATTGTTTTTATCTTAAAAATATATAACCTTTTTATGTTTGACACATCAATGTTAAAGAGCCTTGCTCAGGTATGAGTATCATATAGAAAATATATCACATGGTGGGGTGAAGGATCACACTCTATCCAGCAGCTCTTTTTAGTAGTGATAAGTTAAAATGTAAGGAACACAGAATTTCAATTTAAAAATGAATAAAAGAATTGGCAGAAGTAGTAGTATTTGAGATATAGTCCCCATGATTGCTACAGATCTTGTATAGATAATTCATAAGATTTGGGATATGAGCAAATTCTGTTTGGTTTTGGTTCCCTATACCACATTCTTCATTGTGGTGCCTGAGTATAAGGCAAAAATTTCCAGTTATTATATAGTAACTTAAAATATATAAATATTTTAATATATGCTTTTTTTTGTAAAGAAATGATTTTTTATACTATTTGTAACAAATATCTTAATCTTGAAAGATATCCCCTGAAAATTTAAAAGGAAAAAGATAAACTTATCCATTGCTCTTATTACAAAAAAAATATGAATTCATTGTAAATGCACTACTATTACTTAAAATTATCCTTTTGTAGTTGTACAAATCTTAAACTTGTAAATACCAATGTTTACAAGAGACCTTTCTGGTCTTGTATTAAAACTTCCATGAGATTCACTCTCTCTTTTTTTTTTTAATCCATATGCTTTGCTTTTAGCATATGCTTGCTTTTTGCACTAATAATTTACCTCATTCCTGTGTTAGTAATCACCTGTGTTGCTTCCATAATGTTTCTGTAAAACTTCAATCTGAAAATTTTAACCAAAGTTTAGGATAAATGGTAAGCAATTTTGCACATATTATATGGCAACTTTCAACATATTTATTCCAGTTATTCTTCTTAAGTGCTTGTTTGCTTTACCAATATATTCTACCAATCAAGTTCAGTATATCCCTTTTACTATGCATCATTTTACATTAACTAGCTAGCTGATAAAATCAACAAGCATTACTTCTAGGAATAGGTTGATCCATTCCTATGTGGAAAGAAAAAAATTGTTCACAGTAGTGAAATAAAGGTAAACATTTTAAATGCTATTTATGTATCTATATATACAACTATGTTTACAAAGTGTAGAGAAAAATGGCTGAGTTGGACAAGGTCACTAGGGGAATAGATTGAGGCACTAAATAAAATTTATTTTAAAATAAAATCTAAATTATTTACTGTGCAGTGAAGTTTATACTTTGCACTTTAATTGCCCCAAATGCCAAAAGATTATACATCAAGGTAGAATTTCTTGCCTCTTCCAGTTAAATTTGACTTAAGAGCATTTGTAAATATATAAACTAAAATCAATGATGTGCCTGGTTTGGTGGGAGAAGTATCACTAAAATAGTAGAGATTTAGCAGCTCAAGTATCCCAGAGCAGATTTAATAGCCAGCTGTTGGCTGCCCTGAGAATCAGGGTTATAAAAAAGTGCTGGTACAGCCTTAATTATCACAATGCATCACATGCTTCAATAGCATCTAGAAAGTGCTGGGGACCATAAATGGCTATTATAGTGTTAATTGTGACACAGGAGTAACACGTGGTTTGACTCCAGAGAAAAATCATGTGTTTATGACAATGACAGATATCCCACTTTCACTTTAAACAGTGTTTATAGTATGAATGTATAGGACTTTTCCTGAAGTTAACTGGCTTTAAGATATTTGTGTTTTAATGGTCCATTTTGTCAGGTAGGATCTCACTACCAATACTGTCTGATAACTAAAGTACCATACACATGAACTGTCAACTAGAAGAATAGAATTTTTTCTTATTAGTACTGTGAAAGAAGCCTTTAGAGAAAACACTTGCGGCTTTGATTTTGTTGGTTGATAGCTGTGATTGTAGAGTTGTTATTTAAGAATAAAACCTGTTGGGTGTGTCTGGGTGGGGGTTTTTTGCACTTGGTTTCACATGCTTTGCACAATTTCTTTTTTCAGTGGGTATGTCACAACTACCAAAGGGTAAAACTGTGGCGTTTTCAATGAAAGTATAATTTCCTTGGGAGTGTGTTTTCTTCAGCTGACTTGACATAAGATGTCACTTTCTCTTTTTTGTCCAAGCTGGGTAATGTTGAATGGTGATCATATGCAGCTCTTCAGTTGCTCAGTTTTACTTTAAACTGAAATTGTGGTACACACTGTAAAATACACTTTGTGGTCTGTTTTTAGAACTGTATTTATAATGTTTAAATCCCACCCATTTGCCTATCAACTAGATACCAGACGAATATTGATTGTTTGATTTTAAAGTTTAGAAACTATTGACACCAGCTCTTTGAGACTCCATGTTACCCATTTATTTTAGATACTGCTAAAGGACATGTAACAGAAGCTGAAATCTATCAGATTGCAGTATCCATATCATAGAAATGTCTAGGTTTACTGAACTCCTAGGGAGGTTGTGACTGTGTAAGCATAGGACAGTCATGCCAGTTGTGGCAGACACTGCTACAGCTTCATCTTCAGAATGTTCTTGTGAAAGTGGAAATGAAGTGAACAATAATCTACACTTTGTGTTTTCAAAGTAATTATAGCAATATCTTTTGAATGTAGCTTGGAGTAGAGCACATGATCATGCCATAAACTCTGAAGATACAATAAGTATTACTGTTGTTATCTCATTATTTCAGGATAGCGAATTTGACGTGAACTTAGTCTTACAGCCTGTTACTTAATGACCTCTACAAGGAAACTGACATTTTGTAAAATACAAGTCAATTAGTCTTATTTTGATGCATTGTTTGTTCTTTGTAATAAAGTGGTTGTCCTATCAAATACATTGTAAATAGTGCTGTGTCTCTTTTTTCAGAGGTGTACACGTACAAACTTGGAATTTCTGATGCAGAGAGTGAGTAAATTTGTCAAGTTGAGGAAGGGAGTTTAATGATAAGCAGTCATAATACTATTACTTTTCCATAAATATTGTCTCCTAAGTTAATTCTTGGTTACCTCATGAGCTTTTTCCTTAGTTGAGGTTCTCCCTGCTCCACCTTCTGCAGTTGCTCTGCACTCACCATTACTCTGCCCACTTCCATGCCTTTGTGCCTTGCAGGCTGTGGGCTCTGAACTGAAATTTTGACATTATTTCCTCTGTCTATACAGGCATCATGTTGCTGTTGTTGACAGTGAGTGACAAGGAGTTCGGTGTTGCTTTGTTTCAGTTTGTTAAAAAGATGCGTGAGCACTTAGTGTGCTCAGAAGGCTCCTACTAAGGATTTGAATTGGGTTCATGTCCAGCTTTGCTCAAAATGACACCATCTTTTATGGCAGCTGACAATGGGGAACTCTTGTGGGAATAAGCACTATGTGTTGCAAGGAGTGATTTATTAAAAAACTATGGATATTGATCTAATACCAATATCCAACTATGACGGACAAAGACTGTCTAACAGTTTAAAGTTAGAAAGTGTATGTTTATTACAACGCCGGGCAGCGTGTGGGATCATTCCAAAAAACACACGCGTGCTTTACAGATCATCACAGGGTCTTTTATGTACAGAAGTATTGAATACCCAAAACACAAATGCATATTCATAACTCTGGTACATCCCATTCCCCACTTCGTATGGTAATTAGCCCAAAAAGCCATTAAGCATGCGTAGTTTGTTCTCTGAAATGGGTCAGTGGTCTTTTTTATGGGGTAGGGTCCTAAAATGATGAAGTAAGATGGGTCTTCCTCCCTTTGACTTTTTAACCTTTAATGTTATGTGACAGCTGAATCCTGTTTTTTCCTGGACTGTTTGATTTATGATTGTATTTTATTCATGGGGTCTATTGATTATTCAGGATGCAAAAGCCTAGTTTGACAGCCTAGTTTGACAGCCTAGTTTGAAAGCCTAGTTTGAAGGAACTGATTTATCAGTTCCTTCCATGATTTATCAGTTCCTTCAGTCTGGCTTCTGTTAACTAAAAGGGAAGTCCTAGCTACATTATCTCAGCACTATCTATTTTGACTAAAGTCTTTAATTCTTCTAAATCAATGCTTCAGGAGCAGGGGAGCAGAGAGGAGCAAATGAACTGAAAGGTCTCTACTCAAGAGACTTCACATGAGAAGCTGCTAAAAGCTGTCTGCTCCAGATTGATTCCTTCTTTGTGCTCCTAGCTATTGTAATAATGGTTATTGTCTTGTTATTTGTGATTCTTGCATTAGTGGGAAACAAATGAGATAATCTAAAACATCAGTGAAGAATCCTCTCATGCTGTTTGCTTTTTGTTAATAAAATTTTAAGGGTAGGAGTTACTTTCTCTTGTGTATGATCATCTGTGGGCGGCAGGGAGAAGGAACTCTGCTGACCTGAGATATTCTAGAAACACGTAGTTTTACTGCAAGGGTCGTCGGTAAAAAGGGCTTTAGCTTCAGCCACCAGCCTTGGCTGAAGGGAAGCCCCAAAGAGAAAGAGAGAGGGGGTATGAGGTAAGAGGTAAGGGAGGTAAGAGAGCTAAGAGAGCTAGGGCAGGTAAGAGGGCAGGGGTCAGAACGGTCAGAGAGCGAGGACCTTATTACAATACATTTTATCTCCTTTTGTGTTGAATATTCTAATTTACAGTGACCAACAGGCCCGAGATACAAAACGTACAAACTTTGCATGCAGCCTATCAGAACTACTATGTTACCATATCCTATATTCTAAACTCTAAAGACTACTTTTCTTATCTACTTTTTCCCTGATACCTTGGCAGGGTGGAGAGGGTCTACACCCTTGGGTTCTTTTGTTTTATATCCCTCAACCCATCTCCAGCTAATCACATCTTCCTGCCTGCCATAATCACATCTCAAAGCTGGCTTTCATTTCTATTTCACTCTCAGGTTTTACATCTCCAGTATTTCTTGCCAGGCAATCATATCCATAAGCTCTTCCTGGCCCATCTTTCCCAACACTCTTGAAGGCAAATTTGAATTTTCTGTATGAATTTATCTTGAAAACAACTCAGATTAATTTATTTTTTTCTTTATAGCATTAGCTGGTCCCTAGGGTGTTTTATATAATATTTCTAGTGAGCTAAACATCAGGGCTTTTGTTCTGTGGCTTCCAGTTCTGCCACTGAAGCATTTCCAGATTCCCAGGACAGGGGTGGAACACTGACTGCTGGCACTGTCTGGGCAATGTGTTCCTCCTGTTACTAGTAGTGAAATCTTCATTTTGAGGTGTTTGCCATTGGTCTGGAAGTGGAGATCCCTTTTATTAGAATTTCAAGTACTCAGCTTAAAGTATTAAGAAGATGAGCCTAAAATAAATCCTCTTGATCCATAGAGTCTTTCGGATACTGCACCTCCAGTGCTTTCCCCAGAGAGAGGAAATCCCCATGATGTGGGGTGGGTGGGGGTAGGGTGGGCACCCAGCTGGATCCCAGTGTGAATGAATGGTGGTGGGCTCAGCCAGAGAATGTCTGGCACCTGCAGCCCCTGGAAGAGGCCTTAGAATGGCAGGAAGGGCCAAGAGATCTGTGTGATCTACTGGGCCCCTTTGTGTTACTCCCTCCTTATGTGCCTCATGCTAGGTATGAAAATCTGGCATCTATAAATGTGGTGAATTTCAACTTGGGCGGTTTCCTACATGCTTCAAAAGCTTGAAGTACTTAATGGTACTTGTTGGACTACGGTCCTGACAGGAACAAAAAAATATCTCCCAGTTTGGGGCTGGGTATAGTTTGCTGTCATGGGTTTTTTTTAGAGGGGATTCTTGCCTCTAACAAGTGTCTGCTTTTAATATCTGATGTAATTGCTAAGTTGGTACAGCAGCTCCTTCAATGAAAACTTAAGCTTGGATGAGGTATCTTCAAAGAGAAAAAGAAACGAAGCATTTCAGTGTGTCCTAGTGTCCAGAGAGTTATTTCTGTATCTGTTGAAATTATAAAATACTGTTATCCACACATGGAAGTTATCAATATACAGTTATTTCAAAGCAATTCTTAAAAGAGGCACACTGTGTATATGCCATTTTAGAAGGTTCCAAACCTTTTAGAAGGTCCAAAATGTTGGTTTTGTTTGCATCCTCTTTTCTTTGTTTCCATTCACTCACGTAAATGTTTATTGCCAGGGATTCTTAACTGCCTTTTAGGTAACCAACACTCTTGCATGCTGGTAATTCTCTTTTAACAAAAAGTTATTAGGTACAAGCAGTTATCTTGTAACTTTGAGCAGTATTAACAAATACCCCAAACTTTTCTTTTTAGTAGCAGTTTCCAAATTATTTCTTCATTATGTTTTGCTTGAGTAGGGAAGAGACTTTATATGTTGACTTTAAATGCTGCCTGCTCCTGAAGTTTTTGGAGTCTGGGAGCAACTCTTTGAAATTACTGTCTTGAAAAAGAAAACCTGAAATATCAATCTAAACAGCTTGATGTTTCAGCTACTTACATCACAGCCATCTGAAGCAACATGAGAGCTGTCAAGCCAGACAACACAAAATGGCCAGTTCTTGTCAATATTTCTTCTTATGTGCGTGGAATTTGATCCCACCACATCTGCTCCAGAAACATTTTGGATGAGTTTCAGCTGCTTGGCTTGTAAAACGTGGCTGTTGCTTGTGGTTTTGGATAGAGTGAGAGCAGACTTGTCCTCCGCTGCAGTATTCCCCAGGCTCCGCAGTCTCCCTGTTCTCATCCCACAGTGCTGGAGCCTGTTTCCTTGAGGCAGAAATGCTCTCCAGCTGGCCTGAAGTGAGATTTCATATCCTTCCCCTTCTCCCTCAGTGCTGAGCTTTTCCTATCAGCTTGCCCCTGGCATCTGCCTGTTCACCAGGTTGCTTTTCCCAGGATGTTACACTGCACAGGGAACTCAGTGTCTGGTGGGTTTGGATTTCCTGGCTGGGGCCAAGGAGGAGTTGGGCAGTGCAGAAACAAACCTCTGCATCCCAGCATCCTTTATCTGTGTCATGCTGCTCTTGGCAGTGTTGGGACATGAGCTCTGCTGTGGGGGACTGTCCTTCCACAGGGTGCAAACAGTAGAAATAGCATATACTGCTCCTACTGTTTTAGCTGCAGCTGTACTTCGAGTGACATGGCCCTTGCACATGAGCTTAGTCTTGGTTGTGCTGCTGGAGGTGGTTGTATTTGCTGTTCATGTTGCTGTACAGGCTGGGTAAGTATCAGGCACACACACGTTAAATAAGCAGTCCAAAGACTGCTCCTCTGCCCAGGAGATTTAAAAGCCTCAATAGTTTTCTTTCCCACATAAGCAAATCAGGTGCCATTGCTCTGATAAATGGGTCATCTGGCCTGGTGTGCTGCAGTAAAATATTCCAGGAAATGAGCCTGGAAATGTGCCTGGAAGATTTTTTTAAAGCAGGGTAGCCACCTCCCTCAGAGCTGCTGTGCGTTGCATCAGCTCTAGCCCTGCCTTCACAGCCATCCCTGGGGACTTGGGTTTAATAAACTCAGTGCAGCTGGCACCAATTTGGAGACTACTGTGCATAGCAGCAAACTGTCCTCCCTCCCAAGAGCACATGGCCTTGGATGTCACCACAAGCTGAACGAGCAGTTTCCAGGGAGCTTCCCATTAAATTTTTACAACCTGGGGGTCAGAGGTGACATTGCACTCCATTACCACACCAATTTCACAAATCAATAGATAAACAGATCAATATTTGGTTCCTTAAATGTATTTTTCAGCCTTTGAAAGAGTGAAAGTGTGAATTATTTTGTCAGAACAGCATATCTGATTTTCAAAGAGGAAAAATTAGTTGGTATTTTCAACTAGGTGCATGTCTAACATGTACCACGTCCAAAAGGCATCCTCCCACCACTGCACTTTTCATCAAACTAGTCTGAGAGGGGAAAAATAAGAGTAACCATTAAAGTTAACATTATCAAACTTCTTCTCATAGGACTGCTTGGGCCCAATATAAAATACAGTTTCCTTATAGCATTACTTGTCTTAGAATTGACATCCAGCTTTGGAGGTTTTTCTTCATCTACAGACAAGAAAATTCACTACTAGTTTCAGTGAAAACTTCCTTTCTTCTACTTCGTACAAATCAAACCCCAAAAAGTCAAGCCTGCACCATTTGGTAATACAATGACTTAAAGGCAAGTTGTCTTACTGCTGTAAATATAACTGAGGCAGCGACTCTCCATGACTTAACTGGAACATTAATCACATTCAGAGCTCTGCAAAATTAAGAATATTATAGCTATAAGCAAAGCTGCTGCCAACTCTTTTCATGACAGCAAGATGCTAGGGAAAACAGTAGCCCTTGGCTCTCCCTCTTGCTTTGCACTGAGCAATCGCCCATATGCTTCCTCTCCTGCCAAAGGCTAGAGAGAAATCACCTATCCCTGCCTACAATATGTTCATGAGCATCATCCCCAAATTCTGCAACAGGTTCCCACAGCATTCAGAGGGATCCAGAGTGCAGTTCAAGGAAGACAGCTCTTTCAAGGATAGCCCACATAATTCAGGCTGATTTTTAGTTACATGCAGATAAGCATGGGGCAGCGGGTATTTAGGATGTACCGCCTCATGCCAGAACTCCATCTGTGTTCTGGCTACATCAACCAGTCACATATTTTAGCATTCAGTAGAGATCAGAAGGGAGGAATAAATAAAATAGTTAACAATGCATGTATATATCAACAAGACTGATAAAGGCAGAGCCTCAGCTCCCATTATGCCTATAATGTAAATGGGATGTAGAAGAACACCATCTAAATTATCTTTTCTCGTAACTGCACTTTGATTAGAGATAACAGCATTTCTGTGCTTTTAAAGACACCAAAAGCACTCTATAAAGGGATACCAGAAAGATCAAGTTACACAAAAATGCATTTAAAAAAAATTCCTGTGGTAAAACTTGCTTTTGTCATGGAAAGGCACCTAAAAAAAGTCACTGGTCTTGGCAAAAGATCTTTGAACTTCACTGCTATTTCAAGCAGCCTTTCTCCAAGTCTTAGCATAGGTGCCACAGCTGTCCTAAGCTCAAGCTCAGTTTGGGGGTATCTTAGTTCAAACAAAACATTCAGAGGACCAAAGACAGGAGTTTTGTAGAAACAGATGAGATGTAGCAAGAGTAGTCATTCTCAGTTTGGGTCTTAGCTACTTGTAAACACTTAAAAGGAGCAAAATGAGAACACAGATTTGTTGAACAAATCAAAGAATGCACTGGCTGTGCTGCTGCTAATACAAATTAGGCAAGCATTTCTTCAGACCACATTTGTTTTATTTGGTGTACCATGGCTACAGTACCCTGCAAACTTTTATTATAGGAGAATGGTTTCAGAGAGACATGGAACAAAGTTCTGTACTACTTCTTTTATGGCTGTAGTTTCAGGTAGAGAATGAGCAAGTTAGTTTTAGCCCTGGCCCTCAAAGGGTGAGAGAGAAGAAAAAAGAAAAACAAAGTATCAGCTTCATTGCTCCCATGATGGTGTATAAACCACAAACTTAGCACACTCAAACCTAAACTCACGGCAGAGAGGGGAACCTGAAAAATGTTGCTTGTTTCAGGCAAGTGTGTGGGAATCACGTCAACCCGCTTTCTATACATCAAAATGCTAAATCTTTCCTGGCTTCTCTTTAGCTGGTATCACAGCTTTTTTCCATTGCAAATCTGGGAAGAGCAAGAACAGGCTATGCTGGCCTGAAATAAACGGAATACAAACAGAAGGGGCTTGTGTAGGGATTGTGTTATTCAGTTTTACATTTAATCAGAAACTCCACTTGTTCAGTCATAGCTGCTGAAGAACAACAGGCTGTCACAAAGCCCAGAACATTCACGCAGACTGCCCCAGAATACACCGGATCGCCTTCAGAGGCTCTGCCAGCAGGATGCTGACTGGTAAGAAACACTGCTCAAATCTGCACATAAAGCTTTTGTTTAGCTAAAGAACTGCCTATTTCAGGCTTCTGGGATATCTTAGGTTATGCTAATTTCCCAATATTGAACTGTTACTTTTCTCTTTTTTTTTTTTTTTTTTAAGAAAAGACAAAAACAGCAAGAAATCATATGGCAACAGTTTCAAGGTGTGGTTTGCTTAAACTAATAACAGGTATGTGGAAAGATATATTAATATATTACATTTCAGTCCACAGCAAACAGTAAAAATACCAAAGGTCCCAAAAATCAGTCTGAGTAAAATATTACTAAAACCCCCACCCTTACCGTAATAGGCTAAGACATGGCAAAAAATTACCCACCCAATTATTAAAGAAACAGCAATGTTACCAAAAACAGCTCACTAAATATACAGAACCACATTACCTAGGTTGAGTTTATTGCAAAACCAGGAAAGAGATAGCAAACCTGAAGTCTATCTTCCATTCAGATTTGTATCACTTGTTCAGCTGTCAGCCACTCATGCACACACACACACACACACACACACACACACACACACACACGCAGCCTGGACACAGAAAGTCACTACCACTTTTGAGTTCCCACAGGCCCACAAGAAACATTATAACATTTCAGTAAAAAGTTAAAATGAGATCTTTTACCACAAGGACTGTAAAATCCTCCCTACCCTTGGATTTCTGAGTTTGGGATTCTAAAAGCCATACATAAAAGAGTTATTTCGATAGCAGAAAGACTACCTTAAAAATATCAAAGTAATTCTAAGGAGAGTTAATGCAACTGAAAAAAAAATATATATAAGAAAACCTGCATTACACAGTCAGTGTTTTCATTAACACTGTTGATAAGTTCTAAACCTCTAAATGTAGTAGAGTATTCATTGGTTTTGAGTAACCTTTAATTCAGAAGTTACATTAGAAAAAACAATTGTAGCAATTCTTTTGAGCTGCTAGTTTCATGAGGAAAAAGTCCCTTTCAAAATTTCAATAAATAAGCTGACATGTAAAGTTAGTTGAGGTTGTCATGCAAGACAAATTACATAACCAAGACTAATTCAATCTTTATAATAAAGGCAACTTGCATTCAAAAATGAACTTTACCCTTACAATTTTATTCAAAGGGTAAACATGAATTAACCCAGCTGTTTACCTGAATTACAAAAGTAACATGATTCAATATGAAAATAAGAAACTGTCTACAAATCTCTGACAGTAATAAATTGCAATATACAATGCATACAGGAGTTATACAGAGCAACAAACTCTTGTACAAAACAAAAATACTTTAATACCTTTAAAATCCAATTATTTCTTTAAAATCATCATGAAAAAGATTTGAGTCAGAACTCACACCTCAATTAGACAAGCTTCTGGTAGCTACATTACAGCTATTTAATATACAAAGAGATAAATCTCTTCACCAGTCATTAAAACTGCCTCTTCGTTAGAGTTGCACAGGTTTTCCGTCTCATGTTCCCAGATGGAAAGTTTTCTTCAAAATCATGAGAACTGAATTTGTTGAACACCAGAGATCTAGAGAAAGAAAATGCAAGTTTACGTTCCACTGCACCTTTTCTGAAGCTGCAGAGCACTTAACAGCAAGCAGCCATGAATTCTCAGTTGGTGTGGCACGATAGCCACCATTAAAGGACTAAATAAAACTAATTCTCATATTTCAGAACAGAGCAGCTGAACTAGTGTTTGAATTTTTGCAGCAGAAGGGAGAGTAGGGGACAGGATACAGGATCATACCTGTTGATATGATGTTGTGTAGACCATAACATTCTGCTGTTGGCCATCTGTGGTTATTAAGCCTGCTGGCAACTGGTTAGCTGAAAGAAAGAGCATTTAAAAAACGTTAGTCAGGAACTGCTTGATATACAGAACCTTGTTTGATGTGTCTGTCACCATTAAATTATTGTGGTCCATTCCAGAACAACAGAGCCATTAATCTCCTGAGTTGCCATCCTGCACTGGTATAGTCACACTTGTTACTAAGTGTTACAAGTGAACAAGTTTGTTCCCATTCAGAAGAAACACATAAAATCCAACTTAATTTTGCTCCCAGAGTAAGGAGAATGTCCACACCTGTACACAGGCAAATGGAGTGGAGCTCACCATCCTGACTACTGAAAAGGCCATCTCCAGCGGTCAGTATCCCAAGAAACCCAGAGAATTCAGTTGGCTTTGTTTAAAAACAAAGTTAGCACTTGAGCATAGCCATAGGGGAGGAACTCAAATCATTATATAAATTGGGATCCATGAGGGACTCCATAATATGGAAGCCCCATGGGAGGCAGGAAGAATAGGCAACGACAAAAATAAAAGGCACTGCCTGAGCCTGACATTGCACTGGTTGACTTCCAGCATGCCCTTCATGACACACGCAAGAGCTCTGATTTAACAGAGGAAAAAGGTGACCAACAAAAGGAGTAAAAAGTACTTATGAGATACCAAGAGAAAACACAAGGAGTGATGCTCCAAGGTAAACTTCACAACATGTATGTTGAGCTCTCACATTCAGAGTAGGTTCCATACAACTGCTATTTGGAACCAAAGCAACAAAACTCTGAAATTGTAGGTTAAGTCACTGTAGCACAACATTTTCACCTAGGACACAAACAATGGGGCTTTGTTCTTTCAGTTACTAAATATAAACAAGATGTATAACCAATACAAAATTCTGAAAGCACAGCATAATCCTAACAGTTTTCATCTGAAAGCTGATGCTTGAGGGTTTTGTAATTAGATTTTTGGTTGGTTGGGCTTGTTGTCTTTTTCTTTCCTTCCTCCTTCATTGAACAAATTTTCAATTGCTTCAGTTGTAGGCTAAGATATGCATTAAGATAATAGTGAGAGTAGCTCTGGCAGGTCCAGAATTTACTGCCCTTCGATGTGCATGTTCCACATCCAACACAGCTTAATGGAGAGTCCTTGATCCAGCCCTGGCATGAGGCCACCACAAAGAGGTTATGCCACCAAAGCACAGCCATCACTGCTACTGCTCCAGTGACACCATCATTCATCTCAGACACATCTATAGCTGCCCCTGAGGAGAGAAATACCTGCAGCACTTGACATGATCACTTATATAACAATTTTTTGTTTACTTTCTTTTACTACTGCAATGTCTCTTTTACATCCTTAATCCTGCCAGGGTATTTGTAAAGTTGCTTTTTCCAAGTCACAGCAACCTGAAGTTTTTTCACAGAGCACTCTGAGGCTCCTAGGTCTGGAAATTAAGAATCCAAATCTAAACATTGCAAGGGACCCTTGCATTTCCTCTTCCAAGCTAGAAGAGATCCACTGAGTCTGCACTGCTTTACGTAACCAAAGTCAAACTGAGAGCAAAGTCCTCAGGCTTTGAACTTTTGCTAGTTCAGTAGTTTACCAGTGATTTTAGACAGGCATATTTAGACATACTTAAACTAAATCTTGTCAGTAGATATGACTAGAGGTGTGCTTCCTAATTCCTCTTGTATCAGCCTAATATTCAACATTACCAGCCCATAACACTTAAAAGCCAAGATGGAGACTACATGAAAGAATCAGCACCAACAAAATCAGTGCAAATCCCAAAAAACTGTCAGGTTTTAATCCACAGGAAAAGGAAGAAAAAAATACACTGAATGCACATGATACTCCTCAACCTCCACCTTCTAGTTGCCAATCTGTGCATTCTTTTAAATGTAAGATACATTAAGTTCTTTAAATTAGACAAAGATGATTTTCTTCTCTGCCTCATTTCCCAAAGATGAGTTCCTCAAGTCAAAAGGAGTTCATTTTATTTTTTCCCCAAATAGTCTTGCTAGTAGAATGAATGGGGCCTAAATATGTAGCTACTGGGGAAAAAGAAAAAAAACAGGTTTGCACCTTTCATTACAACCTGTGTTTAAGCGTAGAGAAAAATACTGGCACTAATACAGGCATTTAAAAATTTTCCACAATTGACATGAGCTATTACTAGTCCAGGATATATTCCTCAAGTAAGAATGCTGATGACTGATCAAAAAGCTGTTTTTATAAAAGCTATAGGAATAACATAATAAATTAAAAAGTATACTTACTAAATGCTTCTTCTGTGAGCTCCTCACTTAGACCATCTCCAGTTGTAACTGTTCCCCCAATTCCCTTTTCTCCTTTCATTGCCTATGAAGAGGGAGCACAAAAAAAAGTAGGAAAAAGCTTAACATGTTTTTTCAAAGCCCCAGGAGCTTGACCAAGGTTTGAAACCTGCAGAAGAGCCACAGTGCAACAGCTGGAGCTTGAAATCCAAGACCGGTAAAACTCTTTGGGATTTGAGGATGCACATATCACATGAGCATTTTTCATCTTAGCTGTACTCTTAAAACAAAAACTTGCCAAACTAGGACTCTGTAGTTCTAAGAAAGGGTTTTATAGCCTTCTCCAGAAGGTTCAAAATCTGTGGTAATCCAGAAGCTGCATTTACAAGAAATCACAGAATCTCACCTACCAAGAATGTGCAACATTTGCTACCAACCACACACAAGCACCACCACCATGAACTAAGAGCTGACATTTAAAACCGAGATGTGGAATTTCTTCTCCCACATCAAGGGCTACAGCCAGAAAGGATATCAGCACAGAAAGCCAAGGCTTCCAGTCATCTGCATGCAGTTGTACATGTTTGAAGTTTGATGTTCTTATGCAATAGCACAGAGCATCTAGAAAAATAATGTGGGCATAAAAAAGGGTTCTCTGCAACGGCTTGCTGCAGACAAAATACACAGTTACAAAACAGAAGAATTTCACCCTGAAGACACCCTTGCTGGAATGGAGATTTAAAACTGATGAGCAAAGCTATTTAACCCATCCATGCAATTAAAACCTAATACAACTACTTTGCTACCACAGCATCTGTAATCTGCAAAAATGTTCAATTAGGAATGCAAGTAGCACAGACCCACTTCAGACTTACTTAGTTGGAACTGGAACTAGTTAGGCAACACTTGCCTTTTTAATAAAAGCACATACAGCACCATCACAGCATGTGCAACTGCTACACAGATCTGGAAAAAGACAGCACACAGTACTATTCCAACTTTATGTTACACTTCCAGGTACTCAGTTATCAAGGAGATGACCTTCTGGGAAAGGGAAGCTTCAAGTGCTGTCAGCAAAACAAATATCATTAGCAAGTCTGACCTAAAAAAAAAAAATCTAAGGTTTACAAAACAAAGAAACTCTGAAGAGCATCCTTATCTACTGTACTGCTAATTTAGACAGGGGGAGGCAGACCAGAACAAAAAAAAACCAAGCAGAAGTCTTTTTGAAAAGATCTAAATTGCTGAAAGCAAGAAAGTCACTTTCTGCTAGGGAAGGGATAAATTAAACTGTTTGGATCACATACGTAGCGTGTACTATGTATCAAAAGCAAACTGAGAGACAGGCTAAAAAAATAATTTTAAAAACTCCATTGAAGCAGATAGTTTTCCATGTAAATCGTTACTCCAACATGAGAAAAACAGTTTTTTCTTTTGGAGATCCAAAGTCCAGGCAAACAATAGGCATTAGGCCAGTTCCTCAGAGGATGTAGTCTGTAAATACTGACTGAACCCAAAGATCAAATAAACATTCTTAATAGGCACCTTTAAAGAGCAGAGCAATTTACTATCACCAGTATATTAGAGATTTATTCACCTGAAAGCTTTAACTACTCTAAATCAGCACGTCCAATCAAAATGCTTACTTCCTCCTTTTTCTATTGACATCCTCTGGAATGCTTTTAAACATTACATTACTCCCTGACCAAGAGTTGTGAGATAGTGTGCAAGTTACCCACTATACAATTCCAACAACAGAGAGCTAAGGATAAACACAACCAGGTTAAATAAATGAGGAAATACCCATATATACCAACCTCTCTGAATTTTTGGAGGTATAACTTCAAAGGTTCAACATAGCTATCAAAGCCCAAGGTAGACATGGCAAAGAGAATATCCTCTCCATTGATGGTCTTTCTTTTCTCTTGGTGACACCTCTCACTTGCTTCTGATGTTATAAAGCTGATGAATTCACTTACACACTCTTGTACACATTCCTTTGCATCCTTAGCAATCTAGTAAGGAAAAAGTATCATAAAATCATTAATGAAGACACAAGACTTTAAAAAAACCTCACCACAAACCCCCCCGAAGAATACACCGGATAACAGAGGAAGCATCCCAAAACCCAATGGTAATACTCATTTAGGCAACACGTGCACAGCAAAACACTGGATGTCCTCACTGCTCTACGTAAGACCAGCTGCAACATGATTTTACCCATGTTTTACTATTTCAAGCAGCACGGCCAACTGCCAGGATCTCCTGAAGTCCTAAGTTCTGTACAAGCTTTTACACACAGATGCTTCTTGCTTTGCTTACCTATGCTCTCTTCAAACCTATTCACTATAGCATCACAACCTATTTCCTCTTCAAGAGACCTGGTAGATCCAACCCCATTGCAGTAGATTCCCACAAATTCAGCAATGACAAGTGTTTTTATCCTGCCCAGATTCGAGGACTAGAATATAC
The DNA here is from genome assembly GCF_965231275.1 of Zosterops lateralis. Classification (NCBI taxonomy): domain Eukaryota; kingdom Metazoa; phylum Chordata; class Aves; order Passeriformes; family Zosteropidae; genus Zosterops; species Zosterops lateralis. Next base: position 19,232,187 of record NC_139765.1, read on the forward strand.
ACATAGCAGCAAGCCTTTCTAATGCTTTAGTATTCTGGTATAAATTTACCAAATGAGAATTCAAATGAAGAAACATATGCCCCCAGCAAGAATGAAATAAGTAAATTTGATTACAGTTTTCAGTTGGACAAAAGTCATTTACTCAACTTAAAATTACAGCAAGTATTACTCATGATTACTTGGGAAGCTGACAGGAGTTATCAAAAATACTATAATAATTAAAATTCTTATTCTTCACATGAAAAGAACCTAAAAATTTGAAGCAGATTCTGTGTGCAGAATCTTCACTAGTTCCTCTGGTATTTTCAGACACGTAGGGTGAGATTTTCAGGAGTCATCAGCCAGCAGCTTCCCTTGCAGTTTTTCACAAAAAAAAATCCTGATTTTTCAAGATAGCTCTACATGCCATATGCTAAATTCTTGAGAAAAGTCTCATCTTGATCACTAAAAATTTATGACAATATGGACTGGGGTAGAGTTTTTCACAGCGAAGTTATAAATGTGACATCCAGATCTCCAGAAAGCCCTGAACACTATGAAAATACAAGCAGATGCAACTAAATTATGTCTTGCTTCTATTTAGAGTAATCTCCAAAAAGAGAGATCAGTTTTACCTACAGTAAATGTTACTGTGGCTGGACTTGTATTGGAATACAACAGAGAAACAGCAAGTCGGTTAGGAGCCCTGAGAAGGTTTATCTTAAACAGGGAGAATGATGAAATGCTTATACAACCACCAGCTCAGCAGAATGGATTAAAAAGTCTATTCTTAGAAGTAAGAAATAAATAAGGCTTTCAATATCTGGCCTTATCTGCTCCACGGTATAAAGCAGACTTCTTAGATTACTTGCACATATGGATATGAGAGTATTCAGGTGATAGAAGGCTAACCATTCTCTTTCCTTCAGGGTAAGCACTGGATTTCTATTTCAGCCAAAATGATTCACTTATTCCAAATTTTATGCACCTCAATGAAAGCAGACTAAATCTCTCAAGAGAATTGCATAGAAAATATTCTTAGTGATTGTCATCAAGTCTGATCTTTTATGACAATTTCAGAGAACACATCTTAGAAAAAGGAAGCTCTTGAAAGCCCTATGAAGAGCAGTTCTGGACACTCTAATTACAGCAGTTATTAAAAGCTTTTAGAAATCTAAGAAAAATGGACTTGGCCTCAACCACCTCCTGCTCCTGGGGCTTTTTTCCCTTTCCTTTTATAACGCTTTTCTCCAATAAGCCTGCATAATGTGGAAAAAGACGTTGTTCTAATCAGCTCAAGTTCACTGAGAGGAAGGAATAAAAGCCATTAACACATTTTCTTTACCAAACAACAGTATTACCTTTCCTGTTTGGGGTATGGCATTTTTCATTATCCTTGCCACATTTGCAATTGGAAGATATATATCTTGTTCTCTAAAACTCTCTTTTGAGCCATTTGTATCTTCATGATCATTCATGCTGTCTTCTGTGTCTAATGAAATGAAGAAAAGTTAACAGAAATTATATTTGATAGCAGGCAATAATTCAGTTTAAAATCTTACACTGGAGGATGAAGACCTTTGAAAGCACAGTGCGTCAACATCATAGAAATAATTTAAAAAATAGATACAACATCAGGGTACCTTTATAAAGATAGCACTTTATCACATTACACACAGAAGTGTACATGGCTTCTGATCACCAACCATTCTTAATGCCATGTAAAAATACAAATTTTTTTTGTCATCCCCTCAAGGTCTCTGTGCCAACATCAAAAAATCCCCCCTTCAGACTGCAGAAAAAAATGCTTTATAGAGTGAGGCATTATGAAAACAATGGCAAATTTTGCCTGAGAGAAGATAGCAGAGAATGATACAAGAACTGGAAGAAAATATATGTATACACACATACACAGAGAAACAGTAGTATTTATTCTTATTTCTTACCATCGTGAGGCTGTATCACGTAGTGACTGCCACCTATGTAATCTCCAGCAATTCCTAACTGAGAAGCATCTGTTGTGGAGCTGTCACCATCCATCTACAACCAGAGGAAGGAAACCTTTCAGGTGTGACTGTTACATCACTAAATGCAGCTATTACTCAAACTCAGCACATTAATCAAACTATGAGATCAATTTACACAAAACATAAATATTTCGTTATTGGAGAACAGCATGCCCACTGTCACTCCTGAGTTTTACTGACAGTGGAAATAGTTCCTGTTTATGAGGCTTCCCAAAAAACTCAGCCAGAGGCACGGGCCATGCATTGAATCATTAAGTTCACGTGGCACACAGATAGCTCCCATGGGAGTCTGATCGGAACACGCAAGTTGTCTCTGAACAACCCTCAAAACCTACACCAGCCCTCTGTTCCCTGAATGCTTTACCTAATAATTACTACAGAGAGTGCATTCTTCACTTACCTTTCCCCTCCATGCTGGTTTGTCAAGCCCACTGACAAACTTCTAGCCAGACCACAGGACCAGCTCTGCATCCTCATCCCCCTGAGGCACCAGTTACTCCTATGCGCCTTCTGAGTCATGTTTTAGCATTCCCTGGTCCTGCCCTGCCTCACTCTCTGGGCATCCTTAGGTGCTCTTCTCTCAATGTTCTGATGTGGTGGCCAACAAGACTTCTTCATGAGGCTTTGAAGATGGGGGCAGTCACAGTTTAATAGGTAACTTAAATGCCAGGAGAAAAAGCAAAGCCAAATGAGCCTGTACTTCCCTCCTCACTGACAAACTACACACAGCCCCTGGGGAGGCAGAGCCGAGATGACTGCACTCACTGACCCCACACCCACTGTGTGGGTACCTTGGTGTCTGAAGGATCACATGGTTGTTGCCACTAAGACCACAGAGCTCACTTTTTTGCACACCCATTAGCCTGAAGAGGGAGGGAAGGAGAGCAGGAGAAGCAATGTTGTACTATTTTTACACCTACCCAGAAATATGAGCATTTAACCTCTCACTAATCTGCATGTTGCTTGTGGCCACAGGGCTGTTTCACTTTGAAACCTTCAAGCAATGTCCAGTGTTACACTTGGCCACAGATGCACAAATAATGTGAACACTGCTCACATTCCAACAGCAGCTGGACAGAGCCTTAGGAGCTGCTCAAGAGAAAAAGACTCTTCCAGCTCCTCTTCACCATATGGAATATTATACACACTTTTATAAAGAACTTCAGGTCCCTTTTGCTGGGCTTTTGTAAACCAGCTTCACCTCTTACACAGCAGCTCTACCCAAAGGAAGGGCAGTATTTCAGGCATTAATCTTCCATGTGCCAACCTTTACACAAATTCACTTTGTCCACATTTTACAGATGCTTTGTTGGGAGATTTAACTTTCCTGTTCAATCTCCCAAAGGTGCTGCAGTTTGCTTACTCAGCTTACTGTAATGACAATGGAAGGATATCACAATCGTGCATGTCATGACCACCAAAACTGACATCATACATCATTAAGGGAATTGTGTCTTTCTCATCCTTCTGCACTTTGAAACAATTAAAACTGTAGTCTGGTAAATCCCAAAAGCTACCTCCAAAATTAAGTTAGGGTTTTCTGGTAGTCTTGTTCTCAGTTTCAGCTCTCTGATCTCTACTAGAATTTAGTTCAGTATCTCAACAATCTTTACGCAGCCTCAGCACAAGATATTTTAAATATCTGTATCTTTTTTTCCCCTCTCTTTTTTCAATCCTCTGTGAAACATTTCTTCTAAGTTATTTCCTTCCTCCAGGGTTGCAAAATTCTTCAAATTTCTGCCATGATGCAATAACTGGTTTCTGCTCACCACTGCAGGCTATTCCATCTGACCCAGCCAAGACCCTGCAACACTAAGAAATCATCTTGCTTTCATTAGCCCAGCTTGCCTTCAAAAGACAATTCCTGCTTGAATTTCTTTCAAGCCTCTGCTGCATCTACAGACAGTGTTGGTCATATTAGACTAATGCATCCTCAAGGTAATACCTTTGCTTCTATTCTTTTCTGCGTGCACATTTCCAGATCTACTTACAGGATGTATTATTTCATCATTAGTGGGAATTTGTGTGGATGTTTATCAGCACTACGAATCTAAAATAGTGATTAGCAAAATTGACAGGAAAAGGCTTGCAACAGAAAAAGGCAGATCTGACTCAGATACAGAAAACAGGCACTGACGGCTTAACATCAACTGAAATCACTTCTGTCAGTATTACTTGAAGACAGATTTTTAAGTGCTAGGACAACCTTGGGACAGGAGATTAGGGACAGCACTTAATACCCTTCTGCATAATACTCAGCATAACAAGGTCCTGATCCAGGACCACAGGATAATTCATGTTGGAAGTGGCATTGGGGGGTCTTTACCAAAAGCAGGGTTAGCTCTGAGCTCCAAGCAGAGCACTCAGAATTTTCTCCAGCTACATGTTGAAGGCCACCACAGACAGAGCCTGCCCAGCTGCTCCATGAGCCTCCTCCTCAGCCTGGCTGACCTCACAGTGAGAGAGGGAGTGGATATCAGCATACTACTTCAATCCAAGTAAGTTGATGGAAGGACTTCAGTCAGAGTTGTCATTCAATTCAAATCTAGATCCAGGCATCTGAATATAGCAACTGTAATTAATATGCCATCCAAGTCACCCTACTAGTATTTCTTTGAGCCAAATGGATGACAAACATGACCTTGCAGGAAAACGTGGCCACTGCTTTCCCAGTTACCTCATAACAAACAGTTACACACTCACACATTACAATTTTCACTTCAGATGTTCAAAACTCCAGCCAATCACCACATTATCTGATTGTCAAGCTCAGCACAAGTTCTCTATAATACATACAACAATGTTCAGAAAATAAGAAAACACTGTTCTCACTACACTGTTGCTACTTAATCCCCCTTCTTTAAATAAACAAACAAAACCCCAATCAATCAATAAAACGCCTCCAAAACCACAAACTAAATTCTGTGTCCCTGAAGTTGCTCTGGAAAGGCAACTTTGCTCTCCAATGTAGCATAGCAACAACCCTTGCCTACACTAACTACAGTCACTGGGAGACTAAAAAGGCCAACAGTTCTTATGTTGGCCCATTTAGTAGGAAGACCTACTACTTGAGATGAAAGTAGATGCTAGAACAGGCAAAATCCTGGGATATCTAATCCTAAAAGGTTCAGGTGGGCAATCTCCTCTCAGATTTTGCTTTAGACTGCCGAGTTGTTACAACTTGCTTTAAAATAGCCATTTGCAGATTATACATCACATTTGCATGGCAGTTTCAGCATGGAAACATTGCAATGCCTTTTAATACAAGACCATCTCCTACTTCTGTGTGGTGCTAAATTGAACAAGGGAGGGTTTCCTACACCCCAGTCCTCCAGCAGCAAGTGCTATGCACAACTGCAGGAAGCAATTACTACAGGTTGTACATTATCCTCAGCCTCCAGTGCTAGGAAGACACTGAAGCTCCTTCATGCATACACATAGACTGAATCAAGACTGAGAGCTAAGCATATCAAAAGTGGCATGTCAGTCTCTAAAATGACCGTGCCACTATCTGATTTTGTCAACAATTAGGGAGAGTAAACAAGTACAGGACACAAATATTCAGCACTACATTGCAAAAGAAAAAATCTGAGTACAGAGCAGTAGCACGTTTTCTGTTAGTGGTTTTCTGTTTGGTTTTTCTATCTCTAATAAAAAAGGAATATTACTAGAGATATACAAACTACTTGATGCATGGAAATTAAAGAACTACGTTAAAAGAGAAGCATTTCAAGGGCATCAAAGAAGGGTCAGTGATAAGATGCAAATGAATGAACAAACAGGTTTACACTGACATCTGGTATAAATATTCTGGAGGATGCTTAAAAAAATTTGCTCCTGTCAGCTTACCACAACTCAGACTGTTCCTATAAAATGTCTATACTAAACTAATAAAACATCAGTATCTCAAAGTAAATCTTGCATCTTGTTTAATCTTATAAGCTCTCTTAAGAGTGCAGTCAGTATCAGTGGCTCAGCTAAATGATAACTAAAGAATGCTAGCACTGAGAAGAACGGACTAAAGCTAAGATCAATACAAAAAAAAAAAAATTGAAGAAACAAGATTTTTGTTTTCAGAACAGGGAACTTATCTGGCAATGAGTATTTCATGTGGTATTTTTTCACCCTGTCTCCTAAAATTGCTACCCAACAAGACGGGCAGTAGAAATTTATATGTAATGAACTGAAGCACTTGGTACACATTCCATGCAGTCACGTCTGCCAAAGAAGCAGGACAGAAACAATAACTAAAGCTGTAGGTAGTAACCACATCATTCATTTTGCCACACCTTATCACCAGAGATGTAAAGCTGTGAATCGGTACATAACAGCAGAGATACAGTGTTTTATTTGAGCCATCTGCACTCTCTTCTGTTAAGCAGAAAGATTTTTCAACTGAAAATACACCTTCAATTTCCTTTTATTTTTCAGTGACTTCTGGGGATCCTAATTTCCCACTGAATTCTCAACTGCAGCAAGAAATACCAACTGGTGAATGCATTCACAGGACATTGTTCCAATAGATACACAAAAATATAATGCTAAACCTCTTAGCACATAGCTAGAACAAAACCATACACTGCACTCTCTGCCCATCTCAGGCTTCTCTAATCTCTTGCATTCAGTGCTTTTCCCCACAGCAGAATAACACTGCGAAAAGCAGACTGATGTTGAGAGGACCAGACAGCATCACCAAGGCTCATTAGCATCTGGGTTGTACCAGGACCCTTCCCCCAACCCACAGGGAAGAAACTTTCCCTTATGAAATCGAAAGAGGGCATTGTCCCCTTTCCACCTTCCCACTCTATGTAACAGTCTGTCAGCTTTATGTCTTATCTTACAAGCCCCAATGCCACTGACCACAGGCCCCCTCCACACGGATCCAGCTGTGCTAGAGCAGCTAGTGGCTCCTCCCCAGGTTGGCTAACATCCACAAGCATTGTTGGCTCCAATATATACGGCTGGACTAAAACCTCACATATTTTCACATCAAGGAGTGGGTCAGTGATACAGTGCGAGCAGGAGAAACCCAGTTTCCACGCATTCTCCTTTTTGGCAATAGAAGACAGAAGCACAAGGGGAAAACAAACAACATGATTAGAGGAATAGAGGCAGTTTAGTTGCTTTTGCAGAAGCTGGAAGAGGACAGCTGTGCTGAACACACTGTACCAGCACCTCCTTCCTTCAGCAACCTGACTGAAATCCCCTTATTACCTTTCAATAATACATTTTTGATACTTTATCATTTTTTGTGAAAAACTAATCTTATCTATGTATTAAAGCAGCAATCCATAAATGCTGCCTTTTTCCTTTTAGAAGTTTGGTAACATTTTGAAGTAGTTTATTTTTCCTTTGTTGAGGTAGCAACTCAACTATGCCAAACAGCTTTTTCCTCTCAAGCAACAGGGCAAGTAGGAGTTTTACAAAGCTAGTTCAGACCAGACCAATATTTTCAGCCCAAACTGTTGAATTTCTTGACACTTGCTTTTACTCTAACAATGTAATTTACCCATACTGTTTAGTATGTACATATATATAGTCATATTTTGCTCTTTTTACAAGCATCCTGCCACTAAAATATCCATTTCCAAATACTAAGTTTCTTTAAAACACTGCAGCAAAACTCAGTACTAACAGTCAAGTTTCTTTCTCAGCAAAACTTTAAAGGTGGAGCGACATTAGATTTACATTTGAAAGCACTAAAGGAAGAACCTTGCAACCCTTTTTTAAATGTTGACAAAACAAAGTATCAGACTTTCAAAGTTTCAGTGTTTTATGCTTCATATCTTGACATTATCTTAAAAATTCTCGTCATTCAATTTCTGAACATTGCCTCCCTTCATGTAATTATTACCACAAATAAAAGAGTTAAGCTTTGAACTGCTGCAACTGTCAAATCCTGAAGTCTAAAGAGTAACACCCAGTGCTCCTAACTTCTCCCAATATATGCCATAGCTGTAAATGCCAGCAGCCAAGACCGTGTATAACTACCTGCTCGATGCACAGTGCAAAAGCAACTCACACAGGCCTCAAAATTATTCAGATTGAGCCATCTCAGGTGTCCTAGAGAACGGCAGATGGACCCTGCCTTTACATTGTAACTGTCATGCCACAGGCCACATAAGCAAAGAAACAGAGACAGCAACCACTAGCTTATTGTTTAGGAATAGTATGCTAATGATTATATATAGACACCATTTCTCCATTCCTGCATGCCAATTAAAGCCAGACTCTGAATACTGCTCAAAGTGGTGCCTGCCATTTCTTTTTCCTACCATTTTGCCAGAGCTTGAGAAAGCTGATTTCTTTTCTTTTTTAATTGACAATAACTGTCATCTACCAAGATGCCAAGGAAAGGTTACTACATGTAACAGAGTCCATGAATGGGCCGAAATCCAGATTTCTGTGTTCCTTATTGCCTAGAAATGTTCAAATCCTTGTTATGAATACTTCTGCCATCCCAAAAGCAAGCCAAGCACACCAGGTAGCTCTGACCTGACAGTTCTTTTCAGAACAAAATCTTTTTGGTTAAGCTGTAGAGAATTTGGTAAAGCTAGAAGTTGATTTTCTACTGCTGCTGTACTGCAGAATATATATTATAGCCACAGAAACATTAGCAGAACACATGAATTTTTTTTTGTTTTCCAATAGGATTGTCTGTGAATGACATCGACAGTACTCTTCAGGACCACCAACTACATAATTTCTGGAAGCAGAACAGTGGCTAGCACACACAGGTCTGCCCAAGAACACCTGCCACACACAGAAAAGTTGTATAGATGTTGATAATGGCAGGGTCCCGTCTCACTCCCATCTGTCATGTGTGTCACAGGACAAGTGCTGACCCCACTCAGCTGCTTCTGTGCCACTTGGAGCCGATCGATCCCATTTCCCGATTTTATGCCCTTCAGAGATGCAAACACAGCCAGCGCTGGGGCACGGGGGACACCTTCCTACTTACGCCAACAGTCTCCGAGCCTTCCTGGCACCCAGCTCACATCTGCTCGAGAGGTAACTCGTCTATCGTGACCCGTTGTTTACAAATGGCACAAGACGACGAGTCCTCAGTTAATCAGCAACTTTATTGTTGGTCACCTTGGCTGGGACTTCCGCGCTGCCCGCACCTGCCCGGGGCCGGCTAGGCGCCTCAGCCAGGCCCCCGTGCAGCCCACCAAGGCCTCGCATTCCCGCCCGCACGGGCAGCCGGGTACTGGCACTACATCCCGGGGCCTCGCCCTACGCTCCTCATCCCTGCAAAATACCGCCAAACCTTCCAGAAAATTTCGGTCCCTACAACGGCGCCGGGGGAACTGGGAGGAGAGACCGGGCCGCTGTGGTCCCGCTGCCCGGCTCCAGGCCCAACCAGGGGCCGTGGGCGTGGTGGGGGTCCCGGCCACTCGCTCCCGCGGCGAGGGGAGGGGGCTCGGCCGGCGGACACAAAAGAGCGCGGAGCCCTCTCCGCCCGGCGCGGCCGCCACAAAGCCGCGGCCCCGGCACACAGCGAGCACGGCCAGCGGGGAGACGGAGGGATGGATGGCGGGAGGCCGTGCGCCCCGCGAGTGCCCGCCGCTTCTCAGCCGGCGGCACGGGGTGTCGGCCGGCCGCGGGCCAGCTCCGCCTGCTGCCTCCACCCCTGCCTAGGCCGCAAAATGGAGCCGGAGCGGGGAGGGCCCCGCGAAAAGAGCGGGGCACCGGCGGTGGCAGCCGCCCTGCCGCCCATGCCGACACCCCCCTCGCCGACGGCTCCCTCCCTGCCCGCCCGCTCCGCTCCCTTCCCCTCCCCGCCCGCCCAGCCACCGACCCAGCCCGTTCGGCTCCTCGGCCGCGCGGCCCCCGCGGCTCCGGCCGCACAAAGCGACGCACGGCCGGTGCGGGGCCCGGGGCGCCAGCCCCGCACTTCCTGGTGCCCGCGGCGGCGGCGCGGCGGCAGCGCCGAGGCCCGGGGAGGGAGACGGACATTTCATTCGAGCCTGCAGTGGAACCGGTTACCAATCATTGGCCGGAGCCAGGCACAAACCTCCAGTGCGGCCCTGGTTGGCTCCCTCCGCAAATCGGCTGTTTGGTTGGACGGAAAATGGCTGCGAAGGAACCAGTCCCAGCGCGGAGCCCCGCTTCCCGCAGCCGGGCTGCCCTCCCTCCGCGCCGCCTCCTCGCTACTCGCGCCGGCTCTTCCCTCAGCGCGCGCCCTCCCGCCGGGCCGGCCCTGCCCGCCTCCTTTATGGAGCGCCCGGGCCGGGGGCGCCGCGCCCGCCGCCCCCCCGCGCGGGGCCGGGGCACAGCGGCGGCCGGGGCTGCCACCGCGGGCTGTACCTGCCACAGGGCCCGGCCCCGCAGGCTTGCTGCTACTGGCGATTGTGTAGCGGGACCTCTGACCGGGGGCAGTCCTTCCCTGCGGCCTCGGTCTCACAGAATCACAAATGGATCAGGTTGGAAGGGACCACAGTGTGTCGTCTGGTCCAACCTTCCTGCTCAGGCCGGGTCATCCCAGAGCACAACGTTGCATCCAGGCGGTTCTGGAATATCTCCAGTGAGGGAGACTCCAGTGTCTCTGGGCAGCCTGTTCCAGTGTGTGGTCACCACAAAGTAAAGAAATTCTTCTTCATGTTCAGGTGGAACTTCCTGTGCATCAGTTTCTGCCCGTTGTCTCTTGTCCTATTGCTCGTTACCACCAAAAATGGCTGGCTTCATCCTTTGACACCCTCCCTCCAGATACTGATGGACATTGATGAGGCCCTCTCTCAGTCATCTCTTCTTGAGGCTGAACAGGACCAGCTCCTCCAGCCTTTCCTCATAAGAGAGATGCTCCAGTCACCCAGTTGTCCTCCTTGCCCTGGGAGGTGGGGGTTGGGGGAGAGTGGCCAGCTGTTTCCCACCGGTCTTGTTACTGGCCTCACCTCCCCATCGCCCTTGCTGCCTGTTGTCAGCAAGGCAGGCAACATTATTGTGAAAGTTCCTTAAATCTATTCCAACCTGACCTACACTTGCATCAAGACTCACCACCTGAGAGGAGAACAGGTTACACCCCCAGTGACTTCCTACATTTTGCACAGCCTGAGGAAGAAGAGGCCAATGAAGAGGAGGAGTTCCCTGAAGGAGGATGGCTCATGGAACCCAGGTCTAACCAACTATTTGATGGAACAGAGCCTTAGATGAGGGGATCTGTGGGTCGGTATTACCCCTTTCCCTAAAAAAAGTAAAATTTCACTGCAAATCAAAAAGAATAATTTCTCCCTGGTGATAGAGGGCTTAAAGAGAACATTTTTCTTCCACTATTAGGCTTTGTTCTGAAGAAATATGGGCTGCTGAGTCAAGATATTATTTGGACTGACTTCTCCACTGAGATTTATAAACCTCTCTTATGAAGCATTTATATTAAACACTTCATAATCCACCAGTCCTTCCATTCACTAGAATCAGAAAGAGCCAAAAGACATTCCACACATCTGCCACCAACATGTGTATGTGCAACCTCCACAACGGAGGTAAAAAGAATATTTTTGGTTTGTGCAATTCTTAATAACCTGTAGTAATTCTTCATTACTTGAGGGTCTTAAGTATTTTATGCTAAAAATAGGAAGCTCACATTTCACAATAGTTTCTGCTGGCATTCTCTTCTGGTTAATATCTGATAAATACAGTACACTCCTCTCCTAACTCCCTTCTGGTACTGGGTTTTATACAAAGCAGAAGTCAATAAACCTTACACATTTCCACATGGTTTCACATAACAACATTCATTTCATGGGCTTTGATACATCATAAAGATTTAGATTCACCCAAATGTCCTTGTATTTGGATTGTTTTGAGTTTAAAGTGAAACATCAAATGAGAAGAATTTTCCATGGCCATAGTTTTTTACTGTAAATGCTATATGCAGCTTAATGCTGCCTCATGGGTACTATGAGCAGTAATTAGTAATTTTTTAAAAAATGCCCAGAAGATGTTAAGTAATGCAAGAATATTCACTAAGTCTGGGACCTGAGGGCATTTTCCTCTTTATTTGTTTTATAGCTTGTGTTCACTAAGTACAATGCCATGACGATGCACTATTAATCTGTGCACTCCTAAGATCTTTGGGTGGATTTTGTCATGTCAGCCCAGAGTTTCACAAGTGATTAGAAAGATGAATGCTGACTGGTGTGCAGGTTTTTTCACGGCACAGAGCAGAGAGTGCCCTTTTTTTGAGCTGCTAGTCACTGGTTTTGAATATTCTTGAAAACAGAGCCCTCAAATTTTTCTACTGCAATTTTTTCCAAACTTGAAATGAAAATATTGTTTTGATGCCTTGAGTTTTAACTTTCATGTTTTTCAGATTCTGTGTTGCCTAGGGGCAAGGCATCAGTTTGTCCTGTGTTTTTTTTACTGATATCTATCAATGTTATGTGGATGGAAAAATTACTTATCCACTTCTACTCAGCACTTTTCTTTAGGACAGCATAGTGGGAACAAGTAAGTATTCACTGTTACTGGTGACAGAACAGTACTCAGTGGTTAATCTTGTCAGCCAGTTGGAGTCAGGGAACCCAAGCCAACATTCCCATTTACATACATTTTATTTTGTGTTCCTCCATTTCTGTCACACACTTGTCACTCAATCTTCAATTGGTTTGTTTCTTTATTCCTATGCTAAGTATACTCTCAAGCTCCATATTTTGTGAGGCTGTGATATACTTCCTGAGATTGTAATTTTGTGCCTAAAATTTCTAGTGAGGAAATAAAAATCTTCAGGTAGCTTCTGTTCTATTTAGTAGGTTTTAGCTAAGGTGAGCAAGTATACTTCTTTAAACCAGAACAGATATATCAACTTGTTCCAGAATGTGCCTTACTTGTGCTGGGGACTCTGTCATTTGAAAAAAATATGTGCTTGAAATAAGAAACACCAATTTTTGTAGAAATAGCAGTGGATGTAGGGTGGGTGAGTTGTTCATCTAGCTTTCTCCAGAGTTCTCAAAACTGTGAGATTCTTAGTGTAATAGACTGGAAATAAGTCTGTCATCAAATTGAACACCATGGGGCTTCAGGAACTGGTATTCATTCTTAATAATGATCTTTCTAATGTTCATTATCTTCTTTTTTTGTTTTTGTAGATCAGAGCATTCTTATTTGTATTCCTAAATAAAAGATACCTGAAGGTGCTACAGAGTTAAGCAATGCTATCTGAAAAAGATGGAATGTGAAAATCCAGAAGAAATTATCAACAGGTGATTAACCAAGTCAGAGTGGGATGAGACCAGATGGAATGAAACAAAATTCAAGACATTTTTATTTTTCTAAGGATTAGTAGCTTGCCGCTGTGTTGAAAAATTCTTTAGCTAATTAAGCATGCCTTCCTTTTAAAGAGTATTCCTCCTTTAACAGTAAAATATCTGCTACACTTGGAAGGAGCTGGGCACTCGTGGCCTTTGTGCTATGTGATCCCACTGCTCTGAAGGGGAGACATGTTCTGCGTCTGCACTGTGCCAGGCTCTCACCTGAGAGGCAGACCTAGAAGAGTAGCTAGCTTTGATGCTCATGCCATGAGGACCAAATGATGTGTTTATTCACAGCAGACTGGTATCCCACCAAAGAGGGGACTGGGCAGCTGCAATTCTGAAGTTTCTACATCCTATTTAGGAAGTATGGTCCAAAGAGCAAAGTGCAAGCTTGGATACAATTCCCAGGCCTATTGCATGCTTCTTGTATGACCTTGGGCAAATTACTGTGTTGGAGTCCAGGGCATCCCTCTGGGCACCCTGGGAAGTCACAGACCTCAGTAGAGAGGCCTGGGACCCGAAAAAGAGGGTCTGGGGTCTGTGCAGGGGGGTTTGCCTGGCACAGAGCCCAGGAAGACACAGTCTTTGATTTTGGTCCATGAGAAAAACATCTAACAGAGAGAAAAATTGCAAGTCACAAAGGTGTTACTGAGAGTAGTGTAGTTATCACTGCGCAGAAGATTTTGTAGTTTGGGGTTTTTAGAATGTAGATGCAAAGGGACAAGATGGTGGTTTTAGGGCAGTGCCCTGGGTTCTTCTTCTTCTCCCTTGGCATCCATCTTCTGCAGTGATGTGGACACAAAGTAGTTTCAGTGGATTGGATCAGAGTAGAAATTACCCTGTTAGTATAGGTGATAGACATTGGCATAGAATTGTAAACAATGGGTAAGAGGTAGCAACCTCCCATCACAGGGGGAGTCACCTCGTGTCCGAGCTGCTGTGAACACCATGGCCGGACACAGGAGGGGAGTCGCCTCATGTCTGAGCTGCTGTGAACACCATGGCCGGACACAGGAGGGGAGTTGCCTCGTGTCCAGGCTGCTGTGAACATCTTAGCCAGACACAGGAGGGGAGTCACCTTGTGTCCAAGCTGCTGTGAACATCTTTGCCAGACACACAGAGAATTGTAAGATAAGAACTAATAAACAACGCGAGAAACCAAGAAAACCAAGACCTTGAGACTCCCTTCATTCTCACGCCGAACACCGAGCACCGAGCTCAGCACAGAACACAGAGACACAGAGTCAGACAGGAAATCCTAAATCCTTCAGAGGTCAAGAGGGAAAATCACTCCCTTCATGCCCACGCAAACCACTAGCCTTGGAATCTCAGGTGAGGAAACAACCAGATTAAACCCGAGATACTGTAAATCCAAGCCATCAGATTTCAGTTGAAATGTGCATAAATGCCTGTGGAAGTCTGAATTTTAATCATACTGTGCCTCAATTCCCCATCTGCTGAATCAGTAGCAATATTATTTTCCTGTCTTGAGCTGAACTGTGAATGGCTTAGATACTGGGAAAGCAGGAGAGGTAGCAGTACCAGAGGTAAGAAATGACAAGTGAAACTATTTTCTGAAGGCTTCCTGAGCCCAAGCTGCTGTATGCAAATCCCTAAGGAGAGCTGAACTCATTTTGGAGCCTTTTCCTCACTACTGCTCTACTGCATTTCCTTCACAGGATGCACAGAAATATAGTATGTTGAGACATATTCTGCTAAGGAAGTTTGATTAAAATTGACCTATGTTTCAAAATTTATTGGGGGAGCTAAGACACATAGGCTGTACCCAATGCCTAAATCTTGTTCCTTTAGAGAAAAGAAAAAACAACCTACTGTTTTCACCAGTGGAATGGGTGGTCAAGCAAATAGGTGCAAAGATACAGCCTGAAGTTTAGTTTGCTAGTTAATCTCAGTCCAGCAGGGTTAAATGTGGCTGGCAGAAATCCCTTTGAAAGGTAGCTGGAACAGAACAGACTTGTAATCAGGTGAATTATATGTTAAGACATGTCTAAAACATCAAGTATAGACATTCCATGCAAGCAATAGAATCTTCAAGTACACATGCAAGACAGAACCACTTGAAGGACTAGAAGAGACCTTGGCAGAAGCTTCTAACCTGTCCACGAGTAATACAGCAACAGGTGGAGGTGAAACTATAACAATATCTCCTCTGTTTTGTTTTTAAAAAAGGACTGACACAGTTTTGCAATGCAATCTTTGCAACTGTGCCATTACAGCCTTCTGGATAAAACCATTAGCATTGGTTTTGTCTCTTCTCAAAACACAGAAGAGAAAAAAAATCAATACTCATTTTAAATAGCAAAGGTTGAAGTAATTTAGTTTTTTCAAACCTTATGACAAGTAATATAAAGTATAAAATGGAAAAGCTAAGTATCTCTGGTAAAACTTTATTTTTTTTCCTAATTAAATTTATTACACATTTGCAAGGATCATTCACATAGATATGTTTGATATCACTAGCATTCAGCTGTATTCTATGGTCATGTTTTGGATTTTCTCCATATTACCAGCTACATGTGGGATTGAAATTTCTCAGTGGTACAAGTATGGTGAAAGATGTCTTATTTAATTCTACTCTTCAAGAGGACAAGCAGCTGCCTAATGGCTATGCAGTGAAATCCTACATCTCCCAGAGGTGGGGAAGCTGGGTTCCATTACATCTCTGTTTTAGGTACTACAGAGGGAGCACAGAAGGCATATCAGAAGAAGATGGGAAGTGAGGAAATGTGGACTTTTGCCTAGTCCAGTTCTGATGACAAAGTTACAGTTACAAAAGCCTTGATGCTGTCAAAATTGACAGTGGAATTACAGAGCAGGAGCTCTGGTGAGCTACAGAACTAAGTTTTTCTCTGTATCATGAAAATTTACTTTCATAAAGCCCATGTTTTCACACGGTGTCCATTTGGTTGAACTGCACAACTCTAACAGGTTTGTTCACTTGGTTTTGCTTGGCACGTGCCATGGTTTAACCCCACTCAGCAAGTTCCGCACATTTGTTCATTTAGTCCCCCTCATCTCAACTGAGAGGAAAATCTGAGCAAAAAAAGTAAACCTATGGATTGAGATCAGAACAATTTAATGATTAAAATATAATGCTATGATACTATTACTAGTAGTAGTAAAGAAAAGGAGAAAGAGGAATAAAACTCCAGAGAAAAAAGTGATGCACAACACAGTTGCACACCACCCACTGACCAATGCCAGCCTGACTCCAAGCAGTCACCTGCAGCTTCTGCACAACTCCCCATAATTTATTTACTAAACATGTAATTCTGTGGTATGAATTATCCCTTTGGCAAGCTCGAGGCAGCTGTCCTGGCTATGTGCTTCCCCCAGTTTCTTGTACCCCTGCTAACTGGCTAACCTTGGGAAGACAAAGAGTCCTTGACTTAGAGTAAACACAACTTAGTAACAACTGAAACATCAATATATTATCAAACTTATTCTCATACTAAATCTAAAACAAACACTGTGCCAGGTACTAGGGAATAAACAAACTCATTCTCAGCCAAACCCAGCATGAATGGAGGAATTCAGGACTTTCCTAGAAGTATCAAAGGCTTCCAGAATCTGTGGCATTTGTCAGCATTTGTGGTTTCCTTCCTGTAGATATGGGACCTGAACTGCACTGCTTCAAAGGCTTGCATACCTTACCATTCTGTCAGCAGCATGATGAAAATAAAACTGTTCTCTTACACTCGGTCACACAGGGAGCATCTTAGCTGTGTCCCTGAACTGTCACTAACATACTAACTGACACCATCATATTTGCAGTGTAGGCAAAGACATAGATGACTTCTGTTAACTTAAACATGAAAGCTGAAATTCTTTTTTCTTTAACTTGTCCAGACTAAGGACTAGAGATAGGGTCACTTTTTAGAAGAGCCTTTCTTCAGAAGGATGAGTTAACCCCTGGAGATGCTTGTCTTTCTCCGTTGGCTATAGAAGGAGCTTAGATCCAGAGCTTATACAAGAGGCCAAACTTAGAGGTGAGATCCTGAGGTAAGAAAATGAATCTGAGCTTGCAAAAATGACCGATGGTATTTCAATTACATTAATATTCTGAAAATGCAAGGATGTGTCAGCTTTAATAATGCTAATATTTAGGTGATTTTGCATTCAGCACCAAGAATTCCATACTTTATAAGAAGGTGGCACTGTGGGCTCTTCATTTATTGAAACAGCTGTCATCTCAGTTAATACATAGAAGGAATATTCAGAAATTTTTGCGGGAACAAAAATTCTAATACTATTTTAATGATCGCTGTTATAATAGACAACAGGGAGCTGGAAATCAATTATCTCAGAAACAACTGAAGGACTCTCCCATCAATGCACCATTTAGATAATCATAGCTCTGTCACACAGTTCTTCAGCAGCAATCATACATCAAATATATTTGCTATAAAATACCCAAAATACAGCCCCACACTAACCACTGTGAAGAAAATTAACTTTATTCCAACCAAACCCAGCACATTTCTTTATGAGATTTCAAGACAGAGAAGAACACCTTATATTTTGTCTTTATAAAGGACATTATTAGGTAGTATCTTAATGTAATTACTGTTTTTATTAGTCATACAAGTATTTTGTAGACTTTTTACATTACATTAATTTAATTTATCACAGCTGTTCTCTTATCACCAACACTGGAAACTTATGCAGACATCCTGGAGCACATGGCACAGGACTGTGTCCAAATGGTTCTGGAGCATCTCCAGTGACGGTGACTCCACAAGCTCTCTGGCCAACCTGATCAAGTGCCCAGTCACTCACACAGTAAAGTTCTTCCTCCTGTTCAGGCAGAGCTTCCTGTGAATCAGTTTCTGTCTGTTTCCTCTTGTCCTGTTGCTTGGTACTATCCAAAGCAGATTTAAATTTGTGCTTTGGTACCAAACTGAAATAGCATTTCAGTCTCTTAATAACTTCAGTACACAGACTTACCACTGACTCTCAAGAGGTGTTTGAGTTGGTGTCTGTGTCAGAGACATACTACAGGATCCAGGGTGTCTTTTGACTGTATGATCCAGCTCTCCTATGCATGTCCTTACTACTGGAAAAGGACAGCATGAAGATAATTTATGAAGATGACAATAGTAGAAATTGAAATATCAAGTATTTTCTAAACAGAGAGGAAGATACACTCTGTCTTCCAAAGATTCTAAATAGTGAGAGAAAGGCACAGACTGACAAAAATGTAAGTCACATATGGACAAGGCATCAGATCACATTTTTAATAACTGGAACATACTACATTTTTTCCAATCCTTTCCCTTCTGATTTCCATTCTTCTTGTCATCATAATCTGCTTATATTACAGACATTCAAGACTGAATCTTATGTATGTGTGCAGTTCAGTCAACTAAGAATAAATTAAAAGATAAGTTAATGCACTCAGCTTTTCTTAAGCCTCATTAAAAGTGTGGTTTTTAGGCAAAATTTTAATGGAAAGAAGGCCGGATCTGCCAAAAAACCAGATTTAGCTTGTGGAATACCATGAGAGGAAACAAGTGTCTTCTGTGAAGAAGCAGATAATGAAGTAAGTAAAACTGGAAGGAGGATGATCTCACAAGACAATAAGAGTAAATCAGCCAAAAATAAAGAGTTTAATAGCATTTTGGAGTTGATCGTAACCTGTGATTCAGGAGAGAGAATGAAGCCTGTGGAAAAAAAATAAAGGAATTATCTTTCAGGAGGCCAAAATCAGAAGTAGTCTGACTAAAATAAGAGTTTAGGGACATAAATTTTCCAGCTCTACTTGAAATGGCCAGATGGTAGTGTTTGTCACAAGGTTGTAACAACTGGTGTAAGAGGTTATATGAGCCAGTAACATGGCACAGAATGAGCAACCACTTGGGAGGAGTGGGGTAAAAAATGTAAAAATGCATGCTAGTCTTTGGATGCAGCATCAAGATTCTGTTCTACAGTGAGACTCCTTGATTATAAGTGACACTGAATAATTCTGATTTTGTATGCACTGGCTTTAGAAAACATCTCAAAAATAGAATTTAGCTTTTTCCTTTACTTCAGTGGATCTTTGCCACAGCAATGTAAGACCTTTTTCTTAATTAAAGGAAATGTGATTAGAAGAAAATTACAAAAGAATAAGCAAAATGAAACACTGTGTGAATGAATAACAGTACTGCAAAGTGATTTTTAAAATTTGATTTTTCTCAAATTGGCTGAATTGCCAGCTGGTAGTCCTCATGTAATGAAAATATTGAGATGGAGTTTAGTGGAATAGGGTTCCTTCCCTAAGCTTGTTCAGCAAATTATTTTAATAACTATATCTCTGAAGCCATAATAATCCATGAACACTTGCAACAATTATTACCCTCATTATTGTAACAATTTTTGCTGTTACAGATAGTTATATTGAAGACATAACTTCTAACATCACAGTGGTCATTCTTAAAGTTCAGAGACTTTATTCCACTTAACAGTCTTAAGTTTAGTTGTTGGTTTTGGGTTTTTTTATCTGTTTGAAACCCCAGCTGACACTGGAGATATCATTGCAGAGTAAAGGAGTAATATAGAAACACAAATAGGTATTGCTGAAGTTCTCTGAGCAAAAAACCTGGGGATGGGGAGGTAATGCCTCTTAAACATCAAGACTCAAAGTTATTATCCTGTTTGCTTGCTTCCCTTTCTTTTGATCCTTTGTGGCTGCTCATTATTACTTTTGTGGCAGAGTACTGAAGTCATGACACATTATACACTGAGGGACACCTAGGACCTATGCAGGGCAACAGAGCAACCCAGTGGTCACTAACACTAAGAATTCCTCGGTCTACGACATTCATTTAATTGCCTTGTGTTGGTGGCACAGCATCCTTCATGCTTCCTCAGCCACAGAGCCCAGGAGCCAATCAGTGCAACTGAAAAGAAGACCCATCCAACAAAAACATCAATGGTTGGGTTTGCATAATTTTAAAACCTTTCAAACAAATGTCAGTGTTTGCTGTAAGCAAGAATACTGATCAGATAAATTGCCTTGTTTGATGTAATGTCACACAGTTCTTTACACATGAAGCATTTTGTTGGGTTTGTGTGGCTGGGCTTGGGTAGTGGCCAAGGCCAAGGCCTCTGTGAAAAGAGGAAAAGAAGGCAAAAAGTAATTGTACAGATATAATTGCAGACAGAGAAAAGAGGGGAGTAAGAATACGTGGGAGGAGCAACTCTGGAGACAGTAGGGTCAGTAGAGGAGGGGGAAGAGGTGCTCCAGGGGCTGGAGCTGATTCCCCTGCAGGCTGTGGTGCAGCCCATGGTGAAACAGGCTGTCCTCCTGCACCACATGGAGGTCCATGGGGATGCAAAGATCCACCTGCAGCCCATGGAGGAGATCCATGCTGGAGGAGGTGTCCCAAACAGGGCTGTCAACCCTGGAAGACCCCTGCTGGAGTAAGCTACAGGCAGGCTCCTGCAAATCTGTGGAGAGAGTACTCTGTAGTGGAACAGGTTTTTGGTAGGAGTTGTGACCCTGTGTAGAAATTTTTCCGTGGATGGCAGGGACAAGGAACTTTGCAGACCTGAGATGTTCTAGAAACACATGGCTTTATTATTACAAGGGTCGTGGGTAAAAAGGGCCTACTTCCAGCCACGAGCCTCGGCTGAAGCAAAGCCCTAAAGAGAGAATGGGGGGAGAGAGATACAGAAGAGAGCTAAGGGGTAAAAACGGGGTAGGAGCAGGGAAAAACGTGGGGAGAAAACAGGAGCAAGCAAGGTGAGATAGAAGAGGGGGGATGGGCCAAGAGGGTAAGAGAAGAGGGTAAGAGAGCCAAGATAAGAGAGGTAGGGGAAGAGGGGTGAGAGGGCCAGAGAAGAGGGTAGGAGAGCCAGGAGAAGAGGGCGATCCTCTTGTTACAATACATTATATCTCTTTTTGTGTTGAATATTCTAATTTACAGTGACCAACTGGCGTGAAATACAAAACCTACAAACTTTGCATGCAGCCTATAAGAACTACTACATTACCATGTCATTTTATATTCTAAACTCTATAGACTTCTTTCTTATGCATTTTTTCCCCGGATGTCTTTGCCAAGGTGGAAAGGCAACATTCTTGTCTTTTGTTTTCCTGTCTTCAGCTAATCACCGTCTTCCTGCCTGCCATGCACATATCTCAAAACTGGCTTTCATTCCTATTTCACTCAGGTTTTACATCTACAGTATTTCTTACCATGCAGTCATATTCTTAAGTCCTTCCTGTCCCATCTTTCCTAACAACCCTGTAAGGGATCCAGGCTGCAGCAGGCTATGCCTGAAGGACTGCACCCTGTGGAAGAGGGTGCTGCAACCCACCTTGCAGCAGTTCAGGGAGAACTATTGCCCATGGAATGAACTCATGTTGGACAAGTTCATGGAGAACTGTCTCCCGTGGGAGGGACCCCAGGTTGGAGAAGGGAAATGACTCTTCTCCCTGAGCAGCAGGGATAAAGAAACAACCTGGGATGAACTGATCATAACCTCCATTCCCTGTCTCCTTGTGTTGCTGGGGAGAGGAGGTAGAGCTGGTAAAGAGGGAGGGCTGGGGGGAAGGGGTTTTTAAGAGTCATTTTACTTCTCATTATCCTGCTCTGGGTTTGTTAGTAATACACTCAGTTAATATTCCAATCTGTTTTGCCTGTGATGGTATTTGGTGAGTGATCTCTCCCAGACTCTATCTAAACCCATGAACCCTCTGTTATATTTTTTCTCCCCTGTCCACTTGTGGAAGGGAGAAGAGCTCTTGAAGAAGAGCTTTGGTGGGTGCCTAGTATCCAGCCAGGGTCAAACCACTAGGAGAGTGAAGAAAGCTCATATTGGCCGACGGCAGCAGCGGACATTTGTGTACAGGCTTGGTGGTAATTTAAAGGGTTACGGCTTTCATCTTGATTTGGCTTCTCGGCTGATTCCAGCAGTCCTTCGCAGACGCTCCTCTTGCCACATATTTGAGTGTAGGCCACCAGGGGGCCACAGAGCCTCGGCAGCCCTGTAAGGTAATGATGGCAAATAATGCCCCAAGCCCAGACGGGAGCGGCGTGAGCAGCCTCACGCAGGTAACCTTCCGGTTACAGTGTATTTTCTATCTATGTATTTCTCAGCGCGAACCATTTATTGTGAGGGGAAAACCTCTCCCAGAACACCTGAATGCACATGTCTCGCCAGCACCCCACAGCCCGCAGGAGGGAGGGCTCGCTCGGGGGCCGGGCCTGGGCCCGCCCGGGCACCGCTAGGGGCCGCGCCATTCCCGGGCTGTGTCCGCCCGCGTCCGTCGCCATCGCCACCGGCCCGCGCTGGGTCGCCGCGGGCTGAGGGAGGGGCCGCGCCCGCCAGGGGGCGCCGTCGCGGACGGGGCGGCGATCCGGGCCCCTCCCGTCCCGTCCTACCCCATCTCATGCCGGCACAGCCCAGAACGGCACAGCCCGTCCCGAAAGGCCCGCGCCATGGGCAGCACCCTGCGGAAGAACAGGCGGTGCGGCAGGCGCCCGGCGGCGCGCCCCCGGAGCGGCGGCGCCCGGCAGGTAGGCAGCAGGCGGCTGCCAACGGATAGCACCTGTCTGGCAGCGCTTCGCACCGGGTGGGCTCTGAGCGCGGTGGGGCGGGGGGGCCGAAGGGACCGGCTCCGATTTCCCTGCGAAACACCCGGCAAAGGCGGAGTTGGGGCCCCCCTCCCATGCTGGGGCCAGGCGCCCTGCGGGGGTACCGCGCTGCAGAACAACTTTGCCATGCCTTCAGGAGGGTGACAGCGGGTTCCCTGCGTGTGCTGAGTGCCTATTCCCAAACACGGCCTCTGCCGCCCGGCTGTCCCCTGAGTGATTTTGATTGGGCGGGCTGCGCGCATCGTCCCGCTCACGGTAGAGCAGAGGGATGCTGGGTGTGGGACCGCGGCACCGGGAACTGCCACGGTGTGGCCTGAAGGATGTCTGTGCTGAGGAGGGAACGAGATTTGGAGTTAGGAGCACGATTTGATTGGTGTTAGATGAGAGTTGAATGGCCTCTGGTCCATGGATATGATTTCTGCCTACCAGGATTGAGCCATCTTCCCACGACAGAGTAGGGAAATTTGTGTTTCAGCCGACTGCTCTGTACCTCGTCAGAGTCAGAGCTTCAACCTGAGATTCTCCATGGGCATAGAATTAACTGTGCTCTCACTGGGTCTATAAAACCCCGTGAAAGAAGTAATGGGCTCAAAGTAATGAACGCCTGAAAATGAACCTATGCTTACATCTGTCGCTGTGCAGCAGTTCTGCCTAAATGAAAAGGCACTCTTAGGATGTAGTACGTCATTGAGCATGTACTACTATAGGAGTGTTTTCAGCTCTATCAAATCCTTGGGAGAGGGGACTGTTTTTAAACATATTCTTATACTTGCAATAATTTGAGGACATTGGCACAAAACCACCTTGGGAGCTTAAGGTGCTATATGATATTTTAAGTCTTATTATGCAGGATGGAAATTGTCAGAACCTTGGCAAACAAAAAGTAAAGATGACTGTGCCGTAAGAATTTGCATAAGGCACAGTACGAACTGCCAAATACAAAGATGAGGTTTGTAACAGTTAAAACTCATGAAATAGGCTTATTGTTATGGCCTCATATTGCTTAGATCTTTCAATTATATCAGGATAAAATTCTCCAATCTGAGCATTGGAAGCACTGGATGTTCCTTGATCCTAAGAGGAGAAGAAAAAACCAAAAAAACCCAAAAAACCCAAACAAAAAACCTCTCTGTCTAGAGAGTCCAGTTGTCCTTGTCCTTTCAGGACAGTGTTGTGACCTGGCAGCAGTTCCCTTATCTAATGCTGCCACTATCATGTTACGATTTAGAAGTACCTAGCTTAGTTTTAAATCAGATACTGGAATCTGTGCATCTGTGGTAGCATGGAGTCTGGGGCAGGGTGAGCTGCTCTGGAGTTGTACCCAATCCTGGTTCCTCTGGCCAACCATCTATCTGCTAGCATAAACTCAGAAATGAAACCTGCATCTTAACAAGCATTTTCAGCCTTGTGAAGCTGACTCATTTAGGCTAAATGACTTAAAAGAACATGTTGTTTGGGCTTTGGTTTATATGCTCTGCTGTATTCTTGGTTTTTCAGTTAAGGCATTACTAGTCCCTGTTGCCTATTCTACAACTCTGGCAGCATCTTAAAGTAATTCTCCAGGAAGGTTGGTTTAAACTGTGAGACAAGGTTTATATTTCAGCATCAAGGCAGCTTTGCTTCTAGGGTAGTTGCCTGTGGGTAAATTACTATCCGAAACCCAATGTCCATTTCCCAAAGGAACACATCAAGGTTTTTAGTGTCAGTCAAGGACAAGAGATGAGAAGATTTTTGGGTGCAGTTGAAGAACTTAAATAGAAGATTAAAGAAAAAAAAATACAGAAATTTAACAGAGATACATAATTTACATTAAACTGGAAACATAATCCAAATACACTAATTACTCATTGCTTAACTGACTCTAAAACATAAAAAATCTAAAATTAACCCCTTCCTGTAGTTGGTCATACCAAGCAGTAGAGTTGTTTTAATATTAATATACATCCCTTGGACAAAGTATATTTAATCTTATGTGTGGAGTAGGAGAAAGAAATTGGGCTGTTGGTAGCTGTAACAATTTCTTATTTGCTCTCTGGATTTTTTCCCACCTTTCCATCTTTTATCAATGGCAATATTAAATTCAGTTACTAATTCACTGTAAGATCTAAAAATGTTTAAAAACTAAACAGTAGCAAGCTGGCAATGGGCACAACTGGCAAAAAAATGGTGCCTAGCAGAGGAAAAAGTAGAAATGTTAAGACAAGGTTCTTATAAATAGTTTGCATAACTAAGCTCTTAAACACATTCCTTTGTCCTTACCTTGTGCTTTCAAAAAGGTTATTCTCAATCTTCAAATCGCATTCAGTATACTTCAACATTTACATTTTGCACATGCAGTATTTATTACATTTTGTGAGTGTAAAGGTATGAAAACTGTAAGTAACTGAGAAGAGAGTGCTTTTCCTGATTTTTTGTTAAATTATCTCCACAGTTACTTTGTTTTCTTTATTATAAACAGGCATTTTACTGCAGAAAGGATTAAGTACAAAATTCAAAGCTGTACAATAAGGGACTAAACTTACACATCTCAGAATTAACATAGCCTGGGTTGCAGCTTTTGCTTTATAAAACACATTGTTTGTTTCTGTAGGACTCTACCTTGTGATAACATCAAGGTCTCCTTTTTTACATCCCAGAATGTCATAGTTGAATATTATGAGGGGATGTGTTTTACTTTGGTTGGACTTTGATATACTTTGATATACTTTGAAGCTGCTCAGCATCTGTCAGGAGTCGGCACTCAGGACACGCTCACTGGTAGGCTTGGAAAGTAGACTGGGAAGGAAATTTGGGCTGGTTTATAAAGTAGTTTTAACATAATTGTTCCTCATTTTTAGTGCTAATATGAGAGCCTCTGAATGCTGCATAACTCTGAGATGGAGTAATGGGATCCACTTTGGTGGTCCTAGTTCTGTGCTGTAGTACAAACACCAGTGGTAATTAGGTTCTGTTGACGTTTACATGTGCTGAGCGTCAGAGTAATGAGGCCCCAAATATTTTTACTTTTGCAGTATTTCCTGGAAATGCGTTGACCATATAATTTACGTGTGAGTTGCTCAGGTGACTACAATAGATGTATCATAGCACTCTTTGTGCAGAAAAGTAGAGGGAACTCAAATCCTGGATGTGGCATAATGGATGCCCATGTACTTCCTCTACCCTTGTTAATAATTATGCCATCTCCTTGATTTCTGCTGTGAACAGAAACAGTGCTCTGCCCTCAGCAATGTATGGTATTCGTCTCCTTTTTCAAGTCCTTTTTTAATGGTTTCTCTATTTTCAAAACTTTGGAGATAAAATTCCACTGCTTGTTCCTTTCTGAAGGCTGTTCCTCCATTAAACCCATCTCAGTCACCCTTTGGTAGCGTGCCTTGTATCTATTTTGATTGTGCTTGTAGAAACCAAACCAAATATCAGATAAAATTGTGCACTCTGGCTTACTTAGTATACTGAATTGCTGACTTATTCCCCTTTTTCTCTACCACTGCTATTTCCTGAGAATATTTTATCTACAACACCTCCCTTGTTTTTGATATCTGGTTTGTTATACCTGCCTGTTGTCATGCAGCTGCCTTCCAGTTTATAGCTCAACTCATGTATTTCCTCTTTTATTTCTTTTTCCATTGCTTGTTCATTTTTTTCCTCATTCGTACTTTAAAATAACTTCCTTTTTTGAATGTGGTGTCGCATTGTAGGTCTTCCTTGCAGAACCAGCCCCTAACTTGCCTGGTTATATCTGATGCCCTCTCTTTTTCCTTATCTTCAGTTTGGTTTTACCTTCTGTTTTTCTTCCAAAAAGTTCACAGCTGTTGCTTTCCTTAGCATATGGCCTTTCCTATATGTACTCTTTGTGCCTTGTAGTATTGAGTAGGTAAAGGGATTCATATATGGTAAACTCTCTGGAATTGTGTGACCCCCATAATTTTTGGCTGTTACAACCCTATCTGATCCACCACTGTCATTTGCATAAAAGAGATACAAATGCAAAGAGAGGAAGTAAGTCGAGCATGCAAATACTTTTATTTCCATACAAAATAGTAGTGGCTTAGTCTAGTGTAGTCTTTCTTAAAAATCTGCTAATGAACTGGTTTTACCAAGTGAACAGAGATATCATCTCATTTTATCTTCTGTTGTATCTAAGTTGTCTGTTTTGCTTGTTGAGTCAGAAGCTCAGGGAAGAAAGAGCTGTTTGACACGATCACTTCTTTGCGTCCTGGCATTGCGTCCCCAGTATGGCGGGAAGGAAACTCTTGACTTCCGTATCTCTTCTGCTGTTTGCACAGACTGACACAAAGCAAGCACTTCTCGGTAGTTCTAGCTCATGGGTGTAAGGTATTTGTTGTTTTCCAGCCACCCTTCACAACGGTTCCCAGCCAGACCTTTGTCAGGGTGGTGTGCATCGGGTTGGTTTGTGGGATCGCTTTGGTGGCAGGAGAGTTCAGAGGGCAGTGAGTGACCTGTTCAGCTGTGCTGCTTCTGTCTCCTTGCAGAAATGCTGTGTCATTGTTTGCTGGGCTGCTACAAGCAGGATTAAATTGTTCCGCTCAACTCCTTTTGATTTTCAAAGACAAAAACTTTTGGTTACTCGGGATTAAAATATCTGGGTTTTTCCTCATCTTTTTAAAAAGCCCCATTTTGGCGGGGGGGGGGGGGGGTGGGGGCGTGGCGGTGGAGGAAATCACAGGTTTCTGAGCCAAGTACTCAGGTACCTTCCGTGTGTTGTACCTGCCTTAAGTTTCATGCCCTTACCTGCAAAGAGCTTGTTTTGCTTTAGCCATGTTCAATTTTAATACTGGGTTGTTTGACAAAAAAAGCCCATGTGTGAGTTCTTTTCCACCATTTTTAATGTTCTTTATGACTCAAATGCAAGCCTGATTACAAAGAAATGTGTGGGAATGAATAAATGGCTTTAGTTGTGGTAGAAACAACATAGGCATTATAGACATGGCCAGTGGCAGTAGGGACTAATGAATGGGACCAGCACCAGGAGATCCTGTTCCATCCCTGCTGAGTACTGCTTTTCCTCTTTGGCCTCTGGTGCCGCACTTATTCAAGTGAGGATGGTGATGTTTCCTTCTTTGTGTCAGAGAGTTGTTTATTTACTGGCCAGGAATTAAAAAAAAGGTAGCATGAGAATATTAATCACCGTTTGTGGGAACCACAGGTTTGTGTTGGCCGCAGGAATTTCAAGAAGAAAAGTCAGGAAGCTCAGCTCTTTCAGATCATGTTAAATAAAGGGTGAGCCAGTATGGACGACATTGTGGACATGATACACTTTACAGATAGTTATACCAGAACTCAGCTTCCTTTGTTTTGATTTAGATTAGACAAAGCATTAACTAATATGGGTAAATCCCAAACCAACTGTGACTTTTGAAGGAAATAGACAAAAATCTATGTTAAAATTGCTGTTATTTTAAGATTATATTTTCCATAAAGATTGCATATAAATTGTTATATGAGCTATTGTAGCTTTTACCACAGTTCCAGAGGCAGACAAGTTTTATATTAAGATTTTTCTAATCTATTTAGTTTAGTTCCCAATGAAATAAAATTGAAGATGAAACTGGTGAAAGATACATAATCAAAGTAAGATTGGCTGCCTTTTACTGAGGAGGAGAGAATCTGAAATTTACTTTTGTTAAATTTGTACAGCTTGTTCTGTTAAAGCCAACAGAGTTTGTATTGTAAATGTCCTAGAAATACTTGAGGTCAGTGTGTGATGTTATGCTCACAGAAAACATCCCTATTAATGCTAATTAGAGTAACCTGGCTAATTCCTATAGGTTTACTGTAAACAATTACATAAGGAATGAAGAATGAATGAAGCCTTTTAAGGTAAAGTACCCACTCTCTGATATTGCTGGGAAACTTCTGTGGATGAGAACACTAGTAGGAAAGTCTGTGAGAAAGCCCAGGTCTTGTTGGAGTTGGATTTTAAGTTCCATGATTATTATGGCAGAAACGTGTCTTGTAGAACTTTGCAACAAACTAAGGAGTATAATGATGTCCCTGTTGAAATAACTAAATATACCTTTTCATAAAGCAGTTGGACTTTGTGGTAGCTGCATGAATACTTAGAAAAGCAAAAGGAAAACAAATGCCTGGAAGTAGGAATTACTTCTTTTGCTAGGAGCTAGAAACTGAGACCAGTTTCAGAACTCCTTTTTTTCAGACTAACAGGATGAGACAGATTATAAATTTGAGTGGATGATGGTTAGAGAAGGGGGTGTTTCAGTGTTGAGCTTTTTGCTCTAGGTTCTTCTCGGATAGAAAGATGGTGGATGGCAGCCCTCCAAACACAGTGCTGACCTATCTTGAGTGGAAAGATGATTGGAGGATGTTGTTGAGTCAGTCCCCAAATGTTCATTGGAGAATTAGGCTGAAAGGGTGAATTTTGTCACTTAATGCCTTTTTTTGAGTGGGAACTTGTCTGCTGGGTATTGAGAGCTTTGATTCAGGCTCTGAGATGGATGTCACTTGAAAGTTTGCCTTTCATTTGATCTGGTGTTCGTCATTCCTCTGTCAGTGTTTCTTTGGTTTGTCTTGGTTTTATAATTCCTGTCCTGCTACACAGAGGTTAGATTAACAGTTGTCAGTAGATTTTTACTGTCCTTTGAGAATACTGTGCTCTGGGACTTTCTGCCATTTTCTGCCTTTTTCATATATTAACTGCATTTGTTTGACTGAGAATGATGAGGGTTTCTTTCTCTTCTGGCTTAGGGAACTCAACGCTTAGGTTGGAAGGTTCCCAGAAGAAAGTTTGTATCTGTACGTTTTCCCACTAACGGATTTTTCTTTAAATGCTTTTTGTACTCAAATAGTTGTCGTAAAAACAAAGAATTTATATTTTCATGATGGAAATAGGTGTTTTGGAGTAATACTGTATACCACTGTCAGGACTCTGCTAACAGAAATCTCACAAAGTAGAGCCCTTGCTTTAACTAGTTGCAAAGTTCAGTTATTCCACATTGTGCCTTGATGTTGATCCCATTCAAGCAGTTATTTAAATGCAAGGAATTTTAAGCTCTTAGATATGAAAAGGGCACTAACAAAAATACAATTAAAATTAAGGGGCTTTGCAGCAACACACTGGATAAATATAAGCAATAACATAATTCGGTGATTTCTTAGCAACATGCGCTTTCTCTTTTGCTTGTCAAGTCCTAAAGCTTGGTGGGTTTTGGATTTGAGAGCCCAGCTGACAGCTCAGCCCCAATCACTCCCCCCTGGTGGGACAGGGAGAAAATTGGAAGAGTGAAAGTAAAAAAACTCATAACTGGGACAATGACAAGTTAGTAGGTAAAGCAAATGACACCATGCCAGCAAGGCTGCAGGCTTCCAGTTCCTCAGTTTTGTCAGTTCAGTTGATTGCAAGGCAGTCTCTCAGTGTGCATTTGTGATATGATCCAGGCTGGAGGTGTCTTTTGAGGGCTTGGGGTTTATTCCCTGGTAATCTGAATGATGTAATGACTCTGTTACCGTCAAGTTTGAATTTGCGCAATAGGGGAGCTAGTGACCTGTGAGGGTAGTGCAGAAATGAGCAAATCTAGAAGAAGGAAAACCTGAAAAATTCTCAACCTGCAAAGTTCACTTGGACATAAGGTAAATATTTGTTGTCATATGAAATAGCCTGTACTTCCCAAATGTCTGAAGACAGGGCTGTAAGGTAATTATGTGCTTGCTCAGAAACATTACAAATTTAGAGGTATCTTCTGAACTTCTGGAGTATAAACAACTATTTTTTAAATCACAGCTTGTGAAAATGTGATGTTTGTTCTTTTTGGTAATGTTCTTTTGTGTGATACAGAAACTCTAGCTAAATCATTGGAGACTTTTGCCTTGAAGCACCACTTCTAGACCTCCAGAGTGAGTAGTTGAAGGGCAAGTGCTTTCCATGCGCACTCATGTCCTGCCTCTGCAGCTGGTGGGATCCCTGGATCACTTTTGCAGGAGAAGGCAGTTCTTATCCTGGAGCAGTTCTGCTTACAAAGCTGATCCAAGCTGTTGGGTTGGGCTGGTCCTGTTCCCACCTGAGGAAAGCCTTCCGAAATCAATCATGTCTTTTTTTTGTTCTAGCCAGAAGTTACAAAACAAACAGTCAAAAGTTCAGAGGCTTCAGTGCCAGGAAGGACTTTGGTTTATGAGGAAGCTCCATCCTTGTAAGGAAGGATATGGATTGAAAATGCCATAGTTGTTTCACTGTATTTTTTTATCTCCCCAGGTGGAGTTTTTCTGGTTTAACAAGTTCAGAGCAAAGCTGGCAGTTTTGCCACTAACAGCAAGAGATGTTGCTGCCTTCTCTTACACTCTACTGGTCTGGTAATGCCTTCATCTTGGGACCACGTGTTGTGATCACAGGATTGTTTCTTGAGCTGGCTGAGCTTGTTAGATTAGTGGGAAACCATCCACAACTTTTCTTCTCCTGGATTAGTTTTCTCCTAGGTTAGTGAGTTGATGTATTCATGCATGGATCTGAAGTCTGCCAGAACTGGCGCCAAGTATGCAGACACCAAGAAGGGAAAAAAAAACGATGCAGTGGAAGAGAATAGACTTGTCTCCTTTTTTTAGTATTGTTTGGTTAGATTGATTCACCCCATATGAAGGAGCACTTGGCAGGTTATAGGGAAGGTGCCACCTCACCAGCCACCACATCCTAGACTGGGATTAACAAAACCAAAAACTGGTGGTAGTTCAAGGCAAGAGCCTCACTGGGCTTTCCTGCACTGACTGAGGGTTATTCAGACTTGCTGAATAACACTGAGAAGTACCAGGCAGAGAGTCATCCTCACCACTACATCTCTGAGGGTTATCCAGAGCATATCCATGGTTCAGGTTATCTTTAGCAGTCTCACTCTGCAAAAAGGTGTCTGCTGACTAATTTTTGGAAATATTGATTATTCACCAAGACTGTGGATTATCGCAATTGCTGTTAATAGATGGAATTTTATGGAGAGCAAGCTGGTGACACACAGAGCACTTTCTGCTTTGTCATCCTGCCTGTGGAAGGTTGCCCAAACCAACAAAGGAGAGGCCTCCAGAAGCAGAGCCAGCCAACATACAAACTCGTTCAAGTCTCTGCCAGGGGCTAGGATTGCCTTTGGGTTTTGAGGCTATTGCTAAAACTTGGTACCTCTGGCACAGATCTACCTGAAAATAATTAGACATATTTATACAAGTGCCTGTGTTGGCTAGTGACAACATTTTTATCTCACTGAAGATGCAGTTTTAGGTGAACATTCCAGAGATTGTTCAAACTTGCAGGAATAAAATACTCCTTCAGTTGCTTCAGGTACACGCAGGACTATAGCTTTAATAAAATGTAGTGAAGCAAAAAATTATTCTTTGTGAAGATTGTGAAATTATCCTTTGTGAAGACTATTCAAAACCTGTGTTCTTGCTTTTCTTTTTTTACATGCATGTGTTCCCCATCTAGAATGGGAAAAGTAGTACCTATCACTAATACTACTTTAACTGTTGCATAACAGTTCTGATCTTTAAACCCCTTTACCACCATCACCAAAGTACTCTTCCCAATACCTTTGTGAGATAAAGGATTTTAGCAACACGTTCAGAGAAGAAGTCAGAAATGACAAGATTACAGACCAGTTTTCAAGGAGTACCTTTTTTCATTTATATGTGTGGGAATGCTTTTCAGGTTTGTGGGCTTAGTGCTCAAGGAATGTATACATAGCATTCAGTATGGCTGTTTCTCTAAGTATGGGCACATGTCAGGGTTTGCTAATTAATGCTGGCTGTACAGTGCAAAGTATGTATATGATTAAGTACAAACAACTGTGTACTGACCCATTTATTAGAAATAAAGCGTAACATAATTCAGAGTTATGTGGAGGAAGGCAGAGCTGATAATGGATTCCAATCAACTGTTAGATTTTCCACTTCTTTCTTTTTTAATGCCACATCAAATAAAGTTTCACTATGTGTAAATATTTTTTTTTCTTTTCACAAATATGCTTTGACTTTTATATTGAGTATACATAAATATATATGATCAGTCATGACTTGTGGGAAAACTAATCTTTTCCAGCCTTTTGAATACATTTATCAATACATTGAACTGAAAGAAGTTCCCAGACAACTAATTGCAGGAGAAAACAGAAAACTTTTAATTAAGTTTAAGAAGTACAGGACTTTAAGTATCACTTTCTGGGCAAGAAAGCTAAAAATCATAATTTTTTTTTAAGACTGAAGTATCAGGCTTAGCCACAGGAAATATGATTTCCTTGCTTTGATCCAAGCATATTGTTAGATTGGCCAAAAGTACTGAAATCTCAGCCAACACTCACATGGGATTTTATTAAACAGGAAAATAGCAAGTCATCCTAACGTTGCAAATGAGTCACAAACTTTAGGAAACGTTCCCCTGGGACAGACATGCCACAGATGAGGAAGCGATGAAGCTGCCAGGCCACTCCCCCAGACAATTGCTCTGGAGGAGCATAGCCCTCATAAAGGACGTCTCTCCAGACACCATGTTATTTTATCCTTTATTTCACAGGGGGAGCCCCGAAGCTGCAAGAAGGGCAGCGCAGAGCAGTGGCAAGAACTTCCCGGCCAGTTGTTTCTGTACAGGCAAAGCAAATAGGATATCATGAGAGAACTTTAAAGGTAGGGGGAAATACATTTCAAAGTCTGTAGTTTAGTTTTGATATTGAAAAATAATCAGAATGTAGACTTTATCGTAAAATTTGTAGTTCATGGGTGAAGAGTAGAGATCTGTTCTCAGGATGGGATCATGGTCGTGAGAAGTTCCTCCATTAAATGAGATGCAGAGCTTGTCTAGAGCCTGGCTGCTTTGGAGCAGGATTCAGGAGGAACAGAGGAAGCTTGTAATCTACTTTGTCTAATTTAAACTTTGAATGTGTTTTCATAAAGAGTTATCATGAAGAATTAATGAGAAATTAACTGAACAGTAGGAAATGAAAATTGAAGTTTAAGTCATGGGTAAAAGCATTTTTCTTAAAAGGAGAAATAAAAAGTAGCATGATATAAGTAGTGATCTAAGCAAATGAGTAGTTGGTGTGGTTTCCTTCTATGCATCATAAAGATACCATTCTTGGTAACTGGGTCTGATGACTGTGGGGGAGTTAGTCTCCCCTTATGCTTCACACCATCCTGTTTCCATTAAGCAAGCAAGAAAGTGTGCTTTGGGAAAGAGTGGCATTCTTTCTATAAATTTGCCTCTCTAAATAAATGGAGTGAAGCTGCATATCATAGTACAATACCTGCCACTTTGCTCCAGTTGTTTGATCCTGGCTAATTGGCTTAGAGAAATAGAAAAAGGAACCAAGCGCCAAGTAGGTTCAGCTGTAGGGGGGTGTGTTGTGGGGGAGCAGGAGAAGAGGAAGGAGAATGAAGTATTTTTGGATGTCTTCACAGTGGCTTCAGGTGTTTTCTAGGTTTTGTTTCTACTATTAACATGCTGCCCAGGGTTATGAAATACTGCTGCAATCTAACTTTGTGCTGGCAGATGCACAGCCCGAATTACTACTGACATTGCTGTGTAATTCCTCTGAGCAATAGGGGATTTTTGTCGGTGGGATGGCTGAGCTGGCAGCAGTCATTAGGGCAGACATAGTTATAGAGAGGGACTAATCAAACCTCAGAGGAAGGCAAGAGAGAGGGAATAACCTCAGAGGAAGGCAACAATAGAATGGGTTGAGTACAAAGGGCTGTTTAATGCAAAGCAAGATTAAGATGAAAAGACAAGGGAAACTTCTTTGGACTCTTTTCTTTCCTTTGATTTGCCACAACTATTCCAGCAGTACTGAATCAAGTTCTACCAAGCTAGGCAGGCAGAAACACATATTTCTACAGTGGCAAAGTATGGGTTTCTTAATTTAATTTGTCTGGTCTTAAAAGTTTTTTCATTACTTTAGGTGATGCTCACTGATTTACATCAGCTAAGGAATCTGGTTTTTACTCACTCCAGATCTTGTCCTGCAATTTGAGAGGCATTGAAAATTTTGCCATAACTGCAAAGGCTTGAAGGTCTGAAGTCCTCAGACCTTGGAGTTTCACAAATGAAGTATGAAGGATCATTTTAGAAAGTGTATATGATGACAGTGCCATGTTCTTTGTGGCATAAGACGTCAAAATGTGTTTTAGGACTAATGGGCAGTTTTTCTGTGATAGTAGTTGTGATTTAAAAAAACAACTTTTGTGGAACCATAGTGGTCACACTTGATCTATTTGATGCCAAAGTTATGCTAAACCAAAGCAATGATAATCACTGACATATTACTAAAATGCAGTTTTCAGAGAAATGGTTTTCTTCATTCAGTTCTGTTCATTCTGTTGGTAAGGCTGGTAATTATTGGGGATTAGTACAGCATCGCATAGGATTGCTATATTTTCCTACAAACATATGCAGGAGGAGGGGAAAAACACTAATTAGGAAAGCCTAGGGCAGATGAAAAGAACAAAATAAATTAATGGAATATTTGCGTCAGCAGTTATATATCTCATCCTAGAGTACAGTATGAGGAGGCAGTAGGGTTGCATTGTTGTGGAAAACTAAGCTCTGCAAGGAAGCCCAGTGCTCCAATGAACAAGAAAATTTATAGTTCAGTATTTGACAGGTATAGAGATTTTCACACATGGATTAGGAAGATGAATTTTAAAGCTAATTAAAAGCAAAAAAAAAAAGGCATCAGAAAATTCAGATGCAATTATGTTCCCTTATCACAATATTTGCTACTAAAAATACTAATTTTTGAACACTGTGGGTAATGTTTCAATATTCCTTTATACTTTTTGTTTTTTCTGTTCAGGTACATAAGAAAGAAGACAATCCTCAGAAAACAATGGAAGTGAATGGGCTTACACCGGTGCTGGATTCCTATGACTTTGATCTCATTGTCATTGGTGGAGGCTCGGGAGGTCTGGCAGCTGCCAAGGTACAAGGGGGAAAATCACACTTAAATTTCCTTGTAAGTAGATGGGTGACATCCTCAGTGTCTTGGATTTGGATTTAACACTATAGGGGCACAACACTTCTGCCTGATCTGTGAAATTTCTTTTGAGGTTAGTACCAATTATACAATATTATTTTCTTTATGTTCTGAAGAAGGAACACATGGTATATTCCTTAATATTCCCTAATACTCCTTACTAGACTGAAACTCAATCCCCACTCATGAGAGATGATGCTGTTGGAAAACTGCAGGTAGATATCTTAATAGTGTTTGTTAGTAGTTGAATTTAAACTCATAAATGAAAAGGTTTTCAAAATTATTCAAAATTAACATCAGGAGGTATCTACTTTCGTATAGAAATACTATCTTTTCAGACATAGTTGTGTATCTTGTTTTAATTCTTGGCAACGGGGGAGAGTGTGTGATTTTTGAGCTTACATAGTTGCATAAATGGAGATTTGCCTGTACTTAAGCTGTGGTCTTACCCTTGATTTCTAGAGTCTGGTATTTCCTTCCCTGTAGCCAGAAGAATAATGGGGTTTGTTTAGGATATTTCTATTAGAAGCATGTCCAGAATTAATTAAAAGAATTCACAGTGGTACAAAATATACCAGCTCTTAGAGCTGTCATTATCCCAAATATTTTAAACTTGCAGAAATTTAATATATGTCAGTAACTCTCCTTTATATCAGTAGTCAAGCATGTTGTGTCTCTTCTGTCTGTGGTAGGATTAACTATTTAGAAGTGAATTGAGCGTTCCTGTAAACTTTTTTGTTCAAGACTTGGAGCTGGATTATTCCTCTAGTCAGGCTTATTTCTTTTGTTCTTGAGAAGTGGAGGAAGTCATTGAAGACTGAAAGAAAATAAGGAGAAAATATTTTAGAATAGCATTGGATTCACAGTGAACCCTGGCCCCTTAGAAGTACTTCTGTTATAATGGAAATGTGCAGGGCTGAATGATGTATTGTAGATCCATAGTCTATTTTGATAGTTTACTGCTTTCCTATCGATAGGGGCACTGTTGTCATTCTGTAGGATTGAGGATTGAAGGCAAGATCTATCAAAGTTCTGAGACCCACAAAGAGAAGAAAACACTGGTTTTCAAAGGGTGGAGATATTCTGGGATGGGAGAGAGTAACAGGAGTAAAATAGAGTTTGCAGTAATGCAAAAAGAGTTTGCAGCAATAAGAAGCCAGCTGTTGAAATTTCCATAAGGAGACTGGCTGACACAGTGATGTTTATTGCATCATTTTTCAAGACAGAAAAGGTGTGATAAACTGCCTAATTCCTTCAGCTCAGTGTATACAGTATATTGATTGTCAGTGTTCTCAAGTGATTGTTGAGTACAGCAGATGATGGTAGATCAATAAAGTCAACATCCATATCAGTAGTAATGTGAGTATTTCAAATCAGTTTCATGTAGTTGAAGTGAAACTGTTCTGCACACATAAACTTCTGACTTTTACTCAGATTGTTCAGTGTTTTTTAATGAATTAACTGACAGCGCTTTAAAAATAAATAAATAAATGAGAAAAAAAGAGAGGAAAAAAAAAAGAGAAAATTTCCCAGCTACACAGTTCTCAGAAAGTTCCAGATATCTGCACTCAGGTTTGCAGCAGTTCACCTAGATTGGTTAAATGTGTGCTTTTCACTCTGACACATGCACCTTTGTGTGCACATCTTCCTCTCTACATTGTGCCCAGATCTTGTTGCTTTGGCGGCAATTCTCCACAGGGAGTGCAAACACTGCCAGGCTGACTTGGTACAAGCCAGCCGCAGACCCAGGCTGGTGCCAGGCCCCTGCTCTTAGTTTACACAGAACAGCTCCCTGAGCAGCCTTGCAGCACTGCACTGAGCCCCAATAGGTTTGAGAGCTTGCAGGGCAGGTTTGTGGCTGTGGGCAGATCACTCAGCAGAAGTGGTTACATCTGTGTGTGATCTCTACCACGGTGGCAATGCAATGCTGTACTGTGTTATGTGACCATGTAGCTGAGGGAAGTTTGGGAATCCATGCATTCTGCTTAGCTTACCTTAGCTAAGGTAAGGCTCTTTGGAGCAGTGTTTAAGAGTTGTCATCATAAAGGAGCTTTAATGATACGTCTTGGTCCCTAAAGCGCCTTTCTGAACTTTCTCAGAGGTGCTGCTAATGGGTAGGAATTAGCTTCTTTGCCAGACTAGATCTTTATTGGAAGTGGAAATCCAGTACAGCAATATTTTCCGAAGGTGTCTATGGCCTGCATTATTTGAGGTGTGATTTGCATTTTGCATGAAGTAAGATACAATTAAAATTGAAATTCTGATTGTCAACTATTTGGATTAACAAGCATTACTGGTAACAGAATGCTGAAGGCTGTCCAGCTCCTCCCCAATCAAACCAAAGACCTTAGAGTAATATCCTGTTCCTCTAGTTGTTACTGCTTACATGTCTAAGAACTTGTCATATGATGCCAGCATAGTTGTGGTTACTCCAAGTAGCAAAATAGTTCTCAGTATAATTTACAGGCATTAATTGTAGATTTGCTAATGAAACTTCTTAGGAGAAATATAGAATCATAGAGTCATTAAGGTTGTCATGCTTGGCCATGTGATTGCTTGTGTCATTTTCTGATCTATTTCCAAACAAATGTTGGAGAAACCATCTTTGAAGGGAAAACTGGATTAATTAGGAATTTGTTAAGTAGGAGAAAAGTAAATGGGCATGTTGGAAAATAGTCTGAACAAAGAGACAGGACGGAGGAGTGAAGAGGAGGTTGGACTCACAGAATCTCCTGTGTATCAGCTGGTGCCATGGTGTTTTGTAGCAGGATGTATGCCTTTTTTTTCCTGTCATCTTCTTTTTCCTACTGAATGCAGAGATGAATTCAGAAGATTAATGACTGTCTGTTCCCTTGAAAATCATTCATTGTTACTTAATTAAAAGTCACAAAGCTTTTCAGCAATGCATGATGTTATCGTCTACTCCAAATTTAACTTCTAATATTTAGATATGTGTCTTATTTAATTTGTTTTGCAGGAGGCTGCCAAATATGAAAAGAAAGTGATGGTGCTGGACTTTGTCACACCTACGCCTCAGGGAAGCTCATGGGGTAAATTTCTCTTCATTGCAATCCTGTCATAAAGGAGCTTTGCTCAGAGACTCTGATTCTCACATTTGAAATCTGCCACACTGATGTGAAAACCACATTCTGTTCCTTTCTCTCAGGTCTTGGAGGAACATGTGTAAATGTGGGCTGTATACCTAAAAAATTGATGCACCAGGCAGCTTTACTGGGACAAGCCTTGCAAGATTCACGCAAATTTGGGTGGCAGTTTACAGAAGAAGGTAAAGAAGGACACTTTTTTCAGTCTTGTCATTTGCACTGGAAATCCTGAGGTGATTCTCTTAATCAGGTGCTTGTTGCACTGCAGCGTGTGCTGACTTTGACAATGTGAGGCAACTTCTGAGAGATAACACATAAATTGAAGCACTTTTCAAGTCTAAAGCCATGGGGCTTATTGCCTCCATGTTTCATCTGTTTGTTAATAGCTCCTGATCATGTTAGTAATTGATGAGACTGTTGTGTGAATAAAAGCAGTAAGGTACTACTCCATTTCTGAATGGACCACAATATCTAAGGGAATACCCCAGAATGCTGACTGACAGAAACTTTTTATAGTTACAAGCAAGGATTACTTTTCTCTAAGTGTCTGTCACTACTATATAAGAAGAAGGATTTTACTTTTACTATATATGATATGTATGGTTATAGGATTGTGATTTATTTAGCCTGCAATCCTGTATTTGGAAGCATGCAGAGGCACCTCTCAGACATGCATTGTCTTTATTTTTTGAGCAATGTCACCTGGTCACAGCTGTCAATATAAAACTGTCAATAATTCAGTAAGTCTTAATTTTCAATGTTTTAAGTCATAGCTATTGCACTGTGACTGCTCGTGTTATCTGTGCTGATGTAATTTTTTGAATTTCAGTAGATTTACCCTGAAATAAAATAGGAGTAAGACAAACCCAGTAAGACTGGGTAATGGAAAGAATCTGTTTGAAAATGGAAGTTTGGCTGTGGAAAAAGAAAAACTCAGACTAAAAGATAACCTTCCTCTTTTGTTTCTGATAGTCAAACACAACTGGATGACCATGACAGAATCTGTTCAGAATTACATTGGGTCACTGAACTGGGGCTATCGGGTTGCACTGAGAGACAAGAAGGTCACGTATGAGAATGCATATGGAGAATTTGTTGGGCCACACACAATTAAGGTACTCCATAGCCATTGTTTGCTGTGTCTTCCTGTACTGCTGTCTGAATAGAGATGCTTTTTAAATAGAATAAGTCTTCCCGTGGTGGGACTGTAAAACACTCACTTTGCACTAATACTTTGTATGCAGGCAACGAACAAAAAGGGAATTGAGAAGCTGTACACAGCTGAGAGATTTATCATTGCCACTGGTGAACGACCACGCTACCTGGGTATACCTGGAGACAAGGAATATTGTGTTAGCAGGTAAAACCAGGGAGGAATAAGAGGTCATTCCTTGTGTGTAAATGCTTCCCCATACTGAGGAGCACAGTCTGCTTGAAAGAAAACTCTGTACTCAGATGTTAGGGAAAGTGGGAATAGCATATCTGCTTATTAGGGAAAGTGGGAATAGCATATCTGCTGATGTTATGAAGTTGGTAGAATTTGTCTTCATGCATTGGGGCGGTCTTGAAACTCAGCACAATTTTTTTCCCAGCTACTCAGTGAAGGTAATTCAACTTTTGAGAAAACGGGTTTTGAATGTTTGGTTAATTGCTAATGCCAAGCAAAAATGTTATATGAAGATAAAGTGTGTTTTCATATCAGAGTACCTTTTAAGTTACTTGATGTAGAAACAGAGGTTGGAATTACAGACTGGCAAACCTATAGCAATGAGATAAATAACTGGCACAATCCCTCTGAAACCAAAACACCATGTGGTATGTTTCCCTTCTAATAGGTAGTAATGAAGTTAAAGATAACAGGTAATACGGCCTGTAAAGTGGTGCTTTAAAGTAGCTTCAAGGTGGAGGAGTCAGGAATCCCAGAGTTAAAAGCTATCAGATTGAGGCTGTCTGTGTAATCTTCACCAAGTTCCTTGGGTATAGGAGCTGTGCTACAGCCTTTAATTTCACAATCATGTTTTATTCCATCACCTTGAAAAATGGGGCACTTATTTTAGATTTAAATTTTTGGAGAATTGTATTGCCAAGCTTTGTCTAAGTGTCTGCTGTGTAAGCATGGTGCCTCTATGAGTTTTGGCTTTGCGGAGAAGCCTTGGTTTTATAGCCTAGGTCCTATAGCCTAAAGTGTGGTAGAACTGATGTGGCTTGATGAAGCAGTTGAAAGAAATGAAAAGCAGGCAAAGGAGCATGTTTTCCATAATTTCATATTTCTTTCTTCACCTGTTACTGTGGTATGTTGTCTGTGTATATCTGGCACTGTGTATAATGCTTTAGCAAAAGGGATAAGTCTT
Organism: Zosterops lateralis; assembly: GCF_965231275.1. Lineage (NCBI taxonomy): Eukaryota > Metazoa > Chordata > Aves > Passeriformes > Zosteropidae > Zosterops > Zosterops lateralis. Next base: position 19,273,479 of record NC_139765.1, read on the forward strand.
CAAAGTGATGATGGTATTTTATCTTAAAGCTGAACCCCTTCCTCTTTTAGTTCTCAGAAGCTAAAATTTGCAGCAAAATATTCAAAGCAAGATTTAGAGGGTAAATAAATGCCTATCTTTTTCAACGATTTGTCCTAAATTTCTGTTTAAAAAACCCTCCACTTTTTCGTGGTGATTCAGTTTTCATACTCCTTTTTTGTTGTATGTGTACTCCTAAATATAGCTTTTTCATCTGTCACACGCTGATTTTGTATTCCAGATGAACTTCCAAAGAATTAAGCAGGGGTTTTTTGGTGAGCAGGAAAAGGAATAAAGTTCTACTCCTACAGAAAAAAAAATAGATAAATATAAAGCAAAATACATTTTTCTGACTGCCTCTAATTTCTTTTTTTTTTTTTTTTTTTTTTTTCTTTTTCCCAGTGATGACCTTTTCTCTCTGCCTTACTGTCCAGGGAAAACCCTGGTGGTTGGAGCTTCTTATGTTGCCTTGGAGTGTGCAGGATTTCTTGCAGGTCTTGGATTAGATGTCACTGTAATGGTGAGATCCATTCTCTTAAGAGGATTTGACCAGGACATGGCAAACAGAATTGGCGAATACATGAAAGAACATGGAGTCAACTTTATTAGGGAGTTTGTGCCAATCAAGGTAGGCTCAAAGTGACTACAATTTATTGGGATGTACCTATCATAATGTTTTAAGATGTAAATTATTTTATTAATACAAAAGTTCAACTTTTATTACAGTATCTGCTGTGACATAGAATGGGTTAATTTTTGTTTTAAGCTAACTCCATGAAACTTAATTGAAAGGCATAATTTAATCTTAATATTAAAATTTTGTGAGATTGTGAAGTTCATTGTTTTTGTCAGAATTAGTTGGATTAGTATAAATTACATGGAAAATACTATACCTGCTTGTCCTGGTTCTGCAATCCAGTTCTGAAATCTGTGAAACTTCTTGCAGGCCCATAATTAAGCAGATGCATAATTTCCTCTAAGATCAAGGTCCAGTGCATCACAAGTAGTCCCATTTTTCATTGCCACTTTTCAAATCTTCAGCCAGCAAATACTGTTTATATGCTGAGGATTAATGGACTATCCAGAAAAGTTAATGAGACTTAGAAGTATCCATCTGTATCGTTTACTTGGCAGAGTCCTTAAATACTTGCTCAATTTTTGTTGAATTCAGTAAGAGTACTTATGCAGCTACTTACCTACATGTATAGGGTCATGAATAGGTAAATTCAGGTTGAATTTAAACCAGATTAGAAGTTCTGGAGCTTTTCTAATGCAAAATTGCTCTATCAAAGACTTCAGAGCGTGCTAACAGTATTTTTCTTTATAGTTTTTTCACAATAATCCTTAATTATTTTGAAATAATTATGCAAATGATGTATTAAGCAATTTCAGTTGGTGTTAAACCAGTGTGCTGCCAAGTTTAACTTTGGGGATTAACACATTAAATTCAGTGAAGACTGTTCATTTCCACTCTTAGCAGTGTCAAGAGTAGCTTAAAAAATGCTCATGCCAGTTCCTACTGTGGGTCTGAGCCTCTCTCACAGAATGAGAGTTGCTGTGAGAAGTCAAAATGGATGTTACTAGGAACTTAGTTTTTATACAGGTTTTTGTTGCATAAATCTCATGCTGTATGAAAAGTAGGGATGATTATCTAGGTTTTGTTGCAGACATAGCTTTTTGTAAGCTCTGATGGGGAATGAGAAAGAAGGAAGCTGGTTTTAGGAGCATATAATTTCAACTAAATGGCAAGCAGGCTCCTCCAGATGCATCCTGTGACAAGCAGTCCATTGCTACTGTCACAAAATGCACTTATAGTGTAGTTTACCCTGTCCCTTCACTATAGTCTCTTTGACTTCAATGGGAATAAAATATTTGGCCTTTTTCTGATTGAGAATATCCATCAGCTGAAGTTGCTGGGTAGGTTTTTAGCAGGTTTTCTCATCTCTTTCAGACATTGTGTTTGAAGTTATGCATGTTGTGCTTATTAAAACACTTTGTTGTAACTTTTGAAGGCAGAAGATGAATTATTATAAATAATGCTGCCTTTGAACAGAAGCACTTTAGCACAGTGATCCTTTAAGATGGCACAGTTGGCTTTTCTAAATAATAAAAAAAAAAAGGACAGAAATAAAAACTTCATCGGGAACTTTTTTCTTTCTGCTCTAAATATCACACATTAAGTAGGAACCAAGGGTGTTGTTAAAAAGTACCTTTTCATCTGTAGGATGAACACTAAAATTTACCAGAATTATGTTAAGTGTTGCACACTTACATGTCTCTTGTATGTACTGCTGAGGGCTTTCTATGAGAGTGGCTTCCCATGGGTAGAGGGAATGATGGCAGCACTTGGAGAAAATGTCTGATGGTATTTCCAGGCCTTGTAAGAGTTTCCTTCCTACTCACTCCCTCTGTCCCCAGTGAATACAACAGGTCATATGATGTGCTTGGACAAGAACTCAACCATCAGTCCACTTTTATAAACAGAAATGAAATTTTGTTGTGTTGGCCATAAGAATGGGCCATTAAAAAAAAACCACATTAAAATATGCAAGTAGAAATGTAAAGAATCTTGAGAGTAAGTGCCTAATTTTAGGTCGTGGTTAAAACTCTCTCAATGATATGTGGTGGGAAAAATATATATTTGTATATTTTTATTTGAAACTTTTTCATTTTTACCCCATCCAACCCCCAAAAGGTTGAACAGGTTGAGGAAGGAACTCCTGGAATACTGAAAGTTACAGCCAAGTCCACAGCGGGGGATCAAATGATTGAAGGGGAATACAATACTGTGAGTCCTGTCTATATGCATAAAGAATGTGAAATAGCCTTCCATTAAATATTGATATTTTGTGGGGTGTTTTCATCCACACTTAAAAATTATTTTAGTCATTACAATATGCTAATTGCACACAATTAGCAGGTAATTGATCTGGAAATAAAAGTCCCAAAGTCAATGGTTATTTTGGCTTGCCAAATCAGTTTGCGTGCTTTTGAAACCCATTTCTTAGCTTAGGGGTGTAGATGAGCTTGGTCCTGTGGAGTCAGTTGCAGGATTTTTTTCACAGTGGGATATTTGTAATAAACGATAAGTAATGATTTATAGTAGTTTTCATGGTAAGTAGGGCATGTTTTGTAGTTAGCACAAAACAATGGTCTGTGCAGGAGTTAAATGAACAGATGAGGTGTCATCTTAAGACTTGTTAACAATCTTCACAAACACAGATAATGCCCTGTGGCAAGTCAGTCAGGAAACTTCATTACGCACTTGAAACAGTAAATTACAATGTGCAGGTGTGGTATTGTATGTTTGATGGACTGTTTCCATCACACCTCGCTCCACTCATTTTCATAGGCCTTGATGCTGAAAGGAGAAAAAAAAATTGTGAATAGAGTATTTGGAACCATACAGAATGCATAAAGACTAGCCTTTGCCAGCCTGGGACTTCAGACTGCAAATGCTGTACGTCAGTGACCTTGTTTACCTGCACAGTAATCAGTCATGACTGCACATCAGTCATCCCCTAACAAGAACACACCTCAGTGCATCTGGGTGCCAATCCTGAGAGAAAGTTTAACCATGGCAGCAGAGCTGTTGCACAGGGTTGTAATACTGGAGTTTTTCTAGTCTAAAATAGTGAAAGCTTTTTAGCAAGGAAATCAATACCATCTCTTCATTAAGAAAACTTTTGGTTTCTTATTGCTACGTCTTCACTGAGATGCTGTCACTCCTCATAGAAGCTCTGAGCTGTGTGTGCTGCATTTTAAGACCTTCAGTCCTGAAGATGTGGTGTGTTTGATCATATGTAAGACTTGAAGGAGGTCTTGGGATTCCTTCAGGACAGTTCTTAGTTGTCATTTGAGAAGCATTATATATTTATCTGGGCAGTTTTCCAAGACTACAAAGCATGTAGCAATTTTTCCTTGTAATAGCAAAAGTTGGAGCTTGATTTGTTAAGATAGCAGAGTTGATAGGATGGGGAAGAATTTGGCCTGATCTGAACAAATGTTCAAACAAATAATATTCAAAAAATAATATTCTTTGACTTGGCTGAGAGCCTATATAAGTAAATTATATTTTCAGATTAAAAAAATACTATTTTATGATATTCTTATTTGCTTAAACATCTGAGTTTCTTTCCTGAAGACCCCTTTCCTTATGGAGCATTTTGAGATCACCTGCTCTGGTGATGATATGGGATAACACCTTGGTGTAAAACTACAAGGAAATAAAGAATCTGTCCCTAACTGATTGGTTTGCAATATCCTTGGAGTATTCTTCTAGGGAAAGCTATTTGCCTGTTTGTAACTGTAAGATTAAAACCTGGTATTGTTAGGTCATGGTGGTAACATGGCTTGCCTTAAACTCTGTGAATGTACAATGGCTAACAAATGTATTAATGTTACTGTGATCAAGCCATAGATACTAATCTCTAGTATATATTGAAGATAATAGCCAAAGAAAATGCACTTCTGAGTTTTTAAAAATCAGTCACGTGTGTTGCTGTTTCGCAGGTGTTGCTGGCAATTGGACGAGATCCATGCACAAGAAAAATTGGTTTGGACAAAGTCAAAGTGAATATCAATGAAAAGTAAGGACAGATGTCTGTGTACCATCACTCACTGCTGAGCTTGTGTAATGTACTGTTACAATGGTAGTAGTGCAGAGACATACAAAAGCTTTGAGGAAGAATTTGTCCCCTGTTTGTGTACACTTGGGTGGAAAACCGTGTAGCAGATAATTGCATTTTCTCCCATAGTACTGCTACATTTGGTTTTTTGTTGCTGAAACATCAAATTCTAATTCCTGGGAGAAAAAGTGTCTGTTTCGTTCTTTCTAGATTTACAGGTCTGTCTTAGCTTCTTCCAGTTACGGGGTTTTCTAGGATCTATCAGTTGTTCCTTGTACTCTCTTTTTCTCATCTTGCTTTTATCACCTCTTGGAGCAAAAATCTTTTTGTTCATACAGGCTTTTAGAGCAGTGAGTTTTGTTTATATTTTAATGTTATGTTATTTTGAAAGATAAGATTCAAGTAGTATTCCTTAAACTCCAAGGTGAAGTTTGTAATGTGTTTTAGGTTTTGGAGGGTTTTATTTCTTGCCTTGAGGCAACCCTTGGGTACAAGCTGTGTCTTCTGTAGAAGAGTATTTGATGTTTAATCTAGTGAGGTTGTTGCACCAGGGAGTGGAGCTATCAGCAACATTTTCAGTATCGGTAACTAAAACATCTCGCAGGCATGAGTCTCGTGAGTCCTCAGAGATCTCCCCTTTGAGAAAAAGATAAGGGACCATGACCTTGACCAGCACAGAGTTTTTATATATGAATGCAGTAACTGATATTGTCAAGGGGAACAACTGATATTCCAAATAAGTGGAAATTTAACCCTCTCAAAATTGGCAGCCCCATGTTGGCTTGTAGAACAGTACACATCTTTCTGATGTCAGGACACCTATTACTAGCTTAACAGAGTGCACTATAAAGTTATTTGCTTAAACTGTGTAATTTTTAATGAGTGTGAAATTGAGGAAGTTGGATTTTTAATATGAGAATTGCCACTGATCTCTCAAGTAATTGTGTGACTGTTCCTGTGTCTATCTCATTAGGTTTCCCTTTTACTTGTGTTTCCTGTGGTGATTACTGCACTATCTCATTTATTGATGAAGTAGGAAATATTAATAATTAAAAACTTCCGCTAGCTCAGTGCACTTACAGCTAAAAAGCTTGCTGACTGTCCCTTAGGTAGGGTGTATAGCAGCTTGGCCTGTCTCTGTGTAGGATCTTGAAGCATAAGTTTCTATAAACAGCTTCAACCACTGGACTGAAATTTCAGTAATGGGAAAATTGTTTTGTCCTACAAATGGAGGGGGAGAAAGTCTCTTTCTGTCACTCCTGAAAGTTGCCAGTACACAGCTCAGGTGGTGGTAGAGAGTATTTCAGGAAGAGGTTTATGCTTCACCTCAGTGATTCAGGAGGTGAATTGCAGCTTTTCAAACTACCTCCTTATCCAGTGTATGAATTCCTGTAGTTTTGATCAAATTTGCCCTACTTTATATTCCTGCCCAAGACTGCAAGATTATGAATATTAATTCTTTCCTTCATACTTCACATACAAGACTTTCTCTTAAAGCTAAGGGGCCTGCAAGATTATTTACACCTCCAGCCTTCACAGCAGAACACTTAGATCTTTTTTCTTGTTAATTCCAATTGCAGAACGGGAAAAATTCCTGTCAATGATGAGGAGCAGACAAATGTGCCATATATCTATGCTATTGGAGATATCCTGCAGGACAAGCTGGAACTCACGCCAGTAGCAATCCAGGCAGGAAGATTGTTAGTTCAGAGGCTTTATGCTGGGGCAACCACTAAGGTAAGGAACCAGTTGCCACAAAACACTCACTGCTCTGCTTCTAAGTGCATGTGCAAGTCTGCTTGATTATGGAAAACTCAGTGGAATTTTAAGGATTGGCTTTGATGATCATTTTAATTTCCCCCTGGCAAAGATATTACTGCAGATGTGTTCGGCTAATTATGTAGGATGAAATTAATACATTATGGATTAAGCAGTAGTCTCTTTTTTTTTCCCCGATTAAGAGGTTTAGTTTCCTCTCAGAGTATAATGATAATGAAATTAACAGAGATCATTTAACTGGTTTTTAATTCTACCGCCTTCCCTAAAAGGCGCCTATCCTGTTAAGTGCTTTAACACCAATTCAAAGGCAGTTTACTAAACCTACCTATGGTCCCTAAATAGAGTGGAATAGGAGTTTGTGAAGTTCTTAATTTTCAGTGTTATTTTCACAATTTTTTTTCATTTCTCATCTGTATGTTTTCGATGTAATATGCAGTCCCTATTGTAGTTGAATATGGACACAAAGGAAGATCAGATGTGCCAATAATTCAGCACACATTTATATCTGAGTAGTTGAATTAATAGATTCAGTGTTTGTTTCATACTAGTGCAGTTCTGGGTTTCAGCCAGGTTATGGTTGGTCAAATGGGAGTAACATGGGGTACTCATTTACGCCTTATGTTTAAACCAGAAGGAAAGGAGAGTCCCTTTAAAGAGCTGTTACACTGATGGTTGCTTGTCTCACCTTCATAACCATATGGCATGACCATAAAGGTTTCTCCCTTTCAGAGCTGCTGTTCAACTGTCAGCCAGATTTAGACTGTGATTGAGTTGTTTGTTTCATGTTGGCAGGTATTGGAGTAGCAGAACCCTGAATCAGTGTGCATAATGTCATTGAATTAGTCAGGGAAGGTTTAAGGAACTAGAGCAGAAGCCAAATTTTTTTTTATTGCTGCGATGCTATGGATATGTCTTAATTTACATTTTATGCCAGATAAGAGTCTCAAGGTACAAAAATTGTTATTCTGCCAAAGGAAGCATTCTTGTACAGTGAATCCAAGAAATGAGTAACTACTTAAAAAAAATGGGACTGTGGGTTACACTGCCTTTGTAACAAATCTGGAGAAGGCGATTGAAACTTAATGAGGTGTTATAGATAGGTGGGACAAGAACAGTAATCAGCGTCTTAGTTGATCTCCAGTCACAAAGGAAATTAATTAGAGTTGGAATATGTAGAAAATAAAATTGCTAGAAATGAAATAGAGCTGACCAGCTGCTAGTCTGCTATGGCAGAATGACTCATTTGGTGGATATGGGAAGAGCAGTGGATGTTTGTTTATTTTGAATCTAGCAAAGGCTTTTGACACTGTCTCCAGAACATTGTCATGGACAAATGGATGAATTGCAGGCTGGGTAAGTGGGCAGTGAGGTCAGTTGAAAACTGGCTGAACAGACAAACTCAAAGGGCTGTGACCAGCATTCCAGAAACCAGCTGAAGGCCGGTCACTGGTGGTGTGCCACAGGCTTAGGCTTGAGTCCAGTGCTGTTTAGCATCTAAATTAATGGATCTGGATGATGAGAACAAGTGGACCCTCAGAAAGTTTGGAGATGATACAAAATTGGGAGAAGTGACAGGTTTTCACTGTCCCCACAAATAGCTGTACTTCACGTCATTGGTTCTTTTGGCATCACCTAGGCCACAGCAGATGAAAAATGAGTTTTGAATGGTAGTGGTGCCCTTGCAGCGTCCCCAGCTAAAAATAGCATGCTTTGTAGAAGTGGTTGAACAGGCTGCTTTTTACCTCCAGTTTGACCTGTGATTGGGTACCTTTTTAAAATAGGGCATTGAATTTCCCTTTCCATTTAATCAATGCATACTAATGTTAGTGTGGCTTTAAACTATCTTTTTATTCTTGCTCTAATTAACACCTCTGGAATGGGCAAACACAAAACTATACCTTAATTTAAGACAATTTAAAAAAACAAAAGAGCTTTCAGAATTGTGAATAATCAAGCTCTTCTTGCTGTGTTTTAAACTGCTGTATGCTGGTTTTATTACTGATGTTGTGTGGGTTTTCTGTTTTGTTTTGAATTCCATACAGTGTGACTATGTGAATGTTCCAACTACTGTATTTACTCCTTTGGAGTATGGAGCCTGTGGGTATTCTGAAGAGACCGCAGTGGAGAAATTTGGGGAGGAAAACATTGAGGTAAATGCCTTAATTTCATCTGGGTTTTAGTTTTCCAATTTGTAATTTGAAATAATGTTAAGAGTCAATTAAAACATTATTTTGCACTGTGACGTAAGGGCAGGAGGTGACTAGGTATATTTTTTGTCTTCCTTGGCTGTTCCTAAATGTTATAAAAATCATCCTCAATTCCAATAGCTCTAATTGCAGATATGTTCTATTTTTGGCAAAGAGGGGCTTAAAGGTGAAATATTTGGTTAAAAAAAAAAGGAGTAAAAGGGTTTTTTTGTGTCTGCAAATACTTCAGGATAAATTTAAGCTGAGTATGTGCTGGAAGCAATATACTGGTTTTAATGACAAAAAACAAAAGTGAGTCTTCTATATCTACAGCATGGCAAATTCCTTACCATTACCAAAAAAGTAATTTTTACTTTATAAAACCAAATGTTATGCTCATTTTTCCTGTTTACTTTGACTATACAAAGAGGTATGTGCTTAATTTTACTCATGTGAGTGATCCCTTTTCATTCACTGGGATTGCTGGTCAGGAGTGAAATTAGATAAATATAAACATTTAGTGCCTGAGGCTGTTCCTCAAAAATGCTGTACTGACCACACTACAGAAAGCATGAGGGGAGGAAATCTCACAATAAACTGAACTTTTATGTCCTGCAAATATCACCTAGGGAGCATTATTTACAGAAATAAGCAGATAAGTGGTAGTGCGTGAAGCTGAGAACTTGTCCCCCTCTTAGTGACATTTTCCGATTTGGAATGTGGAGAAAAATGAGTAAATACAACTCAAAATGGCAGTGTGCCTAATACTGCTAATCTGACCACAGGGCAAAGGCTTAAATGCTTTTCTGCACACAAAGTTTGTATATACCCAGTCAAATTTTTGTTATTGAGTGAAATTCTTGATGTTATATATGGAACACTGGACCCTTTATTCTGGAAAATGTGCTTTGGATTTTCAAAGCATTTTATTTTTTATAATGTGCATCCAGAAGCATTTGTGTTTTGGCTGAGTCCTCATTTAGTGTAGTCTGACCTCTTTATTGTGTCACCTTATTGGCTTTTTTCTTTGCAAGCCTCAGTAAGATTATTGAGTCACTTGTGATTTTGTAATTTAATAAGAGCGTGGTGAACTGTGCCCTGGAAGAGTAATATTCTTATGACTTCTCCTTTTTTAATTATTGGATGATACTAGTACTTACTTCATAGACTTCTGGTTTTGGCATTCATTAAGGGAAAAAAGCATTGTCACGATTTCAGATGTTCTAAATGCTGTGTATGTTGCTCATTATTTAGGATAATCTGGCAGCTTTTGGAAGATCATACTCTCTGCTTGGAAATTACACAACTCTTTTTTAACCTGTGTTTTATTTCCAGGTGTACCATAGTCATTTCTGGCCACTGGAGTGGACTGTGCCCTCCAGAGATAACAACAAATGTTATGCAAAGATAATTTGCAATATTCAAGATAACGTAAGTGCATCTTTCCTTCCAGGGAATACAATATCTATATGTTTATCATAGAAACTGTTGATGATACAACAGCTATAAATAGGTTATTTTTAACAAATTAAAATTAATTTAAATTTGCCTACCTTTTGAAGTATCATAAATATTTATAGTGATGCATACTTCTGTATATACAAAACTAACTCCTGGTAAAATACAAAATTCTGCCATTGCTATTTGTATATGGTACTTCTTCTGTACATGTAAAATAAGAAGTAGAGATCTTTGAGACTGTTTATTAACTTTGAGAAGTGAGCAAATCAATACATGTAAAAATGGTTAGGAGTTTTATTGGTTGATTCTCTCCTCCCCAAACCTGGACATTCTTTTCTGGGAGACTCTTCTCTCTGAAAATGAGGTCTCTCAGAAACCATCACAATTTGTAACTTCTCCAAACTCACGTGTGGTCATAAAACTCTTGAGCTTGTTCTAACTGGATAATGTATCTTGCCTGTACACATCCCATTTAATAATGCCAGGATTATCCTTGGACTAGGATCAAATTTCCTGGCCATGGAAATGTATAGTACCTGCTGAAGCAACAGCTAAACTAGTAATTGGTTAGAAGAATTGGTGTGCCTGTCTCAAAATGATCATCATCTGTTCAATAAAATTTAGTTGATTTTAATAATATAAATTATTATGAAGAGTAATGTTCTATTAAAATGCATTCCTGTTAAGATGGTGGTATTGCTATCTATCCTGTAAGAAAAACCCAAAACTTACTTTATCTATATTAATTTTTCTTACATACAGATTTCTCTTTCTGCAGTCTTTCTAAGCATCATGTCACCATTTTCTAAAATTTGCAAACTTGTCAGATTTTGCCCATCCTCTTTCTGGAGGAGTTTGCAGTGGTATGGAAGGTATTTTAGAACCTTTGGCTATGCTCTAGTCCAAAGTTACTTAAGAAAATGCAAAGGTTTAACAGTGATGTAAAGTGTTTCATTAATTTATTTTCACTTCTTGTCCTGAAAATTTGAAATGTGTTTAAACATCTAAGGGTTGTGTTGAAAGTTACCCTGGAAAAAAAAATAATTCATTAACTGTTTAAAACTCTCATTGCCTTGGTTTTATTACTATGGTTTCATTTTGATGTATGTCCCTATTTTTAAAGGAGAATAAGGATAATTCCATTTTACTTATTACCAAATTATAGCTTTTCTTGTTCAAGTAGACCCTGTGGTAAATCTCAGTCCTCAGACTTACTGAAAGAATAGTAATCTTTCAATAGTATCTACTATCCCCAATATATGTGATATTTAGCAGGAAGAGCAGATAATTTTGATACTCAACTGGGCTACATCTAAACTCACCAAAATGTGATTAATTCACTGAAGGCCACTAAAGCCCACAGCAGTTGATATGTGCTAAATTTTCATGTTTTTCTCTTTAAGAAAAGCAGGTCAGGTCAAGACAACTTGTTCTGATGGGTGTTTTCTGTGGATGTTATGTGCAGGGTGATGTGTTCTGCAACTGAACAGAAGTATAGATAGAAGTGTGAATAGTACCTTCCTTGTAACTGGATGGGGTTTTTGCCAGTCTCTAAGTATATTATCTCCCACTGAAAGACATCACTGTCACAAGAGTTATAACTGGCAGTTCAGTTATAATAGACTTCTTGCCTTGTCTGTTTGGCTACAACTTCACCCTGTGGTCCTCTACTGTGAGAAACTATCAAACTGAAAATTCTTCAACAGCTACAGACCATGTAGCAACCTACCACAGGCCCTCCTACCGAAAACCTTCATGCAGGGTGCTCACCTTTACTTAGGCGTGGGTTCTATTGGCATGAGTGGGATAACTCACTTGAATAAAATTTCAGACCCATGCAATTCAACATAGACCATGGGGTGCGTTAAGTTTGCATGCTCTTGATGTACTCCTGTACAAAACTTTGTAAGAAAGCTGACTCCTGAGTTCCTAGTTGAATCTTTGGAGAGAGAGAAAAAGAATTACACCATCTCACATATGTTAGGGCTAATCATAGTTCACATTTTAGTGGTTACATTAATTTGTTATACATTTTGTGAGCTGATTAAATTATATACACTGAATAAGAAAACTTTACACATTGTCTAAAGAGAACTGAATTCATGACTGTGCTTGCATGTGATTATCTTTGGCATTTAGGAGAGAGTCATTGGTTTCCATGTCCTTGGTCCAAATGCTGGAGAAGTCACCCAAGGGTTTGCAACTGCTATTAAATGTGGGTTGACAAAAGAACAGCTGGACAGCACTGTAGGAATTCATCCCGTCTGTGCAGAGGTTTGTATACAAAATCACCTCAAAGCCCATGGCATTCTGGGGTAAGGTGTTGGAAATATGAATAACAGAGCTCCGTTAAAGATGTCCAAATTTACAGGGAGGTAGAGGGGAAAAAAGGAGAGGAAATGATGTGGTTTTAATATTTAGAATTCTAACACTTAGGTTTAGTCTGCGATATTTGATTTTATTTTTTATTGTGTTCATTTATGAAAAGTTTATGGCTTCCCTTAATCCAATTCTCTCTCTACTGGGGAGTATAGAATTTTTATCCCACTCAAGATCATGAAAGCTTCAAATACTATTTCTGCTAAACTGGTTGTCAAAGACAGATTAGTGTACTTAAAATGCTTACAAACTGGTGCAGGGAAAGGGGGCCAGCGACGTGACATTTTTTCTATTAAACTCTCTCCTCTAAAGATCTTTTCTTTATCCTGTAGGTCTTCAATTCATTAAGCCACACAAATATTCCTCCTCCTTTTTATCTTGCTGTTCCTCTTTAATGAAAAGCTCAGTTTTCTCTAGCAGATGTGGGACAGCTCTTCCCAGATGTAAATCAGAGATTGATTTTAATAGCATTAGGACCATTTTATATTAGCTGAGGATCCCTAAAAGCTTGTTTATGACCTGTGTAAGTCTGTACAAAATCTCAGATTGTGTTAGATGTAAAGCATTACAAGGGTGCACCAGGATGCTGCTCTGCAGAAGTGACATCCACCTCTCTTGTTTTCTACTTTCAAGGTGGTTTAGTAAAATCAATGTAATAAGAACTCCATAAGTGGAATGGACTGCCAGCAATCTGAATCATCTGCAAAGCATCCATAATACAAATTCTGGTCTCTGTAGTGCCATCTAATGGTGTTCTTGGAGGCCCTTGAGGAGGGGTAGCAGGTCCTTATCTTACCAGAGGCCTTGTGGACGTCTCTAAGGGAGGCATTCAAACCTGTGAACTCTAGTGGGGTGTTAGCATATGCAGTGTGAAGAGAGGATGAGAGTCATAATTTATTCTGGACATCTGAGCTGCTAAAATTGAAACTGAATAGAATGATGATTAGACATAATTCAGGGAGGTAATTTCAGATAATCATTTTGTTTGAGTGGGGGAGGAAGAAATTGGCTCAGGAGAAATACACTATTTAAAAGCTCCAGGGAACAGTGATCATTTTTAGTGACAGTCTTCAAAAGGTTTTTTTATGCTTTTACTTAATTTAATCTCTTGAGCAGTAAACAAAAATCAAAGTGCAAGATGGCACTCTTTGATTAATAAAATGCTTGAAAACTGGGATTTGTGAGGAATGAGCATATTGGATGAATAGAACAATGGATAATATCTCTGTTATTTTTTGTTACATCCCTTTAAAAGTTAAAGAAAATTAAGTCTGATTGGAACAGGAAAGGGGCTGTGTTACAGGGTCAAGTGCTGACATCTTCAGTGACACTAGTATTAATTAATTGCTAAGTCTTCTGTGAAACATGATTTAATTCCACGTGAAGAAGTTCTTAAGACCAAGGGTTCCATTCTCACTGCTTACAAACTGGAGCCAGATTTCCCTTTTCTTCCTGGAGCATCATTTTATTCTGCAGAAAACGGGAGCTCAGAATGGAATTTCTTGTAAGGTTAAGTCCAAGTAACTACAAACACAGAACTGGTAGGATATCAGCCCTAAAGAGAATTACATCTCAGCCTCAGCTGTGCTGCCAGAAATTCAGGAGGGTACTATTGATCATCTGTGATGAAGAGAAATTGCCTTCTGAAAGCTGGAGTAATTCTTCCAGGTAGCTAATTATGGCTTTCCAGCCATTTGATCTAAGTTTTTGTCATCACTTAAGTAACAAACAAATTCTGTCCAAAAATACATGTTTCCAACAATTATCAGATTACTCCAGCTGGCTTACTAGGGAGCAGGGTGGTCCCCTCCCACACCTGGACCTTGCAGTCTGGCCAGGAGGAAAGCAGATGAATTTTGTGCTTTTTAATCTTGGTCTTTTGAAGTGAAATAACAATAAATGAAGACTCCCATATGTTGTCAGGCTGTGGATCAGAAATAAAGTCTTCAAACCTCTCTATCAAGACATGCACTATATTTTAGATAAGTCACTGTTCTTCTGCCATATCTATTAGGCATGCATTCTTCTTCCTGATTTGTGTATAATGCTTTACATGCTTATAGAAAGGGGAGGAGGTTTATCATTTATTGATGTTGTTCTCTGAAGAGCTGCTAGCAGCCTTAATGCAGCAAAGCTTCTACTGAGAGAAATATAGGTCTTTCTGATCCCCATTATCTTCAGATACTTCAGTGTTATTTGCATAGCTGAAATGTGTATGTACTTTATTCTATTCTATTCTATTCTATTCTATTCTATGCTAAGTTTGTTCTTCCTGAGAGATGGCTTTGATGATAGCTAATTATTGCAACTTTGAAGCACTTAGATAGTAGTGGTTTTGATTTCCTTTTTTCTTTTCTATATGTATGCAAAACCATGCAATTATTTGCGTAGTAAAGTGCTAGTATTAAACAAATTTTTGTAGCATTTTCCTTCCCAAATTTTAATCTGTTAATCTTACAATAATTATTTAGGAATAATATATATAATTTTCTTTAATGTGACTTGAAAGCAGTAAAAATTGGAATTTTTTTGAACTAGTTTTACTCAGCGTTTTCATAGCTATTGTTGAGAGGACACAGATCCCAGACATAACACCTTCATCACAAATCACTTCCAGATTTCTATAATGTCTAGGAAGGCACAAAGGCAAAATTCTCTCCAAATGCCCAGGCCTTGAGTTAACTTCACTTTCCCAAACAAAAAAGTTTCTTTGAGCCATAAAGACACTTATTCATTAGGTATACTGGAGTTTATTATTACTGAGCTTGTTCCCACTGTAAAAACTTAGGAGCATTAAGAGAGGTCGTATAGAGCCATGTGACTTCCTTAATTCTTTCTTTTCCACTGTAAAAGGAAGAACATAAGCTAAATGAAGAGAAAAAAAGTTATTCGTATGCATGTGTGCTGTTTAATGGCAAGGATTAAAAATGTGTGATTTTCATTATTATTTTCTTACTTTAGGAAATGGCTGTTGTTCTGAACATCATGTCCAGATTAATCTTCCAGGAAAAAGAAATTATCCATATTAAGAGTCTTCTTTCTTCTTTGTCTCAAGGTATTCACCACCTTGTCTGTGACTAAGCGTTCTGGTGAAGACATCACTGTGAGTGGATGCTGAGGTTAAATTCCCCCATTCTTGCTATTGCCAGAGACTGACTTTCATAAAAGTGTCTAACTCCTGCAATTCAGAACAAAGGTTTTAGGAGAAGTGACCCTTGGACACCTGCAGGAATGTGTAGAGCTTAACTTGGATGTCCCATCGTCCTAAAGAGAAGAGCTCTGCGGGAGTTGGTCGCTTGTGGTGCCTGGCTGGCAATTAGCAATGCAATGGGAATCTTGCCTGTCAAGTTGGTGTTTAGCAGGGCATTTAATGAATGCTTCCATGAAGTCATAGCCTGAAGCCTGGATTGTCTGGTGGGCAGTGATGGAAGAACTGCTAGCACAGCTGGACAACAGCTGTTTTGGTTTGGCCTTATTCCTCTCTAGTTTCTTTCCTGAACGTTCCTTTCAAGTTGTTTCCAGAACAAAGAACTTCCCAACTCTGAAAAATTCCCCCCAAGTTCAGGTAATTGTATCAGATAAAATAGCTGCTGTTTTCTGGGTCATGACACAGCAAATGCAAGGTCTCTTCATGAGCATGCACTTTACCAGCTCACATGCCTATGGAGGGCAAGTTCTACTTGTTTGATCATGAGGAAGAAAAGAGCCTTGGAAAAAAGTTTAGTACCACCTAAAATAACTTATTTCTTGCCTTCTAAACTGACTCTGTTGTGACTTTTTATTTAGGGATCCTTGTTTGTGAAAACATTCTTCTCAGTGAGAAAGGAAAATAATTTATTAAGGCCTTTTGAAAATAATTTATTAAGGCCTTTTGAAAGTTGTTGTGTTTCTTCCCTGAAATCATGCATATAACACAGATGTGATGATCATAGCTTTTCTCAAAGCTTATGTGATTATAATGAATCTGATTTGGAGCTGACAGAATTCCAGTGCTGAATGGATTGTACTTCCAAGAACTCTTTGCAACTTCATTAAATTTAAGTAAATTTCTTTCTTTCCAGGTGAACTGTTGTAAGCTGCCCTATTTCAGGTCTAAACTGACCACTTTGAACACAGAAGTACTGAGGTTTCCTGGAGATTAGTGAACCCTTAGAATCAAAAAAATACACAGCCAAACGACATTCCCCTAAAACAACCAAACAACCAACCAAACTCTCCAGCCAAACTCCAAAAACCAATAAGGAAAAAAATCTGTTGTGTAGAAATGGTCTAAA
Source organism: Zosterops lateralis (assembly GCF_965231275.1). Taxonomy (NCBI): domain Eukaryota; kingdom Metazoa; phylum Chordata; class Aves; order Passeriformes; family Zosteropidae; genus Zosterops; species Zosterops lateralis. Next base: position 19,290,204 of record NC_139765.1, read on the forward strand.
AGTTATATTTAGTTCCATGTGTGCTATGTTTTATATTTAATTAAGAAAACAACACTTTTAAAACAGAGGTTTCTGTGAAAATACCAGATTCTTGAATATCCCTCCTGTTTTGGATAAGCTGCATATTTACTTGTCAAGAAAGAGCAAAAATGCCTCTTTGTAATGGAAATGAAATGGGTTTTGATCTGTTTTTCCATTTCCCTCTCTTTTAGCAGAAAGGTTCAGATTACTTTTATTAAATGGTTCTTGGGAGTTCAATAGTGTGGTGTGAACAGGGGGTGAATTCCCCAGCCTTGTGGGCAGAATGCCTCGTGCCTAAATTCCTGCCTGGTAACAAATTCTTGTATTTCTACTGAGATTTCTAAAATAGCATTGTAAGTTATTTTTATAAACCCATACATAACTGAAGGATTTTTAAACATGTTTTGTATAGTATCTAGAATGCTCTGTGATGGTATTTTTCTGGCCAGTTTAATAAATAAATAAATCGATTTGCACAAGCAGATGCTCCTTTTTATGCCTCTTCCAAGCAGACACTAAGTGACAGAAAGGTGACTTTTTTTCAAGGGCCAGAAGAGGGCACCATGATAAACCTAGCCCGATGTGCCTTTGTCTCTTGCATTTTGAGGGTAGATATTTCTCTGAAAAACAGGGTTTGAAGCTGTTTCAGGTGCATTTGTTTTGCACGTTAAACATTTGAGAAGGACATACTTAAAAGATAATTAGGAAACGATTTCACTATTTGCACCACCTGCCATCCATGTAACTTCTGAAAACCCAAGAGAGCAGGTTCCTGAGCTGTGGGGCGGTGTAGCTGCTTGTATTTTAGCGCATGGATAGCAGCATTTTGAAGCAGTTGTGTAGGAAAGTCAGATCCTGGAGATCAGGATCCTTCATTTCCTGGAGGGAATAAAGATATGTATGAGCTTGGCTTTGCAAGGCTGGACCTATACATATGTATTCTTATGGGTCATGTCATCATTAATGATGCATGTTTCTACATTAATTGCTTACAGTTCCTTAGGTGCTGAGTTTAATTACTTCTATTATTTTTACTTTGAATTTAAGATTGTGAGACTTTTTTTGGTAGGGCTTTTTCTATTAATTCTCCGTAAAGAAGACATTTTCAGGTGTATATTTATGGCATCTGTGCATGATGATAGAAGTATATAATGTATTATCACATAAGGATTTATGAAATGCCAAAGCTAAATATTCAGTGTTTTTACCAAATTAAGCATACTTTGGGTAATGCATGCTTTGGAAGCACACACTAGAAAATTTTCTAAACTAATCAGTATTTATGTTCTGCTCATATTTATTTGTTATTAACATTTTTGGATGCTCTTACATGAGTGTTTGAATCATCCTCAGATACCACAGATACAAACATGGACAAGAAATTTCCCAGATTTGAACAGAGAATTTAATAGAGTTTTAATGACAGCTTCCAGATTTTTTTCTTTTTTTTTCTTTTTTTTTCTTTTTTTTTTTCTTTTTTTTCTTTTTTTTTTCTTTTTATAAAATTTTTTTAAAATTTTTAAGCTCTCCTGCCCCAGCTGTTCATTCCCCTTTTACCCCTCTCTCCTTGGTGTGAGTTGTCTGAGCAATCCTAACTTTCCTGTAAGTCTTGTATCCCAACTTGGATCCCACCTTCCCTCATTTGAGCCCTGCTACCTGCCCAGAGCAGGAGGTTCCCTTGTTGTAGAGCCTTAGGATGGGCAGGACCTGTGTTGGACAAGGTGGATTTCTGGAGATGCTGTGGATGCTGGCGATTCCATAACAGGCTATGTGTCTTCCTGTGCAGTATGGGATGACCTTGCACTCATAAACGCTGTTGCTGATCCTGTCTCTGGCTGTGCCAGAAGGAACCAATTGGCTGAGTCTTTTACCCAAGACTTGATAGACGCCTTTCAGGTCAAAATAGGGTGTAAATGTTTGTAGTAAGTGTCAGCCCTGCAGAGAGGATGTTTCAGAAACCCCTTCTCTTTGATGATCAGCTTTTGGTCAATTATCTTCAGTGTGGAATGGTGTGAGATTGTTCTTCCCAAGGCCTGGTTGGCCTCCAGAGAGAAATTAAACCTGAAAAGTACAAACAAAAAAATCTAGAAAGAAGGCACCAGGGGATCACGCCACTGGCCTCCCTTCTTCATGCACACTTTTTAATGCCTAGGGCAATCAAAGCCCAGTCGTTAGGCTGCGACACTCGATGGGAAGTATGTTGGGGTGTTTGCATGTGTGCCTTTCAGTTTAGGAAGATAATGAAAAATGTGTGTCAAAGCAAGAGTTATACTCCTGACTAGGCTGGGAATGTGTACATAAACCATCAGCTGTGTATGCTGTGAAGTACCTTTGCAGGTGAAGTCATGGTGGAAATCAAAGCAGCCTGAAAATAAAACAGGTGGGGAAGTTGCCACAAGAACCTTAACGTAGTGTCTGTGTTTTAGACATACTGCCTCCTACAAATTAGACAGAAGAAATGTGCTCAGGAAATGTGAGGTGCTACTGATTTTCTTAGAACAAGAGGCATGGCACCAACATCTCTTTAAATGTTGCAGAGCTTTAACACTCTTGAGTTGATACATGCTACTTTTGCTTTAATCTGCTTGTCTTTCTTCTCTCTTTGTTGCTTTATCACTTTTTTGTTGTTTTAGACTTGTCTTGTGGAGTTCTCCCAGCATGTTTTTTTAGCAGTCCTAAAATCATAGAACTTATGGGAAAGGCAAACAAGGAGCAAGGATTCACCATTTTTCACCATAGAATAATTATGGCTGAAGAGTCAAGGAAGGCTGCTGTTTTCTGAATTATAACTAAGTGCAAGTCACTTTCATGTTATGCTATAAAAATACACCTATGTCAAAAAAGAGATTAATTGTATGCATACAGAGTAGAGGTTAGTAAAATATTACTGTAGTTTATGGTGCAGGATGCCTTTACACCCCCAAGTGCTGAAAGCCTGGGCAGGAATCCTACAGGAAACAGCACTGTATATTCAATATGGGTTTTCTTATATAACCTTTAACAAAACCATTTTTTAGTGAAGTGATTAGACCTGCAGTTTATATGAAAGTGTTTCGTCTCCATTTTGGAGAGGTTCTAGTACTGTGCAGATGTTACAGGGTGTGTTCATACTGCTGTTTGAAGAACATTCAGTTCTCCTGCAGTGGTGGGATATTCAGTCCTCCTCCATTCAGCCATGAGCTGAATCAGTGTCTCTGGTACACAAAAATGACATTATCCTGTCTAAGATATTTCAGCCAAGAGAGTTGTTAACACTGCCCCTATATGTGAATGCTCTCATGCACAGCTGCTGTGGACCACCACTATGTGTCTACCCTGGTTGATGACACCAAACCCTGGACACAGAAGAATTACAATAATTGCTTCTGAAAGGTGATTTTTACTGGAGACTGCAAGCTCAGTTACCCTCTGAGCTCACTGCTTACATAGTTCTGTGGGGAAAGGAACTCTCCCCAGCTGGCCCTGCATGCATCTATTTTTCAGTTTGGTGGGTTTTCTTTTCAGACCTTCTCCCCTTCTTTCCTGAAAGAGGATAAACCCACCAAAACAAAAACCCGCCCCATTGAATCAGTTAAGAAGAACATAGAAATCATTAATGAGGAGCCGTGTTCTGGCCTCTTTTCTTCTCCCCTGACTTAACTGTCTGAGGTCTGAAATGGCTCACCAAGCAGCCAGATGAGCAGTAGAGGAAGTGGTGGAATGGGAGGACAGGAGAGTAGGGTCATCTCTTTTGGTGACAGAATTCATCTAACACCATCAGCTCAGCCCATCTCACCTCCAACAAAGGCAAAATCCACTGCCTATTGCCTGTGGAGTGGAACTTTCTTCTTAAGCTTGACTGGTGAATTTCCAGTAGATCCCCAGGTAATTTTATTTTTAAGGAAGGTTTACTGTCTTTCCGTTCATAGTGGTTTGCAAGCAAGCTATTAGATTTGCACACTATCACTCTTTGCAGCTCCAGGACAGTGTGAGTGAACTCTATAGAGCCAGAATGACTGACCACAGCACGGGGGCTCAGTAGTTGTTTGAAAACTTCCACACAAATTTCTTGTCTCCACAAGGCATGAATCTCTAAATCTGCACTGTTCTGAAATCAAAACTAAGCAGGAAATGTCTGCTACTTGGAATTACAGTCCCATCTGTGATCAGCACATTTATTGTAGAGCAAAGGTTCTCATTCTTGAGTGGTGGCTTCTCACCACTCAGATCAAAGGTTCCCATTCTTGAGTGGTGGCTTCCCACCACTCAGGTTTTTCTCACTGACTTAGGGTGAAGGAGGTGCCCCTGTCCCACAGCTTCAAAGAGATTGTGGTGGTGTTCACAGGTGGGCCTGGCCATCTCTGTTCTGGGACACCAGGCTGCAGGGTGGGCAGCAACACAACAGCAATTCAGTCACTATAGAAGTTCTGAGGGGATTTCAGATTTGTGGATACTTGTCAGAAATTTCAACAGCTTGTTTACTTGTGACTTCTCATACTCACTGTTAAACCTAAAATTCCACAGACATACTTTTGGTAGCATTTGACCCTTTTCTTGCAGTGGGTGGAAGTGAAGAGATTTGTGGATTAGTGCTCACGGGGGTAGAGACAGAGTAAGATGCATCTTGCCCTTGAAGATCTTTGTAGTTACATTTAAAATAAAATTCTATCTGAATTTTACATGATGTGGGATTTTATCACAGAGAACCTGTCACCCCTGCATTTCTTGGTTTCAAGTGTTTAAGTCTTAGCAGCCTGATTCTCAGGCTGCTGCATGTAAACAATGTGTATTCTTAGAAATTATCAGTATGTTTTGCATTCTTGTTCTCTGAGAGAGAACTTGACTGATGGTCATAATGACCAATGGAGTCAGGAGGTTTTAACCTCTTTGGGCCAATCTTGGCCCTCTGTACAGAATGTATATAAGCTATTGGAGTCAGATAATAAAGAGCCTTCCATGTTTGACTCTGCTGCTGCCTGCTGTCGTCTGTGAGGGTCCACACCACGTCGCAACATGTTGACCCTCTAAGGGCAGAGGTAACAAGAACCAGCTTTATCTACCTCATCCATGCTCAATCCTAATCACCAAACATGATAGCAAATACTCAGTGTCATTTAGTAAAATGTCATACTAAAAATCTGAAATTTTCTTCTGCAAAACTGCTTTTTTTCTCCAATGGTATTAGTGGTATAAAACTTACACAGCTGGAAGAGGATTTCTCTCACACTGAGCTGAGTCAGAAATTGAATCCATTTACATGCCATCCATAATGCACATTTTTGTATCACTTTGGTTACAATTCGATTGTCAGCCAAGACCCAAGCTGGCTTGGCATACAGTAGTACCAGTAGCAGTCCAAATTTCTGGATCATCCTGTGCTTTCTGTTTAAATTTGGAAACTGCAGATGCAAGTGCTGAGGACACATGAAGTGTTTCCCTATCTGAAGCTACTGATATCTTTCCACAGGTTATAGCAGAAACCATCACTACAACTTAAGATGAAAAACTACCTTTTTAATGGCTAAAATCATGAAGAGACAAATCCCACTCTAGGGAATGTGAAATCTTGACAGAACTGGCTGCTTTGGACTGTGATATAACGATACATATTTCTGTGTAGGAGGGTTTCTGTGCTTTGAGTGGAGATGAGCCATTTCTATGGATCAGTTGCTTAATCCTATTAATATAAAATGAGAATTTTTGTTGTGATGGCACCAAACTTATTCCAGCTGGCATTAAAAGCTGTCACTCTGGTGGGCAGACAAGTCAACTTAGGAATAGCTACAGGAATTGATTTACCTCTCATGTAAGGCAAAACTATGTGTCACAACAGAGCATCACGTAGAAATACTCTCCCTAAATTACCTCCCTTCTTCTCAGCCTGGACAGCATGCTCAGCCAGCGTGGCTATTCCATGCTGCCACCCAAGCCTCAGGCTCTTGAAGCCAGCTCCGGAATTTCCACATGATGCTTCACTATGCTGTGTTCTTTCAGAGCACAGACAGAACAAGAAGGCGGCCCAGTGTACTGCAAGTTGCAAAACCACATCCTCCATCAGGCAAATCAACACTGTGATTTCACTCTAGCTGTATCAGATAAAGGATCTGACTCCTGCCCAGTCCTGCCCTACCATGGGTACTCAAGGCTGTCACTATACTGATTTCTTCCAGATTTTCTTTTAAAGCTTGTCCTTGTAGCATTTTCAGTCTGTTGTTGCTAGTAAGAAACATCTTTTTTTAATGGACTGTAAAGACATAAAACAGTCTAAGCTCATATAACTTGTCAATTAAAGTCATAGTCAGCAAACGTAAAATTGTACACAGTCATGCAAAAAGGGTGAGTGTGCCTGTCTGTGCAATTCAACTTGCATTTTAAATCACATCTATTAATAGCCAACTTGTTTACGGAAAACAGACCAGTAGAGCAGTTTAAAACTTTAATAAATTTTACAGAAACATTTTTTACTTTTCCTTACCTTTCTCTTAACAAGTTACTCCGGGAGCACATCATTAAAAAAAAGCTGACATTATTAACTTGCCTGAAAACTGCTGAAAACCACCCACAGTACCTGACTGTGGGATATTTTTTTTATTGGTGTATTCCTGGAAGAAAACACCAGTTTAGTACAGAGCATTGCTGGTTATGAAACTTGGCTTACAGAGAAAATGTTCTGGGAGTAAAGAGAGATTGGCTAATAAAGACAGTATCCCACAAGCTGCATCCTCCTTTTCCTCCATCTACAATATGGAATTAGAGATTCATTGACTTTTGCGTGTAGAATTAAAGCTTGGTTGCAAAATAATTCTCTTTGAGCGTTAACTTTGCAGAAGGAAATCTTGTTTTATGGAAGATATATTTGTATCTGTTATAAACAATGTTGTTTTTTAAAAAGACAAAAACTAGCATTACTACTCCAAAATGGAAAAGAATTTATTGTTTGCAGTGGAAAATGTCATTGCTGTGCTGATAGCTGTCGACAGGTACTTGTCATGGCTGTGTGCTGTGATGTGCTAATTATTCTGAAGTTCAATCAGATGGCATTTTGTGTTTTCATTTCGACTGAAACAACACAGTATTTGTGACATGTTGACAAGTGCGTGTTTAATTGCTCCGTGGATATCTTCCAAACTCATGTGTTTCCCACTTACTTTGTGAAGAAAGGTGCGTAATTAGCTCTCAGGCTACAGAGTGGGTTGCTCATTATTGTGTTTTCATTTCCTCTGCAGTGATAAATCCAGAATAGTGACAAATGTGAAAACCCATCTTTGATGCTGAATGCTACCTCAACTGGATTGTGAAGGTGGAGAGTTCTGGCTGATTTTGCAAATCAAGGTCATGAACCACCCATGATATGAGCTTCTTTTCTTCTTCAACTTCTCTCTGCCTTGCTTCCCTTCACAGGTCTAGAACCTAAAGAAACTGATCCAGAAAGAAAATGAATCAGACATTAAAAATGTCATCACATATCTTGGGGACAGTCTTCAGCATTCATATTGCTACAGATTGTATCTGTTGTCTTTCTTGCTTATTTCCTTGGGACTGTGTTCATTTGTGTCATTGGTGTCATGGTCATGGTGTTCAATGAGGAAACAAGCCAAACATTACAATTGCTCCCATCTAGCTTAAAGTAAATAAATTGGGCAGTTGTAACTGGAAATAGAGTAGGGCTGTCTCTAACATTGCTTTTCCCTGGACTAAAGGGGGTCTGGGTCTGAACACCACAGCTGTTGACTCTTCAGGTACAAAATGTACATCCCTGTTTAGACACTAAATTTTGTCCCTTGTAGGTGATCAGGACAGATATTTTCTTCACAGAGGTCCTAGCCTGCAGCTGTGCAGGCCTGGATTCAGTGACTCTGGAACTGCTTCCTGCTCCTGTTTCTTATGGACCTACACAGCTGGTTCTGTCAGGCAACTGACAGAAAACTAAAATCAATATGAACGTTATTTATGGTTTTCACTGCTGCTGGAAGTTGCCATGTTGGATCCTAGCAAGGAGAGCTTTGAATAAACCTACTAACCAGGATGAAGTTTAGGAGAAAAAAACATGATGATTACACACCCTTCTTCCCTTGCAAGTTGCTCCTCATGTCGGGAAGAAGATGAAGATCATGGTCTCTAGGTGCACATATGCATTAGCTTGGCTTTAATCAGAATTTATTACATGCCATCATACAGAACTTATAATTGTAATACTTGGCTTTGTTGTTTTGTTTTGAGTTTTTCTCTTTTCCAAATAGATTATATGGATTGTTTTAAAGACAGGCACACAAATACCTTTCCTCTTTTCCAGTTAGAAAATAGTGTAAATTAAGTTGTTTGTTCATTGGCTGGTTAGCAGAGCCCCTAACCAGACCCAGGAGTGTTCAGGCTCATAGACACATGAGAGCAGCCTGAAAGCTACCACTGTGCACCCTTGCTTGTTTTTGTTCTTTCAGAAACCGTCTAGATTGGAAGCATTATTGTCCCTTGAAAAGTGATTCATACTTGTTGATACCCTACATGACAGAGAGAAATGATGAGAAGGTGGTAAATATCATTCTTGTGGCCTTTCTTACTTGATATGGAATAACCAAGCCCCATGGTTATAACTCATAGAACTTTCTTCTGCTCTCTTTCTCCGTACTGCCATGCCCCTCTTGTCTCAGCTTGCTGCTCTCTGTGGTCCACTTGCCTGTCCCTCATGTGCTCCATCACAAGCAGTTTAAACATATCTATTTGAAAGGGAGACTGGTTAGTAATGGCTGTGAGAAGGTGGGTGCAGGAGAATGCCTTTTCTTGTGTGGTGTTTAGTGATAGAGCATTAAGAATTTTAGGGTAATTTAATGTTGAAATACAGTACTGCCTCATTAATTCTTGCTATATTTAGAATTCAGAATAGCCAAAGTGTTTGAAGGATCAGTCAATCTAGCTGTTCTCTTCTCCCTCTTCCCCTTTAACCTTATAATTCTGTGGCTTTCCTTAGCTAAACCTCTAATGCTCCAAGCAAGCTGGGAAGCAAAGCAGGGGCTCATCTGAAAGGGACAAACTTTGGGCCTAAATTTCAGTATGCCTTCCCTGTAACTTGAGCTGGGGGAGGAAAGGGTCTGCTATTCAAGTTACAAAATTATGCAACATCACAATAAGCTTGCCAGGATTCTCCGGTGAAGAATGTGCAGCCATGTTTTAATATTTATAGCCTACATAAAAATACAGGGGAAAATATTTAACTAAAAACAGAGAAAAGGAGAAACAAGACAAATTTCTTCTGGTCCTTTCTTTGCTAGTGCAAAGACCAAACACTGTGGTGTGAGAGATATCCTCATCTGAACCTTCTGGTTTTCTTTTGAAATTACCATAAAGTTATTCTGCTTTTTTGCCTTCCAATGTTATTTCTTTAAACATTTATTTTCTCCTCACAAGGCTAAGTCAAATGGTTTTGGTATGTAGACTCTTACTCTGGTACTTGAGGGAAAATGCATTCATTTGTTTTCATACACTGATGTGTTGGCAGCAATTACATTATAGATATAGAAGCTATTCCCTGCTTCTCCCAGCATTGTGACAATTTTCGAGTATAATAGCTAGTGAAATGCATATCTTGCAGTAGTATTAAGAAACATGAAAATAATTACCATCACAATTGCCACAACTCTCACGTGGCATATGCAGTTTAATGTTTTTATCCTGTTTAAAACTCTTTTACGGACTTAATTCCCTGTCTTGCGTGTTTGCCTGTACTTATTAGGCAAACAAGACAGCAGCTCTTGCTATCTGTACACCAGAATGACATTTTCCCTTCTTTCCAGGCTGATGGAAGGGAGACAGTTCAGGAGCTGTGGACTTTTGCATATCTCAACTTTAAATTCATTTTTATACCTGTAAGTTTGTAGATGTCCAATGTTGTTCTTCTGAGCAGCACTGTGCAGGAAAACAAGCAGGCAAAAGGTACCTGAATTTCCATGTACACATACACATAGAGAGCCAGAACATGCAAACAAGCTTGGGATTAATCAAATTTTATCTTGAATGTGCTGCAGGAGAAGAAAATATTACTGCTATGTCAGAGCACTCAGGGGGAGCTGCACACTCTGGAGATGGTGGGACAACAAATAGATAAATTGAAGTTTGTGTAGCTACAGCTTGTGCTATACCTGTTCTGCATATGAATGGAAAGCTTGAGTCCCTGCACTTATCATTTTGGCACCCTTCCTGCATTTAAATATTACTTTGTCAAGCCTTTCAGCTTTCTGAAATATAGCGACTGCTGTTCTCCAAATGGCTGGGGAATACAGAGGAGAAATGCTTCTCACAACCCATTTTTGTGTCAGTATTTTGAGGCCGTACTGGCCCAAGCACTGATAAATATTTGCCCTTTCAGGAGTGGACTAACTGGTTATGGTCATTCTCCTGTCCTGGCTGGAGTGTTTGAGGAGGAGTCAGTGAAGGAGAAGTCAGTCTGGCCTCTCTGGCTACTTTGGTGTTATGAGGATTCAGCAGTCCAGTGATGCAGTGGATGCTCTCCAGCCCTGAAAAGCATCAGATCTCCTATGAATCGCTCACACCAACCATTCAATATTCTAAATTGATAATGGGTTTTATTGAAAGGGAAATAACCTTTACAGTTAGCCTTATGGCTTGGCCTATATGCAGTTCACTGGAGATACTTCTGATGTTCCAAATCTGGCATATTTGCATCACATTCTGCCCCATAAATGATTGTTCTGTAGCACCTCTGGGTATTTACAAATGTATGCTCATAAGATTTACAGGGTTCCCCTGCAGAGGGTTAGGAGACCTTGCATATTTGGCTGTAATATTTTCCTTCCTTTTAAATATTTAAATCGTTTGCTTAATGGATGCATCATCTTACTTTTATCTATTATTCTGTTAACTCAGGCTTAATGAGAAAGGTCCTCATTGACTTAGGTCTGGAAAACAACATTTACGATGCAAAATAATTTGAAGTCCATTCTTGCTTTATCAAGAAACCTGTTCAAACTGCTTAAGGGGTCTGGAAGATAATCCAGCTGTATCATACCATGCAAATATTGAAGTAGAAAGATAAACTCAGTAGTGGTTGTGGTTTGTAGGTAGCTGTACAATTAAGAATTTGCATCTAGATCCTTCTATTCTAAGTCCTTGCAATACAGCAACCCCAGAAATGTTTTCTTCAAAAAAATTGCCAGTGGCAAAACCTAATCATAGCTGCAGTTGAGCCTATGGAATAATGGGAGATGCCTAGAAAATGTTATTGAGGCCCAGAGTTCTCAGCTGTGAAATCCAAGCAGGATTAGGAGTTGGGTGAAAGAAATTGAGTTAAGCATGAACCTAAGCATGGGCTTTGTCTCCAGGTTATCCAGCTGTTGTCACTGAACCAACACTAGGCAAGCTTTTAAAGCAGCTGAATTGCATTTAACTAGGAGCTGGTTGCTGCAATTTTAACTTTCTCTAGTCCCATTTTTCAATAAAAATCTCAGCAGCACTTATACTGGAAAGGCAATGTAACACGTTGGTTAGTGATATGAAATCTGGTTTTAATTTATTTTTTTGACTTTCATAATTTCTTTAGTCAAAAATGAAACAAATATGTGATTATTAGGACACAAGGTCCTCTGCATAGATGTAATTTATTTCTCCACATACAATAAATAGCAGGTGTGTGAGGAGGAGCCAACCCAAACCTCAGTCAAGAGATATAGTTACAAAGATGCTGTGGTTTTTGGCTTAGATTTCTGAAATGGTTTCAACTGGGTGGTAATGGTTTTATCAATCAGGTTAAAATTTGGGTTATTGTTAATGAAGGTAGCTGCGATCCTTTCAGCCACGCTAGTACCTAGTGCATCTGGCCTGAATTACTGATAAAAAACTTGTAGTTCAGATGAGGATTCATCTGCCCTTGCTTCAGGCATTTAAAAATGCGCTTCTAATCAAAAGTTAGCCATCAAGCTCCCTTCTGTAGTTGTTGCAGAGAGAGAAAGGATGAGAGAGACACCTACAAAGGACCATTCTTCCCACTTTTCTTAGACAGATGTCTTAAAAGGGAATGGTGGGTGAGATGGCTTCCTTCATTCTGCTGATGCAGCTATAGGCATCTTCTCAGAATCTGAGCCAAATATAGGCTAAGTTTGATAGAAAGCTCAATGGTAGCATAAGCAATCTCTGGACTGTCTGTCTCAGGCATGAACAATGTCCCAGGCCTTTGAGGCAGGATGACACTTGTGCTGATCTTGTACAAAGCCACTGTTGCTTGCTGTTGGGCACTGAGTGCCTCAAGCATCACTTCAGAGGGAGCTGGCCCCATCAGTGAGGGTCAGTGGCACATCCATCTACATATTTATTCAGGATGCTCAGGATTTACAGCGAGGAGAGTCATGTACCTGTTCCTTGATGTACGAGCTGGGAAACTAGCTTATGTATTTTGCTTTCTCTTGTGGTTTTTTTTGAGGTTTTTTTATTCCCATCTTCCCACCCTGCACACTTGACTGATGTTGAATACAGCCCATCCCTTGGGGAATGCAACTTTCATTTTTAGTAGAGAAATGGTCTTGCAATCATAAAAAATTGATGACTGTCTGAAGCAGCAGTTAATCTTGCTTGAGAGCTGCGTCATTAACCTACAGCACAACGTACACATTACGGACACATTTTTAAATGATATAGAGTGTAGAATTCTGTTTTTAATTTCCTTCTTATGGAGGCTCATAAAACTTACAGGGAAAACACTGCCTTTGACATGTTGCCACGGCAGACTTCTCCGTTTCTGTAAGTTCCTTCCAGAAAAAGGATTACTCTCTGTGGCCATGTCAATGGAGTGGAGCAGAAGAGGAACCTTTCTGCTCTTCCTTTTTTCAGGTGGATGACCTTGGCATCTCTGTAGTGATGCCAGATATTGTGAGAAATATGCCTATCACCACTGCACCCGAGCTGGGTGCAAGCAACCTGTAAGGCTCAGCAGTGTGAATAGCTGTCAACTGAGGCATGAAATGCCCTGCCTGTCAAGTTTTGGCCACCAGATGTCTTGAGTGGACCTAGACACACAGGAAAATACTGTTTCTCATCTTCACAAGTTTCTGAGATGCTAATCAACTGGAACTGTTGAAAAATAACTTTGTGAGTTACACCTATGGTGTGACCTGAAACAATAGGTATGTCCTGAGCCTCATGTGAGCTCACATCACTAAGAATGGGCATAGAAGGTGGGGGACATCCAACAGAATGTTAGGTTCTCCCTGCATCACATTTACTGTGAGCAGTGGTTTAATATCTTCACCCACAGCAGTAAGCCCACACGTGTGTTCAGAAGGACCAGGTGCTCTGTCAAACCCAGGAAGGCCTGCTCTGCGTGGATTTCCTAGCTCAACACAGATCCATTCCCTCATGATTGTCATTGTCCTACCTGTCTTCATGCTTCACTTCTTCATCAGTGAAGAAAGAGCAGCAGTTTTTCCTCTGTTCACTTCTTTGTTTGGATTAAACAAATTTTATCATTTATACCTTATGTAAACCTTATGTTAAGCTGACAAAAAATTACTGAACTTAGACCAATTTGCTGTAGTCAATGGCAAAGCAGTCAATGACTGCTTTTTGTTACGAATTGGTAAACTTTTCTGTCAGACATTTTGAGTTTGGGCTTTTTATGAGCAACAGCTAAACAAGACTTTTTCTGTGTATTTCATCAGTTACGTCAGTGAATTACATCAGTTTTTAGAAAAAAAAATCACCATTTCACACATCCAAGTTCTTAGGTGTGTTTAGTCCATTTCAGTAATTCAGTGGTCAAGACATGGCTAAATTTGTCAACTATGAATTCTCTCTGAGACAATCCTATATCTTTGAAATGGACTAGAGGGTCACAGCTAGCAATCTGGTTCTTGGTTACTCCTAAATACAGTGGAGTTAGAGTTGCTCAAGAGGAATCTTGTAACTTAGAGATAAAAATGGAAAATATTCCAGACTGTGGCAAAAGAAGTGGTTGTGTTACAGCTGGGTACCTTAAACAGTACAATTAATTTTATTCTGCCAGTTCTTCAGAGACAGTGACGTTGGTTGGAACAGTGAAGAGTGAAAAGAAGTAGCTGAAAGCTTACTGTCAACAAACATCTTGTTGGTCTGTGTGCATGCATCATTTACGTATAGTCTCAGGCGTGTTTCCTGGTAAAATGCAATCTGCTTGCTGTTCTCCTAATTTGAAAATGGTGGCAACAGTATGTCAGTTATGCTGTGGCCTTATATGCTTTTAAAACACATAGGTGTGTGGACAAAAAAAAATGTTTCCAGGTCTGTTGAGAGCTTGTAGTTGAATGTGTTATTTCTCAAGCATAGTTCTAAAATTTCCACTCCTCCTTGTACACTCACTATGGAAATTAATTTGGTACAGAAAGGTTATTCTTGGCAATACATAAATTTATCTTTGGGACATTTTATAGTGCAACCAGTCACTAAAACCAGACTTTGCTGTCCCAGCAGCATATCTGTAAACAACTGGCAGTGAATAGAGATCTTAGAAATATTCCTCCTCCTAGTTTTTATTTTTTGTTTAGAAAGCAAACAAACTGGAAAGATTTCTTTGCTCGGGAAAGAAGAGGACTGAAAGTTCTGGTGACGGCTGAGCTTAACACCAGTAGGCAACTCATTAATTACATTCAATTCTACTAATGCCCTGTATACCTGATGTAAAGAGGCCTGCTGTTTAGCTGGACCACTCTTAAGCTGTAGGATAAATGTATTTTCCTTATATCCTCAGCTTGCCCTCTTCAACCACTGACAGATGTGTCTTAAGGGACTTGTTAAAGAAAGAAACCTACAAGGTTGTGCCTGCCGGTAAACAGAAGGGAGGGCCAAAGTGCCTGTTCCCAGCATGTGCTTGTCAGGAATATTCTGGAGTCTTGTGGTGTGGGCTGAAGGTTGTGGGCACTACAATAACACAAACTAGACTGGGTCTCAGGCTGGACACTGGCCTGAGTGACAGTGGAGAGTCCTCTCATCCTGCCCTATTACCTTGTCTTGTCTTGGTCTGTCTTTTCTTCTTATCTTTTAGGTGCTGCAAGGAATAATAAATACTTTGAATCAAGTAATTATGAACAAAGGAAATATTTTTCAATTTGTTAGAGCAATGGAGGTCATGGGAGATTCCCCTTTTGAAGCAAACTTATTAAAATTCTATAGAAGCATCAGAAATGGACTCAGTCACTCAAAGGTTAGTGTCAAAGTTGTGCTGGGAAGGAATGTGAAGTGTCACATGAACAGAAGGAAAAGCCCTGAGTGCTGTGGGTTTTCTCCCATTCATTTCTGCTTTCAAAGCAGCTGAGGACATCTGAAGCTGGGCTTAACTTCTGCATTTAACAGGCTTTGTACTCTACATCTGTGTAAGTTGTTGTCAGAAATTGGCATCCCAAGGAAACTTAGAGAGGTTCTTGTCATGTGGGCATGTTTTGTGGCCCAGGGGCTTACTCTATCACCATCACAGCTTGTCATCTCCATAAGGATGGGTCAAGTGCTTTTGGGCTCACTGTTTCCCACTGCACCCATTTTCCAGATCCTAAATAGCTCAAGAAGATTAATTCCTCTTTTATGTTGGGATAGATCCTGCCATCTTTCAGCAGCAGTACAAACTCCACAATCAGATCTTGCTCGAAGTTCAGTCTTGGTCAGATCTATGATAAATGGCAACTTAGAGGGTCCTGACTGTCCAGTCTGGATATTCTCTCAAGAGAGTAAATAAATTTGCTGTTGGCAAGGGGGTCTTCTGTATTGCAGACAAATATCTGCTAGAAACTAAACTGGGATGGAGCCGAAAAAAACTACTGGAGGTTTAAGAGAGTATGTCAGGATTTTGCCCTATGAACCTTAACAAGAAAAAGAAAACTCTTACCTCTGTCTGGATGGAAGCCTATTTTTCTTGTTACAAATTAAATAACAATGACAGAAATCTGACCTTTTCCATTCCAAAATCTAATCTCAAAGTAACAGAGTTTCTGGAAATCTAATTTTGCCTTCAAGGCTGATTAATTATTTGATCATGCAAGTATGGACCAAACAAACAGTTCACCTTTCCTGCATGGCTGCTGTTCCAGTTAGGAATGTCACCTCAGAGAATAGTAATTTAGAGTTTCAACTGAGGAGCTGTAGAGAATTTCACACATTAAAACTGGATTGACTCCCACACCTGTTTCTTCAGCAAAAGTAGGTGTCCATATAAACATAAAGAAATAAAGAGCTCTTGGAGGGATGGGTGTTATAAACAGCTACCTAGATTGCAGGTAATAGGATAGAAATCTTTCTGTGGTAGATATTTTACTTGTTATCCCTTGGTTTTAAGCAATGTATATTTGGGATCTACTGCTACTCAGCATGTCTTGGTGACAGGATGGCAAAACCAAGTAGCTGTGAGTGCTGAAGGGAGAAGGCACTTCAGGCACAAGTCACTGGCAAGAGAGCACTGCTACAGCTCTAACGCAGGGCACTGTAAGGCAGAGCATGAAGCTGAGGGCCAGGGACACCCAGTGAAGCTGGCAGCAGGAACTGCTACTTGCTCACATCCTCCTGCTGCCTTAGACCAGGTAGTAGACCCTGCACCAGCCTGAAGGAGTGCTCTGCATGGGAGCTGGGCTGTGCAGTGAAGAAGAGCCACTGTGCTTGCACTCTGCAGGCACTCAGCCTATTCACTCAGCAAATGCACAGGCTTGTTTGCATCATCTCTTCCTCAAAATGTGTAACATTGGTTGAAATGGCAATCTTTTTGACTTGCCACTATGGTTTTCTGCAGTGCCAATGGAAAAGTGTAGAAAGAGGTTTTGCACGCATTTGACATCCTACCGCTTTTGTGCCCAGAGGCTTTGCCAAGGGGGCATTTGGAAATTTTGACAAATTGTTTTGAGATTTGAGATGACCTTCAGCCTTGCTGGATGAAAGACTATGCTACTGGCCACACCACATATATTATTTCTATCCCAGGCTTTGTGCTTAAACATCTGGAAATACTTGTCCCTGAATGATAATGAGGCACTGGGATAGATTATCCAAGAAGACAGTATTATTTTCAGTGCTGGAAAGGTCTTTAAGAAACATCTAGAAAACTATCAGTCAAGCATGGTGTATACCAAGTTCATCCCTGCAAGGATCAGATCCTTTCCAGCTCTGCATGTGTGAATTCTATGTACAAAAACTCCTAGAGCAACATGGGCATACCCACTGTAGCATAAGCATTTGTGTTGCAGCCTCTGTGCATATAAAATATCCCCTGGCAAGGAACAGCAATTTTGAAAAAAACTCCAACTTTTCAGAATAACCCTCTTTGCAACTTGTCACATCCCTCTCAGTGGCATTTCTCCATTTCTGCTGAGACAAGGGCTCATCTGTAGTTCTCAGCAGAAGTAAACTGTGTTATAAATACTTCCTTTCCTCCTGCCAAAAGGTAAAAGTGGAAACGGCAAACTGGTTAAGACAGGCATTTTGTTAAGAGTGTGTTTTTCAGTATGACAACATGGTTTGGAGAATATTCTGTTTATGAAGAGTGCTTTCTCTCAAAGGGGAGTATCTGCCAGGGAGAATAAAATGCCTCTAATGTAGACTTCTCCCACACTCCTTTCTGTGGCCAGAAGCCCCTACATTCCAGTTGTCTATTTTCCCTTCTACTCCTCTCTATTTGTGGCTTCTGGGCAAATCTCACTCATCTCCTCTGAGCTCAAGTTAAGTGTAGCAGAGCATAAAGCTCCAGCACAGACTGGAGTGTTCCTTGTCTAATGCATCTCTTTCTGATCTCTGCAATGATCCTCTGACAAAAAATGCAAACAAGAAAATGTTTTCAAAGGATTTGTGATGTCTGAGGCAAGAAAGAATTTCCAACCAGCTGCCTTCATCCCACCCCCTGTCAAAACTCCCCCAGAAAGGCCACAGGGGTGATCATATTTAAATTAGTAGTAACAGAGAAGGTTTACTCTGAAATTACAGAAAACACCCTTTTTCTGTAATTCCTTTTTTGAGCAGTACATGTGGTAGGAAGCCCCTTAACCTCTAAAGCAATGTCACAGTACCTGTTAGGGAACTAAATAAGTGCCTTTGGTGAGGGGCAGCTGAAACATGGTGTTGTGGGCAGTCTATTTTGACCAAGGCCTCATTTTAAAAATCAGGTGAGCATAAGATTATTGGTGCTGTGCCAGTTTTGAGATGCTCTGGTGCGACAGCAAGGACCATCTGAGTGTATTTATCAATATAAAATGACAAAAAAGAAAAAGACAGGGTAAAAGAAGCTTTTACGGTAAAGCTTTTATGCAGTCACGTTCAGTGCATCGTTATCACACTGCTTTAGCAGCTTCAGCCTTTGTCCAAGTGGAAGAAAGTTCTCAGGTCTTCACTGCTGCAGAATACCACTTTGGTAAAACAAGCAGACAAAGCTAACTGTATCACTAAAATGAGCTTCAGGTTGTGAATCATTATTTTGGGCAGGAGAAGGGGAAGGAAACAGCTGAGATTATGTTTTCTCCTCTTTTTCCTTAGTTCTATCTTTTTGGCCAGCAGTTCAGATTTCAGGAGAAGCCTTCAGGTGAATGACTCTGAAGTACTGGCTCTTTTCTTCACTTCTTGGTGGTGTGACTCACGTGAGTTCATTGCAGGACAGTGGCACTTGACTGCCAGCCTCCTCTCTCAGGCTCGTTATCCCACACGATGAACGCCCAGGAGCAGAAGGCGCCCAGCACTTCCTTCCCCGCAGGCCTTTCTCCTGCAGCCATGTGGTGTCCCTACCCAAAGCCTCCTGGTCACTAAGTAATCCCTCTCATGCCAAGAGGCCAGTGGTAAGCCTACCACAGTTGTCTCCACCAGGGGCTTGGAGATCTGATGATGGCAAAGAATATCCCGAGTTGGAAGTGATCCACAAGGATCAAGGCCCAACTCGTTGCCCTGCTCAGAGCAGCCCCGAGAGTGGCACAGTGAGAGCATTGTCCAAACATTTCTTGAATTCTGGCAGGCTTGTGGGGCATCTTCCAGTGCCCAACCAGCTTCTGGGTGAAAAACCTTCCCCTAATATCAAACCTAAACCTCTGCTGGCACAACTCCAGCCCGTTCCCTCGGGCGCTGACACTGGTCACCTCAGAGCAGAGACCGGTGCCTGCCTCTCGTGAGGATGTTGCAGACCCTCAGTCTCCTCTTCTCCAGGCTGAACAAGCCAAGCGGTCTCAGCCACTGCTCCTGCGGCTTTCCCCGGGCCGTTCCCCAGCTCGGCGGGGCTGTTTTGGGGCAATGATCCCGAAGTTCCGGATTTCTCTGGGGCGCCAGGCCGGGCCTGTCCCCCAGCGCCGCCAGGTGGCGCCGCCACCGCGCGGGCCGGGCCCTCCCCGAGCCGCGGCAAAACAACATGCCTTCAAATTATTATGTGTTAATTACTATTGAACTCTTAATTCCGATACGAGAAAGTCCTATGGAAAAAAAAAAAAAAAAAAAAAAAAAAAAAAAAAAAAAAGAGAGAAAAGAAAAAAAAATAAAAGACAGTAAGAGCTTTTCTTTATTCTGACTTATGCGTTTATTAATTTTACCTGAACATATGCATTTTTTTGGTGCTAGAAAATCTTAACTTCCACATAATCTTAGGAACTAATGCAGTGATTCAAAAAGAGCTATATTTTAACACATACAAAAATAATTATACCTTAATTTTTGGGAATGATGGTTAGTTGGCTTCTTTTTTTCATCACAATAGCATGCATGAAAGATGTTTTTCTCCAAATTTTCACTAAGGTCTTCCTCATATGCATCACAGCAATGCATCTTTGGGATATGTTGTCTTTCTCCTTGTTACTGGTGACATAAAGAACATGGTCATAAATTTAAACTCAGTATTAAATATTTGTGCAGGCCATGTGCCACCTCCTCTGTGCCCCACTGCACCTCCCAAGGGCAGGAAACCCCACTGTCCCCTCTGGGGCTTGACAGTAGGAGTAACTTGGGTTTGACTCACCTCCCACTTCTCAGGGCGGTAAAATTCAGTTTTGTCTGTGCCTTAATATGTTCTTGTTCCATCATCCTTACAAAGGAGGAGGAAATTGCTGTTTAGCAAAAGGCTACCCAGTTAGCTGGAGTCCTGGGTCTCCCCACTGGGAGTATGTAGTCCAGTCCCAGCAGATGAAGCTCTGTGTAGGCAAAAGGGAGAAAAAGAAGTTAATTTTCAGGCCTGAGTCCTTATTTTCTGTTCCTAAGAGACCTAAGGGACTCTGATTTTCATTATGGTTTTCATTACATGTAGGACTGGCCCTGGGAGCCTACAAAAATCTCAAGTGCCTTAGAGCTATAGAAACACCAGGCTCTCCATCCTCTGTGGGAATCTCTTCAGTAAGGCAGATTTTGCAGCAGATGTTCGTCACAGATTTCTCCCTGAGTTGCACTCAGGACTCCCCAGACCCAATTTGTAAATGTGTATCTGCTCGAGGGCAGAAGATAGGAGCTTAACAAAGAGTTAAATGAGGGGGCAGCACAGATGTCCTTACCTAATCTAGAACTAACATAGCACCCTCTCAGGCTGCATGGCCATTGCTGCCCTGCAGCTTTCCCTTTCCCTTCTGTCTCAGTGTGCTTTAATCTTAGGCCACAGGATGGCTGCAGTGGCTGCCTGCCCTGAGCTAAGCAGGCTGAGTTGGTGTCAGGAACGTGCTGAGATGGTCTCTTGTGTGAACCTGTCTGGGGTGTTCTATGCATCAATCTGTGGCTGATATTCAGGAGAAGAAAGGGGATTAAGCAGTCATACACAATGTCCATAATTGTTGGGGGAAGAGGCAGTTACCTAATCCTCATCTTTGACCTGGAGTTTGTGCATCCATATATTGACCTATGGTCCCCTGCACACTGTAAACCCACTGGGAGAAGTGCTGCTTTTTTATTCAAGGTGTGTCCAGTACAAGATTCTGTGGTGGCCTTTTTCACTGATTAGAGATCCGTAATGACACCATGGCTAATTAGCAATGATAGACAGTCATTGCAAAAGCAGAGAGTGCAGAACACATTCAAGAAACATGTTGGAGAGTAGGTAAGACAAACCATGAAGAGCTGTTCAGCTGTTACTGATTTTGATACTCAAACAATGCAAGGAGGAAGGTGACTTCTTCTGTAGGAGAAATAGCTACAGGTAACACAAGCAAGATCATTTGGATGGAAACATTGAAATGCTGTATTCTGGCTTGTTCTCCCACTTTTGGTTGGGCCAGAAGTCTTCCCTGTTTCCTAAAACATTAGTAGCCCTTTGTGGCATTACCCATTTTATCTGTACTTTGGAGGTAAAGAAGATGAGGCACAGAAGATGAAGAGCTGGACTTATGTAGCATCTTTAGTAGTGGAGGTAGAAGCAGAACAGAAGTCTGCAGGTGACAGTACTAGAAATATCAGCCTGCTTTTCTTCTCTGGGGAAGAAAATACAGCACCTGGAGGACATGGTGGTAACATGTCACTCTGTGTTAAAAATAGTGCTGGTCCAGAGTTGGAGGTCCTCCTAAAGTGTACTGAACATAAATAATTTGCCTACGAGCAAGTTGGAGAAACAAAGAACTGCATCAGCTCACCTTTGAAAAATTGCTTTTATTAGACCTGTTGTGCTAAAATTGCTGCGAGTAATAGATTCTAAAATTGAGCTACTGAATTAGTCTCAAGTGGAAATTGTGACAGCCAGCCTTAAAGTGGAGAAAATTGGATTTAAGAATTGCACCCTGGACATAGCAGGATGTCTAGGAAGTTGCTGTGCTGTAGCTGATGAACTCATATGGAGCATGGATTTCATGCTGGTGAAAGCAATGTAGAAAATGTTCTACAGAAACATTACAAACCCAGGCTGGAGAAAATCCCTTTAAAGATGAGAAAATGCTTTGTAGACATCTGCTGTGAGCAAAGTGCAGCCCTGGAGGATTACACTCTCACAAATGTGTGTGGCATGTTCCCAGCCCATGAGGACAGAGGAAGGAAATGGCCTTTGAAACAGAGAAGTGAGAGTGGAATGGGCAAGTGCTTTTGCATGATTTCAGCTGTGCAACAGCATTTCCAGGGTCAGGGCTCAGTGACAAGGACTGTTGAAGGAATGCAGCTATGGTAGATCAGGAAACCCTATGGCAAATGACAACAGCTATGCCCTTAGAGCAGGATAGGTGCTGGCTCCAGGGGACAAGGTAAGGAAAAGATGAAAGTAGGTGTAGAAAGTTTTGAAAGGGACTGAACACTTAAATAAGTTAGGTCTGAAAGGTTTTCTGGAGAAGACAGTAAAGTTTATTAAGGTCCTTCTAAGATTAGCTTGCTTAATTCACACCAAGGGAAAAAAATTATTATTACCCAATTCATAAATGATTGTTTCTAGTCTTGAAGAGCCCAATTCTGTAAGTATTTTACATGGAAGAAGAATGTCTTTGAGAAATACTTGTGAGCAGCTTTGCTTGTTGAGGTGGAAAGGGGCCAAAGGTTCATAGGAGTAACAGCCATAGGCACTAACACCCAAAAGGCATTATGGCAAAAAAATAAAAAAATAAATAAAAGAAATAAAAGAAATTTTAAAAAGGCGCCCCTCCCCTTAGCAGTTCTACAAAACAAGATTTTTTTTTTTACAATAGATTTTCCTACTGATATCCTACTGATATACTGTATACAGCAGCTTTGTGATATTAAACTAAAGGTTGGTGCAGGTTTCTCAGAGACTCATACAGCATTTCTCCATCTGCCTACAGGTTCCTGTATTAATGTCTGGTATCAGGATCCTTTCTAGAATGCAGGAGTTCATGGCACTATCTATCAGTATATTCCTTAAAATAATGAAATGAGGTTAGTGTGATTGGGTTTTTTATTCTGGAATACAAATTCATAATTTCCACATTCTGTAGTTACTCTGTGTTAAAGAGTCCACATTCATTGGCAAGCCCTGAGCAGAATCCTGGATTAGCTGACAGTTTCAGCAAAGATTTTCGGTGCACCTTGGGTGATTTAACTTAATCCATCTTCCTGTCTCAGCTCCTTATTGGCAAGATGGAGGTGATAACAACATCCCATAAGGGTGACATGGGAGATAAATGTAATCAAGAGATTGTGCAGACGTTAGTCTACTAACAACCACAAAATACCTAAGATTTCTTTTCTAAATATGAAGGTTAATTGCACTCTTCAGAGGTAGCCAGTTTGCATTCTTTTTAGCTGATAAAAGGGAGCATGCTTCATCCAGTTTCAGACCACTCATCAAGAATGCAATTGTAGAGTGTTGGACTTCTTTTCAGCTGCAAAATGTTTGCCAGGGACATAGCACGTGAGTTTGTAATGCTCTCCAAGACACCAAGGGTCAGATTTCCAAGAGAGCTGCACACTCTAAATGGAGATATGGCATTTTTCATCTCCCATTGAGAACAAGAGACTCTGAGAGCTTAAGCGCTTTTGGAAAAAAAATCTGGCCTCCATGCAGGAACTCAGCTTTCTTAAGACTGAAAAAAACAGATGAAGGGTGTGTGAAATCAAACCATAAACAAGCTCTGAGCAGCAGCACCCTATGACCTGGCTGGCAAGTGGAATGGTGTGAGTGTAATGTGTACATGAAAGGTGAGAGAGAGAATTATCACAGAACTGATGAGGCACCTGGATCGGAGTTTCAAAAGTTAATATGCTTGTCAGAAGACACAAGTTGGTCTCTACTGGCAGCAACAGCTCTTAAAACTCCTCTGACTATTTGTTTTACCAAAGCTGCATGCAGCAGTATTGTGCTTTTTAACCACATATGTGGCCCTTAAGTCTTAATCCTGTTCTGACTAGGGTCAAATTCAAAGGCCTCCTCCTGTCCTATACAATTAATCTGATATGACTTTTATTGTGAGCCCATCAGGCATTATACCAATTCCTGGGTATAAAAATGCACAGCTGCATTTTCCTATTATGAGATGCATCCTGGTCTGTTCACAAACACTGGACACCCTGAAGAAGAAAGATTTTCACTTTTGGTTGGATTGAAGAGCTTTGAAACTATCCAAATGATGATTTCCGCCCCGCCCGTCCCCATTTCTTAGTCACCGCTTTTCTGCTCCTGTTCTGAAACCGTCTGTCACAGATGTGCTGGAATACCA
Source organism: Zosterops lateralis (assembly GCF_965231275.1). Lineage (NCBI taxonomy): Eukaryota > Metazoa > Chordata > Aves > Passeriformes > Zosteropidae > Zosterops > Zosterops lateralis. The sequence continues at coordinate 19,314,248 of NC_139765.1, forward strand.
GAATACATTGAAGTGTAGCTGTTCCTTTGTAGCACTCTTGCCTTGGAACTCTGCATGCTAGAAAAGGACATGTGCCAACCCTACCTTTCTAGATGGTCTTCTGCAGAGAGCCAGTATGGACCAGTTGGAATGAGTGTGGTATATTACACGTTTTGTCAGATAATGGGTACCTGTGTCAGTTTCTGAAGGAATACTGGTTTTCTGTGGACTTTGCCTTCAGTTTCTCTGAGGTCTGTGTTATAAATGCAATGGCAAAAATTGGATTAATAAAGAAACAATTTATTAATAAAACAATCCCAATCACCGATAAAGAGACAAACCACAAATAGGATGGGCAGCGCAGCACTGGGTGGACAAGGGGTCCGTACTCTAAGGTACAGATTTCCCAAATCCACATGGAGCGGATCACAGCCTAGGGTTTTATAGGGTTTTTCATGTCCCGAGGCGAAACAGGTGTATGGAAGAGTCCAGCAAATAGTCCAAATAATTTTTGGATGGGTTTCCCGGATTTGTCGAACTTTGCAAATTGTATTCCAGGAAGGGTTCTTTCACATGCAGATGGGGCTCGCCGGTCCATGGTTATTTCAATGTGGTTTTTTTGGCAGAGAATTCCCTTTCCTTCGGGGAGGAATTTCTCTGTCTGGGTACTATGCCAATGGGTTGGCTAGTGTCTTTGTTCATCCTGATGGCTCCTGTCCCGTTCTTTGTCCCGGGGCTGGGAGACGGCAGCAGCCTGGCTTGGAGGGAATTTTCTACAGACTATACCTTTTCACATTTTTATATTAACACCAATCTAACATATATTTCTATATTCTTTTATCACGAATTTTTACCCCAATGTCGCATTTATCACAGTCTGTATGGATCCTCCATCCAGATACTGCTGAATTTTAAGGTTATGTAGTTTTCAGGGGAATGTTTACCATTCCCTGTGCTGTCAGACTTGCTTCCAGCTCTGTGTCTTGAAATTCTGACATTCTAGGCTGCATTGAGGAGTGTGAATCCCCAATCCAGTTGTGGATATATTCCTTGATGAATTACCTGTGTCATAAATGGAGGAGGCCTCCCAAACACCTTCCTAGATGGGATTAATTCTGTTAAACAGTGGTAATGCCTGTCTCTTTTATGTAGGTGAACACCTTATCATCAGCCACACTGTCCCTCTTCTCCACTCATACCTGTGTGCAACTCCACCCTCTACTGTGCCCTGCAATGTTCATTTCACAGGCAATACCATGGAAGAGAAATCAAGCCATGGAGAGCAGCTGCATTCCCTTTGTTGTGCAGGCAATCCAATTTCATCTGAGGGCACTGGCACTGTGCTTTCACTTCTTTTCTCTATCCCAGTCAGGTACCAGCCTCAGGTACATCCCATGCTTGTGTTCTTGGAAGAAAATGCAGCCCAATGTGCATACTGGGATTCTGACTTCACCTCCTTCTCTTTGTAGCTGACAGGTTTTAAACTGAAATGGGAGACAGTAAACTGACACTTATTTGCCTTCTGTCTAGGGTAACTGGAAGATTAATATTTTGGTTGAGAATATATTTTATGATAAATACAATATTTTACTAGACTTGTGTCCTGGGTTGCAGTGTAGGATGTACACAAAGTATTTATTCTATCACCATCTTCATGAACTGTTGAAACCAGGTGGGCTAGTGTCTTCCCAAGCCCCCTGCCTTTTCTGCTAATAGCCTTTGGAGTGTCTTCTGCTAATGGCCCATTAACGCCTTTGGGGGTGTCTTCTGCTAATGGCCCATGAGTCACGGGTAACTCCCTCCAGAGGTTATCTCTGTTAATGGGCCATCAAGGACCCATTTCACACTTCTCATGCTATTGTGAGATGCTCTGCCCAGAGGGAGGAGCCAAGCATTCTCACCTGGATATAAGCTGGTATGTGGGACAGTGCAGGTAGCACTTATCCACTGGATTCCCAGAGGACCAAAGCTCCCAGACCTTTCTACAGGATCACTGCTTCAAGAAGAGCACTTCACCTGGACTGCTCCCACCATCCTGCTCAGGTTGTATTCTGACCTTGTCAGTGATCCTTTGTGTTATTGCATTTATTTTATTTTACTTTTACCTTTTTACCTTTCTTCTTATTAAATTATATCTCTGACTTGGAGCCTCTCACTCGTTTTGCTTTCAAACCACAACATTTTTTGGTGCCCAACGTGGGGCACGAGGCACTGAGAAAAGTCAGAACTACAGTTTTGTATTTGAGAAGACACATGTTTGCTATGATGCTCAACATGCTTGCATGTGTCTTATACCTATCTCTCTATATTTTTCCACACATGGGGTACTATCTGCGGGTCTTAATGCTCCTGTGTAGACCAGGGTATGGTACTAAAATTGCCTTATTGGTCTATTATGTCCATTGCTTGATAAACTCTGAGGCAATGAACAGCATTCAAAATATATATCCAGTTTTGGATTCGTTTTCTGGTCTAGGATGCTACATCTGGGGCCTCAAAAATCTCACTCAGCCCCTGTGGGAAGGAGTAAAGAATGATTTTTTTCCAGCTTTTCAGGCATAACACAGCAGTTTTTGAAAATATTGAGTACCCTCTTGATACCAAGGACAGTATTATGTTAGTTTTAGTCCTGCTTTCTCTTCTCTGCACAGCCCTTTGTTTTTTCTGCACCATGCTTAGGATCAAAACACTACATGGTGTGATACAGTGTGTTCTTAAGGAAGAGGAAGAGGGAAAGAGAAGCAAAACAACAGCATCATCATCTACACAGACCATCGCAGAGGAGAAAAAGCCAAAAGTGAATCAACAGTGTCCACCTCTACACAGACAGATACAGAGGAGAAGGGAACCAAAGGCAAGACAACAGTGTCCTCATCTACACAGACCACTGGAGAGGAGAAAGAAGCCAAAAGTGAGGCAACGGTGTCCACATCTACGCAGACTGTTACAGAAGAGAAAGAAACCAAAGGTGCTGCCAGCATCTCCACACAAACCGTCACTGAACTGGAACAACCTAAACCAGTAGCAGTTGCCACCACTCAGAAAAAGAAGTCAAGGAGCAAATCAGTCCGCGTAGTGACTGACGAGGATGCAGCAGGACCTTCGCAGCCAGCAGAGGAGACAGAGATAGAGATCATCACTCGCTCTCTATCCCTGGGTGAGTTGCGTGACCTACGAAGGGAATTCACCCGCCAGACCAACGAGTCCATCCTGACCTGGCTGCTCCGCATCTGGGACGCTGCAGCCAATGACACCATTCTGGATGGAATTGAGGCCAGGCAACTGGGATCACTATCCCAGGATGTGGTCATGGACCAGGGGATTGAAAAAACCCAAGAACCACTCAGCCTCTGGCAGCAATTGCTAACAAGTGTGAAAGACAGATACCTTTGTAAAGAAGACCTCCAAGTGCACCAAGGCAAATGGAGCACAATAGAACAAGGTATCCAACACCTGAGGGAATTGGCTGTGCTGGAGATCATTTTTTCAGAAAACAAGAGATTTCCTAAAAACCCAGATGATGTCCAGTGCACATCACAAATGTGGCTGAGACTTGCACGGCTTGGACCAGAGATGCACTCACGTTACCTGGCAACACTGCAATGGAGGGAAGGTGAGGGAAAGGTGGGTGTCTTGGCTAATAAATTAAGAATTTATGAGGACACTGTCATCGCCCCAGTTCGCACCCATGTCTCGTCTGTGGAAACAAGACTGGCTGAGCAAGTCCGGAGCTTGATTGAAGAAGGCCATCAGAAATTAAAAGAACTTAAGGAAGAAATTTATCATATCTCACCAGAACCGACGAAAGTCTCTGCCATTAGGAGCAGGCATCCCCCAGCCAGGGAGAGAGGATACACACCACGAAGTAACCTCTGGTCTTTTCTTAGAGAGCATAGAGAAAATATGAAGAAGTGGGATGGAAAACCCACTTCCGCCTTAGCAGCCCGGGTACGTGAACTGAAAAGAGGAACACCTACCACAAGAAGCCCATCTAAAATCAAGGTTGCCCCAGTCTCTCAGAACTCCAGACAGTACAAGAATGACGATATGACTGATCCTCTGGAAGAGACCTCAGAAACATACGTACAAAAGGAGAACAATGTATGCCATGACCAGGAATAGGACTGCCCTACCTCTAGCCAGGAAGTGAAAGGGGCAATCAGATCTACTGGACTGTGTGGATCCGATGGCCTGGCACATCTGACCCACAAGAATATACAGCATTAGTTGACACTGGGGCCCAATGTACCATGATGCCATCAAGGTATGTAGGAACAGAATCCATCTCTATTTCTGGGGTGACAGGAGGGTCCCAGGAACTGACTGTATTAGAGGCTGAAGTGAGTTTAACTGGGAACGAGTGGCAAAAACACCCCATTGCAACTAGTCCAGAGGCCCCATGCATTCTTGGCATAGACTATCTCAGGAATGGATATTTCAAAGACCCAAAAGGATATCGTTGGGCTTTTGGAATAGCTGCAGTTGAGAAAGAAAACATCAAACAGTTGAATACTTTGCCTGGTTTCTCAGATGACCCCTCTGCTGTGGGACTGCTGAGAGTTGAAGAACAACAAGTACCAACTGCCACAACAACAGTACATTGCCGCCAATACCGCACTGACAGAGACTCTGTGATTCCCATACATGAGATGATTCGTAAACTGGAGAGCCAAAGGGTGGTCAGTAAGACTCATTCACCTTTCAACAGCCCAATATGGCCTGTGCGTAAGTCCAGTGGAGAATGGAGACTGACGGTGGATTACCGTGCTTTGAATGAAGTCATGCCACCACTGAGTGCTGCTGTACCAGACATGTTAGAGCTTCAATATGAGCTAGAGTCCAAGGCAGCAAAGTGGTATGCGACCATTGACATCGCCAATGCCTTCTTCTCCATCCCTTTGGCAGCACAGTGCAGGCCCCAGTTTGCTTTCACCTGGAGGGGCGTGCAGTACACCTGGAACCAACTGCCCCAGGGGTGGAAACACAGCCCCACCATCTGCCATGGGCTGATCCAGGCTGCACTGGAGAAAGGTGAGGCTCCAGAACATCTGCAGTACATCGACGACATCATCGTATGGGGAAACGCCCCAGAGGAGGTCTTTGAGAAAGGAGAGATTATCCAAATTCTGTTAAAAGCTGGTTTTGCCATTAAACGAAGTAAGGTAAAAGGACCGGCTCAAGAAATGCAGTTCCTGGGAGTCAAGTGGCAAGATGGACGTCGCCAAATCCCCACAGAGATAATAAACAAGATCACTGCCATGTCCCCACCTACCAACAAGAAGGAAACACAAGCTTTCCTAGGTGCCATAGGCTTCTGGAGGATGCACATTCCTGAGTACAGTCAGATCGTGAGCCCTCTCTATCTCGTTACCCGCAAGAAGAACGATTTCCACTGGGGCCCTGAACAGCAACAAGCCTTTGTTCAGATCAAACAAGAGATTGCTCACGCAGTAGCCCTTGGCCCAGTCAAGACGGGACCAGATGTGAAGAATGTGCTTTACTCTGCAGCCGAGAACAACGGTCTGTCCTAGAGCCTGTGGCAGAAGGTGCCTGGGGAGACTCAAGGCCAACCATTGAGATTCTGGAGCCGAAGCTACAGAGGCTCCGAAGCCAACTACACTCCCACAGAGAAGGAGATCTTGGCTGCCTATGAAAGAGTTCAAGCTGCCTCAGAAGTGATTGGTACTGAAACACAGCTGCTTCTGGCACCCCGATTACCAGTGCTGGGGTGGATGTTTAAGGGAAAGGTTCTTCCCTTCACACATCACGCCACTGACACCACATGGAGCAAATAGATTCTTCTCATCACACAGTGCGCCCGTATTGGAACCCCAAATCGCCCTGGGATTCTGGAAGTTATAACAAACTGGCCAGAAGGTGAGAATTTTGGATTATCGTCTGAAGAAGAAAAAAACCAAGTAACGCGTGCCGAAGAAGCCCCACCATATAATGAGCTACCAGAGACTGAAAGATGATATGCTCTCTTCACTGATGGCTCCTGCCGAATTGTAGGCGCTAACCGGAAATGGAAAGCTGCAGTTTGGAGCCCCACACGACAAGTTGCACAGGCTACCGAAGGACTAGGTGGGTCGAGTCAGGTTGCAGAGCTTAAAGCTGTCTAGCTGGCTTTGGATATTGCTGAACGAGAGAAATGACCGAGGCTCTATCTCTACACTAACTCATGGATGGTAGCTAATGCTCTGTGGAGATGGCTGAATCGCTGGAAAAAGGCAAACTGGCAGCACAGAGGAAAACCCATCTGGGCCGCTGACATTTGGCAAGACATCGCTGCCCGAGTAGAGAGACTGACCGTGAAGGTTCAACACGTGGACGCACACGTACCCAAGAGCCGGGCTAATGAGGAGCATCACAACAACGAGCAGGTGGACAAAGCTGCCAAGGTAAAAGTATCACAGGTAGATCTGGACTGGCAGCACAAGGGAGAACTGTTCCTAGCTCGTTGGGCCCATGATGCCTCTGGTCATCAAGGAAGAGATGCGACATACCGATGGGCCCGTGACCGAGGGGTGGACCTTACTATGGACAGCATCTCACAGGTCATCCACAACTGTGAGACCTGTGCTGCAATCAAACAGGCCAAGCAAGTGAAGCCTCTGTAGTATGGTGGACAATGGCTGAAGTACAGGTATGGGGAAGCCTGGCAAATTGACTACATCACCCTTCCCCAAACCCGCCAAGGAAAGCGCTACGTGCTGACCATGGTGGAAGCCACCACTGGATGGCTAGAAACCTACCCTGTGCCTCATGCCACTGCCCAGAACACCATCCTGGGCCTAGAAAAACAAGTCCTGTGGAGACACAGCATCCCTGAGAGAATTGAGTCAGACAATAGGACCCATTTCAAAAATAGCCTTATAAACACCTGGGCTAGAGAACACGGTATTGAATGGATATATCACATTCCTTATCACGCACCAGCTGCCGGAAAAGTTGAACAGTGCAATGGACTACTAAAGACTGCCCTGAAGGCACTTAGCGGGGGGACCTTCAAGAATTGGGAAATGAACTTAGACAAAGCTACCTAGATGGTCAACACCCGAGGGTCTATTAATCGAGGTGGTCCTGCCCAGTCTGAACCCTTGCACACAGTGAATGGAGATAAAGTCCCTGCAGTACATATGAAAGGCATTTTAGGGAAGACTGTTTGGATTAATCCCACCTCAGGAAAAGGCAGACCCGTCCGTGGGATTGTCTTTGCTTAAGGACCTGGTCACACTTAGTGGGTAATGCAGAAAGATGGAGAAACCCATTGTGTACCACAGGGAGACTTAATTTTAAGTGAGAACAGTGTGTAACATTTTATTCTCTATGTGTATGCATATCTTTGTAAGAATGTACTGATTTGGATATGATGTAGATGGTAATAGAATAAGGGGTAGATTATGTCCTGGGTTGCAGTGTAGGATGTACACAAAGTATTTATTCTATCACCATCTTCATGAACTGTTGAAACCAGGTGGGCTAGTGTTTTCCCAAGCCCCCTGCCTTTTCTGCTAATAGCCTTTGGAGTGTCTTCTGCTAATGGCCCATTAACGCCTTTGGGGGTGTCTTCTGCTAATGGCCCATGAGTCACAGGTAACTCCCTCCAGAGGTTATCTCTGTTAATGGGCCATCAAGGACCCATTTCACACTTCTCATGCTATTGTGAGATGCTCTGCCCACGGGGAGGAGCCAAGCATTCTCACCTGGATATAAGCTGGTATGTGGGACAGTGCAGGTAGCACTTATCCACTGGATTCCCAGAGGACCAAAGCTCCCAGACCTTTCTACAGGATCACTGCTTCAAGAAGAGCACTTCACCTGGACTGCTCCCACCATCCTGCTCAGGTTGTATTCTGACCTTGTCAGTGATCCTTTGTGTTATTGCATTTATTTTATTTTACTTTTACCTTTTTACCTTTCTTCTTATTAAATTATATCTCTGACTTGGAGCCTCTCACTCGTTTTGCTTTCAAACCACAACAACTTGAAAATATAGAAGAGTTTAAATGTTTTGCTTTTAAGGTTTTATGTGCAATAAAATGATGACCTGCATCAAATAGGTGTAATTTAATTTTTATGTGACTGTTTCTCCCTCTCCAATTCTCAAATAAAATGCTCAGCACCTTTTAAAAAGCCCACCTGCACTAAGAGACTGCTTTTTGTTGGCCTTCAGAGCACTAGTTTTAATTTGTTAACAGGAAAATATCTTTTGAAGGAGGATTATACAAGCTAAGAGATGCTTTTAGAATGGGAGAGAGAAAGTGAAATTGCAGGCAATGAACTACTGGAAACAGACTCAAGCACAGGATAAATAAGTGCAGTCTTAACCATGCATCCTCTTCTGCAGTGTGTGTTCAAAATGTTTAAATTCTGCCCATTTTGCTTGCTGCACAGGGGAGGTCCTTCAGCCAGACCATCCTGCTGCCCCCTGTGCTGCAGCGAGCAGGAAAAAACCAGAATTGCTAATGCTTTTTGTAAACGTGGTTTAGATTCTTTAAACCATTTGGTCCTGCTTGTAGGAATCCCTCTGGCAGATCTTGCTCTTAATTCAGCCCAAGGTGACTTTCCTCCCCTACTTTGTTAGTCAGCACAGGACTCTGTACAGAGAGGTGCCCAAACACAGATATATGGAAATGCAGATGAAGGAGTTGTTCTCTGAGTTCAATAAAGGGAAGCTGGTTTGCTTCTGGAGCCCCACTTTGAGGGCTACAAAGGGCAGCAACTTCACTGTGGGGTCCCCAGTGGTCATGGCCATGAAATAAAGCCATGGCAAGAGGCAAGATGCAAGATACCAGCCTCTCCTTCAGGACTCTCTGAGGATGGCTTAACACTCTATTCCTTATCAGTCTTGAGCATCTCTGTCCCCTGAGAATAGGAAGATTCCTCTGTGGAGTTAAAACATCTAATTCCTTTAATAGATTTTTTTCTGAGAAGCTTCTAATATACAGCTGTGGCAGCATTGTGTTACTTGTACATTACCTGTTTTTCTAACATGAGGATTTGCTGAATGAAGTGCATTTCCATGCTCTTTGAACAGTAAAAACCTGGAAGCCATCTTCTTTATTCTCAAAGGATATATACCCCCACAATACAAATAAGGTTTCAAATAGTTCCCCGTTTGCTGAACTGAGCTCATAGCATACTACAAACAGTAAAAAACCCCAAAAACAAAACCAAAAAAACTTAACATTTTTTGTTGCTGTTTAAATGGCTCAAGTAGATCATCTGCTTCTGAAACAGCTCATGCATTTCTGCTTCTGGAACTGCTCATGTATTTTTGGATTTGGTTACAAACTGACCACAGCATTGCAAACAGCACTCATCTGTGGAGATATCTGTTTTTATACACCACATGAGACTGGCAAGAGAGATGTGTCTAATCAGTGTTTTAGAAGTCAGACAGTGGTATGACTCCAACTGGCACAGTCATGTCCTTGTAATTTCACTTCACTACCACTCAATTTGTATAAAATAGGGAAAATTTTAAATGGATGTTACCATAATGGGAAAATCTAATTAATCCCTTGTTTAGGGCAAAATAAAGCTGTCCATCTAAGGTGACTTCACTTTAGCCTCCTATGATTCACATGGGATGTGGAATTACAGCATTTGTTCTTGAGCAGAATTATGAATGAGGCCCAAGACTGACAGCTCAGTTATTTCTTCCTGATGCATTTCACTAATAGCCCCTGCACCTCTCACCTCTATGAAATTGGCAGCTAGTGAGATGCCTGTAAGAGGCTAATTGCCTCCAGAGTCAATTGTCCTGGAGCCAATTGTTAATCTCCTGGTGTTAATTGCCAAAAGCAGGGGAAATCAGGGAAGGCAGGGGGCACAGGAGCTGCATACATATTAGAGCTGTGTAGCAAAATGCAGGTGTTCAACTGTGCCCCATGACACCACGGCAGAACTTAGCAAGTTGGAAACATAATGAGGCACAAGCTGAGTTTAAATCCTGCATGTTTTGCTGCATTTTTCATTCATCGCCTTCATGTTACTATTCGATGAGGGAGCTATAAAGCAGGTGGCATGGAATCTGGGCTCTGAAGAAATCAAATAAAAAGTACCAAGGATGTGACTGGGGTGCCTGTGCTACCTGATGTTGTGATAGGACTAGCAATGTTGTGATGGGTTGGGAAAGAAAAAGAATGGAAGTACAACAGTTGTATAGTTTAGTTCTCTGTTTTGCCATGGTTTTTCAATGTGATTTTTCCAGACAGAAGAGTAAATTTACTCCCAGAGCTAAATGAATCTCTGAAACTCTTCTAGTAACTTCAGCTGAGTTGATCCCATCTCCATAAAGATATGTCTATAGCATGTTTGACTTGTGCTTTTGGATGTGCTTTTCTAACATTAAATGATTGAGTACCTTCCTGAAAAATAGAGAAAACTGTGTTACTTTATGGATAAGCTAGGATTCATAAACAACTATTAAGTTATGTAGACTGTAATTTGAGCCAAAATCTGAGCAAGATATGTTTGATAAGGTATCTACTATGCACATAATCTCTTGAGAAAAACCCTGCTGGGCTCTTTTTTCAGTCTGACTGGTGACTTTTGAGCATCCCAGTTTACAGCTTCTGTCTAGACTATGGTTTGACCTTTTGTTCCCAGTGTCAGATGGTGACTTTCAAGAGCTCAAGTCCTCTGCTGTTGAGCAGTGATGGATGTGTGTAGTCTGCTAACCTGAGCAGCTGGAACATCTGTTGGGGGAATAAAACCATCACTTGTTTGTCTGGATGTTTGAGTGATAAGAGACTTTGGCTCTGGGGCTTTGTCAGCTTGTGTGACAAATGTTTTATTTCCCAGTTTACAGTAGAATTCTTTTAAATAAGTACAGACTACTTTAGATCTTTTTAGATATTTTTAATCCTTTTTTTTTTTTAACCTGGGAGGAAGAAAACAGAAATATTCTGTGGCTACTGTATATTGTAATGGACCTTTTGCAAACTAGTGGTAGCAACGATTAACTTAGCTTATAAATTCCCATCTGGAAACTGCCTGTATGACTCAAAGGGCTGAGAAACATTTGAAAAAATAACCCTGAAGATTTTTTGGATGCTGGTGACACGAGTGGGAAAATTAAATTTTAAAAAAGGAGGAGGTAATATTATCACATTGATAGTGTTATGCTTAGGGAGCAGCATAACAGTAACAGATTAGAAGAGCACTTCTGTTTTGATTTGGTTTTCATGTTGGCTGCAAGCTGTACTTTTAACACACAATGTAGATATGCTGAAGAGCCATCTACAAAGCTCTACCCTTCAGCATATATTTTTTTTTCTGTAATATAGTGCACTAACATATATAGGAGCTGTAAAGAAAAGAGGAAATAAGCTTTGTGACCTAGTTTTATACACAAATTAGAAGGCTTCATTTGAGGCACAATCATTTAGTCAGGTGTGTGTTAACTTAACTGGCAGGATGACTGGGTCCCTTGAGAGAGAATTTTGTTTTAATTTATTTTTCCCTGCCCTAACTGCAAAGCTACCTGATATTTGCTTTAATACGCAAATATTGATATACGCAAATATGGATTTTGGCACCTGCAGCTAGCATTGGTGACAGACAGAGGTAGTTACAAAAATTAACATAAATTTATAAATAAATAATGAAAAGCACAACTGCAGAGATAAAGCTAAAGGTGGGCCCTGCCACTAAACTTAGTTATTAAAGGAATGACCTGTTTTTCTTTTCTTCCCTCAGCTCTGTACCTTCTGGACAGTCCAAAACTACTGAGTTAAATAACATCAAATCAAATCCACAAAGCTGCAGGTATTTTAGGGAAATCTCTTCTGTGGAATGGAGAGGAGGCCTTCTTACAAGGGAGTTTCTTTCAGTGTCCACAAAGTGGAGTGAAATGCTGTCACAAGCCTTTGCTTGCTGCTGTACCCTTGCTTGCTCCCCAAAGCTGAAAGGCAATCTCCTAGTATGCTACAGGATATTCCCTCCTCCCTGAGGATGAAAGCCTCTGAGATCAGCAGCCCTCAGAAACACAGCAGTGGCTGCCTGCACTTGAGGACCTGTGAGTACGTTTTTATCATAATGGCTTGTACGCCTTAAAGAGGACTCTCTGCCTGTAGAGCTGGAAGAAACCTGGTGTTTGCCTTCAGAGGGAGGAGCTCTGCAGGGAAGCAGCCAGCCTGTGGAACACCAGAAGCACTACTGCTACTGCTGAGAACTCTGCAGGAAGGGATGGTGTAGTTCTCCAGCCTCTAGCCTGGGATTTGTGCCAATGGCACAGAATGCTACTGTTCGGTTCTGTAAAGCCTCAAATCTCATTTCAGTAGAAGTTGTGTTAATGTGTATCCAAGCTGTGCACACATGGCTAAAATCCACTTCTCTAAAGTGCTTTCTTGTCATGGTTTATCTTCTCCTTAGAACGAGCCACAGATGTTTTGTTGTTTGGGGGTTTTTTTCCCCCTTAATCCCATCAGTTACATCGTGGGTGAGTACGCTGTGGTTTGAACTAGGTCTGTTTAATTTTTTACTTCACAAACTGGTGGTAATACGGGAAAAGGAAGGGAAGAAAGGTTTATAGTCTAAACACACAAAGGAAGATCATATCTACTTCCTCAGTATATTGGACTTACATGCCCAGGTTCTGGCAGCAGGAAGGCTGTGAGAAGAGACATGGAGCTTGCCCCATGTTGGATACATCTGGCTCTGAAACAGACCGACTGCTGTCCAAAGCTGAGCCTGTCAGTGAGGCTGCTGGCACCTTGAGGGAAAAGTGTTTAAGAAGGGGTAAAACATGCTGTGTAGCAATTGTGAGGGAGAGGAATGAGGCAAAAAACCAACAAAATAGCAGGCCTGCAGGCACCAAGGTCAATGAAGAAAGAGAGGGAGGAGGTGCTCCCAACACTGGAGCAGAGGTGACTCTACAGCCCATGGAGGAGGCTGTGTTGAGGCAGGTTGTCCTTCTGCAGCCCATGGAGGGTCATATTAGGGGAGATATCCACTGTGCAAGACCCCATTCTGAAGCAGGGGAACAGTGTGATGAGGAAGGACAGGCAGAGAGCAACTGTTATATGGACTGACCACAAACTCCATTCCTCCATCCCCCTGTGGTGCTTGGGGGAGAGGGAGGTAGAAGAGTCAAGAGGTTGAGCTGGGAGGAATGGGATTTGGGGTGAAGGTGAGGGGGTTTTTTTTGGATTTTGTTAGGGTTTAGGACAGGGCGGTTTTTGGTTGGTTTTGTTGGGGGGTTTTTTGTTTGTTTTTTAGTTCTGTTTGTGTCTCACCATTAGTTTATTTCTAATTAGCTATAAATTAATCGGCACAGGTTGATGTCCTCTAAGAAAATTTCTCTCCCTAGTAGTGCCAACAGTTCCATTGTATGGCACCATTTGCAGAAAGAGCACTCTCTCAGTAGATCAGTTCACTTTTCAATAGCTTGAGTTTGAAGTGCTGTCTTTCAAATGGAATCTCTACCAGTAGCTGTTATTTATAAAGTGATTTCAAGTGTGTTTTGTGTCATTGAAAGAGGATGGTTTGCAGTTGCACTGACAGGAAACTTTCTTCTTAGGGTTAGCTGTATGTTTTTTGGGGAAAACAATGTGCCTTTCAGGATGCATTTGCAACATTATTTGATTTTCAGACCAGTCAAAAGGGAACTAATGCAGATTTGATAGTCATCAGTCATAAACTTCTGCAGTCCAAACTATGCATATGCATTCCCTATTTGTTCTAATTAAATACTGACTACAAGAGAATAATGAGGTACCATGAAGCCTCCAGAAAACAGTTCTGTTTTGTAGTGCGTTTTTGTGGGGGTTTTTGGTGGTTTCTTTTTTTAAATGATGAATCACATGTAGCAAACAGTTATTCTTCTTCCTGTGCAGGGCTGGACAGACAGCTTAATGGTATTTGTTCCTCATCAGCCTTTGACAGATGTTATAGAGTCAATACGGATATGTTATCCTAGCTCATCTCCAGGAAGAGATAAGCTGTGATAGAATTATGGCTCATGTTTCATAAATCAGATCTGAAACCGTACCAGAATGGATTGAGAAAATGTACTGCGGCTGCTGCAGTTGCTCTGGGAGACATTGTTAACTTTCTCTTCTGAAGAACGGTGACACAATATCCCTTTGTGCCTTCTAGACTGTGGAAGGAAGACGTATCAAATTACCAGAACTGGGTAACCTTTCTAACTGGGTTAAGTTTTCTTAATATAATTAAGAATTTAATATATATTAATTATAATATAATGAAGAATAAAATAATTTACTAGTGGTAAACTCCAACTTTCCCCCTCACATAGGCCAAGGTATTCTTCACTGTTTTTGCATCGTTCACACGGTTTTCCATAGTCACCTCTCAACAGGGTTTATAGAGTCTCTTTGCTGGAGGTAAGTCGTGTTCTCCTTTGCAAGAACTTCAAAGCACAGTTGAAACTGTAACTCCAGCGTGGGTGGTTGGTAAGAACAGGGAGCCACACCAGAAGGCAAAGGTAAGGAGTAGCTTGTTATACAGATGTGACACTCCTGGAGTGACAGATGTGCAAAGTGATTTGGAAAAATGCCTTTGCAGGTTAGATAATATTATTTCATCAGCTGCTGTGTGATTTATTCTCTCTGTTCCCTCTCTTGTAAAATCACCTAGACATCCTCTAAATAGAAAGAGTGTCTGAAGTCACACCTTTTAATTGAGAAGGGATGGTGAAAGGGAAAAATGTAGCATTTAATTAGCTCTAGAAAATGCTTTTCTTTTAAATGTGTTTCTAAACTGCTTCTTATAATTCCATAGTGCTTTTCAGTTAAGCACCTCATAGCACTTCCCAAGCCTAAGGTCAGTGTAGTGAAGACTGAGAAAAATTCTACTTGTAAGTATGAATTTCTGCCTCTCCTCTTCAGTATGTTGAGTTTTATCAGTGCAGTTGTCCCTTGGGCACAAACCCTACCTTGCTTTCAACCTTGGATTTTTTTTAACATCCATGCTTCTACTGGCTTCAGTGGATTTTTCCCTGAATGCAAATGTCAAAAGAATGAGACACAGGAAAAGCATAACAACATAAGAGGTATGTAACTTTCCACTTAAAGCTGTTGACTTGCTGTTGATTTTGGAAACTATTCAACACATTTAGGCACATAATTAAATAAGTGTGCAATTTGAACAAGTAGGAGTTATACATGTAAACTAGAATGAAAAATTCCATAGAACTCATTTCACTGCTGAAAAATAGCAAAGAGTTTTTCCAGCATCTGTTGACTTAAAATGGTCTTCTGAACACATGCCAGATATCTAAAGAGGATATATGTTTGTCATCTGTTTTGGCATAAAAGGAAAAGAGAAAACTATCTCAAAATTCCATACTTTCATACAAGATTTTAGTTCCTTATGATTGTCAAAAATTGGTTAATACTTTTTATTGCTGTTTTTTTGTTTGTTTGTTTGGATTTTTGTTTGTTTGTTTGTGTTTTTGTTGTTGTCATTTTGGTTTTTTGTTTTAGAAAAATCTAGGAAAAGAGCTAGGAAAAGAGGGGAGGTATTGACCTAAAACAACCTCTACTGAAATTAACATGGTCAAGTACAACGAAAAATGTGGCTCCCATTTTTGACTGTAATGTAGGTGAGAAGATAACAGGATACAAGCTGAACATTAGAGCACAGAAAACATGAGATTTACGAGCATTTCCTTCAAAACCAAAAGATTTAGAAGGCTCTGTTGGGATTTGTTTCACCTAACTGTACAATATAGGTGTCTGTAGCAGAGCCAGACATCCAGGAGCTTTTCAGTCAATGGATACTTTCAGGGCATGATTCACCTCATTGCACTTTGGATGTCTAAACCAGGGCAAATTAATTGTATCATGCAAATACGTTTTCTGTTGACTAACCATATATTGACATTTGACCAGTTGGAGACCAGATGGATGGAATATAAGAGTTGGGGCAGTAGATCTACCCTAGAAGAGACAATAATAATGGTTTTGAAAGAAACACTTTACAGAAAATACCAGCAATTTATTTAAATAATCAAATATAATTAGAAACTGTTTCAGAAGAGCCAAACAATCATGTTAAAGTTCTTTTAAAATCCCAAACACAGGAGATGATTATGGGGTTTTATTTTAAAAAAATACAATATTGACAATCTGAGTAACTGGTTTTCCAGTTTCCTTTTTCTTTTTGGGTGGGGCAGTTCTCTATCTCTCCAATAATAATCTATTCTAGGATCCTCTTCACGTCTTCTGCAAAGATGTTTTTGGGGGTTATTTTAAGTGTGTGTTCATTCCCATTCAGCTGGATTTTACCCCCAAGTAACATATATGTGCTCCTGAAAGCAGCTTGCTTGGACTTTAGCTGGGAAAGTGCTACCAGGTGAATGGAGGGAGCGTGCTTGTGTTTTGTAAATTATATGCAGTTTGTGCTGTTCTGGTGCTGTGTTGCTTCTGCTCACCACATCCTGCCTGCCTGGCTACTGGGCTTCATTCTGATACCCTTGTGTCTAATGAGCAGCAGAGCAGGATGCCAGCAATATGTTCTGAAGAGTATGAGTAATCCATGTGTCTGAGAATAGAACTGGTGTGAACAACCCTTACAAAAAGCCAGTAATTCCTCTTATTCTAGCCTCTCCGTGCTCTGAATCATGACCCAAGATGATGCCCCAAGGTCAGTTGACAAAGAGATCTGAATTTCATTGCAACTTAAGGGTGCCCTGCCATTGCTGGGGAAAATACTTGTCCATTTAAAAGTCTCTAACAGGCAACTAACTCAACAAGGTGATTCTGCTTGTCTTGCAGCTGCTTTGGCCCTTACATTGTTAAGTTTTACTCCAATATTTCACTTCATAAAAAATGTCCTTCACCAGCAATGGGGAAAACTGCAAAGGAAGTATACACACAGTGAAAACAAAAAAGAGAGCTGAACTTCACTGGAACTTGGCAAATATTTTAATGTCTGCTTTGCCCAGAAATTTGTATTGACTGCTGTGGTTGTAACTGTGGTGATGGGATGCATTGGAATTTTTCTTGGATTTGACTTTCAGGAGGGTGTTCCTCAAGTGAACAAAAGCCAATCTCTACCTAATAAATGTCACAAGCAAACACCAGTTTTTTGGCAGACTTGACCACTGCTACCTGTTGCAGGGCAAACTGATGTTTCCTTTTAAGCCAGTGACATTGTCCTGGACAGTGCTGGGCTGCTGGATTTGATCCACTACAACTGTCAATCACAGTGGCAGAGGTGTAAACATCCATCATCTCTAGAAATTGCATCCTTCAAAGAAAAGCTTAAAAAATAGTTTCTATGCCTATCTCCTCCAAGTCTTATTGCTAAGAACTTTACAATTAATATCACAGTGGTCTTACATTAATTACAGATTTTGCTTGAAGGTCCTATTTTAATCTTGAAATACATCATATATTGCTTCTCCTGGTTGCTTCACGGGTGCATGGAGGTCTTATTTGGAGGAAAGAAGAAGGAGGCAAGACATCTGCTTAGCTCCAGAAAGGATTGTCTTTCAATTCTCTGTGGAGATGGCTTCCTGGAGGTGGGTGGCCTTTTATTAATGCAGACAGTGTGTTGCTAACTGAGAAATATGTGTAGGGAAATGAGTTTTGTCCTATATCCACTGGAATCAGCTGGGTTAGGGAGATCCTCCCATGTTTTTTTTAATGAGCTTAGAATCAGTATCTTAAAAGACGTTACCATACATTAAGGGAATAACATTGCCAAACACTTTTTGACTGACAAGCAATCCCAGGCTGAAGTAGAGTGAGTGCCTGAATATTAACATGGTTATTTATTGGACTGCCTACCTTCAGACAGGACATTTTAGGGAGGCTTGTTAAGTGAAATGTCCACCGACTGGCTGGAATCATTAAAGCAATTTGCTTTTTCCTTGGGGGACAAAGCCCAAGACCAAGTCCCCCTTACTGATATTGCTGTTTCAGCCAGAGAAGTTAAAAACTATGCCCACAGAATATAATCAGAAGACACACCCAGAAGATTTTCTCATCCACCTGACTTCATGATATGGTGGTTGAGTTGTGATAGGATTGGAGTCATAATGGTCTTAGGTTAGACAGAATGTCTGAAATTTGCGGTTTCTGTTTCAGATCTGAAGGCAGGTTTCGTGCCTAAAGCTTGTGCATATTTCTTCAACAACATTAGACATTCTGTAAAAATTTCACCTTCTGTTTTTAAAGGATGAAGCTTATCAGTATAAAACAAAAGAACTTTTTTCCCAAGACACTTTCCTTAGAGACAAAATGTTGTGTGATAAAAATAGGGTAAAAATTCGTGTATAAAATAATAATTCGATGTATAATGAAACAAAGCTAAAGTAAAATTGTAAAATCCAATAGAAGGGTAACCGTTCTCTCTCAGCCTGCTAATCTCAGTTGCAAAGACAGGACGAAGGTCATCAACTTAGACAAAAGACACTGGCCAACCCTGATAAGAATCACTTCCTCGCCAAGGCAAGGAGAAATTCCTTCCTCAACCTTCTGGTGCCACAAGCGGAATGAAATCAACATAAGACAGACTCTTGGAATTGACATAAGAAAGGAGCCTTCCCGGAATGAGACAACTAGACTTGACGAGGTCTGGGAGGGCCATCGAAAAGAAATCCGGACTATTCAACTCACCTTGGACACCTGGACTGCCTAAGGGCAGAAAATTCCTATAAAACGGTGGACTGAGAGCTGCACTGGCGTGGACTAGGGCGTCTGGCACATCGGTGCGGACCTCTATCCACCCAGCGCGCGCTGACAATTTCCTATTATTGTGGTTTTTCTCTTTTTCAGGTGCTCGATATTCTGTTATTAATAAATTGTCATTTATTAACCTGAAATTTGCCTTTGCATTTATAACAGATTTGGTGCCGTGACTCGGATTCGGAGGAAGCTGCGGGGACCTGCGATCCAGGAGGGTACCCCCGCTGATTTCGGCGGCCTGGTGAGTGAGGAGACCCCCGCGGCTCCACCCGAACCTCCGAACCAAATTTAGGAGCGAGAAAACCACAAAAATAGGACAGGGGAAAGAACGGATCCGGGGGCAAAGAGAGCTCTGGAAGGCAAAGGGCCTTCGGAAAAGCCGCGGCTTGCAATTGCTCGTAAAACGTCTAAGTGCACGAAGACATCCACGCAGGAAAAGGAGCTGTAAGTACTGCTGGTTGAGCGGGTGATCGGGCGAGTGTGTGAGACGTGATCTGATCACGAAGCGAGTGTGGACTTCAAGGTCGCAGTTCCGTCTTTTCCCGCGAGGGGAGCGGTCGGCCGCGAAGGAAGCGATTTCGTGTGAAACTCTCTTGCATTGCTCGTCAAAACCGGGACGAGGGAAGTCTCGGGGACCGATCACGGAGTGGGCAAAAAGGGGAAGGGTACGTCCTGTTGAGCTCGGGAATCGGTAAACCCTTTTTGCCAGCGGACCAAGGTAAGGGTCCAAAGAAAATCCGAAAGGATTAGAGAACCGATCAGGAACCCTCGGCACAGCTCGCTGGAGGGGGAGTGATCGAAAAGCCCCATCCCCTGAGAAACAACCAAAGACACAACGCACAGGCAGAAAAGTCGACTTGCAGGGAATTTCGAAGATTTGGTAAGGAAATTCGCGAAACATGGGACAGAAAAAGAGTAAGCCCCAGAAAAAAACCCCAGAAAGACCCCCCACTGGTAAGGGAAAGGGAACCATGAAAATCCCTCGAAATAGTCCCTTGGGGTGGATGTTGGAGCATTGGGGAGATTGTCCACAGAGGAAAGAGAAATCTAAGGAAAGAATGATTTACTATTGCATGGATGTGTGGGGTGGAGAGAAATTGGGGGAACACCTCACATGGCCGGTAATGGGATCATTTGAAAGCTGGACATGTAGTAAGTTAAATCGCTATGTGAAAAACAAGAGCCCCTCGGACCCCGAGGAGAAGGAATACGCCCGGCTTTGGCTAAACACCCGAGCTGGTTTGTTCCCGATAAAACAGAAAGGGCGGCCCGGAACCGGGACCGAGCCCTGGGAGCCCCTAGATCACCTCCCACCTCCCTACATTGGGCTGAATTCCCCACCCTCTCCAGAGCAAGTGGTGCCCACAGCCCCCTCCGATCCTCCAAACCAGCTTTTGGGGGCACAGGCATCTCAGGTGGGGAGTCACGCCTCCCCTCCATTGTCCCCACTGGCAGCTCCCTCACTGCCACCCCCGCTCCTGCCTCTCCCGTCTGGCCTGGTTCCGTCGGCGGCGCCCCCGCCGATAGATGCCATGACCGCGGGAGCCCCCTCTGAGATCCCGTCTGCGCCAGCTTGGGGGCACTCTCGGTCACCTTTTCCGCCGCCACCAGGGTTGCTCCGAGCGGAGGAAAGACCCCCCTCTGCTGCACAGGCGGGAGTCCCGCCCCCGCAGTCCGGGAAAGGGAGACAACCCACTGCTACCAGTTCTCCCCCTGCAAGCAGAACCCGATTGAAAGCAAGGAGGATGAGTGATGAATGGGGAGAGAATGAGAATGTGGGACACAGTTTACTTCCATTAAGGGAAGTACCAACTGCCCCAGGGGTCATTGGGTTTGTGAATGTGCCTCTCAACACGGGAGACGTAAGAGCGTTCAAAAAGGAAATGGGGCGATTGTTGGATGATCCTTTTGGTGTGGCGGACAGGTTGGATGAGTTCCTAGGGAGCAGCATTTATACATATGAGGACCTGATGGCAATCCTGAGGTCTTTATTCAACAGTGAGGAAAGAGAGATGATAAAACAGGCGGGTATCAGAGACTGGGACCGGAGGAACCCACAGGGGACACCTGGGGATCAAAAGTGGCCCAGCTCTAGCCCAAACTGGAATGCACAAACAGAGGATGGGAGAAGGAGCATGGTAGATCTAAGGAACATCATAATTCAGGGCATCCAGGAAGCTGTCCCAAGGGGTCAGAACATTAGCAAGGTTTTCAATGAATGTCAGGGGAAAGATGAATCCCCCACTGAATGGATTGAGCGATTAAGGCGAAGTCTACAGATATATTCTGGGACGGACCCTAATTCCCCTGTGGGGGAAGTTCTGCTCAAAACTCAGTTTGTGGCAAGGTCATGGGAGGACATTCGGAAAAAATTGGAAAAGATAGAGGGTTGGCAGGACAAAAGCTTGCAGGAATTGTTGCGGGAAGCCCAGAAAATATACATGAGGAGGGAGGATGAAAAGCAGAAAGTACAAGCTAAGGTTTTGGTAGCTGCGGTGAAGGAGGTCCAGAGACAGGAACAGGCTTCGGGGAAGTATAAAACCTTACCCCGAAAGTCTCAAGGCCCCCGAAAAGCAGCCCCAGACACGAGAAGGGAACTGCCCGAGTGCTACTATTGCAAAAGGGTAGGACACCTTCGGAGGGACTGCAAAAAGAGAATGAAAGATGAAAAAGTATTTCAGGAAGATTAGGGGTGTCAGGGGCTCTTCACCTTGGGGACCAGGACATCTAACGAGCCCCTGGTAAAACTGAAAGTAGGTCCCCAGCGTCAAGAAACCGTTTTTCTGGTGGATACCGGGGCAGAAAGGAGCACTTTACAAAATCTACCAATAGGGTGCACGGTCGGTAAGGAGAAAGTTGTGGTGGTGGGTGCAAAAGGGGATCCCTTTAGAGTACCTGTGATAGAAAGCGTGGAAATTGAATCAGAAAATAAAGTCTGCCTAGGGAATTTGTTGTTGGTAGAGGAAGCTGATTACAACTTGCTAGGGAGAGATATGATTATCGCCCTTGGAATTAGCATAGTTGTAAGAAGTTCCGATCTTGTGGTGAAAATGTTTAAACTCACTGAGAAGGATGAGGCAGACATCAATCCAGAGGTATGGCACTCTAAAGGGGAGGTGGGGAAGCTAGAAATAGACCCTATTCATATTATAATCGAGAACCCCGAGGACCCTATACGGGTCAAACAGTATCCCATTCCCCTGGAAGGGAGAAAGGGATTGAAGCAGGTTATCGATGACCTCTTGAGGGGAGGAACAATAGAGCCATGCATGTCCCCCCATAACACCCCTATACTGGCTGTAAAGAAGGCAGATGGAAGCTATCGGTTAGTTCAGGATTTGAGGGCAGTGAATGCCCGAACCAGGACTAGGTTTCCGGTAGTGGCCAATCCGTATACTTTGTTGAATCGGCTCACGCCTGAGGATGTGTGGTATAGTGTGATTGACCTGAAGGATGCATTTTGGACTTGCCCTTTGGATGAGAAAAGCAGGGATTACTTTGCTTTTCAGTGGGAGGACCCCGATACCAACAGAAAACAGCAGTTGAGATGGACAGTGCTTCCGCAAGGATTTGTAGAATCCCCTAATCTATTCGGGCAGGCCCTGGAGCACCTCTTGACTCAGTTTACCCCAAAGGCAGGGACGAAATTGTTGCAGTATGTGGATGATCTGCTAATAGCAGGATCTTCAGAGGAGCGGGTGAGGGAATGTACAGTGGAATTGTTAAACTTTATTGGAGCTAAGGGTCTGAAAGTTTCAAAATCCAAACTGCAGTTCACGGAGCCCGAAGTGAAGTACCTGGGGCATTGGCTGTCCCAAGGGAAAAAGAAATTGGACCCTGAGAGAGTCGCGGGAATTATAGCGTTGCCCGCGCCAAAAACTAAAAGGCAAATACGCCAATTATTAGGGCTCCTGGGATACTGCAGGCAGTGGATTGAGGGTTTCAGTGAAAAGGTAAAATTTCTGTATGAAAGATTAAACACCGACAGGGTGAAGTGGACCGAACAGGATGAATTAGATTTTCAAAAACTAAAAGAGGTTCTCATGACAGCCCCAGTACTGACCCTTCCAGATGTGAATAAAGAATTCCAGTTGTTTGTAGATGTTAGTGGGCAAACTGCACAGGGAGTCCTGACTCAGGAATGGGCCAACAAAAAGAAACCCATAGGATTTTTATCAAAAATCCTGGATCCTGTGAGTCGAGGTTGGCCTACGTGTTTGCAGGCTATAGTTGCAGTGGCACTCCTGGTGGAAGAGGCGAGAAAGATTACCTTCGGAGCCTCTCTGGTAGTTTACACCCCTCACAATGTGAGAAACATTCTGCAACAAAAAGCGGAAAAGTGGCTGACCGATTCCAGGCTTCTGAAATATGAAGCCATTCTGATCAGCTCCCCGGGATTGGAGTTGAAAACCACCTCGGCACAAAACCCTGCACAGTTCATGTTTGGAGACCTTTCTGAGGAACTATTGCATGATTGTGCTGAGATCGTGGAACTTCAGACAAAAGTAAGATCAGATTTGGAGGATCAGGAATTGGAGGGGGGAGAGAAATGGTTTGTGGATGGGTCGGCAAGAGTAGTCGAGGGGAAAAGAAAATCAGGATACGCAGTGGTGGATGGCAGAACAGGAAGAGTGGTGGAATCGGGTCCCCTAAGACCCGAATGGTCGGCCCAGGCTTGTGAGCTTTATGCTCTGCTGAGAGCTCTCAAAGGGTTAAAGGGAAAGAAGGGGACCATATTCACTGATTCTCGGTATGCGTTTGGGGTGGTTCACACTTTTGGGAAAATTTGGGAAGAAAGGGGCTTGATAAACACAAAAGGGAAAGGTTTGGTCCACGGCGAAATGATTCGACAAATCTTGGAGGCAATCAGGGAACCAAAAGAGATTGCGGTGGTGCATGTGAAAGGGCATCAGATCGGATTGCAATTTCAGACGCGTGGGAATAACCTGGCTGACCAAGAGGCAAAAAGGGCAGCATTACTCACAGTAAGAATCCCCGAGGTGATTGGGGAGGAAAACTCCGGAATCCAAATATGTCCCTCTGAAAGGGACATTGAAGGATTTAAGGAGATGGGAGGGGCATTGGAGATGGGAAAATGGAAATTACCGGATGGAAGGGAATTGGTCCCGAAAGGGGTGGCCAGAGGGATCCTGAGACGCCTGCACGAACAGACCCACTGGGGAACACGGGCATTGGCTGACCAGTTTCTGAAATTCTTTGGGTGCAAGGGGATCTTTGAGTTGGCAAAACAAGAGGTACAGGGGTGCGTGACTTGCCAGAAAGTGAATCGATCCAGATCCAGACAAGCGGCTTGGGGAGGTCGTCCTCTTTCATACCGGCCGTTTGAAAGGATCCAGGTGGATTTCACTGAATTACCAAAGGTCGGGAGGTATAGGAACTTATTGGTTATTGTGGACAAATTGACACATTGGGTAGAGGCGTACCCAAGGGCAAAAGCCACGGCTCAAACGGTTTCCAAAGTATTATTAGAGGAAATAGTCCCCAGGTACGGAATCGTGGATTGCATAGATTCAGATCAAGGGACTCATTTTACCTCGAAAATCATAAAACAATTAACCGAGGCCTTGGGAATCAGATGGCAATATCACACCCCCTGGCACCCTCAAAGTTCAGGGCAAGTAGAAAGAATGAATCAGACCTTAAAAACTCAGTTGGCAAAACTCATGCTGGAAACTAAGATGTGTTGGGTAAAATGCCTTCCCCTTGCTTTGTTGAACATAAGAACCATGCCTCATTCTGATACGGGACTGTCCCCCTTTGAAATGTTGTATGGGATGCCATACAAACACGGAATGCCTGTGGGACATCCCCGAGTCGAGGATGTGCAGTTACAACCTTATCTCATCACTGTAAACAAAAATTTACAGGAGCTCAGAAGGCGTGGACTCATCCCCCAAAGTGCCCCTCTCGGATTTGCGATTCATCACATTCGGCCCGGAGATAAAGTGTTAATCAGGACTTGGAAAGAGATTCCTCTCGCCCCGCAGTGGGAAGGACCGTTCCTGGTACTACTCACAACTGACACCGCAGTTCGAACCGCTGAGAAGGGTTGGACTCATTCATCAAGGGTGAAAAAGATCGAGGACTCAAAAGCCTCGGACTGGAAGGTCACCACCCCTCCTGGAGAGCTCAAAATCAAACTCAGGCGTCAACCTAGATGACCGACCAGATAAGTTGTAATACCCCAGGTTGTGAGTGCTTTCCTTTCATTCACTTTGAATGCGTGTACTGTAAACAGGTTTGGGTCACCCATTGTTGGAGAGGGAGTCGACCTAAAGGTTTGTGCACTAACTGTCTAATCGAGGAGCAGGTTAACACAGACCGCCTCTTAGTACTTGCCACTCGGGCCGGACTTTTTGAATTAGATTCTCCTGAGTGGTATCAGATTTTCAAAAAGGGAATAAAGGGAAAATTGGACGCTAAAGCAGAACCCTTAGCAACTGAGTGCCGGAGGACCATCAAGGTACCTTGCCGAGGAGATACAATCAAATTATCCCGGTGGGCAACCTATAAGAGAAGGTTTGCCATCAGGACCACACGGGCCCCTGAAGCAAACCCTTGCTGTCGAGAAGATGGTTTACCCTGCCGTATGTTCCCATACGGGCGATGGGCAAGGCAGAGGGGTTTTTCGGTGGGGAATCCTGACGGTCCTGAGCCTAGCTGTGTGCTGGGCCAAGGGGGCCCTTCCAGGGGCGCTCCTGGGGGAGAATCCTCCCGCGAAGTGTGAATGGTGCTTAACAGCACCAGAAACCGGGCCGATAATGGATTGTCCTCTAAAAAGGCAGTTGGGTGATTGTTGGGCTAATGGCACTCGATTTCACCTTTGTGAATTAGAAGGAAGGGTCCGGTGCCAACGCTCAGGGACAAGTCCTAAGGGCGAGCTGTTCAGAGATCCTGCTCACTCACTCGTTAGACGAAGGCGGGAACTCGAAACTCCTTACCCGGTACCAACATGTCAACAATGTAACAAAACTGTATGGATGGGAGGAAAAAGGCAATCTACCTTCCTTGCCTACTATAAGGTGAACCCCCTGTGCTACGACAAAGCGAAACTAAAAATATGTAATATGGGTGGAAAATTGTATTGGGAAGGGAGGAATCTAAAACATGAGGAAACGGGTTTCTTGGACTCAGAACCCATCATTTTCGAGTTATTACCTCCGGGAGATAAGCGTGTGTGTTTGCAGTTTGACCAAGTTTTTTGTTTTTTCAAGGGACGAGGAAGGGATGGACCCTGAAAGTAAAATGAAACAGGTAACATTGGAACTCAGGAAAAAGGAAGCTGAGGCCAGAAAGAGGAGAATTGAGCAGGAAAGGTTGAAATCGCTCAGTGAACAGTACGAGCAATTGGAAAGGCAATACGGGGATGGGGGATTTCCGGCCCCTAACCAAAACCTCTTTGTAGAACTAATGCAGGAGATAGCCACTGAATTGGGGCTGACGGATTGCTGGATTTGTGGGGGATTAAAGTCAGCCGAAAGGTGGCCCTGGAAAGGAGAAGGATTAGCCCCGGAACAACTTCTAAAATGGGAAAGCTCTAAATTGTCAAAAATAGTAAAGAGACCGGAGGGATGGATTTTGGAAAAAAGGATAGTAGGAACTATCTGCATCAGCCGGGAGGGGAAGGAGTTCACCGACCTGGTGGGTTATACTCCTTGCATAAATACCCTAACGGTGAATGACAAAACACGGGTCTGGCAACCTGAACCACCCTCCGGATATTGGAGCCAAATTCGAGAAAAAGATTGTGAGTGGTTTGAGACTATGGGACTTTGTTGGCACAAAAGTCCCGGGGCTAATCCATTTCAGGCACTAGCGGGACTGAGAGAGTACTGGGACGAGCCGGGTAGAACCAATATAGGCTGGAAAGCTCCAGATGGGATATATTGGATTTGTGGAAAGAAGGCCTATAGCGAACTTCCCCGGAAATGGAAGGGGTCCTGTACCCTAGGAATGATAAGACCCTTCTTTTTCACCTTGCCCAGAGCCGAAAGCAGTTTGTTAGGAGCTCCTCTGTTCGAAACATTAAACCGACAGAGAAGGGAGATAAAACGGGTGCTACCCATAGCCGGAGGCAACCAGAAATGGGGGGAGGAGGAGTGGCCCGCTGAAAGAATCATTGAGTATTATGGGCCAGCCACCTGGGCTAACGATGGCAGTTGGGGATATCGAACACCCATTTACCTCCTGAATAGGTTGATTCGGTTGCAAGCAGTGGTAGAAGTGGTTTCTAACCACACCTCAGAGGCCTTGGAACTCCTGGCAAAGCAGCATTCACAAATGAGGGCTTTTGTGTATCAAAATCGGCTTGCCCTGGACTACCTGCTAGCAGAGGAAGGAGGGGTCTGCGGCAGATTCAATGAATCAGAATGCTGCATCGAAATCGATGACTATGGGGAGACTATCAAAGGGTTAGCACAGGAAATAAAAAAGGTGGCACATGTGCCAGTCCAGAAGTGGAATTCAATTCTTCAGGCTTCATGGTGGGACCAGCTGTTCGGACAGGGGGAATGGTGGAAGAAGGTAATATTCTTTATAACATGCTCCATTGCAGGCATTGTCTTCCTCCCGTGTCTGATCCCTTGTTTCATTCGACTGATACATTCAGTCGTCCAAGGGATGCAAATAGCATCCCTTCCCATGGATCCAGAGGCAGCACAAGGGAAAACTGTGTCCAAAATAATGAAACTTGAGGAAGAAAAAGGTAAAAGAAGGGCTGCAGAGGCCCTAAGGGAATTCGAAGAGGAGCGGAAGCTCCAACAAGGTGATGAATCCTCCCAGGAGGACTGGGAAGAATGTGACTTTTTAAACTAAAATTGAGGTCAATAAAGGGAGAAAAGCGAATTTTTAATTTGATGAATTATTAGGTGGGGGACTGTGATAAAAATAGGGTAAAAATTCGTGTATAAAATAATAATTCGATGTATAATGAAACAAAGCTAAAGTAAAATTGTAAAATCCAATAGAAGGGTAACCGTTCTCTCTCAGCCTGCTAATCTCAGTTGCAAAGACAGGACGAAGGTCATCAACTTAGACAAAAGACACTGGCCAACCCTGATAAGAATCACTTCCTCGCCAAGGCAAGGAGAAATTCCTTCCTCAACCTTCTGGTGCCACAAGCGGAATGAAATCAACATAAGACAGACTCTTGGAATTGACATAAGAAAGGAGCCTTCCCGGAATGAGACAACTAGACTTGACGAGGTCTGGGAGGGCCATCGAAAAGAAATCCGGACTATTCAACTCACCTTGGACACCTGGACTGCCTAAGGGCAGAAAATTCCTATAAAACGGTGGACTGAGAGCTGCACTGGCGTGGACTAGGGCGTCTGGCACATCGGTGCGGACCTCTATCCACCCAGCGCGCGCTGACAATTTCCTATTATTGTGGTTTTTCTCTTTTTCAGGTGCTCGATATTCTGTTATTAATAAATTGTCATTTATTAACCTGAAATTTGCCTTTGCATTTATAACATGTTGCACAGACCCTATATGTCTCTCACAGATACCTCTGCTTTCTAATGGCATTCTGTTTAACCTTTCAACATGCTCTTCAATATTAGCCTGGTTGTAATTTTTTTGATAAATTGTACCCTGAATGTACTACATGCTGTATCTACATCAGTGCTGTTTTTCAACTGCAGTTTTGCTATTTTTGGAGTTTTATCAATAAATAGTTATATGGGCAGTTGTGTTTGGTTGTTGGTGGTTTTGTTTTGTTTTGTTTTGTTTTGTTTTGTGAAGCTCTTTTATTATACAAAATAATTCACAAAACACTCTCTGTAGTTCTTTTGATGTCACTAGCATCTGGTTCTTAATCTCTTAAGTCTTTCTTTCCAGACACGTCTTAGATGACAGGATTGTTTTTATGCAGAGATACTGAATGCTGGTTATTATCATGAGAATGGTAGGTGATCACACCCGCAGTACTATCCAGGGTCCCTGCTGCTCTGGAGCTGCTGAAGCGTCCACTCAGAGAGAGGAATACTTTAGAAGTGCCTGAGCTGTTTGTGTACTTATTCTATAACTTGGCATCCACCTGGAAAGACAACTGTGTTTCCTTATGGTACCTCGGTTTTGCTCTTTTCTGTAGGAAAACGAAAAACAGACTGTCTCAAAAATAGGCTGCTGCATTTCATTGCCCTGACTCACCAGGAAGGTTGTCATAGTTGGAAATTTGCAGAGATTGTGTAAGCATTTGGGTGGATGTTGAGATTATAATCGCCAATGTCCATAATGATGCTATTGCTTTATAACGTTCTTTTAAAAGTAGATGGCAACGCAGCTGATGGTTTTCTTCTTAATGCTTTAAAACTCTCCATTGTTCCATTAGAGGATGATGCTCAGGAAAAAAAAAAAAAAGGTAACTATTGTCACACTGAAAATCTCCCTAACAGTACTCTCTCTAACAGCATAAAGCAATTCTCTTCTTGTGTCACTTGGCTGAGTACTGAGTTCCAGGCTTTTCCTCTCAGTCCTCGATGTCTTATCCAGGCTCCTGGAGACAGTCCAGTTCTTTCTGTTAAAATACTGCAGTTGCTGATGTGCTGCAGCGCATGTATTGACGGGGATGCTGAAATTCCAGGCTCTGCTTCTGGTTGACTTTACCTGCCTGCCTTAACGATCCCCCACTTTGCTGCATTACATAGAAATGCTTCTCTTTGTCTCATTCTTTGCAATAGAATGCCTTTTTGTCAAGTTTGCCGTTTGGACTTTAAAGAGAAAAAAATAAATTTAAAGCTTCCTTTGTATTAGGAAGATTAGAAAATGGTCACTGCATATTAAAACTGCTAAAAGAAAAAAATGGAGAAAATCTAGAAAAAGTAAGCAAAATATTGTGTAAAACCTTCTTTAAAGAACAATGGATTTTGTTTCTGATAAAAGGAACTTCAGGCCAACCCTAAATAATCTACTCTGTTGCAAATGCCTAATTACTGGTTTATCCTTGAGGTAAAATCTTTGGCTTTTGCGAGGTGGAAATGGAGAACTCTGATGACTTTGCATGTTTCTGACACAATTAACTGGGAATGAACATTTATTTCTTCTGGGTTTGTTGGCTGAGGTTTTGTTTGCTTGTTTGCCTTGTTTGGGGTTGTTTGTTTGTGGGGTTTGGCTTTTTTTGGGGGGGGGGGGCAGGGGGCGAGGGTGGGAGGGGATGGAAGTGGGAGGGATTTTTAAAGCTTAAAATGTTTTACCTCACTTGCCCCCCAGCTTTGGATTCAGACTGTTTAGGGTTATTATGATTTTGAAGACCCCTCCCCTCAACTCATCAGAAGAGCAGAGAAAAGCTCGAAGGGAAAAAAAATCCTTTTACATGTGAAGATGGTATCAGTATAATGATTTTCAGTTTAGCAGAAAGAAAACTAATAGCAAAGTGGTATTTGAGTGCATCAGGGGAACAAACAGAACTGTTACCACCGCACAAATATGAATGGTATATTGCTGGGAAGACATTTCCATTCAGCACTGTGCTTTTCAACACCTGTGTAGTTCAGAGCAAGAGGATAGCCCCAATTTGGGAGCTGTGCCGTGTGGCTCGCCTTCCGAAACCTCGCTCGGGACTCAGCTGAGCCGCAGTTGCTCACTGTCCCGGCTCCTCGGCAGCCCCAGCTGTCCCAAACCCCGTGCACGCTTGGGCACGGCAGAGGCCTTTTGTTCTGTAGCTCGCAGCTCCTCTGCATTCTTCCCACGTACGGACTCGTATCTCATCGCCTGGTGTTGCTCTCCACTACCAAAAGGTAGATCCACCTTCGGCGGACCGACCGCGGGGCACGGACCTTTTCATTCCACAGACAAATGAGCAGTGTTAGTTAATTCAGAGAACTGAAACGCCTCGGGTTTGAAAACAGAAGAAGGCCCTTTCATTTCTGTCAGGCCAGGTGGCACTGTTTGCCCCGGGGATGGTTCCGTGCGCCTGAAGTTGGTGTTTGCACCGCTGATAAAATGAAGAGCTCCCGGCCGGGGCAGCGTGATACCGGCAAAACACGACGGCAGGGACCGGCTGCCACATAACCTGCGGAGCGAGGGCGAACCTGCAAGGAGGCATTTAGGGTTAGCGAAGCGACAGGCACCACTGAGAGACAGGCACCTCCGGGAAAGGAGAATTTCTCTCCACAAACGGAGCGCGAGACAGAGCCAAGCAGGGGCGGATGCTCCTGCTCGCCGGCAGCTGCCGGACCCCGAGCCCCTGAAGAGAGCGAGAGTGACACACAGGTGGTCAAGTTCACGGGGAGCGGGGCCTCTCGGACGGCAGCCGCCGAACGATCCAGGGGCCGTGAGCGGCTGAGGCGTGGCCCCATAGCCCATCGGGGCCGCCCGGCTCGTCCCCGCCCGCCGCTGTCGCCGGGCGGGACCATCTCTGCCCTTGGCGAAGGGGAGGGCGCGCTCCGCCCCGGCTCCTCGCCTGGCCCGCCTCCCCCCCGCGCGCGCAGAGCGCCCCTCCGCCTGGCGCGCGGCGTGGTCACGCCCAGCGCGGCATTAACGCCCCCCGGCGCGGGGCGCGGGCGCCCGCGCGTCCTCCGGTGGCGGCTCCTCGGCGCGGTGCGGGGTGGGCGCGGAGCGGCTCCCAGCGCCAGCCCTGCGCCAGCCCTGCGCGCTCCGCCGCCCTCTCTGCGCCGCCGGACAACGCCATGAAGCCGGCGGTGCTGGAAGTAATGAGGATGAACCGGGTGTGCAGGATGGTCCTGGTCACTTCCGTGGGCTCCTTCATCCTCGTCATCTTCTATTTTCAAAGTATGTTGCACCCAGGTAGGGCACCGCAACCGCACCGGCATCACCGACACCGCCGGCCCCGCGGAGGACAGCGGTCGCCCCGCTCCCCGCCGGCGCAGGTGGCGGGCTCCCCGGGAGCCCTCGCTGGCTGTGCCCGGCTCTCGGCTCCCGGCGCGGCTGCGGCAGGCGCGGGGCTCGGCGGCGGCGGGAAGGTCGCCTCGCCCCTCGCAGGAAACTTCCCACGGGAGGGAAGAAAGTTGGTTTGTTTAAGAATTTCGTTATTTTCCGCTTTGTATCGTGCGTTTGGTGAGGGGGGGCGGGAGACGACAGCGGCTGGCGAGCGCGTCGTGGCTGAACGGCGCGGGGAGCTGCCCGGTTCCCGCGGGTCCCCCCCGCCGGAAGCGGGACCCCAGGTCCCCTCTCCTCATCACGGGTCGCGAGCCTTCGTCTTCCCAGGTTTTCGTTTTCGAAGCGTCAGGAACTCCGCGGCCGAGCAAGGGCATCCGCCATCGCCGGCGGCAGCTCCGCGCCGGTTTGCTCGAGTTGTCTGGAGCGGCGGGGGCGGCTGCCCGGCCCGGGCCATCCCTGTCCGCGGCGCTGCTGCCCCGTCCTGCCGCGTCCCGGTGTTCGGGCGGCCGAGGAGGTCCGAGTGGAGCCGCTGGCTGGCCACGGGTGTCCGCAGGGGCGCAGGGATCACCTCAGTCCACGCTCCCGGGTACCTAATGCGACTTCGTCTTTTCGGTTTCCCCCGTCCTAGGGATGGAGCTGTACCGGCGGCAGCAGGTGCTGGCTCCCAGGGAAGTCCCACGTAGGTCAGCTGCTGATTCAGGCAAAGGTGAAATTTGTCCAGTATGGCAAAAGAAAAAATCATTTTGATCTGGCTGTCTGTCTTACTTTTCCCCCTTTCTGCCTGAGAAATGATGTGGGAATTGCACTTGCAGTGTCTTTTTGGAGAGATCTGACAGCTGAGCAGAGGAGCGAGGCTGGTAAGAGGGCGTGATACCCTGTAGCAGGCCAGCAGCTGTAGCTGACAGATGGGCTACACTCCTCGGCAGGAGAGTCTTCCCAGCCGTACCTGTTATTGTCTACTGCCAGCTCTCAAGTGTCCTGGCTACAGGCATATAGCTGTAGCTGATAAGGGAATTGCAGTCTAGTAAAAAGAAAAAAAATCTATTCAGACTGACTCTTTCTTTCCCTATTTGTGGCTACTTGTAGGTGCCATATGTGTATGTGGCACTTAGAGATGTAGTTTAGTGGTGGACTTGGCAGTGCTGAGTTAGTGGTTGGATTCAGTCTTAGAGATCTTTTCCAGCCTAAATGATTCTATGAGAAGTGATTTTTCCTTAAAGTTTTTGAGGAGTTTTTCATCAAATGGTAGAGAATTAATACACTCATAGAATTAGGAATCAGTAGATCTGCAGTTCTGTGGTGAAGCCAAGTCCTGTTTGTTGTTTTTCTATCAGCTGCCTGCTCCTCCAGAGTTGATATAATTTGCTTGATGAATGTGTTCTTGTGTGGTGTCCATCTGTGTTAATGCCTGCCAACTTCTTGGAAAAATTAACATATTTATTCTCTTTCCTGCTATGTCTGCCCCATGCTTTCTGGTTTCACAAAGAGTGTTCAGTCTTTAGCAGACCTGGAGAAGGCTTCATTCTTGATCTTGAAGGCATGATGCAGAATTATGGCTTGTAACATAGCTTCACCAATTTAATAGAAGTGTGATATTTTAATTGGTGGAGTTCCACAGATAATATAGTTTGCATACATATTCAGAAAATTTGGCCAAGACTTAATATTTCCCCTTGTTTCAGATGAATTATACTGCTGGAACACAAACTTAGCATGCAGTAGGTGAGAGATTAGGCTAAATAGTTTTCTGTGAGTTTTTGAATGTAGAAAAATTATTTTTTAAGAATTCTCAATATGCTCTATAGTTAACTGTTGGAGATTATGGCTTTATAGTCATTGTATTGTGAAGCTATAAATAGGCTGAGATTTTAGTACAGTTCAAAGGATTTAGCATAAACTCCGAGGAGAGAATGTGATGCTGTGAAATCACCAGCAGGATAATGTGCACCCATTTTCTGTGTGACACATATTTAGGTTGTTACTTTGAGGGGAGTAGGTCTGGAAATAAATAGATCACAACCTTTATTGTGCCTTATTGATCATAACTGATTCTGATTTTTGTGGGCTGTTTCCATAGTGGAAACTGCTGGGAAGCTCTGGAGCCCTACTCTAATCCTGCACAAACTGTCCCCATTTGGGTTGCACATGGTTTGTAAGGCTCAGACAGCTGCTCTCCCAGGTGTCTGTTATGCCACTGTACATGCTACCATCTCAGCAGTGCAAGTGATAGATGAATATAGAGTTCCCTCAGGAGAGAGGGAAGTGGTAGACCTGTCAATGTGATCCACATCAGGTAGTGGATCACTTTTAGGAATTAAGTCTTTTTTGTAAGATGTGCTCGTAACCCTTCTTGTGTGTCAGAATTCACTGGAGCCAGATCCTGGCCAGAGTGTATGTCAGGACTGGAGGTATTAAGAGCTTTCAAAATCTTGGTTGATGTCCTTTAGCTGTTGGAGGATATTCTAAATTCTAGCTGGTCTCCACTGAAGCATGTCTTTGGATGGCGGCAGGAGAGAACTGTCTCTCATCTCTGGCTTGCCAGTGTCACTGTTGTTAGTAGCTTGCCATGCTCTCTAGCTGAGGCATTTTGCAATCAAAATTAGATGGAAAATTCTCCCAAACCTTTTGGAGAGAAAATAAGGTTTTCAGATAAGTCTTCAACAAGAAGTGTCAGGTCCTTACTGTGGGTTTCTTGAGCCCCAAAGTTCTCGGTGAATTTCAGGAGGCTGCTTACAAAGTTTTCTCATTAGTTTCAGATGAGAGAAAGTGAAGGTGAAAGATGCTAGAAGGCCACCAGATGATGAATCCAATGCCCTCTGGGTTAACATAAGTCTTCATCTGTTAGAGTGAATTTTCCATTTTAGGAGATCTGAATATGGAACCCTTGTTAGAAATATGAGACACAAATTGCTGCTGATAGCTTTTTTTATCCCTTTGGGATAAAAAAAAAATACGTAGTTAACAGAAGCCTTTTTTTAAGAACAGACAAGCAAAAAACCCAACCAGCACAAACACAGCCAATGCCTGAAGCTGGGAAGATGAGCTAGACTTTATCTTTGCAAAAGAATATGATGTATCACTTGTGCTGTATCTCAAATACCAACACATTCACACTGGAAGGAAATCAGGTGGGTTTTACTCTTTTTTCTCTTTTTGGCTGTGTACCCATTCTTTGTTGGGAAGGCATCTGTAAATGTGCTGTTTGGTTATTGCACCTTTGCATTGTCTGAGTTTTGTTAGAGATTGCCTAAGAGCTGGGAGTCCACCCTCCCAATTTAGGTTCCCCAACCAGTTGTTGAAGGAAGGTGAATTGTTCAGCTCTCCAGTGCTCAGGACCACTGTAAAGAAAGCTTTGGAGATGATCCTGCCTGTTGTGGCTTATCTGGGGCTATGTTGGTTCCTGATAGTGGGGACTTTGGTGTGTTTTCCTATTGCCTGTCTAACCTTTTCTAAAAAAAAGCATGCTGCAGTGTTTGATATAGCTGGAGATATAGCAATATATAGCTGATTTTCCCTGTCTCTTTTGCTCAAAATATTTTTCCCCTTCACTCTCCTGCCATGTGCTATCTGGATAACTGAGTGCAAGCTGATTATTGCTCTGTGCTCCTGAACTTCTCTGTGTGTGAAATAGGTCAGTCTTGGGGTTTTATGTGACAGCCCATCGTAGTTTTATCTGCTGCATTTCCCGTGAAATCAGTTTGCTCAGTAGTCATTAGCCTGCCTACACTTTCACAGATGTGTTTGCTTTGTTCTGTAGGCTTCCCAGCTGCAGTGAGCAGGGCACTGTGAGTCACCCAGTGGAGGCAGAAACTGCTCCGCTGGGCTGGGGGTCACACTGGTGGTGTGTTAGGATCCCCCAAGGTGTAAAATTCCTTGCAGAGGAATTTTATCTGTCTTTATCTATCTGTTTTTATCTGTCTTTTATCTTACCTCAGACAGGTTTGTGAAATGAACTTATTCTGATTCCCTTTCCGCCCCTCCCACTTGCTGCCTTTTTTTTTTTTTTTTTTTTTTTTCATTTTCCATCTCCTGTTTTAGAGGTGTACTGCTCTCCTCTGGATGCTAATGAAGGTTCGATCTCACAGGTCAGACTTGCCTCATTCCATGATCATCTCAGTTGCATATGCCGCACGGTATGGCTGAGAGCTGATGTCTACCTTTGCTCAAATATCAGAGGAACTCAGACCACAGGAGATTTTTTTCCTTATGTCCGAAGACAGGCTTACCATTGGTTTTGATGGCAGATTCTGTTTGAAAATCAATGCAGCAGTCTCCCATCTTGCAATTGATCCTCACTTTCTCTCTTGCTTACAAAGGAGAATGAGATCTGCAAGGCAGTTGGGTGTGTGACATTGCTTTGATGGACCCTGTATACTGGTTTTAAATTATTCTGTTTGGGATACGGAGAAATGGAGTTCGTTTGACAGCCACAAGAAACTGGCCCTTATTTGATTGCATGCAATGCAATCCATCCCCCAGAAACCCTGCCATGTGCTGTATCTATTTGTTGGTGTCCCTAGAGTAGCTTTTTGTAGATTTCCATAGAACTGTCATCAGTGTGAGCAAACCTACTCTGGTCACTCTTCTCAAAGGGACTGATAGTCTGGAACTGCTATAAATTGAGAGTTAAACTGCTCTTTGTATCTTGTGAAAATCATTCTCATTAGTGAATATTAATCTTATTAGAGGAGCAACTTCTTCTATTGCAGTGCAAATGAGTGTAGGTTTTTGCAACAACTACTTGCTGAACTGAAGAAATAAAAATTTGTCTCTGAATGTGTTCAAGCAAAAATTACCTAGGTGATTATGTCACAATCATGTCTTATTACATTTTATCCTATCAGGATATTTATTACTCCACTGGTACATTTTCTACCATGTAGGTTTTTATAAGCTCTTATTTTTTTTTTTTTATTACTGTGTATCAATATCGGGAAAGTGTGTGCTAATTTACATGTGAGCACAGACAATATTCACAGATGTAAAGTGTCATGACTTAGCTTAAGTAGCATTTTCAGAGATAAAGTCAGTGTGTATGGAAACTTTGTTTTGAACTTAGCAAAATAGCATATAGAGCTGAAATGTCCAGTGCTTTTTACGAACAAATTTATACAATTGATTTGGTGCAACTAGTATTTCATTTTAATTTCATATTCAGAAATATGAGCATCTTTCTGAATTCTAAAGTTGTTTCCATTACTTTTCAGAAGTGGCAGGTAGTTTATCTTGTACTGTACCATGTAATTAACTCTAAAAGTGGTTCAGACAGTTGGAAGAAATTAGATTTATGTTACATTTTCCAAAGCCAGCACTACTGTATTTTGTTTGACTCTGTTGCAGTATGTGCTATATCAAATCCTGCCTGACAAGGCTGCTGTAGTTGTCCTTGTGTGAATGTCATTCTAGCACAGTTTTTTTCCTCTCGAGCCTTTTGGGCTGATGCATATGTATTATGTATCAACTCTAAGTTGATCCTGAGGGAGTTTAGGACTGGGATGGGGGGCATAATGATTTGAATCTGATGGTTTTTCTTTCTGATTGTTTGTGCTGTTCAAAGCAAACATTCGAGTTCAGTATGTGACTTGCTGAAGTGTCAAGATACATAAAATGATGCGTAAAATGCATGGATGAAGGGCCCAGTTGAAATCAATGAAAAGAGGAGGAGTTTTCTCCTTTACATTAAAAGAATGAAATTAAGTTCAGGAATGATCTACTTGTGTAGACGTGGTGTGTCCAGGCTAAAGATAAAGAGATGTCGCTGGTGGATTACTTAGATTCAGCAGCCATCTACTATTTTACAAGGATAACATTTCAAAGCATGTTTGTGTTTTTTTTTTTTTTTAATGTTCCCGTTCCCTGTAGCCCATTCATGTAGGATCTTTGTGGACAAGGTATTTGTCCTTACAATCACAATTCCGACTGAGTTCAGTTAATTCCTGGTTATTTGTTTCAGTTGTTATTTCTGTTTCAGTACACAGGTTATAGATAGTGTCCTTTTGTTACAGGCAGAATGCTTGCATGTGACAAAATGGTGTTTCTGGCACAAGCCTCATGCTCTTAACTAGAAGGTGAGACCACCAGAGACTACTGCAAACCAGTGAAAGAATCCAGTTCCTAATTATCTCTGGCTAATGCCTCCAGACACAGGGATTTTCTTGGATTTCAATTTTGTGAATGTAATCAGCAGAAAATGCAGCATGTTCCCCCTTTCATGTAATTGTTTGGCACCTGAAACTAAGGCTTCATGGATAAATCAAAATTTTACTGCATATACTCTTGGACTCCGGGTTTCTCTTGTGTAATGTTATCATCCTCCACTTTTCATTTAATGCTGATCAATGAATGTGGTTTGTTTTCTTGTCCTCTCCACATGCTCCTTCATAAGGAGTTAGCTGTTGAGGAAATTGTCTGGAGTAGATCCATTCCCTTCTGTGAAACTGAAATTGTCGGTTTCCATATGAATGACCCGTGTTAGATTTCAGCTCCCTCCCCAGTGTCCTCTGGGGCTGTCACAACACCTGTAGCATCACTGGGAATTACCTAATGGAAAGCAATCTGGGCACAGATCAGGAGCATTTATCCATAAGGAACAAAGGAATGAGGGTGCTGACTATCCTGTGGCAGCATGCATCCTCTGCTCTGCCCTTTCTGGGATGTCTGATCCCTGCAGGCTGGTGGGGAGCCCCTTGGACAGAACATGGGAACTGCAGGCATATGTGTGGGTGCTGGTGAGTTTTATTGCTTCCACTCTAGGAACTCAGAGATTGAAAATCTCTGTGGCAGCAAGCCTCAGAGAGCGACAGTGGAAGACAGGACTCTCATTTCTGTGTTATGCTAACAGGACTTTGGATAACAGCATGGTATAAAGTAGCTGCAGCACAAGCATTTGTTAATTTGCAGCACAGAAGCTTTGTGTCCATGGGGGTCAAGGGAGGCTTCCTTGTATGAAGTAATTTCACTGCTTTATGCATTTAGCACTTAAATATCCAGGGTTTTTAAAAAATTATTTTAAAATAGTGATGCTTTTTTTTGTTGCTTTTTACACTGTGCCCGGTGTTGGTGATGAAAGCAGATGACAGCTTTCCTTTTGGCCATATTAATTTTACACATTAGAGATGACGTCTTGAATGAGGCATTAACATTTAGGTTACAAGCATCAGAAGGAGATGCTATTTAAAAGAAATAAAATTAGATGGCTGCCACTGGAACATTTGAAGGAAAATGTTCATTAGAACACATTGACTGACATTGATGCTAGATTTGGAAACTTAGTATTTCGTGTCTTTTCCCCTGACAAATTTGAATCTGTGCATTAAAAAAGCTGAGTATGAGCACTTCTGAAATGCTGACTGGAAAAAACAAGAGGGCTATGCACACAAATGTGTGTGAATATACACATGCACTCACCCATCTTCCCAGCCCCTACAAAAACTGTAGTTGGTGGCCCAGGTAATCCCAATGTAGTGGTTGCTGAAGTGCAAACCTTTTTCTCCTAACAAGGCTGCTGTAAGGAGTATGAAGTTCTTTGTTATTAAAAGAAATCCCAGAAATGCCAAGGGCTCCACATATAGGTACCTTTGTTATTTTACTAATTGAAATGAATAGTAAGTGTGGTTTCTCATTTCTGATACTCTTTCTCAGCTTACACGTTTGGAAACACCCAAGTTGAGAGAGGAATGATTTTATTAATTCTTTATAGGCTGTAGAAGAGCAAGGATTTTTATAGTTTGTCAGTGTATCAGTTTTAACAGTAAGAGTGCCTCTCCAAGGTAGTCTTCATCTTGTTTGTGCCTGTTTTTGGCTGTAGACACTGAGGGATGACTTTGCTCCATTACTATCAATCACTGCTGCAATGGCTTCACACTTCTATGAAAAAACGTAAAAGAAGGTTCTGGGGGAAATGGAAAATACAAACAATGCAATTGAGCAAAATTCCTCACAGCACTGTGATTCCGGGGGTCTGGGAGATGGTAACTCTATCCAGCAGATGTCAGGGAGGTGGGTGGACTGCGCCGTGTGAAATGCTCACATCCTGTAAATGCTGTCTACTCTTCGTTTGGCAGGGAGAGGTAGCCTTGGTTTCAAGGATGTGAGTAAAGTGATTGATGTGTGGTTTTGCAGGATCAGGCCCCCCTTTCTCTCTCTCTTCTCCAGGAGGTAAAAGAGCAGGATCTCATCCTCAGCTGCGCTCAATCTGCAAAGAAAATGCTGCTGCTGCTTTGAGCATTGTTTCAGGCTAAAAGATGCCCTCCTTAGTCATCTTAATATCAAAAGATTGTGTCTTTTTATCTTATTTGGCTGAGTGTTAGGAGACACAGATTTTAATTGCAGAGTGCACATATAAAACCCATGAGGAATAAAAGGCTTTGGGTTTCAATCCACTTGAACACATTGTACTGTGGGTGGTGGGTTTTTTTTGTTTTTTTTTTTTTCTTTTATTCATTTTTAAGACATGGGCAATCAAGATACATTTTGTAAATGGTAAAAAGATGGGCTTCAAGACCCTTAGAGTAATGCCTTCTGAATTCATTTAATAAATTACATTGTAGCTATGCATTTCCATACTTTTTTTGGCTGATAAATGATTGTATGAAGGAATCAAAATGGATAGCTCGTAGAGATTTTTGAATTAGGCAAGGTAGACATATAATTAGTAAGGTGACTGTAATTGGATCTCATGGATGATCTTTATTGTAATACCTTGTCTTAAAACAAAGATCTTTAGGTAGTTAAAATCCTCCTAAAGACTACTTGCATTATAGTGCTTTAAAGCTGATTGGTATGCAGGCAGAACAAAAATGTCTGTATTATCTGAAGTGACTTGACACGGAATAGCACATTCTGCCCCCATGCTGGTGGGTACCAGGAAGTGTCCTTCTACTAATCTGTATTTTTACAGCCTGTGTTGGAAGTGGTAGCAGAGAATTTATAGTAACTGAGGAGGAGGGCCTTAACACTTTTTAAACACTTGCTGATTAATAAAATGTGTCAGTTGGGGTCATAAATACAAAACTGATAAACTCTGTCTTGATGTGTATTTTGGTCTTGATTAGCTTCTAAAATACATTTGAGTTTCCAGATGGTGATAAGCGTTTTAACTTTAGAATTAAGCACATGTATGTGTGCACATAATTGTGAAGTTGAAGTAATTGCTAATCCTTGGGGCAGTACACCAGAGAGCGATGGACTGCAGGGGTGACTGTGGACACATGCACTTCCAGGCATTGCTATGTCCCACTCGCTGGTTTTATTAACTGTTACAGGATCAGTCAGCTGGACATTGTGCAGCGTTCTGCCACCGTGGCACTGGCAGTCCTGTGGACCGTGCCAGATAACCAAATAATCTCTCCACATTCCTTCTCTTCCCAAATCAGTCTTGCTTGTCCTTTGTGGCAAGGTTAGGGAAGCTCAGATAGTGAGCATGGCTCCCTGCTTGACTGTTGGGTTTTTGTTTCAGACAAGTGTTGTGGTTTTGAAAGCAAAATGAATGAGAGGCTCCAAGTCAGAGATATAATTTAATAAGAAGAAAGGTAAAAAGGTAAAAATAAAATAAAATAAATGCAATAACACAAAGGATCACTGACAGAGTCAGAATACAACCTGAGCAGGATGGTGGGAGCAGTCCAGGTGAAGTGCTCTTCTTGAAGCAGTGATCCTGTAGAAAGGTCTAGTAGCCCTGCTCCTCTGGGAATCCAGTGGATAAGTGCTACTTGCACTGTCCCACATACCAGCTTATATCTAGGTGAGAATGCTTGGCTCCTCCCCCTGGGCAGAGCATCTCACAATAGGATGAGGAGTGTGAAGTGGGTCCTTGGATGGCCCATTAAACAGAGATAACCCCTGGAGGGAGTTACCTGTGACTCATAGGCCAGGCGTTAATGGGCCATTAGCAGGAGACACCCCAAAGGTCATTAGCAGAAGAGTTAGGGGCTTGGGAAAACACTAGCCCACCCGGTTTCAACAGTTCATGAAGATGGTGATAGAATAAATACTTTGTGTTCATTCTACACTGCAACCCAGGACAACAAGCCATAAGACCTTATTACTTTTTTTTTTTTTTTTTTTTTTTTTTTTTTTAAATCTTTTCCTGAAAGGAGTACACGAAGTGGTTTGAATTTGCTGGTTGGTGTATGGCATGAGGTCTGCATGGTGGACTGGAGGAGACCATGGTTGCTTTTCAGTTGATTTTAGTGAGTACTGGGTCAGGTCTTCTGTGCTAGAGCAGAGGATTTTGGATTGCACCAAGGGCATATGTTGCCCTTGGAGGTAGAAATACAGGATTGCAGGCTTGGATGGAGTCCTGAACTGGTTCTCCCCTGTAAATCTGGGTCAGTTCCATTGACTAGGTTAGATCAATTCTGGATCAAAGGTACTGTAATGAAAAGAAGAATTTGCCCTTCTGAGTCTTCCTACAGAGCAATAGACAGTAAAACAACAGCTTTGCTTGTCTGTTTTCCCACTTACTTGTCCTTTCTGCAGTTAAGAGAATGGAATTTTTTTTCCTGTAGACATGCATGTTTGAAGTATAGAGAGGGTGCTGCCTATTTTCAATAGCTTCAGTAGAAATTACATTGACACACAAGCTGTATGTAACCAGCATGCAGAATATCAATCATATGCTCATATGCTGTATGATCAGCATGCAGAATATCAATGGGATCAAAGCTTTCTTGCCCTGCTGTAGAGCTTCTCTGTCTCATTCAGAAAAGGCTATTAATATTTCTGGTGCGGCAGCAAAAATATAATTGCATTAAAGAAAAAACTGGGAAAAAGTTGGACCTTCTCGAGCTATTAACTATTTTGAGATAAAACTCGTTTGAGATATTAAATTAGCTGAAATAGATGATATAAGACAGACATGGTTTAATTAAAATTGTCTTCATATATGGCTGTCTTGAGCCAGCTTGTGGTCTCTTGTGGTTTGTTTTTTCTTTCCTTTTTTTCTTTCTCTCCTCCCCAGAATACATCAGTGTTGCTGGTGAGTCTTTCCCCATTCTGTGCCTGTTTCTTGAACACTTTTTCCTAAAAACTTCCAGAGCAGAGAGAGGAGAATATTTGCAGAGGATGCAAAACAAAAATATACATGGGGCTATTGTGTCTAAATGATTAGAAATGCATAGAGTCCATATATCAGTGTAATGTCAGTGCCTTACAACCTCATCCATCTCCAGAATGCTATAGCCAGTGTGGTAACACGGTACTGTGAGAACTCTTTGTGCAGCTAGAAATGCATCTCATTCCCTCCAGTGTGCCTGGGAACCAAGGGTAACAGGCCATAATTCTTGTATGTCCTAACTAGCTGGGGTTTTTTCCCACTGCCAGTCTTTACAGAGGCTTTCCCCCGCTTCATTTTAGGCTGTGTTTTTTTGTTTTGGTTTTTTCTTGTGGTGGTGGGTTTTTTGGGTTTGTTTGTTTGTTTAGTGTTTTTTTTTGTACTCTTGTGACCTTTTGCTTGTTTCTGCATTCATTGGGATGTGACCAAGAGATTTATTTCATGCGCCCATTCCAGCTGTGAGGGACTCTCTTGTCATCAGGTTGTATCTAAGCCACACTTATCTTGCAAGAATGTTTTATGTCTGATGTACTTTTTCAACATTTTGGAAGCCTGGAAACACTACTGAATGTCAAGCCATGTGTATTGTCTATTGCTTAATGGTGAATCTGTGCTTTCCTGCTGTCTGCTGCAGTTGAAAGCTTTTACTGGGAGCACGTTAGGAGCAGTTTCTGGAAATCTTCGAGAATTTGGGTCCAAATCTACTTCTGGGGCAGTAGTACTTACTTTAATCAGAAGGCTTCAAAATGGTCCACAAAATAGGTCCATGCTTTCTTTTTCACTCTACAGCTAGGGACACTGAGGCATGGTCAGGAAGGGTATATGTGCTGGGATTCGTTAAATGGTTTCCCACCAGGCTAGTGGCACTTTCAGGAATAAAACTGGACGGGTAGGGTGGATTTTTTGAGCTTATATGATCTGAGGTTTGCAATCCCCTCTAGATTTGGAATAGACCATAGTGCAAACTAGATATGAGACACCACCAAATTCCCAGCACTCAGCCCAAGTAACACCTCTGCAGCCCCCTCCAGGTGTGCTCTTGGCTCGTGAGGATGATTCTTGTGGATGGTCTTGTGTCCTTTGGAGTGCTCCTGACAGGAAAATGCTCCTGGTGCAGATACATGGGGCTTTGAGAGCTCCTTTTGAAAGCTCCAGTACAAAGTATTGCCTCTAAGAGACCAGACTGAGGTGGAGGCCACACCTGTGCTTAGAAGTCTGTTTTCCGGAATGTCGAGCCTGACTTACTCTAGATAAGTGTTGTGCTTGGACAGCTTTTGCTGTGAAAGTTTTACTGGATCAATATAAGTGGAAAAAAGGCCTGCCTTTAAAATTTAATTTTCTTTTAGTTTTCTTTTACCTCTGTGTCCAGGTCTCCTAGAGGTTTTGCCAGTAAATCTAAAATAAAGAAGGGAAAAAAAAACACAACCCAAACCCATATAATGAAATTGTATCCTTTCTGTGGTCTTGCTATGTCAGCAAAGCTTTTACCTGTTGATCAAGGCTGATGAGCATGATGCATCCTGGGTTTTTATTCATGCACAAATGTTTAACATGGCTGTAAATTAAAATATTGCCTCTCAGTAAAGGACACTGTCCCTGCACTTTGCTCGTTCTTCGCTTATTGAAGTTTTAAAGCCAAAGTCAGGAAGGTATCATCAGCTGTCTGTGAGGGGCTGCAGGTGCTGGCTGATACTCTCCCAGATCCTTCCCTTTTGGACCTCCATGCTTTCTGTGGTGCCTATGGGACATTGTTGATGTTCATTCCTTGAACAAGAAAACCTTGGTACAGCATATCATGAATGTGTTTGCTCAGAGCAGTCTCAGATTTAAATCTAGCATCTTTTTCGGTTCTTGTGAAGTTCTGGGGCATTGAAAGTAGTGTATCATTCGGTGAAAGGTGGGGAAATGGAAGCTACTTAACATGTTTGAAAGGGTATTTTACCTCAGTCTTGGAAGCAAGACATTTCCCGTCTATCTTGCTGAATGTCTGTGACTGTTTCCCACAAGTGCACAGGACTAAGAGCTGCAGTGAGGCATTTTGAAGAGATGGACTTGTTGTCACCACTGCAAGGCATCTAGGAATGCTTTTCTTCCTGCCTTTTCTCTCTGCTGCTGACCTCTAAATTTCTGTGTCCTCCTCATAGTCAAACGAGCATAGTAAAATATATATCTGTGTCTGAAGTTCTAATGTTTGCTTTTTGCTCATTTGTCAAATTAATTTTGCACTGAATTATGAAAAATGTTGCACTGTCACAAGTTGTGGCTGGTAGTAGATTGCTTGCACACTACATCTGTTCAAAGGCTCAGAAGAGGGACAAGTTTAAAATTTCAATTACAGCCTAAAAATACATGTGGTATCTTTTTTTCACATTTGA
Source organism: Zosterops lateralis (assembly GCF_965231275.1). Lineage (NCBI taxonomy): Eukaryota > Metazoa > Chordata > Aves > Passeriformes > Zosteropidae > Zosterops > Zosterops lateralis. Next base: position 19,359,184 of record NC_139765.1, read on the forward strand.
CTCCCTTGCTGGAAATAGCAAGGTTCTGTCATGTTTTTCATGTTTTCTAGCTGTAGTCACTTTCAAGTACAACGTAGCTACGTAGCAAACTGGAAAAATGTGCATCCATCTTCCTCAAGTGAGGGCATGTGGAAATGGTGCTATGACCACATCAAATACTGCACACATGGAAATTACAGGAGCTGGGTTTTGAGCAGACAACCAGTGTTTACATGCTTAATTTATATAATAGCCCTTTCAGTTCCCATCTGTTCCTCTGCCTTTTGGCAAATGAGTTTGCAGTTTTCTAACATGTGAAAATGTTGTCGAGTTTAGGGAATAAGACTCGGATTTTATTTAATTGCTTCTTTCTTTGTCTGTTGTAAGTTGGTCCTTAGGGTGGAGGGGTTGACCCCAGGAAGCAGGGAAATTTTGTCTTCCCAGGCTGCCAATAATCTGTGAGTACAGCTCAAGGCTGAGAGGTCAAAGTTTCAAGTTGAGCACTTCTGTCCCAAGTGCATCTCATTTTCTCATATGCAAGGGGTTTGTGCTGTAAGTGAAGGTGATCTGAGAGCCCCCTGTTTCTGCTCTCACGGCTAAAGAGTGACTGGGACTTCTTGTGAAGGGCATAGATCCCAAACAGAGGGTGCAAAGATGAGTTTCTGTTCAAGTGGACCAAAGCAGTTGGCTGTCAGGAAAGGAGGGCTGGTTCCTGCTCTGCTTTAGTTCTGTTCCTCCTCTTCTGCAGTGCCAGGGCATGCTCTACCTCTGTGGCTCATCTGAAGCATGGTCGTGTGGCAGGCACAATGCAGACCAGAACCTGAGGGCAGGAGTCTGATGGGCTGGTCATGCAGTGGTAACAGTGGTGTGTGTTATAAAGCTTCTCTGAGCCTATTCAGTTCAACATAGGCAGGGGGTATTACCAGCACAATAGAAAAGCAAATTACTGCTGAAAACAATTGCTGGCTACCAAAACTGATAATTTGGGCAGATGATTCAAGCTCAAGTGTGAGCCTTTGTATTGCCCCAATCACCACCTCACTTCTGCAATTTCTTTGAAATGGGTTTGTGTCAGATACAGGCTTCATGGGAGCTCCAAGGTATGGGTGGAGAAAACACTCGCCTTTTCATCACTGCTGGAGTAAGGATATGTACACTCATGTCTGCAGCATGGTAAGCCAAGCACAGGTTGTCCATAGCTTCCCACTTGTGTTCTTCCCTGCATATCTTGAAATGCCTTATACCAACACTGCAAGCTTGTTCTTGATAAGTCGGTCCTGTGGCCTCCCTCCTGGGACAGACAGTATAGGGCACTAGGCTGAGCTGCCTCTGTGAGCAGTGTGCTCTCATGGCATCAGTGTTGGGATGAGCTGTGTCCCAGCACTGTTCTTGTGTGGGTAATCTGCTGTGTTGGGAGACCAGGCTGTAGTAAACTGGCCAAATCAGTAAAACTAACCTCCTTCCTAGCATACGCCCATAACTTCAGAAAGTGGTTGGAGGAGCTGGGAGTTCAACTCAGTAAGCTTCAGGCTTACTGCTGAATGATCATGTGTTTGGACAATGTCAATGGAACAAGGACAAGCAAGGTGAGAAGGAAGGGATGATCCTGGTGACAGGGGTGCAACTCTAGGGAAATTGGTCAGGGCATTTACATCTCTTGGTTCCTTCAGGGTCCTGGCAGTAGGCTTGCTAGCTAGCTCATTTTTATGATCTACTAACTTAACCAGCTTCTGAAGAAGCTCTTTGACAGCTCTCACAGATGGCTTGTGCTGCAGAGGAGCCCGGAGACAAATGGTAGGCAGTGAGAAGAATTTGCTGTGCCTGTTGTTCCACCACCATGGTTGTAGGGTTTCATGTTTTGTGTAATGGGTTACAGTCAACCTTGGCCCTTAGACTTTCTCAGTTTTGGATCCTAAATATGAGGATACTTTCATGGCAAAAAGCAAAGGCATAATGTAGGAGGAACAATCCCTACTAGGGGAATCTATTTCATCAGGTATATTTATTCAAAGGAGAAAACCAGTAATTTTCTTCTAAATGGATACACATAGCCTGCCACATGTTCACACAGGAGCAGGACTGGCTTTCCAAGTGTGTGAAACCAGGCAGAGCTGGCTGGTGACATGCAAGAATATTGAAGGTCATGGCTTTTGTTATTTCCTCTTTTCCTGCCTGCTGGCCCTTTTGTCTCTCTCTGGTGGTGCTGGCATGCCAACTACTCACTGCTATTCCATATTGGGCCATTCCATTCGTGTTGGTGTACTTCTTGAGCTGGAACTGGTGGTGGAGCAGGCAAAAGCTGATCAAAGCACATGTCTAATTGGATTTTTAGATCTTCCTTTAAACAAGTAGGATTTCCAAATATTCCGATTAGTGGGCATTAGTATTGAGGAGAAATATGTCACCAGGTAGGGGGTTTTTGAGTCAGAATTTCAGTATAATTAAAAAGAGATTATTGAACTTAATATTATTAAAAGAAATGTTTTCATGAAATGAAGGACACCACTGGACTCTCTGGGTGTACGTAGGAAGTGTGCTGAACCGTGGCCTACAGCTTGATGTTAAGGCAAGAGAAACATTTTTTGTAGGTATGGAAAAAGAGAGCTGCTGCACAATGGGACTTCTTACTCTTTGCTCTGCAGAAGGTTCTTCTGGAGGGAGGGGATTATACTTCTGAAAGAGTGAGCAGAAGAAACATATGTGGGTTCAGCTAAGAAGTGTCAACCTAACTAACAACAGATTCTGCAGTTTGTGTTGGAATAAAAAATGGATAAGTAAAATTTTAATTATTAATTTACATTTTTATCCTTTTGCCATGTTTCCTAGTTAATTTGCAAATGAATATTCTTTTCCGGTGTTGCCGAGTTTTTCCTTCTGACAGTTATCACCCTAGAGCTGGGTTATCAGTACTAACACATACTTCAAATTAAATTGGGAGGTAACTGTGAGAGCAGTTTATCTTCAGCAGTAAGGACAAGTTCCCCTAATTCTCAATCATGTGCCACTCAATTCCATTATGACAGGAATATATTAATCTTTTCTTGTGAGCAACTTAGTATCCCACTTTCTACTGTTAAGGCTTGCATTTTTATGATGCATTACTGATTAATATTGTTAGAGTTTGTGTTTTACCACTGGTTATTCTTAGCCGTGATTTCTGTCTTGCACTTGACTGCTTTTCCTTTTCTTAAATTATGTTATTCAGGGGCAATACCTGTGGAGGAGGAAGGTATTTCCACCTGTGCACAGGACTGAGTGGGAAGCACAAGTAATTAGTTGACAGGATGGCCAAGAACACTTAGAAGCTGTAGGAGAGTTTCTTAGGATTTTTCTAGCAAGACTGATAGTGGCTTTGTTTGTTATTTTTATTTTGATCTTTCCATCCTTACTGTAGAACTGCAGTGCAGTCGTGCTGCTTGGCTTTTCCAGGGACTGTTACAGTGCTGGAAGTATGGGCATTGCCAGTTCTCCTTGAAGGAAGGCAAGAACAGAAAACAGATAACCCTGACATGAAAAACAAATGAATCTTGTTTTATCTTCATATATCATCAGGAAAAAAAAACCCTCCTGATTTGTGTTAGTCTGAAAGAGACAGATTTCATGGCATCCAAGAACTCAGTCTTGAGCTTGGACTTTTAGTGAAGCCAAACTGTAAATGGAAAATTTGTCAAGTGATCTGGCTGTAAAAATTTAGATTTGAGGAAGGATAATTTAAATTTATGTCAATTTATAAAGTGGTAATCTCTGCGGAGGGGAACTTAATTGCAAGACTGACAATTTGGGTCATGTTTGAAATTGATTCAGAGATTAGTCCTTGATAACTTTGGATCTGTTTCCAAAGCTGACTTGTGAGTTGGGATTGAGGATCAAAGCCTAAATGTCACTTTGTTTCAAGCTTGAGTATCCGACTGAGGCTCTTGTTTTAAAGTGTGGTTTTGTTGCATACTTTAACTTCAAGTGAAAATTTTGCCATTTTACTGAAAATCTTCAGTCTTTGAGGCTTAAGAGACTTACTGAAGATGAAGGTGAAACTGTTTGTGTACTTGTAAGGATTATAAGAAGAGACTTCAGTAAAAATAAAAAACTGGAAGTGGCATGGAGGATTCTGGCAAAAGAGAATTGTTGCTAGGAAGTCAAAAGATGTATGTTTGAAGGTAGTGGATTTGTTTGTGCTTGAAGTTTTAGCATTTGTGAGTAGGGGTGTGCTGCCCTCTCTTAGGGAGGGAGGCTGGGTGGGGTTCGGTAGCCTTCAGAGGACAGCTTCTTTGGTGGGTGATAGTAATTTTTAACTGCTGCTACATCATTGTGTAGAACTGATGTGCTTATGGCTAACAGAGTGATGACAAGCCAGTCCAGGGGATGTTTTCAGAAACATGCTTACAGATGTGCCTGTAGCTTTAAGTTACACCTTTAAATTGTTTTTACAGGCACAGCTTTCAAAATCAAGTTATTGGCATAGCTGAAGTGGAGGAAAACACTCATCCCATAGAATCATCTTCCTGCCTTTCCTCATCTGTGTGAGGTACTACAGTTACAGCTGGGAGGTGAGGATGAACAGCGCCAGGCTGCCAGGAGGTCACAGGTGGATGGCGTAGAGAAATGCTGTGAAAAAAATGTGCATTTGAAGAGGGAGTCTGTTAACTTGTTGAACCCATTCTGTATTTCTTATATTAGTTTTCCGTGTGTCACCTGCATACAGTTGTCTTTGCCCTGTCTGCTCCAGCCCCACTGCTCTGACATCTCTGGCACTTGCCCGTTTGATCAGGCAGTTCATCAGAATCATGTTTTTTGTAGGGGTGTGCTGGTGTGTGTCCTAGGTAGTTTTTAGTGAGTATGATGCCTTGGCCCAGGAATTCAGTGTGATATGGGAGGTGCAGTACAAACAGGCAGTGAGGCTGGGGTAGCTGGCACCATGCACAGTGACTGCCAGGTGAGCTGTCAGGGTGGCCCTACCTTGGCTTCATCAGAGCTGGAGGAGTTTCAGCAAGAAGCAGATTTACTGTTGTCTCTAATAAGTTTCTTCCTTCTATTTTTCCTTTCCAGTAAGCGAGTCTGGAGTGGACTGTACCAGAGCCAGTTAAAGATTGGTACAGGGGAGAGGCACGTCTGTTTAGAAATTGTGAAGAATGCAACATTTGGCAATAACTGCTATGTCTTTTTTGGCAGGATCCAAAGAGCTCAGAAGGCGTTGTCTCTTCATTAGCGATCCAAATTTTATGATCGCTCCTGCGTTTTGGAAGCATTCTCGACAAGGATGAGATGATGTAATTACATAAACCCAAGATTTCCTATTTTTTCATGAAGAACTTAAAAAGCTTTGAATGTAGACTGGGTGCAGAAAATGTTCTGGTTCTAGGTCTCCTCTAAATCTCCCTCGGGCACAGAGAGCACTGAAAGCCAAGAGGATCTGTGTCGATCTAAGCTGCTTACTCATCTAGCCATATATATATACACACACATATATCTGTACCTACCTATATATATCTTAAAGATCACCTGCTGAGTCATCCAGGTCCATGCTGAGCGCTTCTCACTTATTTGCATACTTTGCTTGTAAGTTCTGGTATGGCTGTGGTTATATTAGGGTGTTGACACGGTGGGAAATCTTTGAGCAAAGTGAAACCTAATTTGAATCCAACATCTGAAGAAGGCACGCAAGCTTGAATTCACAAGTCATCTGTGAGACAACCATGTAAGTGCAAGATGCTTCCTGCATGTTTTGTTGCTGGTGGGGCAGAAGTTGTCCGTGAACTTGTACAGTAGCATTTGTCCTGGTGTCTGAACCTTCTCAGTACTGTCTGATAATAGGCCTAGGAGACTGTACAAATAGTGGTCTAAACTGCTAAATACTCCCAGGATTACTGGGCAAGGGTCTCATGCTGGAGACATTTGCCTGTATCAATATATTTTACACTTCTATGCCGTGCCATCATATCTATTTGGTTGAGTTTGTTGCTAAGGAACTTGAAATGTCTTCTAATTTGATGTGAGCTAAATGGTACTGAATGATGTTGAGATGAAGAACTAGAATGTAATCCATGTTCATTTTATCAGTGAATTGTGCATGTGAATTCTATATCTAATATAAGAGAACAACACTAAAATAGATTTGGCATGTGCTTTATGTTGGCTGAGGGGATGCAGGGCTTAAATACCAATTTGTGACAATGGGTATGAAGCACTGGTTGGCAAATGAGCGTGTTCCCTTTATAAACATGTTTTTCCAACATGCTGTGCTTTTTCTGCTGCATCTCATGTTTCATGCAATGATGTTTAGGGGGTTAATTGAATACAGCCTAGTGCTAATGGGCTGCAAGCTTAATTCATGTTGTCCCTGTTGTATTTGGGAATTTCCTCTTCTGTCCTTTCTCTACATCCGTTCTTGGGTGTGCGATCACAGCGACAAATTTTAAGTCATCCTTTTTATTCCTTAAGTTTCTTAGTAATTATATGACTTTAGGGTTTTTTTTTTATTTTGGTGTAATTTGGCAATATCTGAGTTCAGTTGTTGGCAAATGTATCAACACAACATGGGATCTGCAGTCTATAATGTGTCCTATCACAAGGAAAAGCTGTGTGGTAAAAAGCAGATTCGCCACAGAACCTTTGGAGACTTGTGAAAAGCACAATCTTTGGCTGTGCAAGTTGAGCAAATTAAGTGGCTGAGATAAAGTTGTGTAGATGAAGAGCAAGGTGAGTTCAAAGGTGTGTCAACCAGGTATGCACCCTGAAAGCACTGAATGGTTAAAAAAAATATCCAAACCAATACTGCTCATGACAAGCTTTGCAGTGTGTAATAACCACATGACAGATTTCATCAGAGTTTGCTGTAGAACAGCAGAAGGGCAATGAAACACCAGTAATAATTAACATCTTCAAGGCTGAATTTCAACGTGAAGCATACACCATTTTAATGAATGAATGCTTGAGGAAATGCCTAAGAGAAACCTGTGTTTGTCAAGCAAAGGTTCATTCTTACAGATATGGTCTATATCTCTTGGTAAATAGATACCAGATGTGTAGGTAAATCAATGCCTTGATAGTAGTATGTGAAAGAGGCTTAAATTCTGATTTTTAAAAATAATTGACCAGTATTTGAACAAAGAACAAAATTTAGTGAAGCATAGCAAAAGGCGTGACTTTTTTCCCTTCCCCTTAGTTAATTATTAATGACTTTCCTAAGAGTTCCCAACTCATCTCTTCTACTGGATGGAGGGAAACAAAGAAGGCATTTGAGTTGCATACCTGCAAGTTGCTGAGTGTATTGAGTGGGATGGGAGGTCACCTGGCTGTTTGTCCAGTTTTCAATTAGTGGCAGGGAATTGTTTGCAGAAGTCAAGTACTTAGCCATGGCTCAAGCAAAGTGGGTTCTTCACTTTATTCAAAACCTGCATTGATATTTTTTTGCATTGAGAGAAATGCCTTATTTGGAAGTGGAGTCCGAAAATACCACACCTCCTGTACTGACACCAAAAAATTCTGGATTTTCCACAGTTTAAAGGGGAAGATTTTTTCCAAAGCTTGGCACCTGACTGCAACAGGAACTTTCAGCACCAGCTTCCTCAGGTCAAAGGCACTCAGTAAAGCAGCTGTACTAGGACTCCCCTGTGGGCCCCCAAACTTAGATCATCACAAGAATGATGACAGCTCTCTCCACAATATCCTTATTTGAAATGCACAAAGCTCCTTGCTATACAGTGCCTAGGTCTTTCCTTCAGTGTTAGGTGTAGGTGCTTCACTCTGCTGAGAGGAGACTGTTGTTTGCAAACATACTGACAAGAATGATACAAGATAAGGGAGACCTGATTAGTTTTAAAAAAGATGGACAAATACACATACTTCAGGTATGAATAAATTAGCCACCAGAAGAATTTTTGCAAAGAAGGAAGAAAAATAAAATAAATGAGTGTTAAACCTTTAAATACTTTAAATAAATAAAAAATGTCTTAGAATATGGATACCTGCAGTAGTAAGAAACAATGGTCTGTCCTGAACATGACTCCCTAGAATAACTAACCTGAGGCATGCCTTAACACACCCAGGCCCTGTGGCAGTCATAATTGCTTTAGTCCACCTGGGAAATATATGGGTTTTACTTGAAAGAAAACACTGAATTTTGGATCTCTAATGTTTTGTTTCACAGTCTATGTGCTTGAAGAGAAAACAGTATTAGATACTTCAGTTCCAGACTCCAAAGGCTGATATAGATCTGTATGCGACAAAATACAGAATACACAAATAAGTGATAACTGCACCTATTCTTGGGTCATTCCCATGATGGTGTGGAGTTTTTGTTTTGTTCTAGGTTGGTCTTGGGGTTTTTTGAGGAATTTACCCATTTTGCTCATTCCAAAAGTCTAAAATATGACAAGATGATGCACAAGTCAATGGAGATGTTGCTAATGATTTTCTTAGGCCAAGTCACAGATCCTCTTGGGGATCTTGTGGACTGCAAGGGAGAACATGGGCATAGACTAAAGCACATCCTGAAAATGTGGAAAAATATTAAAAAAACCTTGTTAAGGTTCCAACAGCAGGATTTCACTTAAAATCTCTCCTGTGGTGTCAAACCACCATTGTTCCTTAATAAATGAGTTAAATGAACATTTGGCTGCATCTGTGGCTAAACCCAGTTCAAGCTACTGCGTGTGGTTGAGCATTTTGATGCTGTGCTGAGTCCTTTCTTGTGGCTTGGTCGAATTAAAGTTGATCCCAATTCTCCTCATCCAGCAGCCTGATCCAAGGGCCATCACTGTAATAACAGGGCATTGTTCTTCCCCCTAGGGTGTGCTCATGAGACATTAGCTGCTGTGTAAAAGCATTATTCTGTTAAAATTGTTTGTTGAGTTGAACAAGGTAAACTGTAACACTTTAAACACTTAACCACTTTTTTCAGAAGTGGGGAAAATCTAAGAAAGCTAGTTTGATTCAATATTTTTGTTGAATCTAATTGAAGGGCCCTGATCTAAAAGAAGACAGTACTCTTTGATAGATACTACTTCTGTGAAAGTGTTTTGGAACAGGAACCAGCATCTCTTCCTGCCTTGAAGGTTCTTAAATCAGTGCTTCTCTGCCTGGTGGCTGCGACTTCTACAAACAGATAATTACCTTCTGAGTGTGTGTCTCTGTGTTACCTTGACCTTGCAGCTGTCTCTCTGATCACAGACTATGTAATAGAACAAAATCTTGTTCTTTAAAGCTGGTGGCAGTAACACAAAACTGCTTAGTGTCACTGTTATGCCAAAATAAAGCTGGGGTAGAATGATAGAACTTGGGAAAGGTCAGACTTGTGAAACCGTGGCAAATAGTAGATAAAGCTTGTTGTGGTTTGTCTTTTTCCATAGTTGCTGTTCTTGTCTTTAATTTTTTGCTAGTAATTTAGGCCAGGTGTGCTTTTAAGCATAGTACTGCCAATTGCTTGTGTTTTAAACAAAGCATTGCTGGTTACTTTTGGTTGTGGGAGTGCATGGCTTTCAAACTATTTAGGCTTTTTACTTTACCAAAGCAAATTAATTTGAAAAACTTCAGGTGGAGAGTTGCTCTGTATAAGACAGAGGCAGCCTAATAGTTTTTCTATAGTTTTTAGTCAGGCTTGTTAGGTTGCAGTGATGGGTGCCACTTGGTTCTTGTTGGGAGCTAGCAAGATGTCTTTTCTTAACTTAATAACTCCACTGCAAGTATTTTGTACTGCGATTTATTTTCGTCTGAAAACTTAGATTTCTTCCATCAAGATTTCAAATTCTCAATTGCTTTTCATATTTAACTTGATTCCTGTGTAATTTCACTTGTGGGCTCTGGAAGCTGGGAGCTGTTGTGGACTTCCAGGAGTGAGAGGTGATGGCAGGATTTGGCCCCTTTGCTGCAGGCTCTGCGGCTGGAGGAGACTCCAGACTGCAGAGGAGATTGTCATTTATCATCACAAAGCTAGAGCATCTAAGTAGACTGACTCACCTCCTTGCTAGTGACTCACTTCATGTCTTCTCTTTCCTGGGTAGAAAAATAACTCCTTTGTTTCTAATGGGAATGCAAAGTGACAGTCAGACCATAGATGCCACTTTGTATCAGTAAAAGGCAGACACACATTTAGAAGTATTTTCATTACATGAGCCTTAGTATCCTAGGAAATGCATGCTCATGTGGTTTGAGGTAAGGACTGAGTCAAAAGGCGTAGTGTTTTAGCTGTTGGGACTGGGAAGGATGCCCTAGCACAGAAACTAAGTAGCTTGTTCACGATTGTATTGGGTTCAGTGCAGATTCAGATGGTGAATACATCTCCCCTGATTAATCTCTGATCCTATATACCATCAGCCATCACATCTCTTGGGGTATTTAAATCAAGTTTATTGTTTCTCCATGCAGTATGCCAGTAGAAGTGGATTTCTTTTTCTGTATGTCTGATGGTCAGAAGAGCCTCTTGTGTCAGTTCTTTTCTGTTTACTTATTTGTTTTAAAGGACAAGACTTTTCTCATAGGAGCTTCTATACTAGTCCTCTACCTCAGTTATGTAGATCTGCCTCCACTGGTTTTTCAGTGTGACATCGCATCTACAACCTCCTCTCCTCCATGCTCTGATGTTGTATTCTCATGGAACATGTACACTGAGGAACTGGTTCACCAGTGTCTTACTGTGTGTTTCCACAGAGGCCTCCAATTTTGTGTCAAACCAAGTAATGCTGTCCTATGTCTTCATAGAAGTTTTCTCTCCTGATTTTGAATTCAATTTTCATGTGTATTTTCGTCTATTAAATGAAACTTTCAGACCTGCACTCCAGCTGTCTCTCTCTGGAGGAGCTGCTGCAGTCCTTTGGCATTTCCCTCTGCCATGAGCTCCCTGGCTCCCGTGTACTGGGAGCACATAGGTCGCCACCCTCTCTCCTGGAAAGGCTATGCCTCATGAGCCCATTGCAGGTGCTGGATCTGTAGCCTGGCTGGGGAGCTGAGAGGGTGGGATGGAAGCAGGCAGAAGCCACTAGAGTTACACAGGCCAGTTAAAGTAGTTCAGCTTTTGAGCAGAAATAGATGAATATTTCTGTAGGAGGAGGGTGCTAAGAGTTCAGTTCTTTCACAAGAAATCTGTTTCTTTCAGATAGCTCTAAAATAAAATCTGCCATTCCTGCTGACTCTGCAGTCAGGTCTGCTTATATTAGCCCCTCCCACTTACAGCTTACTAAATTCTTTTTTATTTAATACTTATATTGAGGCAACAGTGAATGACAGAAACTCACTCCACTAAAATTCTAAGTGTGTATATGCTTAAATGTGGAAAAGGTCACATTGACTGTCACCCGGCATGTTGATAGCAGTTTGGTAGGGTCTGTGCCCCAGGCTCTATGTACATCACTGGGGCTTGTGAGTTGTGTGTGGGATGATGGATGTAAACATAATTTCTGAGGCTTCTGCTTGTTCGCTGTTGCTGTAATTCAAGTTTTTCCTTATGACTCTGGAGTGGCATTGCTATTGCTGGCCTTCATTTTAAACTACTGGATACTATTTAATCCTAGAATTATCATGGGCAGGGCTGCAGGGTGGGTCTGGCTGGGGCTCAGGGAAGATGCAGCCACATCTGGTTTCCCAGATTTAGACTCAGACATTTGTGTCACAGGGAAGGAATAATGGTGTGGGCAGCTCTTTTCTGCTCAGCTGCTTTATGCTGCGTTCTGTTTTCCATGGCCACTCATGAAAACATCAGGGTAGTTCTGCATCTGAGCTCAAGGAGTGTGAGGGAAACCTCATCTTGCATCTGTCTGGGGAGGCATTTCGTGAGGCAGAACAACATACCCTATTTTACAGAAGAATAGGGAGTATTTTAAACAGGAATAAATAATACAGGTAGTGTCCAGGCTCTTTTTAGCTAGTCAAGGCAGCAGATCCAGACTTCTCTGTTTCATGAAAACCACTGTTGTGAAGAATTGTAAGAAGGCTGGATTTGGGTTGTGAAGGATCATGCGATCAGGAACTGAAACAAAAGTCTGTTTGAACCATAACTGTATTTTGTCAAGACATTTTCCTGGACTGGCATTGCATTGCACGGCTTTAGTATTTAGACTGAGCTGCCTCAAACTGTTTTTCAGCTCCTTTGTAACCTGAGCAGCCCTTCTCTTCCACACATACATGACCTTCTGAAGTCCAAGTGTCTGTGGAATAAAGATAGATGACTTTCCATTGCAATAGCTTTTTTTGTTTGCTTTGCCTAAATTGAATTGTCTTGAAATCAATAGCTGATTTATTTGAGGCTTACACTGTGTTGTTGACTTATTGACACTTTTCTAAGTGCATAGTTTATTAAACATTAGAGTAGTCCTCACAGAATCTGCTGGTTTAAGTTTTGAATTTTCTTGCATTAAAACTTACTTTCTGTTCCAAAACTTTTTAGAAAGTTACTAACAGCCTTCAGCCCACAAAATTTGTATAAAGAAGTTTTTGTTGACTCTGAATTTGTTAAACTTACATTAGTGTGAGACGTTACTTGTTTCTGAGACAGCTCTTTTAAATTTGGTTTAAAATGTTGTTCAGAAACATGAGACAAGAGACTTTCTTCAACTTGCAAAACAACTACTCAAGATACTCATCTCTCTTCTAGTGAATGATTGTCAGGGATTGCTTAGAGTTCATCTAAGGAACGTTTCCTGAGTAGCAAGTATGGAAATGTGACATATGAAGGAAACATTTTTTGAGAAGGGTTTAGGCATTCGTTGTTTATTTCAGGATTTTAGCCCCAGGATTTGAGGTTCTCTTCTTTTTTACTTCCTTCTCTCTTCCAAATGTTCAGATTTGATGTTGGTGGCTAAATAGGGACTAGATAATTGAAAAAGTCCATTATTCATGGAACCTCATTTCAGTGAGGCTCTTTTGTAAATCTGTGTTCCTTAAGCAACTGCCCCAAATTCTGCTTCTTGACACTTTTCTTCTTCTAAATGAGCCTAGGGGATTTCAGAACATTTTAACATATTCTGACCTTGATAATAGCATTTACTATCTTGTTGCAATGAGCTGGGAGAGCTGAAGAGCAGCAAAGCAGCGTGGTCCTTTCAGATATATCAATACAGCATCAATGGTAAAACGTTGAGGATAATCCTTAGACATCCTGGCTCATGGCTGTGTATTGTAACTGTTGAGGAAAAGCATACACTCACCAGGTTCTGAAATAAAAAAACAATATATATTTTTTTACTAATCACTGCATCTCTCTTGAAGACCCGACCCTCAAAGTATGAAAGTATTGGTATGACATATGGGTTTTGGGCAATCCTTTTCAGTCGGTCCCATGAGAGACTGTGGGGGTTCGATGTCTCTCCACGGATGCGTGTCCCTTGTGCTCAGCTAGCTCTGGCACCAAATCCGTGTCTTGGGTTACGTCCTCAGTTCTGTGAGTCCTTGCCTTGGAGCAAGTGGCGTAAGCAATGGTGAGAAATAAGGGAGGGCTCACGTGGGGTAAAACCAGGGTTTATTGAGATGTTATGCACCCAGGACCAAGCCATGAAAAGCAAGTTCCCCTGCTGTGGCTGGGTCTTAAGTACTGAGGGAGGGGAAACAGGACAGGGCAACTTGGAACCAATCCCGAAGGGGTAGGAGGAACCTAGAACCAAAGGGGGCACACAGTAGGACAATACAATGAATAAAAGTGGGAGGGGAAATCAGAGGCCTGCCACTCCTTTGACATCCTCACCTAGAACCTTCTTAGGTTTCCAGGCATGGCTGCAGAGTGATAGACAGGCCTTCAATAATGATTGGCTGCTGACCACCACCCAGGGGGAGCCAAGGAAGGGTTTAACATGGGTGTACATAGGAGAAGCCATTGTAAAACAAGGCACAGGATACATACAGAAATGATAAACCTAAAAACACACCACCACAAGAGACCACAAGAACATGTAGGGTAGAGGCGGAAGATTAAATCCTAGTTAATGATAAATCTAGAAATTGCATGTTATCTGGTTTTTGTGTGTGTGCATTGGGTTTTGTTCTTCAGTTGCTGCTTAGCCCAAAAGTGTGTGTGTGCTGTCCTGTGTCCTTCATTCTGCCTCCTGTGCAAGTAATCCCATGATGACAACTGACAGAAGTGCCTCAGTTGGCACTGGTCCACAATTTAATTTTCATTTTACAGCCTCTGCTTATCGTGTAGATGGAGGAAGGAGGAAAATTATGTTACATTTAAGACCAAACCATCTTTTCCTTTGCAGAAGCGAGGCTTGCAGCACTTCCTCGTGGTCCATGAGGTGGAAGCCTGAGTTGCTAAATTCCTGGCTCCGCATGGCTGGCTCCTGTGGCTCCTTGGCAGATGTGGCATGAGGAGCATCTGGGCTGTGCAGGGGCTCCTGCCAGCTGCCTGTGTTCATCTGCAGCCCCAGGGCAGTGGCAGTAGGACTGTCACTGAGAGCAGCTGCCTCTACAAGGAGGGAAGCTGGAGATGGAGGCAGGATCCAGACATCTACCAATGAGGCAGCTGCAAGATTTATCTGGTGCTGCTGCAGTCTGAATCCCTGATCACTGGGAGGAAGAGGGAGGAGGAAGGATTGTATTTAGTTTACCCAGCCATGGGTGTGTAACAGGAGGAAGTTGGAGAGAAGGCAAATGAAAGGGCAGAATTTCTCCTTAAAATCTAAACTCACTGTCCTTTAAAGTTTAAAGCCATTGCCCCTTGTTCCATCACTACATGTCCTTGTAAAAGGACAAGCTTTCTTGCAGGTCTCCTTTAGGTACTGGAAAGTGCTATAAGTTCTCCCTGGATCCTGTTCTCCAGGCTGAACATCTTTAGCTCTCTCAGCCTGTCCTTATAGTAGAGGTGCTCCAGCCCTCTGATCATCTTTATGGCCCTCTGCACTTGTTCCAACAGGTCCACATCCTTCTTACCCTGGGGGCCCCAGAGCTGGATGCAGCACTGCAGGTGGGGTCTCACCAGAATACAGTCCCTTCCCTCACCCTGCTGCCCACACTGCTTTTGGTGCACCCCAGGACACATTTGGCTTCCTGGCTGTAAGTAAGTATTTGCAGCTCATGTTGAGCTTCTCATCCATGAACACCCCCAAGTCCTTCTCAGGGCTGCTCTTGATCTGTTTTCTAGCCAGTCTGCATTTGTGCTTGAGATTGCCCTGACCTTTATGCTTTAATGACAATTATTTGTCATGCTTCTGGTTTTGTACTGCTAGAACACAGCACTGAGAACTCCTGCAAGGCTCAGATGGATATCTTAATTTAAAAAAAATAATCTGCTGTACTGTGTATAAATCCATTTAGAAGTAATTTAAAGAACTTGGAAAG
This sequence comes from Zosterops lateralis, assembly GCF_965231275.1. Taxonomy (NCBI): domain Eukaryota; kingdom Metazoa; phylum Chordata; class Aves; order Passeriformes; family Zosteropidae; genus Zosterops; species Zosterops lateralis. Next base: position 19,374,421 of record NC_139765.1, read on the forward strand.
CTGCTGCTCTCTGTGAGGGTATTTTCTGTTTCAAAGAGATCGCTGCTACTTACGGCTAGACATCTGTTATCTGAGCAGCAGAACAATAGGCATGTTCTTTGGCAGGTCTTTATAGCCATCAGCGTCCAGGAATAGCACATGGATGGTACTATGTCCAGTTCTGAGCCTCTCAGTTTAGGAAGGACATTGAGATGCTTGAGTGCATCCAGAGGAGGCAACAAGGCTGGCGAGGGTCTTGGAACACAAGCCCTGTGAGGAATGACTGAGGGAGCTGGAGTTGTTTAGCCGGGAGAAAAGGAGACTCAGAGGTGACCTCTTCACTCTATAACTTCCTGAAAGGTGGCTGTAGTCAGATGGGGGTCGGTCTCTTTCTCCAGGCAGCAACTGACAGAACAAGAGGACATAGTCTCAAGCAGTGCCAAGGGAAATACAGGTTTGATATTAGGAATAAGTTTTTACAGAAAGAGTGATAAAGTACTGGAATTGTCTGCCCGGGGAGGTGGTGGAGTCACGATCCGCGGATGTGTTTAAAAAAAGACTGGATGTGGCACTTGGCGCCTTGGTTTAGTTGAGGTGTTAGGGCTGGGTTGGACTCAGTGATCTTGAAGGTCTCTTCCAACCTAGTGATTGTGTGATTCCACTCAATAGGTGTTGGTGCTGATGCATGCAAGCAGGTATGTACTTCAGTTCTCTGTCATATGGAGTCTAAGACCCTAACTGGTGCAGTTTCTAACTGGGGACTACTCTGTAGTCAAATCCTGGTACACCATTGGGGAGAAAACTTATTTGTCCCTTCTATTCAGATGTATAAAAAGCCTTTTTTCAGGTGTATAAAAAGGAGAATGCACTTAGCTCATACCAGCACCATCATGGGGAAGCTTGCTGATGCAGCTGTGGACTTTGTGGTAGGAGCACTGCCTCTTAATATCCTTCTTTCATCTTCCCTGTCAGCATTTCCTCTTTGCAATGTTGAATTTCTGTTTTATAATGAGGGATAAGATATGTGGCAACCTTTTCCTTGTGGGGAACATTGGTAGTCTCTCTCTGCTGTTTATGTTCCCAAGAGTTCCAGGAACTAGATGACTTGGAGATTCCTATGTCATGTTTGGTTCAAAGTTGCTCTAAAGTTATCAGGAATTGAAAATGCATAGCTAGAGCTATGTCTGTACAGAAATAATGTCTTATAGTTGGTGTAGAAGGAGCTTATAGCTTAGAAATTTGGGGCTTTTTCCAATGCCTATCTTCAGAGTTCGTAAGAACTGGCAATTTCTGTCCCATGGGAAACTTTTATCTTTGGGAGGAAAAACCTGAGACTGCATCAATGCAAACAAGTCAGAGACTTGGAGCATTGAATAGTTTTCCCTGGTGCTGCTGATTTCTTTGCAAGTATTCTCTGTGTGTCTAGAGGCCATAAGACCTGGGGCTTTGAGTCCAGGCTGGGTGTGCACAGGGAGGAAAGAGCCATGTGTTGTTTGAAACCTAGTATCTGTCATTTTCTAATTCCCTGCACAGCTGATTGTGTTGGGTTTTTGGAGAAGGAGAGGTCATGTAATAACATATCCAGCGCTAAGAGGCAATAGCAATACTGTGCCTGGAGTCTTTTCTAGAGAGTGGTGAAGTCCCTGGAAAATACCATAGCTGAGTATATCCTTGTTTAGGAACAAGGCATCCGAGGAGAGAGACAGAAATAGGGATGAAACTTCAGTTAATTTGAGCTGATGTCATTTATGATCAGGCTTTCAATAGCAAGTCCAATAAGAACAGGTAAAATGCTGTACAGATGGTCCAAGGGAATGGATAAATAGAAGAAGTGAAAAGTAACATAAACTGACAATTATTTTCTTGTGCCTGCAGTTGGGGAGAGTATCCTGTTTGAGAGTGGACTTGCTTCTGAGTGCATTTTCCCTAGTAAATGGAATATTTTACAGCTCAAATCTGGTCTAGACAGTTTAGCCACAAAATTTTAACATTCTTTTGAGATCATTAAAAAAAGTTCCAGCCACATTTGAACAAATGGCTTTTTATTGAGTGTTCACCCTCACTTTAGCCAGAGGACTAAAACTAAAAGGTTCTTTTTCTTCCTGGTGATGTGTGTGCCAAGGAGGAAAAGAATTGTCCTGTAGACTAAATATGGAGGAGATAGTTTGATAGCTGTGTGTTTATTAATTCTCAACCCAGCAGCAAGCTGCAGCAGTTCAGGTTACTGCTCATTTTGCTTAGGGGCAGAATCTGTCCCTGTGAGTTCCTGTATAAATCGCCAGTAGTCCCAATTGTCTCAACACTGAAACTGGTTTAGAAGTGCCTGTCCAAGAGCAGGCGTGGGATAAAGAATGCCTGTCTCAATTTCAGTAATTGTATGACTTAATCCTTAGTAAAGGTAAGAATGAAAACAAGGAAACTGAGTTAAAAAACATTGACACACCACGGTCAAAAACAACCCCAAGCAAATAAAACTCCCTGCCTGTTGGCCTTATATACTTTCTATTGCTTGTAGTGAGATGGTTGGTATGACTGATGTCCTGGGTTGTAGTGTGGGATGTACACAAAGTATTTATTCTATCACCATCTTCATGAACTGTTGAAACCAAGTGGGGCACTACTCTAGTGTAGGGCTGTCTTCTGCTAATGGCCCATCAACACCTTGCCCATGACTCACAGGTAACTCCCTCCAGGAGTTATCTCTGTTTAATGGGCCATCAAGGACCCACTTCACACTCATCATCCCATTGTGAGGTGCTCCACCCAGGGGGAGGAGCCAAGCATTCTCACCTGGATATAATCAGGGATTTGGGACAGGGCAAGCAGCCCTGACCCACTGGATTCCCAGAGGACCAGAGCTACCAGGCCTTTCTACAGGATCACTGCTTCAGGAGGACCATCTCATCTGGACTGCTTCCACCATCCTGCTCAGGTTGTATTCTGACTCTGTCAGTGGTCCTTTGTGTTATTGCATTTATTTTACTTTTACCTTTTTTCTTATTAAATTATATCTCTAACTCAGAGCCTCTCACTCGTTTTGCTTTCAAACCACAACATTTTTTGGTGCCCAACATGGGGCCAGAGGCACTGAGAAAAGTCAGAACTACAGTTTTGTATTGAAGAAGACACCCATTTGCTATGATGCTCAACTTGCTTACATGTGTCTTATACCTATCTCTATATTTTTCCACACATGGGGCACTATCTGCGGGTCTTAATGCTCCTGTGTAGACCAGGGTATGGTACTAAAATTGCCTTATTGGTCTATTATGTCCATTGCTTGATAAACTCCGAGGCAATGAACAGCATTCAAAATATATACCCAGTTTTGGATTCGTTTTCTGGTCTAGGATGCTACATCTGGGGCCTCAGCAATCTTACCCAGCCCCTGTGGGGATGAGTAAAGAATGATTTTTTCCAGCTTTTCAGGTATAACACAGCAGTTTTTGAAAATATTGAGTACCCTCTTGATACCAGGGACAGTATTATGTTGTTGTTAGTCCTGCTTTGTCTTCTCTGCACAGTCCTGTGTTTTTTCTGCACCATGCTTAGGATCAAAACACTACCTGGTGTGATACAGCGTGTTCTTAAGGAAGAGGAAGAGGGAAAGAGAAGCAAAGCAACAGCATCAGCGTCTACACAGACTGTCGCAAAGAAGAAGAGAACCAAAGGCAAGGCAACAGTGTCCTCATCTACACAGACCATCGCAGAGGAGAAAGAAGCCAAAAGTGAATCAACAGTGTCCATGTCTACACAGACCCACACAGAGGAGAAGGGAACAAAAGGCAAGGCAACAGTGTCCTCATCTACACAGACCATCAGAGGAGAAAGGAACCAAAGGTGCCGTCAGCATCTCCACACAAACTGTCACTGAACTGGAACAACCTAAACCAGTAGCAGTTGCCACCACTCAGAAGAAGAAGTCAAGGAGCAAATCAGTCCGCGTAGTGACTGATGAGAATGCAGCAGGACCTTCGCAGCCAGCAGAGGAGACAGAGATAGAGATCATCACTCGCTCTCTATCCCTGGGTGAGCTGCGTGACCTGCAAAGGGAATTTACCCGCCAGACCAACGAGTCCATCCTGACCTGGCTGCTCCGCATCTGGGACGCTGCAGCCAATGACACCATTCTGGATGGAATTGAAGCCAGGCAACTGGGATCGGTGTCCAGGGATGTGGTCATTGACCAGGGGATTAGGAAAACCCAAGAACCTCTCAGCCTCTGGCAGCGACTGCTAACAAGTGTGAAAGACAGATACCTTTGTAAAGAAGACCTCCAAGTGCACCAAGGCAAATGGAGCACAATAGAACAAGGTATCCAACGCCTGAGGGAATTGGCTGTGCTGGAGATCATTTTTTCAGAAGACGAGAGATTTCCTAAAAGTCCAAATTATGTCCAGTGCACATCACGGATGTGGTTGAGAATTGCATGGCTTGGACCAGAGATGTGCTCACGTTACCTGGCAACACTGCAATGGAGGGAAGGTGAGGACAATGTGGATGTCTTGGCTAATAAATTAAGAATTTACGAGGACACTGTCACCACCCCAGTTCGCACCCATGTCTCATCTGTGGAAACAAGACTGGCTGAGCAAGTCCGGAGCTTGATTGAAGAAGGCCATCAGAAATTGAAAGAACTTAAGGAAGAAATTTACCATATCTCACCAGAGCCGATGAGAGTCTCTGCCATTAGGAACAGGCGTCCCCCAGCCGGGGAGAGAGGATACACACCACAGGGTTACCTCTGGTCTTTTCTTAGAGAGCATAGAGAAAATATGAAGAAGTGGGATGGAAAACCCACTTCCGCCTTAGCAGCCCGAGTACGTGAACTGAAAAGAGGAGCACCTACCACAAGAAGCCCATCTAAAATCAAGGTTGCCCCAGTCTCTCAGAACTCCAGACAGTACAGGAATGATGATATGACTGATCCTCTGGAAGAGACCTCAAAAACATACGTACAGGAGGAGAACAATGTATGCCATGACCAGGAATAGGGGGGCCCTGCCTCTAGCCAGGAAGAAGAAAGGGGCAATCAGATCTACTGGACTGTGTGGATCCGATGGCCTAGCACATCTGACGCACAAGAACATACGGCATTGGTTGACACTGGGGCCTAATGTACCATGATGCCATCAAGATATGTAGGAACAGAATCCATCTCTATTTCTGGGGTGACAGGAGGGTCCCAGGAACTGACTGTATTAGAGGCTGAAGTGAGTTTAACTGGGAACGAGTGGCAAAAACACCCCATTGCAACTAGTCCAGAGGCCCCATGCATTCTTGGCATAGACTATCTCAGGAATGGATATTTCAAAGACCTGAAAGGATATCATTGGACTTTTGGGATAGCTGCAGTTGAGAAAGAAAACATCAGACAGTTGAATACTTTGCCTGGTCTCTCAGATGACCCCTCTGCTGTGGGACTGCAGAGAGTCGAAGAAAAACAGGTACCAACTGCCACAACAACAGTACACCGCCGCCAATACCGCACTAACAGAGACTGTGATTCCCATACATGAGATGATTTGTAAACTGGAGAGCCAAGGGATGGTCAGTAAGACTCATTCACCTTTCAACAGCCCAATATGGCCCATGCATAAGTCCACTGGAGAATGGAGACTGATGGTAGATTAACATGCACTGAATGAAGTCATGCCACCATTGAGTGCTGCCATACCAGACATGTTAGAGCTTCAATACGAGCTAGAGTCCGAGGCAGCAAAGTGGTATGCGACCATTGATATTGCCAATGCCTTCTTCTCCATCCCTTTGGCAGCACAGTGCAGGCCCCAGTTTGCTTTCACCTGGAGGGGCGTGCAGTACACCTGGAACCAACTGCCCCAGGGGTGGAAACACAGCCCCACCATCTGCCATGGGCTGATCCAGGCTGCACTGGAGAAAGGTGAGGCTCCGGACCATCTGCAGTACATCGACGACATCATCGTATGGGGGAACACCCCAGAGGAGGTCTTTGAGAAAGGAGAGAAGATTATCCGAATTCTGTTAAAAGCTGGTTTTGCCATTAAACGAAGTAAGGTTAAGGGACCAGCTCAAGAAATGCAGTTCCTGGGAGTCAAGTGGCAAGATGGACGTCACCAAATCCCCACAGAGATAATAAACAAGATCACTGCCCTGTCCCCACCTACCAACAAGAAGGAAACACAAGCTTTCCTAGGTGCCATAGGCTTCTGGAGGATGCACATTCCTGAGTACCGTCAGATTGTGAGCCCTCTCTATCTCGTTACCTGCAAGAAGAACGATTTCCACTGGGGCCCTGAACAGCAACAAGCCTTTGTTCAGATCAAGCAAGAGATTGCTCACGCAGTAGCCCTTGTCCCAGTTAGGACAGGACCAGATGTGAAGAATGTGCTTTACTCTGCAGCCGAGAACAACGGTCTGTCCTAGAGCCTGTGGCAGAAGGTGCCTGGGGAGACTCAAGGCCAACCATTGAGATTCTGGAGCCGAAGTTACAGAGGCTCCGAAGCCAACTACACTCCCACAGAGAAGGAGATCTTGGCTGCCTATGAAAGAGTTCAAGCTGCCTCAGAAGTGATTGGTACTGAAACACAGCTGCTTCTGGCACCCCGATTACCAGTACTGGGGTGGATGTTTAAGGGAAAGGTTCTTCCCTTCACGCATCACGCCACTGACACCACATGGAGCAAATGGATTGCTCTCATCACACAGTGCGCCCGTATTGGAAACCCAAATCGCCCTGGGATTCTGGAAGTTATAACAAACTAGCTGGAAGGTGAAAATTTTGGATTATCATCTGAAGAAGAAGAAAAACAAGTAACACATGCTGAGGAAGCCCCACCATATAATGAGCTACAAGAGACTGAAAGACAATATGCTCTCTTCACTGATGGCTCCTGTCGAATTGTAGGCGCTAACCGGAAATGGAAAGCTGCAGTTTGGAGCCCCACACGACAAGTTGCACAGGCTACTGAGGCACAAGGTGGGTCGAATCCAGTTGCAGAGCTTAAAGCTGTCCAGCTGGCTTTGGATATTGCTGAACGAGAGAAATGGCTGAGGCTTTATCTCTACACTGACTCATGGATGGTAGCTAATGCTCTGTGGGGATGGCTGAATCGCTGGAAAAAGGCCAACTGGCAGCGCAGAGGAAAACCCATCTGGGCCGCTGACATTTGGCAGGACATCGCTGCCCGAGTAGAGAGACTGACAATGAAAGTTGGACACGTGGACGCGCACATACCCAAGAGCCAGGCTAATGAGGAGCATCACAACAACGAGCAGGTGGACAAAGCTGCCAAGGTGAAAGTATCACAGGTGGATCTGGACTGGCAGCACAAGGGAGAACTGTTCCTAGCTCATTGGGCCCATGATGCCTCTGGTCATCAAGGAAGAGATGCAACATACCGATGGGCCCGTGACCGAGGGGTGGACCTTACTATGGACAGCATCTCACAGGTCATCCACAACTGTGAGACCTGTGCTGCAATCAAACAGGCCAAGCGAGTGAAGCCTCTGTAGTATGGTGGACGATGGCTGAAGTACAGGTATGGGGAAGCCTGGCAAATCAACTACATCACCCTTCCCCAAACCCGCCAAAGAAAGCGCTACGTGCTGACCATGGTGGAAGCCACCACTGGATGGCTGGAAACCTACCCTGTGCCTCATGCCACTGCCCGGAACACCATCCTGGGCCTGGAAAAACAAGTCCTGTGGAGACACGGCACCCCTGAGAGAATTGAGTCGGACAATGAGACCCATTTCAAAAACAGCCTTATAAACACCTGGGCTAGAGAACACGGTATTGAATGGATATATCACATTCCTTATCACGCACCAGCTGCCGGAAAAGTTGAACGGTGCAATGGACTACTAAAGACTGCCCTGAAGGCACTTGGCGGGGGAACCTTCAAGAATTGGGAAATGAACTTAGCCAAAGCTACTTGGATGATCAACACCCAAGGGTCTAACAATCGAGGTGGTCCTGCCCAGTCTGAACCTTTGCACACAGTGGATGGAGATAAAGTCCCTGCAGTACATATGAAAGGCATTTTAGGGAAGACTGTTTGGATTAATCCCACCTCAGGAAAAGGCAGACCCGTCCGTGGGATTGTCTTTGCTTAAGGACCTGGTCACACTTGGTGGGTAATGCAGAAAGATGGGGAAACCCGTTGTGTACCACAGGGAGACTTAATTTTAAGTGAGAACAGCGTGTAACGTTTTATTTTCTATGTGTATGCATATCTTTGTAAGAATGTATTAATTTGGATATGATGTAGATGGTAATAGAATAGGGGGTGGATTATGTCCTGGGTTGTAGTGTGGGATGTACACAAAGTATTTATTCTATCACCATCTTCATGAACTGTTGAAACCAAGTGGGGCACTACTCTAGTGTAGGGCTGTCTTCTGCTAATGGCCCATCAACACCTTGCCCATGAGTCACAGGTAACTCCCTCCAGGAGTTATCTCTGTTTAATGGGCCATCAAGGACCCACTTCACACTCCTTATCCTATTGTGAGATGCTCCACCCAGGGGGAGGAGCCAAGCATTCTCACCTGGATATAATCAGGGATTTGGGAAAGGGCAAGCAGCCCTTACCTACTGGATTCCCAGAGGACCATAGCTACCAGACCTTTCTATAGGATCACTGCTTCAGGACGACCACCTCATCTGGACTGCTTCCACCATCCTGCTCAGGTTGTATTCTGACTCTGTCAGTGGTCCTTTGTGTTATTGCATTCATTTTTTTTTTTTTTTTACCTTTTTACCTTTTTACCTTTTTACCTTTTTTCTTATTAAATTGTATCTCTTACTCAGAGCCTCTCACTTGTTTTGCTTTCAAACCATAATAACTGAAAATAAGCATCAATTTAAGTGCTTGCAGAATTGGTGCCTAGAAAAGGGTGCAGCCCTCAGAAAAGAATATAAAGTTAAATTTGACTCCTTGTCTTCCCAGCCTCTGTTCTCTATATTGGAATTTGCAGCAAGGGCTGCAAGATAGGGCCTGTCTTTGCCCTGAACAATAAATCCTTCTTGAACACATCAGTGTCAGGCCTTAAAAAAAAAAAAAATCACCCACACCAAAACCCTGCCCTCATCCTGTCTGCTATACATAGAATTGAAGTTCCAAAGATAGTTTTAAGATGAAAGGTTTTTCTGTGTAGGGTTTTACAATATCTTTTTATTTATTCAGTTTCCATGAACATTATGAAAACCATTCTTGAAAAATCCACCACACTGCTATGGTTTATTAACTGTTGTTTTTTGCTGGTTTGTTTGTTTTTTAAATTTATTCAGGAAGTAGTTCCATGTTGTTCAGGCCCAGATGCACATAAAACCACCATTAAGTTAAGCACCTGCTGGCGAAGTAGTTCAGTGTGTGCTGGTGATAGGGCTTCCTTCCCCATCGCTGCTGGGCAGTTATTGCTGTCGTTATCAGTAGCAGCAGCAGAGACCCAATGGTCTTCAAAATCAGGCTGCTTTTACTTTACAAAGTAAAAAAAATATATGCTGGAAGTGCTAGGTGGTACTGAAGTCCTGTAGTGTACAGTGGATATTTGTATGCATTGTGCTGCCGCAATTTGACAGGTTTTTAAAACATGCACATGGTTTTTACTGTTGTTACTATCACCATACAGAGCAAAGCTGGAGAGGGTTTGTTCCTGCTGCACTTACCACTCCTATTTCTGCATGAGCTTTTACTGGATCTGTAACTGAGCCACGGTCTGTAAGGACTGGGCAAGGACTAATAAGAAAGATGGAGACAAACTTCTTAGCAGGGCCTGTAGCGATTAGACAAGGGGTTATGGTTTTAAACACAAAAAAGTTTGATTTAGATTAGATACAAGAAAGTTTTTTTGCTATGTGGGTGACAAAACAATGGAGGAGGTTGCCCAGAAAGATGCTGAATTGTCCATCCCTGGGAACATTCAAGTCCGGTTGGACAGAGCTCTGAGGATCCTGATCTGGTTGAAGATGTCCATTGTCACTGTAGAGAATTTGAACTAGATAACCTTTAAAGGTCCTTTCCAATCCCCAAAACATTTTATGATGTTATGAGTGACACTTGAGACTTGTGCATTTGTGCACTTAGGCTCTTTTATCTATTTTAGTAGTGATGAAATACTTCTGTTCCTCTGCAAACATTTGTTTTGTTGGCCAGGGAGGTATTTCACAGCCACTGATCAAAGACTGGGCATGGAATGTCCAAACTCAGACAGCAGAAGGAAACGGAACAGTTTAGTGTCAAACAACAGAGTACTTGTGTGCAGTGAATGAAGTGAAGAGGGAAAAATCCACTTAGAACATTTGTAACTCTGTGGGTTTTACAGAGATTGTAGAATCCCCTGGTCATACAGAGTTAAGAGATGGACAGCCTTCCCTGAAAAGATACCAGTCCATTAGAAGATCCTTTTAAGGAGGCAGTAGGGAAGAAATGCCCACAATGTATGAAACTTCCTGTCTTTTGGGAGTTTTAGAGGTTTTGCCATCTGACCGAGGTTGGGCCCGAGTTAATGAACTCAGGGGAGGATCCCTGTGTGGGGTCAGTGCTGTATGGACAGGCAGTTTAGATGGTCACTGTGGTCCATATCCCAGGTTATGTCTTATTTGTAGGAGCTGTCAATCACTGGGAAAGCTTCAAAAAATGTTTCTCAAGGCAGGTACACTGCCATCAGAAAGACTGGCATGTCCCCACTGACTGGCTGCAGCCAGCTTAAGTTTATGCTTCTTTTATTTTGGGAGCCTCCTGTCTTTGAAGGAGAGTGGGTTCCTTCGTTGCTTCATACAGGTAATAAATAACTGCTGGTGATGAAAGGATTGCTTTGTCGTAACTGTCATTGTCAGAAAATTGGTCACAAAAAAGTAATCTACTCTTTCATATTTTACTAGTTAGCTAATTAACCAATTGACTTTCATATTTAATGATTAACAGTGTTACTTTCATCCTGAGACTATCTTTTTAAATGAAAAAAATAATTCTTTCTTTCTTTCTTTCTGGAATAAAATTTTCAAGACTGGATAGTGGTATTGATGCTCGAAGCATGGGAAAGTGGAGAGCTTATGTGAAATGTTCTGACTATATCATTGGCTTTGCTTCACACATCAAAACAAATTGTCTTATTAAGGAAAAACATAATTAGGAAAGCATGCAAAGTACAAGAGAATCATTGTTTAATTAAGAACAAGATTTTCATACCACTCTGTGTGGGGAATTAACTCCAGAGAATTTAGGAAAACATGTTTTTATAATGACAACTTAAACTAAACATATTGGCTTCTTCATAAAAAAGAAATTATTGAATTGTAGGGTATATAACAGCCTCCACAAGGAAAACATCTCTATTCCTGGGGGGATTCTTTACTTCCTGTGGTTCCATGTTAGTCACCAAAACTCAATCAAGAGGGGAAAAAAGGTTATTTTTAACAGTGAATGCAGTGAAGCAGTGGAACTGATTATCGACAGTGTGATAAATTCTCAGTTCTCCACAGTGTTTATTTAAATTGGATGGGACTCTGTATAATGTGATCCATGTTGGATAAAAGTTGTTGAGCAAAGACAGCTGTAGTGAAAGTGGAGGCTTGTTTTACGCAGAAGATCAAACCCAATAGCTATCAACCCATTTTACTTTTGCTGGAAACAGAGATCTGTCAAAAACAGGGCAAAGGCTGTAGCCTGTGTTTGTTTCTTGATTGAAGCTTCCAGGGACTATATAAGACCTCTGTGCTTCAGTTCTATTTCTTTTCCATAGCTGAAAGCCAAATGCGATTTTATGGGTTTGCAAATCTTATAAGTTTTTGGCTACTTCTGTTATATTTGACACTAAAGGAGAAACACTGAGTTGTCTGTTTGAAGTGTTTTTAGCCATGAGATCACTGTAAAGCTGAGAGTAACCAGGTTATTATTCATTAAAATCACATGGAAAAGCTTCCAGCTTCTGTGGAGTGAGCTATAGTCAGAGCCACAGATGGAGAATATATTTGTACCACATCTTTTTAATTTATTCTCCATTTCCAGGAGTCTCACTATTAATTAGCAAGTGTTTTGGGAGGCTTGTATCACAAGGCTGAAGGATGAGTGATCTTGTCACTGTGGCTTCAATGTGAAGGGGAACTGCAGTTCTGCTGTATTTTCCTTAATGAGAGCAGAGTTGCCCAGGTCCTCAAAGTTGAGCACCCATTCCTCAAAATCAGTGAGTGACAGCTGCCACTCTGCCTTGGCAGGGCTCAGCTTTCATCTCTCCCTACATCAGCTGCTTTCTGTGGAGAGGCAGATGAGAAGTGCTTCAGAACTCCTCTGTAAGGACATGGAGGGTGTGTCCTGGGATGCTTTCCTGAGAGGTCCTGCCTCACTGGGAGATGTTCTCCAGCAAAGCAGGTCCCTGGTTCTGTGCTGGAGCTTCTGGTTGAAGTTACTTTATAAACAATTATCTGGAAATCAGTCTCCTGCACTGCCACAACCTATGCAGAATTTGCCTTTGCAAGATTAAACTCTAATGTTGTACTGCCCATCAAAACAAGGACACTATAAAATCAGAGAGGAAAGCATGCTATCCTTTGATGGTACTTGGATGATTTACACCATCAATTTTGTGGAACTGCACTAATTCCTCTTATAAACAGGATAAGGTAATAGGAAATTTTAGGAATAAACAAGTGTTCTGTGAAGTTGAAATGATTTTGATTCCCTACATCAGATATTTTTGTGGGGGGCATTAATATTTATTGAGATGGGTAGCAGTAGAGTTGATTTTGGTGACTAATCCTTGTAGCTTTGTAACCATTACAGGTATAATTTGTTAGTTGTGTAAATACATGATATCACTACATACACAAAATGATAGCCCTGTTAGATAAAAATACCCAACTGTGCCTAGGTTTTTACTGTTTATTCAGTGCACAGTTCTATCCATTTTGCTGTTGCAGAGCAGTTACCAAAATGGCCCTATCTTATTCCAGTGGAAACTATTAGAAAAAATGTGTGTGACCTTTAACAGCAGCAAAATCTGTTCCACTGCTAACGCTTTCAAGTAACCTTTCTCAGGATAATGTGCTATGGTTACACTGTGTCTGTCCTGACATTTAGTAGAACTTTAATCTCACCTTTTGAATCTACTATTTATAACCCCCCCCCACCCCCCCCCCAAAAAAAAAAATCCCCCAAAAATGTACCTGAAATTTTGAATTTAATTGTTTAAATTATTGTGATTTTTTTTTTTTTTTTTTGCATAATGGTGCCATGAAGATGGAGAAAGAAATAAAGAATGACAGCCTTTAAATATGTTCCTTTCTAACAAAGGTACATGTTCCTGATCATCCACTTACTTAAAAGTTTAGTACGTCTAGTATCTTGACTAGTAGGCTTGTTGATGTGTAGGATCTACAGTATATACACCAGTGAACTTTAGGTTCAGAAACTTTTATCAGTTTAATTCCATTGTATATTTCTTTCATGTGTTGATGTTTTAGCTTTTAATTAATCCAAATTAAGATAATGAAGCTGACTTATGGTCCATATTACATCCACTTGGCTTAAAATGTTTAACCTCGGATACCTCTTCATAATATATCTATTAGCTTTTTTCATAAAGGTGGGTCTTTTGTGACTTCAGCAAGTGAGCCCTCTTGAAAAATAATTGGAGATATTCTTCTGAGTCCTCTAGACCTTTTCAAAACTCATCCAAATTATTATAAATTTCATAGACAGACATGGTGTATTGGAGTAGCTCCTGTCTTCACAGAGACTGGAGAGCTGCTCAGAAGAAAAGGTCCCCTTGAGAATATTTATTCTGGTGCAGTAGCCAGATCTTAGGGAGAATAATTTTTAAATCAAATTCACTCTACAAAGAGTTTTTCTGTGGGTTTAACCAAAAATTATGCTTTGTTTTTTCCTTTACTTAACAATTTCAGTCCAGATAGACAAGTTTGATCATTGTTGTGTGCAGGAGGCATTTCTGGGCTGCTGAGCCAAAAGCAGAATCCATGTAACATACTGCACCCTGTTCTGTGTCCTCTAGTTTTTCTGATGGGTTCATAGTTCAATTTCTGGCAGCAACAGCTGGAATAGAAACCGTCTCCCTTTTTCTTTTCCCTATTGCCCTTCATCTCTTTGGGGCAGTGGGTGTGCAGAATTCAGGCTGAAGGATGTGTTCAAATAGCAGTCATATATTGTAGAGTAAGGGAAATGTGGAATGAATTGGCAACCTAAGAGGTAAATTTTTTTGTTGTTGTTGTTTACACTTTCTTTTCCTCCACTTTGTGCACTGTATAATAAAATACTGGCTGGAGAACAGGAGGTTTGAAGGGTAAATTGGCTGAGATGAAAACTAGATTGTAACAACAGTGATTTTGTTTTTCTTCAGCCTTATCTTGAATGGGTGGTTTCTGAGTATTAAATTTCCTAAGATTACTTATAGAATTGTACATATGTTCTACATTAACTGGCAAGATAAAGTAGTCCAACCCTGTGCAGTCTGCCATGGGTTTTGTTGGATTTGGAGGTCCCAGGAACTCCATAACAGATTCTTGAGTGCTGTCTGCTGGTACCTTTGTCAACTGGCTAATTACAGATGTATAGACAGGGCCAAAACCATGGAGGAAAGGAGGGCCCTGCATGGCTCAAGTCTGAGCTGGGGCTACAGATCCCACATGTACAGTAGGCAGGGAAGGCGATGGCCTTGCCATGGGCATCTCTCCTTTTGGCTGTCCCTTCTTGCCAGCCTGCCAGGGCTCACATGGGAGAGACACCAAATGGGAGCTGGGGATTGGTGAAGTTCTGTGATGTTCAACAGCAGTGTCTCTGTTCACTTCTAGTTTCATGGTTCTCTGGTTTTGGAGAACCTCATCCTCAGTTATAGCAATTCAGAGGTGAGGATAGATACCAAATCCACGGAGTGAGAAAACATGATGCCCAGACTGATGCACAAAGTATCTGTGTGCTGCCCTCCCATGTCAAGGGTTTTCTTTGCAGTTAAAACTATTTCACTATTTTTTCTACTGTAAGTTTTATGTTCTTTGAAAACAAATCCAAGGTACTGGCTTTAAGGGTCCAGATTACAGTGGTGTTGAAAGTCTGATACTTCATAACTCTTTTCTCTTATAGTCTGGTACCCTGTTCAGATTATACCTCTTAAAAGTGTTTGATCAGGGGATATGCTGAGTTAGAAAGGACCCATCAGGATCATTGAGTCCAACTCCTGACCCTGCACAGGACACCCACTCCACCAGTCACATGAGCCTGAGAGTGTTGTCAAAATACTTCTTGAACTCAGATAGGCTTGGTGATGTGACCACTTCCCTGGGAAGCCTGTATCACCCTCTAAGTGAAGAACCTTTTCCTTTTGATTTCACCCCCTGCATGGTAAAGTCATGTGTCCACAAAGCATCTTGGATTTAAAGCCCATCAAATGAAGCAGGGCTCCAAAAGGGCATCTGTCCTTGGCTGTGACTCCTCCCAGCTTCTGGTGAACCTCAGCCTAAATAAGGGCAGGGTGGGATAAGAGCCAGGAAAGGCCTTGACTCTTTGTAAGCACTGCTCAGCACTGATGAAAACATACCAGTGTCACTAACAGTGTTCTCAACACAAATCCAAAACATAGCCACAGTGAAGAAAATAATCTGTTGTAGTGGAAAGCAGTGCAGTGTGCCTGGGGTTGCAGTCAGAGCCAAGCATGGGCATGGAGGATGTGGCCTGGCTCGGTGCTGGTGCTGCCTGCCTTGTTGCAGCCTCTCTCGGCCCCAGTTGGGGCAGCTCATGGGTCAGCCTTTTGAAGACAGATTTGTGTCTTTGTTCCAGCTATAGACCATTCAGAAAGGACTATCCATGAAGTTTTGCTGGTGATGGAATCCTCTAAGATCCTTCAACTCGCTTTTACAAAACCTGACATTTTGTCTCACTTTTGTGTTGTCGTGCCATTGGGTGCAGATATAGGTGCGTTAAAATTCATAGCATTTTTCTGAACATTTATGTCATTGAAGCCTCTTGGCATAGAATCCCTTCAGTAGCTGTAGGGCTTGTATAACACTACAGTGTATATTTAAAGAAATGCTAGGGAGGCATCATCTTTGACAGCCACTCAAGAGCTTAATGCTGTGTGTTTTGCTGCTTGTCTGAGTGAACAAGTATGAGCATTGCTGGGCCCTCTAAGTGCAATGATAAGTGCAGGGTTTATTGCCTTTAAACTCCCTTCTCTGGAAACTACAGTTTTTCTTTCAAATGTTCTGGTGGGATGCTGGTGGAACAAAAGAAGTTGTTTGGGGTGTTGTAATGGGGAATGGTCTCAGAAAGCCAGTGAGAATAATTTGGATCAAAGTATCTGTACTAGAGATCTCTTTCTCTGTATATAGTTCATGTCAGTCTAGTGGAGAAAACTACATTGACTGCCTGATCACTTGTAGGTGACAGTTTGGAGTACCTTATAATAGATTTTTTTACTCACTGTGATCTTGAGACCAAAATTGCTTGAGGCTCTTTGCTGATCTGAGTCTTCCCTTCCTTGTTTCTCAGAGACCAGTGAGAGAGAAGCATTTTCCTTCGAGCTAATTGGTTTTCCTTCCTAGTGCTGTCCTATGGTCCTTTCTTTCCCGTTGAACCCTTCAGCAAGACATTGTAAATACTATGGTGCTTAGAGTGTCCTCTGTCACCTTTGTATTGGACATTTATCCTATGCCACTCTGCCTTCCTCCCAAGGTACTGCAGGGGGCAGTGGCTAAGGAAAGGTGTAAATAACCCAGATATAAGATTCAAAACAACTCTTACTGTAAGCACAGGAGAGAAGAGTATAGAGAAAAGTTATGTGAAAAATTCTTAATAAATCCTGCATTTCTAGAAAGTGGGATGGAAGATTTCTGAAGAAATTCCAGAGGAACTGGAAAGACTTGTCACAGGAAAATGACTGTGATAGTGAAGATACTTGTTATTTTGCCATATTGAAAGAAGGAGGAGAAAAATCTGCTCACAATTTTGTTTAACGTTGTGTTTGTTTCCATAGTACTCCCAATGTCAAAAAATATGGGCATATTTAAGACCATAAAACTTGTACATTTTGAACAAAACCAAGACAACACACAGCAAAACACTACTGGAATGCATTGAATAAGCACTCAGTTATCTGAAGTAGGTCTTGTGAATATTTATCAATTTGCTTATTTTTGTGGTGTTGAGGAAATCCACCTTTTGGTTTACGTAGCTAATTCTGTGATGTCTTCTGGAAACATCCTCTGTAGATTTACCAGTCCTTTTCAGCTGTAACAACTCCTTCTCTGTGCCCCAGTTAGGAGCTATAAGAAGCCTTTTTTCAGACAACTGCTGGGCAACTTCCTGACGAAGACAGCAGCAGAACAAACTTCTTTCAAGATTACAGATTAATTATAAATTTAAGAAGTGTCTTTTCTTTCTAGAAAAAAATAGTTTGTACTTGAGAAAGCAGAGCATGCTGGTTGGAGATTTGCTGACTTTATGCTAAGCTGTAAGGTAGCTGTTAGAGATTTTTGGGGCAAATCTAAATCTCTTTTGCAATCCATGTTTGGCAAGATAATTCTTTATCTGTTGCATGCTATATGCCTGTGCTGGATTTTATGAAAATATGGTTCTGAACCTACCTGAGAGACCAGTCATACTTGCCAAGCCACAAAATGAGTGACAGATGAATGATGAAATAAAAGCCTGAGCAACACCGCCCCTTGTCTGAGAGACAGAGCTGAAGTGATCAGGTGGGCAAATCTGGGGAAGCTTTGTTATCCAGGGGCTGCTTTGCCAGGGCAGCAATAACTGGTGAGGGTGGAGATGTTTTATTTATATTTGAGGAAGAGAGCATTATATATCTATCAGCTGAGCAGTGCAAGCACACCATCAGTTGCCATCATTCAGCATCATAGCAAGGTACTGTATGTGGTAAATAATTTCAAAGGAGGTTTTCTTGCTCTGGGGAAAGTGGCATCCGCATTGTATTAACCAATTTTTTCCTGACACTGTCTATACAAGACATTTAAAAGCCCAGGTGAAGGGTGACCTCCTTCTCTTTTTCTGGAAAAAAAAAAAAATAAATCACCTAGTGATTGCCATCTTCACAGTTTGAATTTTTTAATAACTGCCCTGATCTGTCAAAATGACCCTCTCTCCCAAAACAAGCAGTAAAAGGCACCAAGCACTTTGGCAAAAGGTATCATTGGTACCTTTGTGAATGGAGACTGTAGCCCTACAACGTGTATGTAGTTTATTTAGTAAGGCAAAGTAGTTCAGTTATAGAAAACCAACCAATGACTTTTCTGCCTTTTCTAACAAATAGTTTCAGGATATCTTGTTTTATGTCTCATCTTTCACCTCAAACAAATACTTTAGCTGAGGGGAAAAAAAATCTTATTTTTCTTTTATTTGAACTATCTGGAGTTATTGACTCTTAAAATTTTATTCATCCAGTATCAAACTAGAGTAAAAAGCCAGCACAAAGTGACTTTAGTATTCCAGCCCTCATGTTGTAGCAAAAATATCAAAGTCACAGGAAGGAGAGGGTTCTAGTTATTTGTGTGATGTCCTCATATCCCTGAAGCCTCTGTGGCAGCACTTCACAGCTGCAAAGAGCTGTGTTTGGAAAGTTTGGAAATTGCCAGTTTTTGCAGAGAAGTAGCAAATCCCTCAAGTGAAAGTATGTTCAACCTCCTTTCTAAGTGATGTTTTCAAAAGCATTATAATTCATCTAATTAACTAACATATTCTTTTTATGCTTTTGTGTCAGCAAGTACAGTATCCAAATTGGCAGGCACTTGGGAATAAAGTCAATTTTAATATTTCACCCAGAGGATAAAGTCAGCCTCGGAGTCTCATTGGGAAAGGTTGCTAAGATTGACTCTTTCATGGACCACACAGCAATTTATTTCCTTACACTTTTCCTTATGCCCCCCAAATTAAAATCTCTGCTGCAGAAATGCAGTAAGCACAGTAAACAATAATGACTCCTGCTTCCTTTCACCCCGCAACTAAGGTTAACAGAGCCTGGGAAATTGCTTGAACCAGATGCAAAGGTTAAAGTGCAGAAGCATGTAAAAAGTGATGAGAAAATACTTTTTGAGAAATTAAATCCTTTCTGTGTAATGTCTTCCCTTTCTCTGAGCAAACAGTGGCTGTGTGTCCTGCAGCCTTACTTTCAAATCACAGCCATAGCCAAGTCTTAACCATTTCCTCAAAACCGGAGTATCCCTCGATTTAAAAACAAAGCAAATTGGAAATGAAAGTAGTTGAGTGTGTGCACATTAACACCTGTGTTATTCCTCCCATTTAGCAGGCCCTCAGTGCTGCTTTGATTCTTTGAGGAAAAAAAAAAAATCTACATGAAAGCAACCTAAAAAAGTGATTAATCTGGCTTTACTTGGCATTTGATTAGTTCTGTAATAAATATCTATATTTTTCTCCAATACACTCATACCATCTTTACATTGTGTTAAGTGGTGAGACAATCAGTATTTCATTTTACACAAGACATAAGTGTCATGGTTTGAAAGCAAAACGAGTGAGAGGCTCCAAGTCAGAAATATAATTTAATAAGAAAAAAGGTAAAAAGGTAAAAATAAAATAAAATAAATGCGATAACACAAAGGACCAGACACAGAGTCACTGTATTCTGACACAGAGTCAGAATACAACCTGAGCAGGATGGTGGAAGCAGTCCAGATGAGATGGTCCTCCTGAAGCAGTGATCCTGTAGAAAGGCCTGGTAGCTCTGGTCCTCTGGGAATCCAGTGGGTCAGGGCTGCTTGCCCTTTCCCAAATCCCTGATTATATCCAGGTGAGAATGCTTGGCTCCTCCCCCTGGGTGGAGCACCTCACAATGGGATGATGAGTGTGAAGTGGGTCCTTGATGGCCCATTAAACAGAGATAACTCCTGGAGGGAGTTACCTGTGAGTCATGGGCAAGGTGTTGATGGGCCATTAGCAGAAGACAGCCCTACACTAGAGTAGTGCCCCACTTGGTTTCAACAGTTCATGAAGATGGTGATAGAATAAATACTTTGTGTACATCCCACACTACAACCCAGGACAATAAGCAAAACATAAAGTTAATGAAGTTTACATCCTTGCCAGCTAGCTGTCAGGGATTAGTGTTTGTATTTTAGCTAGTGTAATGAATTGGTATCTTGTAGAACTGATTGGTTTCTAAAATTTGCTGCTGTCTAAGCAGCTCTTTAAGATGGAGAGACGTGATTAACAGTCCTTAAAATACATAAGCACAGGAAACCTAATGGAAGTTTACATATGTTGTTATTTTTCATTGTAAGGTGTGTATTTTTTTTAAATGATGCCTTGTCTGTTCTGAAAGCCGTGATTTTTCCAGGGGAGGTACACAACCTCCCCTGCTCTTCCCCTGCGTGTGGAAATGGTTGATGGGTATTTCCAAGAGCTCCACCCAAAAGCACAACAATATCAGTTATAAATGTAAGTGGAGGCTAAGCCATGGTGGCATTCAGGACAGGGTTTAATCTGTTGATTTGCTGTAATTCCAGCAGGTAGGCTGACCATCAGTGCTTACCCTGCTCTCTCCTGATGAAAGCATCCTGCTGGCCACCTGCAGAGACCAGACAGCGACTGGCAGTGCTCCCTCTCCTCTGTCTGCACTGAGTGGCCAGAAGCTAAAGGGGGAGAAAAACAGGTCCTGTCATAGGTGCAGGTCCCCTGTGGGGTGTGAGGCCTCCAGATCTGTGGTTTCTGCTTCTTGGATAACAAGTTTCCTGTGAAAAGAGTGTTCCCAAAAACCATAGGGCAATGCAGGAATGCTGAACCACACCAGTTGGAGATTTGTTTCCATACAGAAGCCCTTCCTTGTGTTACTCATGTTGGATGATGAAGTTGGTGTTGGAAAGGTCAGAAGTACAAAACAGCTTCATTAGAGGAAAATAAAAAGGAGAGAACTGAACTAGGGTGCCAGCTATAGAAGCTGTAAAGTGAAAGGCACTTGTCAAGTGTGATGAGGGAGGGGGAATGCTCTGTGTCCAGCGGGGCTTGAAAACCTGGTTTTGTGCTTTCCTTACGAAAACTACATCAGAAATGGTCTTGATGTGGCCAAATTCTGGGTGTGGTTAGATAGAATTTATTATTAAGAATCTGTGTCTATTATCACTGGCAATCGGGAGAAAGAAAACAAAAGTTTTCACTGTAGTTCTGCCGTCAAGGCTGGAAAAGCAATTTCCATTTTAGTGAGTGTCCAAGCATGGAAAGATGAAGCTGTTTCCTTAACTATCATGTTGTTTCTCATAGGCAAAATACTGTTTTCAAAATTAGGTTTCTTCGAGTATGCTGGTCAGAGCAAGGCTGCACCCTGGCCATGTGCCAAAGCCTGAGGGGTCTGAGTTGTGCTCAGGTTCTGCAAGGGTTCCTTTCATCTGCAAAAATAACCTGAGAAAGTTAACATAATGGCAAATAAAACTGACTTGGAGGCTGTAACTAACTTATGTTTTCAAAATTGGAGGCTTCCTTTAAAAGAAGCTGTTCTGGAAAATAATTAGCCACAGAGGAACGAGAGAATTTAGCTAGAAACTAGGAAGTAGATTTGTGATAAGCAAAGTAGAGAGTAAGTGTGCGCACAGAGCGAGTTCTTGAGTTGTTAAGTAACATTATTGGAAGTGGGTAGTCCCACGCACAGCCTGATTTGAGAGAGATCTGGATGACTCTTTGAAAGTGATTTGAATAGATGAATGTATGAGCAAGAGCGTGTAATGAATTAGTGTGTGCAGGGTGTTTTCACCCTAGAAGAAAAGAGATCTCTTGATTAAAAGGAGAAAAAAAATTCCATCCTTTGGTCTGACCAGGTACAGCCTTCCTTCGGTCAAAGGGAAATTAAATAGTATAAAAGAAATTGTTCTAAGCCAGAAGTGCAAGTGAAATAGTCTACTATTGTTCCTCACAGCGACTTCTCATGTCAAATATGTAAAGCTTAGGCTGGTTATGGTAATGATGCAATCACCACTGGAAGACCATGGTGGGTCTTCCCATGGGTTAGGACATAATTTTCTCTTTTGTATTCAGCCAAGCACCAGATGTTTAATTGGATACTTTCTGCAGAAACATAAATGAGGCCACAGCAAGCTGTGAGATGCTTAGATGGATTAATTCTCTTCTAGAGCAAATGTTATATTCCTATTTCAAGTTTTGCCCTTGCTGTGTGTTTTTGTGTAGGTTTCCTACCCTGAATTATACACTGAGATGATGTGATTCTGCATCTTCCACTTGATTTTTTCCTTCTCAGAAAGCCTTTTTTCCTAAAAGTCATTTCGATTGCTAAAGCTTTCTCCTTTATTTCCCCTTTTTAGCCTCTGCCCTGCTCCATGCTATCGGGTTTCACAGACTGCTTCTGGCTTTGTTTTCCGGCAGCGTCGCTCCACCTGTATCAGCCACTTGTCCTCTTTTCATCACTGAATCCAGCCTGTGCTTCCTCCAGTGTTTTGTCCCAACATGTCTCGTCATTCCTCCTTAATGGCAGCTGCTTTTTTTCATGTTTCTTTTTACTTCTGGCTCCATTCGGTGCTTGTGATCCAGCCAGTCTAAGAGCGCTTGCACTTTCTTTGATCCCTGTGTGTTCCCGGGAAGTGTCCTTACCTACCTTTGTTGCATGAGATCTCCATTCACGTCCTTCATTTTGCTGCCTAAAGGCTTCTTCACCAGTTACCACAGTCCTGGCTCCCAGCTGTAGCTGTATTGATGCATCAGCTGGGAGTTTTCCTCTCTCTTTTCCCTGCTTACCTTTGACCTTCCTTAGTTCTGGCAGTGTAGGTCAAGAAAGGGATTTCTTGTGTCTCCTCTTATCTTTATCACAGACTCCTGTTGTAATAGTTGAAGTTACAGTCCAGATTTGCAAACCGCAGTATTTTAAATGTCAAAATTGTTGATTTTTAAAACTAAAACTGCTGTAGAGACTATTTCTTCTGTTGCTGCTTTTCATCTTTTGTGATTCAATTTTTGATGTTACTTCTATTTCTTGTATTCAGTACATGTGCTAAGGGCACAGGGCTGTACCTTTCCATTTCACAGCTTCTCCTATTCTGGTGTCAGGTTTTAACAAGGTAAATTAAATTAGAAAAAATTAATTATTTTAATCCAGGTAGATTTTTTTTTGTGTAAATTTAGAAGATTGGTATGTAATTTTAAAGTTCCAGTTTTCTGTGCTGTCATTTGTTTTATTTTTATTACATAGAGAAAGAAGTGTCAGTATTTGTCTAGTTATGCCCTGAGTCAGGAGAGGAGACAGAACTCCACCTATTGAACATGTTTTTAAATGCTGTAGTCAGTTCCAGTTTAGACCTTCTGCATGTCCCAGCTGGGTTGCATACCAACAGCACATACAGAGAATGTGCTGCTAAAAATGTATAGTTTTCACTCTTTTTTTTTAGCCTAAATTTGGGAGGAATTAGACTGAGATTCGGATTTTCTGTATATGCTTTTGAATTGTAAGGATGCCTTTAATAATTTCTACATAAATATGGTTGTCTGTGTAAGGCCTCTACCTAGCTTGGTTTTGACAATATATGTGGACGATGTGGCCCATATTAAAAACAACCAAAGTGACATTGCTCCCTTTTTCTTAACTCTTGGATCAAGAGTTCATGTGGGAACAAGCCCAAACCCTTCCCTGCTCTAATGGAAGTGGCAGCTACCTTGTGGCTCAGTCTCCAGTCCGATGGCCAGAGCTGGCTGTGATGTGGGTTGCTGGCTCCAGATCCTTCCCTGTTCACCCCAAAAACCCAAGTCATGGTGTTTCTGCAGGGGTTTCAGCGCTGGCAGCTTCCCTGTGCTGTCCAAATACTGTCCCCCCACCACACTCCACTCCTTGCTCCATGGTTTTGCTTGCTCCAGTGTTTTCCTGGATTTGCTGCAAGGTCTCCCTCAGCACAGAGGGTTTTTGCTCTAATGCTTTTAGCATTCACTTGTACATGTGCAGCCATACTGATTTACACTTGCTCTGTCCTGTTAAAAAAAAAAGATTTATATCATCCCCCTGTGGCTGAATTATTTAGGGAAACTGTAATTAGACATTTTACAACACATTCCTGTGAGGCTTTACTTCTGTCAAGTTTTCAGTGCTCTTTGGGGTCTTTGTGCTATTTTCAGTGGCTTTTCATTTACTATGGGAATCTTATTCTGGAACTAATCAGATGTTTCAGCAGTTTGTGGGATTTTAAAAAAAAAGTATTATCTTTTTTTTTGGTAACGTATGTTTTCCCTGCAATTGTGGTTTCATAGTCTTTCAGATTTCGTAGTGTTTCCAAATTATATATGGACTTATATAAGTTATGTTTTTAGAAAATGACACTTTTTTTCTGCTGTCTGTAGTACATTATTATCCTGCATTAGTAATAATGAGTCAGTAACAATTTTGAAGGAATCTCTGTGACTAATATTTAACTTAAAATAGCTCAATATTTTTTGTTTTGTTTTAAACATTTTGTTCTTATATGATGACTGGATTTTTTTTAAGTTCTACTTTGTCCAGAAAATTTAAGCACAATGACTACTTGCTTCCAGTAATGAAAGGTAACTGTAGGAGTGGAGGCACCAGGCAGTGGTTGCTGTTATTTTAAGCAGCATGTAGTTCTTTTTGTTAGGTTTGAGTACATTTTTGCCTGGGTGAGTAGAAACCTAAGTCAGTATTTTCAGTTTTGTCAGGGGCAGTCACTGGGTTTTCAAATGGGAACCAAAATTTAGGGTGTTACTGTTTTATTTGTGATTGTTAAGACTTTGGGTCCAGAATCTCAGCTGCTTTAGATTCATGTAGTATCGTCAAAGTCAGGGGATTTGCTGAGACTTGTATCATCTGTACATGTGCCTCTGTGCCTTCTGATAGCACTGGAAATCATTAAAAGAACAAGGGAAAAGCTTTGTCCTATTTTTTTTTTTTTTTTTTTTTTTTATCACAGACACAGTCACTTTTCTTTCATCAATTGGAAAGAAACCTCTGTTGGCTCTGAGTCTTATTAGGTGCACATTGAGTGATCTCAGAGGGTTCCTTGCTTTCTCGTGCAGAGACTTTAATCATCCTGCCAGAGTGATACTTCGTTCCTCTGTTTAACGAGTTGTTCAGGAGAGACCCAGCAAAGGAGCTGCTGGAAGAGTTGGGCACTTGTACAGATTAATCGCTCAAGCTCTGCTCAGTAAGTGTTGATTAAATAAATCTTTTTTATCTATCAGCTTGCTCACCCCACACTGTCTTTTTCTCCTTATTTTATGGGGCAATGTGTAACTTAGACTGAAATTCAGTGAGAAGGGTGAAGGAGTGGAGGCACACCAGAAATTACTACTTGTGCAAAGCTTCTGTGTTGGTGAGGGTTGGAAAAGACTTGAATTAAGGCAAGTTTAGAGGTAATTTCCATGGCAGGCCTATGCAGTAAACACACGTAACCAACTACTATGATAAATACTGCTCATTGTGATGGTGCTTTGATATCTGTGTTTTATCAGTGTGACTTCAATCTCTTTATCTGTCTCCCTGATATATGAGTCTGCAGAGTGGACAAGAGGATTAAAAGTTAATGGATGTTAAATTGCAGCACTGAAACTCTTGATGAAAGTTGTTTTACCCAGGCTTACTGTCCTAAAACCGGTCCTCTGAGAGGTTCTATCAATGTGCCTGAAAAAGAATCTAGTGTTGCTATTCAAGCTTTCTTGATAAAGCTTAATTCTTGTTAAGAATTAATTCTTAAGCTTCTTAAAGCTTAATTCTTAATTAAGCTTGTCTTTGCTTAATTCTTATCACACATATTACTAATGTAATGGGCATGGTCATAGTGCTTGCAGCATTTTAATGGCTGGGGTTTCAGTGAAGGTCAGAAAACAATGACAGCTTTCTCTTTAAATCCCGCAATGGGGCAGTGCTTTTCACCTTGCCTGCCTGTCTTTACAGTGAGCCCACTGACCCATGGAGTCATTGTGTGGGTATTGCTGGCAGTAATTTATCTTGTCACACATGCAGTGAGGAATTCATCATCAGAAATGTGGACTCTTACAGATTTGTGAAGTGTCAGTTTGACAGAATTACTCAAAATTACTGACAGCTGGCATCCTTCCAACAGACCAGTAGTTGCTTAGCTGTGAAAAATGGCAGAAGATGGACAAATATATTGGAAGAAGAAAATCTCTACAACACAGAAGTGGTGCTAATGTGATATAATTCATAACTGGTTGCTGTTACAGAGTCACCTTCAAGCATTCGAGTCTATTCTTCTTTCTTCTATAGCAAGTGATTTACTTTTTGACAGGTAGCTCAGCAAATCAGATTGTTTCTTACCTGGTTTGATCTTTGTCCCTCTTCTCTTGCCCATATTTTGAGAGCAGGATGGAGCTGACCAGGCTAAATGCATTTTACAGATACTTCTATCAGGTTACAGAAGAGCAGCTATTAAACATTAATTTCTAGTGAGGCTGAAGTGGGATTTTAAATATTTAAAGGAGTAATTTATGTAAAGGGAATTCCTCCCACTTCCTAAAATTATGATTTCTCATAATTTGGGTTTGGATATCCATAGGCAATTAATCTAAAATTTCTATTGCTTTAGTTTTGCTCCCTTTGCATTAGCTCTTTATGTAAAAATGTGTTCTCAATACATGCCAGCAGGCCTGTATTTTAAGCTAATTATGATTGTCATCCTTATCATACTTGATTACTTTTTTCCAAGGACAGAAATTGTTAGGCAAGTGGCATGGGGGTGGAAATTGGAGCTCAGAGCCATCATGCAACGATGACAGAACTGGGACGCATTACCTGATCACTAAAATGACTCAGACCACATGTAGATGAATTGTTTCCCTTTTAATTCATGCAAATGTGGCCTGGAAGTTAAAGGAATTGATCTTGCGATCAGGAGGTCTCTGCTTTATTTTCAGCTTTGTCACCAGTTTGTTTTCTGACCTTCAGCAAGTCATGACTGTATCAATATACTTACATTGATTTTCAACTCATACATGATATGAAGCAAGAGCTTCAGTATACTGATGAATTTGGGCTGAAGTGGTATCCCCAAGGTTACACAAGAAGACTGTGAGCAGGCCAGAAGTAAACTCCAGTGGGAGGTATCCGTTGGGGGGCACCTTTGCTTCCTGGGCAAGAATTTTGGCTGAAGAATTGAGTTTTGCCCATGGACTTCAAAAGTGCATATCTAGATTTAGGAACAGGACACAAGGTATATCATGATGATATGAAGGCAGATTATGATGGGATTAGACACTTCTCAAGTTGGATTGGTTAACTCTTGCGAAATAAAGCTCTTCTTTAGGAATATTAAATGGAGACAAATAATGATCATAGACTTGTAGAATATCCTGAATTAGTATGTAAAGATTGGGTTTTTTTTCCAGTAGGGAATCTGAAGTCTGAGTATTTTTTGCTGAAGCTGTTCTTGAATGCTCTGTTTCAGGCATGGTATATTTTATTATCAGCTGTGTTCTTTTGTTTTTAAATAGCTGCTACTTTGCAGTGTAGTAACTCAAAAATTCTTTGGGCCAAGAGAAGAGTGATTGAAGTCACTCATAGTGGAGGAAAGGACGGTGAGAGGCAGCCAGTGCTGAGTGGTATGAGTAGCTGTTGGTGTATAAATCTGAGAATCTGAGAAAGACAACAGATTTGCTGCTCTTGCTGATTCCTGAAAAGAGTAATAGTTTTTCTGTTTGCTTCATAGTGGAGTTCAGATTTTACACATTGAAAATTAATCATGTTTACCAATGACTAGTTTGCTTGTATCTTCCAAATAATCCTTAATATCATCTTTTGCCCTAGTGGCATTGTTAGGTCTGTTCTGGGTCTTCTCCATGTTATTTTGGCCCAGCCCCACACTGTTGCAGTAAGGGAAGTATTTTTCTACCCATTGCTGAGAGCAGAGTGGTCAAACTTGGCTTGTGGCCATGCTCTTCCTGCCTTGGACTTCTCCATCGCTCTCTGTCTTCCTCTGGAAGGGCTCTGCAGTGTGGGCATTGGCAGTGGGAGCCAGCTGGGGGTCTGTGTGACTCAGTCTCTGCTCCCACTCACCCAAGGCTGTGGTTGGGACCCCTGGAAAGGAGCCGCACAGCTTCTTTGTGTGCCTCCCCTCATCTGGGTGCTCCTTCTCACTGCAGAGCACAGGCAGCAGCTCGTGTCAAGAAAGGCAGGTGATCTGTAAAATACTGTGCTTTTATTTTTATCCAGTGTAGCCAAGGCATTGGTTGTGTAACTCAAAAGAACAACCTAATAATAAACCTGTGCTTGCATTCAGAATTCAGGCTATGTGTCCCTGCTTTGCAGTAGCTTCTTGCTGCTGCTGCTCTCTTTTGAGGCAGTTTGGATAGGCATGGGTTGGTCATGCATTTGGCTCCAGCTGGAAATGTGGTACCAGCTCATATTTTAGGAAATGGCCATAATTCAGGAAAGCTGTTGTATTCAGCACTGGATTGTGTAATTTGTATTTTAAATAATCTTCTGGGTGTGGCTCCATGTAAATTCAGTACCACTGGTGTCTGTACAATGACAGCAGTCAAATTATAGAATTGGGCAAGAAAGGTAAAAAATTTTTCCTATAATGGCTGTCATTGCAAAGAGAAAGATAGTAGAATATGGTTATGTTTTTTAAGAAACTTGCCCTTTTTTGGTTTTTTAAAGCTTTTTAAACTTCTTTTTATTCGTGCCAAGTAGGCACAGCTTTTTATTAGTCTTATTTTCACTTTATCTCTTTCTTCACATTTTTTCAGGAGAAAGGCCATGGGAAGAGGAAAAGGGTTAATTTAGGGAGAAAGAACTTCTTGCTGTGTTCTACACTTCTCAAGTCAAGCAGTAATGCTGGTTGCTATGATCTATTATAAATAGGTTGAATCATTTGTGACCATTGAGGGAGGTCTGCAGTTCATCCTGCTCGTCTCCTCTCACTGTGATTTGGGGAGCAAGATATCTTTAAGTGCTTGTTTGAGGTATTAGCCCAGAGACAGTGATTTTGCCAAGTGACAAGTGGTAGGACTGGCTGTCACCCTGTGCATGTTCAGCATGGCACCTGGCCTTGATGACTGCTTTTAATGGCTACTTTTCACTGGGAAGCTGAAAATCTTCCTTTGGCTTTTTGTCTCACACATTGTAGTTGATGGGGTCAGTAAAAGACCTTTTGTATTTCAGACATTCCCTCCCCTCCTTTATTCCTGACCTAAGCTTTGTTTTGAGGAGGAGAAATGACATTGCTTGGAGGGAGCTTCTTGGGAAGGAGATTGCAGACCCCTTGTCACTGGTGTGATGATGTTGTGTCTGGATGGTGGGGAAGAAGAATGCTGCTTGGGTTTGAAAGAAAATTTTGGTCACTTGTTTCTCAATATTAAAGACTATCTGAGTTTAAAGGGAGGGAAGAAGCCTGTGTTCTGTTTTGTCTGCGGTGAGCAAACAGATGCTGTTTGAAAAACATGAGAGAAAGGAAATGAAGTCTTATGGTTTCTTTCTTCAGTGTTGTCCTAGGTTAAAAATCCACAACGGAGCTCGTTGACTTTTTGATTAGACAAGTAGCATTGGGGAACCCCTGGTGCTGGAAACACCTAGTCATGTGCCAAGCTTAACTCTGTCTTTGGCTGTATAAAGAGCTAACAAGTGAAGGAGAGAAACCCTAAATATTTAGTTGGGGCTTGCTGTACTTGTGTTTCACTTCCCCTTTTCTCTCCCTCCACTGTGAGTTTTATTGGGGTTGACTTAAGGATAGGGATGACTTGACTGTCAGCTGTTTTTTGAGGAGAGCAAGTTGGGATGAGCTTCAGCCTGCCACCAGCCTTGAGCATCATCCAAAGGGTACACTGAAGATTCTCTGAAGCTTCTTTGCGTGGAAAATGGTGGGAATATAACTGGAGCATTTCCACCCTTTTGCACACAAAGAAGCATTGATGCAAAGTACTACTTCCGACAGGGAGTTTGTGAAGCAAAGCAGGTTTGGGAAGAGATGGTTACTGTTGCATTGTCCAAATGGAAACTGATTTTTAGCTGTAGCTGTGATGGGGTAGATATTGGGAAGGTTGGATGATGCCATCAGATGTTTTGAAGTTAGCCACAAGTGGAAGCTTATGGAAGAGTTCACACCAAATCCCCAAGCACATATTATTTCTAAGACCTTAAACTTTAGCCTCAGACAGTTTATTTGATTTTCAGTACTTGCTAGCATTACTATTTATAAGGGCATGGAGTGACAGGACAAAGGGTAATGGCTCTAAACTGAAAGAGAATAGATTCAGATTAAATATAAGGAAGAAATACTTAACTGTGAGAGTGGTGAGGAATTGGAACAGGTTGTCCCATGTCCCATCCATGAAGTGTTCAAGGCCAGTTTGAATGGAGCTTTGAGCAGCCTGGTCTCGTGAAAAATGTCCTTGCCTATGGTGTGGGGGGTGGGGGTTGGAACTAGATGATCTTTGAGGTCATTTCCAATCCAAACCATTCCATAATTCTATAGTTACTGGTATGGCAAGATGACATAGGTAGGGAGGGCCTCCTGCTTAAAGGGACGTTCTGCAGTGAAGCATGAGGTCCAGGGTCCTGGGGCTGGGCTAATGGAGGGTGCAGGCTTTAGGGCTGTTGTCCTCTCTGAGAAAGGAAGTAGCACAGTTGCAAGAGAAACAGTGAAATTGTCCTAACGTGGTGATCAGAGTATACAGCAAACCACCCTGTGTTTTAATTTCCTCATTGTGTAAGTAGGACACAAATGAACGTCTGCAGGGCATGGAATTAATCCTTTTCATGTGGGGAGGATCTAAATGAAGTCATTTGTTACCTTCACTCTGCACTCTTTACTTATATTGCAATTAATCTTGGGGTCATCAGAAGCACTTATTTTTCAGTTTTAATCATATCCTCATCTACAGCCTTTGTATCCCTCATTATTTTAAGGGCAGTGTAAAACAGTAGCAAAAAAAAAAAAAGAGAGATAGTTAAGTTCTTGAGCAAAATTAGTTGGTGCTAGTAGTTTGAATTAGATTTTTTTAAAGTAGGCATATTCAGCTGTCCTTTGAAATCAGCATACATTTTGTGGTAGCCACAAACACAGTACTACAAATGCAGTTTCCATAAGGTTAATGACAGTGGGGTTATTAACTAGTGGTGTCCTCATTTTCTTTTCTCTTTGGGGTTGCTATTACAAAAACCCATTTACAGCTGAGGTAGAGGTAATAGGCAGTCTTAATTTCTAAAGCCATTTGTATTTACCTGAAATTTTTTTTCCAACACTGATTTTAGCTGGAGCACAGCCTTGATAAGAAGAGTAAAATTCTCACACACCCTATCAGAAAGTAGCATGTAAAATCTTGGACTACCTTCCATACTCATAGCCTTTAATTGTCTGAGGGATGACTGCTCCTTACTTGAACATTTGGGATGGAGAAGTGAAAGTGAATATGTAAAAAGAAAAATCTACTGTTTCTTGAGAAATGGGAAAGCACTCGTCAACATTGCTGCCAAACATCTTGGCTGCTTATGCCTTTGTGTGCCTGTGACAATGCTCCTGGCCTTGAACTCTGTCATCTTTCTTGACTGTTTTAACTGTAGGAAAAACAAAGCCTCAGGTAAAAACTATAAATAAGACCAGACATGCCTCCTCACCTTCCTGCACTTTAGCTCTTGGCCTTGTAATTTGCCTGCCTCTCAGGCCTCTTGTTCAGTATTTTGGGTGTCAGCCGATGCAGGGCCCCTGTGTAGATGGGGTCTCCTGGCAGTAGAGGAGGGGGAAAGTGTGGAGTGAAAATACTGAGCTGGGAATGGGGCACCAAGGTAATGGAAAAAGTCTGTCAGTCTCAGGGATGGGAGTAAAACCTGAAAACCCAGGAGGAGACATGGGAGAGCGGATGTTTTCTGTTTCCTCTTGAGCAACTGAAGCTAAGTCCCCACACCTTCAGCACTTCTTGTCCTCACCATCCCTTCCTCTGTATTGAGCAGGACACAGATTCCTGGTATGGTGGTCAGATTAGGGAGGGTTTTTTCTTGGCTTGTTGCTTTAGAGGATGGAAGAAGGGAGCTGGATTGTGGTGAAAGACTAGGAAAGATGAGGGAAAAGAAATGGTTAGCTGGGGAACAGCCTAAAAAGATTGGTAGAGGCGTGTAGGGGCAGCAGCAGCAGCAGCGTGCCAAAGGGTATCATTTGGTATGGGGAGAAAAGAAAAAAAGTGACAAAGGTTCCAGAAAAGTAGAATAGGTTTTCACAGGAAAATATTATGTCAAGAAGTTGATTGAATAGAGTAGTTGAAAAGTCATGTGTTCTGGAAAAAAGGGGTTATTAAATAAGAGACAACTATTAGATGAAAAATTCACATTGCCATTTTCTCTGAATATTACTTAAGCTTTAATTCTGGGAGCCCTGTAATGAAATAGAGAGAAGCAAAATACAGAGAATGGAAAGGAGAAACCACAATAAACTGCTATTTCATTGTTGGATTTAAATATTAGAACATAATGCAGCATGTTACAACTTTTGAAAATTGTTTACAATATTAAAAAAACCCAAAAAACCAGCATCTGGCGGTGGGTTAAACACTGGTTTGCTGTGTCAACATCAATAATAGAAGTATATACTCACGCATATAATCTAGTAATCTAGTCACTCATATCATACCTGCACAAGAAGCTCCACGTAAGCACACCAATGGTGTCCTTTCCTAGCTGAATAAAATGATTTCACTGCTTTGCCTGCTGAAGACTCAAGTAATCCATCTCAGTAACTCTTTCTTTCACCTTTCACAGTTCAGGTGGAATTCCCAACGATGCAGAAGAATCTGTTTGAGTTCATGGAGCTGAGATGATTTATCTCAGCTTGGAAAGGGATAATATTTGACAAATCCTTATTGTAAATTTGAAATCAAATCAGCTTTTTTTTTTCCCTTCACTTGTTGTCTTCTCTTATTTAACACAGCTTTTATGTGTACTCCTTGGTAAAGGCTGATTAATATTTAATGAAGACAAATGGAGTATTCGGAATAAAGCATAAGAATTGCCCCAAAAGCAGCAGCTATCTGAGATAAGAGTGATCAGGAGGCAACAATCTGCCATTCAGCTCTGTGGCTGGAGAAAACATCACTTAGACTGTAATTTTTATTCTGCTTTATACTTTTAAGATGGAAGTGTAAAGTACTTTCAATTAAAATAGAGTTTCAATGTTTCAGCTTTCAAGAATTTGTGATAAAATTAACCCATGCAGAGTTGAGAGCAAAGCAAGACTGAAATACATCACAGAAGCCTTCTCTGCAGCCTTGGATGATTAAAGACAGGCAATGAGCCTAAATATCTTTTCAGAAATAAATATTTTAAAATTAATTCTCCAAGCTGATGAACCTTTTTTTAAATAATGATACAATATTTGAGTGTCAGAATTACTTATGTACAGGTGATATGGGAATGAACAGCCCAAAAGTTGAATTGGCAAGTGAATGCATGTCAGTTTGGCACACATATTACAGATTCTAAAAACTTTGAATAGTTTGTAAAAATAGCTGTAAGTGGGAAATCATAACTAAGCAGATACATTTCTCATGGGTTCCCTGCAGGACCAGATTTTGGTCTGATTCTTGTTAAATATTCTAATTTATTATCCAGAACAAAGCATACTTAATTATCAATCAAATTTACAGAGGATGCAAAAGTTAGGGCAGTAGTAAATGGAGAGGAAGAGAACTGCAAATCATTAATGCAGAATTGTGAATACCCAGTGACTTGGCTGGCAGCCTAGTTTTAGTCATTTAGCAGCAGTGAATGCATTCAGGAATAAAATTTAGGTGATGCTGACTTAGTAGAGGACCCTCTTTTCTTGGAAGTGAGGTCTGGAAGGGGTTTGAGGGTGTTAGTTCACCAGCTGGCCTGCCTGCTGCCTGGCACACAGGAGATCACGTGAGGGTGGAGGACAGGGCCAGCAAGGAGAGGTGGCACTTGGTCATCCTGTTGGTCCTGCCAGAGCTTTGGCTGTGATGCTGTGTGATGTGGGGCACGCTGGTGTCAGCAAGCTGCAGTGTTAGCTTTGAGCGTGTTCAGAAGAAAGGAAGGAGTGATGAAGTGCCCAGAAAACTTGTCACAGACTAAAGGGAGGTTGGAAGGTGCCTTGAACATAAGTTACATGCAGAGAGGTGAGGAGACAGATGTACCACAAGATCAAGTGCCTGGAAGGTGCGGATAGGTCACATCAGCTTAGCAAAAGGGTATGGCTGGGGAGGAAAATTTGACATCAAAGCAGTTTATCAAGGTGTATTTTCTGTTCCTGGCAAATTTAGAAACAAGATGAGTTGTCTTTCTGAAAGATGTTGCTTAGTTGGCAATTATTTTAGGAAAATCTTCTGAAAAAGGTACTTTCCTTTGTTTCCTCTCCTGCTCTTTCTATCCATCTCTGCATGAGACATCACAAGGGCAAGGACAGCATTTGTTCCCTACAGAAGAACTTTTTGAGTCCATGGCTCTGTCAAGAAGTTTTGTTGCCTGTCTCCTTCAGAATGACACTGTCAGAGAGATCCTGGATTTTTGCTACTTGATGGCCACCAGCTGCAACACTAACAGTGTTTCTCAATGTAGTTGGCAGGCTAATTTGCTGAAACTAAAGCTTAGTATTTTGCATGCTAATTATTAAATACTATTATTACCAGTAAATATCCATATTATTTGGAGGAAGAGGCCCAGTCAATTTAAAATGTTTAGTCTATCCTATTTGATAGTGATACCAGAATATATATCCTTTGCCACTGCTCCTTGTTGTGGTTTCCCTTTGAATGCTTTCATTGGATGTGAAATCACAAAAAAACTCATTCCTTGTTCACTCCTTTTTCCTCTGGGATGAGCCTTCGGGAGGTGGAGTTGGTGTGCTTGGCTCATCCACTTGTGTATGTGTGAGTCATGGCTGCATTTCCTCACTGTAGACAAAAGTTCACCAAATGGGTTTAATTAAAGTCATTGAAATGATGGGGGCAATGGAAGGGGACAGATGAAGGGAGTAGGACCATATAAAGATAAAGCAGGCACTGAGACCTTGTGCATTTGCCATGCTCGATGGTTTTCTTGTGTTTTGAGAATTTCTCCTCAGGGAAAGACAGATCCCGAGTGCTCAGTGCCTCACCCAGAGTTGGCTGTAAAGCTGAACTCTATAATGGAAATACAGATTATGCTAATTGAGATGAAGTTTTATAGTGCTAATGTGTATTTTACTCTTCTGTGTGGTGAAGTGCAGTCTGGGTCTGAGGGAGCTGACAATGTCCTATTCATATGGAAAATGTTGTGAAGGATCTGTGGTTTGGGATATTTCAAAAGTGCCACATGAGGGGATTCATACATCTGAAAGCAATATTATCCATGTATGCTTATTGCTAACGGAGAGAGAGAGGAGCGTGTGAAAGCATCTTCCCAGCCTCTCCTGTATGGATGTGTGGATCCTGCTGGAAGAAGGCAGAAATGGTTGGGAATTTCTGTGGTCCAGTGGAGCAGGACGTGGGGCCAGCATTGCTCTTCAGAGCAATGGTGAGGGGAGAATACTCGAGCTGTGCTGATCCTGGTCAGCTGAGGCAATAAACAGCTGCTGGAAAAGTAAAAGATCTTGCAAAGAAACCCATTGCATCTCTTTGCCTTGGGATTACTTGGAGTTTAGAAGTATTAAACAGAATAAACTCTAGGAATAAGACAGTAAGCCCAGCTGTGTATTAATTATTAGTTCGGACAGCTTTCAAATCGCAGAATCAGGCCTTTGCTGTCTGTGATACTTTCTTCCTTTTAATATCAGCATTTGGCCTTCACATTGCCAAGGAAGTAGCATCCTTAATTTGTGAGAGCTCATCTGCTTATCCAACAAGCTGCAGTCATAATCCTCTTTGCCATACTGAATGACTGCTCTGGAAGCGATTACTACAGGATTTCATACTTTCTTTTCTGCT
This sequence comes from Zosterops lateralis, assembly GCF_965231275.1. NCBI lineage: Eukaryota > Metazoa > Chordata > Aves > Passeriformes > Zosteropidae > Zosterops > Zosterops lateralis. The sequence continues at coordinate 19,410,228 of NC_139765.1, forward strand.
TATCCAATTCTTTAGTGCTTCTTTTTTGTGAAGAAAATTGTTGTTCATAAAACACAGTAAAGCCTCAAGGGGCTGTGACTGCATTAGAAATACCAGGGGCAGTGCTTCAGAGGTGGTAAATTTTGGTTTATCTGGACATGTTGCTGTGACAAGCATGACCTGTGTCCCTTGGTTTCTGATTGTCAGATCAGGTGTGCATATGTGTGCATGCGCTGCTTCTGCCTCATTTTTGGAGGCCACAAGTTTGAGCCTTTCATTGCTCCAGGTTAAGAAGACTGCTACAGCTCTATTTTCTATTCTGCTTGGTTTGTGAGAAGACTTGCTGTGTGTTTCAGTATATCCATTGCAAATATGATTTTGTGTTTCATCTTCTGTGCACATCTGTTGAAGTATAGCTCAAATAGACTGCAGCTGCAGCAGCCGTCTTTTTAATTTTAACTGTGATTAAAGATAAATGCTTTTAAAATTACAGCTTTCTAAAGAAACCTTCCTCCTTTAAAGTTTTTTTCTCTCCCTCTTTTTTTTTTTTTTTTTTTTTTTTTTTTTTTTTTTTTTTTTTTTTTTGTGAGCTCATAAATCATTTTTGTTAAGTAGACTGGTACTAACAATGTGATGAAAGTAGTGGGAAATTTAGAAAAAGAAATTCAGCTTCTTATTTTTTTTTTTTAGGAAAATGCAAATGTACAGCTTTTTTTTCCCCCTCTGGACCTACATTTACAGTTTTCTTTTGAACTGATATCAGAGAGATGAGATATAGCCAACTATCTACAAACTTGAAAACTAGGCTGATAAGAAGAACATAGAGCATTTAGCTCTTTGCTAGACAATCCAGCAGCACACGTGCCTGCTGATGTTGTTACAGTGAGTACCTAGAAGTTTGAGAAAAGCATGTTTAGAAACCTGTAAGCCTCATTAGAAATCTTCCTACCTTCCCATATAATTGCAGTCTCATTTGGCAAAACACATGCCTGACTTGTAGTGGAAAAGTAGGAAAAAGTGTGATGTCCAGAAAGAGTTTTTCTTTGCACTTGATGTAATGCACATTTGTTTGTGAAATACGTATAGTTCAAGTCACAATTTCTAAGCTTCTAACTTCACTTCTAGACAGTTGCATTTAAGATAGAAAAAAATAATGAAACAAAAAAAATTCTTAAGTTGATGTATATGGTAAATTTTTTAAAATTTATTTATGAGCACTTAGAAGTAGTCCAGCGAGAAAAGAAATATACTGTTTTGATCAATATTTTGTGAGATCTGGCTTTGCTAATTGATGACATGAAATACAGCATTCTGAGAGGTGAGCAGATAGCTGAGATGATCCGTGATCCATCCAGAATGGACCCATGAAATATTGTGATGCCCCCAGATCTGCATTTCTTGCCAGAGAAAACAAAGTTGTATCAGAAAGTTCTGACCAAATCTAATGTGGTTTGTAGTTTGCACGTACAAGAACTCGTGGTGTTTAAAGAAGCCTGTGTGTTTGAGATAAACAAAATAGAGCTCCCCTCATAGGAGTAGTAAAGCCTGTGGAAAAGTCTCTTGAGTTAGGTTTGTGGATAAGTTCTTGAGATTTCTAAAGAAATGCCGTATAGATAACATTTTTTAAAAAAATTACTGGAAAAGAGTTTCTCGTTGTTCATTAACAGGAAAGATGTTGTGCTAATTTATGCCACATGCAATGTCCATAGGGTGACCAAGGATCTAAGTCTCTGCATAATTTCACCCAAGGATATTAACTTCCCAACTGTGCCCAATTAAATCCATCCCCATGCTAATCTGAGAACAGGATAAAATACAAATTTATTTCTGGAAAACTGTCTAAAGCAAAAAGGAATTAAATATCTCTCTATTCTTTGGACGGCATTTACAACTTTTGTAATCAGTGATTAGAGCCAAGAAACAAACGTTGAGATTCATTTCCTTACTGTGCCAGGATTTATTTCAAGTCACCTCAACCATTTAGTTTGCTGGTCAGTGGAAAGGAGAGGAGCTCCCTCCAGAGCCCCTTGGGGTGGTCTGTCTCTGCAGGTGTGTCTCTCTGTTAATTGTAGGAGCTTAAATGAGTATCTTACAGAAATCTCACTTCTAACATGAATTCAGTCTGTGGCAACTAATAGGTTTGTGGAAGTTTTTAAGGTCTTTGCCTCTACTTTTCTGATCTGGGAAGTGAGGACTATTACTTTGCTGGTCCCTGGCCCCCTATACTTGCAGCTTTCCTGCTCTCCTCAGACATAATCATTTCACTAACGTGTGATCTCTTCTTTATTTTTTATCCTTGGCTTTTGTTGCATCCATTTTTGTTTGTTTCTCAAGCTAAGTAAACCCTTGTTTTTGTAGTTGCTGTCTGGCGTAAGGTAAAATCTGTTCTCCATTGATATAAAAAAGAATTGTCACATTCTCTGGGTTTAAGACTTGGGCATGCTTATATACAATAGCTAATCTTGTTTTTACCTTCTAAAAATAGATCTCTCTAGCTCCAGGGAAGAAATTTACAGTGTTACCTTAAGAAATCAAAAGAAGCCAGACAAAAGTTTAGTCATAAATCCTTGTATTCAAGGTGTCCAGATAAAGGTGATTTATTAAAAAACTATGGACATTGATCTAATACCAATATCCAACTATGACGGACAAAGACTCTCTAATAATTTAAAGTTAGAAAGTGTATGTTTATTACGATGCCGGGCAGCCTGCGTGGGGGATCGCTCCCAAAAACACCCGCGCAATTTACAGATGATCACAGGGTCTTTTATGTACAGGACTATTGAATACACAAACTACAAATGCATATTCATAGCTCTGGTACCTCCCATTCCCCGCTTCGTATGGAAATTAGCCCAAAAAGCCATCAAGCATGCGTAGTTTGTTCTTTGAAATGGGTCAGTGGTCTTTTTTATAGGGTGGGGTCCCAAAATGATGAAGTAAGATGGGTCTTCCTCCTTTGACTTTTTAACCTTTAGTGTTCGTGACAACTAAATCCTGTTTTTTCCAGGACTGTTTGATTTATGATTGTATTGTATTCATGGGGTCTATTGATTATTCAGGATGCAAAAGCCTAGTTTGACAGCTTCTCTGATTTATCAGTTCCTTCCAAGAATTATCAGTTTCTTCAGTCTGGCTTCTGTTAGCAAAAGGGAAGTCCTAGCTACATTATCTCAGCACTATCTATTTTGACTACAGTCTTTAATTCTTCTAAATCAACGCCTCAAAGGACTAATAATTTAGTCTAAAATCCTGACCTGAATGCAGCAAAGCGCAAGGCCTCAGATGTCGCAAGATGTTGCTATCAATCCAATGATCTTTGTGAACCCCTGCTGAAGGATTAGTGTTCATAAATCATTGCCTAGAGAGCTATCTCAAAGTCTCCTTACTCAGGCTTTGTAGCCAGTGCTGGGTGACAGCATTTGCATTCACTCCTCATTTTCCTGGTTGCTCATTAAAAATTAACCCTTTCATGCCATTTACTGTCCTTAGCCTGATTACTCTGTAGAAGGAAGCATAGGCATTTTAATGACATTTGAAATGAGTTAGACTTTTGTTGCTGAATTTTGCCTGTGGTTTAAACTTGGCTGAAGTCTTGCAGAGCAAATTGTTGTAAATTATTATGGAAGACTCGTTTTCCTGAAGCAGAACGAGTTGTTTACTAATCACAAGCTTGTTCAGCATGATTTTAGCTAACTGTCTGAAAGGTATGTGGACAAGATGTTCCATATTAACAAAAAAACTCACCAAACCCAAACCAGTCCCAAAACTCTGAGGAACTCTGGGAAAGAGTTGCTTCCTTGGGTCACTTTAACTCTGCTCTGTGTGTTATCATGGTTCAAGAATATTGGATGTGCAAAATGTTGTTGGATTGAACCTTGCTTGATTTGTATTCGGATATGACCAGTTTGCCTTGAACATAATTCTTGCCAATACAGACAGAGCATTGTTTCATACTACCATCTACAGAAGAATGTTTACCATTGGGCTATGGATGTCTCACTGTGGTTAAGGTGTTTGGTGTAGTATTGACATATGTATTCCAAAACTTCATCCTAGACACCAAATAGAAGTAATTTTCTGTGCTGCTTTGGGGTCATAGCAGAAATCAATGCAAGAAAAACCATGTACAGGTTTTTAGCTGAAGAGAATTTCTGAATGTTCAGTATAATTATTTATTTTTGCTTTGATTTAAAAATTCAGGAAGTTTAAAGGCAATAGCTTGTGTAAACATGGCTAGAGATGACCAAGGTCTAAGTATACATTTTGATGCTGCTATCTTGCCTCGACCAATTGGCACTGATTTTTCTGTCTAGGTTGGGTAGGGAATGTTTAGGTGAATGGTTGGCCCTAACCCAGTGGGTTACAGCTCAAGGAAAAGCTACTAAGTTATGTACCTGCTCTTAACTGTCAGGAAGATGCTCCATGGAAAGCATTAACTCTGGCCTGAAATTAGGGGGTGGTTGGGCAGAAGAGCAATGGATTAGCTGGAGAGTAGAGTACTTCAGACAAAAGAAGCAACTATTTCCAGCCTGTTGTGCAGAAATCAGACCAAAAATGAAGAGCAATCAGACCAAAAAGAGGAATATATTGAAGGAATATATATACTTGTTTCTTTAAAATAGGAACAGGATCTGGTCCTCAACTGGAGTCTCGCCATACTGCTGTCAGTGCATACTTGTTCCTCCTCAGTGAGAGAACTTGTATCCGAATAGGAGGAATGAATTATTTATGTCAGCTTTAAGCAATGCTGTATTAGGGAATTTTCTTCTTTGTACTTTAGACCAGTGTAATGAAAAGTTAAATATTAATATGTCCTCAGAACTTTTCTCAAATATTTGTAATATGAGACTTAATTTAAGGGGAAGTGAACAGAGGTAAAATTTTTACATTTGGTTTTTGTTATCATGGCAGTAATTAGAATGGTCCAAGCAATGTAAATTAAATATTACCAAGTAGGGAGGCAGTTGCTAGATAACAGCTGGGGACCTTTAAATATACAGAAGCCTTGGAAACTGGAGCCTAAGACATCTATGAGATAGTAGAATGGTAATGATAGAGATGGCTGCTGAATGCATACACCCATGCTTGAAATGCCACTTGTTTGTATCTCTCGGTACTGAGGAAGAAGTGGCAGCTATTTTGTGTGTCTCTTCCAGCAGAGTCTCCTCTGGGACTTAATCCCACATGGCCTTGTGAGAAATTGTTTGATTTACCCTTCCGAGACTTTGTGAGGTCACCTTTATGGCTTTCAGTCTCCAAAAATCCTGGTTCTTATGATTTCTGCCTGACCCCCTTTCACTTTGTCTAGGTAGTCCCAGTGTTCACATACATTTTAGGCTAGTGAGGTCCCAACAGAAGTGCTACCATGTCCCCTGCCTCAGTTTTTTTTTAGCTCCTGATAGGGAGAGGCAGAAATGGTATTGATGTGCCTTCTTATATTCAGTATTTTCTCCAGAGGCCTCCCATTCTGGGATAGGGTCTTTGAAGGTTACCAAGTGCATTAGAAATGCCTTCTGCCAAGGAGAGGTGACAGATTAAGCCTGGCTCACACGTTTCCATGTGAATGATCTTCAGTGTTCTTGTGCTCAGTGTGCTGTAATTCACAGGTCAAATTCCTGCTCTTGGTACTGGTGGGTCTAAATGGAATTTTCTGGAAGTTGAAGCTGTGCACTGATGCTTCTGTTCTGAGATGATTTAAGGCTTACACACTCCTCTGTATGTATGCATACACAACTGATTGTTGTGTTGATAAGCAAGGCTGTTTATCTTCTTCTTTTGAGAAATTGGAATTTGGTGCCTAGATAGCATCCACTACAAACTTCCTTGTTAGATTCATAACTAGTGGTTCCACACCATATGGAACTAGTGGTTCCATATTTTAGCAAGATGGGCCAAGACTGCATTTTTGACTCATCATTCCTGAGGATGGAACAAAGGTCTTGTTTTTACAGCTCTTGTATTTAAGTAACAAACTCACAATTTATCCAGTTGCTCACACTCCTGCCTAAATTCAAGGGATTCATGTTCTTGCTGCACTTGCAGTATTAGCACTACGCTTTAATCATTAAAGGCACTGAATGCTGCCGATCTTAAAGGTCTTTTACAACCTAGACAATTCTAAGTTTCTTTGTCAGCTGTTTCACACTCTTGGTGTGTGTGAACATGATCTTTTGAATTGTTCTTGAAGCCATGCATATGCAGTACTTATCATTAGATTATAATTAACTGTAATTATGTATGGAGATCAGCCCAAGCCATAAAATGTAGATTTGGACATTTACTATACTAATAAGATTTGGTGAGGATAAAGGGCTTGATTTTTAAATTTTCACTTCCACAATGGTGTGATGGATCCTTAGCAAAAGTTTTGTTAAAATTAGTAGAGCTGTAGTTACCCTCCATACTACAGCTTTTCTTACTACAGATTGCTATAGGTGAGGTTCAGGCCCAAGAGGTTTTGTTATTGGTGTAATGAAGTACTGCCTCAGAGAAACTGAGACGGTAGAAAGAAGGTTGCAGGAGCCCTGAGAGGTGAGTTTGCCCAGAGGCATGCCAGAAAGTGTTCTGAACTGTATAAAAACATGCCTGATAGTTATTCACATAAGGGTAGTTGTACAAACAGTGCAGGTGGAATTTCTGCTGAGGAAAGGGGAGCATTCACCTTTATTTTGATGCTATAGTTAAATTGCAGGTACACGTACTTTCCAGGTATGCACAGATGTGCTGTGTACAGTTGTACAGGGAGTGCTGTTCCTGACATCAATAAACAGGAAACCAAGTGCAGTATTGCTATGCTAACCCCACAGTCTGATTCTAAAGGCTTTATTGAAGAAAACAAACCAATAAAGTAATACCGGAAATTATAAAATAGGTTCAATTGCCTTTATGATTAAGGCTCTACATTAGCATTTAGCTTTTGCTGGGGAGATAGCTTTTTTATTGTCTATTTACATCTGGAAACAAATCTTTCATGTTGTGTAAATAATTTAATCTTTATTGCTGTTACTGCTGCATATAAATTGTTGATACCTGCTGGCTAAGTGAAGCAGGAAGGGATGGATACATTTATACACAGTACTATTTACTGTATTTAATGGAAATGAAAAGTGAAATAATGAATTAGGGAGCACTAGAATTGTTATTCTTCTTCATTTTAGAACCAAGCATCAGTGTTGCAGGACCTTAGTTATCACAGTCTAATGAGCTGGATACACTGAAATGTTCCCCTGTCCCTTTTTCTCTCCTGCTGTGGTGTTTTAATATGGTTTGCCCTTGAGTAGAAGCCTTCATTTTGGAAAGGTTTCTTTATTGAGGAAAGGGCTACAAAATTATTTCGAAGCTTCTCTGGACACAGCTCTGATACAAGAGAGCATTTTGAGGGAGAGGGATGAGGTGGACAGGAGCTCTGTTGTTAGAATGGCTGCTGGATGTCTAACATTCTCACTTCAATATTTTCTCCTAAAACCACTTCCAGGCTCTGGAAGTTGACGTTACTGTGAAATATTTTTAAAGTTTTAACTTTTTAAAACACATTGGAAGTTATTTTTTGAAAAGACACATTAGCACAGAAATGGAGGAATATCAATACTTGTCTGCATGACTAAAAATGCTCAGAATTTAATCAGGTGTTTAAATGTGTCAAGTAAAATTATTGCCTCTAGTAAAATTACTGTCCTAATTGTGAAGAAAATGGAAGCCAGTTTGTTTACTGAGTATTTCTGCCTCCAGCCACAAGACCCGTGGAATCTGTCTGCTTAGGGAAAAAGCAACCCAGCATGTTATTAGATAATTAACTCCTATTGAAAAATAGATATGAAGTGAGTGAAGGAATCTATTATGTTTCTAGATTGGCCTGTAGTTTTCTGTGGTTTATATTACTTGATGTATCAATTATGATTGTATATTAGGCCTCAGTATTACAACATTACTGGACTGTATTCTCTGACTTGGCTTGAAGCCCACAATATCATGGCTGCAAGTGGTGCAGCTCATTGCTCTAGGACACTTCAATAGTTTCTGATTACAAAATATGGCAAGAGGTGGTAAAAGCATGCCTGACTTGGCTTAACATGATGTTCCTGTCAGGAACATCTCTTTTTCCCTTTTTTTTTGGTTATGTCTTAATCAAAGGTTGATGAGACAAATCTTCCCTCTCTGCGATGCCTGATGTGGGTGTCTGACAGCCTGATGCTCCTTCCGGAGTTCCAGGGCGAGCTGGGAGCAGAAGAGTGTCAACATGTGGGCCGTGTGAGATTAGAAGCTCTTGTTTTCCTCCTGACTATAGAATGTGGTTAGAACTGAATGTCTTCTTACAGAGTTTTATGGCCACAAAAGTCTAACTTGAAGCTGATGGTCTCCATCCCTGCTGGGGCTCAGGTCAACACCTCTCCTGAAAAATTTGTCATCGAAAATGCTCCTTGATCAGACCTTTCTCAAAGTCTTTGGTCTGAAAACCAGCTGGTCTTTAATGCTATAACACAGTGCGTGTTGTTCTGTGGATCAGTCAAATTTCCAGTTGTAATATGTAGAGCAAAACTGTGGCAAGAAGGGCAGCAGTGTTTGATTGTATGTGTGTTGTTTACTGATGAGTATCTGTTCTAGGACAAAACAGTAGAGTTAGGCCAAAAGCTTTAAAATCATGCATTTTGATATGAAGTTCCTATATACATCTGCATTTAGGCTGAGGCTCAAACACTGCGTCTCGGAGGTGCTGATTATAGGAATCCAGCTGACCCCTCCCTTATGATCAGAAAAGTAGGTGTCTGGCACAGCTGAAAATTGTCTTGCTTTGGTCCCCATGCTTGAATTTTTGTGCACCCAAACTGAGAGATGTTGCATAACAACTTTTATAACAGAGATTTTATTTTCAGTAACTTCCACAATAGAAAAAGAATTTAGCTATTGGACAATTGCTAAGGAAAGGAAAATCAGGAGTTAAGTGACAACACTGTCTAGAATCTTTTGATCTGTCAGGAAATCTTTTCTTGCTGTAGGTATTGCAATTGCCTTCTGCTAACCAGTATTGCTAACTTGTACTAATTTCAATTTCCCCTTACAGTAATGCGTAGAAATCCATTCGGGATGGACATTTGCTGTCGGAAAGGATCCAGAAGCCCACTCCAGGAACTGTATAATCCCACCCAGGTGAGTGTTTTGTGGCTATAATTATGCTTCCCAATCCAGCAGACAAATACAGTCTCTTTTGATGATATTTTGGTCTGTTTTTCTTACTTACATGCAACAGCTGCCTTCATTCGGGAGAACTGATCCTGAAACCTGCAAGGTTTAGCTATAACATTCTATAGTTTGAGTTAAAAGCCTGATTTTTAAAGGCTTTTAGTCATCTTAATGATGTGGACTCCTCCATAATCTTTTCTTAGATACCCAAAAGCCTTAAAAGCTCATACTTTTTAGATCTAGCTCGAAGCCAAGGCATTGTATTGATACATATTGGCATGGTGGGGTGAGAGAATGTGACATGATCTACATGAGACAAGGAGTGCAGTTAGACTGTACATTGCAATAATAATATATGAATATCATTTATATGACTTTCAGGTAGCTAGCTGCCTTTCCTGTCCTGATCCATGGTTCGTATAGAGTCTAGACAAACACTGTAGCTCATGTTCTTCCTTACGTTGTGTGCAATTCAACACCTAACTGTCTTGATGGGAGCTTAGGACCTCAGACCAATAATCTCAGTTATTGCTCTTCTTGTGACAAGCAGCATAGGAAAGCTACCTGAAATTCATGGTCCTGTTTGCTCCTCTAGATTAATTTATTCCCTACATGTGGGCTGAATTGTCACATTCAGGAGAAGCATTTCCTGTTGGCAGCTGAGAGGAAGTGCTGCCATTGAAAGAAAATGCCAGCTGACTATTAAACATATTTATTAAAGTTTAACAACCACCTATTATATATTTATCCATCAATTAATGCATTGAGTTTTACTAAATTGGCTATTAGAGAAACTGACTATCCCAGTAAATCTAACATGTTAGATTTAACAAGGCAGTAAATGTTTTAAATACTATTTGATTATGAAGAGACTCCCTATATAGTGTGCAAAACGATGTCTGAGGGATTTAAAGTATTTGCATAAAGAATTGACAGCAACTCAATGATATGTGATATCTGTTATGTAGCGCAGTAAAGCTCCATTTGCTCGTTGTTTTTATGAACACAGGCTGGCTTTCTAATTCAGTTCAAATTCTGGGCCTAGCTGAGAACATAAGTTTGTCATACCATTATACTGCCCTTTATTGACCATTATGGGAGTCAGCATCGCATAAATGAAAAGTACATGCAGAAGCCCTGAAGTGGAACAATCCAGTACTGCAAAGGAAAACTATTAGCATTTGCAGGTCACATTTAAAGACTCTTCGCAGATGTTCAAGAGGAGCAGGTAAGGGAGAAGAGACTGGCTGAGTAATTAGTCTCTCTGGGGTCTCCTGTGTGTCAGTTAAAACCTTTTGCTCTTTAACATTATTAGAGGCCAAGCCATAGTAAAGAAACATCCCCATTGACTGAAGGGCTATAATCCTAGAGCCCTTGCAAACTTGGATAACTGAAAAGGTTTCCTGATCTTCCTGAAGCAGGGGACATAAGCTGGCAGCTCCTCTCTTTCTGTGTACCCTAACCAAGTGAACCACTAGCATCCCTTTCTGGGCTCACCTGTGAGCCAGCCAGAAGGTCAATGTTTGAGGAAGTGCAGCAATTCTGGCAGCTGATGCTGAAATTAAGAGATTATGTTTTTCATACACAAATGTTTCCATCAACTTGCTGATACCCATTTTATGAAGCTTTTAATTTTTGTTTCTTTGTATTTAGTTGGTGCTTGGTTTTTTTGGAAGGGGCTTTGCATACTGTCCTCAGTATTAGAGGGACGGACAAATGAGGGTATGCAATCTGGGAAAACACTTAGAAGAAAAGGCCATGATTAGAGACTGCCAGAGAAAACAACAGACTGGAGATGACACCTAGAATGCTTCATCAGATACATGGTTCATCTTTTTTTCTTCCATTTGTTCCCAAAGAGATGTCTCTCACCTTTCTTAAGGTGGCAGATTAGAAACTGGTGTGTATTTTGGCAGGAGGGTGCTTGTTCCCCTAGAGTTCACCTGTACTTGCAAGGGTGAGAGGATAGAGATCAGATGTCTCATGTTTCCTCACTGAAGCAGTTGCAATCAGCCATTTGTAAAGTCAGCACAGAAGTCAATATATAATAAATATGCAAGAAGACAAGGCCAGGCTGGATGGGAGCTCTAGTGGAAGGCAGAGCTCCTGGCAGTTGGAACAAGATGGTCTTTGGCATTCCTTCCAGCCCAAACCATTCTTTGATTCTACAAAGACATTTTTGGCCAAAATCTCTCTCCTACTGATCTAGGTAATGAAAACATGGTGTAGGTTAGACCTTTATCCTTTGACTATCAGAACCTGTTGGAGATTAGATCTTTAACCTTTGACTGTCAGAACCTGTTGGACTCCTGATGTTGTGAATCCATGTTTCTCTCCTGGGTGTCAGTGGCTGTGTGGGCCATCACAGAAACTCTCTGGCACTCAGTTTAGCTGCCTCAGAGAAGCATTAGAGCTGACTGAGCAGATATTTGTAGTTCAAAGTAATATGTTAATTTAAATGCCAAAGTGAGGCCAGAAAGTTGCCTTGAAGCTATGGTTTTGGATTACTGCAAGCTAGGTGTAGCTGTGATTTTTTTAGGGTTGGAAACTTTTAATTTGAGATGGATTAAGGCTCCATTCTGCCTTGCATTCTGTGTCTACCTGGCTATTCCCTGCCTGGGGAGATGAGAGTTTGGCCATTGATTGAAATAGGTGTCAGATAAGGTCAGTACTCACTGGGTTTTCAGATGCTGTAGTTTAACATGAATCAGGTTTTTCTCCTCTGTGTTTAATATCGAGTTGCACTGCCCTCATAAAACCAGATGGAGACAGGTTGATTTACACCAGCTGAGAGTTTGACTGTGGTTGTTTACTAAGGTGACATATAACAGCCTCTCTGATCCTGGCCTGTTGTTTCCTTCTATGGAGTTACTTGAGTTGTTTGCAGATGCCATCATTTGTTTCTTGAATCTTTTTTTTGGCTTGGTGAATGATTGTGAAAAGGAAAGAGAAAGGAAAGGGGAAAAGAAGAGAAGGAAAAAAATAGTTAAAAAAAGGGCAGAAAGAGATGAGTCAAATGTAGCAATGATCTGAAGGTGATAGAATGTGTTGTTTGGTGGTTTGTAGGAGCTGAATGTTAGGATTGCAGTCAGATTTTCAGGGGGCTAATCATAATTGTTTGTAAGTTGAGAGAGGAAAGAGCAGACAAATGGGTAGAGATACCACTTGAATTAGGACTTGAGAAAATGTCCATGAAAAAGCCCATGTGGTATTTATGCCTTAGCTGGCTTGTCTGGCCTTCTGATTATTGTAAAAGTAAGAACAATGTGTTTGCTCTTTTGCCTGTGGTAATAAAGCAGAAAATGGGAAGTGCATTTATTTGTCTGTGGACAAAAGATTTCTTCTCTGGGGCTTTCACTGCAAGATTTTTTGTGAGCACTCATATATCATGAGGGAAAGAAAAGTCAATGTAACTGAACTGGATTTACACTGAGTAGGTGGATTTCCAGGCTGTGGTCTCCTTATACACAGCAGGCAATGTGGAGCACATCTTAGACCCTATTATCTGTAGTTTTGCCTTTCATTTTTAGGTGGAGGTTTAGTACTAAGCTGCAGAGATACAGTGGCAAATTTTGAGGGCTAAAATGGATTGTTTATTTAATGAGTTTATTAAAAAGCCACATAATTATAAATGGAAAGAGAAAGAGGATTCAAACACACAAAAAATATCAAAGGAGAGAATCTAGATGTAACTGAACACAGATGAAGGGCCCTGCAAAAGTGTGACACAAACTGGCATTTTATCTTGGGTAGATTTCATGAAGGATTTTTTGCATATGAAACCCCAGGAATTTAAGAATGTGGATGAACAAATACTTGCAAGACATATTTTTAGAAGACAACATATATAACTGTGTCTTGTAATTTGCATGGCTATGTACAGCCCCAATGCTCTGAGAATAACAGATAATTGTGGATCAGCCCATGATCTGGAGTCACCAGAAGTTCAGAATTGGGTAACATTGCTCACACTTTCATGGTTAACATTGATCTGTTTGGTACAGTGAATGTGCTACTGAATTAAAAAGTTTCAAATCAAAATAGACCAAATGTTAGAGGAATGGGAAATAATTGCATCTTTAAGGTTTGATTTTTTTTTTCTTCTAGTTGTCAAGATTAGCATTTAATTTTTCATTAAATGCAAGTAGCACCATTGCTTAATCTATCTAGACTTCTGAGAGGAATACGGAAAAAATAAAGTTCTGTATCCATTGGTATCCAAATGCAAGGACAAGTTTGTTTCACTTTCTAATTTGACATTGCCTAACTTTAATTCATGAATCACTCTGACTGTTTGGCTAAAAGTCATGATGTTTGCCATGATGTTTGCCTTTGCAAACTTTTTTTTTTTTTTTTTTTTGTTGAGGAGAGATATTTCTAGGTGTCTGCTTTTGGTGTAGCAGGATCCAGGTTTAGTGATTTGCTAAAACTGGAGAGTCAGAGCTGTAAACCATGTGCTTGTTGCTTTATGCAATTGTATTGGACTGGTTTGGTGCAGTCATTCCAAAATGACCCATTCCCTTTATTACTTCTATGTTTTTCCCCCTCCTCTCCTTCCCACAAGGAGAAGGGAAGTAAGTGAACTGTTGCCTTGCAAACACTGTTTATACATCCTCACTCTCCTCTGGCCACAAATGCTGCTTTTTGGGAGCTGCCCTGTGGTTATCTGTGGCTTAGACTGCCTGTAGATCTCAACCTAGTTCAGCCCACATCACGCACCTGGGTTGTAGTTTCCTATCTTCGGTTGATTTCCGCTCCCTAGGATGACTCTGTGGACAGCTGTACAGGAGGTTTGTGGTGAGCTTTGTGGTCTGAGTACACATCATCCACAGCACTTTGTATCAAAGGTTCCAATGCTTAGGACCTGGTATTTCTGTCCTTGTTGAGCCTGAGGTACTGGGCACTGTGCAGTTTGTTTCAGCATGCTCTGGCTTGTCATTCTCAGAAACACAACAACCAAAGTGCAGGTCATTGAGTAGGATGAGGGGTTCAGTTCACCTGGTGGTTTGTCTTCAGCAGCAAGTGACCAGACTACAAAAAACATAAAAACCTCATTATACTCTTTCAGAGCACAACCTGTGGGTCATGAGTGTCCTGAGCCAGACTTGGTTTTTTGTCAGCTATATCATGCCAGAAAAGCCTGAGATGACTGACAATTACTATATCAGTCAGAAAGGAGAGAAACAAAGCAGATCTCTAGAGTTACTTGTCAATTGCAGTAAGACAAGAAAACTACACAAGCACCGTACACCAGTGCTATCCATTATTTTTTTCTCCAGTTTTCACATAGATATGTTCCGGGTTTCAGATTTCTTTCTTGAGACAGCCATATAGCTGTCCTAGGAAGTGAACTTTCAGATATAACAAATGATGCAGTTTACCTAAAGAACAGTATGTTAGAAGATATTGATGCTTTGCAACCAAGTCATTGCCATGTATGTGTCCTTATTGAGGGCATGAAGTGGCCCGAAAGTTCCACCTGTACTGAAAATACATGTTGTATGATTGATGCTGATCTTTATAGACAAATCTGTGCAGATGATAACAGTGGTAAGTATGGCTCATAACCACAGTATTTGATTGATCATAAATTAAAAACTCCTTAATGGGAAAGGTACAGAATGGAGACATAAAGAAGAACAATTGATGTGCAATGCCAAACTTTAGGTTTACTACTGTTGGTAAACAGCAACTTTCATATGTAATTAGCCTCGTTTGCTGCAGCAAAATGCCTGCTGATGAAAGAGGAGATAATTGATTTACTCCATGGATGACTTCTTACACAGAGACATTCCTTACTGTCATGCTTGGAAGCCATAAAACAGCAGCTGGCCTGGGATGAAATATTACATTAACCTTAGCAGAAAAATTGCACAAGTGAGAATGCTTTGTTATTAATTACTGATTACAAATGATAAGAGCTCTTTTAGATGCTGAGGAAATGGCTTGGGGAGGGGAAGATTTCAGGTTTGGTGTGCTTCATAGATCATTCATTGTGACATAATGGATACCTTTGTAAGTCAAGAGGAATTAATCAGACAAGTATGTACAGTAACTATGAGCACTCAAGGCTAGAATTATCCCGACGACATGCTCATTCAAGTTCCTGCAGTGCATTGGGATGAATTTTTGGGCACCTGTGTTTAATAAAAGACTTGTTACCTGCATGAAATGAAAGAAAATACAGTCTCACTCAAAGTAGCTCAGATTTCCCAGACAGAAAAAGAAGCAGCATCTCTTTTTAATTTCTCCAGTCCTTGATTTGTATTTTATTATTTTGTGAGCATATGAGCTTTACTATAAAAGATTTCTGGAGGCATAAAAGTGTGAGAGACATGGCGAAGCCAAAAGGGTTTCATGTGGTGGAGGTGAAAGAAGATAAAACAGTTTTCAAAACTATCTGTATGCAATGTATGTGATCTCTGTTAGACAAGCACTTGGACAGCTGGGTGGAGAGAAGACCTGGACTCCAGCACTCTGACCTGGTGCCATTCAGGGACTTTTTATGTTTAATTCTCTCCAAATCAGAGCTCCGGAGACCTGAACCATGTTGGTTCAGTCAAATGCTTGCTCTGAACTCAGTAATATTCAGATGGGACACCTCGCCTGCCTCTTTCTCTGCATGAAATTCCTCCTTTTTCCTCCCCATTTTTTAAATTTTGGACCAGAAAAGCTGGGTAATCATACTTCATAATGAAGGGGGATATGGCAGTTTGGAGGAAGCGAAGGGCAGTGGGAGGATGTCAGTGTTTGCAAATAGCTGTAATGAGCACAGATTTCTGCCCCTGGTCCCTGCAGAGCAGAGTGTCGCCTTTCAGTCCGTGCTCCAAGCACCAGAAACCATTCAAGTGCTCCAGCATCACTGGATGAGTTGCTGTGTCCCAGTGTTTCCAGTCTAGACCTTGTAAACTGTAGCCTCTCTTGCTTGTTTCTGGTGCTACTGGTTTTTGGGGCAGCTTTCTCCATTGTGTGAATGAAACAGATGTGTTTGGTAAACATCTGCCTTCTTTTCCCTGTGCTAGGGTTTTTTTTTTAGTTGAAGAGGTTTCTTAACTGCAACAGAGTTGTTGCCCACTTTTGACAGGGCCAGATGATCTCTTTAAATCCTGAAAGCCCAGCTGTAACCCCTCTCCCCCTGAGGGACTGTAATGTATCCCAATAGACATAACTACGAAAATCAGAGAACACAGACATATAGTCTATCTGCTGGTACTTGTAATTCTTATTTACTTTAAGGTGGGACAGATGTTCATAAATTTACAATTAATTTCAAGAGATTATATTCCCCAAGTCCCATTTTTTCAGACTTAGCTGTATCTGATGCAGGACCTCAAGTTCTACAAAATGGCCTATAATATCCATTGATATTGTATGTAATGTCAATATGTACTATTCATTCTTTGTTTTTACTTCTTACAATGTAAGTTAACCTCAATAATGTAATGAGCTGCACCTTACCAAAGCTTTCTTCAGTAAAAGTACAATAATCTTCTTGTCTGTTTATGCAGAGAAATTCAGGGATGTTTCTCTGTGAATGCCACAGACTAGCAAGGTTAACTTACTGCTCTTTGAAAGATGTGGCTGCAGGAGGTAACATGCCTTTTGGGAATCCTACACTAAGGAAATTGATCGTACTATAGGGAGACAGGCTGTAGAGTTTTTGTACAAGTGTGTAAATTATCAAATCAAGCACAGATTATTTAAGGATGCTTTCTAAGGAAGTTTTCTTTTAGTTGAAGTTTGTGGGGAAGCGTAAGGTGGGTCAAGCCAGGTGCTGCAGTCCAATCCGTACTTAGTGCACTAGAAGAGGTGGCTTCCCCTGCTGTGAGTCTGCTCTCTGTGGTTATGGGCAGGGCTGAGCAGAAAGGTCAGGTGGAAAATAAAGAGTTTGTGGATGGCTGAAAGCAGTTGTGAGTTTGGGCTGCATTCTTCCAGTTGTAGTAGGTGGGAAACACTTGGGTTGGCTTGGAGCTAATCTCATGGGCTGGAGGGTGTGTGGGCAATGATGGACTTGAGGTGATGCAATTGTGCATCCCAGACTGTGCAGGTCATGTATCCAAGTGACACAGTGCAAGAAAGTGTCTTCAGTCTCTCCTCTTCATGCTATCATGCATTGTGAAGCTAAACAGAAGAAATCAGAAGGATTTCAGGCTGACAGGCTCTTCATTAAGCCTCTGTCAGGATGATTTGAGGATATAATAGAGTAACACCCATGGCTGATTTACGACCTTGTGTGCTTATCTGTTGATCTAGTAAAACAAGGAGAAAATTTTGCCTTGCCCTGACAGTCTTGTTTGGTGACATCAAACCCTTGTGACGACAGTGATTAACAGTTCACTGAATCCAAAGTACAAACTGAAGGGTCCTGTGCTATTCGCTATTCGTGCCAGTGTTCAGAGTGCTCTCCTCACCCTGAGAACTGGGAGCTGAAGCCCTGCAAATAGAGGACATACGCCCCATGCATAGGAAACACTCAGCTGCTGGTTGGTGGAGTTATCCTTACATTTGCTTTTTTAATCATCAGACTGAAAGATTGGATGTTTGAGTTACCATCACCTGAGCCAGCCACACTTAAACTGCTTTTATTCACTAGTTTTCAGATCTTGCTTCTTACTTATATGAAACAGGTATGG
Organism: Zosterops lateralis; assembly: GCF_965231275.1. Taxonomy (NCBI): domain Eukaryota; kingdom Metazoa; phylum Chordata; class Aves; order Passeriformes; family Zosteropidae; genus Zosterops; species Zosterops lateralis. The sequence continues at coordinate 19,428,020 of NC_139765.1, forward strand.
AAAGAAAAAGAAGAAAAAGGTATTTTTACAAGGCAACACCTATAAAGCATTTGAATACAACAAAAAACCTGTTTGTATTGTGTATGTCTTTTTTTCCTCTATAAATAAAATAGTACATATCACACTGAGGCTACTCAAGGAGATCACTGTTGGTTTATTTACCTGTTGCAGTTGTATATTCTAGTGTGGATGGGATCTTGTATTATCACTATGTTCATGAAGCAATGGCAAAATACGAGAGACAGAATGAAAAAAAAAAATTTCCTTCACAGTGATTCTTTTGTGTAGTTGCATTGGAGGGAGGAATGGCTTTTTCTTACAGGTTTTCCAGCATGCTATCAGTGTTGATGTTTCTGTCAATTTATAACCTTGGGAGAAAGTGAAAGTCAATGTATTGAAAATTGATGGCAAAATTCCTAAGGTCTAAAGAGGCCAAACTTCAAGGTAAAAGATCTCATCCAGGGGATCAGAAAGGAGCTATGTTTGTGAGTATTTTTTATCTGTCCTTTCATCATTCCGCACATTCTGTTGCACTAGAAAATACTGAAAGTCTTATGCCAAAAAGATTTTCTTTTTTTTTTTTTTTTTTCCCCTGGTAGTGACATAATAAATACAGCCAAACCAAAGAGAGTTGGAAAATTTACAGTGCACTGAAATTGATGTGTATTTCTGGTGCCTAGAAAAACCAGGAAGGAGTGTTCCTTTCTTTTCAACCTTAAATCATACCTGAACAATATTCTGAGTGTTGTCCGGCATGGGCCTAAAAGCAAAACATTACATCCAAGTTTTAGAGGAACAGTAAAAAATCACAGCATCCCCACGGTCAGATTACCTGGCTACATAGCAAATTAGCAACCTCTGTAGCTATCAAATTCATGCCTTAATATAAATATTTTCTCCATGTAAATGTGGGCTGTGTTTTAGATCATTTCAGACAAGCATATGGAAATTAGAAAGAGGAAGTGAATATTAATTCCATTAGAGGACAGAACATGAATGTACAAAGTGGCATGGGGAATTGACATCAGGAGCCCAAAGACATCTCTATAGCTAGGAGAGGACAGTTTCATCTGTTCAAGTCAGACTTGGCTTTTGCCTTGCATATATTTTACTTGTGAAATAGTGGTTGAAGGAGTTGTATTTTCATAGCAATATAGTTAGTGTCGTATTCTGTGAACTAAGCTTGGCTGACAATAGATGGATGGAAGATCTGGAGAGCAGATGCATAGTGGTAGCTTTCAGTTCATTTTGATACATTAAGTATTCATAAAAAGCTCAGCTGAAGGAAAAAGGAAATGTTTAGTTGAACCAGTAAGGAGAAGCTGAAGTCACTGGTACTTCTCCAGAAGTATAATATCTTATCTAATGTAAATTGAATGAAAGGTCCTATGGGGAAGGTGGGATATGCAATATTGGGTGCTGGTTTATTTCTGTGAGAGACTGTTGTGCCAGTAACATTTCTCTATAAAGTAGTAGCCAAAAGTCACTATCCTGAGCACAGGAGAGGCTTTTTCATTCTTTTATTTCCATAAGTTTGGACCTAAAAAAGCATATCCATGCACTTCCTTATTCTTAAATGCCATGTATTTACAGGCTAGAAACAAATCCTTTCACACTGCATTTTCCGGGCAGGAGCACACTGTTGGTATGGGAGTAAGCCCTGGGTCTGGGCTTTTCTCACCCCTTCTATAACGCTCTCATTTGTGCAGGATTTTTTGCTAATCTGAGTCTTCATCTGAAGGACATGGATACTCTGCTCAGCTCCCTCCTTGATGCACAGTCAAGAGTCTGCAGAGGTGTTTTTGTCTCTGTCCCTGTACAGTTTCTAGCTCAGGTAAGGACTTGGACTCAAGCAGGAACTCAGGGGTTCTGGGGTAATGCTAAAAACGAATGCAATGTGCATATCCAGATGTGTGGTTGTGTATATTTGGTAGGAAATGTCACACCACAGACAGCTCTGCACTGACAGAGTGATGGAAAAGCATGACACACAGAGTAAGCAAATCCAGCTTCCAAACAACCTTGTGGGGATCAGACACTGTGCAGGGCATCTCACTGTAGGGATAGGAATGATTCTGCTGCTTTCTCTGCAGCTGCCTTTCTCTTCTTTATTTCATGTAAACTTGGGTTAATAAACTGTTGCCAAATTTGCAGCTTCTCTGTTCTTTCCATTCCTTCCTGCCATTTCCTCCAGTCCTGAAGTCTCCTTCTCAGCATCAGTCCTTCTCAGACTTCAGCTGTGCTCAGTCTCCCTCTTGAATTCCTACTTTTTATCTTACAGAAATGGGTATATTTTTTACATGAATTGGTGTGCAGGTTTATGTTCATGGCTTTATCAGAAAGTGATGGAGCCACACAGTGAAAGAATGAATAGGAGACACTTCTCCCTCTGAAAATTACACACTTGTTTATTTGTTTATTTTAGGCAACTAGTGCAAAAACAAACCAGGTAAAAGAAAAAAAATTCTCTGCTGGTAAAGCTAACATGAAGGTGTGTCACCAAAGTAATGACAGACCAGGTGTTAATTAAAATGGAGGGAGCTAGAAAACAAGTAGTGCAAGACCTACTGTTTCACCTTCAACAACCACTAAAGAAGTCATGGGACACTGAGATGTAAATGCATTGAAGGAGTTTGTTTTCAAAAAGGATGTAACAGATCTCTCCCTGATGCTGCTTATGATTCCTGAATCACACAGCCGCTGATCTGTCACAGGAAGACTGGTGGAATCTTCAAGCATCACCTTTGTGCCTTGCACAGAGTATCATGTGCTGGTCCTTTTTGAGAGACCCACATAAATTTTCACTTGGGCTGTTAAATGAGTTACCGTATAAAATATTGACACAGAAGGAAGAAAACTGTCTTTTTACCCAAGTGTAAATGATCTTGAAACAAAATACATGGGATAAAAGAATAATTTCTTAGGCAGGTTTAATGACTAATTGATTTTTGCTTCTTATGACATTATCGGTGTAATTAAATCTGTGGCTAAAGAGGTAAGACAGAACATATCATCTGCTAAGACACTGAATCTCTTTATCCCACCACTGGCAAAGAATAAGAACAGGGGATAGGATGCAACTGGGCTTGGCCAGTTGCATATCCTTAGAAAACATTCTTAAATGGGACTGTGGTCTCTTCACATGGATTCTGTCTTGGAGAAATGGGGCATGGAGAGTAGTTGCAGAGGCCAAGCAAGGATAAAACTAAAGACAAGGACTCAGTCTGCAGTTGCAGACACTGAAAATGCATTGATTTAGAAATTGAGAGTTATGTATCTGTTATACTTGTCAGCTACTGCTGTTTATTTTGCAAAATTAACTCTGAGAAGCAGTTTTTGTCTTTCCTCCAAGTAACGTCTCCTGGACACCACAGTGCTCTCCTAGAATTCACTCCCTTGTGAATCCTCACTGTCATACACATCAGCCTCAGATCCCTTACACAGTGAAGTTCTAGAGTGTGTTTCACTGCAAAGCTACAAGACCACATGGAATCCGAAATCTGAATACTGTACTGTGTGGTGGGTCAGTGTGTAGGTGATGAAATGGCCTGATGTATTTTGAAAGTCAATGGAGGTCTTTTTGCAGATGTCAGAGCAGCTGTGTGTATCACACGTAAGAGGAGTCTCATTCAGTGGCTACTGAAGTCAGCAAAAAGACTCTCCCATGGCTTAGTTTGCTTTAGGGACAGTCCCTTAGTTTCAGAGACTTAGGGAAATGCTCCACTCATGTTGTTAGCAGCTCTGATTGTGTTATAAATACTACACTACACTGAGCAACTGTTCCTGGAGAACTTCTGTCTGTTCAGCCATGCTCAGCTCTGCGTACTGCAGCCCATATCTCTGAGTGTGGCAACACTAATGCTATCCTTGAATCGCCATCTAAATGATGATGCAGTAATCAGCACCACATCGAAGTCTCTGCTGCAGCAGCCTGGCAAGGCATAGTTCTTGTTCCTGCCATGCTGCAGGATGTTCAGCCAGTGCCTGAGCTGGTTTGCACCATCAGCACACCATGGACCCTAATACTAGTTCTGCTGTTAGTGCCTTTTGTCATCAGATTGTTGTTCTCTGATACACTTGTGATACCTCTAACAGTTCTGCCTGTTTGTCTGTTTCTCAGGGGCACATTGGTGGTATAATTATTGTCTGCATAGTGTTTTGAGCATAAAAAATGACAAGTGTAATTACTGGTTACGAGTTAAATTGTTCATCTACCAAAACTGCACAGCTGCCATGTGATGTACCTCTTAAATTCCTCCCTTACTTGAAGACAAGCCAAGTATTTGCTCCTTTCTATAATTATCTAGGATGTACCTGTTTGATTTTTTCTAATATATATCTTTGTCACTGCAGCCTCCACCAATATATCCTGAGTCTGAAATGTTCATCTAAATGACTTCAGGGAGAACCAATGTTTGTGTGGAGCCTTTATGGAGCCAGGGCAAACTGCTTTCTCATGTGCAAATATGAACATGAGTGTGTGCATGCCCCAACTGCTGCTGAAGTCTGTGAATTAGAGATGTGCTCAATCCTGCCGACAGATTTTGTACCAGTCTTGAAAAGGGATGGTTTTGTATGCCCAGTGCTTCATTATGCATACAAATTATGCATTAGTAAACCTGGGTTTTGATTCCACAATACATACTTGCATGACTGGCTATAGATGGCTTTTCTGTACTCCAGCTGCCGAGCTTTGAGCTGAAACAAGTATTTCTCAATGGGAAGAGTAATTGTTTCAGCTCAGAATTAAGTGGCTAATCATTAGGAATTCAATTGGCATGAAATGCACAACATTAATCATGATGCACTAACATGTCAATGATGTGGATGTAGGGTGTGTGCTCCACTGAAATTCACTAATTGATATATCTGGTTTTTATTGAAAAGGATTAATGTGGGCTCTGTTGTTATGCAGGATATGGGAGTGTCAAACCTGCAGGGATTTTAAAGAGAATGCTCTGGTGTTCAGGGCACACATTATTGAGGGCTGAAAAAACCCTTAGAAAGGTACTTTTTGTTTGTTTTTTTTTGCTTGAAGTCTGATATTAAAATTGCCACCAAAGATGTATCTTGAATATTTGTCTATACGTTGAGTATCCCTTATACCCTGACAAGGGAGTCCCAGCTTGCAGCAGGAGTAGGGGACAGAGGCACTTGTGCTTTGTGTATATCTGATCCAGAGTGGAGGGGGGGCATTGCCACCTGCCTGACAGCTTTCCCCAGCAGCCTCAGCCCCCAGAGGTGAGGGTCAGCTGTGATCTGTGTCCCAAGAGGCTGCAGAGGACTTCTGCATCTGAGTCCCAACACCAGAGAGCCAGAGTCCTGCACCTTGGGCTGTTTCTGTGCATCCTTGCTATTGCCTGTGTTACCCAGAAATGTTTTTGATCTCTGTTCTGAAACTACTGAAAATATGATACTAGAACATAACAGGTGTTGATGAATATTAAGCTGAGTAACATCTGGCTTATTCTAAATAATTTCAGATAAAATGTTGCTATTTCACAGTATTGTGGAAAAGTCCCTTTTTGCTAACCAGCAGTTACTGCATGTCTCTGAAACAAAATTATTCCTTGTGTTCATTTGCTTTTCAGCCATGTGAACTCCTGTGTTGGGAATTAAAAAAGTCTCCTATGTTTAATGCCTGAGGGCACAAATGTAACCTGTTCAAATATCATTCTTCAATTATCCTTTGAATCATCTGCCTTCCAACTCTTCTCAGATTCCGTAAAATACCCTTCTGACTACCTATCAAAAAAATAGTACATCTGTTCTTTCAGTTCATTTCCCTAAACTGTAATCAAGCACTGTCTGTGCAGTAAAAATGAAAAGGAGTGTCTATCTGGAACAGCATTCTTCACTTTTATTATTGGAAAATACATTAATATTCCCTTATCAAACATATCCATTTAACAAATCATTCCATTTCCTTCCATATTCAGCTATTTTTAAAAGAAAAATCCACAGAAAGCCATTCTTTCCTGATTATAAAGGCCAAGCTTGATTTATTTCTTATTCTTGTATAGTTTCATGAAACCTAAAAATAGATTATGACAAATAGCCTATTGACCTCTCTTTTGTTGAAACACAACCAAAAGGTTATAGGCCCTTACTACATCTGGTCTAAGCTGCCATTTATATTAAGACAGTATAGCAGAGAGAGTGTTAATGGGAATTATATTTAGGCTAAGGGTAAAAACTTTTGTGTCTTAGGTTGAAGTCTGTTTCCAGCCTGGTTACTGCAATTAGAAAAGTGTGTGATTAGTTTCTGGTGATTAATCACCAGGTTTCTGGTGATTAAGTATTGGGGACAGGCACTCAAGCCCTTTAGAAAGTGCTTCCTTTTCTGTCTCAGAGGGAAAGAAATGGAAGGAGCACTTCAACTACTCAACTTGGAGGCTTTTTTTTTTTTTTTTTTCAAGTTGGAGGCTTTATGAAGTTCCTTGAGTAGGGAAGGACTGCAGCCCAGATGTCTTAGTCTGCCAAATCCAAACAGCATCATTCTGCATTCACTGTGCCTACTTTCCACTGGCATAAGGCTTACAGCAGGTTCAGGGCAGAGGAGGGTTGGCGTGAAGCAGCTACAATTGGGTACCTTCTTGTAGGGCCTTTCCAGGCAGCAGCAATATCCAGATGTGTCTGACTGAGGTTTACTTTTGGACAGATTGCAGCTGCATCTTTCCAGACAGGATCTGTCCAGCTGCAGGAAGTGCTGCTCTGTGATCCAGCTGTCTAAGGTATGAAGAGAAATGGTGACCACCCACCTTCCCCAGAAGCAAACATAGGCTCTCCAGGGCTTCATCCTGACCCTGTGTGTGCTGGCACTCAGGAACTGCTGATGTGCTGCACCAAAGAGAGCTATATAGACCCAGGGGACCAGAGGATCTCCTTCAGTGATGGCCAAGCACCATTAAAAAGCTGTATATCATGCCTGGGTTCTGTTCAGCTCAGGAAGAAGAACATTTATTGGTTTTAAGATAATTAGATAATTAGAGATAGTCACTTGGTGTTGGTTTTCCCAGAAAGCTGAGATACCATGGGTTTTCTGAGATTCCCAAGTACCTAGGATGTAGGCACTTGAAAATCTCACTCGGGGACTCTAGAAGGCAGTTAAACCATTCATTAGCATCAGTCTTGGTGGGCACCCAGCAATGCTAAAAGCTAGGCCCAGGATTTAGGGCAATCAGCAGCAGCACCAGGCGGAGAAGGCCTGTATACAGTTGAGTTGTTGTGTTGGCATGTGAGATGCTTGGTCAGACCAGTGCAGAAGCAAAGCACTCAGCTCCTGCTCAGTCAGAGCCTATAAATATGTTCAATTAAGTGAAGACAACTGTATGTTCATGTTCAAGGCTGTACTCAACTTCATGCGGTGTTTGGCTCCATTAATTATCAGCCTTTGACTGTTCTTGAAAGTGCTGAAATCCCAAGGAAAACATAAGGTCCATTAAGACTCACTGCTTCCCCAGGCATAGAGATAGCACACAATGCGCAAGCACTAGAATTCCCAAGCTGTTTTTTTAGTCTTGAAACACCACACGTGTACTTATTTTGTCTGTAAAAAAAAAACCAAAACAAAACCCACAACGCAAAACAAAAAAACCAATCACACAAAAAGCCAGCACTTGGGGAAGAAATAAGATTGTGGTGAAATGAAGAGGTCTTTTGAGCACTGGTGTCTAGTAAAATTTTAAATCCATGATTATTCAGTAGCTAAGGAAAATAAAGCTATGGCAGGGGGAAAAAAAAGTCCTGCTGATATGCCCTTTTAGAACAGAGTTAACATCAATAATTTTTACTCTGTGCATTAAGTTTTAATGTGTAGTCAGGCACTCTGTGCATACCAGGGTGTCTGTGGAGTCATCAGTGAGAGCTAATAAATGCCTGTCATATGAAGAATACATTACAGGGGGAACCAAGTTAAGTGAATCATTTAGTTACCATTAGTAATTTTTCATTGATATTTTTAACTGTAGTATTATCCACTACACATTAAGTAGGATAGAGAGGATAATGCCTGTGATGTACTTTATCCTAAAAGCAGAGATTTGTTCCAAGATTGTGTTGTTGGTGGGGATCAGGATGAACGTCTCAGCTGTGATCTCAACAGTGTCTTTTTATTTAAGACTACAGGAACCCAAATGGGAAAGGAAATAATTTCATCACACGGCTTGGCATTAACCAGCACTGGCCATTTACATTAATGGTAACTGAATAGTAATATCTGTGCTGGAAATAGAAATATCCATAAACATGTTTAATACTGGGTATTAAAAATAGCACTGGAAAGGAATTTCCACAAAAGCAAATGCATTATTCCAATCTGGTGTGTTCCGTTCTGGGATATGCATCTGCTCCTGTGATCCTGCTCAACTCTGACCTTTGAAGCACCACAACCAGACTGGGACCACTGGGGACAGAGGTGGGAGAGAGCAGGGAACTGTCCATGACCCTTAGGTCCTGCTCTGAACTTGAGTCACTGCTGGGAAGGGCTCCCTTTTCTGACACATTGTTCACTTGAGGGCTGGATGAAGCTGATGTCCTAGGCTCATGGAAGAGTTACAAGAATAAATATGTTGGATCTTACTTATGCTCATAAATGTTTCCCTAGGATAATGTGCTTCTGCCACTTTACACTTTTTTTCCCCTGTTTTTTGTAAATTATTGTCTGTTCTAAAGATTCCGATTTCTAAGTGTAATAATAGCATGGTTGAGCATACATGTGAAGATGTATCCTTCCCAAGATGCCAAGCATTTAACAGATACAGAAAGAGATACAAACTTGAGGTGTGATATAAAGGCTTGTTAGCATGGATTTAAAATTATCTCAAATTTGCATCATTCTCAAATTTACATCAGTAATGTTCCACTTCTAAAACTATTCTCCAGTAGTCACAGAGGCTCCAAGGAGATAGGGAAGAAATTAAAATAAATTTTAGAAACTCTTACAAGTTACTTTACACAGCTTTTTCTCAACTGTGACAAAATTGAAAGTGAAGTTTGATGGTTCAGTATCTCTGAAAGTTAGAAAGGGATGTTGTAATTGTCTTTGGAAGAATGAGACACTGCCTTTTAAAGCATCAAAAGCTTTTGATGAGTTTTGAAATATCAGCTCCAAAACATGTAATTGTCTTGGAACTAAAATTTGCACATATTCCAACTCAGGCTAATATTATCCAGTGGGGAATGAATTTGCACTGTAGAGGGAAATACACACAATTTTTATTTGTGGAGTAAATTACTCTTGCTACTATTATCTATGTTAAATGTCCCAAATTTTTTTATTCTATATATTCCAAAAGTAATTTACTTGTATGGACGTGAATTTTTTGTTTTCTGAAGGATGCGGAGCTGTCAGATGTGGATTTAACCACAAATCAGATATGTTACAGCATCTGTTGCTGTTCCCTTGGGACACGCATACAGGAGAGAAGAGCATCCAGCCATCAGTTCCTTGCAGTAATTTTCTGTGGCTGAAGTAATGCTGTGTCTGGAGGATTAGAATGTGTGTCCATGGCAAGTGGGACTGCAACTGTGATGTTTGTTTCTATGCACCACTGAATGACTCCTAAATTTTAACACTATATCTGATTCAGAACTAACCTTGGTCTTTACTGTTTGATTTTAGAGTAAGGTTCATGGGGGTGATGCAGAGAGCTCCGGTCAGGTACTGTTGTATGAGCACCGTGGCCCTGTGGTAGAAAGCAGTGATTAGGATGTGGCTATAAATCTGTAGGAGAGGTGAATTTAAGAGATGCTATCAAACAGTAGCCAATTTGCATATCAGATGAATCTCAGGAAAAGTGATTCGGACACATAAATATTCCACTTTTCTGGGCTGTGTCTGTGTGTTGACTGTCAGCACCAATAGCTTCTTTAATGAGTAGAAATATCTCACTGTTTCACATTCTCCAGGGCTTAATTTTTGTAAGTGAACTACCGATTCAGTTCTACCTCACAAAATAACTCAGTTTGGCAATAATTCAAGGCTAAAAATGTAACTGCCTGCTTTTTATCAAACAAGCAATTACGCAGAATGGTGCATCATTCCATCAAGCAATGTTTCTTCTAATTCTAATTCTTATCATTCTTCTAATTGTGTTTTAGAAAGTGATGTCTCCTGGTTTTGCTTTTGTTCCTCAGTGGCTCCCGGTAGGTGGCTGTGGGCAGCCACTGCAGTGGCTCACTGTGATAGTGTTTGCCCCTGGCCTCTACAGGCCTTGAGGGGTCAGGGCTGGTGAGGAAATGCTAATGTGATTTTTCTTGTTACTGAGCTTATCTATCCTTTAACCAGACTGAATCATCTGACTGGGTCTTCACCTGCTTTCTGTCCTTTCCCTCATTTAGCAGCTACTCAGCACTAAAGATTTTACCAGAGCATTGCGCAAGGTCCTTTGTGTATTACATTCCTACTTCAGCTGTGTATCATTTGTATTTCTTCAGATCTTAGTAGAGAGCTGCAGGGATTTACATAAGACCTACATTTTTGACCTTAAGACTGGGATGGACCACTTTGTCATCAAAGACCTGCACATGTTAAATTTGAAAGCTAGCATCTGTCTTTGTTCAGCCCCACGTTTTGGTGGTGCTGATGTTACTAACTGTATTCTTGTAGCCAAGCACACCTTTCACTTGCCACTGATAAGGTAAGAGGGCCACCGAATTAAATGGTGTTTGGATGGGATACTCTGGAGGTGGTAAGAGGAGCCTGTGCTTCCCCCATGTGCTCATTTTTGAAGCTGTGGTGCAGGGTAGAGGTGAAAGTGTGTTTTCTAGGACTGCTGTAAATGCTTCAGGCAGCCAGCACTGTGGAGAATTTCAAAGTGCAATTCTGACATAAAATAGCTGCTGCACAAAAACATTAAATATGCGGGTCCTGTGCTCTCAGCTGATGCTGGGAAGGGTTTCTTGAGTTTCTCATTTTGAAGCTCCATTTGGGTTCTGAAAACTGGAAAAAATTTTATCTCTTCCTTTTCTTCTGCCCCCCACCTGCCTTCCCCTCCAAAATGTAATTAAAAAAAAAAGGTTCAGTGGCCCAAATAAAATCCACAGGAAGGCTGGTGCAGGCTCTAAAATTTCCAGTTTGGTCTATTTTTACCTTTATTGTCAGTATCTCAGAGGTGGAGTGCAATAGCTTGGCTCAGCTCCTTGTCTTTGGTGTGCCAGTAATTGTCTGAGTCTGAAATACTCACTACAGGATTGTTTTGTGGTGGAAAAGGAGAAATAGGGTGTAAGCTGGGCGTTTTTTATCAGGACTGATTCTGAAGGGTTATAAACAGTAAAATCCTGCTGGCAGTCAGATGTTGGAGTTTGGGCTGTATTTTTAATCACTTGGCATTGTGTATAAATAAGGAGGTTTGTGAAGTAGAGTGGGCTATATCTGCATTAATGCTTTTCAGAACTAAGGCATGTTTCAAAGGAAGAAAATTCTCATTTTTAGCTTCTGTAAAAGCGTCATGGTGGTTTCATTATTTGGGTTGATGTACAATGCTCACCATTAAAAAATTGAACATTTACTACCAGTTCAAGGATAAATGCAGGATTTCCCTGAATTTGGAATATTTAATGCTTCTACCAGTTGAGACACTGTGATCTGATAAGCAGTGATCTCTGTAGATAGCCATATAAATTAATATCTAAGCTCATATGGGAAGCACGTCCTTCATAGATAATTCTGTATCTTTTGATAAAAGCCTTGAAAAATACTGACAGAATACCATTTCTCCTGCTTGGTTGTTCTTCCTTGTTATTGCAGACATCCTAGTGAACCCAAAATGGAAGTCCTAAAAATTGCATTATGCTGTCAAGCCATGCCACAGCAATACAATAGTTGTTTTATCATTGGCAGCTGCTTCTGTAAGTAATGAGTTCTCCGCTATACCCCTACATTTGAGCAGTGTGCAGTGAATCATGTATACTAAATCAGTTTAAAATGGAACAGAGATGAGATTCCTACCTGTAACATGGGACCAAGAAGGGATTAATAAAACCTACAAGAAGAAGTCTATTATAGCCACTGCAATCATAAATAAGGTTCGTAGTTCAGTCTCCCCCCAAATGGTAAGAAAACTCTGGTACTTGTGTAATAATTTTCAGTGGAGTAATTTTCAGTCTTATATAGGATAGAATTACATTTACCAGGGGCTGTTCCTGCTGTCTGAATCTCTCTTTTGATTCTTTTTGATGAGTTGACTGCTTGTGAGATACCTCTCCATTACTGCTGTTTAAAAATCCTGTACTCACATTCCCAGGTTAGGAGCCTTGGTGACATGTCACAAGCTGGTTAGGTGCATGCAATATGTAAATATTGTGATATAAGGAGAGCTCAAGTGAAAACCAACAATGAAAGCCCTTCTACTTTCTAGCAAAACAGAGCGCATTTGAATGTATTCTTCAATACATCAAAGAGCTGGACATCACCAGGGTGCTGTTCAGATGTGAAGCTCTTCAAGCTGTGTTGAGGGAGCCTCTCAGTCAGTGTTTTAAGGATTATTGCACCCCTCACCATAATTCCTGGGCTCTGCTGTCTTCTGTGTTGCCCTGGCTTCATGCACTGCTAGGTGTTGAGACCTTCATTCAGCAGAGTTCATAGTCAAGTGTGAGCTTCAAGAGTGAACTTGAATAAATTGCCAAATTGAGGCTTGTATAGGGAATGCTGTATTACTAAATCTCTGTCCTTTTTACATAAGATATTAGCTTCAGTTGCCAACTGCCAATCTTGACAGTGTGGGTGAATGTTGAAGAGTCAGTGATTAGGGAAACTGAACTGTGTGGTTGTCCTTCCTCTGCTCTCTTCATTATTCATACATTCACAGTTAGTGTCTCTGTAGTTAATAATTCTCTATGCCTTCAATCAGAGGATCACAAATACTGTGTGAACATCAATGAATCAGCATCCTCTGGGTTTTCTGTGGGTACTTTTAATCCTGGTTCAGTGTCTTGCCCAGTGTGCAAGTGTGCTCTGTGCTTGGAGCACCAGAACACTGAGCTTTAATTTTTTTAAGATCATGACTCCAGTGTACTAAAAGCAGCCATCTAACCTTCATAGAATCAAAGATTGGTTTGGGTTGGAAGGAACCTTAAAGATCATCCAATTTCAACCCCTGGTCCTGTGTGGGGACACCTTCCACTAGACCAGGTGCATCTACCAACAGCACTTGTTTTCCAGGGTTAGAGTCACAATATTGGCAGAAGGAGAGTAATTGGTGAGTTTCTCTTACTCATTGGTTTGATGAATGTAGCTAATGTTTCTCAACCTGAAGGACATAATGTCAGGTCTGTGACTTAGAATCATAAATAGTTTGGGTTGGAAGAGGCTTTTAAAAGTCATCTAGTCCAGCCTCCCTGCCATGAGCATGGGCATCTTCAACTAGGTCAGGTTGGTCAGAGCCCAGTGCAACCTGGCCTTGAACACTTCCAGAGATGGGGCCTCTACAGCCTCTCTGGACAACCTGTTCCACTGCTTCACCACCCTCATTGTAAAGAAAATTCTTAGTCTAAATCTACCCTCTTTCAGTTTAAACCATTCTCCCCTTGCACAATCACTCCATGCCCTTGTCAAAAGTTCCTCTCCAGCACCAGGACACTAGCTTTTGGAATGAAGGCATTTTAGGTCTAACCTCCTCTTGAATAGATGTTGATTATTTATACAAAATAATACACAGAGACCAAACAGGCTACAAGCATATTGCCTGATAGCTGAGCAGTGAGTGAGTGTGAGAGAGACATTACCACCGATTGTCCCACATATTGCTCACTGCCCTTTGGGGTGAAATGGCACTTCATTTTTCTGACTGTTTTGATTTTCTTTGCACGTAGCCAGAATTGTTCCAATTCTGTGCAGGAGAAATAAAATATCTGGTTTGGTTGAAAATGTCATATTTTGCACTGGGCAATAATTTGCATAGTTCTGCGGATGTGTTTCAACAGCTCTGTGTGTTTGCTATTAATGTAGTGTTATAAATAAAGCAAGGGGTGTTTGTAGCACATAGAGAAGAAAGGTTTTGATCTAAGAGACTGAAATAAATGAGGTCTTACTTAAGAGAGAATGAACAAATTAGGCCAACTGAGTATCCTTAAATTCATGGAAACCTTCATCTGAATTTGCCTCCGGTCTCCTGATTTGATCAGTACGCTAGCAACCCTCCTAATGAAGTTATGTCTTATCTAATGAGCTTTCTGGCTTACTAGGTAATGCCTAAGTTTGCAGCTAAGAAGGAGAAAACTCAAACCGTTAGAAATCTCTCCAAGAAAGTCGGTATGTTTCTGCAGCACTGAGCAGTCTTGGAGTTGGCAGGATTTGAAGTGGTCACAGTATTAAACACTGAAAAGTGTAGTTTGCAAATGAGGATCATTGCTTAGAGAGGAGCTACAGGGGGACAGTTTGGGCACTATAAAGGTTTAATTTTCAACTTCATCTTTAGAGGACTTTCACTTCTCCCTCACATTTGATTTTCTTCATGAGCCTTTGCACGATGCCCTTTATTGGGATACTTTGAATGCTGCTCTGACACATGCTCTATGCATGTTTTCATCAAGTAAAGGTGTTTCTGATGACATTTGCCTGATCTTGATTGCATTCAGTTCACAAGGTGATGTGTTGCATGATTCATTAAATGCTGGATACATGCTAGGCCTTTTCAATATTGACAAAATAGGCATGGTGAAAATGTCAGTAATCTTCCCCAGCAATGCCAGTCATTTTCTTATCAGCACGCTTCCATACAGCTATTGTGTTTCAGCTTTTTCACGTTCTTCCTACTCAGCTTTCATAATATAAAAAAGTTGCAATGGTAGCTATAGGTGAGTCTGCTGTTTCCACCCTAGAAATTACTGTGTCACAGAATCTTCTATCCCTCCTCTGCTTCTTGCTCCCTCTTTTCTCTATCAGCAGCAGAGCACTTGATGCTACTGGGTCAAGTGTTTTGTATACAAAGAGGTGGAAGAAGGGGGCTGTTGAGGTCAAAATCTCTTTTGTAGTGATACGTGCTAAATGTGCCAAGGGGCTCAGCTGATACCCTCTACCTGAAGACTGCAGTGTTTATCAGTAGGTATCAACTCCTGGAGCAGTTTCAGTGCAAAAGGCACAAATGCAGAAGCTGCACATCATGCTTTGCTATCTCCTAAGCAGTTTTTCGTGTAAAAGTAAAATTCATTCGTCAGCATAACAGCTGAAGCAAAATGTATTTGTAACTTATACAGTGTTCTGAAGGAAAAAGCAATAACATTTAATGACAAACCTTAATGTAAATTGTACTTGTTCACTGGAGTCCTCCTTTCAAATCATCAGCTTTACATAAATCTGTTACTATGAAAAATGTGCAGGTGGAATAACATGACTGGTAATAGAAGCTCCAAAGATAGTAGATTTTTACAGCAAGAGCAGAGAGTGCCTGGAGGGATATAATTCTTCCTATTGTACATCCACATTATTTCTCTTTAAAATACTGAGTTTATATTCTCAATGGAAACAGAGCTAGTCCTCCTTTGCATGGGCTTTGTAGGCTTCTTAAAGTCAGTGGAAGCATTTCTGGGAAAGCAGAATTGGACCTCTTGTGTTTTCTGCTTCTGTAGAAACTAGACTAGTATGGATTTTTCCAGAGGCAAGTATTAAAGGCACCAGTGTGAAGTCTGATGTATTTTCTGTCATCGGTATGTGGCAGCCTGGAATTTTAAGGAGGTGAAAACCTTTGACTACACCTTGTTAATGCCTCCAGGAGTTTCAACAGCAAAGAGGGGAGGTGTGTGCCAGGCTTGGGTGGCACAGGCACTCCTTCCGTGCTCCCCTTGGACATAATTTACAGCCTGCCATGTTTTCCTGCTTTGTTTAGGTTGGCAAGGGAAAAAAGCCTGCTAGGAAAGGATAAAGAAATATCTTTTGAGACTGGATTTATCTGAAGCATGGTCATGTTTTCAGTTACAGGCATAGCTCTGGAGCAGGCAGGTTGCGTGGAGGTGATGTTGGGGAAGAAGGCTCCTCACTCAGGCTGTAGCTGAGGACAGTGAGGCTGCACTTGGTTGAAGATGGGCAGAATAAGGTGGTATTATTCAGGCTTGAAGTGTAGGAGCAGAAAAAGACAGCTTGAGGAGGAAAAAAACTCCATCTTCTTAGACAAGGCTCAGTGTAGCAGTTCATTATGGCTGGACTTCTTTACCTGCCACATTCTCCAAGCTGCTCCAGGGGACTCCCGATACCCCATTTGTCAGGATTATGGATCTCCTGTTTGGAAACACCATTACCGAACGTACTTCCCCTTTGGCTTATTAAGAGCTGCAAAAGCTCTTCCAAATGTGCTGTCCACATAGTCTCTAATTTGTTTGGTCTTTGTGCTGTCCAGATAGCATACTACATGGTTACATTTGCCAAATTGTTATAAAATTCTTTAAAAATGCTGGTATTGTGTTGGGGAATTTTTTTTTTCTTTTGGTGTCTTAATCTATTTCAGAAAAATCATATTTTTAAGTCAGGCCCCCATTTGGGGGGGTTTCACTTAGCCTACCTCTTAATAAAGCTTAGATAAACATATTTCTCTAGACAGCATTTAGCCTGTATAATGTCACTGTTCTCTTTTGCCTCATCCTATTTCAATTTCTACTCTCTATCAACAGCAGTCTTCATCTCCTCTACACCTGAAGAGAGAATAGAGAAAATTAAACTTCCCAGCCTGGCCTGCATACATTAACCCTTCTTTAGCACAATCAATCCATTTGAAATAAAGAAAACTATATTGAGAGCTTATTCAGATGGATGATAAAAGTATCAAGTACAAAAGGTCATATACTTAGCTGATTAAATAGACATAACAGTACCAAATGCTTCTCTGCGTGACACTTGACACAGATTTTGACCTCTGCTTTTGTTAATATTTGTCTATCTCCTGCTGCTTCTGAGAAGGTAAGTTCTTTCTTCTGGTTCTGAAATTGAATGGCATTATCCATCCACCCAATAATAATAATAATTATTATTGTTAATATTATGCATGTACAATAGGGCTTTAAAGGTGAAAATTGGGTAAAAATTGTGCTTAGTCAAGAAAAGCTGTGTTGCTCTACTGGATCAGCAATAAAACTCTAGAAGACTGAGACAAGTCGTGTTGGAGGCAACTTTGATACTTCAACTTTTAGCTGTTCCTCCAAACTTTAAATTTGCATGAAATATTTAATGCAAGTCCACATGACATTTACTTTCAAATGACAGCTGTTTCCTTTTAATTTGCACAAAGATATTGCAAAACCCAGAGGAATTTCTGTAATGAGGTTTTAAAGGGCCTCCTCTTTTCCCTCCTGGATCTCCCAGTGAGGATAACAGTTATTGCCTCAGTGTTACTGTGCAAGAAAACCAGATAACAGCTGAGCTGTAGAAAATTTATGATTTAGTGTAAAACACAGACTTGAAGGAGAGGTTGTTTTTAGGTTTCCAGTCATGCATTTAAAAACTGGTTTAGGAGCCTCCAAAGCTGAGGTTTGTACTCATCTGCTGGCACCCTCCTGGACAGGGAAGTGGCAGCAGCCCCTGGGGCTTGACAGCCATTGGGATTCCATTTAGGGACTTCAGTAGGACAAAAATGCAAAAGGCTTGGGCTTGCCCCGTGTCTTTGTTAAACCACACATATATTACAGGAGTTAGTTGAAATCATGCCATCTCATAAGTACGTGAGGCAGATGAGAGGTTCCCATCCCTGTTTTACACGTGGGGAAATGAAGTGTAGAGAGATTACATGGCTTGGTGGAGATCATCAAGGGAAGCCAAGGAGAGAATAACAATTGAATCAAGGTCTCAGGAAGGCTGTTCTTTGCCTTTAATTAGTCTGTCAGAAACATAGTTTCTGCCATAGTTTCTTATACAGCGTATCAGTAATTACAAAAGCATACACAGCAGCCTGTGTTTGGAGGGTTGCCCAGACTGGAAAACAAAACTATTTGTTGAGCAAGTAATGGGATTTGTATGAAGGCATAATAAATGAAATTTATTTGAAGGTAGCTTAGTAGATACGCGGTGCAGAGAGGCAAGGTGTACTCCATGCAGTGAGAAAATGCAGTAGATATCCTCCTATTAAATGACACTGTGAATATCCCTACTAAGTTCTTAATAAATCTGTTAGTGGTTTTCTATGTCTGGAAACATAATTAGAGTCTCTGGCAAAAAATGCCACATCTGGCAGTGGAGAAGAATGTAGCACCTCTTGTTGCTGTGTTGAGGCAGAAGCGGAGTTTGATGCCTGTGGCTTTGCTGCACAAAGCTGTGCAGAGGTGTAGGTGGTGTCTGTCCTCAGGGCCATGCTCATCTCACCCTTTTGAAGCAAAAGAAGAAATAAATTAAAAAGTAAAGAGCCATTATAGAGCCTGTATATTCTGGCAAGCACACTGGTAAAAACTTAGACCAACACCTGCTCTTCTCAGTATAATGGATATCTGAGTAGAATCTCTTTCTGTTAACCCTCCAGAGGGGACTGCCTGACTGCAGCTCTTCATTGGCAATGTAATTTGGCATTCTGAATTTTGTAAGGATGATCCCTTAAAAGCTAAGAGAGACCAGCTGATGGCTTTTTGATGTGTCTGTATGGTTTTGGTAGATTCAATAGCTGTCCTAATATTTTCTGTATTAATGATGCTGAAGCTGTGATGGAAGTGACAGACCTGTCCAGCTGATCTGAAGGACACACTGCGTGGTTGAGTGGGAGCTAGCCTGTCTTTAACCTGTCCCTTGCCATGTTCCCTGTAAATCCAGCCACAAGGACTACACCACAGTAACAAGGCTGAGCTCAGTACCCACCAGGGCTGGCCTTGTCTTTTCCATCTTTCAGCAGAGCCATGTTGTAGCTCTGCTTAATGAAGTCTGGAAAAGCAATCTTGCTGGATTTCTATGCAGAGATGAGCCTATCTGCACATAGGTGTTGACTTTGCTGAGAATTTTCAATAGCAATTTCCTGAGAGTTCTCTGAAAGCCATTTTCCCATTCAGTGTCATTTCCATACATGACAGCAGCCTTCTCTGAAGGAACACCGTAAATTACTAGGAAAGTTGACTCATCTGTTGCTTTCCTGAAGAATGATCTTTAATTCATGATCTGTTCATTGTGGGCTGGGTGCTACTTAGCCATGGATTTGAGAGGGAGTTGAGCTTGTTTAAAGGCTTCAGTATTAAGCCCACCGGGTTTAGCTGAATGTTTCTTGGAACATAAAAGCTTGGGAGGCTGATAAGCACACGAGTTCTGTTATTAATCTATTATTTCTTTTAAGATATAATTTTATATGTGATGCAGTCATTAAAGAATAAAGAGACAAGCTACAAGCTGGCCCACACCTCTCTAGAGATTGCTGGCACTTTGCAAAATCAGATACTTAAAGGATTAAACAGTTAATATGCAGCTGATGATAAGAAGCAGGGCTTGATTTAAAACCCTATTAATGTCAATAGAAATAATTCTTATTAACTTCAGGGGTGGACTTCACTGCAAGACAGTGCATGTATTTGAAATAATCATACTGGACAGTCCTACACATGGAATGTCTGCTGCTCACAGTCAAAGTGCTGGATATTCACTAGGAGAATATTTCAGTTATTTGGGAGAATGATGTTTGCATGCCAAAGGTCTGGAGGTGAAATTTTATTTTTTCTAAAAGCTCTCAAAGTATTCAAAAATTGTCTTTCTAGTTTGTACTGCCTAACTTCCTGGACTGTTTGCTTTTTGGAAAATAATTTTGGGAAACGAACATACAGATGTATTGCTTTTTTTTTCCTTGCCAGACCTAGACTAACTTGTTATTGATAATGTATTCCAGCATCTTAGGAGACTGTATTGCAATAGGCTTTTGAGAACTGTTCATGTCATTAAGCCTCCATGAAAAATGACAAATTGGATTTAAAAAAATCTAGTTTTTTCAAATGCTTATATTGTTGAAATATTATTTTAAAAAACCCATAACTGTTCTAGTGTGTCATAGTTAGGAATCTCCTAAGTGAATAAAAATGAATTTTGCATGAATCTAACTAAAAATATTTTAATTATTTTCCTTCCTACTTTGACATCTGATTAGAACCCTGCAAGGAGCAAAGACAACTCTCATGGTCTCATTCTCTGTGGGATACCTCAGGAGGCAAAGGGAGAAGACAAGGGTGTCTGCAAATGAGCCTAAGTTGGAGCCTGTGACATGTATCTCCTATGTCTGGCTTGTGTGACTGCAGGGTGAATAGCTGCATACAAAGCAGCTGGGAAGTTCATACCTCAGTCCTAAGCCTAGATTTGGATTCATTAAGTGATTCTCCTTCTATTGTATCTATTTTTTGTACCTAAAGTACACTGGGACCCACCAGAGTCAAAGTTAGTGGTTTTATGATAATTGCAAGACCACCTCACACCATACATGATAGCACTGAAACGAGTGGCTGCTTGCTCATCCTGCTGCCTAAAGGAGAAAGCAAAGTCTTCTGGACAAAACCCTAAATCCCTCTTCAACCTGCACAGCCTAACAGGGGTGGAAAAATATCCTTTTTTATTATGTCTTTGCTGAAATGTGCTTTTAAAACCAATTTCCCCAGAGCCAGCACAGTTAAATGGTGATTGAAGCAGGTCTGGCATTTAGATCGCTGCTTGGTTCTTTATTATACTGTTATCACTCAGGCCACCTATACATTCAGGGAAAAATGCCTTTTTGACTGAAAATAAATTTTTGCAAAGGTATTTTAGTTTTCATCAGTAATGTTTGGGGTTTTGTTAAAAACAAAGAGCCAACTAAAAATCCTCAGCCTGACACAGCAGTCAGACAGTGAAAGACAGAGCTGCATGTTTGCAAGCCTTCATGTTTTCAGCTCTGGAAGGGAAAATATATACAGCAAGTAAAGCACAGCTCCGTGATCCGTGCAGCAACTTCACATTTGGGTGATGGTAATAGTCAATCACAGAGCTGGTCAATTTATTCTGACTGGCAGCAGAGAATGTGTTGTAGATATATCCATGACTGAGATCATTCAGAGCAGCTGTCATGTATGTGAGGAAGAGAAAACTATATGCTGACAAAACAAATTTCAACAGGGTATGCCAGACACCTTCTAAAATGGATTGCTAGGTGTCCAAATCACTCATGCAAAGCCTTGAAAGTTTCCCTTTGATACATGAGAAGGGATCCGATAAATAAAATGGAAAATACTGTGAGGGCAGTTTGTAGTTAAGCTGCTGGATGCTGTGGGAATTAGTAGCATTAGTCCACTGAAGTCCTACGGTCCTCGGCAATTTTCAGTCACCCAGTGCAAGATGAAGTGCAGCACTGGTGTGGATCTGTTAACAGGGAGAGCTGAGCATAATAGCAGGCATTGTATCGCCATCATGCATTCAACAACACGCTGTAAAAATTATCAGAGGGATTTGTCAGCAGGATGCAAGCATTTGCTAGTCATTTCTCTTTTGGGATTTCTGCCTGGCAAAGGCCCTCTCTGACGTATCTTCTTACTTCACAGTATCAATACGACAAGTATTTGAATATTTCCATATAATTTGTTCCAAAGGGAATATGGAGGATGCAAGAGAGTGAAAAGAGACTGAGAATTTTGTTTCACTCAGAAACAGGGTTTTTTTTTTCCCCCCTCTACATTAGTAAATTGAAAAACACCATCAGCTGGGGGGAATGTTTGATATGAAACAGTAGTGAAAACATCATTACAGCATTTTTCTTCTTTAGCGCTCTGCCCACTGGGGCGCATAATCCCAGCACAGAGGGGTGCTGGCTTCTTTGCTCTGCTGTTTTACATCAACCACTTTTTAAAGGATTTTTTTCACCACCGGGTTCACAACACACTGCAGAAAAATAGAGGTGAGATCCAAGTTTATCACGAAATACAACCTGAAGATGAGTCCCTGTTTTCCTCTGCTGGGAGAAGTCTAACATCATTGAATTCGAGGCACAGCTTCTCGCACAGACAGTGCATTGTGCACTCTCAGGGAATGAACTCCGTAGTCAGGGAGTCTGTCTCCATCTCCTACTGTGATCGACAGTGTTTTAAAGGCTCCATTTAGTGTTCCTGCACTGACTTCATTGATGCAGCTCACAGCACGTGCTGGGCTCCTTGGGACAGCAATGGCTGGTGGTGAACACAGGGCTGATAAAGAAGTATCTCATGGAAGTTCTCAGTGATGTGCTGATGGAGGAGAGCTATCCCTGGCATTCTTAAATAAGAATGAAGAGGTTTTTTGTTACACAGGACCTCTCAGGGAGAGAGGGAATAGGAGTGTTTGGGATCAGATGCTTGTTGACCTGGTATTGTTTGCTCAAGTTTGAAAACTTGGCGACTTTGGGCTTTCATTAAATTTTGATTTTTGGGTATTTAGAAAAGGCTACAGGAAGAAGTAGGGGAGTTTTGGCTCTACCAAGGCAGTTTTGGTAGAGTTTTCATGCTGTTTATTAACTGCAAATTTTAATGTGTGCTTTATGTTTTTTGTAAGGTAGGAAAACATAGTGGCTCTTCTTTGCCTCTAAGTTGTTTGCTTTCCACATCTTTTCAGATTGTTCCCATTGAAGTGTATATTGCCTCAAAGAGCACATGCCTCCACATTGCAAATGGCCAGAGGGCTCAAACTCACCCTGCTCTTTTAAGGAACAGATAAATGTTTTAGATTAGACTTAGAATCATACCATGGCCAGGGTTAGAAGGGACATTCAAGACCATCTAGTTCTAACCCCTGGCCCAGACGGGAACTGCCACAGTGATACTTAACTGACTGACCCTTTGAGTCAGTCCTCATGTGGAAGGAAGCCTTTGGGACTTTGCAGCTTTGTAAGCCACTAGCAACTTAGCAGCTGCTCTGCTCAAGTACTCTAATTTTAAATACATACACTTTCATATCTCTCAGTACCATTTGTCACCTTGTAAAGCATCTTTTAATCTTTTCCTGATTTCAGAGTGCCAGATTCTTGTTCACCTGTTGCATACCTTAACAACCAATGAATTCCCATCTTATTGTGCGTTGTCTTCTGGTAAGCTGTCAGCCGTAGTTCACCTTGCCAGGCAGGCTTTGCAAGCAAAAACCAGCAGATAGAGAGGAATTTGAGTGAGGTCGCTCAGCTTTGCCTTCTCATTCATTCCTCTGGATTTCCTCACACTTTAATAGTCACAAGTGGTAACCTTTTTTTGTTGAGCCCAATTATAATGAGTTTTTTTAGAAATCCCTGCAGCTGGATGTTTATATTGGCACTAAGGTATGCTTAATGCATATTTTACCGACCAAAGAGCTAATTTTAGGAATCTGCTAGCAGCATTTGAATGCCCCATTATAATGCCAGGATTTGTAAATTGAGGCTTTGAATAGGTTTGGCTTAAACGCTGATGAAATGAGATGGTCTTTAGACCTGGCTGCAAGTTTAGCATCTAATACAAAGTCAGTGGAAAATCAATTCATCTTTCCATTTGCCTTAATGGACTTTTGGATCAGACCCATATTCTTAAAAGCATTTGAGTGCATGAATAGTGTCAGGTTTTTAGACAGGTTTTTAATTTGCAAGCCTGAGTAGTTGCTGGTGGAACCCCAGGTATGCAGACATCTGCAGATAGGGCCTTCTGCTTCTGAGTGACTGTACCAGTGCCTGTGTGTGCTTGTATCCAGAAAAAAAGGAAGCCTTGTTCAGCCTGGTCTAAAAATTCAAATTTTTTTCAAAGTAGTATATTAGAGAAATTATATTTCAGAAATACTAGTGTAAAAAGAGAGTAAAAAAATATTGGAGTAGAAAGAGAGTCAACTGACATCCTTCCTTAAGGAATGCTGGAGGTTTGGGAAAAAAGGGCTTGCTCTGAGCTAACCACTGCAAGCATACAGCTGCCTTCACCCAAATGCCACAGTAGCTGAAAGAGTATGAGCAAAGCCCTGCAGAAGACAACAGTGTGTTTCCCTGTGTTAAAAAAATTATATATAAAAAAATAAATCAACAGAAGCACTACTAATCTACATCATTATGCTATAGGTCCTTCAAATGCAAATGGTTAATTACTTTGCCTATACAATAAATTCACTGCAAAAACAACTCCTTACATTCCTTATGCTTTTAACCTTGGCCTTGACTGCTGAAAATGTTCTTTATTTAATGCTTCAGTGTTCCTACTGCTTGGCAAGCTTCTGGTTTGGCACATAAGGGGAATTTGATTGAAAGGCTGTGCTACATTTAGGATGAACTCTTCAGGGGCTAATTCACTAAGGGTGCAGCACAGCTCAGTGAAGGAACTGCTAAGATTTGTGGAAGCTGAGCTTGATTCTAACAAAAAGCAATTGCCTTTTTACTCAGTGCAAATTGGCAGAAGCCTTCTCCAGCAGGTGCCTTGTTGATCTTGCCCTCCAGTTGTGTGAAACCCTCTGTAAGTGTGGTGGTGCCACCTGGACATGCTGTGAAGCCTCTCACAACTGGGATCTGCCATAAGGTGTGGGAGGGCAGCTTTGCATGCTGCATCTTGAACCTCCTGTATATGGATCAAGACAAACACAAGATAGTATGGTTCTGCAAAATGTCGTGGGAATTTTGGTGTCCTCCATGGTGTATGTGTGCATGACCAGGGCACAGGCATCTGCCATTAAATACTTTGTAAAGGCTTTTCTGAGTTGAGGTCTTACATGTGAGTTTGGTTGTTTTAAGTCCAGTCTGACTGCTCCTGGATGCTTGATAATACTGTCTTTTCTCCATTTCTCCCCCTCATTTTTATGAGCTTTATGTCAGAAAACAGGAATAATGAAACAGAGAAGACAGAGATAGTTGTGTGAAGACAGTCAAGGCTGTTTGAAGCTTCTTATGTGACTTTTATATTTCCTTTTCTTGAATTTGGTTTTTTGCCTTGAGGCAGGAAAGGGAGGTAGGAAATTTGCATAAAGATGGAATTACATCTACACTTTCCTCTTTTAATTTACATGGGCTGCTCAATTTTTTACTGAGGCTTAAGGGGTAATTTCATCAAGGTCCACTTAAGGAAGAGGCAGCGCATGAGATCAGCCTTCCTGACATTGCATGTGGCTTCAGTGCTGCACTAGGCAAGAAGAAACCACCCACGCTTCCCTGCATGAATGCAGGAGTTGTTTGTCTGGGACTTGTGTGAGATTCTGGGAAAATGAGCCAGCAGTCTGGCTGCTGAGAAGGGTCTACCGTATGTGTAGCCCTTGGATAGCACAGAGGAAGCCTGAGGAGGTCCTGGGAGTCCTCTCAGTCTTGCCATGATGAAATATTACCTTGCTCCCCCCTCCTGGAGTGCTTACATGCTTTTCCAAATTTGAGCTATAAGCAAATAATGAACCTACGTAACAGGCATATTTCTCATCCTTAATCGTTCTTGTGTATAAAGGGCTTTGGTATTATTTGGATGGAAACTTCCAGCTGTAAAGAGCAATCCTTGCTCCTATCAACAGAGTGTTTGCAAATCCTGTCAAACTTTTAATTTAGGGTAGTTTAAAACTACTTTGTTGTCCTTGTTTGAAATCCAGAGAATCTAAGCACTTTTGAAAATGCATTGTTGGACACAGAAATCCTTACAAATTTCCAACTGACTGCCCAAGTGCATACAAAAACCTAACATTAGAATAAGGGATTTTACCCTTTTTTTTCCCTCCATCCCATATTATGTCCAGAGAGCTGCTTTAGCCTTTCTGTAACTGTACAGTGATGGGGTGGAAAAAGCAAGCTCTCTGTGAACTGCTATTTTAAAAGCACTTGTAAGCTTATTATTCAGTTGCTTCTTTTCAAGTTAGTAAAAATCTAACTTTGAGTGTAAGCAAGGTTCTCAAGGAAAGGTGCACAAGAAAGCTCCATGGCCAAATTACCTTGAAATTCTGTAGAAATTGAATACTTGAACTCCTTCCGTTTCTTCTGAAAATCTCAGCCTTAGTCCCTCCATTGCAGTGGGGTTTTCTGCAGTCTAGTAAAAAATTGCTCCCTTTCAGAGCTAAGTAAATTGTAATGATTTGAATCTCATCTTTTACATGTGTTTGGGGGTAAGGGGGATGTTTGTTTATTTATTATAGAACACACTAGCTGGCTGTCTGGCTTCCACTGCCATGGAGAAATGCAATGAGAGACCCTATTCAAAAGCAGCATTAGCTGTGGGGAGCAGCCTGCACAGGAAAGCCTTCCTAGATTACCCTTCTGTACTCCTTTTTTTCTTTTGGCATACTTCTTTGATGAAATTTTGGACAATTACACACATTTTTAGTCTGATTTTATGGTTTTCTTCAGAGCAGAGATTGAGAACTTCACTGTTCTGAGCGAATATGGAGGACAAATGTGGGTATTAAAGAACCACTTCATCCTTCATTTTGTCTTGTCCCTGAGTGAAACTGTATCTGGATCATTTGAGAAAAAAATCCTGAATGATCACCATCCGCATCAGTGTTAAGTTCACTTGGTTTTTGCACATTTCAGTTTGTAGCCCCCCTTACTTGCAGTAAAGGCTTTCTGTGTCCACCCTGCCATACAGCATGCAATTAACTTGCACACCTTTATATAGGATTTTTTTTTTGAAAAGCCATGTTTTGGTTAAAGGTTTCCCCTCATTTTTTTGTTAACAGCTATTTAATCTTGCCAGAAGGCTTTGGTTTTTGCTGCTGACAATTAGGACAGTGGAACAGGTCTTGGCTTATTTGTGGTTTTATGTGTCTGAAGAGAGAGGAGGGGTAGATCCTACTGGGCACAGCACCACTTGCAGACCATTAGAATCTTGCCTGTTGCCATCGAAGCACCACAGCCCCGGCCTCATGGGGCTAGCAGGGTTTAAGCAGCCTTTGCATCCTGCTGTGCTTGCATTAGTTGACTACTAACCAAGCATATGTCAGCCTTCCTAGGCTGAATTGCTGGGAGCACCTGTAGGGCAAGGAGAGAAAATCAGGGAATAGTTTGTCTGAACGGATTAATTCAGGTTTGTCATTCCTCATTTGTGCACTGTGGTGCCTGGCTGTGCCATCTCCATGCCTTGGGGACACAAGGTGGCTCAGGTGGCAGAGTGATGTGCTGCTGAATTCGAGCCTTCAGAGCAGGGCCCAAAGCTCAGATGAGTGTTCCCAAAATTCCTAATCTTGCTAATCACATAGTCCTGCATGCAAGTAAAATGTGCCCCTGCAGTCTTGAGGTTGACTTAGTACAGGGCATTTCATTCACATTGAGTAGACTAAAAGTAAACTCTGTAAGGCTCCTTCCTTCACTGTTGCTAGAATTTTTTTCCTTCCTGAAATTCCAAGTAATTCATTACCACTTTTTTCTTATCTCTGGCAAAAATCAGTTGACATCCTCTTTGGGTAGAGAGGCAGCTCTGAGGTCAGAGAAGCCCAAGACTTGGAGGCTGGCCTGCCTCCCTTTGCCCTCTGGCCTCCAGAGAAGGAACCTTTATTCTTTTGAAATTTCCACCAAAGCCTCTTTGCTTCTGCTTCCTTTTTCATAATTTATTTACAGAAATTGTCTTTTCAGAGAGATCTGCAGGATGTGCCTTGAGTGCACCTATGTATTTTTGAAGGGCTTTTAGCTGATTCCTCTGGTGTGAGTGATGAGACTGATTAGGGGAATAAAGACCTGTTAAAACAGAGAAGTAAGAGGTTATTCATTACCCTATACCACCTCATATTGCTTGGTTTCCAGCTATTAAGAATACATGAGATACAGGGCTGTTGGAAGTGGACACACAATCCTTACTTTTATCCTAAGGTAGATTCTAGCCCATGTAATTTAACAGTGTCCTAAAAAAAGTCTGGCTTATGTTTTACAGGCTCATGCTTTGAAGTGTGATACTGTTAGCATTCAAGATACGACAGGCATTAAATTTCAGCACTTGTTAAATTAGGAATAATTGTCTCTACTCTGCTCTGTTTTGTGTAAGGAAAGAGCCAAGCAAGATTTTCGCATTAGCCATCCGAGCTCAGTTGTGTCATGCCTGTCAAGACATGGAACATGCTCAAGTTTCCCATTGCATTTCCACCCCTTTCTTGGATTTGTAGGTATTTATTCCTGGCTGAAGAAGTTTGAGGATTTCAGAGTAACTTGTTGGAAATGTGTGGGAATGTCTCTCAATAAGCAGTGTGTGACTGCTTTGGCTTAAGGTAAAATTTAGCATCCAGTCAAGCCTGTAGAGGAATAAAGACATGCTTTCTTTCCCCCTGTGGTGCATGGAGCTGGGGCTGGGAGGTGAGCATGGAACAACACCAACAGTGTTCCTGGAGACCCGGCTGCCTCCTCTGCTGTAGTTTTCCACAGTGGCACAAGGAGTCAAGCAATCTGCAGAGGCAAGGCAAGCCTTTAAAGGAAAATAATGTGCACAGAGAAAAAGAAAATAAGGCAGGGTAGTGATTCCTAAGCCAGCATCTTTGCTGTGTGTGTTCAGTCAGTCTCCAAGCAACCAGCAACATAATAAGGACTCAGTGATTCAGACTCATACAGTGCTGTTCATGCACCTTCATATTGAGGTCTGTATATATTCAGTGTCTATAAGCCCAATCTTACCTTCCTTATCCGTGCTAATTTATTAAATGTGAGGAGCTGGCAGGCAACTGGCCACCTTGCATGCTCAGTGCAGATCTCCAGCCAGATCTCCAGCTGGATTGGCTGGGTGCAGGTCATCATCCCCACTTCTGCCAGGCTTCCTTGCAGCCATCTTCAAAGCCTACAGCTTATTTCCCAAGGACTCTTTAGTTTTGCAGCTTCTCCAAAGCTTTGTGCTGAGTCTGTTAGTCCTCCTCCTGTAGATTTGCCTGGGTTTTGAAAGGTGGAGGTGTCTGCGAGAGTTGTCTGGGAAAAGAAGTCCCTGAATTTCTGAGCACAGAAGGAGTATAGATAAGAGATGCACAGTGTGTTTGGATTTATTGGCCCTGTCTTGGTGGTGACATTGGCAGTACCTTTGCTTGGCACAGGTAATGACTTTGCTGAATGCCTGGTCTTGGTGCCAGCACTGCTGCAGACAGCAGAGCTTGGTGTTCGGGCACAGGAAAGCACACTGGGGTAGTTTCATCTATTTTAGGTGCGTCCTTGGAACTGGCTCCACACAGATATTATGAAAGCACACTTTGTAGCAGAGAGGAAGCTACTGAAAGAGAAAACTGTTGCAAAAAAAGCATGAAGGAAATTTCCACTGGTCCCAGAAACCCAACTTGGTATGGCTTCCAGAGCAAACCTCCTTCAGTCTCCAGGACTATTCTTTCAGATGAAATCAATATTTATGATTTTTTTTCAATTAGCACACTTTGGAGGTGATTTATAAATGTAAGAAATCATAAATGCGTTACTTTGGGCCTAAAAAGTGTTTTACAGGCACATCTAAGAGTGCTCAGGGCCAGATTGGATGAGGCTTTGAACAACCTGGTCTCCTGGAAGATATCTCTGCCCATGGCAGGGGGTTTGGAACTAGATGATGTTTCAAGGTCCCTTCCAACCCATGATCTGCATTCTGTGGTTCCATGACAGCCCTGACCTGGGGTCCATCAGGAAGGCTTCCAAATGGGGCTTTCCACGTCTCCTGAGGTCTGGCTGCTGGTGCAGCCACCTCTAGCTCTGGTAGCCTTAGTGCAGAAACCCGGGGAAGGGTGCCCCCCCTTAAAGGTGGGATGTCACACCCGATCCCATCAAAAAAGCTCCAGCAAAAAAGAGCAGGGGAAAAGAAAAACATGTAAAAGCATTTATTGTTTGGTTCGATGCATTAGCCCTTTTGGGTTGGCAGTAGTTGTGGTGGGCAAGTAACAAAAGCCAACCCAAATCAACAGCATTGTGGGACTGGTAATTTTTAATAAAGACATTAATCCAAACACTTGGGTCCCCCCCAGAATTTTTACTGTCACAAAAAGCTCCTCTTCACAACAAGTGTTTGCCCTCAGCTAATGAGTGGAACACAGAAGCCCAGGGAGAGCCCAGCCCCAGCAGTGTGAGACATGCCCACTTCATGGCACACTTTCAAAGGCTTCCTGGTGGAAAAACTGTGTGTAGTCACAGGCTCCCATCTGCTTGAGAGGGGAGATGGGAATACTTTGGCAAAACTTCAAGATTTTGGCACGGATGAAAACCAAGCCTCCAATGGGACACACTGGTGTTGCTGTGTGGCTTTTAGTGAGAATTAATTGTTGGGTTCTCACAGTAAATGCAGTGCTAGACTGTCCCAGCACTTAGAGCACATCACCCCTTCCAAAGAGAAATACCCCTTTCTCATCAGGGGTTTGAGCAGCAATCTTAATTAAGGCAATCTCTAGGTCTGTTCATGATTGTGTTTTCACCCATCTGGCTCATATTTGTCATTTTCTTTTCTTCAATGATACAAACCTTTTTTCCCTCATCTTGGGTGGCAGTAAAAGAAAAGGCTTTTCTGGAAACTAAAAAAGCCTTTTGAGGAAAACAAAAAAAAAGAAGTTTATGTATTAAAATAGGAAACTTACTTTAAAAGATTCAGCTGTGAGGTTGACTCAAAATAGATTTGTTAACCATACGGTCTTGATCCAAACCAAAGATTACACTTCGTGGATGAAGATTCACTTTTATTTTGTAAATTCTTGTACATGTTCTTTTAGTCTTCTGGGGAAAAAAAAATATTTTGCTTTTCTCTACTTTGTTTCCCCTCCCCCATTTTTTACATTTTGGTCTTCATGATCTATAAAAATAACCCTAATTTTCCTCTGCTCTGGATAAACCCATAGCTATTATAAACTAGAAGCAAAAGCCCCTTTCATATTGTTGATATTGGATGTTAGTTTAATTTCAGTGGGGCTTTCTAAAAGTGTAATGCAAGTAGAGTTTATTACTATTTGAGTCTTTAATTGCTGTAGTAATATTTTTTTACAGCTCCTTATTTTTATGTTTAAGGGTCCCCAGACCCTTTGATTTATAGGCATTGGCAAATGATTGATAAATGATGGAGGTTACTTAGAAAAACTGAAGGCTTTGTATGAAATAGAAGCGGTGCCAGAATGACTGTGCAGGAACCACCAGTGTATTTAATGTGATGCATACTACATAGCTGCTACAAGCTGCAGCCAAAGCTATCACAAATATCAACTGTTCCCTGAGAAGAGACTAAAAACCGTAAAAACAAGGGGGGTGGGGGGTGGGGGTGGTTTCCTGCTTCTCAGGAGAAGTGTGGTGTGTTCACTTGCAATCTAGCTTTCCATTTCAGTGTCTCAGGGTATTTATTTCTGGATATCATAGCCACAAAAGAAAAAAGAAAAAGAAAGGTAATAGGCAGGGTTTTCACAGGCACCTAAAGAAGTTAGACACCTAATTTCTGTGACATTCCAATGGGAGTTGTTATCTTTCCCTCTTAAGCTCCTTTGAAATAGCAAACAAGGGTTTCTGTTTCATGCTTGTTGAGCTTCCTCACTGCTTCTGCTGCTATCGGTTGTTATTTTGGTTTCAGAAAATTTGAGGGGCTCGGGTACCTGGCAGAAACTGTATTTTTATACTATTTGTATTTTGACCCTAAACTCCAAACAGTTTACACTTACCAGAGTAAGAAGTAATAGATGCATTCCTGGGTGAATGCAGAAGACATTTGCTTTAATGAAAAGCTTCTGCTGATAGTGCTCCCTGTGTTAAGTCACCTCAGGTTGCTTTTTTTCCTTGATGTCTTAAAATGTATTGGAAAGCTAGTTCTTCAGGAGGAAAAGCACAGAGATAAGTGCCGGATGCCTGTGTTGGAAATGGCATGGTCAAACAGTGCAAAAGGTGAACGAGCATTGATTATTATCCTTGGCTTGTTTTGTAATTCCTGATTTTTAAAGCTTTTGATATTCTTCCCACTGGAGCACACTTAGGTATGCAATAACTCCTGGGGAGGGTGGTGAATGCTCCTGCAGGGTCAAGTCCCTGCACAGTGGAGAGGGAGCCCTGGTAGCTTTGAATTTGTGACAGTGTTTTGTGGACCCATGTGAGTAACTGGACACAGAATATCCCCAGTGTCTGATCTAGGAATGGATCTGATCCAGGAAATGCTGGACAGGGCAAGGAAACTAGGACTACCTGCTTTGGCTGGAGTCCCCCGCTGAACTGAATGAAGCGTGACACAGAGCTGCACCCTGACAGGCGCCAGCTGACTTCAGCTGGGAGCTGGAGCAAGCCCAGCCATGGCATATGTTCGCAATCAAAAAGTCATTAAAAATTCACATAGACAAGTTACTCAGTTTGGATCCTGTCTGTGAAACTCTGCACTCCAGACGATGCAGTAACTCGGGCTCAATCTTCCCTAATCCTGTGAACCTGTGGGAGATGGGAGAAGGGCACTTGCTCTGGTTGGATTTTCATTTTTCTTAATCTGAAGGAAATGATTTCCCTCCCATTGGCCTTGGCCGATGTCTTCTGACAGGTGGATGTCTTCTGAAAGGCATATCTCTGAGCATCATCTTTCTTGGCAGGCATTCTGCTGAAGCTCAGCCAGGGGGTGGGGGGGAAAGAGTAATTAATTTTGTCCCTATATTAATCGTGTAGGCTAATGCAGTCCTCTCGTTTGGACTCTGATTTTGGTTGCTAAATATAGAAGTCATTAAAAGGGTTAATGTCGAGCCCTCCTCCCACTCAGGATGCTGCTGTAGGAAATCCATAGGAAACAAGTCATCTATAGGTACCTTTGAAATGAAGTGCACAGTAACATGCAATGAGTTAGATGAAAACAAGTTTATTCTGGGTTTATACAGCACTCTGGCAGTGAAAAAGAATTTGATACTGAAAAAGCAACAAGTTAGAGGCCCTGGTAATTTGCTGTTGGCAACCACACTTGTACTTGGGTGCAGCATGATTGACAGGTACTGCAGGCTTTCTATGAATGTCACTGCCACTTGGAAGTGTGGGAGGAGACATTTGCCATGAAATATTTCCCTTGTTCCTGTCCTTCTCTTGCAGACAGTGTCACAGGTGCCTGCTCCCCAAGGGATTAGACTTTCTCTGGTGGTCTCCCATAACAAATCAGTAGAGATTCCCTTCTGGTTTCCTACACAGTGGCTTTCACTGAAGGTGAAGATGGAACTGAAGTTTATGCTGTCCTACTTACCAAAATTTCAGTGCCACTCTTCTTTCTGTCACTGCTCTTTCAAAGGTGCAGATAGTCCTTGAAAGAAGCAGAGAAGTAGGAGGAGATTATCAGGAAGTCACTTTTATTGTATTGCAGGGAGAAATCCATTGCTTAAGAAGCCATTGCTTAAGAAGCCAAATTCTTAGCAACTTCTTTGTGGTATGACATTCTTTGGAAAAATGAAAATCATTAGGTAGTCAGTCCTTGCCCAGAGTTGAGCTTTGGATAAATTAGCAACTCTTCAAGGCACAATTTTGTTAATTGCCAACAATTACACACTTTGTTTTTTACATTAGACCAGCTGTGCTGAAAGTTCCTGTGCCTCTAGTGCATTTTCCAGTTTTTAATGGGCTTGGTATTAAGCCTCAACAATCAGAAGCTTGTTCTTATGTTGGAAAAAGTTCTCTCTGTGATCAGTAAAATTAACCTGGTAATTTTAGCTTTTTAGTTTAATTTGTGGAGCCGTCTTTGTTTGTTTATGAATCCCTTCTTCCCTCATTGTAGTTATTCAAGTATGGTCTTTTTGACTTGGCAGTTATTTTTACATGACAAGTAATCTCAGAAAGAGATGCTTCTAGTTTGGATTAACACAAGTCCGAAAAACTTCGCTGCATACTTTTGGAATATTAAGCAGCTTGATAAGATGTGAAAATATGTTTTTAATGTTTATTTGCCTCTGCTGGTGAGGAGGGAAGGAGCCAACCACGGAAGTGATTTTTCTGAGAGGAGCTGTTAAGAGCTTCCTCTGTGCCTGGCAAAACCAATTGCTGGCTGACTTTGAGGATAGGCCAGTGTAAGAGCTGAACACACCTCTGTGAGATTCACATTTTGGACCGAACAAACCCCAGGAATCTCTCTCTTTCTTCCAGCCTGGGAACAGGTCACAGGCCGGGCTGGCTGGTGCTGTCCCAGCAGGGCTGAGCCCTGCTCTGCTGCAGTGCTGACTGGGCCAGGTGCCAGCAGCTGCTGAGCAGGGGCAAGGGAGGCCATCGGCCCATGGTGTGCTGCAGCTGAATCCAGCCTGGCTGATAAGATCCTGGCCGTCCCCCCAGCCCAGCATGGTCACCAAATAATCCTCCACCATAAACAGCTGCAGCCGCCATTCTGCCCAGGCCCCCCAAGATCCTGACACAGCTCCCCTAGTGCATAGTGAAATACTTCACTGAAACAGCTCCTGCCACCACCTGGCAGAGATCACACGGCCATCAGCAGGCCCAGGTGAGATATTAACTCTTTTACTGCACAGATGAAACTTGCGAACACCAATCCTCTCTTGAGTAAGAGAAAAGGAAAGAATAAAGACACGTAGAGATACAACATGAAGACACGAAGGTCAGTAAAGAAAGAGTCAAATCTCAGATGGGAGGAGAATGAGGAGATGCCTTAGTCTTGGGCTGAAATTCTTTTGTGAGGCTATGGTGATGGACTCTGACACACTATAATATCCTTGTAGTTCATGAAAAAGTATGGGGGGATAGAGCATTTATACTGTAGATGGGAGCAAAAGCACCAGTGCTGAAGCAAGCAGATGTTGAAGTAGCTGTGATCCAAATGAGAAGCTTAAACAGAGAGAGACAAAAGTGATGAAGACCCTTTGCTCCCATGGAAAAAGAAGAAAACCTCTGTTCCCAGGGGTGAAGATGATCTCAGAGACAGATGAAGAGAACCTTTGCTTTTGAGCAGTTCATCCTTAAAAGTGTACCCCATTAGCTAAAGATTGAGCCTTCAAAAACAGTTGTGGGGAAAGCTGTAAGTTGAGGGGAGGGACTTCCATGCAGTGATCAGGTTTCCATTTTCCCAGGCAGATGATTCACTCTGACATTGAAGCCATGAGAAAACTGTTTCTTGTGGAGAAGTCTTCATGGCATGGCAAGAGATTCCTCTCCCTAAGAGAACTAATGAAAGATTATTCTAGAGGTGGTAAACTGACTGAAAGTCCTAGGTTTTGTCTCTGTATGTTGTCAGTGGGAAAGAAAAGAAGATTGTGTAGGGGGAGGAGAAGAGTTCTGAAGATTTTATTCAGATACTTATTATTTTTCTTTTAATTCTGTTAATATGTTTTTCTTTATACTCTTTAGAGTTTGAGCCTGCTTTACTTTCCTAATTCTTATCTCGCAGCAGAAAATGAGAAAAAATTCTAGTAGGTGCGTTGGCATTTGGCCAACATTAGACCCACTACATCAATTGGTACATTGGCCATTAAACTCAAATTGGCGAACCAAAACCACTACATGCCAATAGTTAAATGCAGTGTAAACCAATTTCTGAGTTTATTTGCTTTTATGCATTTGCTCTGGCATGCAGACTAACCTCACTTTTGGGATGTGACAAGGGCAAACACAGGACTGTGTAGATTAATGGGTGTGTTTGCCACAGTCGAACATGTGGTTCCTAAAGTTCAGGACATGTAAAAATACAGAATTAAAACACTGATGGCTTGTGCCAGACAGACACTCCTTCTGAAGGGTGAAGCTGTATGGCATTTCTTTACTTTCTTTTTCCTCTTTGGAGAGGAGAATTGGCACAAAAGGAAAACTCTACCCTGAATTAAAGAGAAGGCGTGCAGCAGCTGAGGGCACCATGGCTGTAAGACGTGGGCTGCTCTCGGGGGGGACTGTGTAATACCAACTCAAAGTATCAATATCAGGCTCTGCAGGGGTAAGGTGGGCAAAGAGGTCCTCGGCATGAGCCAGTTTCAAGGCCAGAGTGACCAAGCAATGACTCGTGGTGTCCACATCAGAAATGGAGGGCTGAAACGGTCTTGTGCCAGACCCACAGTGCCTGGATGGGAACGGGGTGAGATGCCCTGGTACATCCCAGGCTGTTTCTTGGACCTCAACAAACCTCGGTTGAGTCTGGTAAGTAGTCTGTGTCTCAGGAAGTATGGGAACTGTGGGTAATTCCTCAAAGTACCAGAGTAAGCAGATCCAGGAAAAGGCATCCTGGGGCTCTTCCAGCCTCGCTTGGTGGTGGGATATTAACCTAGGATGGTGTTGGTTGGACTGACCAATTCTCTGGAGCTGTCACCAGCAGAGAGTGGTGACATTCATGAAGTGAGTTTGGATGCCAGTTATCACAGTCATGTTAGGTGCTAGTGGACTACTTTGCCAGCTTGGCCAGAACAGAGCTTCCTGGGGTTAGTATCTTCTGGTAATGGTGGGAGAGAGCATGGTGGCATGTTGCCATACTTCTGTCCCTGCCTCCTTACCGTAGCAGCTCTCAAAATGCCCGAATATAGGCAGGAGTTAAGTTCCTTGTTGACTGTGAGGCTGACCGTTGCAACAGTGAAACTTTGCTCCTTACCAGAATAACTCTTCCTTCTTTTTAATATCCATTGCAGGAAGTTGGTGCTCTTATATCTCAGTAATAAATTTACAGTTTTCTGAGACCCTCTATAAAATAAAACCTGCTGTGGATCTGGTCCAAAGCCCATTTGAGTGAATCACATGGATTCCCGTGGATTTGTCAGTGTTTATGAATCAAGCCCTATAGTTATCAGTATATTGCAAACAGAAAACTCTGCATTACTATTTTTAGTGAGTTGCTTGTTCCTAGATAACTCTTAATGGGGGAGCAACACCTTCGGTCAGTGCTCTTTCCCAAGGAATTGCCTCTCTGCCACTTCAGAAAAGCAACTTCTGTTCTTTCAGGCAGATTTTAATTTTTGTAATTTCTGTAGTTAACCATTTAGTGGTGACACACATTAACCTCATTCTTCTTCCATATTGTCTGGTCAGCCCCCATTAATCCAAACAGCTCCACCCTGGAGGCCTGGGCTGTGGCAAATGTTTGCACCTCTTTCCAAACCCATGCTGCTGGAATGCCTTTGCTGCCAGCTGCTGAATAGGGTTGTTTTGGTCATATATGCTGGGACATCTTTCTTCTCTGTTGATGGAATCCGAAGGTTGAGATCATCTCCTGTTTTTCCAGAACAAACTGTTGGCAGATGGGGCTTCTGTCTCTACTGCCATCCAGAGGCATGGCAGCAGGGAAGGATTTTCTGCCCCCAAATTCATCCTCAGTTCACCCCCATCCTCAGGTGCTGGTGTGATGAAGGGTGAGATAGATTCTTGGTTTATCCACTGTCATATCTTGTGTGCTGGGTACAATCTTTCACAGGTTTGTAACAGGAGAGTGATTTTGTCACTGCTGAGGCTCTCTGGCACTTACTGAAAATACACAGGTTGACAATCACTCTCTTAAACTCTTAGTGCAGTCCCCAAGGGCCACGTTCCCCAACCATCACTGGCTCCCAAATAATAAAAAACACTAATGAGTTGCATATTTTTAAAACAAAACTTCTAAATATGTGTTTGCTCTTATTTCCTCTAAAGTTTTTATGGTTTGCGTATCTATGTGACTGCAAGCATCAGGGAATTGCCCTGCTTTTCCCCACCTGGTGGGTCTCACGTAGTTATGTCATCTAGATTGGAAAGTCATCTAGGTAGCCTCATTCCTTCTCCCAGAACATACTGGGATTGTGAAGCTTGCTTTATAATCAAAGCTGCTGACAGCAAAAGATTCCCAGATCCTGGGTCTTCAAAATGTGGTCTGTGTTAGGAAAACCAAAATTAATTCAAAACAAAATTTCCAGAACTGTGAGAGCACATGTGAACGGGCTCCTGACAGAAAAATCAATCCTTTGTAAATTGAATTCTTGGAGATTCACTACTTCAGAAGCTGAATGATTACTTGCACAGTATCTCTATCACATATGGTATATCTCTTGAACAGTCTAATTTTACAAACCAGTACATTCTTAAAGGCTAGTTAGGGTTTGGGTATTTTTCTTTTATTCTTATTTTTGTCTGGATTAGCTGCAGGAAAGAGTGACCATTTTGGAATAGATGAGTGGATCTGCAAACATCAATTAAATCGATAAAGCAGCACAAGTTATGCCCCGTGCGCAAGGTAAAGTCTGCAACAGGTTTACTCATTCAGCTCTCCATCATACAATTTTAGCAGTGCAAACAGAAACCTCCACAGATTTAGGATGTGCAGACTGCACAGGCTGGATTGCTCTATCAGCCCCTTAGCAGACTGGAAACTGTTATGCAGTGGAACATTGGAGCATGACTGTTCTTCAACATGGCTCAGAGCCAAACTCCTCAGAGCAGTATTTGGCTAATCATTTGGATTGAAACAAATGATACATTGAAATTACCTCTTCCTGCTCCTGCAAGATTTCAGGTAGTGCTGCTTTTATTTTTGTTTGTTTGTTTATTAATGTATTTAAAAGGGGAAGGTATTTCAGTGCTTATGAAAAGCCAATACCCGGCAGGACTGAGAACAGCCTGAAACGATGTTGGCAAGGGCCAAGGCATTTCCTTCATCTCACCAAAGCACCCCAGGCTTTCCTGACAATAGCCCTATTCCCTCCTGTGCCTCTCCAGAGCAATGATTGAAAATTGCACCTCTGTGTTGATTGGTTTTTGTTGGTTTTTTGTTTAGTTTTGTTTTGTTTTTTAAATATATAGCATGTATGTGTTTTAGTCTTTATTAGCCACCATTGAAAAGTAAATGAAACAACCAACAATAAATGAAGCTTTTATTTCAAGCAGAGTTAGGTTAAACGAATAATCAGTCCTTAAACTGAAGGAGTCAATATAGTGGTTACAGAAAGCAGACCAGAAAATATACAGAACTGCTTTAGAAAAAGGAAAAAAAAAACCACCCCGAGACAGCAGGAAACAAAGAGTTATTCAGCTGATCAAGTGATAGATGCCTGTGAAGAGGTCAAGGGGTGCAAGACCGTGTGAAGAACAGCATTTCATTTTAAATACCCCAACTTAAGCCTGCTCTTTCAAAAGGAGTTTATACTGGAAAAGGCAGGATATATTGCTATGCCTATCAGCAGTGACAGGACATAAAGACCAGCAGTGCTTGATCAGATATTCACAGGTAATGTAGTGTTTCCATTAGGAATTAAACATAAAACTTTTTAGGTTTTATAATGCAGAAGCAGGCAGACTTGTAACAAACAATAGTTTGGTGGATGCTTGCAGCCCAAAGCAGCACTTTAAAATTATACATAACAGTGCTATTGCTTTATAGAGATGAGGCAAACCCACCATCTGCACACAGATCTGTGTGATATATTCCAGTGCACAGCAGCCCATGACACAGGGCTGTAACAATTTTTAATACACTTAAAAGTCAGCTTTAAATGTTTACATAAGAACCATAGCAATGGTATTGCTAATATGACTGCTCAATTTGTGTAAGTGTATGAGTGTGCTCAAAATGAAGGTGTACACCTTGAGGGTGAGGAGCCACATGTCCCATGAATTGTGTTGCCACAGGCTGCTCAGAGTCCGAGCAGCCTCTGGGAGGTCTGGGACTGAGATGGGAACAATTCCCAGGATGGCCCAGGGTGACACGCTACTGGCTGACTTCTGCACTCAGTGCTGTAGCTAAACTTCCAGAAGAACAAGCAGTGGCTGTGGGAAGGCTGAAGATTTGCAGGACCCAGCCTTTGTGTCTGGATGTGCCTTCTCCTGTAATTGCAGGAAAAAACCAAGTACCTAAAAAACATTTTTTAAAAAATGCATGAATGATTTCAGACTTGCAAAGGGAAACTGTACACTTTCCAGGGGAATGTGCAGCAAAAGTACATGTGATGAATTTCCTTTAATTAAAATGTTGTTTACAGAGACCTTATCAAGACATTTGGTTTCAGTGTTTCACATATTTTAGAGTTGGGAGATGTCCTTTAACCAAAAATTTCTTCTCCAATGGGGATTGCATGATAAGAGATTGAACATCTCTCTTAAGAGAGTGGCATGCAGGAGAGGGGGAAACCTGAGCTCAATCCCTACCACTGACTCCTTTCTTTCCTGCAGAGTAGCAAACAGCCAAACCATGTGGCTTAGCTTCTCTCAAGATTTTTGCAGGGTACAGGGATCTTGAGACACCCAGGCTAGCTCTGAAATATATGAATGGAGTCTAGGAGTCATGTTGAGATGTGCAACATATTGGGATAAGCTTTTTGCATGGGTCTAATTTTTTCTCATATCCAGGGTGCCAGCACAGGCATCTCTGCATGGTCCTGAGCTGGATTATGTAGTGACCATAATGTCTCGAGATCCTGGAGGTTGAGAAATGCTATTGGGATATGGCCTTTCTAAAACTGGATTTGGATATCCTCAATTGTCCCTTCCTGCACTGGGAATCTTGAACCCTTAGGGTCTGCCTGGTTCTCAATGAGAGTTGCTGCTGGTGCATAGGAGAATGCACAAAGCACCTTACATCTATAACGGAACAGCAGAACCCAAAAGCTTGGTGACCACAGCAAAATACCAAACATGGATGATAACATCCAGCTGTAGTAGTTCAGAGAAGAGATGTGAGGACCAAGGAAGAAGTGTGTTATAAATGCAATGGCAAATATCGGATTAACAAAGAAACAATTTATTAATAACATGATATCGATCACCAATAAAAGAGAAAACCTCAAAATAGGAAATTAGCAGCGCCGCGCCGGGTGGATAGAGGTCTGCACACCAGGGTACAGGTCGCCCAAATCCACCCCGAACGATTCTCAGTCCACCATTTTATAGGATTTTTCTGCCCTGAGGCAGTCCAGGTGTCCAGGGTGGGCCAAATAGTCCAAATTTCTTTTCAATGGCCTTCCTGGATCTGCCAAGTCCCGTTGATCCATTCCGGGAAGGTCTTTTCTTATGCCGATTGTACCAGTCAGTCTAATGTTGATTCCAGTATGCATATCGTGCCAGGGCGTTGACGAAATCTGCATCGTGGTCAAGAAGGAATTCTCCTTGCATTGGAAAGGATGCGATTCTTATCGGGGCTAGCTAGCGTCTTTGTTCAGTCTGATGGTCCTTGTCCTGTTTCGCAACTGGAGCCGTGGAGGCTGGGGATACAGATTTCTACCTACTAGACTTAACATTTTATTAACATCATTCTTATTATACATTAGATTATTATTTTATACACGAATTTTTACACCAAATTTATCACAAGTGTCAGGAAAACCTGGTTGCTTTAGGGTTTGTTATTTCCATGATTGCTAAGCTGGCCACTGGATCACCAGGAGAGTTTTCTGGCACTTGTTTTAAAATTTTTAAGCCTAATGAACAACTGTTTGAACCAGCATTTGACTTCCAACTGAAGTAGCTTTAAAGTATTTCTTTAACTAATCAAAATTGTATGCTAAGTAGAAATACCACGGTGAGGGCTGGAGGATGAAACAGCAGACTAAAATAGACTGAAACCCGGCAAACAGCATTTAGCCTTGGGTTTAGGCATATAAGTAATAATACTGATTTCAGCTGAGCTGTTGTCATGAGGGCAGCCAGCTCAATCTGGGGCTTAGTGCATTTGTCATCCAGATAGAGATAGAAGAGATCCCAAAGGTAGATATGCCTGCTGCTAATTTAGAAAAAGAAGCTTAGAAAGTTTTCTGCTCCAAAACGGAGTCAGAACCGTGCAATAGATGTGCATAAAAAATAGGGCAAAGTTCTGCCTCTAAACAAGTAATTAGCAACCCTTATAATTGCCAGGCACAGGTTATGATTCTTTAAAAGTTTTGACTTGCATTCCTTTTTGACTTTTTAAATAAATCTTAAAAAGACTCATGTATTTCCTTAGGTATGTCCTTACTTTCATCTCTGAAGATTTCCATTTATAGTTTTTGAAATATTGGCAAGTATGCAGAAGATGTAGGCTGTGCTATTGCAAAACCCAGCACACGTCAGCACCAAGAAATTGCCGTACAGGGACCTTAAATTAGAATTATAATGGGCTTGGTAGTAATTGAGCTGAATACTTGATTTCTTTAGCTGATTGGCCATCCAACAAAATAACAGAAAATGTATCTGAGGTGAACAAAAGAAAGGGGTTTCCCAATTAAAATGAAATCCAAAATCAAGGGATTATGAATTCAGCCCAAGCTGAATGATTTTTTGTGGTATAGAAAAATAATTTCTTGCAGACTAAGTTTCTTTCTCCTGACAGTGAATTTAAAATGTTTTTATTGAATAAATATTTCAAATTCTTGCCCACTACAATTATGCCCCTTTTGATTGAAATAGTTGTGGAATTTGTGGCCAGATTTGTTTGGCCTGAGGTATATTTTGAAGGAAAAAGGATCTCTGCAAAGGAAATTTGCCCCACTAACTAGCACATCTACAGTTCTTTCTGCTTCCCTGGACACTAGATTACATATTTCCACTTCACTTTGTTTTCTTTAGGGAGCAGATGGAGTGATTCAAGTCTTTTTTAATGCACTAATTATAGTTTTACACAGTGAGCAGAAGGATTTGGTGTGTTGCTTTCTTTGGGTACTTATATTCTCATGTATATTGCTGGCCTGGCTGGGCCCTGGCACTGGCTTCTGGACCCACCATCTATAAAATCAGGCCAGGTTTTGCTCAGATCAACTTAAGGCTGCTGAGATTTCCAGCCTGTGCTATCTTATGATGAGGCTGCAATGCTTTAGGCACTCATTTATTTAGATTAGAAACTTCAGCATGGCAGCACATCCCCATAACCACCACAAACAGTTGATGAGCTGGTTGTTCAAGAAGTTGTTCTCATGTACAGGCTATGTATGAAGAAGGTGGCAGTACGTGCAGGTACATAATAGCGGCTCTCAGAAAAGATAATTTCTAGAAATTATTATTTGTTATTGCTTCCACAACATGAGAGGAGAACGAGGGCATTCAACTGATTATGAAAATAAGACTTAACAAGAGGTGCTCTTAGTATGAAAGTATGGCAGGTGGGAGAACTGTTTGGGAGCAGTGACATTATCCTAATCTCTTGCTTTACTACAGCTTGCCTAGACATCATTAAGGTTGAAAAGTGCTTGCTTTTCTTCCTCTGGGGTATAAAATGTCTAACAGAAGGGGAAGGCAGAATTTTTGTGAGAAGTGTTGTCCTGGTTCAATGTAGATCTTTTGTTATGTGTCAGAGACTTGTTATTTCATGAGCCCCTTAGTCAATAAATACATTTTAGATTTGAAGAATGTGTGACATTATATAGCATACATTTCATAGAAATATTGTGGCTGCACAGGAAGCAGCAGATACTTTATTCCTTGATTTCTTAATAGTGCTCTGTAATCTGTTTAAGTTCTCCTTGACTTGTG
Organism: Zosterops lateralis; assembly: GCF_965231275.1. Lineage (NCBI taxonomy): Eukaryota > Metazoa > Chordata > Aves > Passeriformes > Zosteropidae > Zosterops > Zosterops lateralis. The sequence continues at coordinate 19,471,105 of NC_139765.1, forward strand.
ACTAGAGTTATTTAAGAACAACAAGCTTTCTCCCATTTTCATGCATTAGGTGTCTGGTGTCTTGAGACCACAGCTCTGAGGAAAGGATGATGTGATTACAAAGGGTTTGATGAGACCTGTGGGGCACCCAAGGGGTGCTCCCAAATCCTGCTTGAGGATGGCTGCCGGAATGGAGGATGCACAAAGATATCAATTATGCCAAGGGATTGTGCTCAGCACAACTCAGAGGGGCGGAACAGGAGAGAGAAAGGAAACCGTGGGACTCTGGACCTGTTTTCAGACCCCAAAAGCAGCCTGTGGTTTCAGACAATAATATTATTCAGCAGTGTGAACAGGAAATTGTTCATGCTTTTCTACAGATCCATGTCATCACTGCACATGGTGTACATTTGTGATGTTGGGCCCCATACCCAACCTGCTTTTGGCTTAATTTCCTGACAACCCCACAGTGCTGCAGAGATGTTGCAGTTCTGAGACCAAAGTATTGTTTGGATGTAAAATCTGCATGAAGGACCCTGAGGGTACCACCAGCACTGTATCACTGTTGTGTGGGGCTTGCACCATGCCTTCTCAGAGGTCTAAGGAGTGCTATGCATAACAATTGCCTGACCCAGAGTCACACAGACATTCTCCTCAGCAGCCCTTGCTGAATGTGAGCAGGTGTGTCTTGTGTCCCTGGGTATCTCTATTCACTTGTCTTGTGGCATTGCTTTGGGGCTGTCACTCTGGCTGTGTGATCTCGAGCCCCCTAAACCGTTCCTCAACCCCTCAGAAACCCGAGAATTTGTGTAATGTGGAGATTTTTTCTGCATTTCACGTGGGAACATAGGTTTATACTGAAATAGTTGTGCCAGTTCAACATCTCATGTGAATGTGGTTACACCCAGTAGGTGCAGAATCTATTTAACTTAACAGCAGTAGGAACAGAGACCTCATTTGGATCTCCTAACTGGACATGTGTAATCAGCTTCTGCTTGTAGACTGCCTGATTAGGCAAGATCTTGAGGCATTACTATGTCGATTTAGTCCTTCTGAAAGGACTGTGGACTTCGTGTCCACAAAGCTCTGTAGACATGTGCAACAATCTCAGTCCTGTGTGTTCACGGTACAAATATATATTTAACCTCTGCAAATGTAAAATGTGCTGTATTGGGAACAGCCAGTGCCACTTGATCACAGGTGGCTTTCTCAGTGTTCCTCTCCATCTAAAGTGGCACGGGGTAGCCACTGGGTGTGGTTGTGCTGAGGGGACATGTGTGATACTGCCACAGGGCATGGAGTGATGGGGAAAAGCCTGAGATTTGGGTGCTAGGAAAAGGGTAAGGCCCAGGCTAAGGAGGCTGCAGCAACCATTAGCTCCAGCCTTGCAGGAGGCTGGGTCTTCAGCCTCCCAACAGCTGTCCTCACTTCACCCCCTTTCTCATCCTCAGCCCCTTTCTTCTTGTGCTGAAAATGTATTTGTTCTGTTTTTTGTCTTTACCAATGGTTGTGGGGGAAGGGAGTGAAGCTGATATTTTGTTTTTAGTTCCTCCAGGAGCTCAGCCCTCATTGATACTTGCCAGGTCTGAAATGTAGCAGAGACACTTTGAGCTGAGTGCATAAATGTCTGCAGGGGAAAAAAGAGAGCTGGTTGGTTTTGCTTTAATAATAAAATAAAGGTCCCACTAAAATTCACCCATGGGCCAAGGAACAAGCATGATAAATTGCAGCCCAGAGGGTAATTCTTCTGGAAAGGTAAAATAATCTAAAAATAGCACCTTAGAATGAAAGTGCTTCATTGACAATAACTACAGTGTTGCTACAGTGATGCTGGAGAAAAATGATCGTTGTTACTTAGACTGCCACAGAACTGCTCCTCCGCCCTCCCATGGCCTGAATCAACTGCTAGTATTAAAATCACAGACAAATTTTCTGTTATATTTCAATTTTTTTCCTCATCTGAATGCTTCTCTGTTCTAATGGATATCTCGCAGACAAATGAAACACCATCAGGGGAAGGCATTGAAATAAAATTTACTGGTCAGCTCAGTGTGATCTATCTATGTATTATCTCAATTGCAACTCATGCTCTTTCGTTTATCAGAACTGCTTTCTCTAAGAGCAGGGAGGCAGCAGTCAGAATGACCCAAAGGTAACAGCTTGATGGGACTGTTCACGCTTTTTTTTTTTTTTTTTTGCCTGCAGCAAGTAAAAGACATAATACTGATGAAATCTGGAGCCTTTTGTTTCAACAAGTTTCAAATTAAACACCTCCCAGGGTACACCCTATCCTGCTTTGTGAGAATTATGAGACATGAGAAAGTTGAAACTCCAAATTTCTTTTAAGAAAACATAGTTTGGCAACAGTGTTTCTTTTAGCATTCATACTAACAACAGAAGAGTGGGTAATACTCTTTTGATATATTCAGCCCATTCAGGCCCAATTTGGGGGATTTGAAATGTAACACGACTTCGAAACATTTATGGCTCTGTAGAGACTATTTGCAGGCAAGTAAAGCTTCACAATCTTTTGTGTGGCAGCTGAAACCTACTTAGCTGTCTGCCTTAGGTGAAGCTGGTAAATGGCTCCATTTATACAGCAGCTGCATCTCAAATGCAATCCATACAGCTGGCGGCGGACCAGTTGCAATGTAGATGATATTTTAATTTCCCCGTCAAATGCTGTCTGTAATTTGTGAGGCTTTCCTTAGACAAATGAAGCAATATTAAATCACACAGCAGGTACTGTGTGATACTTCCTGCCTTCCTTAAAGAGCCTGGAGTATGCCAGTTACACTGTAAACAATGTTGTATGAACGTGAAAGAAAAAGATATCCGTGTGTTCTTAAAATGAAGTTTAATTTCTCGGTGCATATAGAGTCTCTGACTTTCTTCGTGTTGATTTTGGGCTAGAGCCATCGGTATGCAGACAATTGCTCCTATGTGCCAACTGGCTTTACCTAAAGAAGATACAGAGTCAGTCTCACGGGCTCAAGAAATTATATAATTATACACACACATTAGACATTAGGGGATTTGTAGCCCTCTGAAGCTAGGAATTAAATTTTATGAAGGGTAATTTTAAGAGTGGTTGATTGGCAGTGTGGGAGGATGGAGCATTAGATGGCAAAGGAGGAGGGTTTTATTAACTATCTGTCTGTAGTTTTGCTTTGGGACAATTACTGGGCCAAACTGCATTGAATTCAGAGTTGATGCAGACACCTGAGACTTTGTAATATTGTATAATCTTTTAAAACAGTGACTCAAACTCTGGCTTTGCTAGCTGGAAGGTTTAGTGGTCTCCTTTGTAGCTGGTGTTCCAGTGGTGAGGAAGAATAAGAATGTAGAGGAAAGGTAGGCTGGGTTTAGTTTTTCATACTGCACGCGGAAAGACAATGATGGGCTCTTATCGTGATGTGGCACTGAGAGAAAAGATTTAATTCAGGCAGAGCATTATAGAAACATGAAGAATTTCATAATGCTTTCCTCCACGTGTTTATATATAGCATATTCCTTTTGTTCAGCTTTGCACCAAGTTCAGATATGAAAGGCTGTGTTTAGAAGGTGATTCAGGTTTAAAGTGATGCTGATCCACAGTCGCTGAAAATAATGAAAGGTCTCCTCTGACTTCAGCAAGCTTCAGTTTGGGATTACAAGGCAGGGAGCTCAGAAATGAGACCACCCTCATACATTCTAACACTCTAACACAGATTGCTGTAGCTGATAGCTCTGTCATGGAGAGCAGAATTTGCACTTCTGAATGTCATTTAATGCAGACCTGCTTTGCTGCCTGCAAATACAGAGAGGGAAACAGGTGTGCCAGGGAACAGCAAAATTCAGCACAGCTGCCAAGACAGAGTGCAGAAGGTGAGAGTCATAGTCCAAGGGGGTCTGAAATTCAGAGGCAGCCTTGCCCAAAGGCAGGATACTTCTGGGCAGCTGCCAGGTGTCACGGTAGCTCTTTGGAAGGCAGCTTCTCTCAGGTCCTTCTGGTCTGTGCAGCCCCTGATTTGGGAAGGGGGGAAACATGTCCATCATTCTCCTGTGCTGCACCTGCTTTGGTTACAGCCCTCTTTGTAATAGCCCTGAAATAGAACTGGATCAATAGCTTTGAGAACTGAAAAATAGCATTTCAAAGTGATGTTAATTCTTGAAGAGCTGAATGCTTACACAAACATATGCAGGTGTCTGCCATGGGGGACCAAACTACGTCCTCCAGGTCCAAACAGGACAGATTATGAAATTGTATATCAAAAGGAAGTGTAAACTTTTTTCCTGGAAACTTAGCTCCTGTTAGAGTTCTTGCTGATGGGTGGTAACATTTACGTGCTGGTAGAATAAGATTCCTGGACCAGCCTTAGGTGGGGTAAACCAATCCTTCTTTTTGTTTGCAATTCATTTTACAGGGTCTGTCTTTTTAGTGTACAGGTAGTATAAGATGATCTGTTATTTTACACAAAGGCCACTGTTGTCATCTCCTGGAATCATCTTAATGTGGGTTACAGCTAATGAATTCTTTGCATCTGTGTGAAAATATAAAGAGATTCCACAAATAAATCATCTGGCATCTCTGTTCTGGAGAAAGCACAGGCTTAATGAAGAGTAGTTGTCTAGGATCTGTTTATTTTATCTCTGGCAGAGCAGTTGGTGTGAATACATGCTGTGTAGTGTTAGATCCCTTGGGGATCCTTTGAAGTATATTAAACGCCATCTACATATTTCTCCTCCTTTCTTTAAGGACTTTTTTTAGGACCTTTTTTAAGGACCTCCTTTCCTTGGTGACTTTTATCAATGTATATCATTCCTTTCTCTTCTTTGATGATAAGTGAGTTTGCTTAGCAAATGACTGCCCTATGATGGCCTCTTAACTCTCCTTTCTGGACTTTAAAACTAAACATTTGTTAAAAACTTGTAAGAAGTACTGTGGTGTTAGCTTGAAGCTTTAAAAGCTTTGTCTGTCCTTGGATAGATATGTGTGAAGAAAGAGTAACTCAGAGGGCACAATCTGTGATTGCCTCCAGCAAACCAGCAACAAAGACCCTCTGTGAATCCAAACCACCAAAGAGTTAACTCTGGGCTTTCACAGGAGTACAGGAGGAGTATTTTTCTAAATAGCAATAGAGGCTAAAACCAGGATCACAAACTTGACAAGAAGATAGGAAATGGCATGTGAAAATCATTCCTCTGTGGAAGGCTAGCACATAATCTTCCTCCTCTTTTAAGACCCAGAGATGACCTTTTTGCTAATTTTGCCTCTTCTGAGAGCTTTTCCCTCTTATGTAGAGGTAGCAGCCTGTGGAGAAGCACCTGCAAATACATACAAGATGTGCCTAACATGGAGCTGTGTGCTCACCCTGCAGTCACGGTATTTATAGAACAGACAACAAAGACCCCATTGTATGCAATGAGTTGTGTCAGTCCAGCCTCCACCAAAACACTTCCCAGTCTGGCTTGAGAGGCACCCTGAGCTCTTCCACCCACTTCTGAGCAGCATATGTGCATGGGGCAGCCCAGGTGTGGACAGGGCAACAGAAGCAAAGCAGGTGAAAGTGGAGTGCCTTAGACAATGGCTCTCAGCCTTTGCACATGTGTCTACCTCCATTTCTGTGTCTACATTATTATCCACCCTCTTTAGCTACTTCAAGTAATGGCAGGTTGAGGGCAAGTGTGGGGCACTGAGGCATGACCTAGCCTCCCATCATCCTGAGGCTGATGTGGTTTTTTCCTTGAAAGACTCTCCCAGGCCCTGTGTTTCTGATTCATTTCCTGTAGTAATTACCGTGGCTAATGTTAAGGGCTTGTATTATCCAGTGCATAAATTGCTGCAGGAGAATCATTGCATTTTATGTCCACTGGGATTAAACTAATCAACTAATTTGTTGTGTTATGTTGAGAACTCAGAAAGTAAGAGGAACCCTTTCAGACATTACAGCCTCATTTAGCAGAGGTTATCTAAAAGTTGTTTCTGCATGTTGCTGGAGGCTCTTCTAAAAAAGTGACCATGAAAGCACTGGTCTGCAATATATTCATGTGACATGCCATGCTTACACTGCAGTTAGTGGAGATCAAGGAATGAGTAAACAGATGTCCTTGGGAATTATTTCAGCCTGAAAAACAGTGACCTCTCACAGAGTGAGATGTGGATATGTTAATTGCTGATCTTTTAACAGCTCTGGGTGCTGCACTAGGTAAGTCCCAGGTGTGTGAAATATCATCCATTTGTCTCCTGTTTCAGCAACTGAATTTGTGCTATAGAGAACTTAGAGTGGGCTACAGGCTGAGATTTTATCTTCTCTGCAGCATCAGTTCAAATGATTCTTGAGTTCCTGGCCACACACAAAACCTGCCCCACTGGGTATAGTGGCAGGTAGGAGCTGGGGCAGCAGGTCCACCTGGAGATATATTTAGGTACACCTTTGTTTCCAGATGGTGGCTGGCCCTCTCTGCAGCAAGGGTCCTGGAAGGACCATCCCCCTCTCAAGCAAGGATATTCTTCTCATATTGCTTCAGGATCTTTTGCTACTCAGCGTGCCCAGAAGTGCAGACAGGACCTTACTCTGTTGACTGTCAGAGAGCTACTTGTGGAAGCCCAGGAGATTGGATGATTTTCCCCAACATGGTTTTCCTGTGTCTGGTGCTCTGTGTGAGGTACACATGAGGATGTACTATCTCTAGTAAAGTTTTGCAGGATGTCCACTCAAAATCAGCTTCAGCTGAGCAAGGCAGCCAGTGACCTGAGCTAACTCAGCAACAGAGGCTTGTCTGTAATGATCAAAGTCAGCACAGACTGCTCTGTTGTCTTGAATGTGACTTTTGCTTAATAAAACACTCAATAGGAGTAGAGCTACAGCTCAGGTTTTCAGTTATAGCTTTGTAATTCAATGTATATCTCTGTGAATATTATGCTGTGGCTGAGTTCCTGACAATTCCATAAGGCTTATCCTCATGGCACTTATCCTCATGGACAACACAGAACAGTTTTGCCCTGATACTTCTTTGGTATATATATGTATTTTTGTAGCTGATTGCACCAACAGCACAGGCCATCTGCCCTCTTGGGTTAGGTTCTAACTCTGAGTTTGGTGTCATCCCAGTATCACTGCCTTCAGCCTTGAGACTGTCTGTCCCACAAGTGAAAAAAAGCTTTTCCCAGAGCATTTTTTCTTTTGTTTGGTCTTGGTTTTTTGTTATTATAACTCAGTAAAGCTGATCTTGTCTTGAGATTTTTGAAGCCCACAGATCTACAGGTCAGAGCCCTAGGGAAAAAGCAGTACAGTTAAATACCTGATCATTGAGGAGACCTGACAGTGAATAAACCCTGATCTTTCAAGACACTGTTTGTCTCTAGTTGGCTTTATGTCCCTCCCTGAAGTTCCAGGAGATGCAATGGTCTGCCAGAGGTGAACTTCATCTGAAAAAAGTCCTTTGAGCAGTAACTTGTTCTTATTTCCTACAGTTAAGCTGTATCTGGGAACATGTTGATCATGATTCGACTGACAGGTCTGTGAGTCAGTTTTATGAGTTCAGCTTTGGAAATATTTGTATTTAGTTCCAAGAATAAGAGCTCTATTGTTACTCATGACCTGCTGCCCCCATTGCAGTCAATTACTGCATCCTGAGGATCATGCATTTTTGAAGCTACATTGTTGTTCTTGCAGAGAAAAAACCTCTTTGTATTCTGTAAGAAGTTAGTGCATTTGCATGTGTTCATGTTGTAGAGTGCTTAAAGGGATTAGCAAAAGATCTTTTATCATGGGTAGTTGGCTAAAGGAAATAATTCTCCTTAATCTTTGTAATTTTCCCTATATTGACACTTCCCAAAAATTTTCACAAATAATATAATTTAGAACAATTTTCTTAGCACATCTGAGGATGTCTTGTTTTCTCTTTGGAGCCCCTCCTCTTGCCTGAACACAAATGCTCCCTTGACTCATCTTTGTTCTGTTGCTATTAAAAGTCATGGTCATCACTAACTTCAGGTTAAACAGGGCTGCATGCAAGAATGCAAGAAAAAAAGTCAGTCTCTGAGAATTTAGGAAAAAGCAGGATTAAAGATGCCTGGTTACCTTAACTCAGTCCCTCTGGGTGTTATAAAACAGACCTTGATTGTGTAGATTTATGCCCAGAGGCTTTTCTAACTTGAGCCAAACTAATGCATGGCTCAGGACAGGAGCCAGTGTGGCATGTGCTTCAGCTTCTCAGCTTCTCTGGGCACCCAAAATCCTTTGTTTGCACAAGAGATGTGACTCCTGTTTGGCTACTATTCTATGTGTGGGACCATTCAAGGCCTTGCCCATGACATTCTCAGTAGCTTATAAGGGAAAGTTTTCTCCCAGGGTGCAGTTTCACAGACATTAGACAGCAAATTGAGGGATGGACCCAAAGGTCTTAAAGGTCTTTTCCAAGCAAGTGATTCCATGGTTCTGTAAAATACAGAAAGCAGCATATGGCATTATAATTCCTTTTCTGTCTACCACGTAAGCAATATGGCCTGTAATTAAATCACAGTGGAAACCTAACATTTTGGGAGAGCTGTAGCTTACAGTCCCAGTAACTGAAGGACAACTCTGTATTTACCCATCCCTAGCATTATTTTCAGGGCCTAGAAAAAGGTTTTCTTTGCAAAAGTTTAAGGAGGCAAGCTGTCAAGCCTTAAACCCCTCTGAAATGTCCTTTTGTTGGATTCTGGTGCTTGTGTGTTAGGAATGGAGATGCTGGGTGAGCAGGTGGTTTTGCTGTCATGCCATGCTGGTTTGGAATGGTCCTTGTGTGGGGAAGATGTGGCTGCTCTCAGCTGTGCCTCACAACAGATCCACTGCAGGGGACAGGCAGTGTCTATGGCTAGCAAGGACTTTTGGCACAGGAAAAGAATTGGTCAAATGGTGCTGGCTCTCCTTTATCTCGCATTTGGATGTCAAAAAATACTCACTAGAATACATGGACTACTGCCCAATGTGTGACTGATGCACTATCAGGGGATGCTGTTCTCTGCTTGCTTATGGGAGCAAACGTGGCTGTACACATCACAGCACAGGAAAATCTGGTCCCCTGCACCAGAGTCTGTAGCTGAAGCCTCAATGAGCCTTACCAAACCAGAATATTTATTGTCCTGATCTTTGGCTGACTTACCAATTTCACTTACTTTATCACCTCAAGCAAGTCCTTCTCAAGCACATCAGCAACCATTCTCAAGAAAACTTCCTCAAGGAAGGCACATGCTTCCAAAATATGTAAATCTCCATTTCACTGCCTAGGGAAGATGGGAATTATGAATTTGTGTTTAGTGCAGCACTATTTCTTTGTTTCTATCTCCAGTTTGTAGCAACGCTTTGGATCACAAAGCCTTCCTCCCATACTTCTTAACCTTTTACAGGGAGTAGCAATAGAGGATGATGATTGTCTGGCAGCTAGTACTTTTTATGAGAAATCAAGTGGTGCATACCACATGGCAAGATTCTCTGGAATCACACTTTTGCCCTAAAAATATGAGGATAATTGCACTCTTATGTGTTGAGGAACCATAGCAGTCATGGAAAGAGATAATGGTGGTGATGATATTGTAAGGGCCTCCAAAATTCTTAGCATGTAACAGGGGAAGACGTAACTTCTTCTATTACTTTTCGTAGCTATTTCTTAAAAAAGCAGAAGGCGCAGTTCCTCAAAGTGGCAGAACAGCTGCTTGATTTTCACAACAACTAAGCACAGGCTTAATGCTAAATGCACACTTAAGTGTATAGCTCTGTCAAGATGATGAGCTATGTTGGAGTCTGACATTTTCTCCAAAATGTATGTAAATTAGAAGATCTGTAATGCATGATCTCTGCAGGCCACTAACTAAATCAGCTGAGTGCCACTTCATGCATGTGTGCTCTGAAATAGACAGTGCCTGTAATGTCCATCCATACAAACAGCTCCCTTCTCTTTCCTGAATGAAAGGCAAAGCTTATTCCAGCTTAGAGAGTGATGCCAGTAGAAATGTTGAATGTCTGAAATGGGTCTGTGTTACTGGCTGTGTCTCTGATTCGCTTCTGAATCAGTTGTCATGAAAAGAATTCACCTTTATGAAAAAGACCAAATGAAAATATGCAGTTGGGATTTGTGAGCGTGATTGAAAATGAAGCCCAAAATAACCAAGGACTCAGTGTAATGGATAAAATGGATGTTTAGTATTTCGTTTGGGGGCATATGCTGGTAGTGGTGAAAGAGCTGGATGTATAGATTTGGTTTAATCTGCTAAATGATAATTTCCCAGCAAGGAGAAAAATTTGTCAGGATTTGTTCTTGTTTCTGTGATACTGTTGCCAGAAGTTGCCAGTTTGATCAGGAACTTTATACACACACTATAACTGTACCAGACTGGTTACGGTTATATGTTTTTCTTTTTAAGCTTTACCTAATGGATTTCTAATGCTCTTGATATCTAAAGTGAGAAGAATTTCTCTGAAGCTGAAGAGCTGCTTTACTGCAGAGAAAATTCTGCTCCTGTCTCTGTAGGAAGAAGAGGCCCCCTGCACATGGTGGGGCTCCCAATGCAATGATGGGCCAGGGAAGCTTAGATGGTGGGGTAGGAGGTTTGCACCATCTGATACAGAGCTCAGATCCTTGGAGTTCCTGGCAGGAGGCTTTGAAGGGGTTGCTGCTGAGTTCAGTGACCATAACTGAGCTGCTCCAGAGGCTGCTGGCCCTGTAGCCAGCAGGATTGGCCATGGCAGCCTGGCAGTCTTGTGGCTGGAGGTGGATGGAGGCTTCTTGGCAGCACTCAGTAGGATGGCTCTTCATGGGATCCAGGGTTCCACACTCTCCAAATCCCATTATGCTCTTCAGTGGAAGGATGAGTGATCCATCCCCAGGGAATGGAAAGGGGTTATGTGACAGGGATGGTGCTGTTCATGTCCTATTCAGATGTGTGTGTGAGAGGGGTCATGAAAGTTCCATGAGAAGTCTAGTTCAGGTAATGCATCGTTACATCAGGCTATTACCACAGTGTGAAAGAGGATTCTTTGTAAAGATTTAGCATCTTAACACAATATTACAATCGCATCCAAGTGTGTAAATGTAGGACTACAGCTAGCATGAGGGGTTACCTACACTGAACTAATTACAGGATCAATTTTAAAACATGAATCACAGCTTTGTGTGATTTGTATCAAGAGGAACAAGAATAAATCAAGCAGCACGGTATATTTAATTTTACAAATGCTGGGAAAATGCATACTATTTTCCATGTGATGCAGCAGCAGGAATTGCCAATATCTCATATTAGGAGAAAACTGGGACTGAGGATTAATGCTCCTTACTCAGAACTGCAGAAGGACTTGGTCATAAGAGGCATTATTCTCAAGTGCTCTTCTTTTAAAAAATTAAAATCCTGGTTTTCTCCTGAAATGTACATAGCATCTGCCAATTCTGACTTTGGTAGGAGGCAGCCAGGATGGGAGACCTTCCTTTTCTGCCAACACCACTGGGGTGCACTCCATCTTGGTGCCTGGTTGTAAACAGGGGTTGTGCCTCTAGGTGGTCAGTTCTGCTCATTTGTTTTTATCTTTGTACTAACACAGTTTTCATTACTTTTGTTTCATTTATTTGCCTTTAATTGTCTAAACTGTCTATACTATGGTGGCTTCTGCTACCCAGTCCTCGGCAACATTCCAGGTGGCACCTCCTGCTGGCAAACCCTATCCTGGAAGATCTTCATGACTGCCTTTCCCAGAAACCAGTAGGGAGGAAAAAATAATAATAATAAAAAAAAAAAATTTAAAAAAAAAAAAAAAAAAAAAAATTTCGCTTATTTAACTTCTCACTGAGACTTGTGCTCCAGGCACCTTCAGCCTGAAGGACAGACCTGAATTGCAGGCAGTGTTGTCTGAGTATCTCTGTCAAGAAGCTTCATGAGAATTTCTGAAGCTCACCATGTCAGTGCAGGGGGCTTAACACTGACTGTCAAACCTAATCCCAGCATGACTGGGGTCTGACTGTCCAGCAGTGTCCAATCCCAACCTCAGCCTCAGAAAAATTCAGGATTGAATTTGCATTGTTGTTGGAAGCACTCCCAGAATATGAGGATGCTTCCTTGTGAGACTAAAAGGTGGTAGTGAACGTTTTGTTCTCAGAACATTGGAGGGGGATGTCAGGTAAGAAAGGATGGCAAACTGGGCATTATACACCATTGGGATCTTAGTTATCTGATCCCCTCTGAGCAGGGCAGCTTATTGGAAGGGTTTTGCACATGTATTTTTGGATGTCTGTGCTTGTATCAAGCAGCTTCTAATTGCATAAACAAGTATTATGACACGGCAGTTAGTGGCATTATTGGCTAAACAAGAGTTAATTAAAGGGAATATAAGGTACTAATTTTTCAGACTGAAAAGAAAGGATTAGGGTGGGGGGATGCCCAAAAGCAATTTTTATCTAATTTTATCTAATGCCAGCCATGTGAAATGTATCCAGAAAGCATTGATTTTTTTTCATTGGAGGTTGTACTGCATTCACCCTCATTTATCTAATTGTTCTTAAAGGCAGAGGATTAATAAAATTACTTTGAATAAATCATCAGGATTTGCCATCTATGGTATGCCAGGGTTAACCAGCTGGAACTGGAAAGCACCTCTGTCCTGCTTCTGTGTCTCCTTTGTCACCACTCATAGCAGTGTGATTGGCACTGACTTGCAACCTGGATTGCTCACATGGGTCCATAAATCATGTTGTTCCTGTCTTCAGTGCCTCACCAGTTTGCCAACAATGTCCCCCAAACTCCTCTTCCACTCACTTCCTCAGCTGCTGAAATACCTGAGCAGTGGAAACAGTTCATGCATTCCTCCCACTGAAAGTTCCTCTCAGGACTGCTGGGAAGGGAGGGCTTGCTGGGCCTCAGGACTTCTAGGTGGAGCGGGATTGCCACAGCCTAAAGGCAGCCTTCAACTTGAGCCATTGTGGCACTAAATGAATAGTTTCTTGTAGATGAGGAAGATTTATGTATAGCCAGGTAATGACTGAGCTCTTTCTCTGCAAGTTCTATGGGCTATCCACACTGCAGATTGTTTTGTCACTAATCCTAATGACTTCCCAAGATCACTGCTCGCATTATGCTTTGTGAGTGTTACTTTATCCAAATAATTCTATCATACTGGAAAATCTAGTGCATTGGGGTGCATTAGATTTATAAAAGTTTTGATGAAAAGGTTAAATTGATGGGCAACATCAAGTAGTATTCTACTTAGTATTCTACTTAGTGCAAACCAAAACACCAAAAAGGTTTTTAAACTCAAAAGCGCATCAGAGTATAAATCAAAGCATTTTGCTTTTTAGAGCAGAGAGAACAAAAAGCTTGGGATTTAACAGCAGGCAAAGAGAGCCAGTCTCTGCTCTCTGGCCCAGAGAGATAACCTGCCAGGGCACAGATTGCTTTCCTGCAGCTCAGCCACCTCATCTCCTGACCACGACTGCCATGTCCAGATGTCCAGACCATCCAGATGGTCCAGGGTGGTCAAACGCTTGGACCACACCCAGAGACTATCTGAGAGAGGGCTGCATGGCACTGGCCACAGGGATGGACATCACAGATCAGTGCTCAGGTGCAGGGCTGAGTTTGGCCAAGCTGGTCAGTATATAGAGTAGGTTTGGACTTGGGACACTTTCACCTGAAAAAGGCTGGCATATTAATCCCTTAATCAGGTACCTTCACCAAGTGGTCTCAGTATTTAACCCGTTTTACTGCACAGTATACAACATATCAGTGGTCAAGTAACCTTTCCACCATTACCTTGGAAGAAAGAGCAGAGCAGGACAAACTTTTCCAATTACCCCAAATCTTGCTATGCTGTTGAATCATTTTGATCTGAGAAACTCCATCCTGTCAGCCATCTGACAGCATGGGGGTAATAACAAAAAGATCATGAAGGGGTGTTTGATGTAGCTGCTAAATATTATGAAACTCGTGGGGTCACAGTTACAAGAGGTGAATCATAATGAAGCTCTATTTTAATTACAGCACTCAAATATGGTGGTAATAGGCAGCCATATAAATCTCTGTTAGAGTTAGGGTTTTCATTATGTTTTTTATGAAATACTGATTAGCCTGTGCTAATTGACATGAACCCTGAGCAGACAGCAGCAAATGAAAACAATCTGGCAACTGGCTGCTACCAAGCATTGGTTGTGTCCAGCCCTTCCTCACTGCAGGCTGTTGGCTTGCCAGGGATGGAGTGGCAGTGTTATAGGGTCTGTTCCATGGATTTCACTATTTAAGGTGTCTGTTCATCCTTCCTCTACTATTTCCAAATTAATTGAGTTCATTTCTCATACCTTCTTCACTCACATTTTTGTTTGCTGACTTCTCTGGGCAAGCAATGGCTTTAGCCAGCCAAGTAAAATAGACTTGTCCTCAAGTCAACTATGGGTGAATAGGTTTTGTATGTAGCTTGGTGGGTTTTCATGAGAGCTTTTCAAGTTCAGTTCCTGTCTGCTCTTTGCTGGCTTCCAGGAACAGGATTTTGTACAAGCTTAGCATTTTTGTTTATAATCAGTATATTGTACTCATGGTACGTCTGTTCCTGAAACCGAAGTGCTAGATGAAATATTTTTATCTGAGGGTAGGTGCCTGACAGCTTTAGCAAGATTGACCTTTCAGTTGGACTTCTAGTCCTTAGGATTGCCTGGCAATTAAGTGGTTCCTTTGATTTTAAAAGAAGACTTTCATCCTAAACACACAGGCCCAAGTTTCATCTTGAGTCATCTTAACTTGACTTTCAGAAAGTCAGGCTAAAAACCCCGAGCCAGCTGAAACTCGAGCTACTTTAATTTATCTGAAGTTGGTTTTTGATGGTTTGTTACCCACTTTAAAATATATAGGCCATTATCTCTTGCAGTGTAACCACTGTGGAAAATGTCACATTTAATAAAAACTATGACCTCATTCTCAGCTTCATTTTAAATGAGTTTCATTATTTTACTCAATATATTATTTATTCATGTATTCAAATATATCTGTTCAGTGAAGGCAGAGATATTTTGATTAATTCCAAGTCTAAATGCTCTGTACTTCTCATGCAAATTGATGCAGAAAAAAGAAGGAAAAAAGGTAAAACTCTCTTTGTACACTGAGAGCTAAATGCATCATCAGAATGTAATGAATGCTGTTTGTGCGCAGTCAAGTGAGGAGTCATGTTATCATGAATCTCTCTCCATGGCTTTTAATATTATAGTAAAAATAAAATTCAGCAAAAATAAAAAAAATAACATCGGTTATATATCTGTTCAATGCTTATTTGCAGACTCCATTTAGATGGGGAGTAAATGGTCAGATGAGCCTTGCCAGTTACTCAGTATTGTGGGATGACTCCAATATTTCTTTGCTATTATTTCTATAAGTCTACCAACTTTGCCTTTCTCAACTGAAATATAATAATTTAGGGGAAAAAAACCAAACAGCCTGCAAAGCAAGAGAAGTGGTATTTTCAAAAAGCACTCACCATTATAACAATTAATTCCCCACTGAAGTGGGGAGTTAATCTCATTAACATGACTTTGGTGGGAGCAGAGCTCAGGCCAACACTCAGCACTATTAACACACAGAGCAGTGATGTGCGATAAAGTTTGCACAGCTTGGCAGTATGTCCAGGCTGTGGGAATTTCAGTGGGGTAAGATCTTAAAGGGGCTTTGGACCAGGCCTGTTACTTTCAACTAAAATCACTAGTAGAGTTTTCATAGACTGAATTTTGCTTAGGAAAAAAGCCTGGTGAATTTTGTTACTTTTGGTTTTCATACGCATTTGGGGCAGTATGTGTATTTTTTAGAGCACAAGCCCTGTGAGGAGTACCTGAGGGAGCTGGGGTTGTTTAGCCTGGTGAAAAGGAGGCGCAAGGGGAACCTTTTGTTCTCCACAAGTACCCAACGGGAGGTTGTAGCCAGGTGAGAGTCAGTTTCGTCTCCCAGTCACAGGACAAGAGGAAATGGCCTCAAGTTGTGTTGGGTAAGTTTTAGATAGGATATTAGGAAAAATGTCTTTCCTGAAAGGGTTATCAAGTGTCGGAACAGTCTGCTTAGAAAAGCGGTGGCGGTGCCACCCCTAAAGGGGGTTAAAAGATGTGACCAACCTCAGCATGCCCAGCTGGGTCTGGTGATGTAGATGATGATGATGATGATGATGATGATGATGATGATGATGATGATGATGATGATGATGATGATGAGGTAGCAACCATGGGCTCTTCTGCAGTTTGTGCACAGTCAATCCAGGGTCAAGGTCTGGATGCCCAGGGGTCAGGAGACCTTATTTTGCATCATCCAGCCCCTGCTGTTTCCCCTGTCTATTCTGTGGTTTCGACAGGAAGGGAAATGCTGGTATCACATTGCGGAGTGATTTTGTTATGTGATTCCCCATCTGGTGGACCTGACAAACAAACAAACAAACAAACACATCATGTCTGAGAGATGAACATGGAATACATCCATATGGCATGTTGTAATGCAGGTTACTGTTCATAGAATCACAGAATGGTTTGGATTGGAAGAGACCTTGCAGATCACCTAGTTTCACCCCCTGCCGTGGGCAGGGACACCTTTCACTGTTTGCTCGCACCCAACTTGGGCTTGAACACAGGGCATAATCCTGTCTCCGGTGCAAGTCCCAGCTGTGTGCTGGGCTACCTGCCTGAAAGGCTGGAAATTTTAATCTCATCCCCTTCATAGATATGACTGGAAAAGAGTCCAAGGTAGTGAAAACCCAGTGGCTCTTTGCTGTGCAGTGACTGACAGTGACATAGGCCAAGTGTTTTCCTGAGCATCATCCAGAACACAGCCTTTCCAATTGCAGGGCGAGGATTTCCCTCTCAGGTCTCTGTACCCATCTTTCTCTCTAAAGTTGTATTTGGTCCCCAAGAGGGAATTTCATTGACATTACCCAATCCTCTGTGCACTATGGATCTGAAAGCAGAAATTTTGTGCTCAGATTGTCAGAGTCTGTGGACACAAAAAAAATGTCAGCCTGCTGCAGCCCTGTACAAGTCACTGGTAGAAATAGGAAGGTTTTTGTTCTGGTTCTCCATAGATCAGCCCATAAGCCCCTGGCTAGGCATTCCCTCATCCTTGCACATACCCCCAGACAATATTCTGTCTTGTAGCCATCGTGTACAATATGGAAATTGATGATTGTGTGTAGGAGAATAGATTATGGGACATGGGGAATGGGGCTGCAGCCAAGCCTCATCCCTAATGGGGTGCAGCTGTGTAAGACAGGTGAACATTGTTGAAGGAAAAGAATCATAAAAGAGTAAAAGGGCACACAGTGTTATGCATGTGAGAGGCAGGATATAAAAGGTTGTGCTAGGGAATCATAAAGTGCTGATGCTTGAAACCATTCTCAGTGTCAGTTGTGTGTCCTCTGTCAATTGTGTAATACAGAAATTTCCAGTGGAGGTACCTGTTCCTCTCACCTACAATGAAGTCACCCCAGCCGCTTACAGACACGCTGCAGTTAATCTGAACCATGAAGGCTAAGCCAGCTAATCTTTTTGATCAGAATCAGAGTATTAAAATAAGAGCATTCCTCTTCCATGTACAGTATCTGTATTGCATTGACAGGATTCTGCATTACTAGTTTTCAACATATGAAGCACAATAAAGCAGTAGCTGTTTGTGCATCTAATAATAGTTATGCTATATCAATAAGTTGAGGATATCCATCTGTCTACTGAAGTAGGCCCTTGACATGGGATTTGCCCAAAATAAAAACTTGCTGTTCCAAAAATGTGGTTACAGAAACTGGAATGTTACTCAGAACATTAAATAGCTGCCTTGGTATGAACCTCCCATTGGCTCCTGGTGTCTGCAGAGGCAGAAAAAAATGACCTGCAAGGTTGGGAAAATGTCTTCTGGTCAGAACTTAGCAGCCTTCGATGTCTCTATTATGTTCTTCAAAGCAAGAGATCTTAAAACAAACACCAGCACCAGAGAAGACACCTGCAGAGGACTGTCAGTATGTTGATCTAGACAGATCTTGTCATTTGTTTGCAGTTCTTAGTCACATCGCTGTGTAAACTTTCAGGACTGGACGTATGCTTAGGATATCAAAATACTTTCTTTTTTCTTTTTTCTTTTTTCTTTTTTCTTTTTTTCTTTTTTCTTTTTTCTTTTTTTCTCCAAATCCTTCTGTGTGAAAACTTGGCTGTGAAACTAATAATTGAATCCATGGGCAGCTGTCCTCATAATATAAAGCTCCCTCGTGTTAGTGGGTCATTTGCTGAGCCCTCAGTAGGGTGCATTGCATCCTGCAAGTATTCTCATAACTTTCTCAGGTCGATATTTTCATAACTACTGGACAGTTTCCATCATTTGAGACTGATAAAACAGAGCAGCCCTGTAGAAGCATAGAGTCTGGAAACACTTGTAGATATTTTGTTTTGTGGGCTCTTTTTTTACAAAAAACTTTTGTGTGTTACCTCATTATACAAAGTGGTGCTTTCCTCTGAAACTGCTGTTGATGCTCTACCCTAAGGCATTTGAAAGAAAACCTCTTATACCTGTCTTTGTAATGACAAGAACATTTCCGTAAAGAGGCAAAGCGTGTTAATGTTATTTGTCTATATTCCCACTACTTCTCATTTTCTTTGCCTTTTACTTCATGTCTGCTTAGTTTCTCCATTATTTTTACTATTTATTGGAACAACACTTACTTGTCTCAGCTAGCAATCAGCCCTTCATGGTTCTGGACGTTGCACAAACACAGTGGAGGAAATTCTGAATTCCTTAAAGTTACTGACAAGCTTGACATTAATTTTCATAAGGCCCATGATCCAAGCCACAGTCTTCTTGCAGTGAAATGTGGGCATAGTAGAAATTTGTGCTTAATTCCAGCCTTGTCAATGGCACATTTTTCATTGAGCATGGAGTTCAATGAGAAAATTAAGAAGTGTAATGCAGAAAGGTAAATGTTGGACAAGAAACTGGGAAAGCTTTACTTTGATTGTCTTGTTATTTTGGTATATTTACTGCTTGCAGAAGCTGACTGATGACAAGAGACCAGGCTTGGCTCTGCCACAGACTCACAGTATCAAAATGGCCAAGCTTCACATTTATTAGGCAGTGATAATGTTTACATGTTTCACAGTGGGTCTGAAAGTTTGTAATTCTGGGGACTGCCCATGCTCCTATAGAGACGTAAGCTGTCTGCTTGTTCACAAGTACCCCCAGGGAAAGGATGCTGCTTTATGACTGCTTGACACATGGGCTTGGACTAATCATGTTTTTCTTGGTGTTCACCTATTTGGTGTGCAGCAGTGAGAACACTTCTGAGTGCTCTTCCTTAATCTCTAAGTAAAGCACATGTTTTCTCTATCTACAGATCTTGCTAAATTAAATATAAAAGACAGGTTGTTGTGAGTCATTGTACATTGCCTAGACTCAGACTTACAGCAGGTGAGCCTGGGAATAATCAGTGTTTTCTTTGCTTTGTTGAGCTGCAGAGGGAGCAGTGCCTGATGACCACAAATAGAACTAGTTGAGTAGTTTCTTTTTTAGTTTTAATCGCTTGCCATTTAAATGTCCAGAAGAGGCACTGATTTACAAGTCCTTTCAAACTTCATACAAGGTTCAGGAAGATCATGAATGCACAGAAGGCAGGGCTATTAAAAAAGGTAAAATGAGAGTGTCAGCATGTGCATTTTAAAGATACGTCTATAAATTTCTCCTCCAAAATTGTATTTGTTATTCTTCACAGTAGCTGTATAGCTGTGAGCTGCCTATCAAATGACTCAGGCATCCTTGAACATAAAATTTTGTTGTGTAAGTAACATCCAAATGTGTTTTATTGTGATGCTAGAGAACATTTTTAGTCATCCCACCTCTGCCCAACCTGTTTGATTCCAGATGCAGAACTTTGTACATGTCCATGAAGTGATATGTTACATCCCTAGCGGCATCCTCACAATTTCAAATATCCACACATTCTGTTAACTTTGTTAATTTGGCAGCAAGCCTATCAGAATGCCCAGTTCTGGGAAATCAGATGGTTAGAAATGGTCAAGGGTCCGTGAGTCACCAAACACCAGATTTTCCACAGGCACATCCGTCAGTTTGGCTCTTCCAGTGTGGCTGAGCTCAGTGGGTTGGTCTGTCTCTCCCTGGTCTTGCCTGCTCTCCAGGTAGTTGGGTGACCTTCACTACTCCTTTCCAATGGCATGACAGGGAGAATTGGGCTCCTCTGTGGGCTTTTTGTATGCCTTGGCTCCTGGCAAGGGATAGCTCAGGACCCTTCTCCAGCTGCACATCTTGCTCCCACTGATGGTGGCACTGGACAAGAGCATTCACATGTCAACATCATAAAAAATTGCCCGGAGTTGGACACAGTCCGTGGATTTTCTATAAAAAAGTAATTACAGACTTTATTGCTGAGTGCCAAATCCATTTTTCCCTCTTCTGGGAGCCAGTCAATAAATTTTATGTTCTGAGGTAGAGCAAAACTGACGTAGTTTAATGCAGTGCTTTATGCGTTTTCCCTGCACTCTAACACCTGATTGTTGCTAATAGCCCAGTGTGGATTTTCTTTTTCTTTCTAAATTATATTAATAGGTCTGAAATGCCCTGTGACTTGGCATTTCCTTCTGGACACTCACCCTTTCTTTCCCAGGAAGAAGCCAGTATTTTCAGGAGCAGTTGCCTGTACAGATTTGCCTTTTCAGGTGATAAGTATCTATGTTTATACTCCTTTCACAGAACCATCAGGCTTTGTTAGTGCAAGTTTTTGGGCATAAACCAGAACAAACCATGCCTGGAAATGAAAAACAACCCTACCAAAAATGAAAACCCCATCCAAGAAACGCACATACAGAGTAGAAAACTCAGAATTTAAGTTGTCACAGTGGTTTTCATTCAGCCTTTTTTTAACAGACACCTTTCCACATTCATGATCTTCTGGCCACAGGTATAAGTAGTTGGGGGGGGATGGGGTGGAGGGTGGAGTGGTAAGGTGTAGGGATTTTTCTCCGTGGATGGCAGGGACAAGGAACTCTGCACACCTGAGATGTTCTAGAAACACGTGGCTTTATTATTACAAGGGTCGTGGGTAAGACGGGCTCTGCTTCCAGCCACCAGCCTGGGCTGGAGCAAAGCCCTAAAAAGAGAATGGGGAGAGAGAAAGATAGAAGAGAGCTATGGGGTAAAAACGGGGCAGGAGCAGGGGAAAAATGTGGGGAGAAAGCAGGAGCAAGGGAGGTGAGAGAGAGGAGAGGAGATGAGTGGACAAGAGCGGGGAGGAGAGGACAAGGCAAGAGCGGGGAAGAGGGGACAAGAGTGGACAAGACAAGAGGACAAGAGAGAGGAGAAGAGGGCAAGAGAGCGATCCTCTTGTGACAATACAATATATCCTTTTTTCTGTTGAATATTCTAATTCACATTGACCAACCGGCATGAGATACAAAACCTACAAACTTTGCATGCAGCCTATAAGAACGACTGCATTACTATGTCATTTTACTCTCTATAGATTTCTTTCTTACGCATTTGTTCCTGGATGTCTTTTGCCAAGGTGGAAAGGCAACATTCTTGTCCTTTTGTGAGCTTAATCACCGTCTTCCTGCCTGCCATGCACACATCCCGAAACTGGCTTTCATTCTTATTTCACTCAGGTTTTGTATCTGCAGTACTTTTTATCATGCAGTCATATTCATAAGTCCTTCCTGTCCGGTCTTTCCCAACAGTAAGGAAATAAACTTTAGCAGAATATCAGAAGAAATTATTCTCAACAGAGAGGTGCATTAGGATTATAGAATACTTTCCTCCCCTAAAGAAAATGTCCTTCAAAAACAAGACTAGGTGATGCATTGAATATGGCACACTACAATACTCCACAGCAGGAATTGAAAACATAGCTCTAGCTCATAGCTCTGATGGGGGAAAATTTTCAAAGGCTTTAAGAATCCACTGGTGCAGTAACTCCCATATGCACTTTCAAAAATAATCATCTCCATAACACTGCAGGTGACACTCCCTAACACCCCACACCAGGATTTGGATGAGCCATCATCCTCTACAGAGCAGAGAAGCTGGGCAACTTCTGACAATAACCCTTCTGTCCTATAGAATCTCTGTGTAACATGGTGTGAGCTATGGGATTTCTTCTGGGGGTGATAGTGTTGGCATATATCTCTTAATAACATCAGAAATTCCCAAGGAATCAAATTTTTAGAGCATTTGGAAATCAAGAGGAAACTTTTATTACCTTCAATAGCTTTTGAACCAGGGCTATTATGTGGAGGTTTTTGTTTTGACATTGGCTAAGACAGGGGGAAATTGGTTTTTTGATAGTACAGCACCAGATTGCAGGCTCTGCATCTGTGGTTCTTCTTTTTTTTTTTTTTTTTTTTAATTCAGAACAACTCTGCTTTTATTAGATTTGTATTATCTCTTATTTTACTACAATTTTTTTTGTATTTCATAAATATTAATTCCCCAAACAGTCACTTTTGTTTAGTAGTTTTAATCTATCACAGACTTCTCAGTTTTCCTTTCCTCTCTCATCCCAGAGAGATGTCATCCTCTGCCATCAAAAACAAGAGTTTCTCCAAGGAAGCTCTTCAGCCCAGAGATGTAGGAGCAGTATTTTTGCTAGATATCATTTTTGTTTCCGTTTCTGTGTTCCTTCACTGTCTAACTCCAGTGCTGGCCTCTGGTTTCACTTGCTTCCTTGGAGGGGACACCTTTACCAACACTGTATTTTCTCTTGTCATCCATGGACAGACATTTTAGACCATTCATTGATCTTGCACTGATGTGGAGGTACCAGGCTGCTTTAGCAGATGCCATTCAAACCCAGGAGTCTGTTCCCAGGCAGGCTGTGGTTTTGTTATTACTTGGAAGTTTTTTAATGGAATTGCTCAGACTACTTGTTTTCCTTCATGTCTGTCTGTCTTCCTTCACCTTCTCTGCTGTGTCTAGTTATTTTTAGTGACAATGAATAAGTTGTGGTAGGCTGAAACAGGTAGACAGAGTTGTAGTACTTTATTTAAGCTGTACCCACTAATCAGCTTCTTGATGCTACTTCTCCAAATTTAACTGGTTTGGCTTAATATTGCCCACCTATTCCAGATAAACCGCTTGCTGCTCACCCTTCTCTGGTCTGCGCTGAACCAGTATTTTCAAAAAAAATTAACTTTTATTTTTTGCTATGAGCTTTATAGATGAGTGAACTTTACGGTTTGGAGTAACATATGAGTAACATATGAGTGTAACATATAGGTTGATTTTCAGGGCTCTGGCAAACTCATATTATTAATTTAAAAAAACAAGCACATGTAACCCTTCTATTTTGTACTTCAAGTGGTTTTTTTTAAAATCCTGATACATCTTGGAGTGCTCTGACTGTACTTAACTCTGATGGTTTTCTGTGAGATCTCAGTGGCATTTCAGACAGTTGTTTTGATAAGCAGAAAGCCATATGTGTTACTGCAGAACATGCTAAATATTTCTCATTGGGCAGTGCCAAATACCTGTTACTGATTTCTCATAGACACCAACTTGCTATGGAAGTTACACTCAAAGGTGAATCTCCCCAGTGTTGTTCAGAGAAGAAATGACAAGCAGGTAAAGGTATAAGCCTAAATTGAATGCTTGGAATATCTGTAGTCTGCTGATTCCAGCATTCTTTACCACCACAGTTTCTCAATCTGAATCTTGAGTATCTGATTTAGTCCGTTTACTTAACCTGTCTGTAACAGAAAGGACTAGAAACCTCAGGGAGGACAAATATTTGGGGATACATCTTGTTCTGAAATTCTCCAAGAGGAACCAGGGCTGAAAAATAAACCCCATTTCCCCTCTTAAGAAAAAGGCTAGATGACAGAAAATTGAAAGTGCTGATTGATAGCATTAGGTTGCCATGTCTTCAGTTGTCTGTCAGTTGCAGTTGGACAGAGAAGAGGTGTTGGAAGAGGACAAGGTTCAGGTTGTGAAGATAGTAGAAGAATGCAGCAACACTGAATTGGTTCTTTGTGGCTGGCTTTTCACATCTGGAAAATAGGGATGATGCTTTAAAGTTTGCAGATTGAAAAAATACCAGATAAGTACTGGGTGTTATTTTTATCCCAGACCTTGATCTACAACAGTGGCTCCAGATGCAGCTTCAGAAGAAGTTATCCATCCTGCCAGCACCTGCAGCTCTCTCTGCAGTTTATCTGAGCTTTATTTGGGAATAAGCATTTATTTCCATTGAATATACATCTATTGTCTTCAGTCCCTAAATAGGCTAGTCATAGCTAAAATAGGCCCATGTTTTAGTGGACTCAGGTCTGCCTTACTACCTCAGCACAGGGAGCAGAGAGATCTCATAATACTTCTAACAAGCTGCACTTTGAGGCTGCAGTTGTGCCTCTGAGATTTACTGATCTCAGTTGATCCACAAAAACTAAGTGGGGGCTGGAAGATGGGAGGGGCGCAATCCTCTCTGCAGTGGATGAAGACAGAACAAAAAATATTGTTAGACTGATGTGCAGGTTCTTCATAGCTTAGCTGGCTGTTGAGCACTTCAGGTTTTCTCAGTTAATCTTGGCAAGTGTTTTCTTCTGGAAATAGTCTGAGTGAACCAGCAGTTTGTCTCTGCTCAGATGGTCTTTTTCCCTCCAGAGCTGCAGACAAGAGGACATGAATCATGAAAAGCAAAACAGGAGCAGATGTTCTTCATCAAGTTTAAAGTAGCAGTGTATGGTAACTACTTTATCTCAGTCTCCTAAGAATACACGTGTTTGGGAGCAGCCTTCTACTCATCCTGTTTAACATCCATGTCTTCCTTTGAAAATGTTTGCATCTCCTCCACTCTTCTCCTAGCCCTCTTATGGATTTGAAAGTTTAACTTGAGCTCCAGTGGTGTTGAGGGCAGCTTGCAAAAGGGGTTGTTAAATGAAGAGCAGTCAAGGAGAGAAAGGGAAGAGCAATGAGAGATCCAAGTGGAAAAGAAGCTCAGCTGGAAGCAAGAGTTAAGGCTAACCTTAAAAATAACTGGGATTACCTTAGACCCTCTATTGCATTAACCAGTGGCTGAGTGAACACAGTGGTGTTAATAAGGTGAGTTGAGGAGCCATAACCATTTCTGAAGGGCACTGGGAGGAGGCACTGAAATTCTGGGCTTGGATTGCAGGTGCATAAAGAGAGGTGATGGGGAGCTGGAGTAAGAGAGTGCCTGGGAAAGCAGAATAAATTGAATGAAATTACAGTTTGTTCCTGGAAGCAGTGAATCCTATGTACTGCTTTCCCCTGTGAACAAAGTTTATTTTTAAACAAACAAAGCCAGAGATAAAGTTAAGTCATGAAGCAGCAAGTGAATATCTCTAAAAACAGTAGAAGAAGTTGGGAAGAGGCTTTGTAAGACTTCCCTGCTCATGCTAGCTGGGATATACATCGGTGGAAGATACCCATGGGGTGGATTGCAGGAATGGACACAGTGTTGCAAACTCTACCTAAACACTCAAAAGTGTTTAGGTATGGTCCTTAAGAATGGGCCTTTGTGCAGTGACCTGCTCCAGCTAGAATCAACCATCAGATGGGATTTAGAAACAAAAGAATAAGGAGACTTTCATGAAATCAGTTTTATATTTGAAATGCAAAACTAAGACAGTCGACAGCAGTTTGGATGTTATTGTTAATCCCTAGGTCAGCTGTGCTGATATATCTCATAAAAGACTGGATACGTTCAAAGAGCAAAATCCACTGTTAATTATCAGCATGTTTGTGGGGGCATTTGTGCCATGGCAGAACCCCACGAGGTGAAGGGCATGGAGCACTTGGCAGCTCTCCCTGCCTTGAGAAGACAGGTCCTGCAGCAGGCAATGCTGCGAGTTGGAGGAGAAACCTTGAGCTTTTCATTCATGGATCCAGTGGGTGGAAGCTCCTGCAGAGTCTCTAAAATGCTCCTCTTAGCAAGAAACTGTAATTTAGGTATACTACTACTGTCAGGAATATCAGCTCTTCCTACATTATATGAACTTGTCACTTTTCCCTGTTCCTAAGTCCATGTCACCTGGCAGCTCTGGAGAAGGACAACCTCTATTCAATAAGCCAGAACATCATCTACTGCCAGTGTTTCTCAGGAGCCATCAGACATCTCTGCTGTCTTGACTGAAAATCATCAGGGAGGTGGCAACAGTTCCAGGTACTGACTGAGTTGGCACCATGAATGCTTTTCACACCACTCTACTAAGAAAAATCAGCAACAAGTGTGTTTTTTCCCTCCACTTTGCCACTGAATTTTTAAAATCCTACCTACTTACACACCAGAATGTGTTTCAGGGCTTCAGTACAGCCTGGGAGCACCCATTAGCCCTGGTCTGTGACCCACATAAATGTGTGTGCCATCTGGGTGCTTACTGCTTGGATGTGGGTAGGGATGCATATATCAATAGGTATTTATGGAGGGAGATGCATGCATTCCTGCCCAGCATCTTGACATTATTTGTTCATCAAAGAGAAAATAAGGTTATGAAAGCAAAAGTCCTGGGAACTGTAACAGGCTGGTATGGGTGGTCAAGCAGAATTCAGGGGTAGCTGGGCTATGGCTGGCCAAGCAATCAGTTCCCCCATAAGCACATTCCCAAGGTTGCAATAACAACAAGCAGCACAGTGAGTGTGAACTGCCAGGCTCTGTGTCCTACCTGAGCTGAGGAGAAGCTGCCCCTGCTGTGAGCAGCTTCAGGCCAAGGATGCCCTGTGTCACACGAGGAGCCTGCGGAGGCAGAACAGGCCGGCCCTGTGTGCAGGACAGAGCAGCCCTGTTCCCCACAGCAGCAGCAGACACGCTTCCATGGAGCACACGGGCGCTTTGCCATGGAGCACACGCTCTTGGCTCCCCTAGCCCCTCAGCTGAATGCCTCAACTCACTGCTGGCTGTCAGACCACGTCCCTTCAGGCTGTGGCTTGGCACATCTCCACCTTGCCTCGCTGCTCAGGCAGATGGGAGATCTTCATGATCTTTCCGTGCCCTCCATGCTTGCCAAGGCCACTGCCTGGTGCTGCAGGCATGTTAGCTCAGGGACAGCAGGGCCCTGCTCCAGGGGACTTTGCATGCAGAGCAAGAGATGGCTGAAAACTTAGTCCTGGAGCTTTGTTTTCTTCTGATCTTTGCTGGCACGCTCCAGCTGCAGGTGGGATAAGGCAGATGACTAGGGTACCAGAGCAAGGAAGAGGGAGCCAGACCTTTCAGCAGATAGAGAGGGAACTGATGAGAGGCTGGCATGCCTTTAGCATCTGTGAAAGGAGCAGAGAACAAGGAGACAGTGCTTATCTGCAGTCAGAGAAGTATCCCAGACACCTGAGCTCAGAGGGGTCTTTTCTGCTTATTTTCTTTGAGAAGTTTAAAATAAAATGAGTATTTTAAAAAAGGGAAAATAAGATGGTGTGCAATTTCTTTCAGGCTGTAGTTGAGGTAACATTTGAAAAAAACAGCTGCCATTTAAAGAAATATTAAGAATTTGTTCTTCTATTGTAAAGCAACATTTAGTAGGCAGTCTCTAAATAGATCTGTTATTGGATGAGACAGAGAACCCCTAGAAATCACAGTAAACACTACAACTGTAGAGGTGAAGAAAATGAATAAGGATCATGCTAATATTTGTATCTTCCAGTTGTCTTGAATGGCTGATGAAAGGGACTTTTAACATTGTCCTCATGCTCTGACATAAGAAGAAATGCTGTAGCGAGTCAGATGCTTAAAAACACAACCAAGTCACCCTAGGCTTGTCAGGATTTAAAGAAGATTACCTAGATGTATTTTCTGTTCTTTTTTTTTATGTGCTGATCATGTAGAGGAACCCAGGGGGACTGGAAATTTCCAGCAAGGGCCTGGTGTTTGGATCCAGAGAATGTTGCTTGTTGTCTGTGTGGAGCTGGCACAGTGGGTGGAACATGTTGGCATTTGGGAAGAGGTGTCAGTGGCCGGCAGGGAAAGCAGACTTATGCATGTGCTCTTTGCTTCCCAGAGAAGGCTGTGGTAGAATCACTTGTGGTTGGCTATGGCAGTGGGTTTGTTTTGGTACACAAAGACTGAAACAGCTGGGGGTTTAAAAAAACCCCAGAAAATATCAAAAAAGCAAATTATTTTCTTTCCTGTATCATGGTTCATCTTCTGACTTTTGTCTTGATCCCTCTTTGGGCCCAGTCCTGATGGAATTATAGTTGGGCTAAAGGACTGCTGACTGCTTTGGGACTTAGCATCCCTTGGCATTGGAGTCACTGGTATTTATCTCAATAAATCAGACCTAGGAAGCTATTGATGAAACAGGCTTTTTATGTTAACCCAGAATCATATTTCTGTGCTACATTCTGCATCAGGAAAGTTTCCTGGGAAGCCTGTTGTAATTAAGATTATAAATGAATGCTAGCATTTTAGTATAAGAGGCCTTTTGTTTTTTCAAACAGGAGGTCATCTAATTCTTTTTGTACAGCAGCAGAAAGGTGAAAAGTTTCCAGTTAACTGTAGTTAAGGCCATGGAGAATGAGCAACCCTGGTTAGTCACCTTCTGTGAGCATTAGTGAGCAGCACAGTCAAACGTGCCAGAAAAAGTTACCTTAGAACAGCAAGGTTCAGCCTGAGCACAATATAAATAATATTTACTTACCAAGGGGAAGTAAAATAAATTCAATGTTAATTTGTGATAGTTTAGTCGAGGAGAAGAAAATCATTACCCAGAGGGTTTAGGTATTTTGCCAGTCTGTGCCAGAATTAATTCATCCAGATCATTACAAGAAAAGAGAGCCATATTGAGATAGGAGATATCTGTTCTTGTTTCTGACACTGACCAGCTGGGAGGGTAAGATTAGCTCTCTCTTCCCTGTCTCCTCTGGACCTTGGCACCATCCAGTTAGACAGAAGCAAGGCTCACAGGGCAGAGCTTACAGCAGGGTTATACAACACAGGCATCAACACTCCTACTTCCAGCCTCTTACCTTAAAAATAACAACAAAGCATTTCTTGGTGAGGCCCTGAACCTGCATCCCTGACCCACAGGAGCAGCATTCACCTGACCTGCTCAGAGATATTGGAAGGGACATCCCACAGTGTCCCATTCCAACCAAATGCCTGCTTGGCTTGGGGAACAACCAAACAACAAAAGCATGTAATTGCAGCGACCTGCACCCTCTCCTCGAGGTGATTGCTAAAGCCCATGAATTATATGTAAGGAAACCAGCTATGCAGCAACTCTCTCCTGTTTCTCCTATTTGGGTTTCAAAAGCTCTGGAGCAATATTGGTGTGCTGCACACTGAGTTAAAAATTGGAAACATATTACCCTGATTTAGCATGGGACCGAGTAAATTGTATTCACTTAAAATAGCAGATATCCTGCTGAGAAAAAAATAAGTATTTTTACTCTACTGTGTGACACCTAATCTGCAATCCAGGAGGTACAGGAGGAGGATTTGTGTTACTGAGAAATCCATAAATGTTGGCTGCCAGGTCAGAGCTGCTGGGGAGAGCAGAGCACATGTGACCCAGGCAACTCCAGGCATTCAGACCTCCTGCATCTCCTCCCCATATGCTGTGCAGGGTTTCACATGGTTTTTGTCTGAGCTCCTGTCTGGTCTCTGCCCACCCTGGAGCTGGATGGTGTTGCCTTTTCCTCAGGGAGGTTTCGTTCACAGCACTGACTGGCCCCTGCCTGTATGGCTCTGCAATGTTTGCTGAAAGCCTTGCTCCTGGAGTGTGTGGAATACTGAGGTTTATGACAGTGAACTTAGCTTACAGAAGCCACCATTCCACATTTGCAAAGCCTGAAGGACCTGCAAGACAACACCTGCCTGTATGGTGGGATAATTGAGTCCCTCTCCTTTCCTGAGCAGATGGATTCCCAATGTTTCCGATGCTGGACATTCCTCATTCTGTTTTAGCACATTTGTATCTTACCTTCCTGTTGGGACTTATCTTGTATCTGAGTCTCTCTTGTTTAGGTCTGTTACTTCTTGTCCTAACCAGACTGAGTCCAAGTTATTCCTTTCCTCCTCGTGGAATTTCTTATGTATTTACATATCTACTCTATCCTGTTTCCCCACTCCACCCAGTTCATCTCACCCCTGCAACCACAACTCCGTGCAACAGAGAAACAAATGTCATTTTTTTCATTGTCTCCTAGATGCCAGCTATGTTAAAATGTTGTTTCTTATTCTGTTTTTTAAGGGCTACTCCCAGCTCCACCCTGGCTGACTCCATGTATCCCCTGCCCAGTGCTCCTCCTGGTGCATCATTTGCTGATGTCCATGGCATGCCTTTTCCTAATTAATTCTCAAGCCATTCCTTGAAAATCATATCTACAGCTCCCACAGTAAATAGCAGAGTGCAGCAGCTACAGGTCACTCACTTTGCTTCAAGCTTCCCAACTCATGTACTTGTCCCTGAGTTTGGGTTGTCCCAGTTAATGTCTCATATATGCCCCAATTGTAACCTGGCAGTTGTGAGATAAAATGTGGAAGTCTCTTCGATCCTGTCTGCATTCCCTGGTGATTTGGAGACAGTTCTGCAAGCCTGGCCCTTTCCCAAGCATCTGTGGGCAACAGTAGTGTGTCCTTGGGAAAGAAAGTTTAGAAAAACAGTGGTTGTGTCCCTGTGTGTCACAGGTTCCACACAAGGGTCTGGAGAGCACAAGCTCAGCCCCAGCCATCAGACCATGTGCATGTCTCTGTGTGTGTGTGTGTGTGTGTGTGTGTGTGTGTGTGTGTGTGTGTTGGAGGGGAAAGGACTGAGAGTTTTCATTTCAAGATTAAATTCATACAATAGCCAGACCTTTCAGCTTTTTCATGTGAACAGTGATTTATCACTACACTTAAAGAATGAGTCAGGAGCAAACAGATTCATCACATGCCGTCCTTTTGTGCCAGAGCGGCAGCGAGCAGCTGTGGCAGCTATGCAGAGGTCAGGTCCTGTCACAGAGCCTCTGCCGTGGGAAGGCAGCACAGCTCCATCACCCTCACCCCACTATGACTGCTGAGATCCCAGCCCAGGGTTTCATTCGTTTCTTCTTGTTGTGACAGAATAAAAAAAAAAGGATTGACCATCTATTCCCCTTCTCCCTCTTCTTTTCTTTGGTTGCCTGGAAAGACAGTGCAGAGTGCTCTTTGTACATGCAACACAAAGCTCCAAAATCATATTCTATAAATTAAATCCCACCAGCATAAAGATTGCTTGTTTTGAGTGTTCCCAGCTCAAGACTTCTTCAGCCCTCCTTGAAGATTTCTTATCTCTTGCATGTGTTGCACTTAAACTCAGTCACTTCAGTTTTGCCTGCCCTGTGTTTGTAATATTTCCCCATAGCTTCAGAACAGCAACAAGCATAGCAGCACATCCTTCACCCTCGATATGGCCAGGCCATAGGTCTTTCTGCCCGATCTTCCTGAGGACTTCCAACTTTTCCCTCTCCTTGTACAGAGGAGACTCTTTACAAGATGTATACATTTATCTTACTAACCCCAAACCCTATGTATGGTATGGGTCCTGATACCAAATAGTTCTTATTAGGGAGGATGGAAATGGCATCCCAAGATGTTTGGGATTATACAGGAGGTGACATTGGAGGGGAGCTGGCTCTTTTCTTCCTGGATCCATACCTTGTGTGACAGAGTTTTAGACGGATTAAAAAGCTGGTTTTCATATACAGCTGTGCCATTTGGTGTCAGTCTCCGATTTTTCAAGATTTTGAATCCACAGTCCCCACAGTAATGTTGAATTATCTCACCCTTCAGTGCTGTACCCTTCTCTGAGTGCACACAGACACACACGGACAAAGTTGAGGATATGCGCAGGAAGAAGAAGGAGGGAATGTATGAAGCAATTCAGGATTTTTGGCAATACAGTATTAGCAGCTACTGTGTATGACTGTTTTACTTTCAAGAGCTTTGATCCTTCTTTTTATAGTCCTGGTGCATTCTCTGCAATGAGAACTGAAAATTGTGTGGTTATCTTGGTCTGCAATACAAAGAATTGGGGAGAAAAAAGCATATTCAGCCTAATCTTCTCCATAGGGCAGTAGGTTCAATGCATGAAATTGAGAAAATAAATCAGCTTTGTAATATTTCAAGAGTTTCTTTCAGAGGATATAGTTTGCTTCTAAAATGTTCTCACTTGGAAAAAACACTCCTAAGTTAATATTAGTTTTATCTTCTATTATCCAGCCACTCTCCAGAGACATTTTCAGAACAAATTCATGTTCTACTTGTCTGTCCAGAAATTTTCAGGGAAGATATTAAGTATTTCCATCTCCAGGACACACAATGTACTTTCTCTGAACGAATATGAATTTTTGGTATGCTCCTCATTTGAGTGCTCAAAGTTTTTGAAGAAGTTAAGTCAAAAATATATACAATGAAATGGGAAGTAAATCAAAGTATGAAAAGTTGCAAAGCTATTACTTAAAAAAATGTTGCAGTTAAGGTCAGTTTAATAAAATCCCTTTATCGAAAATGCAATTGTTCTTTTAGATACAGTGTTTTGATTTTCACAGCTACAGTTGTCTATCATCTGTAGAAATTTGCACAGAGTAATAATTATTTTTGATGATTTAAGAAATGTTTGGACTGTCAAGTATAAAAAGTTGCTGGTTCCCCATTATTGTCTAATGCTGAACATTTTTAAGAATACAATCTAGAACTTGGTGTATAGCACATATATATACACAAAGTTGGGTAGTTATGGATGCAAATTGTAAAAGCCAAGTCTTAAAATAGTCTGTATCATGTTTGTAACTTCAAGGCTCTCCATCAAGGTTGCAAGAATCTTATTCACACTTTTCATGTGAAAAACAGGATTGGAAACATACTTGCAAGTAACCTCATGCTCAAAAATCCCCCACCCTTTTAGCATCTGGGAAAACAAAAGTAATACTGAAAAACATTTTGTATATTGTATAACAAACACTATCCTAGAACTCAGATGGTGTAATTGATAGGCTGGGAAGGAGAGCTGATAATAACTGAGATTTCAGACAACTGTCTCTCTCAGTGTCACGCAACCAGGACCATTAGTGCCACCTATAGTTAGTCTGACAGTTCTCACTTTAAGACCTTTCTTTCTGTGGATTCTGAGGCTGCTACACACACCCCTTCTGAACAAATACTATTAAGAAGAATCTGGTGGAAATGAGCTCTGTTTTTAACAGCACTGGATAGACCCAGCTGAGTGTCAGGAGGTTTTTAATTGATGGACCACAGATGAGCAGCATCTGCAGCAACTTGCACAGTTCTAGCATAGGACACAAACCAGACCTCCAAACCTCCAAACCACGAAGGTTACTGAAGAATTAAAGGCAGATACAAAGGCTTCATTAAGGCAAAATTGAAGAGAAAAACCAGTTTGGCAGGGAATGGGCCGGCGAACACCATTCACAATATTTATCCTCTTTATTCCATGCTAAACTAATTTGGATAATTTTGCCTTTCAGTCTGCCATGATCAAATGTCATGTTAGCAGTCCCAGCATTGGCTGATTACAGTAATACAGAACTAGCTGCAGGCAAGAAATAGAAATAAACAAGACCCAGCCTGGTAAATGTGGAGGGTACTGCTTTCCACCATTTTTATAGTGAGACAGAATGTAATTAATGGGCTTTTTGAATGACATTTCAGTATTTCCATTTCTATTTGAAAAACTGCTTTCAATGCAGGTACCTATGAATTGAATTGATCTCTGCACCTAGTTTTCAGTACACTACTATATTCAGGAAAAAAAAAAATCCCACGTGTTTAAAGCTGTACTTGCTGCTTGGCCATCAAGCTTGGAAAGGTCTTCAAAGATTACTTTTTCCTGCTGTGCCTAAGTAACCAGAAGGGAATACCTCCCATCTCATTACTCTGGTTTACCTTGAACAACCTTTGCCTGTAATGAGTTGATGACTGCCAGTTGGTCAGCATATGCATTTCTGGTCAGTATATTCTCTAGTGCTCTCCTCAGAAAGTCCTCCTGCCCACCATGCACACACACACCCCCACCTTCCACTGAACAGAAGATATCCACATGAGCAGGGTGTGCTGGACTTTCCTCCTTGTTGTTACTTTACAACTGCTGGAGATGAGAAGCTTCTGGGATCAGACTGTCCCCAGACTACTTTTTTTCTTTTTCTTTTAATGCCACTGAGCTTAGAAGTATCCCGCTGCTCATGTTGCTTCACTGTTCACGTTGGTTGCTGCATCAGAAAAGGAAGGAAAGCTTTGATCTTGACATGCCCTTCTTCTCTGTCCCCCTTTACAACTTCTGCAGGAAAACAAAAACATGATTAAGCGCATCTCTGGTGTCAGTCCTTTCAGGGAAGAACAGCTGCTTTTATCAGATGTCTTCCCAAAACCTTTAATGCCCTGATGAAGTCCAAGTTGAACTGTCAGAGGACACACCCGAGCACTGATTTTATCACCATTCCCACACTGCTCTCAGGGTAATCTGCACACAGGCTTAAAATTGTCCTCTTCCAAAGTGGATGTAGGCTATTACTTACTGTGGTTTCTAGAACAGAGGGGTCAGCAGGGACCTCTGGTAATGAGCACAGGCATAGTCATCAGTGTCTAGGCAGCAGCTGCACACTCACAACTCTGTTGTAGCCACATCTGTTACAGCTTTGGAGGAAGACAGTCCTTTACTCTAATCGTTTATCTTGTCCTTCACCATCCATGGGTTTAAAGATATCTGTTTCTTGGATCTTCTTCTCTCTGGCTGCTTAAATTTGTGGCATATATTTTCGTCATTAGCTATGAGCACATTTGCACTTTTTCCCTGTCCAAGTGGACCTCTAGTTTAAACAAATGTATTTCCAGTCTCATTTAAACTTACTGTTTCCTCAGTTCCCCTCACCAGCTTCAGGAGTGAAATTATTATGTGGCTTTAAAGCCTTGCCTGTAACTTTAAATGAAAAGGAACCCAACTCACTGTTAGTGTATAGTTTCAAAATACTAAAATGAAAATGCTCTTATGATTACCTTCTGTGGTGCTGTAGACTCTAGGGGCCATAGAGCATGTCCTCTGTGTAAAGGAGAGTTTGGTGGTTCTTTCAGGATTCCATTAAAGGCTCTCAGGTGCCTTACCAGACCCTTCATTAGAGCAGGGCCAGTGTGGCTTTCCTACCAACCACTCCTTCAGCAAGAGGGCTGTTCCCATAAAACCTTGAGGAGAGCCAGCAGGACTCTGTGCCTCTGGGGGAAGCAAGTAGGTCAGCTCTTCCAGGATGCATCAGCTGTGTTAGTTAGCTGCAGAAGAAATGGGCTTTGATGCACTTGGCATCTAAGATAGTCACTAGATTGGCATTTTTACTTTTTTTTTGTTTTAGTAAACTGAAGTCAGCAGGATAGAATGAAACGAAAGTCGGGCTTTCTATTTCCTACGTGGCCCTTCATCCATCAGCCATACTAAAGGGTGCTGTGATTGATTAGAACTAGACAATCCCCTTCTACTGTTGCATTGTTATTTCATATGCATTCTGTCTGCCCCCAGGCAGGCCAGAGCACATGCACAGCTCACCCTGGGGTGTTGCTGTATGCTTATAAATGTAGCTTTTATGTAATTTCTTCATATTTTTTCCATATTAAAAAGAGCAAGAGGAAAGTACCAATTGAAAATGCACAAGTGTAATCTTCTAAATGAATTTAATGTAGTAAAAAACTCATTGGTAATTGCAAATACTAAGGCTACGTTTTTTCCCCTTACTCTATGTGTCTGAAAAATCTCATTAATGTTAATGTATGGGGAAGAAGTGCTTAGCCTATTGATGCAGGAACGAAATCAGGAGCAAAGCACAGATCTACAAAGATTCATCTGCAGATTAGGGTCTGAAGCAACCATTAGATTATCAAATCTGGCCTTCTATCTAATACAGACCATAGAATCTCATCAACTTAATTCTGTATTTATCCTAAGAACAGCACCAGAAAATGAAATACAGTGCATTAACATATTATAATGCAGCAATATATTCAGGCATTTCTCTTTTTTTTACTTTAAAACCTGGGGTAAACAGCACTCCTGTGCTATATGATTTTTGATGAAAATCTGCAGGAGAGATTTCAACTTTTTATCTGCAAAGGAGAATTTGTATATCTGTGTGTTTGCATAAGGTTTTGTTTAGTTCTTTGAAAACTATTGACTGGTAACTAATCAGTATAGAGCTGGTTGAGATTGATTACTTCTGCTTTGCTCTGAGGACATATAAATTGAAATAGGGATTTTTAATTTTTCTTTTAACAGAAAAAGCAATTTTCTTGAAAAATCTGTGTGGTCCCTGACAACTGTTTCCTAGCATCTAATTTGGAAACTCCCTGCCAGTCAGTTTTCCTAGGAAGCATGAAGCTTATTTCACATCTGGCTTCTCATCTCTTTGACTATAACATAAAACTGCCCTTGAAGTGCACTGGAGAGGTATCCAGGGGAATACCACACACACACACAAAAGACAAGCCAAGCTGTCTAAAAGAGCTGCACTGGGCTACTGCACATTTTAACCACTACCCAGCATTTTATTGAACAGAGATGAGGAGCTATTAGAGAATTCAGAGGAGAAGTGGTGGGTG
Source organism: Zosterops lateralis (assembly GCF_965231275.1). NCBI lineage: Eukaryota > Metazoa > Chordata > Aves > Passeriformes > Zosteropidae > Zosterops > Zosterops lateralis. The sequence continues at coordinate 19,507,593 of NC_139765.1, forward strand.
GGACTGCGCAAAATACAGAGGTCCTAGGCTTGGCACATATACACTCTCTTGAAGAAAATGTCCTCCTGCCCAGAGTTAAGCTGCACCAGCCCCTCTGTTGCTCATCCCATGGAAACATTTCTCTGCAACCCACCACAGCCTAGATAGAGGGAGAGTCTCTGTTGCTCACATGCTGTAAAAGCTTTTGCTGCCCTTTGGGTGGGTGAAGCTTGGGCTCTTAGTGCTTGTCAACAACAATGCCATTGCTATTTCTTTTCTATCCAAAGCTCAATAATCCTGTGGCTGGCTTGGTCCCATTTTGGAGTTTCATTTGGGTTTTGACTCTAAAGTTCATTCGGATCCTGTTCTTTGAGTTTTGATGGGTTTTTTAAGTATAAATCATGGCTACATACTGCTAATGAAAGAGAGATTTGACCTGTGACTGCAGGAACTGGAGATTCAGTATGAACTCCCAAGCTTGTGGAAAACCATTTGCCAAGGACAGAGTTTTGCCTGGCATGTACCGGTTTTGTCTGGTATACTGGCAGGGAGGAAGACCCCTATAACCAAAGAAACACACATAGCAGGTGTATAGAGTCTACATTGCCTCAAATACTTCTTTTCAGTGTCCTGTGATTCATTTCAATTCAACAAGAAGGTACAAGATAAATATTTTTGAAAGACTCAGCATACAAGAAGGAATCGCAGACCTCCTTGCCTATCAAATAGGAAGGTCAATACTTGCCTTAATTATTGTCTTTGAAGCTAAATTAATTATTGAGTATAAGGCTCTTTGAAATTCACAGGTAAATGGTGTTAAATAAATGTAAACAACATTACTAAAATCTTCCCACTGTTGCTTTGATGCAGTTTATTCTCAATAAGTAATAAGGTATTTGCGGCAGTGATGATAGGGCTGCACAGCAAAACCCCATGCCATGCAGACACCTCTGAAAAACCAAACACAAGAGCTCTGCACTGGCTTGGTCATCATATCTGAATGAATTTTCCTCTTGGAGGGTAACAGGAATATCCATGAGCTTCATTTATTCTGGCCATAGCCATATAAGCCATATTCAAGGTCATAGCCAAGAAACAAGCCATGACTATTAAATTTTCTAACCTAAAAGATACCAGTAACAAGAACACACAATGTTTTCATTTTGTCAAATTTTCCAGTATCTCCCTACCCCATCTTGGCAGCAAAAGGTCCAACACTGCTGTAGCTGTGGGTTGGACTGCAGAGTGGACTCCAGATTTTTTTCCAGGCCTAAGAGAAGCAGTGATCACATCTCAGGATGAGGGTTCTGTAAATACACTTGCCACCTGTGCTGTGTGAGCACTTGTGCTCCTTCATGTTGTCTTCAAAGGAAAGCTCTGGATGCTCTGTGAATAGCATTTAATCAGTGTGTATCAAGAAGTTTGGGGACAAAAACAGTTCGTCTTCGAGAATAGTACCAGTTGTACTCAGCCACATAATTAATCATTCCATGCAGGGAAAGATCTGCTTTTCTATGAATTTGCCTAGTAAGCAAAGTAGGCATTGAGTGTTTCCCAGCCCATGACCTACTGGTGCCTGTGCTTCCTTTGCAGTTGTCCAACACAGCAATTCTTCATCAGATCAGACGAGACCAAGTGACCGACACATGCCGAGCAAACAGTGTGTCCAGCAGGAAGCGCCGTGTGCTGACACCCAACGATCTCAAGCACCTGGTCGTGGATGAAGATCATGAAATGATCTATTGCTATGTTCCCAAAGTGGCCTGCACAAACTGGAAGAGAGTCATGATGGTTTTGACGGGAAGAGGCAAGTACAGTGATCCAATGGAAATCCCGGCCAACGAAGCCCACGTGTCTTCAAACCTGAAGACCCTCAACCAGTACAGCATCCCAGAGATCAACCACCGCTTGAAAAACTACATGAAGTTCCTCTTTGTTCGCGAGCCTTTTGAAAGACTGGTGTCAGCCTACAGGAACAAATTCACCCAGAAGTACAACACTTCCTTCCACAAGCGATATGGCACCAAAATCGTGAGGCGCCAGAGGAAAAACGCAACCCAGGAAGCTCTGCGGAAAGGTGATGATGTGAAATTTGAAGAGTTTGTGGCATATCTCATAGATCCACACACCCAAAGAGAAGAGCCCTTCAATGAGCACTGGCAGACTGTGTACTCCCTCTGCCACCCTTGCCACATTCATTACGACCTCATAGGAAAGTACGAAACACTCGAAGAGGATTCGAATTACGTTCTCCAGCTGGCGGGAGTGGGCAACTACCTGAAATTCCCCACCTATGCAAAGTCTACGAGAACTACTGATGAAATGACCACAGAGTTCTTCCAGAACATCAGCTCTTTGCACCAAATGCAGCTGTATGAAGTCTACAAACTTGATTTTTTAATGTTTAATTACTCAGTGCCAAGCTACCTGAAATTGGAATGAGGGATTGACTGGGGGGAAAAAGGGGAGAGAAAGCCTGTTTTATTTAAGATTTTTATTTGTCATAATAAATATGGAGAATAGGTTATTTTGTAAATTAATATTTTCTTTTTTTGAATGATGCTGCGAGCAGCACAGTCAAAATTATTTAAATCAACTGTAAGAAAGGACAGCTCTCTTTGCAGGATAACGGGATTGTGATGATCTAGCTGTAGAAATTAATAATACTGCTACACTGTTTAAACAAATGTTAATTGTGTTCTGGTGAATTTCATTGATCTTGCAGTCCTCCAGTTCTAATTAATGTTATTTATACTTATTTAAAACATTGTCTCTTGGTAGGTTTCACTTCAGCAGCAGAGGTAAGATAACATGTGGACAAAAGGAGTCCGGTTTTGTGCTTTCCTCAACTGAGCTTGTTCTGGGTAATAATATTCTTCTATTTACCTTTGATGCACGTAAATATGGGAATGGTTCGGGACACTACACGCTTTGAGAAGAGTGGTGAAAATAAGTTCTTTAGAAAGTGATGTTGCGCTCAATACCAGTACAAAATCTACCTTTCTAGGCCTGAAAAGGAAAAGTAACTCAGATTTGGGTAGATTCATGGTATCTAAAACCCATGACTGAAAGAAATGTGAATGTATTTCTTAGGAAGAGAAACCACAAACCTTTTTTAAGTCTGAATGAGTTTATGGAGAATATGACCACACCCATTGTATCCTCATTTGAAGCCTCCCAGCCTGAATGAATTGGGGATGGTCCACCAGAAAAGAATCAGCATTTGGAAAGTGACTTTAAGAGATTTTTTGAATGCCCAAAGCAATTGTCATTGACTTAATTCATATCCAGGATGGAGCTGTGAGGACCTTCATATTCTTCAAGTCGTGTATCCCTAATTGATCTAAGATGGGCAACCAAAACTGGCTGAAGAGTCATGATAAGTTGCTATAAACAATCTGGGCATGTCATTTGAAAATTGAAACAGTCATCCTTATGTTGATTCTCTAAGCATGAAAGGCGATATAAAAGGTCTCATCTTCCTACATGCTGGTTTCGTGACTTTTTCCTAGGAAGAAGAAGCTTCTTTTTCAGTTGATACCTAAATGCAATTGACAGGAATTTTTCAAAGTTCCAGTGAGTTAGAAATTCATCTAAATCATCTCTAGTGTAAGCCCATGACCTTTTTTCTTAAGGAGAATGTCTCAGTAGCAGTTGTTTTGTGTTTAACAGCTTTTTGGAATGGCACATTGTTTTGGGTAAGCAGATAGTAATCTATACACAGCAGATAAACAAAGAAAAATGGGATTTCAGTGTGGATCTGTTAGCCAGCTAGTGGGAGCAGAAGGTCACGCTTCTCCCCATGTTTGCTTCAGTTGAACGCAGGTGAGGCAAGGCTCTGTAGCCACCTCAGTGCCCCGCAGCTGATGGGCAAAAGGAAGCAGAGGCTAAATTGAGGCATTTGTGAAAATAGAAAATCTGGTTTTAAGTTGATAGATGGTTAAAAATGGGGAGTTTAACTTGTCTATGTGTCAATCTTATGATCAAAACAAACCCTTTAAAAAATGACTGAGAATTAAATAAACTCAGCTGAAGGCAGAGCTGTTTCAACAGTATCAGAGCCAGATCCTGAAAAATGTCAAATTGTACAGTAGCCAGTAATATCCATTGAATTATATTAGTTTCCAGGACACAGATGTGATTAAAGAAGAAAAATAGTTTGCATTTTATTTGATAAAAGTAAGTTGCTGAATAAATCTCATTGAAAAATAAATTAACATAACAAACAACAACTGAAGTCCTTTCACAATTGGATTTGGTCTTAGCCAGGATTCAGGTCATTATTTTTTTCTATCATAGCATACAAATAAATCTCTTATCCATTCTGGAACAGCCACAGTTTTCATAACCCAGGCCCTATCTATAACTTGGAGCACTGGGCCAGTGGCTGACAAGGAGCTGGCTGGCTGTGTCTGACCCCTCTGAATTCCTGATCCATTGCTAATTGTTGTTTTACTTTAAAGCAGTTTAGTCTCATTTAGACTATGTAGGGCCGTTGCAGGTGCCTCTCACAGTGTACCTGGCTCTCTTCTGTTCCTAGTTCAATGGCTGTATGTTTGTTAAAAAAGCAACTGTGTGAGGCAGGTTCCCTTCCCCCCCAATACTTCCTACAAGCTATTTGTGTGCTAGTTTGGTCTTGCACCCCACAGTGCTCATATTTTGGTCCAATTTTTTTCTCAGTTAGCTGTTAATCCATCCAACAGAATGTGATGTCATTTTTTTCATTAAAGACAAAAGTTGCTTCAGAAAGTAAATATTTGAAGAACAGGTTGTGCTTCCCCCTTTCGTTTTTGTACTTTTCTCTGGCATCATCACTGAAATATTCTCTGTAGTTTCACAACTTTGGAGACACAAAACCTCTATATGGTAGCTGTGATAGAAAAGCTTCAAGTGCAAAACACATTCAGGAGATGTGAGGGGTGACTGTTGCTCCAGTTGGGATTTTTAGCAACAGCTTAGGGTTAGATTACCCAAATTCTGTCTCCCCACAGAGGGTAGCTCTACAGGTGGATGCTCAGCACTAAGAAGGCTTTTATGTGGACTTCAGTGGGTGCCTGAAGTCACTTGCTTTTGAAAAACCTTGATCCCAAACTATTACAACCTGGCTATTTAGTATGTTATATCTATTTTGAGATGCTGTGAATGGGCTGTAGATCTGTGTTACAAATGGACAACTGACAAGCTGGATATGGTTGTGTCCTGTGCAGTGAGCAGCAAGCCCGCACAAGCTCAGAGCAGGATGATAAATGTTAAGGAATAACCATTTCTTTTGGCCTATTGGCTGTGCTGTTTTGTCTGAGCCAAAAAAATCTCTCTTCCCACTGCAGCCACACAGGAGAACATTCAGGGTTGTTCATGCTTATGTCAGTGAGCTGGCAGCCACCACCTGCAGTGGAGGGCAGCCAGGGAACAGGATTGGCTTTACCCTCTTAACTCTCCACTGGGTTTCCCAGCTAGAGGAGAAGAGGGGCTGGTCTGCTCCTGAGTTCTGCCTCTCTCCTGTGTCCATTTCTGCTGTGGCCACAGCTGATCCTGGAAGACAATTGGGCAGCATGGAGCCACAGCAAAATGTCAAATACAGACATGCCTGGGGGTCTGCAAGGGCCACCCAGGAAGCTGCTGTTGTAGAAGGGTGTGCATTAATTATGTTGAGTAGTGATGAGCACAGAGAGGACCCAGCAGGAGAATTCCTGCTCCCCACCTCTGTCCCCAGCCCCCTCAAAGCTGCTGGAGCAGTGATGCTCATCTCTGAGCACCTGATGCCTCCCTGTCATTTGGCAGGGCCAGCGCTGAGCCCAACAGTGCTGGTGGCTCTGTACTTGGCACAATACCCACAGCCGCGTCCCCTCAGATGGCCCCAAAGCACCTTAGCCTGGAGTGCAGGCTGGATTTGGCCCATCTGAACATTGTGGTGGCTTCTGGGTGGTAGGATGTCTCCCCAAACCTGGCTCAGTCCATGCTTTAGCCTCGTCATAAACCACGTCCATTATGACAGAAATGTGCAAACTGCCTGAACCATGCACTGTGTGAGACAAGTGAAATAAATAATCCACAAGCAGAAGTGCTTTTAGAAGTAAATTAACCCCAGATGTTTTACAGTTACACTGTAGTCTGCTGCACTTTTCAGGTACAAAAAGGGACTGTCCTTACTATTACTCTTGTTACAGAGAGTGTTATTTTCTTACATGCATGCACAATACAATGTGTACGAATAATTTAACATCAATGTGGGGTTGGATTTTTTTTTAACCTATTTGTATGCAGTAGAAGGCTTGTTGTAGAAAAGTATCTCCTCATACTTAAATATACTGTTAATAAAGAAAAAAAGATAAATTATACATTGCCAACACAAGTGTGAACTGCTCATGAATCTTTCCTTAAAAAAGCCATTCAAGCCTGATTATTTTTCTAAGTAACTTGAATTAAATTGAAGAAAGAAAATTTCTCTCTGTGTGCTTTATTTATGGCTCATGCTTTGAGGGTGGATTTTTCAGGGTGGGATTTTTGTCTGCACAGCTTTGCCTTCTCACCTGCCTTACTGTATATTGTAGGCAGGACACACTGAAAATTCAAATTATCTACTCCTGTGGAGCAGGAGAAATTCCTTGGTGTGGTGGGGGTCAGAGCAGCCAGGGAACCAAGCCCAGGCAAGACGGAACCAGCAGCTACAGAACTCAACCACAGAGGGAGGGAGGGAGCTGGGGGCTTTGCAAAATTGAAATCACACACACACAAACCCAGAAACTTCCATTTTGGGGTAAGAAATGGTCTCTCTGCACAGCTCTTGGGTGCACAGCTTTTGAGGTATTTCCTTCACTGGTTTTAAGATAATGGAAAGAAAAGACCAGTCCCTGATACTGCCACAGAGACTGACAAAACTGGATTTGTACAAGTGGAAGGAAATGAGGATTTCTCCTTTTGGCAAGCCTCAATTTTTCCATTAAATAATTGCAAATTTACAAAATCCCTTCCTGCTGGTATCCAGCAGCTGCCCTGTGGTACCGGCCTCAGGCAGCTGCTGTAGGACAGGAGATCTGCAGCAGCAGGGCTGTGAGCAGCACCCTGGCACTGGGACATGGATGTGGAGCACTGGGGGATGTGACAAAGTGGCAGAATCCTGCACAGCTGAGATGTCCTCCAGCCCAAATCAGAGATGAAGTCCAGTAGAGATGATGCAAAGTTTGAAGAAAGACTGTTCCTGTGGTCATAACATGCTCCCTTGTGCAGGCATGAACTCCGACACTTCCAAATCTTTGTTTGGATGAAAACACATTTCATTCAATTTCATCATAATTACATAACAATTAAAAATATGGGTGTTGGAGTCCAGGGCATCCCTCTGGGCGCCCTGGGAAGTCACAGACCTCGGTAGAGAGGCCTGGGACCCAAAAAAGAGGGTCTGGGGTCTGTGCAGGGGGATTTGCCTGGCACAGAGCCCAGGAAGACACAGGCTTTGATTTTGGTCCATGAGAAAAACATCTAACACAGAGAAGAATTGCAAGTCACAAAGGTGTTACTGAGAGTAGTGTAGTTATCACTGTGCAGAAGATTTTGTAGTTATGGATTTTTAGAATGTAGATGCAAAGGGACAAGATGGAGATTTTAGGGTGGAGCCCTGGGTTCTTCTTCTTCTCCCTTGGCATCCATCTTCTGTAGTGACGTGGGCACAAAATAGTTTCAGTGGATTGGATCAAAGTAGACACGACCCTGTTAGTATAGGTGATAGACATTGGCATAGAATTGTAAACAATGGGTACGTAGTTATCTGTATAAGAGGTAGCGACCTCCCATCACAGGGGGGAGTCGCCTTGTGTCCGAGCTGCTGAGAACACCATGGCCGGACACAGGGGAGTCGCCTTGTGTCTGAGCTGCTGTGAACACCATGGCCGGACACAGAGAATTGTAAGATAAGAACTAATAAACAACGCGAGAAACCAGAAAACCAAGACCTTGAGACTCCCTTCATTCTCGCGCCGAACACCGAGCTCAGCACAGAACACAGAGACACAGAGTCAGACAGCAGACCTAAATCCTTCAGAGGTCAAGAGGGAAAATCACTCCCTTCGTGCCCACACGAACCACCAGCCAGCCTTGGAATCTCGGGTGAGGAAACAACCGGATTGAAACCCCGAGAATTGGCGTCCCTGGGTGGGCACATGGATGGGCACGAACGGGCACGAATGGACACAGGTGTGGGCAGAATCGGTGCTTTCCAGTGGACACAGCAAGACCTCTGAAGGAAGGAAGACAAGCTGAGAAGACGGGAAGAAATCTCTAACCAGAGACGGCAGCTGATTGCAAATTCACCTCGGACCGACGAGTTCCAAGGGCCCAGGACTCGTCTCCTGAAATCTGCAGGTCGGTGATCAGGAAACCTCCGAACTGAATTTGAGAACACCTGCACTGCATTCTTCAATTTTGGTAAGAACAGTTAAATTTAGAACACGGGGGGAGACCCTCTCCCGGGAAAAATAAGGGAAAACCTTCTCCGTGCAGCAGCAGAGTAGCGGGGAGGGAGGAAGAAACACCTTACCCGCTGGCCTGCAGCCAGCACCGGGTTTGTCTGTTGCCAGCCGCGAGCAGCGGGTTCTTTTGCTGGCCGGCAGCCAGGCAGGTCCTGTCGTCTGTTATCAGCAGACGGGTCTCATACACCTCTTACAGGAGGTGGGGAAGGGGAGAGCCATCAGCCTCCTCTGGGATTTAATAGGAAAGGGGAGATACCAGCACCCTCAGGATTACCGCAGGGAGGTCAAAAAACCCTCGAGACAGGAGAGTCAGCAGGTCTCCTTGAGTTTAGCACAGAAAAGCCAACAACTTTCCCTGGGTTTGCCACAGTCCTCAGGAATTCAGTCCCAGAAATTCATCTCGGGAAAGTCAAAACTTCTAATCCATCCCAAGATAAGGACATGCTTGTTTTCGAGGCGTGTTCCGTGAGCACGGGACACTTGCCGCAGCAGTGGGGGAGGGAGAAGTGAGACAAAGTGCATCCAGGAGTCTTTGCAGCCCCCCTCAGACACAGTGCGTTCAGACACAGCCTGAAAGTTTTCCACTGCCCTTTCCCCTTCAGCGCAGGGACAGACAGAGAGAGGGGGGAAGGGGGAGTGGAGGAGACACCAGGAAAACAGGGAAAACAAGCCCAGATCGCGTCAGTGGTGAGAGATAACACTGCGGCGTGTGCGCGCGAAAGCGATCGCGATGGGGGCGGCCGGGGAGTGCCCCGTGTCGGGACAGCGCGGGGGCGGCGCGGGCGGAGCAGGGCCTGTGTCGCGGAGCGCGAGTGAGGAGCCGGAACAGGCAGAGTTGGAAACTACAAACCCCAGAAAGCCTTGCGACTGGTGCATGCGCAGTGGCAGAGCCAAGATGGACGGCGCAAGTGCAAAGCGGGAAACTACAAATCCCAGAAAGCCTTGCGGCAGGCAAGGAGCAAGTAGGATGCAGCTCGAGGATCACGATCGCTCCAGGCGGGAGAAACCCCAACAGAGAGCAAGACGGGGAGCCCTGGGGGGCGGGTTGAGAGAAGACACTCCTGCGGGCAGTGCCGAGGCAGGCGGTGCCAGCGCAGGCAGGACCGGGGCAGGCAAAGGCAGAGCAAGCAGGGAGGAGGCGTGGCCAGGGCGGAGAGTTTCTCCAAGGCGCCACCCCCTCAGAGCGAGCGCTGCGAGCCTGACCCCGCCCACAAGCGGCACTTTGACATTGTCAGTCCAGTTCCCGCAAGTTTTCCTTTCAGCAAAAGGTAGCCAAGTTTCCCTTGAATCCACTGCACGCACCCTTTCTTCATTTATCCTTCGGCTACATGCTGGCTTTACCCTTTTCTTGGAGTTTTAAGGTCTCCACTCCTCATCCAGGAGAGGGAGGGATGCCGGGGAAGGCAGTAACCCTCGGGGTTAGGAGGGGCTGCATTCAGGCAAAATAATAATTCAATTAAAGTTACAGGTTTTGTGAATTCAGAAGCAGAGATCTGGAAATCATTGGATGTTTGCAAAGCAGCTGCATGATCAGGAGCAAAAGACTTATTGTCATGACATGGAAAAGGATTTTTGATTATAGTGTTGATGTATTTGGATCCAAGTTGATTTGTGTTTTAGTATTGTATTGACATTAGAAGGGATTTCTATGTGGTTTTAAGTTTAAGATTTGTTAAGTAAGTAAAGTTGAATTTAAGATAAGGATTGATAAAGTTTAAGTAATAGATTTATATTTTATAAATTTAAAGTTTTATTGTATGTAAGTTTTAAGTGTATTTTATGTTAAGATAAGTTAAATAAGTTAAGTATATTAAGTTATAAGATAGATAAGATAAATAAGTTAAGAGAATAAGTTTTAAGATAATAAGTTAAGTTTTAAGTTAAGTAAGTTAAAGTTAAGATAATAAATAAGTTAAAATAATAAGGTAATAAGTAAGATAAGTTAGTAAAATAAGATAAGTTTAAGATAATAAGTTTTAAGTAATAAGTACTGTGAATTGTATCATGATACATTTCAAAATTCTTCATGTTCTTTAGTTGTTTAAGCATTTCATAATTGTTGTTGTTAAGAGCTTTGTTCCAAAAATGTATTAAAGGATATCACTCTAGATAAGGCCAGGGTTTTGGCCACACTTTGGCTTTAACTAGAGGAGAGATGTGTTCATCAACAAGCACAGATGTTGCATGTGAAACTTTTCCTGATGGATTTCAGGTTTTAACAAGAGTTGTGCATTTTCCATCAAAGTACAGTTTTAACTAACCTATGGCAAAGAAGTAGCTTTTGTTTCTGCAGATACAGAACACAAGTGAATTTCTGCAAAGAGTGTGGAAATCATGTCAGGCGAGGAAGCTCTGATGGCTTCAAGAGTGGAGAGGAAAGCAGGCCAATGTGAACCAGTGTCAAGACTGCAGACATCTTTCATTCTGCGTGCAAGGACTTATATCTTGCGTTTTCTTTTCCTTCTGTATTGCATGAATTTGTCAGATGGTTCAGAATCAATTCACGAGAGCACAGAGCGGTTGGGAAATGGAGTGAACAAACTCGGAGAAGAAACCGGATCACAGATGAATGGCACGTTTGATTTCTTCAATCTTTCACTGTTGTGGAAGAAAAATTTGAAAACAATTGTATGTATTTTATTGAGACTTGTAATTCTTCTCACGATCAAGTCGTGTTTGCTTTAATGCATATGGCAAAGCAGCCAAAGAGGTGTTTTTTGTGAAAACAAAGGGGGGAGATGTTGGAGTCCAGGGCATCCCTCTGGGCGCCCTGGGAAGTCACAGACCTCGGTAGAGAGGCCTGGGACCCAAAAAAGAGGGTCTGGGGTCTGTGCAGGGGGATTTGCCTGGCACAGAGCCCAGGAAGACACAGGCTTTGATTTTGGTCCATGAGAAAAACATCTAACACAGAGAAGAATTGCAAGTCACAAAGGTGTTACTGAGAGTAGTGTAGTTATCACTGTGCAGAAGATTTTGTAGTTATGGATTTTTAGAATGTAGATGCAAAGGGACAAGATGGAGATTTTAGGGTGGAGCCCTGGGTTCTTCTTCTTCTCCCTTGGCATCCATCTTCTGTAGTGACGTGGGCACAAAATAGTTTCAGTGGATTGGATCAAAGTAGACACGACCCTGTTAGTATAGGTGATAGACATTGGCATAGAATTGTAAACAATGGGTACGTAGTTATCTGTATAAGAGGTAGCGACCTCCCATCACAGGGGGGAGTCGCCTTGTGTCCGAGCTGCTGAGAACACCATGGCCGGACACAGGGGAGTCGCCTTGTGTCTGAGCTGCTGTGAACACCATGGCCGGACACAGAGAATTGTAAGATAAGAACTAATAAACAACGCGAGAAACCAGAAAACCAAGACCTTGAGACTCCCTTCATTCTCGCGCCGAACACCGAGCTCAGCACAGAACACAGAGACACAGAGTCAGACAGCAGACCTAAATCCTTCAGAGGTCAAGAGGGAAAATCACTCCCTTCGTGCCCACACGAACCACCAGCCAGCCTTGGAATCTCGGGTGAGAAAACAACCGATTAAACCCCGAGAATGGGGAATGGGAAGGAAAAGAGAAAAAAAATCAAGCAAGTGAAGCCAGCAGCAGAGCAGAAACCAAAGCATATGCTCGCCAGCCAGCAGCACTGTGCCTTTCACTAGCTGTGATGTTACGCATCATCACGTACAAGACTCTTGATGCCACACAAAAATATCTTGCTTTTCCAGTTGCATTTACAACTTTGCCAAAGACTGAAAAAATTGACATATTAAAGTCTGGTTTTATTTCTCAGTGCACTAAAAGACGTATGCAAATGCCACCTACCCAGATTGCATGCTAATCAGTTTTAAAAGGAAATCTATTTTAAAAGAGGAAAAATCAACTTCATATTCTCTACTGGCATAACAAGAGGCCAACTGTTTCACCTATTACTTGAAATGTCACTCTACTGGTGTGCTCCAGCCTCTGGACTCTGAGATTCAACTCACTGTCGATAAAAAACTTCTGCTTGCCAAGCCAGAGTCATTTAGGACCAAGAGTAGTGATGTATACAGAGAGGAAAAAAATATAGAAAATATTATTGTTCCTTTACACACTGTTCAAAATATATTTTGCCAATATTTTAATAACATTACTGACTTTGACATTGACTGTCCCTATTTTTTTGACTAAAAGCAACTTGAGCTAACATTCCTTTAGGTGTTCAGGAACACACATCCTATCACTATGCAACAAATGGACAGATCATTTTGGAAAATGAGACATAGCACTTGCAGTAAAATTATGTGGGTTTGAAAATATCATTTCAGAGTTTTTAATTAAAAAACAAACAACCAGCAAAGCTGTTTTCCTTAGCTAGAGAAAAAAATCAATCCGAAGTTTATGCCCTGGTTTCTGTTTTTTTCAGTAATACATAAAGCTGTCAGGGTAACATACAGCTGAATAATAAGAGTTTAACCATTAGGCTTTGGGCTTATTCTAAAAACTAGACTTTTAGTGTGACAATTCATTACTTTTTAGCAGAAGGAGGTTTCTGTACTATCAGCAGGCATTTGCAGCCCTACATCAAGTCAAAATCTGCAACCCACAGCAGCCCCAATTTCCCATAAAAGCTTGTGCAAAGTCAGGGTTTAACCTTTACCTAACCCTTTCTTAGGCTCAATTTATTCAGACTTTCAGTAGCAGATAACTAAGTAGAGGGTTATTTTTAAAGTGATTGCTCTATGGATGAAATCAATCACTGCATTTTTTACTATTTTTTAAACTTCAAAGAAATTAATTTAGAAAGAAAGGTCAAATCAGAACAAGCAGCCATGCTGTGGAGAGACAAACACTCTTTGCAGAGGTGTCCAGGTAACTGCTGAGATCTCATTCAAGAAAAACAAAATGTATTCCTTTCAGGAATTACAGCTATTCATGATTTATTAAGAAATTTTTCTTCAGTTATATGGAAGAACATAACAACTTCACTAGCTTGCATTAATTTTACAATGTGCTTTTCTAGTTTATCGTGGAAATGTTCCTGCTCTGTGTGCAATATGGTTTTACATGCTACATGTAGAATTCCCAAAGCAAATGCTTTTAAAGCCTCCCTTTTTCCCTCAGAAAATTTTCAAAAATTAAATCCACAATTTTTTAATGAAAAAATCTCTTGAAGTCAATGGTGCAACGATTAGAAGGAGACACAGCTGAGCGCAATTCAGGTGAGAAAATAAGTCTGTATAGCTGCAGAAAAGTGGAAATGGCCCTCCTATTCCTTGTCCTGTGTTAGAAAAGGGATTCCAGATTATTCTGTGGCTTTCAGAGGCTTCCTGGAGGGAAGACAACTGCCCTCAGAGCATAAAGAAGAGTGCATTGGTCTTCCCTAGTCCAGAGCTGTAAGCCATACCTTCCTAAAAGCAAAACAGGGGGAAAAAGAAATCTCTTTTTTTGTGGGGCAGGAGCTTTCTATATAGGTATGGACAGGATAAAATGGGTTACAAATAGATATCCTTATCTAGCAGGAGACTTGACCATGACTGGAAAAAGTCAAGATAACTAAAAAATGAGCTTTTGCTGAACATCTCAATTCCATAATATGCCAGAAAACTGGATGCAATGTAGTTAGAGCTGAATGAGAATAAAAAACTAGAAAGGTGAACATTCATTAGTTTTGTCTCATGTCATTGTGAGAGGGTTCCTATGGTAATAGGACATTTTTCTCCTCGTAATGAATGCTAAAAATGTTTGTTTCTCTTAGTGCCAGTCTAAAAGCTATACAAATTCCAGAGGTATTCACCAACATTTGTGCATTCATATGCTTTGATGCCAAGGCTCAACAGTCAGGCTCAAAGTAGGGAGTTTATTTCTCCCTGAGAGGTGAACACTGTCACAGCTCATGTCAGTCTCATGTATGGGGCATGTAACCATACATGGGGTCTAACAGAGCTGCATATCCTCCTCTTTATAGTAACCTTACAGGGCTTCCAAAAAGTTGGGTTTTGTTGTTGTTGTTGTTGTTTTTTTTGTTGTTGTTTTGTTTTTTTTTTTTTTTTAATGAAGCAGCTTTCTTATGTGGGAATAGAGCAAAGGCCAGCTAGAGGTTAAATTAGGGAATATGTATGGGTTTTTTGGATCTGAATTCACAGCATCTTAGAGCTTTCATTTTGAACAAATAATATGCAGGTGTTTTAAAGGCTTCTTTTTTCCAACGACCTCACTCTCTGCTGTTACAGGGGGATCATACTCTCCATACACATGTGATACACTTACACACTACCATAGTACCCAGTGGCCTTTAGTGGGTTGGGTCTGAAAAAGCCACAATAGCAAAGCATGAGACAAAATGGATGAAATAGAGAGAGCTGATCGGCCAATCTTCATGTATCAGACAAATACAGAGGCTGCTTTTGTCTCCAAATCCTCCAAACCTTTGTCCACAAATTGGTACCTAGCTGATCCCAGTTACCTAAATGTGGTCAAGCTTAGCAAGCTCACTTTGATTCTGGAAATCCTCCAAAATCCAGAGGTATTCATCTATTTTAAGTGAAAGCTACCCTTCATCTCCCTAGAACCACAATTAATCAGACATGTCTGTTTTCCTATATAGTGAGTAAAAATTGGTTCAGTCTTCAAACCAATTGACATGAAGTATGTTCTGATGTTATTGCAGAATTCTGGATTCTTCAAGGTAATAAAATAATTAGTTGTGTCAGCACTGAGAAAACAGAAATAAAAAGGGGGAGAAAAGGGCTTTGGATGATCTAAAGTTAACCATAGTATGAGGATTCATAGGAAACTAGTGGATGATTGCTTCTCAAATATAAAACAAGTATTATTGTTCATAAGTTTTGAAATACTATTTAGAATGTCACACCTATTAAAATAGTATTCTACTATGCATTGGGACATGGCAACAGTTTCATTAATCTGAACGAGGAGGTGACAGAAAAAAGTTAGTAAACAGACAAAATCTTTTTAAAGATCCTATTCATAGTAAAACTTAGAAAGTAAATCTGAGAACTTAGCATAATTAAATCCTGAGGATCTGTTCCGAAGTCAGTATATGTCTACCATATAATTCATTCAGGATTTCATTTGCACCCTATTTCACTTGCAAAAAGCAGATTTCAAATTATTCAAGGAAAGCACTTCCTTGACCTTTTAAGACTTTAAGCAACTCTTAAGGAGGAAACAATCTCCCAAAAGAGCAAGTAGAAGCATGCTAAGTAAGGAAGAAGCATATTTCAAGTACAGTTTGGACTGAGAAATAAAAGCATAAACAGAGGATATGATGAACTAGCCTGTATAATAAATAAACAACTAGCAGGATTTGAAATCAAATCTTTTTTTTAGCTGCAGAGAAGGTAAAGCCCATCCAGCCCAGCAAATGCTGAATGACTCCTGCTCTTGGGTACCCACCCAGAATATGGCAATCTTGTATATTTAGTAAACACACTGGTTCTTAGCTTTAATTGAGAATTATTAATGCCTTGCTAATATTGGATTCCCCAGAGAGTTCATGCACAGCATGCATGATGATCAAATTTAACAGAAAAACTTTCCTTTAGGACTATCAGATTGAGGCTTTAATGACAAAACACACCTCTTTCCTAGTTCTTTACCAACCTATACATACAAAACACTGATTTTTTAAACTTCAAATACCTAAGGGAAAATGATAATCCAAAAGATTACTGAGCAACAGACTGACGTGCTTAGGAATGGATTAGAAAACACAATTAAAAAACACGATTATGGTATTGCAAAAAACCCTACAATTATAGTGTTGCAAAAAATCTAGCCTGAAAGAAAAGAAAAGCCCCACTAAGAGACTCTACAGAGTCTCCAGTCCTTTTGGTACTGTTTGTGACCATTACCTTACTTTTTTCAAAGAAGATTATTATAATTCAGTTACCACAATCTGTTGTCATTTTCTGCACCTCTAAAGAGATCATCGCATTTGTAATAGCATTTTTACCATTACAATAATAAGAAGAAATTTCAAATGCTTCATTTCACAAAGTACTTATACTACTGTTTCCTGACATGTATTCCAAGCTATTCTTGCACTTAAGATTGAGGTTTTTTGTGATATTCACAACTGAAGTGAAATAGCAAATATGTTAAAAAGATGATAGGTCTTATTTTGAGTCCTGATTTGGCAAACTATACTGCATTTGTAAAGCCTTAATCCTCATGGTCTTCTAATCTTTGCATGAGAAAAGTCTAATTTTGTTTGCAAATTGTAAAAAGAAGTTAAATTAATTTGCTGCTTGCCAGTTTGTCATCAACATTCTAAAAATCCCAGTGAAATTAATATATTAAACATGGGAGTGAGAGATAATTTTGCCAATTCAAACATCATAGACAAGGTGTTTTTTGCTATAAAAATCAAAATATTGATCTACATACATTAAAAGAAGAATTGTCCCCTAGTGTCAAAGAGCATAATAAAGCAAAGGAACAATCCTGGCTATATGATTACTCTAAAAAGAAGCTTGAGTCATTCAGTAGCTGGAATGATAATTTTCAAAGCATTACACAGGAGGAGAAAACACCTATGGTATGAAACACTACTGACTCCACATTTTAAAGCTGCGCCTGGCTGTACTTTACAAATGAGATTATCCCTTTTCATGCACACTCACAGAGCCATTGAGATGGTCACAGAGTTCTTCAGAATGGAAAATTACACACATTTCAAATGACCTGCCTGTACTTCTACTTACCTTAGAGATATTTCTGAAGTAGAGGGAAAAAAAGAGCAGACAATAAGAATGGCCAAACAAGAGCACTCCAAGAGTTGCTCAGCATCATGTTACAGACAGTAACTTGTAAGTCTTCTGGCTGGTCTAGCTCATCAGCAGAATGAAAATGGAACAAGAAGTTCCAGGAGGAGCTTTAGGATGACCCACAACTTAAATGAGGTGAATGAGCTGATATAAGCAAGAATAAAAGGAAGTGCTCCATGCTGATTCAAAAGCGAAGAGATGTGAATCAGCCATCGCTAAAGAAGGTCTGAAAGAATCTTCTAGCAGGCTGAGAGGACGAAAAGACTCCATGAATTTTAATACCAAGAGTCATCATTTTATCTGCAAGATTATAAAATATGGCTGCTTTAACAAGATAATAAGATAACAAGAGACAGTAACATCTCAGGATGTCCCTTTCAATTGTATGTTTTAAGCAGTACAAAAAGCACATTATTTGTCTCTGACAGAATTTCTGCTAACATTTCTTACCCACACATGCAGAGAAGTAATTCACTATAACTGGGCTGTGTTTAAAAAATCAAGTAGGTAGAACAATTGGAAGAGGTTCACTTGACTAAAGTTTAAAATGGTTTAGAGAGTCCAGCTTTTGAGTACTTGAAAAAATTCGCTGGTATCCAAGCAGTCTTTCATGCCACCTCCCATATTATCCTCACGGCTGGAATATATGAAATATGCTAAGAGCTCTTTGCCTTCTTAGCACAAAGTAGCAGAGTTTGCAAAGCCTGTGTCCTGGGTTGCAGTGTAGAATGTACACAAAGTATTTATTCTATCACCATCTTCATGAACTGTTGAAACCAGGTGGGCTAGTGTTTTCCCAAGCCCCCTGCCTCTTCTGCTAATGGCCTTTGGGGTGTCTTCTGCTAATGACCTTTGGCGTGTCTTCTGCTAATGGCCCATTAACGCCTGGCCCATGAGTCACAGGTAACTCCCTCCAGGGGTTATCTCTGTTTAATGGGCCATCAAGGACCCACTTCACACTCCTCATCCTATTGTGAGATGCTCTGCCCAGAGGGAGGAGCCAAGCATTCTCACCTGGATATAAGCTGGTATGTGGGACAGTGCAAGTAGCACTTACCCACTGGATTCCCAGAGGACCAGAGCTACCAGACCTTTCTACAGGATCACTGCTTCAGGAAGAGCACTTCACCTGGACTGTTTCCACCATCCTACTCAGGTTGTATTCTGACTCTGTCAGTGATCCTTTGTGTTACTGCATTTATTTTATTTTATTTTTACCTTTTTACCTTTCTTCTTATTAAATTATTTCTCTGACTTGGAGCCTCTCATTCGTTTTGCTTTCAAACCACAACAGCCTGTAAGTTCCTAAAATGCTCCTTTCACATAGGAATCAAACCCCTTTCCACATCATAGATTATTTATTCCTTGTTCTTCCAGATGTCAAGGTTTTCGCTGTTTTATCAGTGTTGCACTTCTTTCCTCACTCAAGCTTCTCTTTAATCATATCTGAGAGCATTCTTTTTTTTCCAATCACTTCCACCCTCCCCTAAAGTATCTCTTTTTACAGCTCTTCCCCAAGTCCTTTCAACACAAGTTGTATTTTTCTTCCCTTCCTGAGAAACAAGTTTGGCTGTGCCTTTTGATTCTTTTCTTCAAGTAACTTCCTTCTGTTTGCTCTTGCCTCTCATAATGAATGCTGTGTGAAAGTTTGCACCTTTTTCTTTCCCACAATATGGGTTTTGCTCTCTCGACCATGCTATGGACTTTCCCCTTTTTGAAGTACCAATTTTTCCCATTACACTTTCCCATAATTTATTGTTTCCAAGCCCAGATTATTTCAGTCTGGCTCTATATTTCCCTTTTTCAAATTTTACTTAATTTTACCCATGTACCATTTCTTCCCCAGTTCAGTGATCTAAACAGTCACACTGTACCAAGAGTTGCTTATTTACTGGGAAAATATTTAGTATACTAATCACTAAGGATACTGCCATGACTAAATACTACAAGTCCCTCATGCATTGGATAAGCACAGATTGCAGGTATCTCAAGAAATTTTAATTTTTAAGAATCCTGCAATTCATTTTAAAATTACCCTAAAGTCCAGTAACTCTAATAAAGCGCTTGAAATGTCAGTTGACTTGATTAAGATGGCAGTTCTAACAGAAATTTAAAAATTGCATTTACAGCTGTATCAAAAATAAATAACCATTATTGGAAAAAAATGAGTTACTTTAATTCCATTTTAAACAATTTAATAATATTACCTGCAATGCTACATACAAGAAATTATTTTAAATAACATTAATACAAACTAAAAAAAGTCAGAGAACCTGAAGTAAGAAAGATTTAGTCTTTCTCTGACATAATAAAAGACATAATACATATGATTCATTCAAACTATATTATAATAACAGTAAGAAAGCAAATAAAAAGGTTTAAAGAGAGAGCTAAAATTCAGGCATCTAAATCCATGTGTAGGCACTGAACAGGTGGTTTAATTTTCAAAGCTGAAAACACTTTGAACTTCCAAAGAGTTTAAGGTGACCAACACATACAGAAGTCCCATTAACACTTATGCACATAATCTACTCATCTGAGTAGGTCCACCAAATTAAAAAGCATTTGTATGCATAGAGCACATGACTAATGTTTACAGGATCAAACCATATGCTGATATATGGATTCGGTTGTCTAATTTAAATCTCAAAATTTAAAATTTTCAATCACAACACTTAAAATACCATTTTTTAACTTCATTATGCATTTAGGATATATGCTATAGTCTTTTAAAACATATGCCGTGAGGAACTCACAGTAGACTTTAAAATAGAGTAATTAGTACCTTTTTTTTCAAAATGGCAACCAGAGTCCTCATGATCAATGTATTATTTGAAATATTCAGGTCTACAAATAAGAGAAATCATTGAGAAAGCCGTAAATCTCCTTATTGACCATATTATTTGCATGGCTTGAAAGCAGAGATTTCTGCTTAGAAACTGATGACATAGCTCTGGAATTTGGGAAGTTTATGTAACTTCCTAAGTGCCTATAAAAGAAACTTCATCTTTTATACTGCAAGTTTCAAGCAGGGTCAGTATATACAGTTAAATCAACACCACTAAATACTTCATTAAAATCAGGATACTGGCCATCACAACACCATTATTATCAGTTAGTTAAACATCTTTTCAGTTGCTAAATGAACATACACTTTTCAACACAAGGAGTTTTAATCACTCACCCATTATTATTGACCAGGTCAGTGTCACATTATTATTTGCATTTACTATTTTTGTTCTAATAAATCCCAACAGCAAAATAATTAGGTTGCTCATTTTAGCACAAAGAAAATGGGCTCAGACAGGCAGACACTTTTCAAGTGTCTAATTTTATAAATGCTGAAGGTCTTATTCTTCTACAGAAAACAAAGCCTGTGACAAAATGTGTGGACCATAACAGTCATTACTGGTATCAAGTCTGCAATGATCAGAGAACTACCGCACTGAAATTGCAAGGTAAGAACATATCATCAACTCTTTAGGAAATTTAAAACTCAATAAAAGGATTCATCTACCCTTCATTGTGTCTACTCAAATATCTTCAAGCTACCACCAATTCACCTTGGTTTCAGAATAAAGTTCTCAGATATCATAGTTCCATCCAAGTTTTTAAAAGCAAACCAAACTAAAATCATTAAGGCTTTTTTATGTCTGTGTCAACTGGATTTACTCAGACCAAAAGGAACAAACACTTTGAGGACCCTTAAGTGGAGTGATAGGTCTTGTCAATATTCCAGGAAAAGTCATTGCATCCGTTGGAATAATTAGTCACCAACATCACCATCTCTGTCACCTATGAGCCACAGAAAATGAAAACCTATAGCTAATAAGGCAGTTCCAAGCAGATCTCCAAGTGCAGTAAGATAAGGGATAGAAAAACTGTCAGGGTCTTTTCCTTTTTTCCAGAAGTGGTGCACCATCCAGTCAGCAATCCACAACAGAGTAAACACCTACGCAACATCAAGCAAACAAAATCTGTATTAATATCATGTAAGTTACATCAAAAGGAAGTCAACAGCCAACATTATTGTCTCATACTAGAGATCGTCTCCATACTAGACCAAAGTGTTGTACACCAATGCTTTTGAAAAATTAATATGAATGAAGTTTAGAAAATTAAAGCTCCCCAAAACCAGAGAGAGGGACACGTAGCCAATTTCTCTCAGTCACATGCATTGCTGGAAGGAACATTCTGAATTACTGACATTTTTTACCCAGACTATGCTTGAGGACTTCTGAAAACGGAAAGAAAAGCCAAAAAAGTTCCACCAAACACACAGCTACACTTCTCACACAACAGATCATTCTGTACAGAGAGAGCATAAGTAGGGCTTTGAGATAATTCAGAACCAAATCATGTTGCCCCATGAATTCACTCAACCCAGGCATAATTCCTGTTTACACAGGTCTAGTCCTGACCTGAAATCAGATGTGATACAAAGAACAACACGTCAAATTCAGAACATTTTCAGCTGGGTTGTGTGAACTGCAAAAAATAGCCTAGAACCTAGTTTTATACCTGAAATACCATCTTCAGCCCTTCTGTATTAAGGCACACCTGCAATATACATTATGAAATTGTCACTCCAGGCTGAATTTGTCCCAAAATAAAAGATTTAATTCCCAACTGTGAATGTCTTAACATTTGAGAGACTTGATCTTCATACCAAAGGTAAGCATAATTATTAACCCAATTTTAGAAAAGAATCCTTTTAATGTTGCACAACTGTATGATAAGGGATTCCAGTTCAGTGGAATCATGTGGAGTGGAATGGCAAAAGATGAATGGAGAAAGGACCACTGAGTTTCATTTCTTCATTTCTTCTTGTAGCTTCTAAGGAGCTGCTTAAGTTGAAATAAATTCTGTATTTCAGGTGTTTTTAGATAATCAGATCTTTAAGAAGAGTAAACTTAAGACAAGTACTACCATCATTAATTTTAAAAAACTCTACTATCTACGTTTAAAATAATGTAGGTATCAAAATAATGCAGTATCAAAAGTAGTAAAAACATAATATTTTGTTTACTAAATAATCAATTATTGGCATCAAAAGCATGCTTATAAATGTATACAGTCATTTATTGAAATATTGATCAGATGGTTGCAAGACACTTCTCCACTATAAGTACAGCAAAATGAATGTCATTTTCACACAAATAATTGTGTTGAAAAAGTTTCTGAATTAATCCTTGCTTTGCAAAAGCATATGCTAAAATACAAGCCTGAATTTATAATTAAAAAAAAAAAAAGAGAGAAAGGAGGAGTATTTGCCTAATGAAAAATGCATGGCTTATTTATATAAATGTATCTTTTGAAAAGGGAACTCTGTAGTCTAAGCTAATTATGCAAGTCCTAGATGTGCTGACTGGAATCCAAACAAATGTATTTAAAACAGATGTTTTCTTTGGAAGACTATCAGATTCCTTGAGTCAGCTCCTTCTTCTTACAGAGACAAAAAGAGGCTTGTTTATAAAAGATCCTGTACATTCCCATCTCCTACAGGATGCACTCAGAAGACACTGCAGCACCCCACATCCACAATAGTTATGCACGTTCCACTGGAAGATGAGAGCATTCATTCCAAGAAAAATATACACTGCATTTATATAACACAACCAATTAGACATAACATACTCAGTCCAATTTAGATGACAGTATTCACTTTTGACTCTTAAAAATCACGACATGAAAACTTTTCAGTTGGCTATACATTTTCCATCCTGAAATAACTGACTTGGACTACAGTGTTAAATGGGCAGTTTGGAAACTAAGCTTTTGTGAACCTTCCCAAATAAGTGGTTTTGCTGTATTAATGTACAGATGCACAACAAATAATGCAAATTATAACAAGCCTGTATTCTGTAAGTCATAAGAAAAATTTATAGCAGATGATATTAACTGGTGCTTGTAACAGTATGTTATGGCAATTGGAACTTAGTGCTTACAGATAGATTATTTCCAGCCTTCACTGACTTTGGTGAAGAATTAATGCTACCAGCTACCATCCATCATGCATTTGCACAGCTAGAAACTCATTAATATTTCAGAATTATATGGCTCAGTCTTTGGAAATGGTTACTTATTTGCCCACATCAGTTTGTAATGCAAGACAGAATCAATGTGGCAAAGATTCAATAAGATTTTGTTTCTCATCACTGTTAAGAGAAAGTAATCAAAGTCAGCAATCAATGATTATTTGGGAAGAAAAAGCGAAGGGGAAGGGGAAGGGGAAGGGGAAGGGGAAGGGGAAGGGGGGGAGGGGAGGGGAGGGGGGGGAAGGGGGGGAGGGGAGGGGAGGGGGGGGAAGGGGAAGAGGAAGGGGGGAGGGGAGGGGAGAGGAGGGGAGGGGAGGGGAGGGGAGGGAAGGGATACAGTACAAAAATTATCTGTTTAGCATGAAATGCTGTAGAAAATTGGTAAGAAAAGCTTGTAAATACATGCAGAACTGTCCAAGATGCAAGCTGAAATTATTTAGCATAGAAATTATTTAATAAAGAGATTTTCCTGTAAAAAAGGAAATGAGCAGTAGTAGAATTATGAAACAAAGCTCCAGGAATTCTTCCAGACTGAAGGAAGAAATAACTGCATGGTTTAAGAAAGGCAAAAAATAACTAAATGTCTATCTATATAAAAAGATCTGGCTAACAAAAGGGAGACACTCAATAGTCACTGATCAAGAAAAAAAAAACATCCCTGAGACAGGATTGCAAAAATACTAGCAAAATTCCAGATGTTTCGATAGCTTAAAAGGGAAATCATGGGAAATCATATTATTATAATTATTACAGGAAAGAAAATAACAATCAAAAGAGAGGAAAACGAAACTAAAGGCATGATCAGACTTAGACTGAATTTCTAAAAATCACCCATCCGTCTCACTGTCAAAAAATGCCCTTGGAAGCAGCAGAATACAGCAATAAGAGTAGGAAGGAGGTGAAAAGCTTGAAAAATTCTACTGATGAAGAATCTAAAAATAAGGAATATAAGTACCCATATTGTTTTCTACAACAAAGGATGGAAAAAGGGAGTAATTCTTGATATTGAACTCTCTCACTCAAATTATGAATTTCAGATTGGAACTGAAATTGAACATGAATACTTAAATATGAGTGAGCTTTACTATTTTGAAAGTTCAGATCTTATGACTGCAAGGCTATAAATAGGAACATTACACATTATAAAGCAGGTTTCTTTTCTTGTTATTGTGCACAAAATTTACTTTCATTCTTTCAAGGTCTTTAGATACAAATAAAAAAGGAAATTTAGGTGAAAAAAAGTTATCTTTGATCTTTTACATGTAGTACATCTCTATTTCCTCATGGAAATAATTTCTTAGAATTCCTAAAATGGGAAAACACTGAAACTCTATTATTTAAAATAAAAATACATAACTCCTTCCAAACATTCTTAATACTGTCTAGTCTTCCTATAGCCTAATTAATAAATTGAAGGATGCTATATTATTTTTATTGTTTCTTTCATCTGGAATGTCCATATGTCATCAGTGGATGCATGTCACATTCACAAGTGATACAAGTGTAATATTCAAACGAAGGACATTTGTAAAGCAGAGTAGAATTGTTCACTTTTATATTAATTTATACATTAGTTGCTATACATTAGTTATATTAATTTATACATTAGTAGATAAGTGAATTCCAACACCAAGCTGGAAAATTAAACTGTTAAACTGCCTGTTGCTAATACTGATTATTCCAGCTTATATATTTTCCATCTGAAGGTGTATTAAAAAATAGTTGCATCTTTCCTGTTACTTTAGACAGGAAACACAGATGTAAATAAACTGAGCTAACTTCCTTTCAAATGTATTTTAGGTCTCCTTTACTTTCAAAATTATATTGACTCAAAATTTACCCATAACTTCCCTATGAAAAGATCCTGCAATTACTGGATAAGAACTCTTACAAACCTATGAAAATCAAAGGTAAGTTTATTTATTTGGTTTTTTAAATTATGACTAAAAAATCCTATTTAAGAATCTCTGAAGATTACTGTGTTCTGACTCTGTCATTCTTGCCAGAAGGGTCTTCTAGTGGCTTTCACCCTTCATTAAGTTAATTTTCAAATTATACATTACATGTCTCCAATTTTTAATGGCTTTTGATGAAGTGATAACTGTAAAGTGTTTGTAATAGATCTACACTGAACTCACTGAGTTTCCATTGTCTACAGCCAGAAAACTGTACTCAGTCAACTCTCAGAGTAGGGACTACACACGTTTTTCAAAAGACATTTTTCTTGTTTTCTCTGGTAGCGTATTTGGTGTGTATCATGTCCAGAGGGACATGTATCATTTTATCATCTCCCCTAAACATACAGAGATTTCCTTCAATGCCTGGCTGCAAGGAAACCCCTGAACAGCAAATCTGTTCTTGCTGCTGTCGATTGTGTCATAGCTAAGTGGCATCAGCTCCTTTAAGGTATCCAAGTACCCAGAGAGCGCAGCATACATTGAAGTCACACTAAGACCTCTTTGAAGTAAAAAAGAGAGTATCTCTTTAACTGAAGTTGTTTCTGAGTCAATTTCATTATATTGATGTAATTTTGCAGGAAGCAACTTTTTTTTTTCTGTAGATTTCAGTTTGAATCAAGTTTTTCAGATTGTCATCTTGATTTCTTTGTAGCTTTGCCAGACACCCTGGTTTGACCAAAACAGTCCTAATTTCAGCTGTTTCTCAGCTATCTGCCAGGATGTGTAACCCAGACCAGTAAGTGCTCTGGTATGCTCAGTCTGAAAGAGCTATAGCACAACTCAGTGTGTCATGCTACATACACAAGCACTTTGAGTTAAGCCTTCTGGAGGCAAAAAATGATAAATACCTGCTGTCACTTGGTAGGAGTTGGGCTTCTACCACAGACAGCAACACGGCTGGAAAGGAAGGAGCTGTTGGTACCCACAGTCAGATCTCAATGAGTCTGGCAAGTCTGTTTGTCATGCTGCAATGAGAAAGCACTGAACATACAGAACTGTCCAGATTTGGGCTTGACCTTCTACATCTCACTGAAATATAGTCTCTTTAGCAGCTATACGCTCCAGCTTTCAGAAATAACCTTTCCTGTTAGAAAAGCAGTATTTATAATGCATCAATATTTTGTCTATAAACACAACCTTCCTTTTTTCTGTGTAATGTATAGTACATCCCACGAGTTACATTTTCATATTAACCAGGCCCCTACCATCATAAGAATCCTCACACTGGTGAGAAATCCAAGACATTTTTGATGTGAGCAGGAAGTTGTTATGAGCATCACTGAACTCTTGGTTTTCTATTGTCCCAAACAGCCTTGAAGCACTGCAAAACTGACTTCGCAGCCCTGCACATCTGACCTTCACTGGGTAAGAAGAATTTGGAATTACTTATTTGCTTGGTAATAGCTCTGGGAATCTCCTATTGTTTGTTTATTCCCCGAGACTTGAACATAGCTGTGTGCTCAGATTTGATCAGTAGGTGTGAAAATTCCTCGGAGGGTGTTTTACTGGCTCAGTGAGAACATGCAGAACAGAGGCCACCTTTGAGTGCCTCGAGCTGTGTGCCAGGACTGACAGCTTGGCAGCTCCAGTGCTGCTCTCCTGCTGCAGGCTTACAAGACGGGATGAAACTCTGCTTGGTGCACAGCCTCATACAGGAAAAAAAAAAAACAAACTTGTGCCTTTGTGAGGAATAAGAGGAGGACTGTTTCCCAGTTAATATAACCTTTGTGGATCAAATGCCATATTGTAACTGCATGCAGTGTGCTAGTGCATGTTTGTGGCTTATTTTTGTAAGATTTTCAAGGAAAGTGTATTCCTCTTTAACAGAGTCCACTCACCAAATCCAAAACACACTTAAAAACATTATACTGGGTTTGATTAGGTACATTGGCTTGCCCTGACACTGAACAGTGTGCATTGTGTGAAGCACCCTACATATTTACAGGGTATACAATCCCCATGGCATTTTTAATTGTATTTTCCTCTGGTGCTGCCATTCATAAACACAGAACAGTCTCTTCAAGACAGAGCTATTTCAGACTTTTCAAATTTCAGCCTAGAAATTTTACCTGAATGTAGATTAATATAATTAAAATAGTTGTGCAGTTTTCTCCCTTTATGGAAAAATAATTGTGAAATCCAAACCCTTCTAAAGATAAAGTGAGTACAGCCTTGGATGTCACTACAATCAATTCTAAATTTAAGTGAAGAACATTTCAAGAATATGTATTTATTCAAAGAATACAAACAGCTGTTACTATTAACAGTAGGAAAATGAAATTAAATAAAATGTTTTCTGGTTTTTCTTAAGCCTAGAAACCCAGAACAGGTTTGTTCACAGAGAATCAAAAGGAATGCAAATCATAGCTCTGGCTACTCATATTACTTAAAATATCTTAATGAAATGATATTTAGAAAAAAACCTACATGAATATTTAGAATATGTGAAACTGTACTTTTATTACACTGCATATTTTCAGTCAATAAAAACTGAATTATCCTATTGATAATACATCATGGCATATTAATTATTTTGTTCCCACAAATAGCTTATTTAAATGACATGTTGTGGAAAAAATATCTAAGAATATCTCAGGGCAGTTAGGGAGAAAAGATGAAAGAAGCTGGTATGCCTGTGTGGTGAAAAAACAACATTCAAACAATGAAAGTATCAGATTTGGATGACAAGGAAACGAAATCTCTAACTGGAAAATCAGTAATACTGCATAGAGCTTTCAATGCAAATAAATTGTATTTTTATCACTTTGGGATGGATAGTGAAGTTTACAGGCAATTTGAAAAAGTCTAGTTAAAATGTAAAATAGAATTCATATGTATATCACAGTATTACTGTAGAGATAATGTGAGATAGCATAAACCGAAAGAGACAGAGAGAAATATGAAAGGAAAAATCAATGTCTTTGCATTAACATTTTCTTGATTTTTTCCTATTTACTCCAACATTCCACTTGGAGTTCTACGTTTGCCATTTCTCTAAACCTTTCCTCTCCATTTTAAATAAAAAGGGCTGGACAGTCAGAAATAATAAACAGAATCAAAGTCAATTAACCATCTATTGCAGTCCACTGTAAGATATGTCATTAAATAATTTAACACCTTACAATAGTTACATGAATTTTAAAGACAGAAAATCCATTTAATTGCTGCTGTTATTTTTTAATTTAGCATTATTTTTTAACATATTGAGGAAAAACCTACATAGGTGGTATATTGCCATAATCATTTTCAGCAACCCTTTCTGCACCCCAGCTCAACACAAGTAATGAATGGCAAAGGGCAAAGCAGCAATATTAAACCTCCTCACAGGACTGACTAAAATTAACTCCTACCTTTGGGAATCACTGTATTCTGTTAAATTACCATCTACCACCTCAAACATAAAATATCCAGCTTGCAAGCAGGATTGTAATTTTTGACATATCCATTTTCATATACCTTCCATGCAAAGTGAAAATAAGTACAAAGTCCAATATATTATAAAAAAGGCCTAGAATGCAGATCCATCACTGCTCAAAAGACTGTGAATGCATTTGGCTTGTTGTTAATTGAAACAATAATACTTGGCTGTGAGGTTTTTCAGTTTTACAGCAGAATTGGAAAAGCTCTCACTGAGAGGACAAAAATATAAAAGAGTTCAGGAAAAATAAGATCAGTAGCTATTAGGTTATGCCAAAAAAAAAATGGCAGCCTGAAAACTGTTTTTTGCCATTTCCAGGTGCATAGATGTCACTGAAAAAGGGAAGAGGAATGAATATAAATATTTAAGTGCTTTCCTTGAGAAAGGAGAAACTTAAAAGTATGAAGCTGCAGTATGGAAGTACTTCAGACCAACAGGTAAATAAAATGTGTTGAAGATTTAAGGATTAAAGCAAGCATCATCTCTCTGAAAACTAAATCTGCTCTAATTAGAGGTATGCAACACTACAATAATCACTACTGGAAAAATGCCAGAATAATTCAAATGGGGAAAGGAATCTATTAAATATTTTCAGGTCTTAAAAACCAAGGTGTTTCAAATTGTAAATATGTCAAGGCCCGTGAGAAGTTAAAGTTTGCAATACTGGTACTCAGTTTCCAAGTAAACACATCTCAAAAGGACTTTTATGACTAAAGACAGACAATAAAGAGAAAAAATAATCCATAAAAGGGAGCAGGAAAAAACAAAACAAAACAAAACAAAACAAAACAAAACAAAACAAAACAAAACAAAAAAAACCCTCTACATCTGCTTTATTGGTGAAAAAATCAAGAAAATCAGGTGTGGTCTGATGTACTGCAATAGAGATACATGACAAAAATCTGAATACTCCAATCAGATCCTGAATTTATGGAAGCGCGACTTTACACCTTTACGTGCTGCTGCTGGGTCTGAATTACCATGTCATTTGAAAGTCCTGCCATAATGCCTTAACTTGGTTTTCAGGTGAAAACCTGAAATTTCTGCATTTCTCAAGTCTTGCTGCTGAAGAAAAAGTGTTCCTAAACATGCTGTGATTGCAGTTCTGTTAGCAGGAGGACTGGATTTATGAATTCCGGTTGATTCCCACAGGAAATCTTGGAAGCTTAATACTGACTGAAATCACACTGCAGTCTTACATTATCAGGGACTCTTGTCCCAACCCAGACAGAACAGATAGAGTAAATGAAGAGCATCATTTCCTCAGGAAAACACATTATGAAGCAAGTGATAAGGCTGGAAACCAGGAATATTATCTAAGAGGTAAATAAAAAGTAATTTATTACTTTAGTAATTTATTACTTTAGTATGACTATGATTTAGTACTTTTAGTATGACTCTCTCATTCCAAAGGTTGAAACATTACCAGTCATGTTCTACCCAAAAGGTGTAAAATTCTCATATAAAATAGTAACAGTTTTTGAAACCTGTCTTTATTGAGATAGCAGTGTGAAAAAATAAGGACAATTCAGAACATTAAAAATGATAATTTTATTAAGTATTGACCTGTTGATAATTTTGTTTGCATTTTAAAATGAAATTGGTCACATTTTTCAAGCAGTATATATATTTAAATTATGGATATTTCAACCACATTTCTACCGTGTAACACAAACAGTCACTTTTTGGTTTTAAGGTGTAATGAAACATTATATTTAATTCAGGCAGGTTATACCTAAAACCTTGGTGTGACTTTAATAAAATATTTAATTTTGTAATAGTGATTTCTCAAACTGAAATCATTTCACCTTGAGGCATTGCTATTTCAAAAGGCATCTTTCAAGAACTACCCTTGCCGGGTATGAACAGACCATTAGGTAAAAACAGCCAAATAAGGTAAAATAGTTTGACAATTAATGCAATTTCAATTTCTTGTACAGTGTTTTCAGTCATATTAATTTGAACTAATAAATATTAAGAACACACCAAAGAAGCTGTAGTATTTTCATCTGCTGGACTATATTAACTAAAACAGTAATGCGAACCAGTTTAGGAGATTTTTTTAATAGTTTTCCTTGATTTTCCTTATTCATAAATGCTACCTTTCGTTCTTCCCATTTCCCCTCCTTCTTTCCATTTCCCCTCCAACTGATCAAAATGATGGGGGTTTAGATGCAATGGTTCCGAAAGCATGTGAAGGATGCATGACAAGGAGATAATGCAGTCAAGTGCTTTCAGAAAAGCACTCACAACAATGGTACACCTGTGTAAGCCATACCTTTGTGGAGATAATCAGCTACTTCAGAGCTGTGCTGAAAGCCTCTACCAAACCATACCTTTCTGTACCATGCATGAAATTTCAGATGCCAGGAAAAAAAATCATTTCCTTCAAGAACTTGATTTTATACAAGAATTTTCCAGTTGTACTTATTCTTACCTGTAGCAGAGCTGCAAACAAATATACTGCTATAAAGATGGGGGTTAAGGAAGTATGCCCGCTTTTCATTAAGTGGATAGTGTACAAGAAAATAAGGTGTCCAGGAATCACCAAGAGAAGCAGAACTTGGGCTGATTTGTTATTTACTCCTACAATTTAAAAAAAAAAAAAATCAATCCAAAATTCGGTTAAGCTCTTCAATTACTATATTAAATTTTTATTCATTTCAATATAAAAACACTCCCATTTTTGGAATTTCACAGCATTGGCTACTGTGGAACAGTAGGCATTATTTTCCACTAGAAGACTCCTTGAGGAATTTCACTGTCTTCCCAAAAAGGTAAGGAGAGCCCTTCTGAAAAAGGGTGCAAACTGCCTTCATCTGTGCTCATGTAATATAATCTACATTTCTGGACTTCCTAAAGTCTTACTAGAAAAGAAGATCCTTTGGACTCCATATTCAAGACATCCTCAAAAATTCTTTATATTTCTAAAAAATAATCCCACATTTACCCACATTTACCACTTCCACATCTATTCCAATTCATTTAATACATATTCATTTCACCAGTTACTACATCATTAGGAAAGTGGGAAATACAGGGGAGGAATAAGCTGTGAAAAGACAATCTAGAGAGAAAATGGCAAGCAGGGCTTTGGCTCAGTAATGATGTCTGATACAATGTTTGGCCTTAATGGGAAACTGCTTTGCAGTTCTGAGGGCAGACAAAAGTTAAGAGCAGGTAGAGAAGCTAAGGAAAGTTGAAGGCAGAAAGCCTTCTGAGTGGGTATCCAGTGTCCTGCCTCACCAGCCCTTGCCAGGGCTTCACCCTTCTCTGCGCTCCTCTCTACCCATCCACCCCTCAGGAAGTTTCTTGTCATTCTCACAAGGAAACAGCTGCAGGCAAAGAAAACTGCCAAGCCTAACCAGGTTTTGAATTGCACACAGCAAGTTCAGTTCCTTGCTATTTCTCACTGGGGGTACAGTCAGGCATAAAGGGGTAAAGAGATGTGAGACAGAATTTTTAACTAAGACATACCTGTACCATAGTATGTTCTGCACGGGTAATAGCAACCCTTGGCCTCCTCTGGCATCTCTCCAGGAATGCTATGTAAATGGAGGTAGGTAGAAATTCTGCTAGCTTGAATAGCTACTAGATTGCCACCAATACCTGAAATGTAAAAGGGAACGAATGAAAAATGTTAAACTATTTTTTTTCCTCTATTAGGCAATATTTGTGCACATTTACCAACTTCCTCTATCACAGTACCTTACATACAAAAGTCAGAATGAGAAATACCTTTGGAATGTATATTAGTTGTAGACAGGCTGCAAATAATCAAAATAAGTCCAAAAAATGTGAGCTACAGTTTAATGTATCACTGGGTAATTGGAAATCAGTTTTGAATCACAGTAAGCGCAAAAAATTCAAAACCTTCCAAAAGGTTCAATCTTATGCTTTCTCATAGGTAAAACTCTCTTTGGAAATCCCTCTTGGATCACCAGAAGTAAGACATAGTTGTGCCACTGCTGGATTACCTCCCTAGGGCAGTATTCCTGACCAGGGCAAGTAATGAAAGCAGATATGCTCACTACTACAAACATAAATGCAGATTTCACACACAGAACCACAGGGCCAGAAAAGGCTTCAAGAGTTACCACAGTCATTCCCCTCTGACACAAGACATGAGTATCTATAGTCTTCTGCCACTCATAATTCAGGCTGAAAGAACAAGACGAGTGTCTGAAGAGCTGATTGTTAAAAGAATGGTAGTGATGGAGATTCTACTTTCTTTCTGAAAGGAGCAATGTGTACAAGTTGTACTGGCAGAGTGTTCATCTCAATATAAGAAAGAAATTTCTCATAGTGAGAACAATCATTCACTACTGGAACGACCACCCCAGGGATGTGGTGGAGCCCACTTCCTTGGAGGTTTTTGGGATGTGACCAGACCAGGTGCTAGAAAATCTCATCTAGGCTCCCTTTCTCACACGAGGTTGGGCCAGATGACATTTCAAGGTTCCTTCCACCCTGGGCTGTTTCACGTTCTGTGAATTTTTATTTCAATGAACAGAAAACTAAAACAACTTGTTACATCCACATTGCAGAATACAGTAACATGAAACCCTCCTATTATTATACTTGAGCTGTCTACTTGCATATCAAGCACATACTTTTTCTTTTCCTGTTTCAGATGCTTTACATAAAAATGGGTTGGTCTGAGAAGAAGCAGAAGTAATGCAGATCTTGTCCCCACTTCAGGAGAAAGGCCTTGTTTTTTGTAGTTGAATGATTTTGTTTATCTGGTGCTTAGGGCTTTGTCTAGTTGAAGAACAAGTATTTGTGGTGACCAGAAGACACTGTTTGCCAAATTCTTGTGGTGACTATGAAGTGGTTGGCAGAAAGATCTGAGATCTGAAAGATATCCTGCCTCATTGCTGCTTAAAGACAGCAAATGGCTGAAGCTAACAAGGAAGTAAGTCTTTTAAGAAAAAACTTCAGATACAAATCAGGAAATGCATGTTCTCAGTCAGGTCATAGAGGGATAAAAGATGAACTACCAAAAGGCTAAGCCAGAGTTTGCAAAGAAAATTAAAATAGCAATAGCTTGTTTTTCAGATGAACTAGAGAAAAAGTAGCAAAGTAAGGGATTTATCTAAACTACAAAAGGTTTTAAAAGATCAAAACCAATCTATATCGGACTCAAAGCCTGTCCTTCAATTGAGAACAATAAATTATAGATTTCTGGCTAAGGAGAATAAGATACATAAAGAGAGGAGAAGTAAAATCAAGGATCAATGCACTACATTTGGATGGGGATCAGATAATTTCTGTGACTGAATTTTGAAAAAGCTGTTAGGTAAAACCACTTCTTAATAGAGCTATAAAGCTGGGGATAGTGCCATATGACTGGAAAATATGAAACAGGTTCTGTTAAAAGAGGACATAAAGACAATCTGGGTAATTACAATCAGGCTAACAACTGCGATAATTGGTTTATTCACAACAATATTAAGATAAATAATTAGTAATAATTCTGCCACTATCTGCTTCTCTTATAGCACTACAAAAAGAAGTAATGGACAGAAGTACATAGGGCTGGTTTGAGTTTTGTAGCAATGCAACTACAAACCACTTTGGCACAACTCCCTAGATTTTAAGTATTTCCTAGGATGTATGTAATTTCCTTTTGTGACTGGTAATTATTTGCTTCAACAAATTCAGACACTCAGAAATACGGTAGGTGATCTGGACTTCTTTCCCTAGTTAATAATATGGGAAACTGAATGAGATAAAAGAATCAAGGAAAACAGAAATAAATTCACTTGAAATGGTGATTAAAAAATCTGTCTGGACAACAGACATTGACAAGTCTATGAAAGAAGGTGTATGGTTGGCTGTCAATCCTTTGATGGATAGCTATTAATGACAAATCTTTTCACTTCTATAACCATCATTTAGAGAAAGTATTCCCCAAGCCCTATTGCTCACGTAGATAGCAAGAAATTACTGACAAGTATCAAAAGTGATTCTAAAACAAGCTGGCCAGCCATGGAATACTGGTAAAGGAGGTGACATAGCTGCTCTGCAAAGGAAGCTGACAAGCTAACCAAAACAGCCAGCGTGGAGTGTGATTTCAAGAGGTGTAACTAATTGCAGCTGAGTTGAACAATCTATTTTAGCTAAATAGAAATTAAATATTTGTATGTTCAGCAAAATTATTTTAAATTTTATTTGTTTGAGCCTGAATAACCTAATATTAGTGGTATAATTTTAACTCACAGAAGATAGCCAGGTACAGTAAAGTGTAAATGCTTCTAGAATCCTTACATCCTGCTCAGTCTCAGCCAGCCAACAAATGTATGGTGGTGACAGCAGCAAGTGACACTGTATTTTAGTTCCATCCATTCACCTATTAATTCCTCTAATTATTTTTGAAATTTTGGGCCAGTTTCAACCATGTCTAAAACAAGGATAGACATGCTAACTACTTTCAGGCACGGTTAAACAATCTACCAAAAATGAATCAGTGCCTAGATTAATAAAGGCAAAGATCCAAACCCATGTTCTCAGTGAGACAAAGACAGAAACATGAGTTATATAGTTCATGGCAAAAGCACAAGCAGGCCAGCTGGCCAGTCAGCACTCAGCTTGGAGCAAGGCATGATGCCTCTTGCTCAGCCAACAGCCCAGCGAGAAAGAAGAGGAATGGCTTTGTTGTGGAAAGCAGAGGGAAAACGGAGAGGATGTTGCGAGCAGTGGGTACAGCAGGAACACTGCAGGCTGAAAAGACTGTCTAAAAACCTCAGGATACAAATGAGAACAGAATCAGGGTTCACTACTCTGCTGGTCACAGAATGACTCATATAAGGCTGAATGAATCACTTTGATATGTACAGAGATACTCGGTTTGTTTGGTAACAGCAGCTACTGTGCATCTGCAATTACCATCTCAGCTATACCAGATTGATCAGATCCCTGCAAGAACCAGAAAACAGATAAAACTGCGTAGGTTGGCAAGATGTTGACACACAAAACTGATAACTTCTCAGCATCTTCTAAATGTATAAAATGGTCATATGCTCAGTTGCTGCTCATATTACTAAAAACTCTGTGGATATATATGAGGACTGTTTACATGAACATTTGATTAATCCAGAAATTTTTCTCCTACTGCACTATTGCAGCCATCATAGTAAATACTAAATTTGCAAACACATCCTTCTTTAGTTTTCTTTCATTTTGACAAGAACTACAACATAGGGGAAAATATTATTTGAAAAGTAAAATCCAGCAGTTATTACTTCATTCCTTTCAGAACAGCAAATGTGTTTAACTTCAACACTAGAGTGCTGCTTTGTCAATAAGCAGAAGAGATGTCATCTGCTAAAGTGCAAAGGATGTAACACTGACAACTTTAAAAGAAAATTTAAAACCTCATCATTTTATCAAGGCAGTTGAGGACTAAACAAGAACATTTTTTGTAAAAATTGTTATCACAGGTCTTTTGTCTAACAAGCACAGGAAACCATATTGAAAGTATAGCCCAAACCATGCCATGTATTTGCAAACAGGCACAATCCTCTTTATCATCATCTGGTTAAAGAAAATTTTTCTAATAATAGAACTAACCATGCTATTCAGAAAACCACTATAAAGCATTTTACGTCAATGAGTCTTAACACTTCAAAGAAAATCTGTCTCATAACTCATAACAAGTGCAGGTAAAAAAAACCAAGAAGTTAAGGGAAGCTGGATCTTGCTGACACAGGTCAATATGAGATCATCCACTGCTCTGGGTAATGCACAGGACTGTTTTTTTCTCCAATCTTACACTGCATTTTTTGATAAAAAGAGTAAGGTTTTTCAGAGAATACTGGGAGGACTAGATGATAAACCAGAGGGTTGTGCTGCAGTTCAGAGGGAACTGGAAAGGCTGGAGAACTGGGTCAAGATAAATCTCCTAAAATTCAACAAAATGAAGTGCAAAGTCTTCCATCTGAGTAGGAATAACCCCATGCACCATGTTATTACTAACCAGTAAAAATATCATGGTTTAAGTACTTGTTTAGTACAAGAGGAGAACTGTACAACAGGCAACATAAAATTTTCAGAGCAGTATTCAACTACCTTTATGTAGGAAGTCCCTTCCTTTCCTATAGCTCCCCATCTCATTCTTCTTTTTATTTTCTGTTCATTTCTTTAAATACATATAACTGAAGAATTGTCTCTGTAGAAAACTGCCTCCAATGAAAGTACTGAGGGCACCAGATAAAGCGAACATACTCAGCTTTAATGACCACTACTATGACTGTTCATGAAAATGGAAATAGTTGCATGATGAGGACACAAAAATTGTGTAAGAATAGGCAAAGCAAACCTGAGATTAGGGATTTTTAGGAACTCAGTTCTATGGAGAGGGATTAATCAGTCACAGAATACTGTGTTGTTCTCAAGCACCTATAATACAGTTTGTGCAATGGGCCTACAATCAATTAATATCTATATAAGGAGAGAATTATGCCAACATAATTGCCAATTGATCTTTCTTGTAATATCTGTCAAGGCTAGAAGATTCCCACTTTTGCACACTCCTGAGCACAATCCATAGTTCAGTTTTGCCAGACAGGCTTTTTTGAAGCTCAACATCTGCATCATAAAAATTAAATTAAAAGGAAGAAAAAGAATCTCAGTCACAATTGTGACTGAGAACTCTAAATTTTGGAATAATCATCCTATCTTTCAGAAAATGCAAGATGAATTTTTGGCTTGACCTCTCTACCATTAACTTTAAAGAATCCTGTTTTATGCAAGTGAAATACTTAGATTAGAAACCTAACTCGCTACCTATTTATATGGGGCTTTTCATTCATCTTCCATTTTATTGTGTAGCATTTCTTTTAACACTTAAAATGCTTGGGGGAAAACAGGTGGAAAATATTAACTTTCCCTAGATGGATGTTTTTTAAGAGAAACCTTTATTATATATGCAACTATTACATTCCATGTTTGATTTGACTCATAAATAATTTCTTTCCTATGACTAATAAAAAATTGTTCCTTGACTGTCAAAAAATGAAAATGCTCTGGATATAATTGTGTTGTGAAAACGACACAATGATTACTGAATTCTTCTAAAGAATTTACAAGTAAGACTTAAAAGAAAGATCATACACTATATAAGTATATATGCAGATTTACATGTACAAGTTAGCAACTAAAAGGTAGTAAATCACCCAATAATGCATCAGAAGTAAAAAACAAAAATCAAAACCCTCCTCTCATTATTCCTGCCAAAATAAAGACTGAATTATAAAGTTCTCATACAGTAGATATGCCTTCTGAGACTAACACATTCTTTCCAATTCAGAATGCAGAAAAATTAATTTGCTACCTAGCCAAATTGCTTTACTACCATCCAGGAACACTTCTGTTTCCCCTTGTGATTTACAGAGGCAAATTTCAGGTGCTCAACTCTCTAAGACAATGGCTGTATTCTAATCAAAGCACCACTCAATTGTGAGAAAAAACAAAGTACAATTATTCTAAAAGAAAATAAAAAATATAGCTATTAAAAGATGGGTTTGTTTTTTTTTTTTGAAGAGGGATGGTTTCTTGATTTTTTTTTTCCACATTCTTCAAAACAATTTACAGTAAAAGCTCTCTGAAAAACCTGAAAGTCTGTCATTCAATTTACCCTACAAACAGATTAAAAAAGGGATGTTTTGGGGAATATATTGCATAAGCTTAATTTTCATCCCACAGACAACTGGCATTCATTAAGTTTTGTATTAAATTTTCTCATATGTGATTCTCATATTCTTTGATACCTATGTATTCCTTCCAGATAGCAAATAATTTTAAAGTATGGACAGCCAAAGAGTAAGAAATATTAGAACAGGTTTGTGTTACCTTTAAAGAGTACTGCTTCAAAACATCTGCAAAGGAAAGTTTTTTGATATGAAGTATTTCCAAATTTCAGGTGTTTTCAGAATTAATTTGCAGAACTTTAATTCTTCTAGGTGCATAAAAATGGGATAAAAGCCACTGACATGTTGGTTATTACCGAGTAACTTCTGAAATGCAAATACTTCGAAGATATCTCACAATGTTTTGTATAAGGACACAAAAAAAATAGAGAGGAAAGTGACTCTATCTGGCAACTGCACCTTAATTTCTGTTGCATAGTCAGAAGCATATAATTGTTTAAGATATTATCTTTTTTTTGCACAAAAGGAACTTGGTTACTTGTAAATTGCAAATCCTGAGCCAAATTCAACATGCTGTGATACTGTAAGAGGATTTGCAAATTTTAAGCATCTCATTCATTAGAAAACACAACTCAAAATCAGCTTGAGTATCTAGACAGAAGCACAGCCCCACTTGGGCTTAGTTATATTATTCAGGACTTCAGTATATCAAAGAGACATCTAAATATCGAGTAGTCTGCAAGTTGCCTGAAACAACAAAATGTTTTATTTATTTTCAAAAAGCAAATATGCAATTTAACCCAGCCAACCACAGAATTAAAAATAATTATTCATCTCAAGAAATGTATTTAACAGTGGGAAAAATGGGAAAAACAGTTGTGAAATATGTCTGGCCACCAGTTGTAAAGCTGACTATAAATGCCTTTCTGCTTAAAAACTATTTTAATACTTTGGGCAAATACTTGTAGTTATTGTTATGGGAACCTTTGAGGTTGCTTAAATTCCAGACCAGTATTTCTTCAATATTCTAAAATACTTATGGCTCCACAGTGTAAGACATGATTAAAACCACTTCTATGTCTCACATCTAAGAACAAGTAAACTATCTAGGCAGGACTTGGATGAAACATACTTAATGGTGCACAGGAACCGTAACACTTGACCGTTTTGCAGTCAACACTGTTCAGGTGTTCAAGATACAGCAAATGGCCCTGAAAAAACAGTGACAGCTTGAAATTCTGGACAGATTTACACTGTCCTTATATCCTGGCTGGACACATTCCCAGTGGAAAAGAATATTATTTTCAGTTTTCCCTGCAATTGTTTTCTTCCAGGTTTTCTGTGTCATAGGATCAACAAATGTTCAGGTAAAAGAAAGTAAAATGGGAAAACTCTCCATTTCTTTTGCTACTTTGGCTTAAAATGAGAATTCCAAGGCCAGGAAAGGTAGAGAAAACTATTTGCAATAATAATATTTAAAAAGCCATCTGTTAAGTGACCTAACACATCTTTCAAGTCAGTAAATGAGTGTCACCCGATGTGCTTTTTTAACCAAAGAACTTCCTTATCCCCAGTTTACTACACTGTACTGACCAGCAATATCAAAAGGTGTCAGTAAAATTATGAAACTCGGGAGAGGCTAATCTAACAGCAACCCAAAAAATTACCCACAGTTTCCTTTTCCTGGTGTACCATAAAACCCTGCATCCTCTACAAAGAACATATTTACTCTGTATTTTCCTATATATATGCCCCTACCTTTAGAATTCCATGTCAAGAATGCTTCTTGCTATCCCAGCCTTCTGGAAAGAGCCTTGCCTTCCCTGCCTGCTCCAGTAGCCCCAAAGACCTTTTGACCTGTCAGCTAAACCTCCAGGGCTCTATAGCTTTTGGCTAGTTCTTATCCCATAAAGACGGTTCACAAGAATGTATGGACATTGCCTTAATACTGGTTTGGGTACACCTGCCTAAAAAGAAAAAAAATCCTCTTCTCCTAGGAAAAAAATCCAGGGAGCTAACCAAAAAAGGACTACTGTAAGAAAGGTTACAGGTGCAAGGTAGTAAAAAGCTGCAGATCAACAAGTCTGCCTTGCCTTTTAGGTACCTGGAAATCGAAATGAAAACACACAAAAAAGTTAGATGCAAGTATTTCCAATTTTGAATTAATAGAAAGGCAAGGAACA
Source organism: Zosterops lateralis (assembly GCF_965231275.1). NCBI lineage: Eukaryota > Metazoa > Chordata > Aves > Passeriformes > Zosteropidae > Zosterops > Zosterops lateralis. The sequence continues at coordinate 19,548,058 of NC_139765.1, forward strand.
GGCAAGAAAACATAACAGCTGTGGCATAAAAATTAATTTACAGTTAGCAAGGAACTCAAGTTGCCAAGGTGACATAGAAACATTTCACATTAAAAGTAAGAAGGAAAGAGAGGGCCTTAATGAGAAAGAAGAGCAAGCAACATACTCTGCTGAAGATTGAAATACTCAGCTCCTTTTGTCTACTGCCTTCCTAAAAATGAAGATTTGATCACAAGTAGATAAGTGCTAGGGCCTGGGGGTTAAGTTAAATTTACTGCATCTAGAGACTGAACAATCCATGAAGTATTAGTGATCATTTTTGCAAACTGATTATCTTGGAGGTTAGAGAATACCTGAGATTTGTAGTGGAGAAAACAGAAAATGTATCTTTAAAGTAGGTCAAAAAGGATAATACAGAGAATCTGTATATCAGTGAAATTTATATTCCTACATAAGAATTAGAGTAAATTCTTAAAAAAACAATTTATAAGCATCCATAAGACATGAAAGCTGTAAAACAAGGGCTAGCATGAATTTGCCAAGAACATGCTTCTGTCAAAGTCTCTAACTGAACAGCTTGTGTAATGTTTGCAGCAATAGATCTACTAACTCTCAACTGCAGTAAAACTTATAAAATGTTTGGGTGCTATCCTGTGTTACATTTCCATTAACAATGTGTGGAAATTAATTATATCAAGGCAATGTGGTTCAAAACTAAAACCCAGTGACCCTATTAACATCTTATTACCAAGGTGGAAAAGAAGTGACCATAATTAATTTAATTTATAGCTTAGAAAATAGAATAGAACATATGAATATGAAATTTGCAAGGGCTAACTTGAGTTAAAACAATCATCTTGGTAACTAGATAAATGGTTTTAATAACAATACATAAAAGCGCAAATTAATGTAAGAAATCAAATGGGAAAACACAAAAAGGAGAAAGAACAGCTAGGCAGCAATACAGTGGGAACAGATCTGGTGATTATAGTTGTTGCAAAATAAAGAGGTATCAACCCTGTGGTACTGTACTAGGAAAGAAAAGCAATTTCAAACTGCATCAGTCTAATAAGATATTAACTATTCCTCTACCATTTGCCATGTTCTTATCATTAGAACATAGAACTTAACTTAAGGACCAAATTTTCACAAATTCATTCTTACACATCTGAGAAGTACATACCAATCATCAGAAGCAACACACATTTTTCTTGAGAAATTTATTTACTTGCCTGTAGTATGGTTCTTAGTTCTTATATCTATATACATCACAGGTCAATGGTAAATTACTGGATAGAAAATTTGTCCTTGGATGTTCAGAAAAAAAAACTCCTTTGAAATAAAATTTTATCTACATTTTCCCAGCCCTAACCTGCTTCAATGGAATATTTGATAATTTAATATTTGAATATACTCCATCAATATTTACACTTTCAGTTTCTTGATGCATACTTGAGGTTTCTACTTCTCACATTCTCTATCATGTTTAGTGGTTGTAGTGAAAACAGGAAGCACTTCTCAGGTATTCAAATAAACAGCTGTTGACAGCAAAATCAAAACTTGAAATTAATATTCCCGATATTAATTGGCACAAGAGAAATTTACTGTAATAGACAATTCTCATAACAAGGTATATCAATTGCTACTATGTATCAATTAATCCTGTCAGAGTCTTACCGTTAATTACCGGGGTATAAACAACAATTCCAACCAAGTTAGGATCAGATACAGTCGTGTCCAGAATAAGGCCACCAATACTAAAAAACAAAGGACAAATTTTAGAATAAGGCAAGCAAGACCACTAAACAGTATTTTAAAAAAATTATAGCAATCTGACTTAGTCCATCTTTAAGCCAGGACTTTTCACTTCATCTTTCCCCTGAGCCATTACCTCATTTGGAGCTACAGACTAACATCACTATAGTATTCACATATTAAAATTGGCTTCTTGTATAACAAAGACCATAGAGTATTAGCCAATTCCTCTACTTTTAAGATTCAAAACTTTCACTGGATTGAATAATCTCTTAGATCAGTTATAAAATTCTAACGGCTAAATTCTAGAGGCTCCTTAATTATGTCTCTTAAGTAAGAGATAATCAAATAAGATACACAGAGATAGAAGATGACTATTGAAATGCTTCCACGCAGCAAGACAAACAGACCTACCTGCTTATAATCATGGCAGTTATAACAGGCTCCCATCCTGAATGGAGAACAGTTCTGGTAGCTGGGTGTTTGGCAGCTATGACAATCCCCATCGGAGTCAGAGTCAAAAAAAAGGCAGCAACCAAAGGAGATACATAGTAATATGTCTCTAAAAAAATAATAAGGAAAAAAAACCCAATTCTTTTACTCTCCAGATTTTCCTACATGTTTTTCTTAATTTACAATTCTAAAATAAATTATGAACTATGCCATACAATTGAGGAATTTTAATAGTCTTCATGACCATTACACCTGAAGTTTCAACTATTGCACTAAACAATATGGTTAATATCTGCCATCTGTGATCATTGTCTCTCATCTTCTCAAGGACAGAACCATCACTACAAAGAAGGAATTTTGAAAAGGATTTTTGTATTATGTTTTATGATAAAAAAAATACAGTAAGGATGTAGACTATAAAACATTATTTTTAACTGAAGAAAAAAAAATTTAAAGAAACTGAATATAATGAATAATAATGAAAATGCATTTTGTTTATATCCAAATTCTTCACATATGTACTCCCTTCTTCCTAAACAAGGTAATATGGTAATCTTTCCAGAAATAGCATATCTAAAAAGATTCAAGCACAATGTGCAAAATTGAGACATTTGTATCAGTAGCTCAGTTGTTTCATAGCCAGCCTGAGTCTGAAAATGAACAGGCAATTCTGCTGCTTGCCACCCACCCACAAGAATTCCATCCTATTTCATAGGAATACAACTGCAAACACTGGTGAGCACCATCATAAAGCTGGGACTGTGAAGTGAACAGCTGGTTCCACAGAAAGTACACTACTTCTTTCTGATTACTTGGTTTTATAATCCCCTCGTCACAAAAGCTACTACAGTGATCCAAGACTTCCTAATTCAATGCTGAAGTAAATAATGGAAAATTTATCCTAATGGCAAATAGGTATGTATAAACTGTGCAAATATTCCACTTTTATATATTTGTTTAATGAGAAGTGTGGTCATATACCTAATGTTATTTTGTAACATTTTGTCAAAACGTCCAAAATTCAGACAAGTCTTACAGCAAAATATATTTTAAATCAACAGGTTGAAATAGTTAGTATAGACCACACAAACACTACAGAAGAGGAGTACTTGGTATATAAAAAATATTCTCACCCATGTGCTATGGCTTACAATGGCTGCAAATCCAAGCATGTACTAATTTGATGTTACCTTACTGGATCTCCTGAAAGAATTGCTGTAGAATCTTTAGAAGTTACTAGCTTCTGCATTGAGTAACAACCTCTGCAGCACAGCCAAAATAAAACATAGTAAGTTATGTTTCCCTGGGAAAACTAAAAGTAGAAAGCTAGTAAGAGAATAAGACAAAGCCCAAGAGAGAAGTAATTTTTTCCTGACCTTATCTAATTATTCTTATAGTGTATTATCTCCCTCGTACTTTGTGGGGCCCTTTTTTCCTCCTTTCACCTCTTTTTGTGACCTAAGAGGTGGACCGATGAGACTACTCAGCTCCAGTCTAACTCTTGGGAACAATGAGGGACTTTTTTTTTTATATATACTGGCAGAACATCTTACTACAAAAATCTAAAAAGATGAACCTTGAGATGCATCATAAAGGAAGGATAAACATCTTCCTCTTCATATTTAATTCACAGAATAAGCAAATGCATTTTACAATAGCTGAAGAATGGGAAGAGAAAATAAATTAATTCTCTTTTAGGGCTCATTTCACTACATTTTTTTTTAGCTTTATAGCACGCAGTTTACATAGGAAAAGGCATCTTGCTCAAATAATGCAGCCTCTATTAGAAATTAGAGGTAAACTGGAGACACACTGCTTCAAAACATTTGGTAAGAACGTGAAAACCATAACGTGAATCACACAACTCATCTTCTCAGCCCGAATCAAACAAATACCAGAGCTAAATGCATATTCTGTGAGAAAAAATGGAAAGTGTTTAAGAAGTTTTCAAATCATTACTGACAAATAATAGGTAACACAGACCTCCATATTTAATTTACTGAGTGTTCCTATAGCAGAGCACTTATTGTGTTCTGTTGGAGGAAATGTGCCAGGTCCCAGTGACGGTCCTGGGGAGCCCTCTAGTGCTTTTCCCAGCTATTTAACAAGGATTCACACATAGCTCTTCTTAGGGAGTTGTTAAGAACTGTTAACCTTTTCCTATTTAAATCCCCATGTTTGTTAACTTTTAAAGCAGATAAGCCTTTAAGAAATTATATATATGATGGTGACCAAACAAGGTGTTTCCCTTGGTCCTGGCGTAGGTAAAAATGCTACAGTCCTTTCCCCTATCTCTTCAGGGTATGCCATAAAGGAAAGGTTGTACACCTCTGTTACAGATAAACTTAAAGCTTGTATACAAATAATTTCCATCCTTACAGTCTTGTTGTCTGAAAACAATTCATCCCATTCAGAGAGCAGCTGGAAACTTATTTCATTAGTTAGGCTATGTCCTGGGTTGACAGTGTTTCCTATCCCATATCGTGGACTACCTTGTTATGTCTAACAGCTGTCCCTGTTTTCCCTGTTGGCTGGGCGGGCACTGTCTGCCCCCCTTTTTCTTGGCTCTACTGGCATTAGCTCTGCTGCTGCTCTGGGCTAGCCTCACTGCGCTTCGCTTGCCGCTCTCTCTCTCTTTTTTTCCTTTACGCTGCTCATCTTCGCTGTTTCCGTTTTTTTTTCTTTCCCTTCCTTTCCCTTCTTCCCTCCCCCCCACCCCCCCCTTTTAAGATTTTGGACCAGCACTAGACCTGACGTGACCGGAGAAGTCCGAGGATCTCCGGGGCCCGCGAAAGAAGCTCTGCGCCCTCCCCCTCACAGTAACCTGAGCTTTTTTTTCTTTTTTCCCTTGTGTCGGGGGGTGTTTATTCATTTGTTAATAAACCGGTTTTTTCCACTTTGTTCGAGAAATTCCTTCCCAAACCCAGGGCTGGGGGAAGGGTGGTAGATTAAGGGAGTCCTTTGGAGGTTCTCCCCTAATTCAACCTAAACCAGGACACCTTTTGGTGCGTTGGCCCGGGAAATTGAGTCAAAGAAAGTGGAAAAAACCTTAATAATAATATTGGTGGTTCTAATTGTTTTGTGGGTGTATCAGGATGGTTTTTTTCTGGACTCATAATGGCATTCGAGGTGAAAGCCTGCCAATATTTCTGGTCCCTAGGGTTTTTTTAGGTTTTATTACCTCTGTGGTGTCTAGGGTTATTTCCTTACCCGGAGATAGCTTTGGTATTTCTCCTTATACGTAATTTATGTAGCCGTGGGGCACTAACCAGAATATTGACCAGATTGGGCTTGTTTGTGATTGTTTACAAGAAGGCTGTAAATATGTTTGATGATTCGTTGTTATGGTTGGGCACTCAGTTTGTTAGGGGAGAAGCAGGGGAAGAGTTTTTTCAGCCTCTGTTTTCCCTCTTCTCCTTTGAATTGTTTATATCTCTATTAGAAAATATTCAGTTTCCCCTGAGTGTTAAAGAGACCATCTTTCTGGCATTTAATTTAGTAAGTGTTCTCTATACTGTCTGCAGTTTATATAAAATGAAAGCTGAGATTTCTAAAGGGGCTAATGAGACTTCTGATTTAGGGGCAAGGCCAAGTAGGAGAAATCTTGAGTGGAGTGGGAAATGGGAAGATATGGGCCAAATTTTAAAGGAGTTCTCTGATCCTATAGTCTGGGACTTTCCATCTGAACAAATTCAGAACCCAGCTGAGGTGGCAAAGTATTTGAAAGAGAAGTGCCAGGGTAATACCAAGGAGAAAAGGATTATTGCAGTGAGCTGGGCCCTGGCATATGTTTGTCATACTCTCTTAGATACTGAAGGGCAGCAGACAGAAGACAGGGAACAGGGAGATAAACTAGTTACTATCCCAATCACTCAGGCTGAAGCTAATATCCCAGGCTCCAGGCCAGTAGCTGAATCAGATAGTAGGGCTCAACCAAGGGCTGTTGCTGCTAATACAAGAGGCGGAAAGTGTACAACTAAGACTGATCGCAAGGTGGAGGATGATGATGATAATCCAGGAGAAGGACCTTCACCAAAATCAGAAACCACATCGAGGGGTGTAGGTTCTGGAGCCAATATTGATTCCTTTTCCTAAAGGACCTTCGAGGCCTGAGAAAGGATTACAGGCGACAACCTGATGAATCTATAATAAGTTGGTTAGTCCGCCTTTGGGATGCTGCAGGGGAGGCTACAGTTCTGGATGGCACTGAAGCGAGGCATTTGGGATCTCTGTCGCTTGACCCTGTTATTGATCAGGGCATGATGAGGGAGGCTAGCCCTCACAGCCTCTGGGAACGGATTCTGGACAGTGTAGCACAAAGATACTTGTGTGCAGATGACCTTTATTTGCAGCAGACACAGTGGAGGACCATAGAACAGGGGATCCAACGTCTGAGAGAGATGGCGGTAGCAGAGCTTATTTTTTCAGATGATGTAACAACTAGGAATCCAGACCTGGTAGCATGTACACCTGTAATGTGGAGGAAACTTGTGTGACTTGGGCCATCTGAATACGCCTCTGCTCTAGCAATAATGAAGCGAGAGGAGACAGATGAGACTGTGCTCGATATGGCGAAAAAGCTTCGAGCATATGTTGATGCTGTACATGGCCCAACTCATGCCAGAATTGCAGCTGTGGAAACACGACTGCAGAAATTAGAGGACAAAATAGAGGAGAATCATAGGAAACTCAGGGAAGAGATTAAGGAGGACTTCCTCCAAATCTCAGCTGTGCAAATTAGAGGCCCTGGTATCCAACGCAGGCGCTCCTTTGATGGGGAGAGAAGGTACACCCCACGAGCTGAGTTGTGGTTCTTCTTGCGTGAATCTGGAGAGAACATGAGGAGATGGGATGGAAAGCCCACTGCTGCTCTGGCACAACGGGTATGTAATTTGAAGGAAGGTAGGATTCAAAGAGGAAGTCTCAATAAACAGAGAGCAGCTCCAGTTGTTCGCAGCCAGGATGTCAAGTATGATGTCGATGATGACATGTCCGATCCCCTTGAAGGAACCTCTAAGACATATACCCCAGGACAGGCTAATAAATCACAGGGGAAAATATTTAATTCTGAACAAATTCAGAAGTGAATCCCACCAGTTTCATTACTACCTATAAACTGCAGATTTCTTTTTAGTTTTCCCATTGGGCTTCTTATTCTAGCACTGAGAAAGCACAGAAACAACAGAAAGGAGAAAGAACATAAGAATATCTGTGCTGGATAAGGCACAGTTCTCATCTAGTCCAGTCTTTGTCAGACTGCAGCCAACAGTTTAGGCTTACGGAGAGAAGAAGGTTAGAGTGATGCTTCTTTCAGTATGCCCTGCCAGCTTCTGTTGGGTTTGCATCAGGAATTTCATCTCAAGTCTCTGTCTGCATTTGGCTGGTCAGTACTCCTCAAAAGGTTCCTCTCTGACTGGTTTATCCAAAGTTACCTAAAATCACTCTGGTCCTCTTAATACATCACAGAAGTAAGTTTCACATCCCACTCATGTATTGTGTAAAAAAAATTCTTTAACTTTTTTTTTAACCTGTTGCCTAATCATTCTCTGAATGCCTCTTCCCTGCCATTCACAACTTGATATACCTCTCCTGAGCTGAAGGTGCTTCATAATTTTATTCCTATTATTACTATTTTATAGTTCAAATACATGCATCTTGGAAACTACCTATTTCCAAGGGCTTTGTGGCATGTTCTTTCTTTAGAAAGACTCTCATTTCTAAAAAAGAAAGAAATACAAAGACATTGAAAAAAAATACAAAGAGCAGAAGGAGTCATTTTAGTGGTAACTAGATAATTACATACTTCACCAAAACAGAAATATTTCCAGAAGACAGAAAACTAGGAGTAACTCTTGGAAGCACATTGATTCTTAACCCTACACATGTGGGACCTGCTTTCCAACTGTAGCGGCACAGAAAAATGTCAGTGGTCATGACAGCTATAAAAGCAGCAAAGGATCAGTTCAAACTGTACCCACTTCTCTTTTTATCCCTCTGAGACACATTAGAACACTTGCATCTAGAAATGTAAATTTCTGGAAATGTGTCAAAGGAAGAAAAAAGTCTGTTTCTTTACCCATCTTTTTTTGGGGTGGGGTTGAGTGTTTTTTGTTTAGATTGATAGATTAAAAGGAATAGCATGTTATAAGAGTTCGTCTCATCAGAAGAAAAGAAAGAAGAGGTGATGAAAAAGGTCTTAATCAATTTTCACTGTAAATTTACAAACTTCCTTAAAAGAAGCATTTAAAGAAAGTATTTGAGAAATACAGGTAACAGAATATAATATGAAAGATTTAAATATAGATATAAAATAAATTACACTATTTAAGTTTTAACAAAAAATACAGAAAATATTAAAAAATACTTCTTTGCACTCTGATACATTTAAGCTGACATCATGCTAACACTTTCTAAATATGAAAGATCAAATACCAAAAAACAACTGCAAGTTATATCATGGTAGCTTGAGTCTTATTAGGTACTTTTTCTGGCTGATGCTGTAATACTTCCATATGAAAAGGTTTGGACAATGAGCTGTAAAGACTGTATGTCATGATAACAGCATCTCTGGTAGGTTATGGACAGCACAATATTTTATCTGTGGTATTTTATACTATACTTGTCTACAAATATGTCTTTTAAAACACAATAAACTCCTAATAGTTTTAAAAGTTTTTATGGAATGAGTTAGTTGCAGCAATGATTTAATTTTCAATAAATTAAATAATTTAAATTATTAAAATAAATAGTTTTCTCACTGTGAGGAAATGCTATCACATTGTTTGTTTCTTCATTATTATGCTTTGTATTTCACATGTAGGTTGACTGTGATATTGTCAAAGTCTTTCAGATATTCCTAGATTGTCAAAGTTCAGGTTACTGACTTCTATGATTTATTAAAAAAAGAAGGAAAAACAAAATCATGGCACTCCAAGATTCACCATTTAATGGTATAAATGCTGACAGAAAAGTAAGTTAGACTAAAAGGTTTGCCAAATCTCTCCCTCCCAGCCTTCTCCCCACCCTCCTTACCCAAAAAAGGTTCCTGGGGAGTCATACACACTTAAAAGCACACTTACCAAGGCAAGTGTACAGACCCTGACTTATCCATGCTAGTATGGCAAGGGTGATGAGGTCTCCAAAACTTGCTGCTATAGGAGTGGCAACGTTGTCAGGATTAATACCAGTCTTCTTAGATCCAACAATAACTCCAACCATTATCACTCCTAAATACAACAAAGAAGACAGTACAGTAACTGTATCCACTGTTGTAATTCTACAAAAAATTCCAAGATTATGACAATTTCAAACTTAATAAATAAGAAGTCAGTGCTTTATTTCCCCAGAATGATTGTTCTTCCCACCTGAATGATGACTGTGTTTTTAAGTTTTAGCTATTTTAAGCAATGGACACACACTTTAAAAAAACTCAGTAGGCACACACACAAAAAATCAAGAACCATCTGTACAATAAACTACTTTGTTTAAGACTGGAATTAGCACTACTGAAATTTTAAAGCAGCTATTTCCTGAAGAAAAAAACAAGATGTGTATTCTTTTCCAACTCTGGTAACTTCCACTGACTGTAATTTAAATCAAGCTAGGCTGAAAACAACATAAGATTAAATACTTTGACATCTGTTATTGTGCAAGACTATCAAGGAGTTGACACCAAACACCAAGAAGATACATAATAAATTTAACCCAAGACAACATATAAAAATATTACTTGCTACATGTGGAGGTCCCTGCCTCCGAAGAGGACATTGAAAGAGTAATGCACTCTGCACTCCCTTGGAGAGCAGACAGTGCATGAGCGCCCCCCAGGTATGGATGGGCTACCCCAGTTCTGTTCCCTGGTTGGTCACTTCTGTATCCTTCCCTTGATTGGTCCAAGTTTCGATCCCCTAATTTGTTTATTAATGTTCTCCCTGATTGGTCCATTTCCTCAGTTTCTAACCCCGTTGGCTGTTGGTAAAACCACACCCCCTTTGGTAGGTGCATAAAACCCTGACAGCCGAGCCCTTCAGGGTCTTTGGTTTGTCGGCGGAGATGAAGTAAAGAAGCTTCCCGGAGACCATCCCTGGCTCCCGCGTTTCCTTCTGCACTGCTTGGGATCACCCCCTCAGGATGAGCAGCCTCCAACAGCTAGAGCCTTGTCTGGACTGACAGTCTTGGACTTCACAAAAGAGCTGAAATCTGCCGAGGTGCCCTGCGCCACCTGGGCTGAGGCTGCCTTACTCAAGGCAACTCGCTAGGGAAGGTCGCTGCCCTCAGAAGAGCTAGCTGGAGGCAGAGGCGGGTGGCAATAGCTACACACTTGAAAAAATTAATTAAATATGTCAATGTGTACTTTTGCCTATAAACATCAACACTAACTTTTGAAGAGTAATATCCCTGCAAAATCCAACTGGCTACTAAAAATAAAATTCACATTCTTACAGTCTTTGGCACAACCTGAGTAACTTCCCTCTCATCATATATTATATATAAGAACTTCAACTGTATATGCTATCCTTTATGTAATATTATGTATGGTTTCCTACATTAGAAGTTCACTTCCAGAGAAACTGCCTAAGGAGTTATACACCAGGAAATTCTCTAAAGAATAAACTAGAATGATCCTGTAGGATCACAATATTTCAAAAGCACCTATTTCACATGTAGGAGAACAAAGTTTAGAAAGTCATTTCCTGTACTGGCCCATCACTAGGACAAAAAACTGAAGTTTCTCTTCATGTCCAAGTCATACAAGAGAAGTGTAAAAAATGCACTCATTTTCCTCAGTTCTCTTGCTGCCTTTAATTCTGCACATGATCAAACTCTGTGGCTTAGTTCTAGTCACTAAAAAGTGTGCCCTAAATTCCATGCAAAACTTTAACGATTTTGTAATTTTCACATAAGTAAGCATAGCAGAGCAGTAAAACAAGGAAGTTGCCCATTTTAGTTGACTTACTATTCTTAGGACTACTGACCATGTCTTTTCATTAAGAACATGTCACAAGTAGAGGTACTTTCTTCCTGCCCTTCACATCCATTAAGTACAATCTTTTATGGTTAAATGTTTCTTGACAATTAGGAAGAAAATTAAATTCATCATGTCATATTGCTCCAGACAGACACTGGTACTGTTTGTAGAGCTGGACCTGAACTTGGTTCAAACTCTTCAAATAATGAGCCAAATTGATCATTTCAGCAACAAAGCAGAGCACAACACAAACAGTATGAGCAACCTGGAACTCTGAATTCACTTAACCTAACATCCAGGATCACTTGAGTGTAATTATAAACAAGTTTTACCTGCTTATTACTAAGACTATATTCTGTACATAATTGAACATAGAAGGCAGCAGGAGAAGTTCTGCATCACAGTAGGTGAAAGTAGGTCTCAAAACCACACTTTTTTTGTTTAGATATGCTCAGGAGGTCATGCAAATCAAAAGCTTTCCAAAGACTATGACAGAAGAATGCAATGTGCCCACCTATATGGAAATTGCAAAAGGGCATCTTATTCTCATCTGGTTTTCAGACGTATTGTACCTTCCTGGATTTAAAATGTAAAGGAGTAAGACACATTCTGCATCCACAGAAAAATAAATAACTGCACAAAGTAACACATGCACCCCCTTTACCTTGTAAAAGAGAAGCTATGAAGGCAGTTGCTACACTGCTAGAACACAAAAGGACTGAATGATCAAAGCGGTATTTTCCCTCTGGAATCCAGCCCAATATAACTGCTGCCACTGCTGCCAGAAAACCAACTACTGTTGCCTGAACCTGGAAAATAAAGTGAATTCATAAAATAATTGACAGACTTAGGAGGACCACAGAATCATTTTCTGTTAGCCTTTCCTCCTATTTACATTTACATGCCAGGTGTCACAGGACCATGCTCATCAATTTTGTAAAGAGGATGACAACTTTGGATGACAAAGAAGAAAAATATTAGGCCAGCTGAAAAGGCTTTACCAGCATTTTACAGACTCCAGAAAAGTAAAAGTAAAATCAGGGAGAGGAGCTCAGGATTTATAGGAAGCCAATGCCTAAAGAAGCTTCTAAACCACTTAAAGTAGTGAAGTCCCAACATAAATATTTCACCTCTGTTTTAGGAATGTTACATTATAACTTATGAATAAGAAATAACTCTCAAGAAACAGCTGATTTGGAGAGCATACACTCCTTTCCTCAAATGACCCAGCTATCTAAAATATTGTTTAGTATCCAAAAGCTCTATCACACACTTCATTTAAACATCGAATCCAATGCAAATATGGTAATAGAAACATTTGAAAGGTAAAATTTAAAATGTTTTGCCAAATCTGAAATTTTGCTCTAATCACTCTCAGATCCTTTCTCAGGAAAAACAATAAAGGAAATACCCTTAGTAGAGTCACAAATAATACTTTACCTCTTCTTCTAATAAATATAAACTCATATTGTTTTAGAGAAGAGCCAGTGTAGTAAAGCTAGTTTTCCATTAACACTGTTCATCTCCATACTTACCAATGTTTGTGATTTAACTTTTTCAATAACTTCACTCATTGCAAGAATTAATCCAATAAATCCATTATATTTACCTGTTTTAAGGCCAAATTGCTAATTATTAGGTTCCATTTCTCAATGGGAGAATCCATTTTTCCAATATTTACCTATCGCAATTAGAAAAGAAATTCAGACATTCGGGGTTAAAATGGTATTATTTGAAAATACCCATTAATAATTCAGCTAATAAAATAAAACACTGATTAAAAACAAGATATATATTTTAAACTCAAACATTGCTTTTGATTTTAAATCACACAGAATCCTTCCGAAAGCAGCTAAATTTGATGCAATTTTACATAATAACTTGTTCAACATTAGCTTGCTCTGCAAGATAGAGCAGCCACCTTACATTCCTGGAATGTCCAAGCATCACCAGTGATTAGATCAGTGGCTGGAAGATCCCTTTAGACTGAGCTTGTCTCTAGGGTGTTTACATTCTGAAAATAAAAAATGCGAGAATCTAATACTGTTTAGCATTCTAAGTTTTCATTTATACAATACAGCTAGAGATTTCTGATGCTATAAATGTTTTAAGTCCAATATTAGGGTAGTAGCTGAAAGATAGGAAATAGATTATTCTAAGAAATTTAAGCATACATACATATCCTTTTATAATGTCTTTCCTACTTCTGGGTTGATTTTTTTTTTTTGAGTTAGAGGACAAGATCTGATTACCAATAAAACCCCTGCAGTATGACTGTGTTTAAAATAACTTCCCTTTTGAGATAACAAGACTTTTTTTCCCACATCGAGCATAAATTTTAGTGGCTTTTCCCATACAATACTAATTTATAAGAAAACATACAGAAAGACTTCATGCACATATTGTTCATCTTTTGGTAATTCCTTTTCAGTAGATTTCAGTTCAATTTTTTTTGCATTTTGTTTCATTTTGTGATAGTAGTGATTTGAAAGGAACAAAGTATTAAAATAAATGCTAATTCAAAAACAATAAAATAAGGCACTTTATCTCAATCACACTATAAATATTTTATAATGTTCAAACTACAGTGAAAGCTCTGCAAATACATCCAGTAAGTTTAAATAGTACAGCAGGTGTTTCAAGAACTGCTGATAAGAATCTCCATTGCATCCTTCTTAAATATATATATATATATATATATATATATATATATATATACATATATATGCTAAGTGAACAAAATGGCCAGCTGTAGAGAGTTTCACTTCTTCTCTCCTCTGAAAAAGTTTTGGAAAAGTATCAAAAAAATCCCTGTTAAAAAAAGTAATCTTACAAAATGCTTAATCCAGCCTAAAGATGAGCTCTTGCCAAATGCCACAGCTCTTCTTTCTCCTACTGTCAACTACACATTCCCATTTTCTTTCTTGAACCAGCTCCATGAATGAGTTCATGTCCTGGGTTGCAGTGTAGGATGTACACAAAGTATTTATTCTATCACCATCTTCATGAACTGTTGAAACCAGGTGGGATAGTGTTTTCCCAAGCCCCCTGCCTTTTCTGCTAATGGCCCATTAACGCCTTTGGGGTGTTTTCTGCTAATGACTTTTGGGGTGTCTTCTGCTAATGACCCATGAGTCACAGGTAACTCCCTCCAGGGGTTATCTCTGTTAATGGGCCATCAAGGACCCACTTCACACTTCTCATGCTATTGTGAGATGCTCTGCCCAGGGGGAGGAGCCAAGCATTCTCACCTGGATATAAGCTGGTATGTGGGACAGTGCAAGTAGCACTTATCCACTGGATTCCCAGAGGACCAGAGCTACCAGACCTTTCAACAGGATCACTGCTTCAGGAAGAGCACCTCACCTGGACTGCTTCCACCATCCTGCTCAGGTTGTATTCTGACCTTGTCAGTGATCCTTTGTGTTATTGTATTTATTTTATTTTACTTTTACCTTTTTACCTTTCTTCTTATTAAATTATATCTCTGACTTGGAGCCTCTCATTCATTTTGCTTTCAAACCACAACAGTTCATGGCACCAAAAATTTGCTGATTGACGGAAAACATTTTTATTCAGGGAGCAAAAAGGCGTTATCTGCTATGTGATGATCTGATCCATCACATCCAACCATGTAACCTTGCACAAGTGCTCTCAGGGTTTGGAAGGGAGAAAGAGCAGAACCACTCTTTGCAGCTGACGATTTCCATAAACTGAGATCAGATTCATTGTAATACTGTAAAATAAATTGATGTAAACAAAAGGTTTGTAAAGTCATACTGCTAATGCTTAACAACAATAACACAGAGTCTGAACAAGAGTCTGAACAAATTTACAGGAATGACTGAATAAGTGGTGTTTTGGTGTTGGTGATTAGTTATTTCTTTGGGATCTTTTTTTTTTACTGTTGTTGCTCTTTACAGATGAAAAAGGAACAGAGAAAAAAGACAGCAGTGTGAATTGAGACAAGGAAAATGACCCAAAGAATAGAACAAAGCTGAAGAGCTGAAGGACACAAAACACAATATTGTGCTTGAATGGGCAGTTGACATAAGTGCACCTCAGACAGTTATGCCAGCACAGCAGTGGCCAGAGGAAGAATGGCTTACAGAGGTAAAACTCCAGAAGCAGCTTTTTGCTCTTTGCTGTCTGTATTCTACATATGAAGTAACTTCTGGTGGGATAGAAAAAAAAAGTTTTAAAGGCTGTAAGATTGCCAGGGCATGGAGAGTTTACACTTAACACCAAATGAAATGCCCTGAGATAGATGAAAAACACAGTCTTGAGACAGATTTGTAAAATATCTGATTCTAAAGTGGATGGGAAATTGTGAGTGATGAGTAAGTTAAAAGAGAAATTTGGGCAACAAGATGAATTAAAGTGACCAGATAATGCCTGAAACTGATGTACTATGGATAAGAAACTCACTAAGAAGACACTACTTTTCAGCTGACCACGTAATTAACAATGAAGTAAAGATAATTAGTTTACAGCCCCAAGAGCACAGGCATGTCTGCAAATTCACATACAATTATAAGCTAAGTGAGCAAGCAGGGCATGAATTAACTCCAATGCTGAATTCATGTCAGAAATTCCCTCCTTGAAAGGTAAAGCTGGTCACAGGGGCACAGTCTTGCTTTTACTTCAAGACAGGTGTCAGCTGGGGAGCCAGATAGTGCAAATGTAAGCCAGAGAGGGGAAGATTAATTAGACAAGTGGGCTCCAAATAACTGTTTAGATATAACCTGAATTAATGTTCTCCTGTTCTCACCTAGAATGAGGATGACAGGACCAAAGGCTGGATGGCTAAAGAGTAGGGGTAAATTAAATCAATGGGAAGAATGCAAAAGTCAGAATGACCTCTTTCTCAGAGAACTGACATGTAAATTGCAAGTCTAGCAGTAAGCCATCATCTGCAACAGGTTTCCACAGCTTTGGTTTGAGGCTTCATTTATTTGTTTGCGCCTTTTTTAGGGTTTTTTTTTTTAACATATAAAAATTGATAATGAATGATCTATACTGTTCTTATCTTGTATAGGATTGTTTTCTTAGTTTATCCACTGGATGTACAGCCTGTGTTGTGGAAACTCCGGTATCCTTCATCTGTGTGTGTGAGAGGGGCATCAGCTCCTGTCTTGGTAACAGCTGATGGATAATAAGAACTCTAGTCAGGAGTCACAGTACAGAGAAAGGGTCTGTGGGACCCTTTTCCAAACATCTCCTGAGAGCTGTGATGTTCACAAATGTGACGGCACTGGTGAGGATGGGGAACTCAGCCACTGACCAACACAGATAAGTTCTAGATTTGTGATCTGGCAAAGGTCGTAAGCTCAACTGAGACAAAGAATTAAAGATCACATCTACTGAAGCAGAAGTGTTGAAGTGTATTCTGATCTTTATTTTAAGCCTTCAGTAAGGCATTGGTAGGTCCTGGACTTGGTGTATTTCTCACTATGGAATACAAGCATTTTTAATCCTCAGGCCACAAATTGTACCAGCCAGAAACAAATTAAGCAACAGGTCAACAAAAACCAAAAGGTACAGTAATAGACAAAACCATTCAAGCCTGACAGTAAAGGCAGTAAGATTTAAACACAAAATACTGTTAAGAAACAGTGCAAATTCTCGGAAAAGTAAGAACAATATAATCAAACAGAAAATAAGAATGAATGACTAAGGATGACGTTGATAAAGATACAAGAGAACATGTCAATTCTTACGTGTGAAAGTAATCAATTTCTGTAATGGGCATGACACAAGCAAACCTTCACATGACTGCCAAGGCTATGTCCATCAGAGTGTGCATTCAGGAAACAACTCAATAGAATGTGGCAATGACATTTATTAATGACAGAACACTGGGAGACCTTGTCAATACAAAGCATTTTAATACAATACAAAAACTGAATGTCTTTGAGTGTTACAGCAGCAAAAACTGCTGATAAAATTCAACAGTAGAAATGCAAGGTCATGCACTTATGGACTAATAATATTTCTTCTGCCAGAAGATGGGAGTGACAGCTGGAAATGAACAAAAGCATAAATAATAGGGCACAGCTACTGATCACAGAGTGACTGAGGTCTAAACCTAACCCTTCTAAGCAAGCAAGTATATAAAATCCTAGGAAGTTTCAGGAGCAATATTCTACAAAGACATTATAAAATCTCATCTGGAGTTATACCTTTGACCAGATATGTACTAGAAAAACTCATTCAAGTAGGAAGAGACAGAGATTAGGAGCCTTGCTGGAGAACAGAAGCACTGCATTAGGCAGTCTCAGAGAGATAGCCAGTGCAGCTCTCAGAAATAACCTAGCCACATTATTAAACTGATCTAGTCACTAGTTATTCACATACACACAAAAGATACACAGGAAAGCAATCTGGCTTAATTAGACTAGAAAGATGAAGAGCTAGAACATCCCCTGAAATGTAAAAAAACAGCTATAACAAATACAGAAGAAAGAACACATAGGAAAAAAACTAGTCATGCTACATTACAGTGTTGACACACAAAAAATAAGCAGACACAAAACAATCTCACCACAACAAAAATAAATAAATTTGTTTAGCCAGAAAGCTAAAAAAAAATTTCTTGCAGTTTGATCAACTGATCTGGAATAGCAATGTTACTGATGCTTTATTTTGGTGCTACTCTAATGGTCTTTAAAAAATTTTGTTTAAAACATGAACATTTTATTAGCCTATTCAAAATGCCTCGAGGTCAAAGAGATCTCTCAACCTTACACATTACACGTGTAAATCTCAAAAATCTGCTTTATCTGTTCTCCATGATGAGTTGGAAAGACTTCAGAAGTGAAGTTTTGATGTGTGGAGACAAGGCTCACCTTTTTAACTTTGCCAACTTAGTAACATATGTAAACTGCCCCATAACAGCCAGATGAATTCATAAACATAAAATACTCATGTCTCAAACGTTTGTTTCCTTTTTGAAATGCTTTAAACATGTATCTGAAGAGTGAAGAGGAAGAGAAAGTTACTTACAGCAGTTGACAGCCTGGATGCTAAGGTCATTTCCAAATTTCCTTTGAGGCCAAGAAGTGCAGGAACCAAGATAAAGACTTCACTGACATTCTTGAACACATCCCAGTGCTATACAAAGGATACAGTGGGAAACATTTAATTGAAAAATTTTCTTTAGACCATCCACAAAGCATTCAAAAAAAAATCTGTAAATCATAACTTAACCCTCTAAAAATTTTAATCTTTTTGTATTAGACATAAAAGTCTGAAGTCAGAACTGTTACCTATTTAGATAAAACTGATTTATGACTGCCTATTACTACTTCAAAGATGAGAAGACTATAAGCAAGAGACCCAAAACTTGGCCTTAAAACAAATGTAGTTAAAAAACATGTCATTAATTTGAAGTATTTGTTTTCCATTATTTAAAATAGTCCCAGATACTATGACTGCTCTTGAATTCTGCCCTTAATTTTCAATAATATTTTCATCTTTTCCTTTCCAGCTATGTAGAAACCTCATAGAAAACCAGCAAGGAATTAATTGTCATATGAACAAAGCCCAAAAGTAAAAAAAGCTTGTATTTATTCTTTTACCTCTAAGTGTGAAATTTACAAGAGCACAGCTTTCCAAAACCCAGAATTTTAAAGAAAACACTTTTCATTTTTTATGCATCAAGTCCTTAGCACTGAAGTTCTATGCTACTTTGTATGTCTTGTCAACCCATATATTTAATTTGTTATAATTTACCAATTTTAACTAGACTAACAAAACTGTAAATTGTCTTTTTATTCAGGGATCTCCAATAATTTAAATTATTATTTTAATGAAAATAAAAGGATTCAATTAAAGCAACTGTACAAAGAACAAGTTGGTAAGATGTACATGAACAAAGCACCAGACTGGTGGCAAACAGCCCAAGGAAGCACTTAAATTTGTATGTCAAATTTTATTTTCCTTTTTCTTGAGGTAACAAAGTCTATTTCCATTGCAACTGATTGAAGTCCAAGCTTCCTTTACTCTATCAAGATTTTGAGTGACAAAGACTGTCACATCTTCCTCCAATTTTAATTAACTTTGTTAACTCTTTAAGTGTAGCTAAAAAATCCCTAAAGCTGAACGAAGCAAAACCAAACAAAAGCGGGGAAAATCCACACAGATTAATTTCTATATTGTATTTCTGTTTAAATATTGTGGTTATTTCAAACATTCTAATAAGTTCATAGTAGCAGAACCACACACAGACCTAATTACATCTCAATATTAGGGACATCTACAATGTCACATGTTGGAGCTACAGACCTCACAGACTACCTGTTAAAAAAGGCTTCCAAAGCAAATACCAACCTGTACAATATCCAAAACCATGCCAGCAGAAACAGTTCCAAACCCTGCTAGTAAAAAAGGTACGAGTATCTGCAGTGCCATAATACTACTTGATTCTTTGGGCTGTTTCCTACTTCCTTCCACAATGATATCTTCATTACTGTCACTGGACAGAGTGTCATCCTGTAACATGGCATCTGTTTCTGAAGTGTCCATTCCATCACAGTAATTATAACTGGTAAAATCATCATATTTCGGGCTACAGCTGGATGGGCTGTGTCCATTGCTACCATGAAAGCTTGGTTCTGAGAAGTGATGGTAATCTGTGTGTTGTTCAGACCTGACATTAAAATTGTGTCCTGCTGGTTGCAATCCATCTTGCCAGACACCATTCACCTTTTTGTGTCTCTCCTCTTGGTTTATTTGGTAAGCAACGGGAACCATACTTAAAAGCAGTCTCAAAAATTTATCATACTGAATTGTATTAAGACTTATGGTCCAGTTTACAAAGCCTTCTCTGTTGTGGACTTTGCTATTTGTTTTGGAGATGGTAGATCTGCCTTTACAGTTAGTCATAGTGCTACAGAAGTATAGGTTGAAAAGCACTTCGTTTTTCAGATGTCAGCCAAGAAATCTTGCAGGTGAGTCACCAAGTGCCACACTTACACATGGACAAAAATGTTCCTTTTATGCAAGCAAAAGTGTTTTTTCATTGCTCTCAGATCTTCAACAATTCCATAAGCAAGACAGGATCTGCAAAAAAGTAGAAACTACATATTTACTTCTAAAATATTTTAACTCTACACAATAGATGATATGTTGATTCAATTTTTTAGATCACAATCTTTTCTTTTTTTTTGTTTACCGTGATAAGGTGAGTTAATTTCCATCATGGTAGGAAATTAAACTATATACTGACAGTCTCAAGTCATTTCACATTCCCTCTATTAGAAGCCACTTTACCTAACTTTTCTTTAATCTTCATGTTGTGGTAATAACTGTGGTAATTTACTAAAAGAATAGTTCTAATTTGACTCAAATATTGCTGACTTTGGTATTTATTACTAAACTCCATAAATAGAAGTAAATGATTGGCATAAACAGAGAAACAAAGGTCAGGGAGACTGCACCAGCATAACGTAGGATAACGCAATTCCACGTGACTTTGTATCTATACAAAGCTGTGAAAACATTTTACAATCTGCAGGAAATGAAAATATTTTAGAGCTGGAGGACTTTTAATCTGCATTTCCTAAGAAACTCAGTCTCCTACGGCCATATTTTTTATGTTATAATTCCTATATTTCCCTTCCCTCTGTTTCAAAGCTTTTAAGTCATCCAGTATTTCTAGAGCAATTTCAGATAGACCTTACAGGGAGTAGAGATGTCAAAGCTTTTAGCAAATAATAGCCTTGTAAGAGATCCAAGTTTGTGCCTTTGGTCTTAGGTGTCTTCAAACATTACCTAGGATAACTCACTCCAATATGGCCAGAGAGCAAGTCAACTTCAAAATTCCTACTGCTCACAGAACTATTAGACGTGGGGTTTTTTGAGTGAAAAGACAACTCAGAAGTAGCATGATGATTTTCCCTCTACCACTTGCTTTATCCAAGGTAGGTCTGACCAAGAAACGAATATTTTTAAAATCACAATGAAATTTATGGCTTGTTCTAGAAAGGAGCCAGTTTTTGCAAGAAACAGCAATATTTTTGCCACAGGACCAACAGGGGAATTTAAGTAACCAAGATTCCTGCAATATCTTTTGCCACTCTCTAGTAGACTGTGCTATGTTGAACCTTTCAGTTTCAGTGCATACAAACTCCTAGGCCTCATTTCTAGTTTCCATACACTTTAATTAGGAATAACAAAGCAACTTTTGCTGCTATCCTGGAGCAGCTCTAACCACAAGTCAAAATGGTGCTCTGTTAAGTGCTACAGAAAGACAGAAGAAGAAGAAGAAATTGAAGGATTTAACTTCACTCCAAGGAAAATGCATTGAGAAAATTTTCTGACAGCTTTAACAAAGCAGAGTCTGGTTCTCATTGCAGCTTCTCCCATATGTCCTCCAGTCATATCACCAGAGTGCTAAAGCAGTGAGTCATGGAAATTATTCTTTGCTCTGGAACTCTATCCAAAAATATTTCGGTTAATTATATATATCTTTTTAAACATATGGATTGTTCTCCTTTTAAATTTTTGTATTTGGGTTTTTTTTAAAGAAACAAATCCTATGATAAGATTGTGGTTTCTTTTACTATATGAAAGTATTAACAAATAGAAATGCTACTTAAAAGGAGAAAAAAAAAGGGGAACAGAAGAATTATTTGGTCAAGTTCCAAATGGAGGAAGAGGCTAGTGTGGATGGCTAACAATCGAAATACTGCAAAGTGGTTTGGATGACAGCCATTTATCTTTTTCCTACCACAAAGACTTAGAATGATAAAATGTTAAATTAATGATTAATGCTGGAAAATGAGAATTTAAGAAGATACACTGAAAAATATAGAATCATAAAATTGTTTAGGTTGAAAAAGTATTGTATAGTATAATATACAGTAAAGAGTAATTGTTCCTTCAAAGCATATAGATAACTACGATCCCTTCCAAATGTAACTCTTCATTTCCAAAAACCTGTTCCAACAAAAAATTACTTTTTAAATGCCATCTGATGCAGTATTTTCATCCTAAGTTACAGGATGCTAATAATTGCTGTGTTTTCAGGGGTTTTTTTGTACCTACAAGATGCAGCAAAACTTGTTCTGTCGCTGTGGTAAAAAAGATAGGCTCAGACAGGCCAAAAGATTACTGTAAGCTTTCCGTGGGTGGGGAATCCAAACTCCTTAAAGGAGCTTGGGACACAGCCACTGATGAGACGGTCGTCCCAGAAAGGATGTGGCCATCACATTGGGAACTGCAAGACATTGTCAAACATGTAAACGGTATTGGAGGCTTGCAATTGGCCAAGCAGTCAAAAAAGGCAGTGACAATTGAAGGGCCAAAAGGGCAACTGGCCACTCTACACCCTTTCGTTTTGGATTTTGACAAACCTCTGTGGGGAAGAGATTTGATGTCCCAATGCGGGGTCAAAATTAACATTCCTGACCCTCCAAAGGTTTTTCGGTCATTGAGGAGCGCCCTATCCAGAAACTGAATTGGCTGTCAGATGAACCAGTCTGGATAGAGCAGTGGCCACTTTCTAAGCAAAAGTTAAAGGCGCTCAATGAGCTTGTGGAAGAACAGCTGAAAAAAGGCCACATTGAAGAGACCACTTCACCGTGAAACTCTCCAGTGTTTGTCATTCAGAAAGCAGATAAGACCAGGTGGAGGCTCCTACACGACCTCCGCAAAATTAATGAGGTAATTGAGGACATGGGATCCCTGCAACCAGGGATGCCCGCCCCAAGCATGCTCCCCGAAAACTGGAGTTTGACTGTCATTGATATAAAAGACTGTTTTTTCCACATTCCCCTCCATCCTGATGATGCCCCACACTTTGCCTTCTCGGTGCCCACCTTGAACCGAAAGGCTCCGCGAAAGAGGTATCAGTGGAAAGTTCTTCCTCAGGGTTTGAAAATTTCACCTGTGATCTGTCAAAGGTATGTTGCTTCCCTGCTCGCACCTGTGCGTGCAGCGGTGCCCCAAGTAATAATCCATCATTACATCGACGATGTGTTGATTTCTGCACCAACAGACAACCTGTTGGCGCATGCACTCGACCTCACAGTGTCTGCACTGGTTGATGCAGGTTTTGAGCTGCAAGAATCCAAAATTCAAAGGATGCCACCCTGGAAACACCTAGGACTTGAAATTGGAAGGAGGACCATTGTTCCTCAAAAATTGGAAATCAAGACCCAAATTCAGACCCTTGCAGATGTCCATCAGCTGTGTGGAGCTTTGAATTGGGTGAGACCTTGGCTGGGTCTTTCTACCGAAGACCTGGCCCCCCTTTTCAATTTGTTAAAAGGGGGAGCTGAACTGAGTTCGCCCAGGGCCTCACCCCAGAGGCAAAGATTGCACTTGATAACATTCAACACGCATTGTCCACCAGACAGGCCAACAGATGTAAACCTGACCTGTCTTTTCGTTTCATCATTCTAGGAAAGCTGCCATCCCATGATCTCCATGGGATGATCTTCCAATGGAACAGCAAAACCCTCCAAAAATCAAGGAAGGTCCAAGGCAAAGAAGATCCTCTCTCTATTATAGAGTGGGTCTTTCTGAGCCACCACAGGACCAAAAGGATGACAAAGCCACAAGAATTGATGGCTGACCTGATTCGGAAAGCCAGAGTTCGCCTTAGGGAACTGGCTGGTTGTGACTTTGAGTGCATTCACATGCCAATCAAATTAAAATCGGGTCAAATTACAAAAGCAATGTTAGAGCATCTTCTTCAAGAGAACGAAGCACTGCAGTTTGTCCTAGATAACTACCCTGGTCAAATTTCTATTCATCGGCCTGCCCACAAAATTTTCAATTCAGATGCCCAATTTCTATTGGAGTTAAAAAGTGTCCAAAGCAAGGAGCCTCTTAAGGCTCTAACCGTCTTCACTGACGCGTCCGGAAAGTCCCACAAATCAGTCATGACTTGGCGGGACCCTCTCACCCAGAGGTGGGAATCAGAGGTTGTTGAGGTGGAAGGATCGCCTCAGGTCGCTGAGTTGGCCACAGTCATTAGAGCATTTGAGACGTTCCCTGGACCTTTCAATTTGGTAACAGATTCGAGTTATGTTGCAGGGATAGTTTCTAGAGCAGAACATTCTGTGCTGCAGGAGGTTTCCAACGCCACTCTGTTTCAGTTGCTTTCTAAGCTGGTCAAACCGATTTCCCACAGGAAGCAACCCTTTTACGTGATGCACACCAGATCACACACAGAGCTCCCAGGGTTCATAGCAGAAGGGAACAGGAGAGCCGATGCACTTGCTGCCCCTGTTGAGGTGACCCCGCTGCCAAATCGTTTTGAGCAAGCCAGAATCAACCACCAGCTTCACCATCAAAACACAGCAGGTCTGGTCCGGCAGTTTAACTTAACCTGTGACCAGGCCAAAGCGATTGTGACCGGCTGTCCACAATGTCACAGATGTGCCATCCCATCTGTGCCCACAAGCGCGAATCCCCGTGGTTTGTCCAGTTGTGAAGCGTGGCAGACAGACGTCACACACTTTGCCCCCTTTGGGAGGCAGAATTACGTGCACGTCTCTGTGGACATGTTCTCAGGAGCTGTTTTCGCTTCTGCCCACACACGGGAGAAGGCTGGGGATGCTATCAAGCATCTCATCCAAGCTTTCTCTGTCCTGGGCATCCCAAGGTCCCTGAAAACAGATAATGGTCCAGCGTACAAGTCCAAGGAATTCTGCAGCTTTCTGCAGCAATGGGGAGTGGAACACAAAACTGATATGCCCCACTCTCCGACAGGTCAGGCGATTGTGGAAAGGACTCATCAGAACCTCAAGAGAGTCCTCAGCCAGCAGCAACCGATCCTCAAAATTGAGCCACCATCTGTAAGACTAGCCCATGCTGTGTTCACTTTGAATTTTCTTAACTGTTCCTTTGAAACCATGAACCCGCCGGTGACAAGGCACTTCCGTGGGAGCTCACAGTTAGAGCCCCGGGAAAGGCCAAAAGTCCTTGTCAAAGATCCAGAAACTTTGAGGATACAGGGTCCTCACGATTTGGTCACCTGGGGGCGCGGGTATGCCTGCGTCTCCACTCCTACCGGTTTGCGGTGGATCCCCTCCAGAAATGTGAGACCCTATGTCCCCAAGGCTTCAGAAACAAAGGTACCCCAAGTCACTGTGGCCTCCTGGAGAAGGAGGAAAAAGGAGGAAGAGGAAGCGGGCCCAGAGGCAAGTCCTCCTTGCCCAATTACTCTTCCCTCCTGGGTTTTCTGGCATGAAGAGGAAGCAGAAGAGCTGTTTCCCCCAGCTGAGTGTTTTCAGTGGTTGTTTAACCTACCCCTTTTTTCTATGTTACAGAACCGCAGTCCAGGTGATCAGCATGGAGGTCCGCAGCACAGCAGTTTTTGCCCTTGCAGTGCTGCTCAGCTTTCTGTCGATAACCACCCCCTGGATCGTTCCACAGCCCAAAACCAATGTATGGAAAACCCTCGCAAAGAGTCTAGGTCAAGATCACATCTGCCTAGCCTCAGCAGCGGCCCAAGATCCCACGTCCTCCTGCCTGGTAGGAATCCCTGTGAAAGAGAAGGAGTTTCCATTCTCACTCCTCCAGATACAACAAAAATACAACCGAAAACCTGTTGAAGCTAGCTACTTTACAGAAATTGGTGATGCCCCTTCTGCCTTTGTCATAAATCCCCTTGCTTTTTGGAAAGAGTGGTTGCAAACACTCCCGCGTGCCCCCCAAGAGCCCCAAGAATTAGACCTTCTTGGGTCCTCAAAAGCTCCTTTCTGTGTTTTTCGTTACACTCCCCAAGACGAACACGCCGTCATTTTATCATTTGTTGCAAATTAAGGATTCTTATATAGCGAAAAACTGGTGCACAAAAATTGCACATGTTACCACTCCCTCCACTGATGCTCACAGTCCCTTTCCCCGTTCCCTACCCAATGGTTTTTTCCTCATTTGTGGTGACAGAGCCTTTACAGGCATTCCTGCTCGGCTGATCGGAGGCCCATGCACTTTAGGCAAGTTGAGCCTGTTTATCCCAAACATGACTCAAATTCTCAATTGGCACAGAAAAAATTCCTCTCTCCATGTACCAATCCAGAAAAGAGACCTAACAAGTCTTGACCCAGATTGTAATTCAGAAATCATCCACTGGTCCAGGGCAAAGGCCACAGCCCTGACAGTTTTTTTACCCTGGGTCTCAATAGCAAAATCTATGGGAGAATTAGGCCATTTAGCCAAACAAGCAAATTTAACAACTCAAGCTATAAGTGACCTCCTATCAGACGAACAGATTACCAGGCAGGCGACCCTTCAGAACCACGCCGCGATTGACTATCTGCTTTTACTGAACCAACATTCATGTGAGGAGTTTGAAGGACTGTGTTGCTTCAATCTATCATCTAAGGCAGAGAACGTCAAAAAATCAATCCAACAGCTGCGAGGAATGGTTGATTCCATCAAGCAAGAAACAGGGGACTGGTTTGACAACCTCTTCAAAGGTGTTGGACTCTCTAACATTGCCAGCTCGTGAGTCAAAACCGGACTGCTGTTTCTGTTCATCATTTTAATTGTAGCCATTGCTTCTGGTTTGGTCAAAAGCCTGATCATGAATGCAATTTTCCCCACTACTACCCCCTTGGTGCATTCAGTGGCACCTGCCATCGAATGCCCACTAGACTCTGACTCCAGCAGCGAGTGCAATTCAGATATCTACACTCCAGAACAGTAACACAAATAAAAGAAAAAGGCGGAGGTGTGGGGTGCTGGAATTGTTTCATAGGGTTTTTAGTTGTAAGTTTGATGTGATTTAGACTTTAACCCTAGCCAGGTAAAGCTCCTGTCTTGGAATGTTCTTATCAGAAGTTGATAATAGTTTCCAAGACAATCTAATCCCCTGCCTGGAGTTTCAGTTATCCCATTGTCTTTCTCTCGCATCTCAATGCATCTCCCCTCCCTGCCCATTATCTCCCAGGCCTGAAACCTTCAGAGAGGTGTCGGACAGTGATTGGTGGATCTCCGAGGACCCCACCCCAATTAACCTGATTTGTTAATGTTGTGTATTGCATTTGGCATCAGCCACCTTGCTTTGTTTCATTGGTCTTGTAACTTGAGCCCACCCCTGAGATTTCTGGTGAACAAAAACCCATTGCAAACCAGGCCCTGGGTCACTCTCTTGAGGCACAGGCCTGGGACCAGGGACTGCCCCTGTGATCCCCGAATAAAACCTTTCTCCCTGAGCCTCGAGTGTCCCCTCTTTCGAACCACGGCCGTGACAGCCAAGGCAAAGGTACTGCGGAGCCAAGACCCACGCAAAGGTACTGTTGAGGCGTATCAGGATTAGCAGGGTAGTCCAGCCGAACGCTGGGCTGGCCTGAGAGACAGATACACGAAGCAACATTGTTCAAAGGAACAACAAGAAGTTCTGGAGAAGCTTTATCATTGACAAGAAAAACACCTATGTTGTTCTGTTGTCTAGAAAAGATATGGGAGCTAAAGAAGCAAACTCTGCTCAAGTAATTCATATCAAGAAAAGGCAGTTAAAATCTCAAAAATCTTTTTCCTAGTCTCTATAGGAAAAGGAGGTAAGTGGTTCTGACTTCTTAATATATAATCTGGAGGTTACAGGAAAAGATGAAGTACTGAGGGAAAAAAAAAGAGACACAAAGATCCTTTGAGAAGTCAGGAAGCAGCCTCAGATTTATCATAGCTAGTATATTATAAACAAAATGAAAGGACACCTTGTCTTTGTCCCTACAGACAAAATAATAAGCTATGAAAATAATAAGTCCCTCTTCCTTGTTTCCTAAGTGCCTACTTCTAATAGTTTCTTCTTTTTCTTCATATATTTTATAGCACATAACAATTACTGTGTATTACCCACTTCTCTCTCTCTCTCTCAGTCCTGCAATCATACACAAACATAAACAACCAGTTCTGTAAACATAAACAAATAAGAAATACAGCCACACCCTACCATTCACTGAAGAAGTGTTCCTGAAAAATGAGACACTTGGCAATCCAAGACAGCAAGCCAATTTTACCCATAAGAATTCATACAACTGATGCATGCAGCAATTTAAAAAATACACATGGAGACAGAATACATGATGGACAGGCAGAAATAAATGCTGTAGAAAATAGGACCACAAGCTGGAAGAGATGCTCACTTTTGGAAATGCAAAGCTGCTTTAGAAAAATCTCAGGTACTTCAGCTATGAAACTCAACACCTGATCATTATAACATTTTTCCATCCTTCACCTTTGATTGGCTTGATTCATCTGAGAAAGATGAAATTACAAAAAAAAAAAATAATCTGTTCAGGAAGAAGCTCAAAGAACTCTCTTCACTATTGCCCAAAGAACTGTCCACATTGTTTCAGACACACTATAATGCTGTTCTCAAGATCATGGGAAAGAAAATGCTTCTTCCATACTTCCCCTTGGTTTAAAGAACATCTAGGATTAGGATTAAGGGACGAGATTCTACAACCAAATTTGGTCAGAGGGTTATTAGACTGCCAACAGTTCATTTGAAGTGTGAACACAATAAATCACCATGACCTTTTAAGAACCTTCAGAAAAAGTGAGGGAGGAAGAATCAAGCATGAAATTTCTGTAAACATTATGACAGGCTAAAACAAATGCTTACTGAAGTTTAGGTCTAGGGAAATTTCTGATTTCTTTCAGAGCTTGGCTAACAAAACCAATAGATAACATCTATCTAAATAATTCTGAGGGCTTTCACGGGACCCAAAGCTAATCACACTACAGCCAAAACCTGTTTTTCCTAAAGTTGCCAACATTTTTTTACAGGTGGTCTTTTAAAGTGTTAGTAATCTCTACACTGCACTTCTAGGCAGTCCACAATAAAATAACATTGTGTAAACATGCCTGTCTGAGAAATGCCTCTCAGAACAAGAACAAGCTTTGGAAAGGGATTCAGGGAAGTAATATGAAACACTAACCAAACACTGAACTTTAACATTTTGCCATAATAAGCAAAGATGAAGCTGGATTACTCCCTGGCATGAAAGACTCTTTTTATGTCTTCAGAGATGAAGCCAGACCCTTCTCACTGCAAGGATGAGAGGTAGCAGGCACAAATTGAAACACTGAAAATGGCATTTGAACAAAATTAAAAGCAGGGCGTTTTTACTATGAGAGTGGCTGAACACTGGTCCAAACAGGTTCTGGAGGCTACATCTTTGATGGTATTTGAAACCAAACTGGACATAGCCCCAAGCAACCTGTTCTTCTTGACCTTACACTGAGCAGAGATGGCTGAATAGAAAATTGCCTGAGACTTCTTCTGACCTCAGCAATTCTGAGAGTCTGTAAAACTGGAAGTGTGAGGGAGCATTTTTTGGGAGCATTCTTTAAGTTCAGAATGCAGGTGATAAAGGGATCTGCATGGCCTCTTCTCCACTGTTGTCTTGTGTATACACACAGGTGTCAGTATCACACTGACAGCCTTATCACAGCCATGGCTAATCATTTACATTAGTGTCATGGACATATCAGTAGAAAGGGAAAGCTACATCATATCACCTCAGGATTATAAAGAGTAAAAAAGCCGTATTATCATTAACCATTCCATAGACTCCGGAAAACAATGTGGTACGCTGGGCCAAGATTACTTATACTAGATATTAAGTGTAGAGTGTAAAAGGCTGTAAAACATGCTGAAATTAACAAGGCATGCAAGGTAGATATAAGACCATTTACCATTTAAACATGCTGAAATTAACAAGGCATGCAAGGTAGATATAAGACCATTTACCATTTTTAAGTATTATGCAGTAAACTGGTTAACACTGTCTTTATTGTATAGCAGTTGCTGGTTAAATTAACAGCAAAAGAAACAAATAACAAGAGGAAAAAAACAGATTAAAGAATCTCCAGATGCCTTCTTGACAGCAAAACACTGAAAGGCCTGCCACACTCGGGCTCAGTTTTCAGACAAGTTTGACACTGCTGCATTCCACTTCCAGAACATGACAGCTTTCAATTTTGGCCCCAAGGAAGAGAAAAGCAGCTGTGAGAAAAAGACTTGGTTTGACTCTGCACTTTTAAGGCAACTCACCTAGAAGAGACCAAAACAGTCAAAACACAGCAGCAAGACTATGAAATGTGGTTGGCTCTAAAATAACCCAAATATAATACCAGCATGAAAAATACCAGGCAAATCACATCCTTCAGCTCATCGAAAGCAGGTAGGAAAATATAAAATGTACCAGATAATGCAGTCCTTTATATTAAGTAACCAATAAGTACTTACCAGGATGAATCCTAACTACTCTTTGGAATCCTGATTAAAGGTCTCTACTGTCATCACCAAGGAGAGATGAATTATTTACTAACTCAGGCACTAGGATACAGACTTCCCATTGCTGGTGTCGATAATATCACACAGGTATTAAAAAGAAAATGATACACTGTTATTTTTTCTCCTGAAGTGTCTACCAGGTATACTGCAGGAATGTAGATGCATGTAGAACGCTGCCAAAACAGGTTATCCTATCTGCTCTCATCTTTTTACCCACATTACTAAACTGGTAAAGTGAAGATAACTAGGTATGTATTCTAAACATTGCTAGGACTCTTCCTAAAGACTAAACAATTACTTTATTTTATATGATCCACGTATTGTAGTGTGGTCTATAACCCAGATTCAAATGTGAGTGAAGAAGACAATGGGCAGGGGGAAGCAGAAATTGTAACATTCACTGAAACTAAAGAAATAGAGAGCTAAAACCTGAAGTTAACTGAGATTTATTCAGAAAGCAGAAAGTAAAGTAGAATAAATCACAAAAACCTTCTATGTTTTGGTAGAAAAGTATGGAAAGAGAATAAATGTGCCATCAGACATTAATTAGAACACTTGCAAACAAAAAATACATGATCGTCGAAGTCTGTACACGTGCTGTTCAGGTAGAGGTACCATACTCGTCTAGCACCGCATCTGCGGTGACAGAGTCTGGCACATTTTTTATGTGTGCAAATGTAGGAACAGGACTGCTTGCACATACGCATGTAAAGAGTGCCAAGGAATAGGGGCTACTGGGAATGTCAGGCAGGTCTTGGGCACGCAGAGAGAAACCAAAGAAAAGGCTCATTGTCCAGGCTGCCTGGAGCAGTGCATAATTACGCGCACATGATGAAACGCGCTGGGGGCTCTGAGGAGTGCAGGTACCAAGCGGGCGGCAAACGCGCGGCAGCATCCGCGCTCCGGGCTCAGGACAGCGGCCCGGCCGGCGAGCAGCGGAGCCCGCCCGGCGCCGGGTGGCGGCTGCGGGAGGGTCGGGGCCCGCAGCACGGGGAGGGCGAGCGCCGCGGCGCCCGGGAACGGCGGCCGGGGCGGGAGGAAGGCGGCACCGAGTGCCCCCCAGCCCTGGGCACCCGGCCATCGGGGCGGGCCGGCGTGGCGCTCGGGGGCTCCGCCACTCGCCCGGAAACTTTCCCGCCCGCGGCCCCCGCCGCCTCTCCCGGCCTGGGGCGGCAGGTTTCCGACTCGCCCGGCCCCGCTGCCCTCGCTTCCCGCGCCGCCCCCTCGGTCCGCGCCCTCCCCTCACCTGGGCGAGGAGAGCGGTGCCGGCAGCGTGGCGGGGTCGCGCCCCATCGCTGCGGCGGGGCGACAGCAGCCCGGCGGCGATGACAGCTCCACGCTAGGTGAGCGCCGCCGCCACTGAGCAGGCGCGGAAGCGGGCGGCCCCCGGCGATGATGTGGCCCGTGATGCGCACAGCCGCCACCGGCCGCTCCGAGCCGCCGCTGGGCGGGGGAGGGAAGAGCCCAGCGCCACCGCCCCGCGCCGCCCGTCGCACGGGACGGGACCACGCCGTGCCCGTGGTCGCTCCCGGTCTGGCCGCCGGGGCGAGCCCCCGCTGCCTGACACCCGCCACCCGCGCTGCAGGCCCGCCGGCGTCCCTTTCCCGCTGCGCCCTCCCGGTCTCTCGGCGGTAGCGAGGGGCGAAGCTGCACCCCCGCCTCGCCGCCCCTGCAGGGGCCCGGCTGGCGCCCCGCAGCCGAGGGAAACAAAGTGCTGGGGAATGGGGGCTCCAGGGCGCTCCTCGGGCAGCGCCGGCGGTGGCGGTGCCTTTGTTTCCACTCGCAGCTTTCTTGGCAACGTAGCACGCTAATCACCGTTTTGTATTGACTCCTGACTGCCAGCTACCAGGACATTGTCGCTCTTTCCTGCCAGTTGGCTAAAAGCAGCGTCCCTAGGAATCCAAATTTTTTAATTGTTTAGGTCAGTTGGAATATCCTTATTTTTGCCCAGCTAGACTGTACACCCTGCAAACAGCGTGTAAGTCTGCGAGTTCCCCCCTTGACATCAGCTGCCTCTGTTTAACAAAGTGTGGAGCCAAGGCCTTGCTGGACTCCTGTTTTGCAAAACACTTAATATTAACACTTTGTACTAACACATTAAAACAGTCAAGCCAGCTAAATTTGTGCATTTATTATCAGTACTAGTATTATTCCTCAATTGTTGCTCAATACTTTGAAGTGGTGAGGATCCCTTAGCCGAAAGGTGAAATGGAAGAAAGGAAGAAAGAGGATGAAAAGAGAAGATTTAATGATGGTGGCAGTAGCCAAACCTACAGTATCCCTTTTCCTGTGTACAAAGAAAAAAGCACGGGCAAGTTGCCAAGTGTCTGCCATAAACTGGAGCTAGCTGCGATGAGGATACCTAGAATAGCAGAAACTTAAGCACAGCGAAATGTATTTGCAGGACTGGGGCCAAAACATTCTGCACTACGAGAGTGAAACATACAGGATCAGCTTGAACACTCATGTCAAGTCATACCACTTTAAATGAATGAAGCAGCCCAAACCTCGGAGCTAATAATTCAGCTATCTCAAGCTGAATTTATTTGGGATCCGGGCTGCAGATACTGTAGCTTTCCTACGCTAGTAGCAACCCTACATATCCATGGTCTGTGTGTGCTCAGGTGTTACAGCATGGATACTTAGCTGGGCTATCTTACAAATCAGATAAAGATCACACCTGCCGTTGTTGCCAACGGGTGAGACTGTAAACCCGAGGTTTGGGAATAGCACCTGAGGGTGCTATTTCTGGCTTTTCTAATTGCTTGTCTGGTTATCTTGGGCAATCACTTCATCACTTCCTACTGCAGATTCCTTGACAGCATTAAGCCCCGCCCTCCATGGGAATCATGTAATACCTATAGATGAAATATATTTGAGGTTCACACATTACTATTTTGGTTGTGTACAAATTCAGAAAAACTCACTTGTGAGGCCCATGGCAAAAACCTCAGCCCTCAAGATTTTTCAGTCATTAAAGCTAGCAATGGGATTTTTCTCAGAAATGGAAATTCTGGAGTGTAGTTGGGGAGAAAGGTTGCAAACCAAATAGCAAATTCAGTGGAATGCACCTGGCACTGTGGGTGGGCTGGGGAAATGGCAAAGGACACTTGTTTGGGACAGTCTGTCAGGAAAACAGCTGAGTGGTCTCTTGCTTGAGGCCTTGCAAAGGTTTGCTTCTTATTCGGGTTAATTCCAAGATACTGGGATCTGGGTGGTTGTATGGTTGGGTTTTTTCCTGTGTCCTTTGCAATGAGGGCCTATAAGCACCACTTACCTAATTACTACTTTTTCTCATTTTCATCTTAGACTTCCCGTCTTGTTTCTTATAAATCATTCAGTTTTCTTTTTGCAGTTTTCACATTGTTTAGATGTGAAAGGACAGAAACTGCAGAACAGATAAGGACAAGAAACTGCAGAACAAATCCTGAATAACAGATTGGCCAATGTGAGCTGAACTTGATAGCTGTGTAAGTTTCTTTTCCAAAGGATGATTAAAACTCCCTCAGTTTTAAGTGAGGAAAAAAAAACACCCTCAGATATTTAATTTTAGGTTCATTTATCAAATTCTGAAAATGAAAATGGGAGAGACAAACAGCTACTGGCATGTGTTCGTGACCTTATCTGCTGGCAGATAAGTTCCATGTGCCCATGGGTCTCCATGGTGATGGGCTGGACATTTTGTGCCAAATCACAGAATCAGTCAGGTTGGAAGGGACCATAGTGGATCAGCGGGTCCAGCTCCCCTACTTAAGCAAGATTGTCCTTGAGCACTTTGCATAGTTTGTGTCCAAACTGTTCTTGAATATCTCCAGTATAGGAGCCTCCACAATGTCTCTGGGCAACCTGTTCCAGCGTGTGGTCACCTGCACAGTGAAGAAGTTCTTCCTCGTGTTCGGGTGGAACTTCCTGTGCATCAGTTTCTGCCTCTTGCCTCTTGTCCTGTTGCTTGGCACCACCATGAGGAGCCTGGCTCCATCCTCTTGTCACCCTCCCTTTACATGCTTACGTACATTGACGAGCTCTCCTCCCAGTCATCTCTTCTCGAGGCTAAACCGCCTCCAGCTCCCTCAGCCTTTCCTCTTAAAGAGAAGCTTCAGTGCCTTAATCATCGTTGTTGCCTCCGCTGGACGTGCTGCGGGAGCTCCACGTCCCTCTTGTCCTGAGAACACTCCAGGTGTACCTCACTAGGGCTGAGCAAAGAAGCAGGACCACCAGCCTCGACCTGCGGGTAGTGCCCTTCCTAATGCAGCCCAGGACAGCACTGACCTCGGTACATTTGCCCCTGTTGGATTTCAGAAGGTTCAGCCCGTTCCATGACGATCTCCGCGGCGCGCTGTTCCCTCTGTCGCGCACGGGCGCGGGCGGCGGTGCCGGTGGCCCTCCCGCCCGGCAGGGGGCGCGCCGCCGCCGAGCGCGCGAGCCGCTCTACTTCCGTGCGGGCGGGCGCATGGCGGGGTCCGGCGGTGCGGCGGGACCGGCAGCGGCTCGGGAGCTGCTGGATGTGGGGCGTCGGCCAGGTAAGTCCGGCATCGGTGTCCAGCCAGTGGGGGCTCGGCTCGGTCAGGCAGCTCGGTCAGGGAGCCCCAGCTCGTCGGGCTGCTGGTGACCCACTCGTGGTTGCATCCCGCGTGTATTGCAGAGCTGCTTTCCCGGGCAGGGCTATGGTAATGCGAAGTAATTAAGCGGGGAAGTCCACTTTAAACTACGGGCAGTAGTAACGACGGTTTTGTGAGACCAAATAAAAAAGTTTAAAAGACAGAACTCTTCTTTTTAATTAATGATACCGGGCGGATGGCTCTATTTGCGGTCATAAAGATTAATGAGGATAATTAATGCCGAATTCGCCGACGGTTTGGGTTTTACGGCGCTGCTGCTGCCCACAGTTGGCGGAGAACATGGGGACCGGGGTTTAAATCAGCGCGACTGGCACGCCTCAGCTCCCACCTCACCGTGCCTTGCTGGGAGGAATTAGAGGTTGTTTTTCTGTGCATTATAATTCTCAATCAAACTTTAGGCCAAAAACAGCTTAAGGATCTTTAGCTTAATCTTAAGGAGTGTGTGAGAGGTGACCTGCAGGATGAGACCCCTGGTCCATGTAGCCCAGTATTTCTTCCAAGAGCAGCAAAAGCAGATAACAATTACGGGGAATTTGTCAGCTTAAACAGTTCAATACTCGTTTGTTTGCAGGGCTGGAAGACATTTTGCTTATTAATTCAAAATTTAGCAGCAAGAAGGCCACAACTTTACAGACTGTTAAGGTACCAAGGAGCAGTGGTAAGTAAGGAGCAGCTTGTCCCTGGAACTGTGTCAAATAATAGGTAACATTTGTAACAAAACTTTTGCTTCGGGGCTTTCCTTGGAAAGGTAAAGGGAAGCCTTTTCAAGGAAAGCACTTGAAAAGTGCTTTTTGTGTTCAGTGTCTGCAGGTGGTAAGTCCTCCTCCCTTTATTGTTCTATATCCCACTGGTGAGTCAGAATTAGATTTTGCAATGCAAGGCATTACAGCTCTAAGTTTTAGAGACAGATTGTTCTTTCCCAGTATGGAGTTATTGCGTTGGCTTCTTGTCTCTTTTTGGAAGTAATTTCTTTGTATGATATATTTATTGTATAAAAACATTTAATTTAAAAAGGACTCCTGTAAAATTACTTTATTTTTTGTTTTGTGATTGAGCTGAAATTTAAAAAGATTGTTACATCAAATTCTTTGTTGGATAAAAGTGTCTACAAAGATGACAGTGTTTCAAATGTAGATTATAAGTGTTGGATTTTGCAGAGCTCACCTGGAATAGTACCTCTTCTTAAAGAGAGAAAATTAGTGTTAGGCTCATCTGCATGTGTGGAGCAGATGAAGAAATTTTCTTCTTTTAGTTGAAGAAATTCTGGAGGTGAAAATATTGTCTTCCTCCATGCAAGGGATATGAGTGTGATTCTCCTAATTCCATTGATTACATTAAAATCCTTGTGAAGTCCCTTGTGAAGCTGTAGAGGATAAGTGCTTTATACTTCAACCTGGAGCTTCCATCTCTCTCCCACCATCTTAATTTCAGTGTTTCTTTTGTTAATTATGTTGACCTTTCATTATTCTATCATGACACCTGCTACAGCAAATTTTTCCATCTTCTTTGAGACCTTCAGTCTATACTGAATTTTTGTAGACAGCTGGAAATTATAGTTGAAATAGAATCTGTTTAAGGGCTCATATCTGAGGTATAAATGTCAACACTAATGAGTATCTCTTTGACTTTATATATATAATGTGATAATTGTTTCTTTTCAGTCTTGGACAGAGTACAGAGCTTTTTACCACGGATGGCCCAGGCAAATGATGAGCTCAAAAAAAAAATGGTAACAGCACCTGCTCATCAGTTTGATATTGAACATCTAGACAGTGAAACAGAAAAAGTTATAGAAATGGTAAATACATTTTTTTTAACTTAAGTATCAATTGAGATGGGACTAAAATAACTCTCTGATCTTAGAATGAGCAATATGATAGATAAAGTGAAGTCTTTACCATTTTCTGTGAAGTCTTTACCATAGTCTGTGATCTGCTGATTTGAAACATAGCTATAATAAAGATGGTTATTTAGTTGAAATTTACATCCTGGTTTTCGTACTTGCAGAATTTAATCACTGGGGATAAAGTAGTTTAAAAACAGAATAAGACATGCTTTTGAATCAACAACTCTGAATCAAAAGTCACAAACTGTATTTTAAATGTCTCCTAGGTGATTTGGTTTAGAAACTGGACAATATAAGGCCTAATAAGGCATAACAGAAGGCTTAGTGTAAGAGGCTTTCAGCTCTGCTCTGTTGGTATTTTTAGGAATAACTAGATCTTGGGTTTAGAAATGTTTTTTGTGTTGTTGTGATTCTCTGTTGCTGGTATTTGTCTATTCATTTACAGTCACATAAATATTTTCTTTCTGGTTTTAACTGGAGGGCTGCAGCCACATGGTTACATAAGAAAACTTTATTATGAAGGTGATACAGGTGCATGATCCAGCTAAATGCCTTCTGGCTAAGAAGACCTCAAAAAATATGGCTCTGTATATGGATATATGAGATCCCTTCAAAAACTATCCTGGTGGTTTAAACTGCTTGCTGTTTTAGAGTAGTTGCAGTGCTCTGAATACTATAACATATAAAATATGAACTATATTAATAGATATATATCTATATGTGTTTATATATTTGTCATGGCACCTTATGCACTAAATTACTTCATTTGAATTTTTTACTGAAAAGTAGTTTTGATACCTGCTGCTCATCAATTTAAATATCTGATTTAGACAATCTGAGTTCAGCTATTCACTCTGTTCTTTCTTTGATAATGATACAAATATGGCCTTAGATTTGCTATATGCCCATAAAAATTGCGATTTAAATATTTAGGAATCTTCATGATCATCATAATCCTAGGAAAACCCAAAAGTCTTTTTTATTGTGATAGTGGTTTTCTTATGGTAGTAGGCTGTTTAATGTGTTTACCTTAGTTTTACTCCAGTGATAAAAGTGCTGTAGTGTGTGTGCGTGTACAAATATATGTAGTATATATAATGTGTTAACCATGATATTTTTTTTTTCAGAATGTGGCTGTAGTTGAACTGAGTGATTCTGATACAGATGAAGAGCTGCTGACATCAGATGATGATTTGGAATCTTATGATGATGGCTCTGTAACTGATGAAGTGACAGTAG
This sequence comes from Zosterops lateralis, assembly GCF_965231275.1. Taxonomy (NCBI): domain Eukaryota; kingdom Metazoa; phylum Chordata; class Aves; order Passeriformes; family Zosteropidae; genus Zosterops; species Zosterops lateralis. Next base: position 19,586,178 of record NC_139765.1, read on the forward strand.
ACAACATTAAGTTTCCCAAACAAAAGGGAGAAAAGGGCAAAATAGAAATTTTGGACAGCAAAGCAAATGAGTAAATCCATTTTATTTTACTTTAAAAAAAACCAAACCAACCAAGTCATGTTTTCTCACTTTGAGGCGTTGGCCCTTAAAAACACTTTGCTTCTAAGTGTAGCATCTCTCAGGATCCTGTGAAATGCTATAGTTTACATGGTGGAGAACTCAGGATCCACTCATGACTGTGGAAGGCTGGATTTCTGAAGGATTAAGTGTGATTTGATTCATCAAATAACGGGGAAATCTACTTTAGTAGATTACACAAAGAAAACAGCTAGAGTAAAGGGCACTTGAAAGTTAAAAATTCTTGTTTTGTTGCTTTGTTGAAGAAAGACTTTTTTTTTTTAATAGGAAGATAGAAGTTTTTGCTTCAAAGGCAAGAAAGAGTTAACAAGGAAAAAAAAAAAAAAAGCTTTGTTTTTTATAGTCCATGTCCTGTGAAGTGTTATGTACACTCTCTTCAATATTAAACATGATCTTTAGTACCTCAGAGGTATGTCTACATTGCATTCATGACGGTGGCTGCTGAATATCGGAGCCGTGGCCAAGCCCATTCCAAGCTGAGCCAGCCTGGGTAAGGACAGCCATGGCCAGGGACTTCAGCAAAGGGTTACTTACCCTGTGTGTCTGCACTGACCTTCACACCAGCATGGGGAAGTTACAGGCTCATGTGGGAAACCTGTGTGGCTGTGGTGCCAACACCCTCCATACTCAAAGGATCAAGGCTGCCTCTGGGGTGTTATGATAGCTTTAAGTTACACTTCTTATCCCTCAATTTCCCTGCCATGTTTCCAACCTCCATTTTGTTAACAGCTGTCACTGACCGAAGGATGAAAAGGTAAATTTTCAGCTGGCCTGTACTTAAGTTGGCTTGACACAACTGTGAAACCAGAATCAGTGAAAGTGTGTCCCATTCATGCTTACCTCAAATTGATCAAATAAAATGGTTTGGGCTATCACAGTTACTTCATAGATCAGTTTGCATTTCAGAAATATCTGTCATGCTCCTGGGATGTCATTGTTTCTTAAAGGAACTTTGTATTTTCTACACCATTAAAGTAAAATTTTCTATACTGTATTTGCTCAATTATTAAACTTTCATGACTTGAAACCTGCAGTTATTTATAGAATTTATTTTGAATCCTCTACTTAAAGTTCTAGTTTTAATACCTGTTTCTGTAGTATTTGTGGTAAGGAATAACAAGGATTCTGGTCTTTCTTTTACAGTGTGGCCTAAATATAAGATGGCAACATAATTTACTGATTAAACCATGGAATATTTTAGTGAAGGGGAAGGATGAAGATCAAAGAATCAGACTGCTACCTTTTATAGCAGCCCACAGATAGACAAAGCATTCTAAGAGCAAGGAGTCTTAACAGGCTTAGTTAAATAAGGTCTCAATCTATAGAAAATTTCTTCCAAACTGAAAAAAGTTTGAAAGCCAACATCTGACCTTGGTCATTTTACAAGGGATTTTCCCACAGATTAAAAAGAACCCAAAAGTGTGAAGTACAAAGTAATAATCATGCAGTATGAAACAGTGATTACAGTCTATGTGCACAGACACAAAAAGTGATTTTAATCTGTTAAGGTAACCACCTTTCAAATTTGCAGGCAGATCACACATTCTGTATCAACAAAAAGGTAGAAAATATTCTCAGTACCTTTAGCTTGATATGCATAGTTTAACACCAATATTGAACTCTGTATGTACTATACAAAGATCATAGTAAGTGCACTTCCTTGCATTGATTTACTTCTTATGGCACAAAGGTTTCCTGTACTGCTGAAAAGTCACCAGATCAGAGTGTTTATTTGCTACTGTAGAACCTGAACTGGTTTATAGCAAAAATGGCATAATTAGTATATTTTAGTTCAACTTTAGAAGCCTAATGACTAAGGATTTAAAATGATCATGTAAACATTATGTCACAGAAATATGAAGTAGGTATGTGAGAACTTATTCTTCAGTTCTATTTTTAAAAAAAGAAACTGAACCGTAATCTTGGGGAAATTGTGCTACCAGCTGTTGCTGCTACATCATTTAAATAACTTCAGGGTGATTTCCAAAAGCCATTGTCTGTCAGATGAAAATTCAGACCTAATTTATAGAAATTTAACCATGGAATGAGTATTTTGGGGTTTTTTCGGTTGTACCACTGCAGACAGCATATGCCTAGGTGTGGTATCGAGTGCTTTGTGTAATCAAGATTCAAACTCTGCTGAAAATCTACTTCCCAAGTGAAGCTTTTACTTCAATACTCCACAGTGATGGCTTTGGTTCTGAGATATTCATGAAGAGCTTCTTCACCTGTACAAGCACAATATTTACCTGTTAGAACAACAGCTAAATAATTTTGTCAGACTGTAACTATTATTAAGAAAAAAAATTGAAACACTGTAGCCAATATTTGAGTCCTTAAGGAACAATGAAAACTAATTACCTTCCCACTGTGATTTACAGAACTGGTTTGACAAGAGACTAGACCAAACAGATGTGGAAGAAAAAGGAACTGAAATTTATCAAGCAGCTTCCCAAGCAGCAGCAGTCTTTAGATGGCCACAGGGGGCCCATAGTTGAATTTATGAACTTTGCTTCTCCTCTATTAAAGGTCATATGTAGACAAGCTGTGTGAAAATAAGTAATCTTTTTTTCCCTGACACCGTCACTCATTTTGATTTCAGGAAATGTCTTAGGAGATTCCAAAACATCTGTTGTGTGAATTAAATTTGGTTTTCCTTTTTTTTTTCTGCCATGAAACTTGATCTGTCCAGACTCCTGAAGCTTCTTTGACAGAGTGGACTTCACTTTTCTAAAAAGTTGTTTTGAAAAGAAAACATTTTAATGCATCTTTTTCTGTGGCTGTTGGCAAATGTTGGTGACATTTTAAGGTATAAAAAAGTTTCCCATGCTCTTACTTACAGGAGAGATCTAAATTAGAATTTTCTCTAAGGGAAAGAATATTTGGGCCAATAATACTGTTACTTGACAGCCTTTTGTAGCCTACACAGAGCTCTGGACAAGCTGTAGTTTATTTGTTTGCGCTCAGAGCAGTTGGAGAGGAATATTTTGTGTTATTTAGCAAATGTACAGGAAAGGCTAAATGGGAGGTATTGAAGTGGGAATATTTAGGGAAGGAGAGGAAATGGATTACTGTAATTGAAGGAATGTAGGAGATGCAGGAAATGCACCCATAGCTCATGTTTTACTAGATACACTGTACTCAGGCATTGCTTTTTCATTGATTAGGTCTCTGAGACAAGAAATGAGGGAAGGGAACAACTTACCTAAATCTTTCCCAAAGCCAGACAGCTTAAATCCACCAAATGGTGCTGCCACATCAGTTTTGTTGTATGTGTTAATAAAAACTGTCCCAGCTTCTAACTTTTCACTGATGTAGAGAGCTTTGTTTATGTCTTTTGTGAAAACTCCTGAAGCTAACCCATATTCCGTGGCATTTGCCCGTCGCAATACTCCATCAACATCCCTATGGGAGAAAAAATTATTTAACTACAACTAGGTAAAAAACCAAGTGTTAGCAACCTTCCACCTTCAGTGTGATTGACATGGCCTTTCTTCTCCAGTGAGCTTTTTAAAAGATGACTTATTAAGGAAAAATCTGTGTGTCAATCTGACAGATCCGTGGAAATTCACACCCTTGCTTCAAGTTTGTGAAGCTCATAAACTCACATTTCAAAGGTTGATATCTACACTGAGAAATACCACAGGAAATGTTCCTACTGTACAACTTGGGAATTAGAGCAATATAAAAATGCCTGTAAAGCAGAGCATGGCAGAAGATGATGAATCAGTTTGCTTAACTTTTGTCCAGCTTTACAAGTTAATGCAGAATAAAAGCCAGAATTTAAACTGTTATCAAGACACAACTTTTCAGACCATTTCCAGAGTGCTCTTTTCCATCTGTGTCTCATCTCCATACAGCTTCAAGAATCAATACGAGTTTAAAACTTTAAAAAGTCCCTTAAGACTGCAGAATTTATGGATGTGAATCCATATGTAGATGGTTATCTACATGGCTGGTTCTTAACTTTATTATCAAATTGTAGAAGATGAAACCTGATAGAAATATTTATGTTAAGTTTCCATGTAGGGTTTTAATCTCATCTATATGTTAAATAATTTTAATGATCTGGAATGAAAGATATTAGAAATGACAGTTTACAAAATATAGAGAGTAATGCGTCAGTGTTACACAATACACAACACTGCAGTCTTCTGTAACAGGAAAAATAAGTAATTCCACTGGGAAAAATACACATTTTGTAATTTGATCAAACTGTTGCAATTACCACACAAACTTCACTAAAACATTTCACTGAATACTACTAGGTATTCAGATTGGTCTAACAAGATTTAACAAAATACTGTATATGCTGTCACTTCTTCACTTAGGGTGAAAATGGGAAAATAAAGTTTCTAACAGTAACAAGAGGAGAACATACCCATTTTTAAATTTAGAGATGACCATCACAGGACCAAAGGATTCTTCCTGGGCAATATACATATGGTCTTCAACATCTGTGAATACAGTGGGTTCCATGTAGAAACCTAAGGAGAGGATAGAGCAGCATTTGAGCATGGTAAAAGTGCTTAAGGGTTTGCTGTCATTCAGGCCATTTCTGTCGCATACTTTGAGGTCATAATAACTTGCAACTTGAAATAGAAAATAGATATGAATGAAGTATGAATGGAAATGCATGCAGTTCAAGAGAAATGGCAGACAAAAGGGTAAAAGAATGGCCTATGTTGATCAGTGACAACATGTGCTGTTTGTTCCCTGCCAAGCTGGAAAGTCTGTGTGCCACAGCCAGGTGACTCCCTGGGGGAAGACCCTGTACCCTGACAGCAGGAACACAAGGTTACAGCAAATCACAGAGGCCAGTGTTTTTCTTGATACCCAAAAAGAAGATGGATTGTAATATCAAAATAAATTGTAGTATCTCATACTTCATTTGCACAGCTTCTCATAATATGAGACTTGAAAGCGCTATGGTGTTGTGAGCTTACCTGGTACTGTTCCCGTGATACTGCAACTCCACAAAATACAGCTGAGACAATTGTGACAGTTCTTGCATAAAGTGTAAAAGTTCTAAATACTTCTGGAAAATATTTTACCTGGTCTACGTACTTGTCTTCCTCCATACACTAGAGTGGCTCCTTCTTTTACTCCAGTTTCACAGTATTGCAGCAGCTTTTCCAAATGTGCCTTGTGATTTTGTGGACCATGATCTGTAGATCTGTCAAGTGGGTCACCAATTTTCATCTTTTTTATTTCTTCAACCTATGGGTTACCCAATTTAAATGAAGTTACATAACACAGCAGTATTGTTAAAGTGACCAGAAATTTGGAATGCTGCATTTTTTAGTGCTCTGAAGACTGAACCTAAGAAATTACTGCATTCTTATATATAATGCTTCTCCCTTTTAAAAATGACACTTTTTCTTTTGTTTCATAATCTCTAATTACTTCTGAAAGTTTTTGATGCTTTGTTCATGTGAAATATTAACTATTATCAGTGGTAAATGACTTAAGACAGTGATTTCCTGTTCTTAAGCAAAATAAATGAATTCTCCAGTGGCACAGCATGGAGACTATTGGATTTTTAATAGTGACCTTTGTATTATACTAGCTATGTTTCCAATATTCCTTTTTATTTTAACTTTACAGACGCATTCTTTAATCACATTGACCTGAGCTCAGTAATTATTTGTAATCTTATTTTACTAGTCAAATATGAACTATCCTGGAAGGTACAATATCTATTTAACTGTCACTTATTTGTGCATTACTGGTGCAAATACCTCCCTTCAGTGCTTCCTTTTAACCCTGTAAGAGGTTCCTGAAAAGCAGCACTGTCTATCATAAGGAATAATGAGAAATTAAGCAATTGAAAATAAGAAACACAAGCGTCTATAAAACTAGTGGATCCTTCTGTCAGAGTAAAACATATGCCTAAACTTTAGTCCTTGAATGTCTTACCACTTTTGTAACAAACTCATCATGAATTGATTCTTCCACGAACAGCCTGCCAGCGGCAATGCAGTTTTCTCCTTTGTTGAAATATACTGCTCCCATACCCTGATCAGAAAAAAAACCCCATTAATATTTATATGCATTTTGTTCAATCTCCCTTCCATTCTGTTCCCTTAGGTTGCATGCTGTGTTTGTTTAATGTTTAACCCCAGAAGTTTAATGCTTTATGTAAAAGGATATCACCAATGCAATGTGTTATTTATGAACTTTGAACGTAATATGGCTGGTAGGGAAGGTGAATTATTTTGATTGATAATTTACAAATGACTGCTTGATTGATTGATTATGAACTAAAAACTATATGGCAGTAGGGAGCTCAATTCTTTGTTTTGTTGTAATTTCTAATGTATATTTCTTGTAGTACTGCCTTTTTGGGGCAGCATGAACACTTAAATTTTGCTGGCATGAAGAATTATCTGAGTCTGTTTTCTAAAAGATCTCAAGGTTTTTCATTCAAAGGATCCCTGATATTTTTTTTGGCAAGTCAAGAAGAATATTGCAATACTGTGAGGATGTACCACAAATGCTTCGAATAAATTTTACTTCAAATTAACATCACCATTTTTACAGCTCTGTCAAGTTCACAGTCACTGAATATGATCAGTGGTGATTTGCCACCAAGTTCGAGAGAAACTTTCTTCAGGTTAGCAGCTGCACTGTAAAAAATAAAAATACTCATATAAACCCAAATTAATCATATAAATCCAATTTTAATATCTTTTTCCATTATTTGCTTTGAATTATAACTAATGAAAATGTATAAATCTCTATTGTCCAGTAGTGACTTAGTAGAATTCTATATAGTGGTAAACAAGCAGGTGTAGTTTTGCTTTTTCATTACTGCTACATGCACAATATATCTAGTAAGATACTTCAGAACCAGACTAAGCAGAGTTTATTTATGAATCTTTTGCTGAGAGTACCTCTTCATGATCTGTTTACCAGTTGGTGTTGAACCAGTGAATCCAACTTTGCGAACATCTGGATGTTCAGAGAGGTGCTGTCCCACTAAGCCACCTATCAGGGTGAGGAAAGCAGTGTAACTGGATGGTACACGGACAATTTTTACTACTCCAGTAGCAGCACTGCAACATAGAAGGAGCTTACACCACAAATCAAATACAATATCACATTCTTATTTATATTTGCAGATTTATTCCTATAACTACAAAAAACTCGGAGCCCATTAGTGCCTCCAAATTCTCCCATCTGTCTGGACTAAAGATCTTCTGAATGTTCCACTGTAGGTGGAATAATCTAATTTGTAACCAAGCCTGACTCATACAATTACTTTGTCACTTTTCTTCCTTTAGGGGAAGGAGGAAAATGGTGACATCAGGCAATACAGTGTGGACTATGAATATGCATTTTATCAGTTTGCTCTAAGTCTCAGAGCTCTAGTTCATGACCTGATGATATAATTAGGAAAAAAATTGAAGCATTACAATCAAGAGAAACATGTTTCTCTTCAATAGGTTCTTTTCTAGAGTATTCATGTCAATTGTGTGAGCTTGTAAATGGTGTAGGCTGACAGCTCCTACCATTAACTAAAGCCAGATTTTTCCAATTCTCTTCTGGAAAGTGAAATTGCTGCATGAAAAGATGCAAGCCTAGTACCTATGAACATACCTATGTAATAGATCTTCAACAAAATGAAGAAGTTCACCAGTTCTAGCATGACCTCTCCTAGAAAAAAGATGAGTTGAAGCTTTACCTGAACCAGGCAGAATATTTATAACACCCTTAGGAAATCCGGCTTTAGCTGAGAGTTCTGCAAACTTCAAAGAAGTCAGAGGTGTGACCTAAGTAGAAACATTTAGATTAGGTCTCCTATTTTAATCAAATGCATGATGATACCTTTTACATTCCATACATCTTAGTTTTGATACAATATTCACATTCTTACAGTATTGACAAATTAGAAGTGATGGCTTCTCATGGAAAATAATTTATTTTTGAAAATGAGATTAGCACCAGAGCAGAATTGGAGTCAATCAATACTTTGTATCACCATGGCTGTTTGCGTTATTACAAACACACTTTCAAATATATGACACAGTCAACCTATGGGTGAAATCTGCTATATTGCCTAAATCATTTTGCCTGAACAGGGGCATCTGGCCTATCTGTAAATTTCTTTTTGCTCTTACCTGAGCTGGTTTGAGTACAAGGGTATTGCCTGCAGCCAAGCACGCTGCACTCTTCCATGCAAGCATCATCAGTGGGTAATTCCAGGGGATAATAATTGCACAGACACTTCAGGTAGGGAAAAACAGGGAAAGATTACATATTTGATGGCAGCTTTTCTATGGCTTTTCTGCATGTCAAGGCTGTCACTAAGAAGAAAAAATGATACTTACCCGATTGGCTCTTTCTTGGTGAATGTTAGATTATGGTTTGGCCGGGCCTGGTTAATTGGAATTGTAGCACCCTAAAAGACAGAGGAGGGACAAATCTTCATACTTTTATCATTTTGATTGTAATTTAAATTTATAATTTTTATTACAAATACATTTTCCATGTAAGTATGTTTCAGAAAGCTATAGAATAGGTTTCAAAACCACAAGCACTTTTGCATCAGGAAAGAAGCACAGATGCTTCTAATGTATGATTTCTTGCTATGGATATTTGAATCAAGTCCTGATTGTCAGCTGGATGAAATAACAGCATAGATAAAAAAAAGTATGGGAGAACATAAAGCGAGGGTCTGATGAACAAAAAAAAAGCCGGATTATACTCTTGATTAGTCTTAAAGACACTGGAGGAAATGCTCCTGTACATATGCCACAGGCTGTGCCATCAAGCAAACTCACTACCCTTGGTCAGACTGTAGCAAAACACAAGTCTCTGCACTTACCTGCATGATGAGAACAGCGATATTCTGTCCCATGAGTAATCAAGAGCTGATCAAGCAAGTATACCCACTGTGATACCTCAGCTGATTTCTTAGATATTTAGACATACATTCTAAATCCATATTCTCCAGCTGGAGGTGGACTATCCTTTTGTATTGACAGGGAGACCCATTCTAGGTAAAATTCTAATTTTGCTTTAGTTTTTGATTTTTCAGTTACTTTTTCCTTTTACTGCTTTCTGGCACTTTTTCAGAAGAATAACAACAAAAAAGAAGTGTAGAGAAGAAGCACTACCATTGATAATTTCCTTTACATATCCACTTACCTGAATTTTGTCACACCATCCAGCAAAGTATCTGAATGTTTGCACAGACATTCCAATATGAGTCTTCAGAGCTAAAGTGTAGACAGCTCCTGAGTCAATAGACTCTATTGTCGCTAACTCTTCTTGATATTCTTCCATCAGGTCTGCAAGTCTTTAATAGAAATGTTAAAAATCCACATCAAAAGGAAATGATATCTAGCCACTGACAGCCTAAAATTATATTAGGTGTGGCAAAGAAGCATAATCAAAATAGCATTCCGGCTAAAATTGGAAGTGAAGCCACGGCTCCTTAACATCAGTAAGGGATTGAACAATTGCCCATTAGTCTGCAATGTCTTCACACTGGCTGTAGTAGCGAATGAATGAAGACATGAACTGTGCAAACTCACTTGAGGTGTAGGACTGCAGCATTACTAAATTGATAATAACTATCAAACTGTCTCAAAAATACATCTGCACAGATTGGTACCTGTACTTGAGGCACTACTATTAGTTTAGTGGTCCCCTGACCAGGTCTGTTTGCATCAATGAATTTTCACATTCAGTACTTCGCATTGTCTAACATGCATTAATGTTTCTCTTCAGCTTTGTTCTGTGATTTGATACTCAGACATATAATCAATGCTCCCATGTGATTTTAACAGCTTAAAAAAGTGCATTTGAGATCTTGTATAGAGTATTCAAAACTGGGTGTGAAACATGAAATTTTTTCCATTATGTAAATTCTGGGAAATGTGGGGGGGAAAGGGCTTTAATACCTGTTTTAAGCATATCTTGGAGACCCAGTGTGCTGGTTTTGTATTAATTGACTTTTGGTGAGCAGGGAAGAAGCCAATCATGGAAGTGATTTTCTAAGAGAAGCTAAGAGCAGTTTCCTCCTTGCCTGACAAAACCAATCAGTGGCTAGTTTTGAATACTGATACTTTGTTAAACCACTAGAAAGCTGAACATGCCTCTGTGAACGCACATGTTAAAAATGAACAAACGTGGGGGAAGCTCTCTTGCTTATGGGCCTTGAACAGGTAAGAGGGCGCCGGCAGGGGCTCTGCCCTGTGGCCTGCAGGCCTGGTGGGGCCGGGCCAGGCCCCCCGCCCCGAGCACAGCCAGACTGGCCCGCAGGTTCTCTGGAATTCTGCCACTGCCGAGTTTTACCAGAAACTTTCAGGTAGGAGGAGGGGAAGCCATCAGCCCTCAGCTGAAATTGAATGAAACGGAGGCCAGTGACCAGGCATGCGGTCCCCTGAGATCCTGGTACAGCCCCCAGCACGGCCTGAAATCTGTCATCATGACTGCTTTGGCCACTGCCCAGCAGAAACCACCATGACCATCCCCAGGCCCCACGCAAGATATTAATTCTTTCATTGCACAGATAAAACTTGCAAAACATCGATCCTCTCTCAAGTGAGAGAAAAGGACAGAATAAAGACACGTAGAGAAACAACATGAAGGTGCCAAGGTCACTATAGAGAGTCAAATCCCAGATGGAAAGAGAATGAGAAGATGCCTTAGTCTTGGGCTGAAATTCTTTTAGTAAGGCCATGGAAATGGACTGTAATACCCTGAAATCTCCCTGTGATTCATGAAAAAAGTAGGGGGGAATGGAGTGTTCAAATTGTAGACATGAGCAAAGGCATTCATGCTTGTGAAAAACTAGTTCCACTCTTTTTTACAAATTTATAAGTTTAATAAATTTTTTTTTAAAATAGACAAATTAGGAGACAGAATAAGCCAAGCTTCTCAGCTGAGGGGGCTTGGCACAAGGTCTGCCCTGTGGGGGTGCTGGAATTGTTTTATAGGTTTTAGTTATGAGTTTAGTATAGTTTTTAATTGTAACTTTAGTGTAGTTTTTTAGCCACCTTAAGTGGGCCCCCTATCCTGGAATGTTCTTATCAGAAGTGGATAAGAGTTTCCAAGACAACCCAGGTCTCTGCCCAGAGACTGTCTCCCATTGGTCCCTCCCTGGGATGAATCCCTACCCATCCTCTCCAATGTATCTTCCCCACCCCACCCCCCCGCCCCGTCCATCAATTATCTCCAAGGTCCGAAGGTTCGACCAGTGGTTGGTGGATCCCTCAGGGACCCCTCCCCAATTTATCTTGATTTGTTAGTGTTTATGTAATTCAGTTGGCATTTGCCACCTTGCTTTGTTTTATTGGTTTATAACTTGTATCCACACCCCAAATTGTTTTGGACAAAAACTCCCTGCAGCCCAGGTTCGAGGTCTCTCTCCTGAGGCACCGGGCCTGGGGCCAGGGGCTTCCCCTGTGATCCCCGAATAAAACCTCTGTTCCCGGAGCCTCGAGAGTTTCCCCTCTTTCAAACCACAGCCGTGACAGCGAAGGTAAAGGTGCTGCAGAGCCAAGAACTCACACAACGGTTCTGTTGAGGCGTATGAGAGCTAGCAGGTGGTCCAGCCGAACACGGGGCGGACCAGAGAAAGATACGCACACCAGCACTGCCCGTAGCCCCCTTCACCCTTTTAGGACTTCTATCTTTAAGGAGTGCTGTGTTGAATATTCAGGAGATGTTAATCAAATATTCTTTTTTGATCTAAGTATCCCAAATCATCTTATCTAATAGATTTATTTTGTGGGTGGCTCCACTTAGTCTGGTAACATGGGTATAAATTTTCTTCTGAGGTTTTCTGGTTCATTTGGATAAGAGAACAGAAAGTTAACTTTTTTTATGAAGGGTCACAAGGTGACACCCTCTCCCCACCCCACCGTCCCCATAACTTCTGGCTTGGTGGTTTAGACGTTACAAAGAAGAGATAAAAAAACCCAGTCTTTTACTCTTAACCCTCTGATGTAATCAGAAAATACATTCATTTACCTTTCTAAACTCTATTAATAAAACATAATACAGTACATATAGTAGTCATGTTAATATTTGTGAAAAGCCAACTATATAATATGCATTTATGACAATGCTGAAGCAAGTAAATGTTGAGGTAGCTGTGATCTCATGAGAAGTTTGAACAGAAAGAGATGAGATGATGAAGACCTGCCCCTGGGGAAAGAAGAAGACCTCTGTTCCCAGAAATGAAGATGATCTCAGAGATAGATGAAGAGAACCTTTTCTTTTGAACAACTATTCCTCAAAATGGTACCTCATGAGTTTGACAAGGTCCATGAACACAGCTGTGGGAAGACTGCATGAGATGGGAGGGACTTCACAAATGTAGATTTCTGAGTGGCTGCTTTTCATGAGAATTAAAGCCATGAGAGAACTGTTTCTTGTGCAGAAGTCCCCATGGCATGGCAAGAGAAACTCCTCTCCCTAAGAGAACTGATGAAACTATTTTAGAGGTGGTAAATAGTGGGAAAGAAAAGAAGGTTGTGGGGGGAGAAAAAGCATTCTGGAGGTTTTATTCTGATTTTTTTTTTTTTTTTTTCTGTTACTGAGGTTTCTTTATACCCTTTAAAGTTTTGAGCCTGCTTTGCTCTTCTCCTAATCCTATCTCACAGCAGCAAAGGAGTAAATAATTCTAGTGGGTGCTCTGGGATTTAGCCAGCACTCAACCCACCACACTATTTGATGTGTTGGCTGGGAAATCTCAAATTGGAGAACCAAAACCGTTATATCCAGCTACAAGTCAGGGCATTGGCAGTGTTGTATAAGAGAATGGATTTGAGCATGTCAGGGACAAAGGAGAAGGTTCCATATAAAGTGTGCTTCAGATCTTCTATTATTGATTCCTTAAGACAAAGCAGCAGAGTTAGGAGCTTTAATGGCGTACATATTTGATCTTTGGTTCAGAACTCAAAATCTCCAGTTTGAACAGAGACTAGAGAAGAAGGGGCCTTGTTTCAATTAAGGTGGTCCAGAGAGAGCTTTTATCCACTGAGAATGGTTTGCAACAGAAACACTTTGGTGTTCTATGCTAGAGAATGAGTTCCCTAAGCAAAGTGTTTAATCCAGGGATAATATACACAGTGTAGGAGAATTGTATTTTCCATACACCTAATACAGCCTTCTTGCAAATCTTCCAAGTGTAAAACAGAGCAGTAGTTTTCACATCATAAAATTTTCTCTTTAGGGCAGAGTTAACTTGGTCTCTCAAGCACTCTACATTCCTGATACAAATTAAACACAAGTTTATGCATGCTTCGAATATGTGAACACTTGTGAAAATCTTAAGTGACCAGGTGTATTTAATGTTCAATTCTGACTTGCCTATTTTCTCTTGTGATTACTGCTAACACTGTAAGAGTCCTGCAGGCCTTTTTCCGTGGTCTGGTCACACACTTTCTAAGACAAGCAGATTTTTTGGCTTTGTTTTCATTATTTTTTGCTAAGATTCCTGCAATGTCTTGTAAAATGTGGCAATTTTTCAGGAGTAGCAACCTAGTCATGTCTACTCATTCATTTGCACATTTAGACCTGAAAAAGCAATGAAAGTTTTTCATATAGCCCACAAAAGAGGTTTTCTTTCTAGAGAAGCTCTGGTGCTTCTAGTCACATGAAGTTTGCAAGGCAGTGTTCTCCCTGTGCTTGTGAGAAGCACCATACTGCATATGGAGAATCTATAATATTTGAGGGTTTATTAGCTGCCTCCAGTATCATGCTCATGCTATCTACTCAGTAGTACTATCTTTCTAAGATCACCTCTTCTCCTTCAAGAATCAAACCTCATCATTAAAATGCCATTAATTCAACAAAATCTCTGCTTATCTTCTGAACCAATAGCAACACAGCCAAAAATAAGAACCAGGCATTAACTAGACACAGTAAGACAGGTACAAAAAAGAGATAAAAGTGTCTCAGGTAAATGTTGGAAACAGCTTAGAGAATTTCTGCACAGGACAGTTGTTCCACTACACACGACAACACTTCTACAGTGGGTCTTTAGCCAGATGCTGGCATTTGATCCTGGAAAAATCTAGCATCAGTTACAGTCTACTTCAAAATTAGTGGCAATGTAGCTGCATGTTTACTGCATAGAGTGCACATTCAGGCAGACTTATCAAGGTCAAATCTCTGCTTGCCTACTCAGGTAACTGTTTTTAAAGCTTAGCCTCATTTATATGGAAGGACAGGGGTTTACAAGGGAATTCTCAATCCTTGCAACGAAACTCATACAGATTAAATTAAGACATCAAGTATTTAAATATATTTTCCTCAAATTCTTTGCTTCTGTTCATAAATAATAATGAAAGAATGGTGGCAGTGAGAGACCACAAGATTCTTCTCTGCCACAAGAAAGGTTGGCCAGCTAAGACCTGAGGCTGGTACATTGAAGTCAATCAGGGGGTGAAAAGATGGCTAGTCTGGATCCTCTGACAGTGGGATTATGAACATCCATCACATTAAAAAAAACATATACAACAATTCTTCAGAGAAACAAAACAAGACTTGAGAAAATGAAACAAATGCAAACTGTCTTGTACATACCTGTACATGAGTCGCCCTCTTTCTCTTGCATTCATCCTTCTCCATTCACCATTTTCAAATGCCTCCTTTGCTGCTGCCACTGCCTTGTCAACATCAGCCAGTGAGGCAGAAGATACACTGGCTATTACCTGTGCAAAGGTAGCATTGTGTTAGCTCAAAAAGAAACATTGGGAGGCAGAGTGTTTCTCCTTCCTCCCAAACTTCTTGACTGGATATAAGCAAATACTTAATATCCTCAACTGTGGCAGTTGTCGTGGGTAAGACAGGCTGCAAAAAGTTCCGACACAACTGAGGTGCCAGAATTGGAAGAACACTGCAGGGACTCAAATTCCTAAAGCTTTTTTTTTCTTCAAAGCAAGGTGCATTGTCTGACCAAATCTCAATCTCTCTTTCCATGTGTAAAACCACTGTGATATTACAAAAGCTGAAATTCTTCATACGTGGTATCACAATCAAATACCTAAACATGCTAAAACAACTATCACATGTTTCAGGAATGGAGCTTCTGTTATCTTAAACCAAAATAAACACACAGTTTTTTAAGATGATTATGTTCTATAAATACACACATTGTAAGTCCTTGTTGCAATATAGCAAGCAGGACTCAGTTTCTTCATGCAGAAAAGTCAATTCTTTATTAACATAACTCATTTTTATACAGTTTTCAAAGACCTCATGTCCATCTCCAACTGGCTAGTAGTTTTCTTGCCACTCACTTCATTGGTTAGTAAATGACATTTTACATGTCCATCAAATCTCATTTTTCCTGGATAGTTTACATTTCTTCGCTGATTCTCATGGGATCAGTTTGTTGTTTTTGCCAGTGCAAACTTATTTTCCTCACAAGAATAAATTGTTGTGCTAACTTACTTTAATTCTTATGATTTTTTCTCATGGCAACAAACAGATTAGCTGTTAGATGCACCCAGCCAAATCAGCAGGCCTAAGCCATGATATTATATAAGGCTTTTCTTTTATAAGATTTCTACCTGTATATGACAAATCCTCATAAAACATTGTTATTACTTTTATTCCATTCTATAATGAGTTTCAGGAAAAGTTTCAGACTCTGACTTTTGATGATTATGAAATTTGTGTCATTGATTTCAGCAGACTTTATTTACTCCAGAATTAAATAGCAACTACATGGACATCAAAATCACTTCTCTTATTTATAATTCACAGTTATGAGTTGCTCAACCAATATTGGGTAGTTCAGGGCTGAAGTGCAATAGTATGTGTTTTTATATTGCAAAATTATTTTTCTTACTGTGAATTTAAAGGGATGTTTTAATGTCAAACTTACCCTAAGATTAAAAAAAAGTTAAAAAATAAGAAGTTGGTTACTGACAGGAAATATACCAAATATCCTAAAAGAAACACATCCTTAGTAAATAAACTTCAGCAATTTCTGTTTGCAAAGCTAAACAAAAATTACATCAAGGTAAAATATTCAGCTGGGTATGAAAAGTGATGTAATAATTGAAGTAAAAGTAGGTTATTTTTGCTTTGCAGCTTGACTCAAATGGAAAAAAATTGTAGAATACACAAAATGTGAAGTAAATTGAAACTTAAAATTATTTCTAGAGGTTGTTCAATTTAGTATATTGTTTTAAAATTAACAGTGTAATGTTTTAGATTTTTTAAATAGGCAGAAACAATGAAATAAACTGGTATCAATCATATTTAAAAATTACTTACTGATCCATCTGCTGGATTTATGGTGTCATATGTTTTTCCATCATCAGCATCTATAAATTTCCCATTTATGAAACATTGGTATGGCATGTTCACAGTCATCTTGTTCATATTTTTTGAAACCTGGGTGAAATAAACAACAAATGATTTAAAATTTATAAAAACTTATAATTTTAATGTAGCTTAACAAGCATTTGATATCTGCAGCCAATATCCAGACACATTTTAGCCTGTATATGTGGCTGTTAGAAATAAAATATAATGGGAACCAAACACAAATATAGAAGTTTATATAACCAAGTAGTTCTTTGCTTTCCTACTGCATCAAGCAATCTAATAAAATGCATTATCTGCCCTCCCCTAAAACCCAAGAAAGACTAAGCAATAAGTGCAAAATAAAAGGTCTTACATAATCAATTACTAACTCTTCTTCTTTGTCTTCTCCTCTGAGTTTTCT
The DNA here is from genome assembly GCF_965231275.1 of Zosterops lateralis. Lineage (NCBI taxonomy): Eukaryota > Metazoa > Chordata > Aves > Passeriformes > Zosteropidae > Zosterops > Zosterops lateralis. The sequence goes on from NC_139765.1 coordinate 19,603,018, forward strand.
GACAGCCATCTGAATAAAGTCTGCAAACTTAGTGGCCATATAGACATCTTCATTCTGTAGCTGAAGTCCACTATGCTTCTGTTTGATCTCTTCTAGCATTCTAAAGATTTTGAAAAAGGAGTAAATTTAATTAAACATGAAAGAATTCTCCAGATAATTGAATCATTAGAAGGTCAAAAAGTATCAAAACTGGGCCTCAGTTTGTATGCCTGTGAATATGTGTGTGCGTTTCTCTGATAAGGGTACAGCAGTTATGCATTTTCCTGAAATCTGTTGGTTTAGTTGTGGGTGCTATAAAAAAGAAAATGCCACTTCTGGAATGCTCTTAGGTAGAATTCTGAACATCAATTACAAGAAGATATTGATATGCCATTGGAAAATAGTATTTGGGACTACTCCAATCAATATATGGAGGATATTGAGACTGGTAAGTAATCAGCACCATAATCAGTTTGTTTAAAAATGCTATTTTTGTATTATGCTCTGTATTGCAAAAAGAAGACAATCAAGGTGAGGTGACCCAAGCCATGACAAACTCAGTGCATCTTTAAGCATGGGCTCAATTCTTTCTGTGAAATGCTTCTTTTTCCCTCTGGAGAATTTTTTGCTCGGGTTCCCAGTCAGTCCCCTGGTCTGGAGGTACCTGTGGCTGCACACAGACGGGTTTGAGCACCACCATGCTATCCTGGGCATGATGTTCCTGAAGTTAAGGGGAATTTTCCTTCAGTAGAAAGAGCAGGATTACATCAATATCTCATAATTTTGGGAGAAGAACTGTACATGTTTTAACTGTACAGGTAAGAAAGGGAATAGTAAGAGTATTGGAAAAACATAGAGGGATTACTATTTTAACACCACTGATTTAAAGGCACCATGACAACTTTTCTTCATTAACTTTGAGTTTACAATTTTGTTATTTTGAATATTCTTACCTGACAACATGCATAGAGGATGCTCCAGATTTGAAGAAGTCTGTGGAATCCTCAATCACAGCAACATTGCTTAAAATTCCCTTCCAAATAGCCTAGTAATACGTAACAGAGGCAATAAAGAATAATCCCGTAATAGCAAAAAGTATTTGTCAAACTGTATTTTCTATGGTATCTGTGCCTACAACATATATTATTTCAAAGGTTTCTAAAACACAAAGTTATTTTAAGAGACTCTAAAACATGTCTAGAGACATGATGTCAGACAAGAAATTTTTCAGTATAATTAGATGATCAAAATATAGTATTTTGTCTATGGTAATTTTACCTAATCAGGTAAGAAACCTGAATGGTGCAATGCTAAAAATTTTCAGGCCCATTTTTAAAAGATTTTTTTATCCTCCAAACAATAAGTTCCCATTCCATTATAGAATGTGTCATCAGTATAGGCAAGGACAGCCTGGGGCACTCTATGAATAGATTGATGGCATTTCAGGCACCTGGCCAAAGCTGAGAAGTAGTTTAAGCTGCATGCATGAAATGGAGAAATAAACAGTTAAATAACTGGTAATGTAATATTTCAATTAATTATAACTGAGTTTCAGAGTTAGTAGTCAGTGCCACCAACTGATGAGTTTATACTTCTTTTCATCATTTTTGCAGTCATTCAAAAGCTCCGGGTAGCATTTAGGTTGCTGGCAAGCAGTTCAAGGTAATCTCAAAGCAGCAGCTTAAAATATTAGTACATGAAGCTGCCTTCAGTGCCAAAAGTTAATAACTCTGCAGCAGTTAGCACAAGGGAAGACATCTGTGATTCATTTGCTCTGGCACAAAACTTTAATGACAAATGTGGCTTGACACTACAGAGGGATGAATTTCAGGAGAGGACAGAAAAGTTCGTCTCTGGTTATGAGAGTTTTCTGCTCCAGCTGTTCCATCCCTCTGGCAGGCAGCCCTTGTGTGTGGTTGTGGCAGAAGAGACAGTGCACACAGGTACAGTGAGAAAACTGCTGCCTTTTGCTTTCAGAAGGGTGTTCTGAGACTCCCTGGAACTTGTCCAACAGGCCCATTCTGTGCACATCCTAGTGATTAACACCACAATGAAGAAAAGATTCAAAAAACTGTCCCTGTCTGCCAGTGTTGAAAACCTCACTTCTGTGAAGCTCTGCTTGTTTTTCCTCACTCCCACCTCCATCATTCATAGATATTTACCATTACTGATCCTGCACTCACTGTTTTTGTATCACTTGTATTTGAAAGGAAACTTTGTAAAGTGAGACAAATACACCAGTGAATTCCCAATTCCACCTGAATTAATATCAATAACTAAGCCGTCACCCCCATATACTATGAGTACATTTTGTGAAAAAATTATTCACATGACTAAATAAAAATGTGCCTTGCCAAAAAAAGTATGTAATGCTTTTGTCGGAAAAATATCACAACAAAGCAGTTTAGTGAATTACTCTGATATCTTCTGCAATCTTTTTCTCCTCTTCTGTAAGTTCCAGGGCAGTTGTTTCATCAGCAGAGAAGTATTTAGATGCCGGGATCATTTTTCCGTCCTCAAACTGCAGATTTCTCACTAGTACCTGAAAAATGAGAGAATATGATTTTAAATTACTTGGGAGGTAGAACATCCTTGAGTGAAGAGTTTTCAGGCATTAATAGGGTGATTGAAATAGTGAAATAAATGGCTTGCAGGAAAGCTGATATGATGCAGGCAATTTAGCACAGGACACTTGTACCTATTTTTCAGATTCTCTTCTAGTATGAATAGATTTTACTCTATATAGGAAATGATTACAGATTGAGTGAAAAGTAAAACATGAATGTTATCTCTATAGGATGGTAGAGGATAGATAAACTCAAAGTGAATTAGCTGTCAGTCATTAGCATCTGGATTTATCTAGCTTGACAATTCCACACTACTTGCCCTTCTTGCTAAAACTATTCCATGCATGCCTATGTTTCCTAGACTGAGAACTTACCATCTTCCCATCATTTCCAAAAATAACTAGACCATTCTTTGTCACAAGTCCTGGTCTTGAAGCACCTTTTATTGTCAGCTCTTGTCCAGCAGGCACTGAAGCATCAAGTAATGATGACCCATAAAAAGTAACCACCTAAAAAGAAATGTAATTAAAAGCGCACAGGTTCCAAATGTGCTGTAAAATTTTAACAATTTTATGATACTGTTTCAAAGCTTTAATATAATGTAAACAAAATATAACTACCTACACATGGAAAACATGTTACAGCATTTCTAGATCTTTGCAACTCAGAACATGTAAAACTCTGTGCATTGCCTAAACCTGCAAAGCAGCTGAGCTGTAACAATGTGCATGCTGCAACCAGTGCAGGAAAGGGAGCAGTCAATGCATGCCTAGAGTGAAGGACCACTCACTCTATAAAATCTCATAGATTACTTTCTGCAAACTATCTAGGCCTAAATCTCCTTAAAATGAAATCCTCTGTTATTTCAGCAGCCCAGAGTGTTTCACTTTGCTGTCAGTACTGTAATGTTGGCCACTGTACAAGGGCTGTATTATACTATAACGCATGCCTGCTTCCCAAAATGATTGGTACAGTTTGGTTCTACTCTTGGTACCTTTGTACCATGTCTCCTTTTTTTTTTAGATATTGTACGTATCTTTCTTCAAATTAAAGGAATCTGTGATTAAAAAACTCTTAACTACTGCGTACAGTAGTTACTACAAGTTACTACTTGTGTTCTGTGTATTTCTTTAGGTGTCCATTCTAGATACACACAAAACATACAGTCATCATTAGAGCTACTCCAATGTAACAGCCATTTGTATTCACCTGTATGCACACATTTTTGATGATGAAAAAAAAAAAGAATCAGAAAGAGGAAGAATATTCTTCTGGTTTTCAGAGCATACCTGTCCATTTATTGTTGTCCAGGCTCCAGGCACTTTATCATGCCCTCGAATCCAGTTGTGCAAAGCTGCTGCAGGTTGGTCCCAGGAGATCTAGGAAATCAAGACATGCCAGGATGCACCACCACACTTTCCCAACCAGAAACAAGATCATCTAATGCAGTAGGGGTGCTTAGATAAAATAATTCTTATATGAGAATTCAATTAGTTTTTTTAATCTGTTGTTTATATGGCCTGTTGTTTGGTTGGGGTTTTTTTTTTTGGAACTAGAAGGAAAGGTGCCAAAACTTCCTTTTCCTAAAATCAGATGTATTTCTGGTAGAGAATTTCATAGGGCCTGCTGGCAAACAGAGTGATCTTGATTCAATGTTGTATTTACAAGTATGGTGGCTTATTAAGAATCCACTGAAATTGCAGCTGCCTCTTAGCTGCTTGTACATGATTCCAAATAGGATACCAAGTTTCTAAATACATGTAACTGCTGAAAGGAAAATGGAACTTAACCTAGGGCTCTGTTACATGCATCCTAAGAGGTATCTCAGGAAAAAGAGGTGAGGAAACAACTCGGTTAAAATTCATGTTAACTTCATATTGCTGTTACTGTAATCTGAGTTAATAACTTTTCTAGTGCTATGCACAAAAAAACCCAGTTTTACTTCACATTACCTCTGCATTTTCCTTTTTCTGGATCCCTTCATATGTTGCCCCTTCTTTAGGCTGAGGTATACGAGGGGCCTTACCATCAGCAATTAGATGTACAGCTTCCACCTACATGAAAAAGTAAAAGATTTAATGTTAGCTTGGGTCACCTTTTTTCCTCAGTCATACTTAGGAATCATAGCAAAGAACTTTCTGCCACAAGGTGAATTGGTTTGGGTTTTTCTAAATCTAGTATTTCCAAATTCTAAGGGACCAGTGCTGCCCTGATTAAACATGTGTGTTTCCTTGAGCTTCGTTGACAAAGGAAATAGCCTCCAAAATTTCATGGGAATACCTAGTCACCAAACTTAGAGCAGCTGTCTAAATTCTCCAGAACAAAAACGTGGTTCAATATGATTGCATTCAACTTTTTCCTTTTTCTCTCTGCAAAAAGTTAATTTTCTGCATTTAAATGGAGAGAGGGAAAAAAAAAACCCTCTAAGGAGCAATGCTGAATATTTTTTGTGCATTTTCTTTTGCTCACTTAAAAAAAAGACAAGCATAGAAAACCCAAAGCCAATCCACCAGAACTTTGAGCTTCAAACACCATAGAGCCCTTTTTTCTTAAAAATCTCACACCTAATTTTTTGTTGTTGTTGTTTCGGAGTCTTTAAAAGATTTTGTCTTGTAAAAGCATTTAACAAACCTAGTGAAAGAGCCACATTCTGAACAATTTCAATTTCTTGCCATCTGTGGAAACCGAATATGCTCTGCCTGCTGTCAGCAACAAATATTCTGAGGTCACATCCTCAGCTGTTGTGCAGCCACACAGCTAAAGTGAAGTCTAGGATTTGGATGAGTATCACAACCTCTGTCTTTCCAAATGCATACATCTTGTCTATATTTCCTTTGCTTTCAACCTATTTTCCTCTTAAAAAAGCTAGTATTTAGAACAGCTAAACATACCATAGCCTTTATTCCTTCTGGGAAGAGAAACCGGTTATATAGGTCATCCACAGTATCATTTTGGCCAACCTCACATTCTCGCTGCAGAAGTATTGGTCCAGTGTCCAAACCATCATCAGCCCAAAAAATAGTAAATCCTGCTTTCTTGTCTCCTTGAATTAAAGTCCTGGGCATAAAAAAAGACTTACACTAAATACAGACAAAATAAAAGTAGTTAGGAATATCAACTCACATGTTACACATTCATTTTCTTCAGGAAGATAGAAAAGAAAATACTAACAATCTTTGCTATACTTTCACTGCTCATTTCACAGTCAGGAACCCACAGTTTTGACACTGTTGGTATGTGGTTTCCACAGTGACATAGGAAATGCTGCAACTGAACCCAGGCTGTCTCACATAGTTCATTGCGATAATTATTTTTAAAGTATTTATAATGGTAAGATGGAGCAAAAGGTGTGCAACAGTTATGACAGGATTTGAAAGGTGGAAGCATCTAACAAAATATTATGTTAATAATTCATGACTATTTATTGTAATTAGCTAAGCCTCATGGCTCATCTGTAGGTCAACAAGGAAAGTACATTTATCACACAGCTGAAAAGGAGTTAAACCGAGAGTGGAAAATTATGGATATGCAACTTTTTAAGGAAAAGTTATTGAGGGCATTAAGGCTATCCAGCCAGATTCTCAGCTGCTGTGCATGAACATAGCAATGCTTACATTAGACATGTGCTAATTTATGTCAGCTCAGAATCTGCTTCCACATCCAAAGTGAACTTCAGCCACCTAAAATTTTGCAGTTCTCCTTTGCCGTGTCTCTCAGAATGACAGAAAATCAGACTGAAGTGTGTTTAAGGGGGCAACCAGAAACTGTGAGAAAAATATTTCCTGCATGGTTTTAGCCATTTGTCTGCATGCAAACACCAATGCTATTTTAAGTAATACCTATCTCATGTAAGTATTCCCTCAGCAGTCCCTGTTGTAACAGGGATCGTCTGATTCTGGCTTATACAAAGGAAAATTCATTATTAATTATAAGCACTGAAAGTTACATTATTAAAATGAGTGAAGTACACTGAAGTACATATGGGCGGAACAAGGGACAAACTCCAAAGACAACTGGAGAAGCTGGCAAATATAACAGAAGTGAAATCTTACAGAAGTTTGGCTAGCCCATATCAGATCTTTCACATATTTAAGCAGCATTTCTTCTGTTTTTCATTATGTAAAAATTCCAAAAGAGCACTCTAGTGAGAAATGGATATCCTCAGCATGGAGAAGAAGGTTTTATGAGCAAATGTTTCTGATGCTGAATAGGTGACAAGATAAGAACGACTACGTGCCCCCTCCTCTGCCCACCAGCTCCCTCCACAAAGGGCTGCCAGTAACAGAGTGGCAGCAGCTGGGAAAGATTGTAAAGGAAGTGAGTGAGGAACCCTCTGGATCCCAGGGCCCTTGTTTGTACCTGGTTTATTAGCTATGCTTAATTCTCAAAGTTTTTTTGGTTATACTGTGGGGATAAAGGGTCTGATCAGCACCACGGCTGTATCCACAATATGGGAAAGTAGCGATTAGAGAAAGGGATGAGAGGGTGAAACACAAGAACAGTAAGCCACAGCCAAATCCTACTTTAGTTTAAAGGCCTCGGGACAATGGCCTTTACTTGAGAAGGGCAGGAGCAGATAGATTCCTTACGCAAAATAGAGCAAGGCACAGTGATACCACACTGCAATACATTCCCATTTCTGCAAACCTTTCCCTCAAGGTCTTCCTTCAAGAGTTCATATCTACACCTTCCTATGAAGTACATCTTGATGAACTTCTCTTCCATAAAAGCGTCCTTTCTTTTAGAGCTCTCTAGGTATGAGGTTGCACAATTTAATAATAGACAGCATGGAGTAAAAGTACCTCCTTTTTTTTTGAAAAATCCAACTGCCTGATGTCTTTGCTGGCTGCTCCCTGACTTTTGATTAGAATGAGCAATCATTCATTATTCACCTTTCCATATCTTTCATGCCTCAACACATAGCTAGTGTATGTCCTTCCCAATGACTTCTTTTCCAGTCTAAGGACTACATCATTTGTCTCCAGTCATATGAAAGCTGTCTCATACCCTTGACCCTCATATTCTTAACCTTTTCTGAACTTAGCTAGTTCATGTTCCAGCTGAGATGCAGACAGTATTTAAGATCACAGAATCACAGAATATTCTGAGTTGGAAGGGACCCACATGGACCACTGAGTCCAGCTCTTGAATGAATGGATCCTTCCATGGTGTCTTTTTAAAGTAACAATTAACTTTAATACTGATTACATATAGTCAGGGGGGTTTTCCTCTTGTGTGCATTGTATTATGTTTCTTCAAATTTGAATTTGTCCTCTCATTTTCTTACTCTCACATTTACTCATTTGCACAGAAAGTGTATTCCTTATTACAGATTGAAATCAGAGTAATTGATTTTCTTGGGTTTTGTAACAAAAACAAAAACAAAACAAAACAAAACAAAACAAAATTATTCTATTCCCTCTGTTGAAACCCAACTGGGAAGATTCTTCTTTATCTATTGTAACTCCAGAAGGGAGGGGGGTAACTGCCTTACCTAATAACAAGCCAGCTGTTAAAACCCAGTGGGGTATTGTTTCTTCTCTCTGTTCACTCTTCCACTACCCCCATGGAAATACCTTCTGTTAATGGACCATTAAAATTCACCAATGACACATTACATCATCCTATTGTGAGATGCTCCACCCAGGGAGGAAGAGCCAAACCATGTTCACCTAGATAAAAAGGAGCTACAAGCATCACCAGTCATCCAGTGTTCCCACGGGATCCCAAAGGAAGACTAGACCCATCTCTGGACCCTTGGCTCCATAGGATCATCTCTGCTTCCAACAGGACCACATCTGCCACTACAGGAGGGCTTGCTTTTGGACTGTTTCCAACACCCTGACCAACAGGGCATCAGGTTGTATTTCTGACTCTGTCAGGGTTTTCTAGGATTTCTTGTTTGTTTGTCTGCTTGTTCCTTTATATTACAACATTTGTATTTTTAATATCCCTAGTAAAGAGCTGCTATACCTATTCCCAAAATCTTTGCCTGACAGCCTTTTAATTGCAAATTTATAATAATTTGAAAACGGGGCGGGGGGGCTTACATTCTAAGGGAGATTCTGATCTTCCCTGGCAGATACCTGTCTATCTAAACCAAGCCATTGATCTAAAGTTTCCTGGCTTTCTCTTTCAGCCTTTTAAAAACTGGTATTGCTTTTGCTATTTCTCAGTCAGCTGCATCAACATAATCTTAAGAAACAGAAATGTTGCAGGTCATCTCAAATCTGCAACTTCAAATTTGCTGGAGTCCCCTGGTCCTGACAAAGAGATTCTTATTTCTTCATCAGTTCACTAAAATGTCTTCTATTCACAGTTCAGCTCGAGAGAATTGTTTTAACTAATTCTACACAAAGAAGGACTGTAGGATAGTAACATCTTAAGTTCCTCCATCTTGAATATCAATACAGATTTCCTACTCTGGTATTCTCTTTGATAAATACCTTTGTTAAATCAGACACCTCTATCACTTACATACCTCCCACCTTTAACATATTTGAAGGAATTGTTGTTATTACATTTTGTGCCTTTAGAAGTTTGTTCTTTATTTCTTTTCTGGACTGTCTCACTCTCATTTTCCACTGAGTTTGTGCTGTTTTACTTTACACACTTGGACACAACTGACACTTTTTGAAATCCTTACCTCTCTAATAGTCTCCTTAACACCTCTGTTTAAGTATTTCAGCTTAGTACTTTTTCTTAGTAAAGGATTAAAATTAACAAAAAAAAACTAAGTATGCTTTTGCTTTGAATCCACAACACTCTAGATTCAGATAATCACCATGCTGCCTGTAAGGTTCTTTTGAAATTGTTTCTTCACATTTAGATAATTTCTAATTGAATTTAGACAAAGTGATAAGGTAATTTCTGTTGTCACAAGAGTGCCAAATCTGAGTCTACTGTGGCCATCATTGCAGTGTAGTTCTTTTGGGGTGACAATTTGAACCTACCTTGTGCATTGTGAGATAAGGTTTTATTCTTGTGGGTTCTCTTCTCTCTTCTCCCTTCCACTCTGTGCAATCTTAGGGTCTGTATCAAACTCTCCTGTGACAGTTATCTAGTGTTTGTGGGGATGAGCCACAAGGGCAGTGTCCTGCTTATGGAAACTCGAGATTGTCGATGTGTGCATGAGAGTAAAATATATGAATGGGCAGATCACACCACTGATCTTCCCAGAGAAACAGCTGAACTCAGGTTGGAAATAATAATGAATCCTAGGTATGAAGTGCATTTCATGTACCAAATAGTCAGCTGCTCCACAGAAGTTCCTTCAGAGCATTTGCAAGTCAACAGAACTGCAGCATTTACAAGAGTAAGGGGTGTAGACCAACATTCTAACATGACAAACATGTCGTTTTGATGCACAGAACTCACCAGTTGATTGCAGAAGCTCCTCGGTGGCGTGGTAGGATGGATGGATGGTAAATAATAGAGCCATGTTTTGGGCAGTCAATAACATCCATGGGGATAAACTGTGTACAGAATGGAAGGACATTTAACTCTGCTCCAACTGACTTGTAGGCTGCAACTACTTCCTGGATAGGCTTGCCTTTAGCTCTCCATTTGGGGAACTTAAAAACAGGAGTGCCGTCCTTCTCTGCTGCCAGTGCTGAGGGGCAAGAACAGTATTTTATTTTTTTTTTTTCATTTTGTGTTAAAAATTCAAGCTGAAATTAGAGACGTATGACAACTCAAGCATGTGACCGGAATGCTCTTCTGTATGCTACTTAAAAACCTTTGTGCTTGGATATATTTTATTCATTCTGTCTTTGATTCTTATTCCAATAGCTTATGTCAATCCCATCTTTCTGTTCACTCTTATGACTTGGTTAGTAAGTACCAATGAAATCAGAAAAGACATGTTACTTTTTCTTTTTTGTCTCTGAAACTGGATCTTGAGCTTGACCTGAAGCATCATTAGCCTGTTGATTTAAGTCTTAAGTAAATACTTCTTTAATTATCATTCCATGCAAGTTAGTGTGTACTGAAGTTACTTTTAGAAACAAAGACTGTAGCTGTCTGAGGGCACAGAGTGTTTAGAAAACACTTGAGACTTAAGTCTTAAGCTTTTGAGTCATCTGGGAGTAAAAGGAAGTGAAGTTTTCTTGTAATTTAACTTCCTCTTTTTTCTCCCAATCAGGAGAGATTGGACTGAAAAAATCCTGCCGTTTTAGTTAAAATAAATATATGATTGAAAGATTGGAAGATTTAGTTAGTTACATTTGTTAGCCTAATAACTGTACAAGAATAATTTATATACTGTAAACAAGTTATGCTACATTGTATATAATATTTTTAAAATAATGTAATCCAACCAGACATGGATAGTCAATTTTTCATTTTCTAAGCTAATAGTTGCCTTCTCTAATTCTTCCAAAATGTGATTACATCTTTTAATGATGTGGAGTTGAGAATTACATGCTAGTCTGTGAACACCACAGCATTAGTAAGCAAAATTTGTTTGATTCTTCCCTCATGAGAGTTGTGTAAAAACATGTCAGGATCAGACAAAACAAAAACAAAAACAAAACAAAACAAAAACCCAAAACAAAACAAAAAACCCCACAAACAAACAAACAAACAAAAAAACCCCCACAAAAAACCAAAAAACCAAACAAACCCAAACAAACAAACAAAAAAAAAACCCAAAAAAAACCCCCAAAAAACCAAAGCCAACTAACCATGTAACAAAATCCCAAACAAACCAACATCCAACCAAAACAAAGAGAGAATTGACACAGCTCATGGAATGTAGTTTTGATTTCAGATTATCCATAAAGGTACATTCCATTCTGGCACTTTTATTTGCTAATCATATCAACTCATTGTCTTTGTGTCACTGAAACAAAAACCAAAGAAAAGTACAATTCAGATGGTTGCAAATTAGCTTCTTCACCATGCTGGGTTCTGAATACAAGTACAATTCTGAATAAGCAGAACTTCTTTCTTTGGTAAGCCTCGAAAATCCTTATGCACCTCGACAATGGAAAAACGGAGAGCAAAGCCTCCTCCAGCCTTTTGAAAGTGTTTTCCATAGTCCAGGTGGAAGAGAAATAGGCTCTACAGGTACACTGCCACATACAAGCTTGTCAAAAAGGGCAGAAAGCCAGGGATAAACAATCTTGGCTCCATGTCTTGAGTGTCCCAGCCAGAACAGTGAAGCAGGTGACAGACATTTGCGATTGAATATTGGCTCAGCAGCTATTTGCTATAAGATATAGATCTAGTTCAGAATGATTACCTCTAGGGTGTGCATTCAAATAAGATATCCAGATTAATTTTGTTTTTCCAATATCTTAATATACATCTCTGTATGTTTGGAAATTACTTTGAATGTTGCTTTTTTAAAGTAGTGACAAATTGATGAGGTTTGACCAGTTCTGGGACTGGTGTTTGTTAAAGCATAGTTCTTGTACTGGATTTAGTGGAACAAAGGCAATATATGCAAGTCATTCTCATATATATATATAACTTTCTCATGAAAAGGCAAATTTGTTATGTACACCTGTAATTTTAACATTTGGATTTAGGTTACACTTACCCAAAGGATCAGCTTGTCCATTCTTGTCAGGCACAGTGAATACGCCCACAACTTTATGTCCCTCTTTTCTCAGCTTGTTATAAACTTCTTGTCCAAAAATACTTTGACCTATAAGGGCTAGCTTTAGCTTATGTTGATATGCCTGGTCAAAACAATTAAAACAAAACATGTTCTAGGATGCAAAGAAAATATGCTGTTGCTTACATTTCTGTTTTGCTCTTTCTTTGTCAATTTTCAGTTTGACTTAAAATGGAATAGTCTTTTCTGACCTAATCACCTTTGAAGGAATAATAACCAATTCTATGAGATTAATGACAAGCAACATATAATTCAGAGATAGTATATTTCACATGAGAGTATTATTTGGTATTGTCACTGGTGTTTATAAGGCTTTTTTAGAATTTTCATTAGACAGACCCACTGCTTCTTACGAGAGGTTCCATGATCTTATACATAGTCAGAAACAAAAATACATTTTTTGAAACATACATAAGACACTTTTTCTAGGCATAATTTATGTACCTGGAACATGCCCTCTAAATCCTCGTAATTAAACAGTGGTATATTATTTGTGCTTAACATGTATAGGCTAGAGAAGACAAACTTACATTGCTTCTGCCAAGTTAAAAGTGATGATCATCCATTTGATCCTCCTATAAGCAAAGAAAGGTTCTAAAAGGTGAGGTTCCCTTGCTGGACTTCCACTGCCTGCTGCATTTGGATCCCAGTACACTAGACATGATTTAAGCTTCTTCAGGCTGAGCAGGTGCAAGTAACCCCCTCCACATTTTTTTAAATTTATGATAGTTAGAATCACAACACTATGATGATATCAGAATATCAGATATTGCTACGTTTTCCAAGCTATTTTTTCCTGAGAAAACTACTTTTTCCTTTGGAGTCCTTTAAGATTCATGTGACAGTTTTGCTCCTCTCCCACCCTACCTCCAGTCCCTCACCTCTAACATCTCCTTTATCCCAGAACTGGTATTCCTGTAGCTGCAAGAACTGCATTAAGGTACTGAAGTAAGCAGGCACCAACATGAAAAAACATGGTTTATTCTTAACTGTATCTATTCACTGGGCTAATTTATTGCACTGCCATGAGTCCTAACATAGGGTCAGTGGGGGAGTAGGAATGAGCATGGAAACAGAGCAGAAGGGTGGAACTCTCTATATGCACTGTCTTCACATTTTTAGTAAGCTTTTGAAAAATGAAAACTGGAAACCTTTGAAAAACAAATGGACTATCTGACCTGGTTAAAAAAGAAAAGTCCGCACAGAATAAACAGAAAACGTATGTTCCTCAAAGCTCAATCTGGCACAAACTATTCCTAGACTCACACCATAAAGATCCCTTCTTTTAACAGGCCTGAATGAAAGGTAAGGAAAAACCCCACACGCTTCCCACCCTTGTTCTTAACTTCACTTTTCACAACTCGACTTTGACTTCCATTTTTTCCTTATGACCATTAGACAAATCAAAGCACTGTACGAGTGTCTTAAACACTGACATTTCTTTTGCTTGCAAGTTGACACTTATCTGTTTATCTCCTCCCTCCTCTTCCCTTTCTTAGGGTGCTGGGACATGAGGATACTTTGACTGAGTGGGTTATTGGTTGGATAACAAATGGTCTGCCCTGCCCATCAGATCATATGACAAAGAGAAATGTCCTGAAAAACAGGTTACTTAAAGCCACAGTCCACTGCAATTCACTTCACAGCTGACATATTATGGATGTATTTTATTGGTTTCAGGTTACATTTTTGTTGTGCAGCTGGTTTTAGAAAAGGGAGTTATTAATTGGTAGGTTCCTTTACAGGAATATTGAAGTGTGCTTTTTTTTTTTTTTTATGTAAAACAATAGGAAATAATTATTTGTAAAGGAGACAATATTTTCCCTCAGAATGAAACTGCTGTATTGCAGCATTACTCAGCACTAGTGCCACTGCAGTAGAAACAAGCAGGAAGATGCAAAGGTGGACATAACTCAGGCCCTTGCAAAATCAGATTGTTATAACTGGCTGGTAAAAAATGTCTGTGAGACTGGTGATGATAATGTTATTAACCAACACTGCGCTGCTGGCAGCTATAACTCAAATAGTCCACTATTTTGTTCTTAACAAAGACAAGACCTTGTTCTGAATTACAGCTTATCCTTGCAATCCTTATCCAGCAAGACCAAACAGATGCAGGTAGAGCTCATTATTGATGCTTTATGACAGATGTGTTTACCATCATAGAAGAAAGGTTGCTGCACAACAAAAACCAATTATTAGACTTTCCCAAGTACTTTAACTATAGCAGGCAAATTGGAGAAAGATTAACCAGCTGGATCACTGAACATGTTTAGCATGGTGAGGCCAGGGATACCGATAATAAGAGAGGGTTAGACTGAGACAGATGTAGATACAACCAGTATGGTTAATTCTACGAAGTCCCTCTATTTCATCTAAAATGGCAGGTTATATACTTTCCCAGATAGTTAACAAATGCAGACACATTTCCATTGGCACACAGCAGAGGAAAAAATGTAAACACACATTGTTTGGTTTACTCTTAAGATGGCTAACACCTGCATACTAACAATTCTATTCAATGACCTTCAACACCCTATTATCTTTTCCAAACACCTTGATATCTAATTCTAACTGCGCCACAGCTCACTGAGAATTTTCTTCTGCATCACAGGCCTTGGGCCTCAAGTTAGGCCTCAGTCAAGGTAGTTCAATATTTATATACATAAATCATGTTTTCTTTCCCTAAGACATTCAGCAACAGCATCGTATGAAATCCTCTGATTGCTGTACTGTGCTAACTAGTGCCCACCTAACATGTGAATAATAGTTAAAAATATTCCAGATGAGAATTACTTATTCTACTTTTGTCCTTTCATTAACATCTCTCAGTAAGAACACAAGACTGGAAGGGATCTTCTTAGCCAATAAATCTCCTCTGCCATCACAAACAAACATCTCATATGATTGCTTTTATAAACCTGCCCGACCTCTCTTTCAAAACACTTTTAAAGTATTCACTACTGTAGTCTGCTGCTTTTCTGATACTTCGACAATCTTCTTGTAATTTTAAGTCCAAATTTATCACCAGTTAAAGAGTTACTTTTTCACAGTTTGTTCACAAAGTGTTAATAACATATGCACCCTCTATTCCTAAACTTTCTGTTCATGTTTCCCTGTGAATAATCTGATTCTCATATTACATGGAATGGCATGGCAGTTCCATTTCCAAATCATGAGTTGCTATAAATCAACATACTTTCAGTAAAGCTACACATTTAATTTGTGCTAGCTGTGGAACTGAATCAACATTTCTTCTCAATGGTGAGAAGCAAACAGAGATCACAGTCCCCAAATGAATTACAAGTAAAAACACCTCACGAAATCCAAACTGAAACTGGCAAGACTGAGAAGACTGCAGAGTGGGAAAGTCTGTAGTGCACAAACACATTAATCTGGCAGTAAATCAACTTTGCTGTCTCACACTTACAGAAAGTAATTCAAATGGGGACTGGTTTCAATTGCAAGATGGGTGTGGTAACTGACCAGTGATTCTTGAGTTCTCTCTCCACTGAATGGTACAAAAGTATTGCATGACATCTGATTGGACTGGTCGTGCATTAACATTCACTGCCATCAGTAGAAAGCAGGAGACAAAACCACAAGTCAGGATTTCTACTGCGCAAAAAAAAAAAAAAAGTAAAGAAATCTGTGTTGGAGGGACTTGCATGCTCAGACCACAAGTTCAGTCCTTCATTTTTTATTTTATTTGAAAAATTAAAGTGGAACAACTGCATGAGATGTTACAGCCATTCATATCTTCTTTTGGAAACTCTCTGTAAGCATTTTTACCTAAAATGAGTCAGATCTGGGAAAGTGGGAAATTTCTGTAGAAGAATATAATGTAGACACAACACCCAATTAAAATGGAAAGTTCTATAAGATGACACAGAGAAGAAAAACAGTTCGGTGTTTTCTGTCTTACAGAAATGGCACATTTTGGCCAGTGCGCCATCACTAGCATTCACCACGAAACTTCAGGAAGGAATTCTGTTAAATAATCCCAAAATAATCTTGGTTTTGAATAATGTGCTAGATGGATACTCCATCATTATCACTAACATACATAGAGAATAAACTTTTTATTGTTTTTGACAATGATGTTAAGAGATTATATTAGACTTCCTTTGCAGTTGCACAGCTGACCATGAACATGTAGCATCCATGAACAATGCACATGAAGGTTAATGGTCATGTAGCATCAGAGTGGATCTTTTGCTACACTTTTGTAAGATTAATCAATTCCCAGTTATAGTAAACAATGCAGTCCAGGTGGCTTAGGGAGATCTGGCCTTTCTTTTATGAATAATCATAAAATAATATAGTTATTATGACAGTGTTGCCAACATACAAGATTTTAGAAAATTAGTTTTCGCTCTACTGTAATTCTGTTGTTTTCACTGTCTGAACTTTTAATTGCTTCTTTAACTGTCTATTTTGTTTATAACATAACACAGGTTAACAGTAATTATGTTTCCTTGACTCAAGTATTCATGATTTGAATTAAGAAAATAAGATAAAGGTAGAAGCATAAAATCTGTGAAGTGTTTGTACAAGCAGTCTTATCTTGAATGCTCAACGTATCTGAAAGATCACGTGTTTCACCACCTCAGTACAAAGCTGCAGATTTAAGTTTAACTTCTGTATTTAAAAATTCTATCCATATGATCTCTTGATGCCATATTGGAATTTATTTTAAACTAGCTCATTGAAGGTTATAGAGTATTTTAATGTTTGATTCCATTCTAGTTCTCTTTTTCCTCCAAAACACTTCAACATAAATAAAACTAACAAATAGAATTAAGTACTGTGTAGATGGCAGCCTGACAAATGCTGGTAACTACCTGTTAAGTTCTAGTTCCTAGAAATGGGAGATAAATTCACCATCTTTCTTCTCTAAGAAGAGTTTCAAATTACAAAATCTCTCCACAGGGGATTTTTTTTTTTAATAAAAATAATTTTTTGTTACTGCCTCTTTTGTATGTGCATCTAAAGTTCAAGATCTAGTAACTGCTACTCTGGGTAGAAACTTTATTATGAAAAAGATTACAATATTTTACTTAGTTTGCATAGGAATTTATTTAAAGCTAAAATCTTTAAATGTTATATGTTTTTTAAATTGTCATAGAAAAATGCCTCTTTTGAAAAGCAGTACTGCAACTTTATTTCTATTGAGATCCCCCTACATGTGCTAAATTGCAGTGTCTGCAAATAGAAACCTATAGTAGAGCCTCGCCCCCATCTACATACCAATGTGTTCCCACCGTTCCTCCATTCTCTCTCTCTCTCTTTTTTTTTTTTTTTTTTTTTTTTTTTTTTTTTTTTTGGCACTGCTGGTTGCATTTCCAAAAAGTTTGTGTTAAATCTCCTTATTTTAACACCTTCCTTGCAGATACCTTTGGAGGATTGCTATCCTCACAGGAAACTGAGCAGCCAAACACGAAACAATGAACAGTCTCTAGGAAAGAGAAAAGATCCCCCAAGCCTCATTCAACTTGCCAGACCTACACAGCTGGACAATTTGGACTGGACAAGGCTTTCGGGGAGCAGTTACTTACAGGAGTTTTGCAGTCTATCCATGTATGTAACAAGACATAAAGAAAATGTCTTGAAACAAATGCTCAGAGCTGCAAAAGACTAAAATACGGGATGTAGAGAAATTTAGAACATCAACTTAAACCCTGAGCAGCCCACCATCCCAGAGCTATGAACCGGCGATGAGAAGGTCACAAACGAAACAGGCCAAAGCGGGGGGCTTTTCCCTGGCACTGGGAACGAGCATGGCCCCTTCTAACTGAGAAGACAGCCTTCAGTATCTCGCAGGGCAAATCCAGCATACGGGAGGCAGAGAACGGCTGCATCACATTGTTCTTGACACACGATCACGGGGCACTATCATAGCACCGATGGTGCCTGTTCCCCGCAGCTCTCAGGCACATCTCTGCAAGATGCAGCGCCCAGATGATGGCTGCGATCCCGGTCACCGAACAGCCGGGCAAGACGCAGCCTCTGAACCCACATCGAGCCCTTTCCCGACCCTGCCGTGCCTGTACGCGCCTTGCTAAATCCTCGGCAGAGACAATACGCATCATATCCTGGAAAATACCCTCTCTCGCCATTCCCCTCCTTACTCGGCCCCCAGTTACCCCCAGAGCGGTTCGCTCTCGGGCAAGGCACGGCACAGCACGGGATACCCGGGTCCGCGGCCGCCCGACCCGCGCTACTCACTGCAGCCGAGGTGCAGATGGTCCGCAGCAGCGGAGGGGCTGTCCGCAGCATCTTGCGGCCGCCCGGCCAACACCGAGACGACTCCGCGGCCGCGCCAGAACGCCTCGTCTGATGCAACCCGCGCCGAAGCCGCTGGCGTCGGGCCAGCGCCTGCATCCGCGGCGGCGCAACACCGCCCGGGCCCGCGGCCACCGGAGGAGCGGGGCCGCACCGCACCGCACCTGCTGCGCCCGCCGCCCCCACGGCGCCGGAGAACGGCGGGGTCTCGGGGCCGTGCGGCCTCGGCGGGGAGGGGAGGGGCGGGCAGCCAGGCGAGCGCCTCTGTCCCCGATCCCGGCGTGGCGCCTGAGCCCTCCCGCTTGCTGTCGCGGGGCCCCAGGGAGCAGCGGGGGGACGTGGGGGGCTCCTTGCCCGCCAGCACGGGAGTCACAGAATCGCAGAATCGTTGGGTTTGGAAGGGTACTCTGGAGGTCATCCAGTCCAGCCCCCCTGTCAAGGCAGGGTCACCTAGAGCGGGTCACACAGAAACCTGTCCAGGTGAGTTTTGAATGTCTCCATGGAGAGGCAGCCTGTTCGTGTGCTCTGCCATCCACAGTGTACGGAAATTCTTCCTCATATTGAGGTGAAACTTTTTGTGGTTTAATTTATGGCCATTGCTCCTCGTTGCTGATTACCACTGGAAAGTCCGTCAACACACGTCTGTGAGGTATTTGTAGGCGTTAGTAAGATCGCCTCTCAGCCTTCTCTAGATTGAAACAGACCCAGCTCCCACAGCTCTTCTAAGAGAAATGCTCCAGACCCCTCATCATCTTTGTGGCTCTCCATGCACCCTCTCCAGTAACTCCTGGTCTTTCAGGTAGTCATGGCCACCCAGGCCGCTCAGGTGGCTTTTTGCGGTCTGATATGTGTGCAGTGTCCCCAGTAGTGCTCCGGCCATTTACAGCCTGGGGGGACAGAACAGCCTGGGGAGACAGAACAGCTTGGGGGAACAGAACCCTTCTGTTGCCTTCTCTACTGGGGCTGTTGGCCAGACATTCTCTTGACTCTACTATGGCAGTCAAAG
Source organism: Zosterops lateralis (assembly GCF_965231275.1). Lineage (NCBI taxonomy): Eukaryota > Metazoa > Chordata > Aves > Passeriformes > Zosteropidae > Zosterops > Zosterops lateralis. Next base: position 19,622,477 of record NC_139765.1, read on the forward strand.
ATAATGTAGATTATCAGCATTAATTTTTAGTTTATTTCATGCCAGTAATGGGGTTAAAAAACATTAATGACTTACTGGAAATTTGTATCACCACCTTTGCAAGCATCAAAGCAGCCCATTCTACTTAAGCATTTCTTAAATAGTTAAGTAGAATCTCTCATCTATCTCTTGAGTTTTATTAAAGAAGAGTTTCAATTTCAATATCATTTGGAAGCTACAACAAAATCTTCTTGTCAGAGGTGTGTCAGAGGAGAAGATCTTGAAAATAAAAATTCAAAGTGCTAAAAAGATCAGAAAGCAAGTGAAAATTATCTGAAAAAGGACAGGAACAGCAAAAGCAAGATTAGACAGCATGGCAGTAATATAAACATCATTGCAAATTAGGTCAGGTTTAAACCCCAGCAACACAAAGAACATAGGTGTATAACAAACTGAAATACATTACTTTCCTGTCAGGAAAACAAGGAAGACAAAAATGGAACGAGTTGTCTTATAGCCAAGTTGTGAACTATGTGTCAGAGGCAATGATTAAGCCAAAGTTATGACCTTGCTACAGTTGAAAATAGAGTAGGTATGCAAACATCCATATCTCAATGAGACTTTTTTATGCTTTCCTGTGGAAGAACTGCAACAGTAATCACCAGAGTTTAACTCCCAGGCCCCCAAACTCTTCCTCGGGGTATTTCAGATGTTGAGAAGTACCTTAAAGACAAGGACTGCTGCAGTACTGTTGTTCCATCCCTTTTCAGGGGGCACAGGAAGGAGAGATGCCACAAGAGGTAAATTGTGGCAGTCCCCAACGAAGTCAGGTTGGCACAACACAATCCTCCCACAGAGTAAAGTTACACAAGGGCTTGCATCATGACTCTCGTACTATTATTCCTTCCCTGGTTTAGCCCTGTGTAGCAAAATTACATCCTGTCCTTTATTCAAGGCTCTTGGTGGTCCCAGAAGTAGACGGCACTGAGTGGAATTAACAGAATTTTTTTAAAAAATCCAAAACTTTTAAATTATGCATTTCTGTTTTGCTTAGAAAGTTCCACAAAGAAAACCCACTAGTCAGTTCTTAGAATTTCTTTTCTATGGGGTGAAAAAGCTACAGGAGTACTTGTCCGATTCAGTGCCAATTATTCTCATGATGGTGTCATGTGGAGTTTGTGGTGATGTCTCGGTTTGAAAGGCAGGTGTCTGCTAGGGAAGGCAGGAGCCTCCCTAGAATGGAGAATGTAAACCTTGTCCTCCGAATTATAATTTTGAAATTAAGGGGAGTCTCATGCAAAGATATGAGGATAGGAATAACAGGTTTTTTACTAATAGGTATAACAAGAAAAACAAACAACAATAACTATCGGCATTAACAACGAAACAGAACCAGGAATTCCTTGACAGCCTTCTTGGCCGAGATGGGAAGGGATGGAGGAGAGACTTTGCTTCACAAAACCCTGGGGCAGTCTGATCCCGGTGCCTCTGCAGGACTCTGAGGAGCACCAAGCTGGAATGGCAGGAATGAGCAGAAATCCCGGTCTGGTGGATGAGATGTATCAGAAGCTCCCTGATGGTAGCTGGAACTGCGGGACGCCCCGGCAGAGCAGGGTGTGCGGCGCTACAGTGTAGCGACAGACACTCAGGGCATGGCCGAAGAAGCGACGGGGACGGGACAGCGGCGGCCCCGCTCCAGCAAGGCAGGGAGAGGCGAGCTCAGGATCGCGGGAACACGAGCAGATGGTGATAAGTCCCTCTTTTAGTGAGGTAGGTGATAATAAGGTCCCGGCTCAGTGGCGGCTCCCACGAGCAGGGGCTCACCCCACAGAAGAAGAAGCGCCGGGCTGGGGTATGGCAGTGACAGCGAATTCTTTTCCCCAAGCAGCAGCAGCTCTGACCCTCGGAGACAAACTCCCCAGAATGAGAGAGATGCAACCAAATGCCCTCCTTCTCCCTGAGCTTGGTCAGTTCTTTGTTGGGCACTAAGTACCCGTACGTGCCCAGTAGTCAGCGTTTCTTAGCAACTTATGGGAAATGTTCTATAGGTAAGAAGGAACAAAAGAAAAGAAACCTGCAACAGGTGATTTATTAGATTATGGAATAACCAACCAAGGGAGTTAATGACTTTCTTTGCTCTGAAGTATTAAAAAATTAAACAAGTAAAATTAATCAAAAAGTTCTAGTAACAAGGTCGGACAATATATAAATAGTTCCTTCTCTAGTATCTGTTGTACTGTGGGCTTAAAAAGAATGGTGTACAGTAATTCCAGATTTCATTAAGAATGTTAAAGATTTTGCTTTGTGGCTTGTTCTTAAAATATTGTTACTGGCTGCTTCCATGGGTAGGCAGCCTCAGATCTTCCAATTATCTCAGAGAAAATCTACAAAATTTCATTGCTAAATTTCTTTAAAATATTCTCTCTTTGAATTGTACAATACAACAATTAAAACTCATAAAATGCATCATTTATGGGCATGAGGTGTTTTCTGAAATGCCTGTGGTTAACATCTTGTTTTCCTTTTTGAATTGGCAGTTTCTTTCAGAAAGATTAACTGCCCAGTTTGATAGGTCATGTTGTAGCAATACAAGGATTATACAGGTTCATGAGCAGCTCGATTTGCAGCTGAGCAAAACCCATGATCTGCTCAAACAAGAAGTATTGATAATCCTCACTAAAGGAATGATAACACTACTCTGAGGTAGTGATAACACTATGTCTGAGTAGGAGAAATGAATGTGCATAGTATTCCCATGACTCAATGGAAGCTGCACAAATTTCATGCAATTGGGTGCAATCAACTTCTACTATAACAGCTGGCATCAAAATGGTCCTATAATGCAAGGTTTGGAACTGGATTAAAGCATTGCTGAGGTTCATGGAACTTCAAATCTTGGTTCATGATCCAAAATTCTCTCCAGCTGGAACACTACACTTGGCACTTAACCACAAATGCACAAGCTAATGGCAAAATGCCTGATTTTCCTGTGTAAGCAATTTGTAATAACCTGTGGCTCTATTCCCTGTACACACACAACATACACAGGACAATAATGCAAGTGTAAATCACCACGGTTTACTTAGTTGGCACACTTCCAAACACATCTCCAAACACAATTCCTAACCTAGTGAGACAATAACAGATCTCCATTGACTTCACAGACTGCTAAAATGTTAGAAAAATCTCAAGAGGAGGTGTCTGTTGTCAGCATACAAGAAGAGCTATGTAAAAAAGAGCTGGGAAGGAAGACATGGGATTTATTTTAGATTTCATAGCAATAAGAGGAGCAGGGACATGAATGGCCATGAAGGTATGCTAAAATACAGACAAGGATGGAATCTTCATACCATCAGTTTCACACTTATCAGAGTGGTGAATCATACAAATGGGTTTTAACAACCACTTAATAAATTGCCTATGTAGAATTCCATGTGCAAATAATTACAATCAAGATTTTTGGTATCCAGATAATTATTAGGCTGACCTCTTTGAGATAGGTCATGTATGACCTAGTAAACTCCAACATCAGTGTTAAATATCATAACAGTTACAGTGCATTCCTCTGGGCTTTATGTTGTTGGAAAAAGTGACAAAAAGTATTACCCAAGTGACAAAAAGTATTTTTGTACCACAGTCAGAGTACCTTGCAAATTCTTAATTTCTTATTCATTTCGGGAAAAAATCCTAGCACCAGTGCTTACTTTGGAGCACATTTTATACATTAAGCTTCATTTTTTGATTTTTTTTTTCCTTCCAGTCCTGATTCCTTTTTCATAAAGCCAAAGTTTAGCTCTGGGGAAAAAAACCCTGCAGTTACCCATAGTAAGCTTTTCAGCATGGGCATTCAGCCTTTGTTACCAAATTTTCAAGAGATGTATGTCAGAAACTCATAGGAAGATATGTTTACAAAAGCTATTCAGGAGATAAATGTGCTTGTACAATAGCAAAAATGTGCAAAATGTGTTTGCATGTACAGAACAAATATAAGACCCAATGAAGCTGAATATTTTAAATCCTTGTTGATTTCTGTGAAGGAGAAGCTACTCAGTGTCTCTGAAGACATCATCAAGACTTGGCAAGATCATTAGGAAAGACTATTCTGCACAGTGTGCACACACTGAAATACTTGAGAAACTGCTTGGAATCTTCCAGGATTTGCTTTCTTTTGAAGATCATGCCCTGGGACTCAGTAATCAACTAAATTAGCTCTGCATAGGCTTTTTATTGTTGGAAATCAGCCTTGATGGGGCTTTTCATGATGATTAAAGGTTTGGTCGTAGTTCAGACTCAAATTCCTCAGGAGTGCTTTAGAGTTCATCCAGTTTTAAAGACGGAGTAATTAAAAAAAAAAAAAAGTAAGACTTTGTATGGTTGTTCATTAAGTATGTTAATTGCATGACAAGTTTCAACTAAAATTTTATATGATAAAAACATTTTATGTTTTTCCACTTGCTGAAGTAAGATTTTATTGGAAAGTTACTTTGTCTTTATCTCTGTAACATTTATATTTAAAACCTGCATTATTTTTTTTTTTTCCGAGAGGATCTTAACTAGACATTAACCATTTAAAACCTTACACTTAGTCATTTTTCCAGACTAACCCAAAAGAGGCATATATTTGATGAGGAAAGGAGATTATTTCACCAATTTAAGAAGTGGCAAGAACTCTTATGTACAGATGCCTTACTCATATGGATAAATGGAAGTCTCTCAGATTCCATACGATAGAGTAGAAACTACATCTGCAAAAATTGTTGCTATCTTAGTGGAGTGGAGCTGCAAAGAGCAGATCTCAGATGGTAAATCCTTTCTGGGAATTCTGCTGCAAAAATTTTGAGCAAGATCTTCATTTTATTTAAAATGTTCAGAGCTAAGCATCAAACATTCCACAGACAAGGAACATACAGAATAGTTGGGTTTCTGCAGATACAGAAAGTCAAATTCTTTCTCCTGTAAGTAATTACAATTCTAGTAATTACTAACTGTCAGTCTTGGTGGAGCTTTGCCTGTATACATGAGAACCAGTATCTACTCTGGGTGCTCTTCTATCCTTTTTTTTTTTTTTTTTTTTTTGAAAAAAATGGCTTCTGTTTGAATGGTTAAAATATCAGATGGATGGTTTAAAATATCAGAAAAATACTATGTTAAATACCAGGCAACTGTATTGTCCATTGTTGTATGATATTTCCAATTGAGATTATTTCAAAGGAAAAAGGATTTTTAATACCTCATGGAATTAGGCTCCTGTTGATGCATGAATCCATAAATATCTAACCACTTCATAAATAAAACGGTCATAGTACCATATTAATTCTGCTGTATTTTGGACTTTATTCTCTCATCTACCCTTTCTAGTACTCAAATGTAACAAGTAATTTCAGCTGGAACATATTTGTGTTCACATTTTACTCAGTTCCTGTGAAAGTCCATTGCAAAATTTCATTTCATGATCATTTTGGCCTGACCAAAAGAAATTATTGTTTTATCAATTATCTCTGTGTTCAGTGATGGTCAGCTTAAAATTGCTGTCTATTAAACAAAGTCTAAAGACTTTTCTTACTACTCTTTTTCCTGAAGATTCTAACAGATATTTGAGCAATCTTAGCAACTCCTGAGTTTGTACTACATAAAAGCTTCCTGGTACAAATGGAAATTGTGTCACCCAGCTTTCAGAAATTATGTTTATAAAATGTCAGTAATTTCACTTGAGCGAACAGCATAAAGCCATTCACTAATAAGCCAGCCCAGCAAACTTATCAATCAAATCCAAGCCAGTCTCGCTGCCAGTGAGCTTTGAGATAAAGTCTAAATCAGATTTTCAGAGAAAACAGGAATTGTAGGAGAATCTACAAGTTACCTAAATAATTTCAGTGTGAGCAACAAAACATTGCCACCTAGGGAGCCAAAGGAAAAGCCAATTATCAGTCATTTGAATAAATGGACCATGAATGGCAGCATAAATTTAAGTGGTGTAATTAATTGAGTATATTCGTGAAATATTTTTTTTTCAATTATGGACCCTCTGCTCCATTTAAAAAAAATTGTTGTATTTCAATGTATTTCTTTTGAAATAATTTTCTTTTTCCATATTTAAAATAAGGGCTAATCACTTATGCTGTGGGGATCACAGTGCGCCCTTTGGTGTGGCCACTGCACAGACCACCCTGTTGGATTTCCTTGCATGCAGTTTTAATCTCACAACCTTGCAATAAGCAACCCTGCAGTCTTTACTTTACAAATTCAGTTTACATGGGGGATGTGAGGGCCCTACCAAGTACCGGTTCTGCAGGTTTCTCCCTTGTATCATCCTGCAGAATTGAAGGATACCATTTTCGGAGACAGAGAGCAAAAGGCCTGATAACTACTTTTTAAGCAGTCTGAAAGCCTCTGTTCATGCGCAGTCTTTCACAGCTGAAAGAAACAGTGCCTTTTTCAAAGAAAGTTTGTAAAGAAAATTCCTCTTTTTTTCTGTTTCCTTTTTCAAAATTGGAAGACATACATCGGCTTTGAATAAATGTATAGCAGCTATACTGAGTTCAATTAAAGCTGCACAGACAGAATGAAATCATTAAAATGTACCATAAGTTGTGTTTTTATTTTGTGGGATATTCATCATCTCCTTAGAGACACTTGTGTTCGCTGTGAAGCATTGATTTAGAAGAATTAAAGACTTTAGTCAAAATAGATAGTGCTGAGGTAAGGTAGCTAGACTTCCCTTTTGTTAACAGAAGCCAGACTGAAGGAACTGATAAATCATGAAAGGAGCTGACAAATCATGGAAGCTGTCAAACTAGGCTTTTGCATCCTGAATAATCAATAGACCCCATGAATACAATACAATCATAAGTCAAACAGTCCTGGAAAAAACAGGATTTAGTTGTCACGTAACATTAAAGGTTAAAAAGTCAAAGAGAGGAAGACCCATCTTACTTCATCATTTTGGGACCCCACCCTATAAAAAAGACCACCGACCCATTTCAAAGAACAAACTACGCATGCTTAATGGCTTTTTGGGCTAATTACCATACGAAGCGGGGAATGGGAGGTACCAGAGTTATGAATATGCATTTGTGTTTCGGGTATTCAATAGTCCTGTACATAAAAGACCCTGTGATCATCTGTAAATTGCGCATGTGTATTTGGGAGCGATCCCGCACGCTGCCCGGCGTCGTAATAAGCATACACTTTCTAACTTTAAACTGTTAGAGAGTCTTTGTCCGTCTTAGTTGGATATTGGTATTAGATCAATATCCATAGTTTTTTAATAATTCAGCTGCTAGCTGTCAATGTCCTGCACAATTAAACATCTAGTTCCATTAAAACCCAATGTGAACATCTTCAGTTTGCCTAAGAGCCAATGAGTGGAGGAGACATATTGACATGTTGACATGTTTATGTCACGGTATTTGATGCTGTTATAAATGCAACGGCAAAAATCAGATTAACAAAGAAACAATTTATTAAAAAACAATCCCAATCACCGATAAGGAGAGAAAACCACAAATAGGATTTGCAGCTCAGCGCTGGGTGGATGAGGGGACCGCACTCTAAGGCACGGTTTTCCCAAATCCACATGGAGCAGATCACAGCTCGGGGTTTTATAGGGGTTTTCGTGTCCTGAGGCGAAACAGGTGCCCGGGATAGTCCAGCAAATAGTCCAAATAATTTTCAGATGGGCTTCCCAGATTTGTTGAACTTTGCAGATAGTATTCCGGGAAGGTTCTTTTCACACGCGGATGGAGCCCGTCAGCCCATGGTTATTTCAATGTGTATTCCTCGGGGCGGAGAATTCTCTTTTCGTTTGGGGAGGAATTTCTCTGTCTGGGTATGATGCCGATTCTTATCTGGGTTGGCTAGTGTCTTTGTTCCTCCTGATGGCTCCTGTCCTGTTCTTTTGTCCCAGGACTGGGGGATGGTGGAAACCTGGCTGAGGAAAAGTTTCTATGGACTATACCTTTTCACATTTTATATTAACACCAATCTAACATATATTGCTATATTCTTTATCACGAATTTTTACCCAATGCCACATTTATCACAATGTTATAAATGAGACAGCCAGATTTGAAAACTAAAATAAAAAAACCCCTAGAATTTAGTTTTTGCGTAACAGCAAACACAGAAAGCCACGATAAAAAGACAGCCCCAACCCCAGGATCGGCACTGGGTGAATGTATGGACAAGCCTCTATCAAACTGCTCCTCCCCGTTCACGAATCCCACCACCAAGAGTCCAGTTTTTATACTCTTTATTTCCCCCAAGGCTATATTCTTTGTCCACTTTTGCTTGGATGATGTATTCTTGAGTTTTCTTTTGAGGCAGCTTTTCTTTGAATAGTTCTCTGGGCAGAGCCTGATGAATTGATTTATTTTCCGGGAAGGTTGCATTGGGGTGTGCCCAGTCGTTGAGTCTTATCTGATTCTTGGTATCCTTGATTAATCACCATCAATGGCCCATCTCAAGGGCCAACGCCTTCTTTTCAAGTGTTGATTCCTATTATCCTTCTGCCGGAGCCACCCATCCTGGAATGCAAACCTAGTTTTCCTGGAATCGGTGTTCATTCATTACTTTTGTTATAAATAAAATGGGCGGAGTTAATAATAATCTCCTTAAAATGCCTTTATTAATCAGCTCTTACAATGGTTGCTCGAGGGGTTTTTGGCTGCCCGCTGCGCCGTGGAGGAGGAGGGTGCTGGTCAGCTCTGCTGCAGGGAGTTGAGCAGGGCTGGAGAACCCTTCCCTCGCTGGGAGTGTTCTCAGAGTTCTGAATTGCCTTTGTTTTCCTCGGGGGTCTCACTTTTGGCTTGGCACTCTTAAGTTACAGCAAGTCACAGAAACTGGAAAAATCAGTTCCCCCGATACTCCAGGGTCTACACGGCCCAGCATTGGTCTTTGTGTGTTTTAATTTTACTTAGTTTCATTTTTATAAGGGGTTTCTGGTGTTAAAAGAGTTCCGACATGCACCTGGGGTTTCTGATTTGCATGTGGGATCGGCCGGGGCGGGCGGCTGGAGACTCTTGCAACCGCATGGCAGTTTTACAACAGTCATGGCGTCTCGGGGGTCTCACGCTGCCTCACAGCGGCCGATCCCACATGCAAATCAGAAACCCCAGGTGCATGTCGGAACTCTTTTAACACCAGAAACCCCTTATAAAAATGAAACTAAGTAAAATTAAAACACACAAAGACCAATGCTGGGCCGTGTAGACCCTGGAGTATCGGGGGAACTGATTTTTCCAGTTTCTGTGACTTGCTGTAACTTAAGAGTGCCAAGCCAAAAGTGAGACCCCCGAGGAAAACAAAGGCAATTCAGAACTCTGAGAACACTCCCAGCGAGGGAAGGGTTCTCCAGCCCTGCTCAACTCCCTGCAGCAGAGCTGACCAGCACCCTCCTCCTCCACGGCGCAGCGGGCAGCCAAAAACCCCTCGAGCAACCATTGTAAGAGCTGATTAATAAAGGCATTTTAAGGAGATTATTATTAACTCCGCCCATTTTATTTATAACAAGTTTTATTTATATTTTATTTTAGCACAAATTATTAAATGCAGTATGTTCCTCATAACATTTGACATTTTCCAAATCAGAGTTCTCTCCAGCAAAAAAGCCCCAACAAAACAAACAACTTATTTCAAACATTGTTTATTTCATTTCACACAAAGCTAAATTTGATCTCTTCTTTCACAGGGTGGCCTCTTAGAATGCACTTTAAATAAAAAAAAAAAAACTTATCAATAAACGTGATCTTTCAACCAACCACATCTTTCATCCCTAGAAACTTTAAAATCAATATATTCCAAAGGATGGCTTCCTTTTAATCAGAATCCAACCAGAAAGTAGGTGTTATATTCAGAATTTCTGCATTATCAAGTTAGCTTTTATGGATGGTCCTGCCCTTTCTGATAGATAGGTCTCTCATCCGTGTTGCTATTTTTGTCTCTCTTTTCTCAGTGACATTGCTGATGCCCGTGGTGATACTGCTTTTGAAAGCCATTTCCTTTTCTGCTGATGCTACAGATTCTGCCGAGCTAATGAAATTGCTGTGGTCGCTGTTAATGGCCTCGAATGGCATTTTCTCCCCCTATCTCAAGTACTTCTATTTTTATTCTGATTTTATACCCCCTAGGGCCCTGGGAAAAAAAAAAGGGAAAAAAGTGGCACGTAGGTAAGTATCCCATGGCCCTTGTGACCACAAATGGCGGGGGTTATTAGCGGGTGCTTTGCAGCTGTCCCTGAGCTCCAGACCGTCCCAGAGCAGGGACAGTTCCTCGCACCGCTTCTTTCCTCCAGCACCAGAGAGGGGCAGCGCTGGGGCGGCTGCGGGGGCTGTCACACTTTAGAGCCGGCAGAGCTCTCCCTCCTGCCGGCGGCCTGGCAGAGGTGTGGAGTCTGTGTCACAGGGACTGGCCTGGGGTGCCGAGCGCCAGCGGAAAAGCAGGAAAGCACCCAAAGGTTCGGTGCCTCCGAGACCGGCCCCGCCTCACCGAGCACGACCAGCTGAAGCTGCCGCGGGTCGGAAGACAGAGGGCGGAAGGGAGCTCCCTGCCCCGCCGCGGGCACCCGGGCAGCGCCTCCCGCGCTCTCCCTCAGCCCAGGCAGCGCTGAGTGGCACCGACCCCTGGGCGCGGCGGGCGGAGGGAGGGAAGCGGGGAGAGGAGGCGGAGCGGCGCCAGCGCTGTCCCGCCTCCTCCCCGGAGCCCAGGCTCCCCCTCCGCCTTCATTTCCCGGCGTGCGGCGCGGGCGCAGGGTAGGAAGTCCCGTGCGCCTGAGTCAGAGGCGGCCGCTGCCGGGGTCGGCGGCGATGGCGCTGGAGACCTTGTCCCCGGACTGGGAGTTCGACCGACTCGACGACAGCTCGCAGAGTGAGCGCCCGCGGTGGGCGGGCCGGGCGGGGCCGGGCCGGGCCGGGCCGGCGAGGTGCGGCGGAAGCCGCCTCGGAGCGGGGGCAGGCGCGGGCTGAGCAGACCTGCTCCCCCGGACCGCCCCGCTGCATCCCCGCCGGGAGCGGAAGGAAGGGAGGGAGGGAGGAGGAAGCAGTCGCGGGAGCTGAGCGGGATCGCCCTCCCCGGGTACCCCGCGGACCCTGCCCCGCGCCCCTGCCGCCAGCCCGGGCGCTGACCCCCCTGCGGCCAGGTCTGCGGGGATGGGCGGTCGCCGTGACCTTCTTTGCTCCCACCACCCTCCGTAGTTGTCGGGGTTGTTTTGGGGTGGGGGAGTGGCTTTTCCAGCCCTTCATCCTTTCGGAGGGCCAGGCTGCCTGTGCCACCCTCTCTTTTCTTGCACGAGCTGGGCTTCTCGTGGGAACCGTGTTTCTTTCTTCCCGGTCATTTCTCGTGGCTCACAGATTTTTGCAGTGTGTTCCTTGGTTATCCAGAGAAGTCACATCAAGATATGTTGTAAGCAGTTAGTTGTGCTCAGCTTTCATTGGTAAAGACTCTGTGTCACGGGAGGTGGGCGGTCACTTGCAGTTTCACCTTTAAAATATAATTGAATAAGGTCTTTGCGATGCTGAAGTCTTTCACGGTGAGTTCGTGTGCCTGTCAAAATCCACGTTTTACTCGGCCTGTGGAGGTGACCTAGTTCCTAAGCAGGGAACTTATATGGTTGTCATACTATAATACACACTGTAAATTGAACTGTGCCAAATTAATTATACCAGGTGTTGCTGTGAAATATGTCACTCATGGACTAACTGTTTCATATATAATGTTATCCCAAGGGATGATACTGTTTATGCCATGTTCGTTTAGTCTGGATTTCAGTGGAAACTGAAGCTGTCCTGAGCAGAGCTTTTCATCAGTTCTCTAGTTGCAGAAAGGAAAATGTAGCTTTTACTCAAAATGCCAGATCCCCGCTAATTTGACCAGGACATGAAGTGCAACTCCAAAAAATTTGCATGACTTAGTATACCCTGTTATCACCATCTCGAGGGTGAAGAAACAGGCTGATCTTCCATCCAGAACAGCACACAGTGTTCTATAGAAAAGCAAAGAAAAATCCTGTGACTTGAAAGGCATTTTTGTTCTTGTTGTCTACTGTCACTTTGTATCACTAACATTTAGCAATTACAACTTTCACAACTGAGGACATAAGATACTAAGTAAGTCTAGTTTGTTACATCTCTGTCCTAGATACGCGTGGCTATGACACTGGCAAATCCTGCTGCAATCAGTTCATTGAATATTGATATTGCTAATTGTGTGGAAGAAGTTAAGATTAAGCTGAGGGATCTGTGCTGCTGAGTTGATCTCTTGCACTGTTCCAACTATAGTGCTTTGGTTTTATCACCTGAGGAGAAACTAAATCAAACTTTATTCTAAACACATTATGCCTTATGAAGTATGTATGCTCTGAATAAAAGGATGATACTTGCTTTCTGTGATTTAATTTTCTTCCTCTGTGTGAGTCAGTTGATTTAGGAAAAGTGTTCTGCATCTTAGAAAACTTCCCTCATCTCCAAGTAATTTTTCCTCTGTGCAACTCTGCCTATCTCTGGCTGCCTAAGAGTGTCCACTCTCTTGTCTCATTGAGAAAGTGAGAAATTATTCCTGTCTCTTACTTTATACATGATCAGTACAAGGTAGCAAATTCATGGCTATCAATAATTAAGTATTTAGTGAGCTGTAGTGTTGCTCAAATCCATTATTTGTCTGCTGGAAAGGTGACAGTCTGTGATCTCTAGCAGAGTACTGTTGTGAGGTTTTGCTTGAGAAATGCTCTGTGTTTTTGTTTTACAGGGAACTGGTTTGAGCAGCAGTCCTGATTTTCTACTCTTGTATGACTTTTTTTTTTTTTTTTTTTTTTTTTTTCTTTTTTTTTTTCCTGTTCTTCTAGAAAGTCCCAGTGACTTGGATTTTTTTAATTCTTAGTTTGTCTTTTGTGTGAAGGGAGGAGATGTGACTGGGGAAGTACCAGAGCATACCTCTCTAATGTCTCCCCTACTCCAGATTTTCTAGCAGTAAAGCACTGAAGCTGACATGGTAGCTGGTTAAAAGCCATTCAACAAGGCTGTGTATCTATCTGTTTTACTGGTTTGCTGCAGAAGAGCTTACAGAAGATGCACTGGAAAGAATCTGAAGGATGAGCTAGATTTGATGGAATAGAATAATACAATGATACAATTTAAGGGCTACACATCAGTGCCTGGAGTGCTGCTGATGGAGAGTGTTTTGTTCACTTGCTTCTCCTATGTGAAATTCAGTGTCGTGATCTTGACAATGCCTGTGCACTGTCTAGGCTGCAGATACTGCTAGAACTCAATGGCACTGATGCCATTAATGTGGGAGAATGTACTGTGCTCCTTGGTTAGGCTTTGCAGTCTGTGCCTTTATGGTTGGTATTGCTGCTGCTTTCAAAGTACTATCTTAAAATTAATTCAGGTCTTCACTGCAGTAATTTCTCCTTCTCAGTCTCAACCTCCCTGTAAATAGTCCTTTTCATCTTTTCCTTATCAATTTGTCTTTATTCATTCCTCCTTTCTGCTTGGTGCAGTTTCTCAGTCAGATATTTTCTTTCTGCAAAAAATGTTTCAATGATAATTGATTCAGCAGTGCTCTCCTACTGAAGCAGCCATCAGCTACCATTTGGTTCAGTTGTTGGCAATGAGGATGAGTAAGAGGTTGAACATGCAGAATAAAAGAATATATTATTTTTAACTTTCTAGGCCAGTCTACTTGCTGAAATGTGGAAAGGGCACACATAAAGCAACGTGACAGCTGAATTCTTGTGTAAGAAAAGTTCAATTGTTCAGCTGACCTTCGTTCTCTTTTTTTAGGAAATCTTATTTTCAACAAATAGCAGAAGATCACAAGCTGTTAGATTTGATGTCTAATTATGGGGAAGACACTTTAGTCTTCACATGAAAAAGGATTGTACTTCCTGAGTGTAGAAGCCTCAAAGTGTAATCGTTTACTCTGTGGTTTGGATTGTGCAGCTAAGTCAGTAATTGTGTATAATTTGGGGAGGAATGGGAGTATCTTAATATAGAAAATAGAAAACATCAAGATAGAGAGCATGAAACTTTTTTTGCACCAATTGCCTTTAGATTTACTTAGCTAATTAAGACCACTGTTGCTCGTGTTTGACCAACTGAATTTTAGCCTTTGAACCTGTTTGTCCCTTTGAACCTCCTTGCCCCTGACACTAAAAGGACAACTGTGCATTTCAATGCCCATCGGAAGAAAAATTCTGCCTGAGAAGTGTGAATTCGAAAGTGGGAAGGAATGACTAAAAGTCATAAGCTTTCCGTGGAATGCTCAAATAATTCACTGAGAGGTACCAGGGAGAAGTGAAATGAGGATTGCTGGAAATTCAACTGCTACTCAGGCTGAAATGATTAGACCCATTGCCACAAAGTTCCTAAATAAATGCATATGTACTGGTTCAGCTGATGGGTAGGTTCATCTGCTGTGTTACAATTTCTGCAGTAATTTCTTTGCTCAACACCTTATGTGATTGTTAAGGTCTTAGTTTAACAACACGAGTACCTTTAAAATAATAATTTTCTGCATACTGCTTAGATGTTTGATATTCTTTAAGTAGTATTTGAATTTCTTTTAAACCAACACAAAGTTTTAGGATTGTTTTTAAACAAATAAGAACCTTGTATAGAATCTGCATTTTATTAAGGAAAAATGCCTCAGCAAAATGAGGACTAGAGCTAAATAGCAACAGGTTAAATGTTTTTTAATAACATTTTTTGATATTGCAGTTAACTGAATTGTCTGTAAAACTGTACAAATGTTATCAATTCTCAGAAATCCATGCTGAAGTGCAATTGAAGAATTATGGAAAATTTCTTGAGGAATATACATCTCAGCTGAAGAGAATTGAAGATGCTTTGGATGACTCTGTTGGAGATGTTTGGGACTTCAGTCTTGATCCCATTGCTTTAAAGGTCTTCATATATTTAATATACATTGCACCTGTTACTTTCCTTCAAAACCTCAGAAGTAAAAGCTTGATGCATTTGTGCTCTTAAAATTTTAACTTTTGGGTTTGAGAAACCTATCCCATACTATTTTAATTATCAGGTAATTAATAAATTGGTACATATCATACGAGAAGTTTTCATATTATTATTTTCTAGTCTTATGGATACTAGCAGAAGTTAAATGAATTTCTAATTCTTCATGTGTTGGGAAGGCTGATTTCAGCAGACTTCTTCCCTGTGACTGTTAGTGTTTTTTTTCTGGGGGCCATGGTTCCAAGAGAGCTTGCTAACAGATGTGAAACTGCAGGGTGAATTATGTGTCTATTTATAGGTTGTGTTTTGACCTAATGGCCTTGGTACAGTATTGGCTGTTTTCTTGGTCACAAGTTCCCTATCCTCTGTGGAGCATTAGTTTTCCCTCTTCACTGAATTTGCAGAGATAATTTAAAAGTGCTTTTGTTACCATATGAAACTTGTCTGTGCTGAAGATGCACTCTCAACCAGTCATCTATCTGAATAATTTGAATAAATTACGTGTAGGGCCACCATAGTACTGCATGTTTATGGACTAGTCAAAATCAGGCTGACTTAAGTACAAAGTGTCAGTGCCTGTATACAGATGTATTTTCTGCTTGTTTCCAGCATTTGGGATTATTAATTCATGTTTTAGTTGTCCTGAGATGTTTTTCTCCTACATGTGCCATAATGACCATGCTTTTGCTTTTCAAGGTTTATAATTAAATTGTTGTAAATGCTATGTAATATACCTAGTAATTTGCCTGTTGACCTGAAGTGAAAGGAAAGGTGTTTCCATGTGAAGGATTCCTGCAGTGCAGGTTGCCAAGTAATGTGCAACTGTGGCTCTCTTATTACTGACCTTATTTGAGATTAAACTCAGGGGAATACTTGCCTAGTTGGATAAATGTATTTTTGACTAATGTTTTCTAAATTTGCTGATTTGTTGTTTCTGTTTGGTTGTTTTTTGGTTTTTTGTTTGCTTTTTATTTTAATTTTAGCTTTTGCCATATGAACAGTCCTCCTTACTAGAGCTCATAAAGACAGAAAACAAGGTAAGCACTTTATGCTTAATGGAAGAAAAAAGTTATTCAACCTCAACCCAAGCCCTCTAAATGTGAACTTGTTTGTAATCTGTGTGATATTTTTTCCTTACTTTGAGTCTAGGTTCTAAACAAAGTTATAACTGTGTATGCTGCTCTTTGCTGTGAAATCAAGAAGTTAAAATATGAGGTAAATTCAGCTGACTTTTATTACTGTATATGAAAAGATTTGCAGTTTGGCAAGCTGATATACAGATCTATTTTTACCAGTAAAGAAACAAGATATGTCTAAATAATTTTTGTGGTTTGATTACATATGTCCTATTTATTAAAAAACAAATTTCTGCTTTTGTTGTTAGGCAGAAACTAAATTTTATAATGGCCTCTTGTTTTATGGAGAAGGAGGTAAGTAGCTCCCTTTACTATAAAAGTATGTAGTTTTGTATTATTGCTTCAGGTTATATTAAATGCTACAAAAACTGTAATTTTATTATTTGGATACATGCTTTCTCTGTGATGCACACCAAATAGAGAACTTTGAGGGTATAGGGATATATGTTAGTGTCTTGTAGTTGTCCTGAGTAAGCTTAAGATGATAAGGTTTATCTGTAAAGCCCTGCAATAAGTATTGTTACATGAACAGGAAATTTTGTTGCAGCCTTATTTACATGGGAAGTAGGGCGTGTGAGCTGCTGAGGTTGTATTAAATGTCTTACATACAGCTTGTCTACTGCAGCAGCTATTTTGCAAGGTGTGGCATTGAAAGCATGTTTTTCACGTGTAAACACACCCTAAACCAACTTATTTCCTTTTGGGACTACAGTTGACATTGGTTGCACTAAAACAGTAAATCTGTGATTTAACTGTGGTAAAACAATGAAACCATTAATAAATAACTTGACCCAAGTCCTGCCCACTTCACTTACGCAATTGCTATTCCAAGACAAATTGGAGTGTGTTGATGTCAGCTGCCCTTCCAGTGCAGGTAACCCATACCACATGTTTAGACTATGGCATAAGATGGGCACAAGTAATTGTAAGTCAGTTCACAAATCATGAAACGCTGCTTTAGGTGAAGGCTGACTTTTGTCTTGGAGTTAAACTGGTAACTCCTGAATGAGTGGCCTTAAGCTTCCACCTTAAGGGATACTAGTGTAGGAATAAGCATGACGACTGATCATAAAGATTGAATATATTACAGAGTTGCTTCAGAGACCTATCACCCAACTTTGTGTTTATTTCAGTAATTTGAAAGAGGGGCAAATCCTTTTTATAGTAGTATTTTAAAAGGGCATTCTTAAAGCTTTTCAAGAGATGAGAGAGTGTGACGGAAATATCAGGAGAATGTGAAATCTTTGAGCTTGGGACTGTTTATCATTCCTTTAAGTGCTGTATAAGATAACTGTTGTGGTTAAGGAGCATGGAAAAGCAGGGAATTTGGTAGCTTGTTATGTGGGAGATTTTTTGGTGTGGTTTTGTTTTTTTCCTTTTTTTCTTAGCAGACTTGCATGTCTTATTAGATATGCTTTTAAGTATTTTAAAGTCATATGCTGCCAAAATTATGCTGGGAGATCCTCAGAATTTTCCATGTCTCTAGCATGGAAAAGTAGACTGTAGCAGATTAATATGTTACAGCAGCAGTTTGTTCCTGATGGGTGTTGTGCAGGGAATGCTTGGAGATGGCAGGAACTGAGAGGTCAGCCTTCTGAGGGTTAGGTAGGAATGCAGAAATTTTGTTCTCTATTTCCATATCCCTACTTGTAGCATTTTTTTTGATAACAGCAAGCTTGCTTACTATAAACAACTGGCAAAGTTACTGGCTCAAGGATGGTTGAATTTTAAACAAATACTATGCTGGCTTTTTCCATATATGTAAAGAATTTTTTTTCCTCATCTTGTCTCTGCAGTGGCTAGGATTAGTCTAGGAACTTCAGGTAGTTGGATTGGTTTTTCTTGGGACATACATTAAGGAGATTAAAGGTCACATACAATGTGTGAAGGGGAAGCAATGCAATGTTTAGTATACTGTCCCAGAGCTCCATGTTAGAGAAATATGGAGACTCCTGTAATCTCTGACAGCTGTAAAAGAATATATTTTTTTCTAGCAAGAAGACTTGCATTTCTTAGGCAGGTAAAAGTGTAATTTTAAGTGAGCTCTTTTTGCGCCGAGTGACCCAGAAGAAAAATCTCAAGTCTGTAGCATCTATCTATTGTCAGATTGGAAAGAGAATATTTTGTCAGGTGATGTTCAAACTGCTCCAGATGACTGAAACAGCTTGGCATGGCTGATGTAATTATTGTATTTCTGTGTTCTGTGTCATACAGATAATGCTGTGAAGCTATGGTGGTAAGCTTGTTCTTTTGTGCAGAAGGATATGTAGGAAAAAGAAAATTATTCTTTCTGGTTATCATGTAGTATATTCTTTCAGTTAAAAAAAAAAAATCTGGATGTTTCTTGCACAAGATAACTACCTAGGTATTTTCATGCAAATTTCTCAAAAACGGAAGCATATGAAGTTACATAATACATATGCCCTTAAAGAATTATGGGGTTTATTCTTTTTCGTTCAAATGAAGGAGACTTTTCACAGCTTTGTATCTACTTTGTAAACCATGTAATTTTTAATGAAAAAGAAACTCCAAAAATAAGTCCACTTTAGGAAGGCAAAATTAGGAGGTTTTGAGGCTCCATCAATGCATTTGTAACAGTGCACTCTACTAGTATGACAAATAAATGGCTTGGAGGGCAAGCTTCACTGTTAGTTTAACAGGTAGAACACAGGCTTTAGAAAGTGTTGACAAATGTTTCTTTTAAGCCACAGATTCCAGCATGGTGGAGGGAGATTGCCAAATACAGATGGGAAGATTTGTTTCTTTCTTGCAGGTAGAGTATGTTTTCATTGTTTGACGACAATTATAATCTTAATTTTACTTGCAAAATGGATTTAACAGTCTGCCATATCCTGTTTGCATTTTGCTGAAAGGCATAGCAGTCATTTGATATGTTACTATGTTTTGCCTGCAGACCTGTCAAGGCCAGCTGACACATTGTTTGGGGATTTTTTTTTTTTACTTCTCTCTGGAAATCGAATGAGAGAAGGAATTAGAATTTACTTTGAAAGATTTCAGTAGGAGAATATAAATTGAGGTTGCTTTCATCTGTAGTTAAAGATAGCTGTTTTTATGAGTTTGGTTAGCAAGTTTTAGTGTTCACTGAACATTGGAAATATATGTTATATATGTTCAGGGTTATTTTAGCTGGTAGAAGAAAGCAAAATCAAAGTTATATACCTGAAAAAAATTGCTTGTGTCTTCTTCAAATGCTTTTGGAAGAACGCTTATTTCTTACATAGTTTGGTTGTTCAGGATCCTTTGCATGAAAACAAACAGGATCTGTTTTTCTTCTGAGGGTTTCCTGTGCTCTTGGGTTTCAGTCTGTTGTGGAGTTTTTGTCCTTACTATATAACTTAAGTGACTGTCCCATTCCCAAAAGTATTTCTATTTTTATGCAATATTGCTTGTAATGAAATATCTGCATTAAAGCAGAGAATGTAGAGGAAGCTTCCAGAATGTTTAAACAAATTCTGGTTTAACAAGAGTTAAAATTCCCGTTCTTGCCGTATAACAGCATGGCAGTAATAATTTACTGTGTCATTATAAATCAAATGCTGCAGGAAGGAATTTCTCAATTTCTTTTACCATGCTGAAGTGCAGTGAATTGCTAGGATCTCTTGGGTTTTCTTCCCCATTTTTCAAGCTTTTTGTCTTATCAGCTTTGTAGGTTCATCCTTCATTGTCTGTTTCTTTCCTAGTAAATGTTTGAGACCTTTTAGTGATTCTCAGATGGAGCTACTGTACATTGGTGTATTTCCAGAGCTAGGATGCTCTGTCGAGGTGGAAGCTGAGAGCAGGGTCCCTGGCTGTCTGGATATCTATGTGCATTGCAAACCAACTCTGTAGAACAGATTTTGGTTTTTATGGGGTTTATGCTGATATGTATATTTTGTAGGGTAAACATTATACAAAAATACAGCAGTATTGCTTGTGAGCCCACTTTCTATGTATACTATGATGGGTTAGGGATTGTTGAAAAACTTAAGAAGGAAGAGAAATACAGGATGTTACCCCAAAGGGAGGACTTACTATGCAAACAGATGTGTGTTGTTTAGGATAAAGCTATGAGGAAAACGTTTTGCGTATGAAGTTTGTTCTTTTTCAGCAGTTGTATTCTCCTTAAATCCATTCAGTGTTCTATAACCCTAGATTAGGAAATGCTGTTCTGGTCAGTGTTATAAGCATATCCCTAAGGGGTAGTGTGAAAATATGAGGTTGACAAAAAGCTGAAAAGTTACTTTCATAGAGCTAATGTCCATGTATTGGTTTATTGGCTCTTCTGGGCTTTCTAGATTAGCAAATGCAGTAGCCTCAAATTTGCTAGGTCAAAAAGTTTTAAAAAAACATTATCAAAAGCATGCTTTGAAATATTAGTTTAAAATTACAATCTTGTCTGTATTATGTAGCTGCTATTATACATGTGCTATTGAATTGGACTACCTTCCAGAAATTTTAAAATGGCCAATGGTGCTGCCTGCCTGGGAAACGTGATCTCAGCTGTCCATTAATCCGTTCCTCTGGAATCTGTTGGCTTATTTCAGCTGCATTTGTTAGAGCAGTACAAATATAAGAAGTAATGTTTTGTGAAAACTGGTGACTAATAGAAGGCAGAAGCCCAAATAAGGTTTATTTTTGATGGAGAAAAGACAGAATTCAGCTGTTAGCCAGTTTCCTGGCAGGCTGGCAGTTCAGCCAGTGTGGGCTGTCTGCTATAAAGCCATCTGTGTGCAGACTGGCTAGACTTACCACACAATGACATTTCCCTGATAGGATTTGTAAGGTAAATTCATGAGCAGATATTACTGCAATCAAGGGAAACTCAGATTAATTTATCCTGTTGTTCAAGGAATGCCATGTTAAAATCCGTTATAGAAATTAAGATACTTCTTTTCATGGTCAGTGTTGACATGTTCTTTCTCTACTCATTTTGTGTTACATAACCAAGCCTAAGCTCTGCTGTTGTCAGGCAAACCTTTCAAAGACATTGACTTTCTTTGTTTGTTTTAAAGCAGTATTCTGTGGCTTATCCTTTTACATTAGGTACAGGCTTAGGTAATTTCTAATTTGAATTTGACTATTACCAGCATCCAGAGTGTGACTCTTAAATCTAGTGGGGAAAAAGCACAGTCTCTGCTACCAGGGATATATATGGTCCCTGAAAGTACTTGGGCTCTGTTGTCAAGTCACTTCTTGCTGTCTTAGATAAATTGAACCAATAGTAGAAATTGTCAGAGTTGTACTGGAAGCTTGTTTTTGGTAGTTTCTTAGCTTAGTCCCAGATCCTTTTTCAGAGCTGTTAGTAGGATGTTTTCCGTCCTGTTGTAGATCTGTCCACTGACTTGGGTTAGGGATACAGTTGGAGCTTCGGCTGCATATTCTGTAGTTTATGTTCAGTGTTTTGGGTCTAGTGACAACTTGTGTATGAGGAGGATCTATACATTTATATGCATTTTATTTTCTTGTATTTCAGGAGCTGTCTTGCTTTGTTACCCGATGTTTTGAAGTGGTGGTGAATGTAGTGCACCAGTTGGCTGTTCTGTACACCAGCAACAAGTATTTATTTCCTAAAATGCTGTGTTGTTATTTTGTAGAGTTAAATGTATAAAATATTAATGTTATGTTTAAGGCATGGTCATTTTTGGAATATCGTTGTCTAGAGAGAGAGTGCTTTGCTGTGCAAGTTTGGGCTTCATAAATGGTTATGGAAATGGTTTTGTTTTCAGAAAAAATAGTGCATGTATATAATGAGATGCAAGGATGTTATTATTTATCATTTTTAGTCTTTATGTTTGAGAAATATTGCTATTTTTTCATCCTTGCTCTGTTTAAGAGGCTCCTCCTGTTGCTTGATACATAGCTTAAAAATCAGATCACTTCTACAATCTATTTTGAAAATGTAAATCTTGGCATATATTCTTCACAGAACAGCCATAGTTTTAACATCTAAAGTTTAGCTTAGTGAGGGCTGTTTGGTTCAGCTCCTTGGAAAACTGTGAGGAAGGTTTAGTTCTGAATAGGATTGTTGCAGTTGGGTTTGAATATCTCTGCAGGACTCTGGATTGCTTCCCTGTCCCCCAGTAGGATAGCATCATTCTTCTCAGTTTTATTTGTTTCTTTTATTTTTGGCAAGTAGTGCATAAGGCAGGCTTCCTGTGTGGTGGTGCTGGATGTGTACCTTGGACATGGCTTGATTAAATAAAAAGTGATTTTATTCTCTGGGTGTGTCAGGGCTATTTGCATAACTCAATTGAGAATTGTTGACATGTGTGAACTGAATACACTTGGTGGTTTCAACTAGTCCCATGCTGCATTTTTAAAAATCTGGTATAAAATTTGATCAGAGCATACAGATTTCACATAGCATATACTTCTCATCAGGTTTTGATGTTCTTTTGTTTCCTGAAGTTACTGTGTTAATGAAGAAAAATGTACCTCAGGAAACAGAGAACACACCATGATAGAAAACTGATAAATATGATCTGTTCTAAGGATTAAAAAGGCATTAAAATATTGATTTTATTTACAGGAATGCACCTAAAATTATAGAGACATCTGGAGTTCATTTTCAGGTGGGAAAGATTTGGAACCCTTTTGCTTATGTTAACATATAGAGGTTTTGATGATTAATCCTGAGAAAAACAGCATAAAAATTACTTCGGAGTATGGCTTTCAAATTAAAGGTTTTATTTTATTAATCAGCTTTTTCAGGCCTTTATATGGGAAGGCCTGGTGTCTCCATGTCTTTTGTATTCTAAATTTCTTTGCAACGAAGTGTTTGCATGCTCCCCTATTGCAATGTGTGCCTCTGCACATAGGCAATTTTAAAAATTGTGTCTTCAGTGTCAAGATGGATCAAGGAATTTGACACTCCTTTAATATTTCTTGTATTGTAAGTACTACAAGTAAAATCTTTAAGCTACCAAGCCACAAATTCTCCTGTTGAGCTCTCTAGCTGATATCTTGTTGGCTGAAAATATGTTGAAAGGAACTGAAATTTTATGCACCACATATGACTGCAGTAAACTTTGTAATGGCTACAGTCCTTTTCTTTCTTTTTTTTCCCCTTCACAAACAGGCGATATATGAACATCTAGGAGAATTGCTCACAATCTTGATCACTCTGGATGAAATAATTGACAATCAGGCCACGCTGAAAGATCACTGGACCATGTACAAGAGGTGTGTCTCTGATGTGAAAAATACTTCCACAACCTAGAAGATAAAAGCATATACATCTGTCTATATTCCAAGAAAGTCAATGTGGGAGCATGAATTTTGGTAATCTCTCCAGAAATTTCAGTGAAGAGCAGAGCTAAGCTCCCACAGTGTCCTTCTAAGGGCACCAGTAAATATTTTGTATATTTGAGTATGAATATTGCATTTTCAGTGCAGGGTAAGCATCTTGGCAAGCAATATAATAGTTGGTGAGGTTTAAAGAATATTCAGTTAAATATTTAGTTGTGTAAAGAAATGAGCTAAGACTATCCTATCCCTTCCATATTGATCATGGGAATTGACATACAGCTTTTAGAAGGAATGGAACCTTAAGTAAAAGATGAAGAGTCAACAGTTATAAAGGTAGCTGAATTAGTGGAATATTAACTCTGTCCTTGAAAACCCAAATAAATGGAAGATACTCCAATGCAAATTGTTTATACAGACCTAGTGTATTTTTTTTGTTGTTGTTGTTGGTTGGTTGGTTTAAATTTTAGGGTTACTGCTAAGGGCAGGAGAGGAGAATCAAAATCTCTTTCCAAAATAGTGCAGGATATGATAAAACCTTGACTATGTTTTAAGTGTGCTGTATGTGTATGTTCCACACCTACCCCTTACAGGCTGCTAAAATCTGTACATCACAACCCTTCTAAGTTTGGGATTCAAGAAGATAAACTAAAGCCATTTGAAAAACTGCTGTTAAAACTGGAATGCCAGTTACTCGATGGAATGATATTTCAGGTAATGGACTTAATATTCCCCAGTATGATGGAGGAAGCTTACATGAAAGCAGCACTCTTTTCAGAATGATTGGTTTGTTTGTATTTCGTTTTTGTTCCGATTACAGTGATGTGTGAATTTGGCTCTTGCATCTGTGCCTGGGAGAAAAAAGGCTCTGTTGTAAGATCCTTTTTTGCTCTTCTCATGTGCTTGAACTGTGCCAAGCTTTGAATGGTAGCAGTAAATTCTTACTGTTTTGCTGAATTAGAGAAACACAGACAGCTTGGCATTATCAGAATTCTGCTTTTGTCCACATAATAGTGAGAAGGTTTACGTAGCACAGGTCTTTATTTTAGCTGCAAATCAATTTTTTTCCTCGGAAATCTTTAAATTGGAAATACCTTGAGTGTGACCTGTCATTTGTTGCATATGAGACAGGTTGCTGTCTATTAGAGACCCCTATGTTGAGACATACCCCTGAAACACGCAGGGGCACAGGTGGATGAGAAGGATTTTATTACATTTTCAGTATAGTTAAATGAAATGTGTTCATAAAGAAAGCCATCTCTTTAGAAAAGTGTTTATTACAGACATTGAAATGTGGCATAATGGGCAGAGAATAATGTTGTTGAACCTGTTCAAAGCAGAGTTAGTTGCTCAGGTCGTGCCATTACATCTTAAATGGCATTAAGGAAAAAGGGCTTGCTCTGTAAAAGCATTCAAAAGGGAAATTGTAGGTAAATAATTAATCACAGTTTAGTTTATTGTTTCAAAGGACATTGCTACCAGCTATCTATCTTCCATGTTATATTTCCCTAATGCTGTATAAGTACAAAGACTTCATTACAGGTTTGAGACATCAATAGGATTTGACTGGAATTTATTCAGGAAGTTTCCCCTCCTGTCCTGTAAACGCCTCTTTCATTAAAAAAAAAAAAATCATTAAAAATACTAGATGCAGTTCTAATAAAGACTTTTCTGATCTCTTTGGAAAGTATGAAATTTTTTCTGTATTTTTTGACTGTTCTGGCGTTTTGGGAGCTTTTGTAAACTGCCAGGAGTAATGTGTGATTTTATGGTGCAAGGTCATGAGCCATATCCTACAAGCGACTTGTGTGATAATCTTGCTTAAAGGACAGTTAGTAACATATTACAATGTGATAATACAATTATGCATTTAGTTTCTTAGCACTAGCTCATCAAGTGGTTTCTCTAAAAATGCTCCTTAAAGAAAATGGGAAAATAAATAAAATGTGGGTTTGAATGTTAAGTGTAAGAGCGTTTTAGTATTTTCTGGTTTTATACTTAAAAATGTAAGCATAGTAAAGAAACTGTTTACCATAGAAGGTTAAGACTTACATTAGGTTAGTCTTGAAACAGTGTGGTCTTCCAGTGTTCTCTTGAAAACCAGTACTCTTTTGAGGTCCAAAACTCATGGCATTATCTTGATATTTTTCCCCCTTTTTACTCAGGCCTGTATAGAGCAACAATTTGATTCGTTAAATGGTGGAGTGTCAGTGTCAAAGAACAGCACATTTGCTGAAGAATTTGCTCATACTCTTCGTACAGCTTTTGCAAATGTCGAAGCCAAACTTGGTAATGCGAGCTCATGCTTTTCCTGCCAGCTTCACTGTTTCTAGAATTGTTTATATTGTTTGTGTGGCAGTAAAATTCACAAAAGTGTATTTTTTCAGGTGAACCTTCAGAAATTGATCAGAGAGATAAATACGTGGGCATCTGTGGCCTCTTTGTACTGCATTTTCAGATTTTTCGGACTGTAGACAAGAAATTTTATAAGTCATTGTTGGATGTCTGTAAAAAGGTGAATGCTTCATTATTTTGTTTTTCTGTAATGAAGTAGATAATTTCCTGAGTTGCATAGCATAGCACAGACTTGTGAAAAGAAAGAACACAAAAAAGCCTGAAAACAGAGTTAAGAATTTTCTACTTTTTATAATTTCCACCTGCAATTTTCTTTTAAAGATGGTGTAAAATTTGTGCACTCACATAACAGCAAGATAAAATAAACTTGCCATTTTTATTGAAATCTTTCTTCTCAAGATTAACATGTTAGTGAAAACAAAAAAGCTGTTTGAGTTATGACTACTCTGGTGCTGAATAACTGCTGTGGGTTTTGACCATGGCTATAAACATTTGTTTTGGAAGATCTCTAAGTGCAAAATGACTGGGATGTTTTCATATTGGATGGCATGAAGAAATTATTAAATTCTCCAGTATTGTTTAGAATCACTGAGAATGGTTATAATTTTGCCCATGGTGTCCTTAGTGAACATCTAGGGAAACTTCTTTGACATCAATGTAGTACTCAGTAGAAAACAGTTACACAGAAATAAACTGAACTGTGTAAATTGTGTTTATTTTTACTTGATAGTATTTCCCCCTCCTTTTTTTTTTCGTCCCAGGTACCAGCCATTACATTAATAGCTAACATTATCTGGTTTGCTGACAATTTTCTGATTCAGAAGATTCCAGCTGCTGCCAAACTACTGGACAAGAAAAGTATTCATACAGTTAAAACACAAAGAGAGAACTTTCTACAGCAGAGGGCACAGTCACTTACCAAGTATGCTTCCTAAATATTGCCTCGTGATGCTATTTGGCAAATAGTTTTTAAGTGTATGGGCTTTTTCATTCACTGTAGTAGCATGTTGTGTGGTGTCCCTTAGTGGTGTTAGTCACTTGTTCCGCTTCACTGCAGCAGTGTTTCTTTGTGTTAGCCTTGCTGTAAAAATTTTGGTCAAACTGCTTTTCATGTCATGCTTTCAGAAAAATATATTATTACACCAAAATAACAATGTTCCTGGCACTTCTAAATATTTGCTTCAATTACTTCTGTTTTCATATTTTCAAATTCCCTTTTGTTTTTTAAATTAGTGTCTAGTAGCCTGGACTGCTTTGTTTTCTATTAGGGTTCTCTGCTTTCTATGTGTTTATGGAGGTAAGTTGCTAGTAGGCTTATAGTGGAGCTTTCCTCTGCTTGGTGATGATACTTTCTTTGCAAACATTTCTTTCTTTGTGACTGTTTTTATTGCTTGTTTAATGGTCTTTGAAATTATCTGTATTTGGGGAAAGCTTCTCTTGTTTTGTGTTCTGCATATGGTGTGCAACTCACTTCTTTCTCTTCTAAAATATGCTTAAAGATGAGATGGAATATTTTTAGCACTTGTTAGTCTTAAGAGCAAGTGTCCTGCATAGGAAGATAACAGGGCTAAGGTTTGTATGTTTCAAAACAAAACAAGAAAGTGAAAACTGGGATCTGTGGAAGAGCAGTAAAAACTTAGATTTTGCGCATTGTCTTCCAACCCGATAAGCAAGCTGGCAAAACTCAATTGGAGGGGATGAGGGAAAGGGAAAAAGCAGCTCTGTGCCTGATTCTCTGACAGATTATTTTCACTTCTGCTCCATTTCTTTTTCAATCCGCTTTTTCTGGCCCTGATTCTTTCCTGGGCTTTAATTTCTAGGTAGGGCATAATTGCACTACTGCTTTGCTTCTGGTCTTGGGCAGCAGTACAAGTCTTAAGATTAGGAAAAAGTTCAGAAAAACATCTTAGTATTCACATACATTTCATAGAAACTTAGAATCATTTAACTTGGAGAAGGCCTGAAAGATCACCAATTGTAGCTCAGGAGTGCCGCATTCACCACTAAACCATGTCCTCAAGGCCCACATCTACGCATCTTTTAAATACCTCCAGCAATGGTGACTGAACCCCTTCCCTGGACAGCCTGTTCAGGGGCTTGGCAGCGCATTTGGTGAAGAAATTTTCCTAATATTCAATCTAAACCTCCTCTTGTGCAATTCGAGGCTGTTTTCTCTTGACCTGTCACTAGTTACTTGGGAGAAGAGACCAGACCCCACTTTACTAAAATCTCCTTTCAGGGATTTGTAGAGAACAGTGAGGTCACCCTGGGCCACCTCTTCTGAAGATTGAATACCTTCAGCTCCCTTGTTGGCCTTATGCTCCTTCCCCAGCTTTGTTGCCCTACTTTATACACACAATTTTGAGGATATTGTAATAAAATCCAGATTTTGCATTTGCTGATTTGAATTGTGGAAATAATTTTTCTAGCTTGTTTACAAATCCTTGCACTGCCTTTGATAATTAGACTGTTCCTAAATATGAGGACTCTTTTTTGGTAACAGGATCAATGACCTAAATACTTTTCTGCTACCACTGCTAGAAGAAGTTGTATTACAGTGTCACAATTCTCTATTTAACTCTACTTAACCATTTTAATTACAACTAGTGTAATTTAAGCAGATAAACTATTGTAGAATTATGTTACTTAAGAGCTGTCCAGTCTGGCATTGATGTAATGACAAGTTATATTTGTTTGTGTGTGTATGTAAGCAACAGAAATTCAAACTGGGATGAAAAAAAGTAGCACCAGTGTTAGACTTTTCTGTCTAATGTTTAAAAGCATTTTCTAACAGTTTTATATAGCGTTTGAACTTAAGGAAGTGTAGTATGTGCACTGCTAAGAGGGCCATGTGTTCTCTTGAAAAGTAGATGATTTTTGACTCATTGTACAGATATAATTTGCAGACTAACTAATCATTACCTCTAGAGAATTAAAATGTAAATGAGTATACGGTTCTGATACTTTTGGGAAGGTGAGTTATTATTTTGAGGACTGAAGATTTAAAATATTTCTCTTGCAAGATTTAAAGTTTTGGAAAGAAATAAGAAAATCTTCATAATGTTTTTACTTGAAACAAGCAACATTCTCTGTTTCCTTCCCCAGAGATATGCAGTCATATTATGTTTTTGTGAGCTCATGGATGACAAAAATGGAATCTATCTTGTCCAAGGAGCAACGCACGACAAAGTTTTCTGAAGATCTTTCTAACCGCTGCAATGTCTTCATCCAGGTGTGCAATCTTTTAATGTGGTGACGCAGCAAACTGATTTTGTGGTGCAAGTTGTTGAACATAAAAAGAAATTACAGGAGTTCTGTGATCACTGGTGTGTTATTTCACAGTTTTGGAATTCTTATAAAGAATTTCAAATTCTTTTAATGCCCAGTACTCTTCCAAGTAAATCTGTAAAAGGTCTTTTGATAAAGAGTGTGGGGAAAGGAAATCTGACTAAATATTCAGTGACTAGAATTTTGGATATTTCTCTTGACATAGAAAATCAAGAAAGTTTCATCTTCTCTGTAGTAAAGGTTTTGGGTTTCTTTCCTTTTGAGTCATGAGGTACTTACAGTTCAGGACTGAATTAATGTTTATTTAGTTTTATTTAGGCCAGTACATCCTCCCAGTAAAGATTTTGTGTTATTTCATTATACCTTGCCTAGTGATGGTACTTTGCAAGAATCTTACTACATTACGAGACAGCTGGTTTTCTTTTGGCCTACTAACAGCATGTAGTCTTAATGTAAGATTCATCTTATTTCTGAATTTATTTTTTGCTACTTTTTATAAGTATCTATCTACCTGACAGAAATTTGGTGAAAATAGGTGTGTGAAAGAAGCATGATCCTGAATCTTCTTTAGCTAAAGATAGGCATGTACTAGGATCTGTGGTTTTTACATTTGAATTAGTTGCAGTGGACTTAAGAATTTTCTCCATACTGAATTGAGTTTCCTACACCACTTACTGTCTTTTCCTAGTATCTTTTTCTTCTTTTTATTGTTACTATTTTTTCTTTGAAGTAAGTTTAATAATTGTCATGTTGTATATAATCAACATTGTATTTAAAATCTTAGCATATACTGATGTAGAAATGATTGGTATCTTTATTGTGGGATGGACATCTCCATTTAAAAGTGTAAAACTGTGTAAATACTGTCAGTGTATTTGTTTCATAGAATCTGGAAAGTTTAGATTGTTTTTGTGATGGGATGTTTTTTAGGGAGATGGGAATTGTTTGATGGGTTGGTTTACAATAGACTGAAATTATGAGACCTTTGAGGCTCTGTGATTATTTAACTCACTAACCTGTGTTTAATTGGTATGGCTTTAGAAGAGGTTAATCAGATGATCTAATGACTCATAGGTAGTTTCATAGTGTGCTAATAGAAGGGTCTCATTCATCTTTGG
This sequence comes from Zosterops lateralis, assembly GCF_965231275.1. Taxonomy (NCBI): domain Eukaryota; kingdom Metazoa; phylum Chordata; class Aves; order Passeriformes; family Zosteropidae; genus Zosterops; species Zosterops lateralis. The sequence continues at coordinate 19,652,564 of NC_139765.1, forward strand.
GATCCCAGGCTTGCTTAGTGTAGTGAAGTGGTAGGCTCTCTGTTCTGCAGGGGCAAAGGCCAGCTGTCTGTCACGTATGGAACAAAACAGAGAGCACTTACTTTATTGACACGTGGAAATATTGATTAATAATTTTTTCTTCCCCTTGTATTCATTGTATTTTTAGGGTTTTCTTTATGCATACAGTCTTAGCACCATCATTAAAACTACAATGAACCTTTACATGTCAATGCAAAAACCTATGACCAAAACTTCAGTAAAAGCCTTGTGCAGACTTGTGGAACTTCTGAAGGTAGGTCACTGGATGACAATTTTTTATTTCATGTAGGAATTTCAGAGAGCATTGACCCAACTTCCCATATTAAAAAAACCCAAAAAAACAAAAAACTGTGATGGGAAGTATTTTTGCATGCATGAGTTTTTGTTTGAGAGTGTTTTGGTTAGAGAATAGATTTGGAAGGCTAGGACTTGATTTGTTTGTTTGTTTAGTTTTTTTTTTTGTTGTTGTTGTTTTTTTGTGTGTGTGTTTTTTTTTTTTTTTTTTTTTTTTTTTTTTTTTTTTTTTTTTTTTTTTTTTTTTTTTTTTTTTTTGTTTTGTTTTTAATAGCTTCTAACTGGTTTCCTCAGTTGATGTGACAGAATAGTTGAGGTTGGAGGAGATCTCTGGAGATCACTGGTCCAGCGTATCCCTGCTCAAGCAGAGACACCTAGAGCCAGTTGTCCAGAACTGTGTTCAGATGATTTTGAATATCTCCAAGAGTGGAGACCCCACAACCTTTCTGGGCAACCAGGCTGTGACAATGCTTGGTTAATCTTGTAGTAAGAAAGTGTTTCCTGATGTTCACAGGGAAACTCCTATGTTTCAGTTTGTGCTCACAGCCCCTTGTTCTGTTACTGGGCACCTCTAACAAGAGCCTGGCTCCATCTTCTTTGCACCCTACCTCCAAGTAATTATGTACATTGATAAGATCCCCCTCCAAGCCTTCTCTTCTCTGGCTGAACGGTACCAGCTCTCTCACCTTTCCTCATATGTGAGATGCTTCAGTCTGTGAATTGCCTTCATGGCTCTTGGCTGGACTCTCTCCAGTGCGTCCATGTCTCTCTTGTACTGAGGAGCCCAGAACTAGACTGGGGACTCCAGATGTGGCCTCACCAGTGCTGAATAGGGTGAAAGGTCACCTCCCTTGAGCTGCCAGCCAAGTGTTGTCCAGTGAAGCTAAAGCTACTATTGCCATCTTTGGGACAAGGGTACATTGCTGCTTTGCACTCAACCTGCTGTTCACCAGGACTCCCTGGGTCCTTTATTTCCAAGCTGCTTTCCAGTTGGATGATTCCTGGTATATACTGGTGTATGGGAGATTGTTCCTCCCCAGACGTGGCACTTCACATTTCTCCTGGTATTTTTTCCAAGAGGAAGATACTCTTTTTCAGGATAACTTCAGAAAGCAGTGGTGAACAAAACTGAAAAAACCCAAACCAAAATACAAAACTTAGATCAGTCCTGAAACTTTTTATGCTCCTAAATAGTTTGATTTTCTTGGTTTCTAAGGGTTAATTGTAACTTCTAGTCACAGCACGTTACAAAATGGAAAGAGTCTGTATCTGCAGTGTGGATGAGTCACAGGGCATAAAGCCAGATTGTAAAGGCAGCAGTTTTGGTAACTACTTGAACTAATGTGTTTTGGGATTGACTTCAGGCAATAGAACATATGTTTTACCGAAGAAGCATGGTTGTGGCAGACTCTGTGACACACATCACTCAGCATCTGCAGTATCAGGCTCTTCACTCTATCTCCATGGCCAAGGTATGTAATCCAAGTTCTAATAATTAATCTCCCAATCTAAGTATTTTTAAAAATATTAAGTTTAAAATAAAGTATTTTTAATATTTTTTCAAAATCTGTAGTGTCATGCTCTATTATGAGCAATCCAGAGATATATAAGCTTTCCAGTAATTCTGAGCTTTTTCCTAGAAACTGTAAAGCATAGATGGCTACCTGGTTTTTGACCAAGAATGGTTCCCCTCTTCCTCTAAACTGCATCTCTTGTCATCTTCTACTTGTGTTCTTTTTAGATTTTATTTCTAGTGAATTTTCACAAACTGACCTTTGCTTACCTCTTTTCTGATGCACGTTCCTAAAGCAGTCTGTTGCAGGTCCAAGCAAACAGGCTGTTATTTAAATCTTTGCCTTCTTGGCAAAATAGCAGTACACGATGGCTTACAGGAGCCTACTGTGGGCATAAATTTGCTGTTTCACTGTGGGATAAAATGGCTTCTTTTGCTTGTCAAACCTAGAATTTCAGAATTTAGGGGAAAGGGGAGAATGAGACTGTAGTATGCCTGTTCTGATGTATTACAAATTGGTTTTATTCTTCCATCACATTCAGCAGCAGAGTTGCAAAGGATGTATGCTATTGTTACTGCTGCAGCTATTAAATTTCTTTTTTATTGGCTGTAATCTCAATTTATGTATCTGCCATCTCTATATTTTCTAGGGCAAGCAAAAAGAATAGTTGAACTTATAAAAAAATTATATATATATATAGCAGTAGTAGCACAAGCTGAAGAGGTTCCAAACTTCAAAGTCACTAAGAAAAACTGTATATCTTCAAACACTTCACATAGATACACAGATAGATAACTTTCATAAACTTCTCAAATTATATCTGTAATTACATTATAATTACTTTTAAATGAATAAAAATATGCCAAAACTTTTCTATTGAAGGATATTGAAAAAAACATGTGAACAGTTCTTGATATTTTGACTACTTATCAGGAAATATGTAAGAAGGCAAATGTTGGTAAATAGAAGGATCCATTAGTATGACTTGTGTTCATGTTGGCTGCACATACTGTAAGAGTATAGAATGAATTGGCAGAGTAAGTGAATCTGCATTCAGTTAATTCTGTTCACTAAACATAACTTGTTTGCAGAAATATTCAATTTATGACAAGTCCACGAGCTTTGGGAAGAAGCAGTAAGCTATTACCTTTGGGCTTAGATAACTTTTCTGTGGATTTCTGTGTCTTTTTGTCATCAAGAAAAGGGTAATTTCTGATAAGAAGTACAGTGAGCAGCGCCTGGATGTCCTCTCTGCTTTGGTGTTGGCTGAGAATACCCTCAATGGGCCAAGTACAAAACAGAGGCGACTGATTGTTTCCCTTGCACTGAGTGTGGGAACACAGATGGTAAGATTGCTCCAGCCCTTCATTTGTTTGGTGGAGTGTGTTATGAAAAAATATCAGCTTGTGATCTCATGTTTATTTCTTTTTTCTTCATTTCTACAGAAAACATTTAAAGATGAAGAACTTATTCCCCTCCAGTTAGTTCTGAAAAAACTGGACTTGATCAGTGAACTTACAGAGAGGTAAGCAGTGACAGCAGTATATAGAAGGTAGCATAGGGTCTTAGGGGAACTGGATCCTCACTGTTTGAATGGCAAAATCTGGTCTCTGCGTGCTGGTGGTGTTTTTTGCGTATTTTGTAGACCAGGAATGGATAGAAAGAACTCCAGAATTAAGCCAGAAGCTCAGGTATCTTTGGGCAAGTCATATTTCACCTGACAGTTGATTGTTTAGAAATTCTGTCAGTTTCTTGGATGACATGGTTTTATGATAAGCTGAAGTGTTCCCCTTAACCCAACCCCCAAATTTCTGTGTTAGTACCAGTCTGTTTGGGAGATTGGGCAGCTGTTTACATGTGAACCATGTTTTACTGCTGCTGTAGTTTCAGTGCACACTCAAGTTACATCATGCTGGCCATTTGTAAGCCAGGTGAATATCTAGGTTCCATGCAGTTTTTAGGAGAGAGACAAACACCTTTAGTGATTGACTCATGAGATACAACTGTCTGCATTTATCCCAGGATTTTATCAGGAGAGGCCTGTTTCTCCTTTGACTTACAGGAGAAAATTAGAATATATGTTTGATCTCTAGACTACTAATTGGATGTAATAAGAAAACAGTTATTTAGGACTTTGCTGAAATGTAAGATTTAAGTCTTTCAGACACTGAGTAAACCTTTACTCTAAAGCAGGTACCTTTTATTTATAAACAGGCTAGTGGAAAAAGAAAAAAAAATGTTCTTTAATAAAGAACTTTCTTCTGAAGGTCAGAGCATCTAGAACATTAAAATAATGGTGTAAAACTTAGGCTTGAAATGCACTTGTCTTTAGTTTAAACACACTTACTGTGTTAGAAGAATGTTTCTTCCAAATCTGTGTCTAACAATTAGTCTTTTATTCCAGAGTTCGAGCACAATGCGACTGTTGTTTCTTATACTGGCATCGAGCCGTCTTTCCAATCTATTTAGATGATGTCTATGAAAATGCAGTGGATTCTGCTAGACTACATGTAAGTAATAATGTTACAACTTACTAACTGTTGTGACAGATTCAGATGAAGAGATGATAAACCTTAGACTGAAGCTCTTAAAGGAAAAGCTCAAAAAGCAAATTCCTGACTACTACTGAGTCAGAAATTTCTTCTCATTCTGGAGGATATAAAAGCAATCTTTGCTCTAAATTTATCTATTAGATTTCTTTAAAAAAATCTTGGGTTGCTATTGTTAACTCTGTGTCTGTCTCTTTGTTCCTCTCTCTGTTCTAATTTGAAACGAACACTTGCTAGACTTGAACATTAAAAGCCTTTGTTACTCTTTGTGGTTACATATTTCTAAAGCAGATATCACTGTGTTCAGTGATTCTGTGTTGGATAGTTGTCCTGTAGCTTTTTCCATCCCTCATCTCCTCTCCCCTTGTTGAAGTACTGTGTACTTGCTGCAGATGTGAATCATGCTTTGGCATGATAATCCTGATAAACATCTGTTCGAGGGTTGTACGGTACTGAAATGAATAAACTACAAATAATTTTGGATGAAATAGCTAATAATTAGGATCTTCCAATCAGTAGCAAATAATACCTCAGATTAAGGACAGGACACTTCAGTAGTGTTTATGGAGTCCATTTTTAATAAAAAATAGGAAGGGTAGGGATTCTGATTCTTGTTAGATTTGAACACTATTTTTAGTTACTGTCAACATCTGTCTGTTAATATTATATATTTTTAATAAGTATATGTTTAGTGCACTACGGGACTGTGTACCTGCTATGATGCATGCAAGGCACTTGGAATCTTATGAGGTGCTTCTGGAATGCTATGACAAAGAAATCATGGAAGTGCTCAATGAGGTAATTTGTTGTGGTTGGGAATTAGACACACCACTGTGCTTCAAATACCTTTAGCTCCGATTAGCATCTATTGTAGGAAATCTGATATGATCTGTAGAATTAGCACAGAGAACTTCAGTGTGAACAATTTAAATAAATAAAGTGTTTGGTTTGACTGGCAATTTTGGTTAAGCCTTGTTTTTAATGTTATCTGTGTTGGCTGGGAACATGAAAATACTGCACTCTAAATTATGTAAATTAACAAAACCTCATTACAGATTTGACTGTGCAGACAGAGGAGTGCTTTTTGTTAGATTAACCTCTGTTCAGATGAATGCCTAAAATAAATGCTTAGTGTGTATGCGTGGCTTTTAGTAGTGAAGGGTCTGCAAATACAGATGGCTTCTTGACTGAATTATTCTTTAGAATTATGAAGGAGGTTTGACAAAGAAAAAAGCAAATTTGGATTTCCTGAGTCTTAGTTTTTAACCTTTGAACTATACTTTTTATTTGACTATTTCAAGACAAAACATTACATATTGTTCAGAAAGTCAGACCAAATTTCTCTTCCTCACTGAATTTGTTCTTACTGTTTAGATAGAAAGCTCTATAAGCTTAGTTCCCCTTAAAATGAGAGGTGAGGATACTTGAGTATAAGTTGTGTTAAACTCCCTTGTGGAAGTTTAAGTTATGTAAAAAATGGCATTAGGTAGGTAAACCTTTACGTTTTCTGAGCTGTGTGAGCTTGCTATTGTGTACTAGAACAAGAACACAGGAAATCAGTATCTTTCTGGTTCCCTTGTGTGACCCTACCAAAGCAAAGCTTTCTTCACTAGTTTAATCAGTCTTATGCGTATCTGTGGAGGGAAACGTGGATTCTGCTAACAGAGCATTGTAGATGGACACTGAACATGACTTGGGTTTTTTTTTGTGGTTTGTTTTTTTGTGTGTTTGTTTGGGATTTTGGTGGGTTTTCCTTATTTTTTTTTAAACTTCCTTAAATAGTACTTGCTGGACAAATTGTGTAAAGAGATAGAAAAGGACCTGCGTTTATCAGTTCACACACACTTGAAGCTGGATGACAGAAACCCCTTCAGAGTTGGCATGAAGGACCTGGCTCACTTCTTCTGTCTGAACCCAATACGTTTTTTCAATCGGTTCATTGACATAAAAGGTGAGAAGTTATACATTTGCTTGATTCTGTTATTTTCATCTCTTATACTTCAGCTTTGTGTATCTTTTCACTTCTTTCCACACTTTCCTAACTAAATAGATAGCATTATTTTAGTTCATCCTTTGTGTTCACAGCTTATGTAACTCATTATTTGGACAAGACCTTCTACAACTTAACGACCGTAGCTCTTCACGACTGGGCCACCTACAGTGAGATGAGAAATTTGGCAACCCAGCGCTATGGTTTAAGTATGACTGAGGCTCATCTTCCCAGCCAGACTCTGGAGCAGGTACAGTGCCCACAGCACAGGAATAGAATTTGAACCATTCCACTGTCATATGACTGAGTCACTGAAATTAAAGTATCCAAGAGCAGAGAACTGTTTGGAAAAAGTGACCTTTAATTTCTGTTTGAATTGTGAGGCAGGATCTTTATCTGTCTTTGGAGATCACTGATATCAGTTAATATCATGTTGGACTTTTCATTTTTTTCACATAATGAAATGGATTGAGTATGCAAAGTCGGAGAATGCTTTCTTGAAAATTCAGCGTCAACAATTTGACAAGCAGTAGATCCAGACAGCTGTTACAAGTCTGCAATGACCTTTGAGTGGGTCTTTTCCCCTGGTTTATTGCTGGCTTTTCAGCAGATTCTTCTTAGTGATCATCAAAAGAAACTATTTCACAGGCTGGATGGAGAGGACTTTGGGACACCTGTGAATTAGATTCTAGGAGAGTGACTTAGAGCCTCCTAAAAGCTGCTAAACATAGTGACATTCAGAATAAAGTTGTAGTGTCATCAAGTTAATGGTGAAGATATTCACTGTTACAGGGTCTACAGATTGCGCAGTTCTGAAGACTTTCCTTCAAGAGTTTTAATATCTTGGATATTTTTGGCAGTTTGCTTCATTCCCTCATTTGGGTTAACATATTGGTGAAAGCTCTTAGAAATATAGCCCCTTTTTTCTTAATGTTCATGATGACTGTGTCTTCCTAAGTTGAAAGAGGGCATAGAACTGAGAACTTCAGCTGTTTTATTGGCACAAAAGGGCTGTAGGTCAGTTTCTGTTTCCAGCTTTGGTTTTTTATTTGCCATATTTTATCTCCACCTGCCTCTGCCTCCAGTTATATCTTCTGAGGGCAGCGACCTTCCCCAGCGAGTTGTCTCGAGTAAGGCAGCCTCAGCCCAGGTGGCGCAGGACACCTCAGTGGATTTCAGCTCTTTTGTGAAGTCCAAGACGGTCAGTCCGGACAAGGCTCTAGCTGTTGGAGGCTGCTCTTCCTGGGGGGGTGATCCCAAGCGGCACAGAAGGAAATGCGGGAGCCAGGGATGGTCTCCAGAAGGCTTCTTTATTCCAGCACTGCCGACAAACCGAAGACCCTAAAGGGCTCGGCTGTCAGCGTTTTATGCACCTACCAAAGGGGTTGGGGTTTTACCAACAACCAATGGGGTTAGAAACTGAGGAAACGGACCAATCAGGGAGAACATTAATAAACAAATTAAGGGATTGAAACTTGGACCAATCAAGGGAAGGATACAGAAGTGACCAACCAGGGAACAGAACTGGGGTAGCCAATCCATAGCTGGGGGGTGCTCATGCACTGTCTGCTCTCCAAGGGAGGGCAGGGTGCATGACTCTTTCAATGTCCTCTTCGGAGGCAGGGGCCTCCACAATATTTCATCAACACATTGTTAGAAAGAATTAAACAATTTCACAACGTTGGTTTCATAACATTCATTCTGGCATGAGGTCCCCGGCACAACTGTAAAGAGAGTATATAAATTAAATACCATCATCTCTAGGCACAGTGATAATTAAGGGACTCCTTAGGGGAAAAAGTGTAAACAATTGTAAAATTTATATTGCAAATAGCAAATCTCAGTCTTTTATACCAGTTGGGTTAACAATATTGAAAATTAGCTAGTTGCTTATTTCTCTGTAGATATCTCTATGTAGGAATCTCTGTGGCAAGATTCTATATTTTAGATTCTGAAAACAGATAGATCTCAATTTTTTTAATTGTTTAATTGTGCCTTGTGGAATAGGCTGGAAGATTCCTTACTTTCAGGAAAAGCTGGAAAAAAAAAAAGACAGGAGTGCAAATGTTCAAACATGAGCTGAGCTGCTTTTTTCTCCTCAGAACATTTTCTTACAGATGCCGAACAAAAATTAGTAAGAGGTTCTTAATTTTGTAAAGGAAAACGTTGCTTTCTAAAATACCTTCAAATAACTGCAGAAACAGTATTTCTGCACCATAGCTGTTAGATGTGTCAGTAGTTCTTGAGAAGTTTTATCATAGTAATTCTCAATAACTAATATTGTTTCAGGGTCTGGATGTTTTGGAAATCATGAGAAATATTCATGTTTTTGTATCCCGCTACCTCTACAACCTGAATAATCAGGTAAGGTATATCCCACACTTTTCCTGGAATTTGGCTCCAATTTGAAGGGATTGTGAAATTCAGAGTGGAGTACGTGTAAGAAAAGCCCAGGCTGAACATGCATAGTGAGAGGCTATAAAATAGTATTGGTGCTCTAGAAAAACATCTTGGGGGATGCTGTGACTTGGTCTTGGAGAATGTTGTGTAGCATATCTTGGATATGTTATGCCAGTAGGATAACTGCCTGTCAATTTTCTAGTGAAGCTAGAAGGCACCAAGGATAATTGACTGTTCTGTAAGAATGTATTAAGTATGTAATTTTTGAGCTTGGAAAATGTGTATCTGAAAACGGGTTACTGGAAAAATGAAGTAGTGAATGAGGTGGAGAACATAGACAGGGAACAAACCTTTGGGGTTTCTCACCATATGAGAATGAGGGGCCCACTACAAAAATGAGTGGCTTCCTGCAAGAAGTGCTTTTTTTCATAGCTTATAGTTCATTAGTGGAATTCATTGCTGTGGTATATGAGAGGTCAAAGTGCAAACAGGTGCCAAAAGAGTTTTGACTACTTAATGTAGGATATAATCTCAAATACGGGAGGATATAATCTCAAATATGAGAGTCTTTAGTGCAACATCTGCCTTCAAATTGTTGAATCACAGCTGTGTAGAAATTGGAAGAATTTACCAGATAAAGTTCATTGGATCCATGCTGTATTTTCTTGGTTTTTCCCTAATCACCAGTTATCAGCTGCTCTCAGAAATAGGATATAGGCTATTTAGATCAATAATTTATCGCAGAATGAGTTTTGGGTAATTTCCTTTATTTTTCTTTTCCTGCCCCCAGATCTTCACTGAAAGAACAAGTAATAACAAACACTTGAACACCATCAATATCCGGCACATCGCTAATTCAATTCGAACTCATGGAACAGGAATCATGAACACAACAGTGAGTATCTTTTGCAATGCTGCTGTTGGATTATTTGTTTGTGATTGTGCCCAAAAACCTCCTCCTTGCATCTCCTAATACTTTGTTTGGTTAGGCAGTTTTAACAATGCAGTAATAATGTTCTGTGTGAATTAATAAAACAAATCAGTTCTTGGATGTGGCACAAATCAATATCACAATCTTTTGAGTGTTATCACTTCCAGTTACATAAATATTAAGGAATAGATCTAAAACCACATCAGAAGAGAGATAGATGTTCTGATTGAACTATTCTGGACAGTATGCCCTGATTTTCACCTTATTGACACTTAGTAGACAGATACTTTTGCTGCAGTTAAAGCAAATCTTGAAAAAATACAATTTTTTAAAAAAGTTTTTCTTGTAATTGTCATGCTTAAGAAATATCATCTTTTCGATTTGCAAAATAAAGCCACAGACCTCTGATCACTTGTTGGAAAATTGGATTCTTACTGCAAGGCTTTTGATGATGTCTGAGGTGTAGGTGGCCATTTTAACCAGCCAAAGGTATTTGCCTCTTTGCAAGGTAAATGCAAAGAGGTACACTGTTTCTGCTGCTGCTGGAATTTATCATTGGGATTTTCAAGTTTGGATAGAGTGATACAGGTGTTTTCAGGTGAGTGCTTTCCAGTCTGCTGGTTAAGTTCCAAAGTTCCACCTTGTTGCTGTTTCCTTTTGTCTATTCTTCTGGCTTGATTAAAAAAAAAAAAGAGAAAGAACTTGCTGAAAATACTGAATCCACTCTCAAGCCATTATTTTAGAAGTCGAAATTACTAAAAATTACTAAAGTTTTAATGGTTTCTTTCACTTTTCTTCGGAGAGTGGGGACTGTCTCAAAAAATGCTGCTACTCGCATTATATTTTGGCGATGTAGGTTTATTCACTTCTGATTGTGAGCTATTTTTGCAGATGTGAAAAGTATTGAGATATGTAGGGTAGAAGTTTCTGCCTTATGAGAAGGTACTTTAGAAAACTTTGAGGAAGTGAAAAAGTTGTGTCAGGAGGCTTTGCAGGTTCTACAGACTGAGGAAGTTGATCATGCCTGCCTGATTCAACTTGATGTTTGTATTGTTTCAAAAAGGCGGTTACAGGATATTCCAGGTAAACTAATGGCTGTGTAGGGCAGGTGATCAACTGAAATACTGACCTTGTCCCTTGGTGCCTCTGCCTTTCCTGGAAGAGAGTGGGCCTTCCAGGAGAATGTTTTTTCATTTTTCCTTATTCTTTTAAAACAGTGAAATTAAAGTTGAGAACTTGCATTAGAAGTTACTCAGGCATGTGGTGAAAGCAGGGTGTTAGATGTCTTTGGTACTTTGCTAACTTTCTTGATTTGACTGTTTTTTTTTCTTTTTGCCTTCTAGGTAAATTTCACTTACCAGTTCTTGAGGAAAAAGTTTTACATTTTTAGCCAGTTCATGTATGATGAACATATCAAATCCAGACTTATCAAAGACATCAGATTCTTCAGGGAAGTCAAGGATCAAAATGATCACAAGGTATAGTAGTTTTTGGAGGCTCAAGAGTAATTTGCTAAAAGTGCTACTTCCATGTGACTGAAGGTGCACCAAAACATAACACTCCTATTATTTAAATGTCCCCAGATAAAGGGACAACTTTTGTCCTGGCAAAATGGAGTGTTACCAGTGACTGTATTCAGGAGGGCTTTGTTTCATTCTGTCTGCTCTGTAATTGCCTAAATCATTTTCTCAGTGACTTAAGGATGATTTGATGGAGTTGTTGTCTATTGGAGGTTCTAGACTTCTTGTTCAACTCATGCATAACAGTTTTTAGTTTTGCATAATAAGCTTACTTGAATAGAATCCAAAATTATGTGCTCATTCCAGTGTGTCAGGATTTGGGAATGAGGGTCTGGTTTTCCATGCTAGAAGATTGTCCCAAAAATGGGAGAGATAATGTATTTTAGTAAGATAAACTGCTAGCTTCTTTGCATGTCATGTGCTTATTTGTTGTAGGAATACTTTCTTTTTCACAGTAAAACTATTTCACTTCTCAACTTGCAGAAGCGACTCAGTTAAATTACTCTTGTGAACTAATACAGACAAGCAGGTATATAATTTATAAAAGATAAAACTGTAAATGTAGCATAAAACTACATTACAAATAGAAATTTATTGATGTGATGAAAAGTTTTTTTTTCTAAGGGTAGGTAATTACTACAATTAATTTTAATTTTTTTTTCTAGTATCCCTTTGAAAGAGCAGATAAATTCAACCATGGCATCAGAAAACTCGGAATAACCCCAGATGGCCAGAGCTATCTTGACCAGTTCAGACAACTCATAAGTCAAATTGGTATGAAATGCTATCTAACATGTTATATGCTATCTAAATGTTATTAAATGGAAGAGATCTTTGTCACTTAGTAACTGATCTTTTAGCTCAGTCTAAAGCTAGATTTAATTCCAGTCAGATGGAAAATACAAGCTAAGTACATGCTCTCATCTAATTACACAGAAATGGCCTTTGTATGTCTTAATCTAAAATACAGTTATAGCTTGCATAGATTTCTGTTCCGTTTTCAGTTTTCTTCTTTGTTATGGAACTGATTTTTATCCTTGTTGAGTGAATCTCCTAGTAAAAAATTATTAGTGCTGAGTTCGAATGTTTCAAAAATTGGCCATGTATCAGCTGAAGTATCCTTGAATGATGCATCATGTGACAATTATATTATCAGCACTGATGCTGTAAATGTGCAGAACTGATCTGAACTTACAAGTGTTTATTGTGCCCAGTGAAAAGAGTTTGGATGAAAGTGAACAAAACCTTGCTTGATGACACATTTTTGTTTTATTTCTCTACATAGGCTTTTGATAGCAGGGTTAAATTGAACCCTTTTTAACTTGACTTTCAGAGCCAAGTTCTGTGCCAGAACTACATGGCAACTTTAATGTACGTTTCAGAGCCTATAGGAGCTATGAAGTGTGTGTGTATTTAGGTACTTGCTTTAATAAAATTGCTTCCTTGTTTTTTCTTGTTTTTAAAGGCAATGCTATGGGTTATGTAAGAATGATAAGATCTGGTGGACTTCACTGCTGCAGTAGTGCCATTAGGTATTTCCACAAATATTTCATTTTTCTCTTTGCTCATTCTCTTCCCCTTGCTCTCTATTTTTGCTGATATTCCCTGTGCCCTAACCTATTCCCCATAAATTTTGAAAAGCTCCATTTATTTGCTTTCATTTAAGTGGAATTATTGAAGACAGTGCTGGGATTCAGCACTGGACAATCATGGGCATAAATAAAGTAAAACAAATTCTATGGAAAAACATGGCAAAAGAGTTAATAGAATATACACATTAGTAAGACATCAGTCCATAAATCAACAATATGTGATGTTAAATAATTTCAAGGGTGCATTAAGGAAAAATAATACAAACCTTGAGGATCTTGGAAAACACATTCCCTGTTCCTTTAATACTTCTTTCTGTATACATTTTGTCCATGTTTATGAAAGGTCATTAAAACATAGTAACTTTTGCTTAATAAGAAATAGTTGGTTTTCTTGCAAATAATAGTAAGTTAGAGTTACCAAGAGCATCAAGTGCTAGAGAGAGGAGATGATAGCCCAGTAAAAACAGAAGTACATATAATGATGTCCGTATTTAGAAATGAGGTTAACAATGCCTGGATGAAAATGTATGACAGATATGACATAATTTGAGCTAAGTAGTTCAAGCTCAGGAGATTAAATTAAGTAAATTATAAATTAGGGTAGATACTTCAATGAATACAGACAGTTGAGCATAATCATAACAAACAGTAAGTTTTCAGGTTTGTTCCTGATCTGGAAGATATTGTTAACTTTGAAGAACTGGTGAAAGAAGAAGGACTCTCAGAAGAAACACAAAAAGCAGCAAGGTACACGAACATCATGATTTTGAGGTCTTGGGTAGGGGTGGAATGAGAGAATTGTCATTTTATGTTCATAAATGCAGGTATTAGTTTTTTGTGAGTGTGCATTAAAAGTTCTGCTGCCTTTATGCAAAAATATTTGTTTCAAAACAAAGCAAATAGAAGCAGTTGCTTTCAAATCATGAAATAACATTGATAGTAATAGACCTAGAACCTGATTTCTTGAAGAAATCCTTGTTTAAAAGCTAACAAGCTTTCCTCACTGTGTGCCTGAGCTCTATTTTTAAAATTTTCAGGGTCTTAGATAAAAAAAGATGCAAGTATTCTATTCATAGATATTTTTTTTTGAGACAATTAAATCAAGAAACACTACTCAAATGGGCTGTAGAGGGAAGGTACTTTCCCAATCCTGGATTGTAGACGTAAGCAAAGGGCAAAGAGAGGGTTGTTGTCCCAAGAGGTGGGTAAGCAAAGGGATTTTCAGCAGAACCAGGTAACTCATTGCTCATCCCTTGCAGGCAGCTGGACTCTGTGCTCAGTGACCTGACGCGGAACTTTGCGGAGGGAACGGAGTACTTCAAAATGCTGGTGGATGTGTTTGCCCCCGAGTTCCGCAGCCCCAAGAACATGCACCTGCGGAACTTCTACATCATTGTGCCCCCCCTGGTGAGTGCTTGTATTACACCGGGGCACCTTCAAAAAGGTCTTGTCAGATCAGGACTGTGTTTAAGTGTTTTGTATTAGTCTGTGGTAGCACATATGACAATGCTTTGTGACATTTGTGCATCTCTTTGTGATTCCAAGACAGCCTTTCATTCTTTTAGACCCTCAATTTTGTAGAGCATTCAACCAGTTGCAAGGAGAAATTGAATAAGAAGAACAAAAGTGGAGCAGCTTTCACTGATGATGGGTTTGCCATGGGTAAGTTTCAGCATCGTCACTAGCCTTTGGGTAAGCCAACATAATGGACATTTTCAAGAAAAGTTTTGTTTATACTTTGTTCCCTTAATTAAAAATTCCATAATTTATTTGGATTTGTCTTTGCTTCAGCAAAATGGATTTGAGGGTTATGGTTGTGTTCAGAATTTCCTAAACATGGAATAGCTCTGTATGGGAGCAGGATTTTTTAACATATATTGGTGCTTCCAAATTTCTTTCCAAGCTTGTAGTTCTCATCCAGATGAGAAGAAATACAAGTATTTGGAGAAGTGTTTTTTTTTAAAAATTGAAGCTTGTTCTTTGTTGTGATTTTTCCTGATAGATTAGTTGGAAGTTAAAAATAGTTTAAATTATATCTGCATGGAATTATCAGCTTAAGATTATCCATTAAAGATACTCACAAAATGTTTTACAAATTGCATGTTGACTTTAGTACGTGGTTTGTTAATGACCAGGTGTGGCTTACATCCTGAAACTTTTGGATCAGTATCAGGAGTTTGATTCTCTACACTGGTTCCAGTCTGTTAGAGAGAAGTATGTGAAGGAAATAAGAGGAGTAACTAAGCAACAGAATGTGCAGTCCACTAATCAAGATGAAAAACTACTACAGACTATGAACCTTACCCACAAGCGACTGGAAGTTTGTTTACAGGTACAGCATGGGCCTGGTTAAATGTTCTGGTAACAATTTCTGTTCTGTATTGGGTTCAGCACTTACTCATCATAAATCATGTAACTGTGTTCTGGTGGAGCTCATTGAGAGCAAAATCCAGAGCATTGTCTACAACAACAGTGCAAAAAGAGCATAAAGACTTGAGGTATATGACCTGAAGGGAATGTCATTGGTTTTTGTGATATTTGAAGAGCTAATTCATTGGAATTCTTTGTCCCACAGAGTCTGAAGTCTAATGCAAGTAAACCATAAATGCTTAAATAGGAGAGAATGTATTTTGGTTAAACTTCTTATAACAAAGATTGCACATAACACTGGAACCCTCAGAGCTGCCTGTGTGTTAATTCTGAGCTGCTAAATTTAATGATGCATTAGCTATGCTAATGCATATGCTAAATGAGGAAAGGCGCATTTGAATTTTGAAGCACAGCAGCTCAGGTTTCATCTGTGGTGTGGTGCTTTCTCTCTCTTGACTGGAGAAGCCTATGGGACAGATCTATCAATGGCTATTTTTACAGCCCATGATTACATTCTGTATTTCTTATTGGAATAAATTAGGCCCTGTATGCCCTCAAGGTTCCCAGGAGTGTGCACTGCGTTTGGTCCTCTTTGTTAAAAAACCACATTGCTGAACCTTGTTCAGACACTGATAAAACTTGTGGTTGTTTAAATTATTGGCTTACATGATTTTCCATGATCAAGTTGCTGTAAGTTCTCACTGCTGCTACAAACCTAATTTTCAGCCTCAGCAGATCAGTGACAGATTTGTTGCAGTGATGCTTTGTTTAAGTTGTCCTTTAATATAATTTGACATTTGCTTTGTAAAATGCCTGTGAATAAGGTATGAAAAGAGGAAGATTTTCAAGAGCATTTAAATGATTTAGATACTGAAATCTAGGTGCCTAAGATGCTCATGGAAAATCCCATTGATATTTGTCTACAAATTTGTGATACACTGATGCTCCTCTTCTTTATATTTTCCCTTAGGAATTTGAACTCCTTTATTTCTCACTAAGTAGTGCAAGAATTTTTTTCAGAGCAGATAAAACTGCAGCAGAAGAAAGCCAGGAAAAGAAAGAAAAAGAAGGTGAGTGAATCCTATATGTAGAACATTTTGGCTAATGAGATTGTGTGCCTTAATTAGGGTTTCTTTCATAGCTGCTTTCTTGCTCATAGGTTGATTGAGTATTCCAGAGGGAGATTTATGTGGTCATGGGTGATAGAGACTCACCAAGAACAGCTCAAGTAGTCCTCCTTCTAAATAGGTGAATTTCAAGCTGGGCTTCAAAAGAAATACCACAACTGACAAAAAAAGCCTGGGACAGGGAGAATTGCATACTTGTAATATTAAATTCAGTAACTTCAGCATCGTACTTACCTCTTCAGTTATCAATGTTGACAATGACAACCTTAGGTGGTGTTAAATAAAGTGGTTTTCACCTGTACCAGCTGGTTTTCAACATACAATAGCAGATGATGCAGTCACTATAGATATAGATGTTTATGATATGCTTGGTCTCCCCTTGAATTCTATATTCAAAGGGTAAGATCTTAATCTGTGGTCTCTTGACTACGTAACACTGGTGTTTTGCATTTCTGTTCCTGGTTGTATATTCTCCCTCATGAATTCTGAAAGATTCTCTTGAGAAAATTTCTCTTGAGAAATTTCCAAAGAAATGAGAGGATCAAGATATAGAAATGCAGTTTGGTCACAAGTTATTTAGAAACTCAGGGAACAGTATATTAAAAACTGAATTGGTAAATAATTCTCCACTGTAGTTCTGACAAAGGCACAAGTGACCTGTGAGATTACAGTCACTGGAGAAAAAGATTAGTTTTCTTCTGCACTAAAAAAACAGTTTGTAAAGAAAAATTCTTTTAGCATGAATTTATATTTGATCAGATTCAGTGAAGTTGCCCTGATAAATCTTCAAAGCAAGGAAAAAAAATAACAAAAAAAAAACAAAACAAACAAACAAACAAACAAACAAAAAAAAAAACCAAAAAAAAAGAAAGAAAGAAAAAAAAGAACAAAAACCAACCAAACAAACAAAAAAACCCCAAAAAACCCCAAATCCCAAGAACTCCAGGCATTGTGGGAAGAACAGACACGGTGCTCTGGAGTCTGTAGGAGACCATTTTGGAGAACATCAGCTAGTTTTATTTTAGGTTAAATATTCTCTGTTGTGGTACCTGTTCAGTTCCCCAGGCAATGTGTTGTGCAGTGAGAAAAGGTGGAAATGCACAGCAGGGTGGAAAGCTTTGAACATGGTAATAATGTCTATGCCCTCTACCATGATATTTGAACTTAGGCCCTGAAAAATCTGTGAGCATTGTATATGTAATTTTTAGACAAGTACTGCTGATTGAAGAACCTTTCAAATACAAATTACAGGTACCCAAATACAAATTACTTCATAGGGCCAGGACTTCTTGTGCTGCAAGGTCAGGTTGCATATGCTGACCACAAAATACTGCATGAGGTGTTGCTGTGACATCAGCATCATATATATATATATGCTAAGATTTGAGAGGTTTTGTTTCAAATAGAGTGTTAAATGTGATCCATGCCTTTATTTTTTATTTTTGTAGAAGAATCTGGTAAATCAAGCAATGGAGATCTTTCCAACTCTACGCCTGCAGAGCCTGTTGTGAAATGACATGGCTGGTATGGGTGATGCTTACTCAAATAATTCATGTCCTTATCTTCACCAGTAACACTCTGTAGGGGTTAAAGCTGTAGATTTGATTTACTTACTCTGTTAAATCCAAGAGAAAATGTACAGTAGAATACTAGCATCCACTGAGGCTAGGTCTGTGTTTACTTGTATTTCCTGTAGAAACTCCTATTTTTCAGGAGTGCATTATTTACAGCACTTTCTTTAGATTGGAAATAATTTAATAAAATGTTGACCTTGGAGGTAGTTATTTGGAAGTACAGATGTGCAGATAAAAAATCCTTATTAATTTCTAGATGCATTCTTGCATCTATGTTGTAGCATTAAAAAAACCCCAAACTCATAGGCTGTTGGTCCAAGATTTGAACTGGCATCTCTTCAACCAGGAAAAAACTGAATCCAGGGTGCATCTGTTGTCCAAAAAATAATTGAGACATCTCATGGTGCAGTCCTGTTGCATTTAATGCAATCACAGATTACACTGTGGCTGTAACAGTGTATGTTGTCAATATATGTTAAATCTATAATACAAAATGGAAGTGCTTATTACTGTTTTATTCCAAACCTCGTTATTACTATAGACAGTATTTGTACTGTGGGAACTTAGGATCCTGTCAAACATTTATTTTCCCCTGTTTTTCCCCCTTATAAAAGAATGGGAAAATAAGAAAAAGTGAACATAACAAATTACTTCTCATTTCATACTGAAGGTCTGATTTGCATCCACAGAAGTAAGGAAATCCAAGAGCCAAGACCAGAACCACAATCAGCTCTTCCTTTTATGACCAGACACTGTGATGGGTGTCTGTAACTATTAAGTGATCTTACAGTTCATGAATATGTTGTGCCTAATTGCAAGTTTCAGCCTCAATTCTGTATTTCCTAGCCTTTGTAGGTCTGTTGTACCCTGTGTTGTTCATACAGTTTTACATGCCTGATTATTAACAATAATTGCACTGCAGGCTCAGAAGCTGCTGAACACTGTGAGAACTCTATATATAACATCTGTCCATGCCTGCAAGTAGAGGTTCTACATTTTGCAAGAGTTACTTGGATTCCTAACTTAAGTAGCTAGATTTAGCTTAAAAGAAAACATCACTTTTATTAAAATACACAGATGTGTTTTAATCTCCCAGAACATAACACCCTTCTAGTTCTTACAACCAGAATAAACTACTCCAGTCAGTCCAGCTGAAAACTACCCTTGGGGTTTTTTTGGCACTCTTAAACTGTATTTTTAGACCAAAATTGCTTTAATACTTGTTCTAATGGTTCAAATTGTTCCATCCACTCTTGGATCATTGGTTAAAACAATTCCTGATGTACTTTTGATTTGCTCTTTCCTGCCAGTCACTTCAACATTCAGACAGCAAGGATGAATGTTTTGTCAGAAACTGGAAAGACCAGACTGATACAAACGTTCCATTTGTTGATTCTGAGAACATGACACACAAGTTTCATGGACTGTTAAAATCAGCTGGGTTCATTAAAGTTCTTATTTTTAATTCATTATAACTGCCCTAAAGAATGCTGCATTACTTGCTTTTTTGCTTTTTTGCTTTGATACAGGGTTTTTTTTTTAAAATTTGTGTACACTTTTTTTGACTAAACTGTGCCCACACTGAATGCTCAGTAGCACTGCCAAGATCAGCATTCTTGCTGCTGCTTCCCATCCTGCTGCAGTTGCTGTGCACATCCTTCCACATTCCCATCTCTGCTGAAGTCAAGTAAGTTCATGGAGTGGAATGGCCAAATGCTGCATTTCCTTCTTCTGCAGCAATGGCAGAATCACCCATAGATGGTGTTCCTTTCGCCAGGATGGCCTTGCTAGGGAGCTGTGTACCGTCAAGACACAGCCCACACTCTAGTCTGCACTTGTATTTTCCCTTCTCCTTTTTTTTTTTTTTTTTTTTGTTTTCTTTTGGAAAGACATTATCTTGCTAAGGTAAGACTTTGCAGTTGAACATAACGTGAACTGAGCACTGTCTTCATGTATGGTGGTTAACAAATCCACGTGGTTCTGGTGATGGAAATTCCAGAGGAAAGACATAGCGTATTTTTATAGACAGCTGTTTAATCTGGGAGACCTGAATGTATACTCTTATGTGGCAAAAATATATACATACACAAATATGTACAGTGATAATAGAGCTATTATTGCTAATACAAGAATATAGAATGTGGTTTGTATTTCCTTTTTCTCTTTGTCATGTAGCAGCATAGACATGCAGAAAGATTTCTCTCATCTGAAATCCAAGGTGGGTCCTGGGTTCGGATATCACGTGTGACACTGAGTTACATTAAATCCTTTTTTCTCCCCTCAAGGATTATGGAAGGGGAGCAAAATTCATGCTGTAGTGCTACTACTCTTTCTGTTGCTTTTGGCCTCCTGTTGCAGTTACAGGAACCAAACGGACCCTAACTGGTTGTCTGGAGGTGAGACAATGGAGCTAAAACAAAAAATCCCCTAAACTAAACCAAATGTGCTCACTCAGAAATTCCCAGGGGTGACAGATGTGAGGATGATGAATTTGCTGCAGGGACATAAAACATGTCTAGGATATTTTTTCCTTCAGGACAGGGCTGGAAGAGGCTGAAGGCCAGGCTCTCAGCCCTAGTAGGCAGCTGCCACCATTGCCCTGAGGTGTTCAGCCTTGTGCCAAGGCTGCTGAAAGTGGTGGCAGCTGCTCTCCCAGGGGCTGTGGACACCCAGCTCCCGGTCAGCTCTGCCACCATGGGTTTGCATGGCCCCAGCAGCACTCAGCTGCTGCAAACTCCTCGTGCTGAAGGGCACACTTTGCAGGTCCTAATGCAGCCTGGAACCAGAAGGAAATTTGAGTTGTATCAGACATCCATCAACAGCTGTTTTCAGCTTCTCAGGTACAAAGGACCAAATGTAATACTTAATGTTTCTTAACTCATTGTACAAAAGGGTATTTTGTTACTCCAGTCTCTTTGGTTTGTGAGTAGAGAACATTATCTACCTAATACTGTGTTAATAAATGCAATTTTGAGAACCTCATTCCCAGTGTTTTCAGTAACACCAGTTCAATGGGTGTTAGTTTTTTTAATAAGAGAGCTTCAGCTTTTATTTATGAAGAAGTTTTTGTGTCAGTTACGAACAGTTTTCTTCCATGGTATTTTTAAACATTCAATAACTAGTTAAATTAGATTTATTCCATACCAAACACTTCCAGTCTGGGATCTTTCAGATACTGTTGCACAGATTCTACATATAATTTCTTGGTGACAGAAGATTTAAGTTAGGTTTGAGTAATTTCAGCAATTTTTTCTAGGTACCTTATCTTGATTAATATAAATTATACTACAGATTACACCCCTCCCCCCAGTAACAGCTCTTTATTTTGTCTATTTTGTTTGTTCTTGCAAAGTAATGTTGCTGATATTTTCAGGACTGAAAAAAAAGTAAACTTATCAGCCAGATCTCTCTAGTGTCTAATCTCAGGATGGTACTATGAGACTTGTCAATACATTGTAGACTTGTAATCTAACATTTTATTGCTCAGCTTCTTAAAACCAAAGCTGGTAGACTCAGCTCTTGTATGTCACCACAATGTTAAAAATACAAAGAATTCTTACTATAAAAGTACTTATTTGTCCTACTGTTACCCTCTCTTGCAAGAAACCTAACCATACAAAAACTGCACACATCTAATATGCCCCATTCATTGCCTACTTCTGAGGTTTGCATGTCAGGGGTATTTAGAATAATAAATCAAGG